>NC_090818.1:88444866-89906270 GCF_000390325.3 Nicotiana tomentosiformis
CTACTACTACTGCTACTATTACTGCTGCTGCTACTACTTCTACTACTGCTGCTACTACTGTTACCGCTACTGCTGCTACTGCTGCTACTACTACTGCTACTGCTGCTGCTACTACTACTACTGCTACTGCTGCTACTGCTACTACTGCCTACCGCTACTGCTACTGCTGCTACTGCTGCCTACAGCCTACTACTACTGCTACTGCTCCTGCTGCTGCTACTACTGCTACTACTACTGCTCCTGCTGCTGCTACTGCTACTGTTGCTGCTGCTACTGCTGCTGCCACTACTACTACTACTGCCTACAGCCTACTACTACTGCAACTGCTCCTGCTGCTGCTACTACTGCTACTACTACTGCTGCTGCTGCTGCTACTGCTACTGTTGCTGCTGCTACTGCTGCTGCCACTGCTACTACTACTGCTATTGCTGCTACTACTGCTATTGCTGCTGCTGCTGCTATTGCTGCTGCTGCTGCTATTGCTGCTGCTGCTGCTGCTACTACTGCTACTGCTACTCCTGCTACTATTATTGCTGCTACGGCTGCTGCTGCTACTGCTACTGTTGTTGCTACTGCTACTGCTACTCCTACTGCTACTGCTACTGCTACTCCTACTACTACTGCTACTGCTACTACTACTGCTACTGCTACTACTAGTGCTAGTACTGCTACTTCTACTGCTACTACTGCTACTGCTACTCCTACTGCTACTCCTACTACTACTGCTACTGCTACTGTTACTCCTACTCCTACTGCTACTGCTTCTCCTACTGCTACTGCTACTATTACTGCTACTCCTACTGCTACTGTTGCTGCTGCTGCTGCTACTGCTACTGCTGCTGCTACTGCTGCTACTACTACTGCTGCTACTGCTACTACTGCTACTGCTACTGCTACTTCTACTTCTATTACTGCTACTGCTGCCTACTGCTACCGCTACTGCTACTGCTACTGCTACTGGTGTTGCTACTGGTGCTGCTACTACTACTGGTGCTGCTGCTGCTACTGCTACTGGTACTGCTACTGCTACTGCTGCTACGGCTGCTACTGCTGCTACTACTGCTACTAGTGCTGCTACTACTGCTCCTACTGCTGCTGCTATACCGCTGCTGCTACGGCTGCTGCTGCTACTGCTATTGCTGCTGCGACTGCCGCTACCGCCGTTGCCGCTACTGCTACTGCTACTGCTGCTACTGCTACTACTTCAACTACTGCTACTCTGCTACTACTACTGCTACTACTGCTGCTACTGCTCTTACTGCTACTGCCACTACTGCTACGGCTGCTGCTGCCGCTGTTGCTACTGCTGCCTACTACCTACTGCTACTGCTGCCTACTACTACTGCTACTACTACTGCTGCTACTGCTGCCTACTGCCTACTGCTACTAATGGTGCTGGCTACTGCTACTGCTGCTGCTACTGCTACTGCTACTGCTACTGCTCCTGCTGCTGCCACTGCTATTGTTGCTGTTGCTGCTGCTACTGCTGCTGCCACTGCTACTGCTGCTGCTGCTACTACTACTACTGCTGCTGCTACTACTACTGTTACTGCTACTGCTACTGCTACTACTACTGCAACTGCTACTGCTACGCCTACTACTACTGCAACTGCTACTACTACTGCTACTACTACTGCTTCTACTGCTACTGCTATTGCTACTGCTGCTACTACTGCTACTACTGCTACTGCTACTGTTGCTACTACTGCTACTACTGCTACTGCTACTCTTACTGCTACTCCTACTGCTACTGCTACTGTTACTCCTATTGCTACTCCTACTGCTACTGCTACTCCTACTGCTAGTCCTACTGCTACTACTACTGCTACTACTACTGCTACTGCTACTTCTACTTCTACTGATATTGCTACTCCTACTGCTACTCCTACTGCTACTGCTACTACTGCTACTGCTGCTACTGCTACTGCTACTGCTACTGCTACTTCTACTTCTACTGCTACTGCTTCTTCTACTGCTACTGCTACTTCTACTGCTACTGGTGCTGCTACTGCTACTACTACTACTACTACTGTTGTTGCTATTGCTACTGCTACTGCTGCTACGGCTGCTACTGCTACTATGCCACTGCTGCTATGGCTGCTGCTGCTGCTACCGCTGCTACTTCTGCTACTGCTATTGCTGTCGCCGCTGCCGCTACTGCTACTGCTACTGATACTGCTGCTGCTACTACTACTGCTACTGCTACTGCTGCTATTGCTACTACTACTGCTACTATTGCTGCTACTGCTGCTACGGCTGCTACTGCTACTACTACTGCTACGGCCGTTGCTGCTACGGCTGCTGCTGCCGCTGCTACTGCTACTGCTACTACTGCTACTACTACTGCTGCTACTACTACTGCTGCTACTGCTACTGCTGCTGCTGCTGCTGCCGTTGCCGCCGCCTCCTGCCGCTCCTCCTGCTGCTGCTGCTGCCGCTGCCGCCGCTGCTGCTATTAGTGCTGCTGCTGCTTCCTAAACACAAAAACAGACTCGTTGGGATGAGTCACCCGGTTCAAACAAATACTAACTTTGGAAAGAACCATGGCGTTAAGAAAACCAAAGGCTTATTATCTACAAAAGTATAAAAGAAGCTACTAACGAGCTAAAAACACAACACAAAATTATGCTCGCTAGTCGAATATAGTATAGAAAATATCGTATCCACAAGAATTGGATTTGAACAGTGTTTTTGTAGCTTCTAGTTTTAATTGCTATCCAAGATGATCAACAATTTAGAGTTGTGTGATTCAAAACTAAAATTTACTAAAAGTCTAAATTATTGGCTAATGACAATCGCAACAAGAGTAATCAAGAAGATATCAAAGGGAGAAAATAGGGGTTGATTGGATAGGTGTAAGATACTTGTTTGGGAATTAACTCTAGTTACTTCACTTCTATGGTTCAAGTTAGTCTCTCGAATTCACTCTATTATGTTCAAACATTCAGTAGAAACTCCTCTTTCGATTAAGTCTCAACCTTACAATGTGAACTAAGTTAAGCTTGGTGAAGATATGCAAGAATTCGTAGTGTATTGATCCTTAGGAGAACCTCTTTCGATTATGCTCCTAACTAGGTCTAAACATTAATTCAACTAACCTCTTTCGATTACTAACAAGAATCAATGAATTCAACCAATAAGATAATGCAAAACATCACAAATTATACCTCTTTCGATTACATAAACAAGTGAATATACATGCAACAATAAAAATACCCAAAACGTTTCAATACATAAAACTAGAGTTAATATCGACAAACAATTCTCAAAACACCAAATCCATCAATCCCTAAGGAAGAATTACTCCGTGGATATGGAAAAATTCATCACAATTAAGTTTAAGTCAAAGGAAAACATAAAACATCCAAACCCTTATCTTGAGTGAGGATGAATAGTGAAATCCTTGTGCTCTTGCTTCTCCCTATTATCCTTAGTTTCCTTAGGTCTACATTATGTCAAAAGTCCTCAAAAAACCATTTTTCCATGTATATATACCAAGTAGGGTCAGGACCAAATAAATACACCTTCTCCTACGTGAAATATGACACTTTTCCGGAGTTCGCCGTGCGCGGCAGCGCACTTGGCCGCGCACTTTTCACCCTGTTCTGCCTCATCTGCGCGCCCAATGCACGACCAGTGTGCGACCGCGCATATGGGTGGCATTCTGTTGGGACTTTGGGAAAACGTAAACCATGATGGTTGTATCCCATTTAAATAGCTTTGCAACGATATATTGTGGAGCCCAAATGGAGTTCTGAGCGAAATGTTATGTGCAGTTTACTGGACACTGCGCAATATGCCTGCTCGATTCTTCGTTTCGTTCCACTATCATCCGTTGATCCCTGAACAGGATCCCGACTTAATCCTTGGGCTTTTACTTAGTCTTCAAAGCTCCTGACTAGCTTGAATTCATTCCATAACATCTACATAGATCGGAATCACTCCTACAAGGCATAAAATACCCAATTAGTGCAAAACACTAGCGATTAAAGCTCCAACTCAATTAAATTGCAGTAAATTAAACTGCGATAAGCGACTAAAATATGAGATTATAGCCTACCATCAACACCCCACACTTAAACCATTGCTCGTCCTCGAGCAATTAAACTAAACTTCATAATGAGATGACCTTTTTAAACAACTCTCATAACTCATCATACCAAGAATATTTAAAATAGACTAAGCACAATAGTGTAGTCATTACCTTTCCTTCATGAATGAAGTGCCCTCACACAACAAAAGAGAGTAGTTCCACACACCATAAAAGTTTAGAACAATCAGGAACTCAAGATAGAAAGAATTCACTCACTCTCAGAAACAACATTCATATGCCACAAAAGATGAACCATAAGCTTGCCCGTAGTGTACTACTCCACTAATTGATCTCATTCAGTCAAGGATCAAGTAGGACTTTAATTGGTTGTAATGTAGGCTGCAGGACGGGTAGGATATATTTGGATATAAGCGTGACTACACCTCCCTAAGAACTTTAATACATACAATTTAACATTCAAAACCCCACACTATTGTCAAACCATACTCCACCTTAACATCAATATGCATTAACTCCCTTCTTATTTAAGCACAATTACATCAAAAGTTACCACTCAACAAAGATCATTTTTCACATTCATACAACTACATAAATTTTTCTTTTTCTTTTTCAATTCAAGTGGCTCTTACTTTTTCAATTCAGTGCACCTTCTCCTTATTTCATTAGTTCCACTCTAAAGCCAACCCAATCACCCCACACTTCAACTTTTACAAAGTTCATACAATTTCAAGTGCTCAAGAGAGGTAAATAGTTCAAATAAATGGTCAATTCAAACTAATGGGTAATGCTTGTAATGTGGTTGCCAAAACAAAAAAAAATAGGATTACAGGCTCAAAAGGGTTAACTACGATACATAATAATTAGGTGGGTAAAACATATAACTGGCTCAACAAAGAATTGCCTATATCACTTCCAAGACTGAATAAAACTACTATTTCGCTTTGCAAACACACGGGGCAAGTTCTAGACATCAAATGCAATGCAAAAAATAACACAAAACCTCAGACACATGGCACATAACTCACTCAAGATTGGATTCATCAAGACACTCTAGTCAAAGCAGTTAAGCGAAGTTAAGATTATACAATTAAAGGTACTTACACAATAGTCAAAAACTGAGCCTAAGCGTCACAACTAAAGCACTCACTATTCTCAAGGCATAACAAAGTCAAGAGATATTGCTTCCATTTCAAACCATAGCACAAGGTTTCCTACTCCTAACAAAAATAAAAACTAACTACACCCGGTTCAAAGAAAACCCTTGGAAAAGAACTGCGGCACAAAGAAAAACCAAGGGGTAATTAATACACTAACTACAAAAGAAAATCTTTTTTACTTTTTCTTTCAATAAAAATCCTTCAATAAACCAGTCGAATGATATCCATCGTCGGGAAAAATCAAAAAGTTTAAAAGTTTTATGTTATTTTTCAATTTTTTCTATCTCTAACTACTAAAATTAATAAAAACTAAAATACATATACATACAACATACAAATATCCCCCTACCCCACACTTATAAGTTGTGGCATGTCCCCATGACACACAATTAAAAGGTATAAGGTAAAGGAAACTTTCCTGAATTTTTAGTCGGGTCTGAGTTGAAGTCGGGCTCCATTCCATTCGCCCGAACTAGTACAAACATCCATGCGGACAACTTCTTCTCAGCCTTCTTGGGATACCCCCACACTTATCTTTCTCAATCACTAGAGCCTACTCTCTTGAACTCTTTAGCTTCCACTTAACACTTGCAGCTGGCTTCTCCTTTTTCACTCCAATTGCTACATTCATCTCAAAAGTCACAGTTTCCTCACCCACTCTAAGTATGAGTTTTCTATCATGTATATCCAGTATAGTTCTACCCGTTGCTAAAAATGGTCTTCCTAGGATGAGGGGGACCTCTTTGTTCTCCTCCATATTCACCACTATGAAATCTACAGGAAATATGAACTTATCGTAAAACTCCCTGGATCTCCATACTTTTGTGTGAGTTTGTTTTGCAATATTGCATTTCAATGCTCTGTAAGTTTGACCACTAAGGTCTCTTCTATCTTCCTCTTCTTTGTAAGGATCTCCTTCATGAACTTTGCGTAAGCTGGCATTTGTGAGAGAACTTCAATGAATGCCAAATTTACATTAACCTGTCTCAACATATCTAGAAATCTCTCAAACTGCTTATCCAGCTTTTCTCTATAGAGCTTTTGGGGAAAAGGTAAAGCAGGCATGTGCTAGCTCTCTTCATTGGATTCCTCCCTTCTTGAAGTTTCCTCCTTTTTCTTTTTTTCAGCTCCCTTCTTCCCTTTTTTCTTCTTAGTCTTTCTATCACCATCTTCAATTTTCAGCTCCTTCCTAGTTTCTTTTTCAGGCGCAACTTCTTTGTGAATTGGAGTGGGATCTTTCAAAAATTGTCCACTTCTCAATGTCACAACATCTACCGTTTATTTGGGATTCTTTTTAGTATTAGCTGGCAGAGTACCTGGGATTCTCTCAGATAATATAGTTGCAATTTGTCTCACTTGTCTCTCCAAACTTTGCAAATATGTCCCAATCTTGACAATGAATGACTTAATCAGATCTTCTAACCCAAACTAAATTGGTTGTTGAGGCTAAAACTGCGGCCTCTACTGATTCAAAACACTAGAAGCACCTTGAAATCTGGAGTTATTTGGTTGCCATGCATTTGCTGTACCCCCAGGTAAAATCCATGAAAAACCGGGGTGCTTCTGACCCATTGCATTGAAGTTGTAATTACAAACAACATTAACTTCCTCGATCGAGGCTTGACACTCATGAGTAAGGTGTCCTCTTCCACATATGTCACATGCTGCAGGAGGCTTACTGTGTATTGAAGCTAAAGTTAGCTTCCTTATTTCCTTTACCGTGGCATCAAGTTGAACCTGCACTGATGTGTTAGCGTCAACTTGGTGAACACCAGTCATTCTTCTTCTTTCAGCAACTTCAGAGGGCCACTGATTTGCATCCTCAGACAACTCATCTAGAATAATGACTATCTCCTCTGGAGTCTTTTTCATCAACGGACCTCCAGCTGCGTTGCTCAATGTTCTGCGTGAAGTTGATGTCAATCCATCCCAAAAATCTTGGAGTTGCATCCAGAGTTCTATTCCACTATTCTAACACTTACGTACTATTCCTTTGAACCTCTCCCAAGTTTCAAACACCGTTTCAGTCTCATTCTAACAAAAGTTGTGGATTTCCCTTCTGAACTTGCCCGTCTTAGCTGATGAGAAATATTTGTCTAGAAATTTTCTGGTCATCTCATCCCATATTCTAATCGATCCATTAGGAAAGCTTCGAAGCCAGTTCTTCGCATCGTCTTTGAGAGTGAAGGGGTATGCTCTTAAATAGACTGCATCTTGTGATACACCATTATATTACAAGGTGTTCATAATCTCCTCGAAGTCCATCAGATGATTGTTTCGATCTTCATTCATCTTTCCTCTAAAGACACAACTATTTTGGAGGGTTTGAAGTAACCCCTGCTTTAACTCAAAATTATTAGCTGCAACAGTAGGTGGTCTCACACTCGATAAGCCTTGGTTGTAGACTGGTCTAGCATAATCACCAAGTGGTATTCCGGCACCGGGAGCTATATTTCCGAACTGGTCTACACCCACGGGTCGATTCTGTGCAATTCTTTGAGCCCAACCTTCTTTGTATTCGCAAGGAGATTTATTTCTTTCCTCAGATGTCCCAGTTGCTTTTCAATTTTCGGCTCGTATGGAAGCAATTCCTTCCCAGAAGATCGGGTCATGCACCAATCTAACCTAAAGCCTGCACACAGTCAAGGAACACCAAACGTAAAAAGCAAAAAACAAACTAAAAAGAAAAATTCCTTAATTAGCACTACAAACTATTTCCAACACTATTGATTGCCAATCCTCGGCAACGACGCCAAAATTTGACGAGCTAAAAACACAACACAAAATTATGCTTGCTAGTTGAATATAGTATAGAAAACATCGTATCCACGGGGATTAGATTTGAATAGTGTTTTCGTAGCTTCTAGTTTTAATTGTTATCCAAGATGATCAGCAATTTAGAGTTTTGTGATTTAAAACTAAATTTACTAAAAGTCTAAACTATTGGGTAATGACAACCGCAACAAGAGTAAGCAAGAAAATATCAAAAGGAGAAAATAAGGGTTGATTGGATAGGTGTAAGATACTTGTTTGTGAATTAACTCTAGTTTCTTCACTTTTATGGTTCAAGTGAGTCTCTCGAATTCACTCTATTATGTTCAAACATTTAGTAAAAACTCCTCTCTCGATTAAGTCTCAACCTTACGATGTGAACTAAGTTAAGCTTTGTGAAGATAGGCAAGAATTCGTAGTGGATTGATCCTTAGGAGAACCTATTTCGATTATCCTCCTAACTAGGTTTAAACATTAATTCAACTAGCCTCTTTTGATTACTAACAAGAATCAAGGAATTCAACTAATAAGATAATGCAAAACATCACAAATTATGCCTCTTTCGATTACATAAACAGGTGAATATATATGCAATAATAAAAATACCCAAAATGCTTTAATGCATAAAACTAAAGTTAATATCCACAAACAATTTCTCAAAACACCAAATGCATCAATCCCTAAGGAGGAATTACTCCATGGATATGGAAAAATCCATCACAATTAAGTTGAAGTCAAAGGAAAACATAAAACATCCCAACCCTTGTCTTGAGTGAGGATGAATGGTGAAATCCTTGTGCTCTTGCTTCTCCCTCTTCTCCTTAGCTTCCTTAGGTCTAAATTATGTCAAAAGTCCTCAAAATACCATTTTCCATGTATATATACCAAGTAGGGTCGGGCCCAAACAAATACACATTCTATTATGTGAAATAGGACACTTTTTCGGAGTTGGATGTGTGCGGCCGCGCACCTGGCTGCGCACTTTTCACCCCGTTCTGCCTCATATGCGCGCCCAATGCATGCCCAGTGCGTGGCTGCACATGTGGGTGCCGTTCTATTAGGTATTTGGGAAAATGTGAAGCATAAAAGTTGTATCCCTTTTAAATAGCTTTCCAATGATATATTATGGAGGCCAAACTGAGTTCCGAGCAAAACGTTATGTGCATTTTATTTGACACTGCACAAAATGCCTGCTCGATTCTTAATTTCATTCCACTATCATCCGTTGATCCCCGAACACGATCTCGACTTAATCTTTGAGCTTTTACTCAGACTTACAAGCTCCCGACTAGCTTAAATTCATTCCATAACATCTACATAGATCAGAATAACTCCTACAAGGCATAAAACACACAATTAGTGCAAAACACTAGCGATTAAAGCTCCAACTCAATTAAAGTGCAGCAAATTAGAGTGCGATAAGCGACTAAAACATGAGATTATAGCCTACCATCAGCTACTTAACAAAACAAGAACTAAATGGAAAAATAAAGAAGCTAATGAACAATAACTACAAAAGATAGATAAATACAAATAGGAAAATAAAGAGAATCAAATTATTATAGTCCAAATGTATCAAAAATGTGTCAATGTATCAAATAAACTCCACTCCCTCCCCCCCCCCCCCCGAATAAAAATAAGCATTGTTCACAACGCTTAGAAAAATAAGAGTGAAAGAAGAGAGGGTGACGAAAACTCCCTAAGGATCCTTGGACATCTCAGTGTCCCCAACAATGTCATCTCCCTCGGGATCAGCCAACTGTATCTCATCATCATCAAATCTAGGCGTGGCAGGGGAGTGGTGAACATCGCACGCACTGCCTCAGTAGTGTTAGCAGCAAGGTCTAGCTCCTTAGACTGGCCAGCTGGTGCTTCCAGTGAAGATGGTGCTGATGGATCTGAGACGGACTGGTACGAGTCAAGTAGCATATCAAAGGGTAGGTTTCCAGCTGTGGCAAGTCTAGTCACCTCATTTCTAAGCTTGTCCACTTATTTCTTGCTTGTCTAGGACTTCCTTATCTTTTTCACTTTCTTTACCAACTCCTTACTAATCGACCCATGTTGTACCAATGTGTCCATGATCATCTTCTGCATGTCCAGAATCTTCTTGAGTGTCTCATCTATGTTAGAGGGGGCATGTGGTGCCTGTGTAGTGGACTACACTGCAACACTGCTAGATAAGTTAGACTCCATTGAAGTAGATGTCTGCATCTAGTTGTTGAGACTCGCCAATGTCTGGGAGACTCGCAGCGTAGATAATGGAGTTGTGGGCATGGGCACAGGCCTCATAGCTAGAGCAGGGGCTGCCCTAGGGGCTGTGGAAGGAGCTGAAGATGATGGCGGAGGCATAGCAGCGACACTGGAAGAAGGCTCAATAGAGGTGGATGGAAGGTTCATTGTCTCAGTAACTACCACTACTGGCTCATCAGACTGGCCTGTTCTGGTAGAAGGCTAGATTTTCTTCTTTGGGTTGGTCTCATCCCTCCGTGAATACCAGTCAAATGGCTTATTCGTCTTCACCATGGTGTCAAATGATCTCGTCTCTACCTTTGCATTAGTGAGGTACTCTATGGTAGTGTTGGGATAAGGGTAGGTCGAGCTAGCCTACCGTGCTATCAAGGAATTGTTGATCGACATCACAGCACCCACATTAATTAGGTACCCGTCCATGATGGAAGCCATAAGAACTGCTTGATGAATATGAAGATGAGTCTCATTCTGGCTTGGATCCAGTCAGCTACAAACAAAGGTCTGCCACCCCTTCGCCTCGAAGCTCAATGTGTTCCGCTGAATGGGAACCCCAATGGTGGTGTTGGCCCTGGTAGTGCTAAGATCTCAGCCAGCCAAGGTCGGACTTCCTCCTTCATTGCACATTTCTCCAGATACTCCTCTGGCTCAAAATCCTAGAATCCCAAGTACGCGTTCAGCGTATGTTGATCAAACCTCACCTTGAGGTTCCACACTTTGGTCACCTTCGTCCCCTTCTTTATGTGAGCAACATTAGCATAGAACTCTCAGACGAGGTATTCCTTGCATCCTCAACTCTCTCAATCAACCACAGCCAACCCTTTCATGCTCTGAACTGCCTAAAGATCGCTGGGTTGTATTTCTCCAAATCTTTCAATAAGAACTGTCTCTCAAGAGTCAAAGACCTCATTGGCCACCACATACAGAAATCAGTGAAGTCGGTCAAGCTAACAAACCTATCCTCCCATACCTCCTTATTCTTTGATCTCTCTACACTTGTGGTTGTACCATCTCCCCCTCTACCATTATCGGGGATCTCCTGTGTAGTCTGTGCCTCTGTGACTAGTGTAGCTGATGGCCCAAAGGCCTGGCTAGCACTCTCCGACCCCTTAGAGGTGCTGTGAGATGAAAAAGGCTCATCCCTAAGCTGTTATTTCCCCTATGGCCTCGATTGTATGGCTGTCTGCTCTTCCTGATTAGAGGCTGAGTTGCTATCTGACACTTCCCTAGATGGGACATAGGAGCTAGACTCAAAGAGGTCTGCACCTCTCCCTCTGCCGGTTCTGGTTTTCCTTTTGATGGTCTTATGCTGGAAAAGGGGCAAGGTGCCTCTACCTCGACCCCGAGAAGATTCACCCCTTCCCTTTGTACTGTCGCCCCGGCCTCTTGATCGAACCATTGTCTATATCAAAGCAAAGAAGATTATTAGTTGCAATTCATTATTCAACACATTCAGGACTTATGTAGTTAAGGAAGAAACAATCGGACACTGTAGGGTTATGAGTATAACACATGTCTGTAGGTAAAGGGATCTACAGTCTGCACATTATTGATGTACGGTCACAGAAGGAAATTGCAGTCCTCAGAAAGGGAGTACGGTCCGCACAATTTGCTTGTGCGGCCACAGAAAGGACTCTCAAAATGCAGAGTCTCTAAAGACAGAGATATGGCTGATCTACGGCCGCATAGGGAAATATATAGTCCACATATTTTAACTTGCGGCCACAGATCCCTGCTTCACTGAGTTGCCAAAATTTCAAATCTGCGGACCACACAAATTCAAGTGCTGCCGCATATTTTAAATGTTACGAACAGTCATATTTTGTCTACGTAGGTTTTTCAATTTCTTGCACAAATAGACATGGAAACATGGGAAAACACGAAATTTCACTCACCCGAACCCATTAGAGCATGTTTTATGGTTGCCCAATTCAAATCAACCCCACATGGACACATAGTTGAACTCTAATAATAGATGGCTTAAAAAGAACAAAAAATCAAAAAATTAAACTATCATAAAAATTTAACATGAGATTGAAGCATACCAGATAGAGTGAGTGCAATGAGTGAATAATCAAGGTGGTTGTGTGTGAGGAAAGCTAAAATCTCTCAAGAAAATCAACAGAGCAACTATGTTTGTTCAGAGAGGAAAAAGTGTAAAATGAGTTCTATACCTCTATTTATATCAACTTTTTGAGAAGGGGAAAGAGGCCAGTGCGGTCCGCACTCTATCACTTGGGTGGACAGTCTCAAAACTCAATGTGCGGTCTGCACATTTTCAGGTGCGGCCGCAGATTTCACGTGCGGTCGCAGATCGACCTCCGCACTGACAAACTCAAATTTCAGAGAGTTGGCATTTTTACACTTTTTAAATATTTCAAATATACGGTCCTCAAGAGAAATGTGCGGCAACAATGCTCTTCTGTCGTGGCACATAGAAAAGTGCGGACCGCGCAGTTTTGAACACTTAGCCATATTTATATATATTTTTTTGTCCTCCTTTCTTGTAAGTCGCACTCATCCCTGTAGCACACTTCAAATAAAGTTAGAACACAAATAACAACTAACTAAAAAAGAAAAAGGAAAAAGGACATGAGTTGCCTCCCAAGAAGCGCATGATTTAACGTCGCGGCACGACGTAGAATACCCTCAAGTGAAGTGAATGACCGCCACCACATGGCTATCTCCAACCTTGCCCAAGTAGTACTTCACTCGTGACCATTGACTCGGAGTAACTCATTGTTTTTGTTATTTAAGTTTAATGGACCAAAAAGTGTCACACCAACAATTTCAAAAGGACTGTTCCACTTGGATTTTAGCTTCCCGGGAAACAACCTCAACCTTGAGTTAAACAACAATACAAGATCACCTACCTTGAACTCTTTGTTCCAAATGTACTTGTCATGAAGATATTTCATCTTTTCTTTGTACAAGGAGGAACTCGCATAAGCATGGTACCGGAACTCATCCAATTCATTCAAATGTGCAACCCTCAAGTTAGCGGCTATATCCCAATCAAGATTAAACTTTTTTAGAGCCCACGTTGCCTTGTGCTCTAGTTCCACCGGAAGATGACATGATTTCCGAATACCAACCGGTATGGCGACATTCCGATAGGTGTTTTGTAAGCTGTCCGATAATCCCATAATGCATCATCAAGCTTCTTGGACCAATTCGTCCGATTAGCATTCACCATTTTAGACAAGATACTCTTTATCTCCCGGTTGAAGACTTCCATTTGCCGACTAGCTTATGGGTGATAGGGAGTCGTGACTTTGTGAGTAATACCATACTTGCTAAGTAAAGTGTCAAAAGCCTTGTTGCAAAAGTGTGACCCCCCATCGCTTATAATTGCATGTGGAGTACCAAACCTTGTGAAAATATTCTTCTTCAAGAAAGCCACTACACTTCTGGCCTCATTTTTGGGCGAAGCAACGGCGTCAACTCATTTGGACACGTAATCCCCCGTGGCCAAGATGTAGGTATTTCCACAAGAACTCACAAAAGGGCCCATGAAGTCAATGCCCCACACATCAAAAATATCAATCTCCAAAATGGTTGTGAGAGGCATTTCATTTTTCTTTGAGATTCCACCGGCCCGTTGACATTCATCACATCTTTTCACTATCTCACTGGCATCCTTGTTAAAAGTGGGCCAATAGAAATCACAACTAAGCATTTTGGCCATCATTATTGCTCCACCATGATGACCACCATATGGCAAAGAATGACAAGCGACAAGAATATCACCTTGCTCTTCTTCCGGTACACACCTCCTAATCACCCCATCCGTACAAATTCGAAAAAGGTATGGTTCATCTCAATAATAATCTTGACAATCCATTTTGAGCTTCTTCTTTTGGCTTAAAGAGAACTCATCCGGAATGATTCCACACACAAGAAAATTTGCTAAGTCCGCACACCATGGCACCTCTTTCATTAAAATTTCCAAAAGTTTCTCATCGGGGAAGGAGTCATTGATTTCAAATCCATCATGCGGCCTCCCCTCCTCCTCCAAACGAGACAAGTGGTCCGCCACTTGGATTTCACTACCTTTCCTATCTTGGATGTCAATATCAAATTCTTGTAACAAGAGTACCCATCTCATTAACCAAGCTTTAGTGTCCTTTTTGCTCATAAGATAACGAAGAGCCCCGCATGATCTGTGTGGACAATAACTTTTGCACCCATAAAGTACGAGCGGAACTTCTCAATTGCAAACACAATAGCAAGGAGCTCTTTCTCCGTAATGGTATAATTGACTTGGGATCTATTCATGGTATTACTACCATAGTAGACCGGATGGAAAATATTTTTTATACGTTTCCCCGAAATAGCCCTAACCTCCACGTCACTTGCATCAAACATGAGTTCAAAAGGAAAACTCCATTTTAGAGCGGTAATGATGGGAGTACTTGTCAACTTGAGCTTCAACAATCAAAAGCTCTCATGCAATAATCATTCAAATTAAACTTGGCATCCTTCTCAAGAAGCTTGCACAACGGGTTCACCACCTTAGAGAAATCTTTGATATAGCGCCGGTAAAAACCCGCATGGCCTAACAAACTCCGCACACCTTTCATCGAAGTTGGGGGTGGAAGCTTAGAAATCACCTCAATCTTTGCCTTGTCAACATATATTCCATTCCTTGAGATTTTATGGTTAAGGAAAATACCTTCCTCGACCATGAAATGACATTTCTCCCAATTGAGCACCAATTTCTTCACATCTACCCAACACTTTGTCCGAATTTGCAAGACAGTCATCAAAAGAATCTCCAACCACCGAGAAGTCATCCAAGAAAACTTCAAGGTAGTCCTCCACTATGTCCGTGAAAATAGTCATCATACACCTTTGAAATGTGCTGGTGCATTGCACAAACCAAATGGCATCCGCTTGAAAGCAGAAGTTCCATAGGGACATGTAAAGGTTGTTTTCTCTTGAACTTCTGGAGCAATGAGAATTTGGTTATAGCCTCAGTACCTATCAAGAAAATAATAGAAAGCACATCCGGCCAATCTATTGAACATTTGATTTAAGAAAAGAAGTGGAAAGTGATCCTTCCTTGTGACTTTGTTGAGCTTGCGATAATCCATACACACCCTCAAACCGGTTACCGTTCTTGTAGGAATCAATTCATTCTTGTCATTGGTGACCACCGTCATGCCCTTCTTCTTTGGAACACATTGAACCGGAGAAGTCCATAAACTAATGGAGATGGGGTAGACAAACCCGGCATCCAACCACTTGATAATCTCCTTCTTGACAACTTCTTGCATAGCCTCATTGAGTTTCCTTTGACATTCAATAAATGGTTTAGTGCCATACTCAAACTTGATCTTTTGCATGCAAAAGGCGGGGCTTATACCCTGAATATCCGCCAAGGTCCACCCAATAGCCTTCTTCCCATTTTGTAGCACTGCTAATGTGTAATCTACCTGCACGTTAGTCAAACAAGAGGAAAGAAGAACCGGTAAAGTAGAACAAGGGCCAATAAATTCATACCGAAGATGAGGAGGCATTGGCTTCAACTACAAGGTGGGGCTCTTTAATAAATGGCTTTGTAGGAGGAGTCTTCCTATTTTCAAGATCCAAGGACAATTTCCGGGGTGTATAGTTGTACGACCCCATTCCTTGCAAAATGTTCACACATTATATAAAGCCATCCATCTCGTCATCATCAAAGTTGAGCAAGACGGCCTCCAAAATATCACCAAAATTGATTATAGCACTTGTTTCATCAACAATGACATCGGTCACCAAGCCCACAAAAGAACACACCTCATTGCTATTTAGTTGTCGCATGGACTTACACAGATGGAATACCACTTTTTCATCACCAACCTGGAAAATGACTTCTCCGGCTTCAACATCTTCAATCATACCCAACAGCCTTTTCATTGTACGATCGTCCATTTGCAATATCATAGAGGTGGGTATTGGTTGCCCAATTCCCAAAGTCTTGAACACCGAATAGGGCATCAAATTTATACTAGCCCTAAGATCACGAAGAGATTTAGGAAACTCGGCACTTCCAATTGTACAAGGAATCGTGAAAGCACCGGGATCCTCCAACTTAGGAGCCATTGAATGAACAAGTGTACTCACTTGATGAGTGACTTTGATGATCTCAAAATTCTTTGACCTCTTTTTTGTCATAAGATCCTTCATAAACTTTGCATAACGGGCATTTGTTCCAAAGCTTCGACCAATGGCACATTGATTGAAAGACTCATCATCATTTGAATGAACTTCTTGAATTGATTCTAACAATTTTGCTTGGCAAGTCTTTGAGGGTATAATGTTGGAGGCATAGGCAATGGTGCCTTAGCCTTTTGCACTACCGGCTCTGGTATGTGAGTAATGTGTTCCCTAGATGGGTTGACCTCCTCTTGAGTCTCTTCCACACTATCATCAATATCAATTCGAACTTCCCCATTAGGTTAAACAACATTGTTTGAGATTTCTTCTTCTTGCATCACTTGATCATCATCAACAAGTCGCCTTCCACTTGAAGTGGGTGCATTCCCGCCTCTTCCACTTTTTGGGATAACCTCCATAGCATGCCCCGTATTGTTACCACCCTTTGGGATTACCACCGTATCAATTGGTAGCGCCCCCTTAGGATGAGAATTTAAAGCTTGAGAGATTTGTGTCATTTGAACTTCTAGGTTTTAGATAGATGTGTTGTGTGAGGCAAGTTGGGCATCCGAATCGTCATTATTTTCCATCTTTTGCTTGAACATAATTTCAATACGTCCCATCTCATTGTTTGAAAAACTTGAACCATGGGAAGGATAAGGAGGTGGGTTGCTCGGTTGTTGGTACATAAGGGGCCTTTGAAAAACTGACCCCCGGTTGCCTTGATTGTTACTCCATCCACCTTGATTGTGTCTTCCCCAATCTCCTTGGTTGTCTCCACTCCAATTCCCTTGATTGTTGTTGTTATTCAAATTCCCTTGATTGTTAGAATTCCAATTGCCATGATTGTTTTGTGGTCACTATTATTGTTGGTTTGGGCCTTGGGAGTTATTTCTTTGCCCTTGATAATTGTTCACATATTGCACTTCCTCCTCTTGGTCATTATAAGAATCACCTTGTTCAAAACCACCATCATCTTGCACATAGTTATTCACTCGAGTTTGCACTTGTGGACCCTTGGTCCTCCTCTTATTCACTATCACATTCACTCCCTCCATAGCATTAACTTGCTTAGGATCTTGCACTTGATTTAGTTGGGCCTTCACTAGTTGATTCATGGTAGTGGTCAATTCGTTAATGGCTTGCCCATGGTCTTGCAATTTTTAGTGAAGGTGGATCATAGTCGGATCACCTTGTGGAACATTGGCCCGGGATTGCCAAGCCGACAACGTTTCCTCCACCCCATCCAAGATTTCACACGCCTCTGCATAAGGCGTAGTAATAAAGTTCCCACCGGCTAGTTGATTCACTACTCATTGGTTGGTTGTGTTAATCCCATGATAAAAGGTTTGTTAAATTATATTTTCCGTCATATCATTGTTGGGACATTCCATAAGCATTGTTCTATAGCACTCTCATATTTCATGTAGTGGTTCATTCGGCTCTTGCTTGAATGCCAAGATCCCATCTCGAAGTATCCATGTGCCCGAGAGAGAAGGACTTAGCAATGAATATTTTCTCCAACACATCCAAAGTGTGAATTGAATGGTTTGGAGATCGTTCCAACTAATCTAAAGCTTTCCCCCATAGAGAGAAGGGAAAAAGACTTAGCCTCAATGCATCCTCGGAAACATTAGTTTTCTTGCTCCCCCAACATGTATCCACAAAGCCCTTCAAATATTTATAAGCATATTGAGTTGGAGCACCGGTAAAGAAACCCCGTTGCTCAAGCAAAGTGAGCATCACATTTGTGATTTGGAAGTTGCCCACCCTAATGCTGGGAGGGACTATTGCACTAGCATAACCTTCGTTGGGCAATATCCGGTGTGAAGCCGCTCGTGGTGGAGGTGGGGTGGAACGGGCATGTTGTCATGAGGTACCTGGCCTCTCCGGTTGGCTTGTGGTTCAAGAGGTACCTCCTCTACTTGTTCCTCCTCGCCGTCCAATTCCCCTAAAGGCACATTTTCGAGATCATTGTTCGCCATGTTGGTACCTGTAATTTCTCACACGAGTAAGTAACACGGAAGGGAAAAAAGATATTCCAAAAATACACTCAACTCAAATATATAGCTAACACAGTTTTAACTCCACTGCAACAACGCTAAAAATTGATCCACATCCAATCTCCACTCAATAGTGAATAGAAACGGTCACTGGAAGAATATTACCCTACAAGAGTCAGGGTCGATTTTCACAGGATGTTTAATATGTGTGTTAAGGTATACACTTGATGAGAGAAAATGAAAGAACTAAATTGCACTTCCAAACAAAGTATTTTATTTTCTACTTCTAAATTATCTCTAACAATTATAAACTAATGAGAAGAAATTAGAAAGCGAATGATTGTTTTTGTTTTTTTACCAAATGGTTAATACGCTTAGGGGTGTGACCTTTACCTAGGTATTTTCCTACGTTAACACTTTTTTTATTGATCGGGGTGTATTACAGCTCTCAACTCTAAGTTACCCACTCAATACCTCTCGGTCATAGAGTGATTTTGCCCAATTTGGCTTTCTCAAGCCCAAATGGGTATTAAGCTAAATAGTTGATATGAGGTCAAGTTGGTTTTTCCCTATCTCTAGTTCAAACCCTTTTATTAGGCTAATCAAATCCTTAATTAACATAATTTGTTGTTATCCAATCTTCCCTAGACTAGGTCCCTCTTTCTCAAGTAAAAACCAAGTAAAGCTAAGGCATGAATCAATGTTTGCAACCATTAATTCTAAAATTAAAGCATAAACAAGGCTAAATAATCAGCACCAATCATACACAAGTATTAAATTAAATACCCATAAGGTTTACATACTAGGGTTGGGTCACAACCCTATTAAAAGTCTAGCTACTCATAGTAGAAAATAAAGAAAACAAAGAAGAAATACTAATTAAACTCATAATGTAAGATTAAAATGATAAACTATGATATTTTAATCCCAAAATGATCACAAATTCCTAAAATGGAAAATTACAACGGCTACAACTGCTTGAACTTCAAAACTTGACCTAAAAATGTGATTCCCGTCTATTTATAGTGGCCCAAAATTCGCTCACAAAAATGCCCCTCGGGAGGTTCTGCGGCTGCATAATTCCATGTGCGGTCTACACATTGCTTGGTCGTGCAGGGACTTGGATTCTGCAGCCCCACAATTTGATCTGCGGCTACAAGTCAGCTTCTGCGGCCACACAATTCTTGTGGGGTCCGCACTTCAGGCAAGGCTTCAAGTCTTGGTCATTTGCACACTCTCTGAACTTTTGAATTCTTGTCTGTGCGGACCCTGTTCTGCGGCCGAACAATTCATGTGCGGTCCACACTTCTGCTTAAAGTCTGCTGGGCTTCTTCACCAGTTCTGCGGCCGTAGAGGGAATTTTGCGGTCCGCACATTCTTCTGCGGCCGCAGAAATACCACTGCGGACCGCACTTCTTGTGTGTTGCACCCCTTCGTGCCTTGTGAGTCGGAACACTCCTTTTTGAGTCGGATTTCTTCGTGAGAGCCTAAATTTCCAACATTCCTGTAATTTGCACACTTTCATTAGTGTTGGGAACATAAATCAATACTTTCAAACTAAAACAAAAGAAAAAAGGTACTAATAAGTGGTCAAAATCCACACTTATCAATCCTCAGTAGCTGTACCACTGAAAGTAGGTGGACTATACCTCTTGATCCTCTCAAGCCTCTTCTGCTCCTCCTCTGATGCCCCTGGATTGACCTCAGGCTAAACCGAAATAATAGGCTGTACCGGCACCACACACAGAACCTGGCCAGTGTGAGCCCACTACTCTGGAGTACGGGCGCTGGGAGTCTGAGATCCTCTCCCAATCTGCAAAGTAGTTGGTGCAACGGAGATTAAGCCCACCTGAGCCAATGTACTAAACATGCTCAGGAACTGTGCTAAAGTCTCCTGAAGTTCGGGGGCAACAACAGGTGCCTCCGGTGCTTGTCCCCCAATCGGAGCTACTGGCGGCGCCTCAAGTGCTGCTCTGACAGGTGCTCTAGGTGTGGCGCGTGCCCCTCCTCGGCCTCTACCTCGGCCTCGGCCTCTTTCGGCTCTAGCAGGGGGTGCGGGTGTCTACTCAGCTGACCCAGTAGCGCGTGTCCTCACCATCTGTGAGAGAATATAGATATAGAGGCTCAAACTTCGAAATCAACAAATCCGCACGACAGGAATGAAAGAAGTGGAATTTTCCTAATAGTTTTGCAGCCTCTCGAAGATAAGTACAGACATCTCCGTACCAATCCGCAAGACTCTACTAAACTTGCTTGTGACTCGTAAAACCTATGAACCTAGAGATATGATACGAACTTGTCACGACCCAAAAACCCACCATAAGCATCGTGATGGCACCTAGTCTCTAAGACTAGGTAACTTGATTACTAATGACGATTAGACAAATTTTAAACAATGATAATTTGAAACATAGTCTAATATGAATGCCAAAACAAAAGCATAACAAGGCTACATGGAAATAATCGTAACAACTTCCCAAGATTTGGTAATACAGAGTCACAAACTCTAGCTAAGTACATGGAAAGATCTCAAAGATCGAAATATAATATTATTCAAATAAAAAGATGGCAGTACAATGAAAGGAAAGAACTCCAAGGGACTGCGACGACCAAGAAGCTCCACCTTGAATCCTCGCGACCAGTATGGTAACTCTGCCCGAGTCCGATATCTCCAATACCTGGCTCTGTACAAAAATATGCAGAAGTGTAGTATGAGTACACCACGGTCAGTACCTAGTAAGTATCAAGACTAACCTCGGTGGAGTAGTGACGAGGTACAAGTCAAGACACTCACTAGACAAAATAACATGTGCAACATAGAAGTATAAAGCTAATAATGAAAGGAGAAATCAGTAAATGGCAACAAGAATCAAAAAGTGATATAAATAGTAAAACAATAAGAACACTGTGAACTATCGTTAAAACCAAATAAGGAACACAAAGGACAACCAATTAATCAAGCCGTTCTAACACAAGTTTCACAATGAAATCACTCTGTGATACCTCATCTCATAATCACAAGTCACGTGTCTCAACCTACCATCCTATGCTCACGGCACCTTGTGCCCACATTTCAAATCACAACCGCATAGACAAATCACGTGCCAATATCTCAATATACCTGATATGATCACGGACAATCACAATCCACCCAGCCTGGTCACATGCTCAAAATCACAATCCGCCCGACATGGTCATCGGTTCATAATCGCAATCCGTCTGGCATGGTCACAGGCTCAATATCAACATGAAAACTAATAATAGAAGAACACGTGGGCATGATTAATAAATGTCAAGTTTCATACGCCTGAGCTAGTATAAGTGGCATTCTACGGCGTATACTTATGCGAGTGTACTACTGTAGCTCAAGTCAACAAGTAATATCAAAGATATCAAGTAGATCATCGGAGCAACACAACGAATCACGTATGGTATTTGACATACAAAAGGAAAAGTACACCATCACACGAAAATAACCAACAAAATGTCCCTAAGCCATCACACATCATCCCTGACATTGCCACCCTTATCTCTCTGATAGCAACCCGTATCACTCTGCCCAGACAATATCATTAGCCACTCATATCACTCCAATAGCCCCACGTATCACTCCGTATAATAGCCACCATTATCGCTCCGCCCAGACAATAACATAATAGCCACTCGTATCATTTCGTACATTCAACAACAGTGAGATGCGACCCTTATGCCCCGCATAACAGTAACGGTGAAGTGCCACCCTTATACTTCGTGTAACAACAACCAACCACACAACAATTCACATGTGCTAACATCACAACAATACGACATATCAACTCGTATCACAAGTGCCCATAGGCCACAACTTTTCCAAAGATCCAACAATATCAATATTTTCAAAATAAATAGCCCACGGCTCAACACAATGTATATAGAATCTCAATAACAACAAAATAAATGGGAAAGTAACTCAACAAGGAACAACACCCCTTTTAAATACAACTTCAATTAAAATGGATTAATGACTTTCGATAACCTCAATCCTAATTAATTGTTTAAGGATAAACTCAATAGTGAAAGTATTTCTATGAAATAGAAAACTTCAGATTCTAGTGTATGAATATGCTAACAATGAAAGAGATGGCACGAACTTGCACTACGTCTAAATGCATGAGAATAACCCGGCAACAAAAGGATATCATGTAACAATAATTTTAACTAAGAGTAACTCCACAATAAAAGAAATGAAAAGTGCTAGTTCGGGGACATAGATATACAAAGAAGGAACTCAAATGAAAAGATAAGTTTCAAGGGCCAAAGGTACTTACCCGTTACTAATTGATAAACAAGTAGACAAGAAGAATAATTTCAGCAATATCTTAAACGTTAGTAGCAAAACGAGCAATAGAACCCAGGAATCTCAGTGCGTCAGAGTTCCCAGTGCTCACACAGTGAAAGGTCCGATAATTGAATTTCGGTGGCCTTGGCTTTCATCCGGCCAAAAAACAGTAGTATAAGACAAGTGAGAATGAGAAAATAGTGGTGATATCAATGATTGAGGTCCCTTCTTAGGAGTTTGGGAGAATGGTTTATATAGTGTTCAAATTAAACAGACAAACATAGAAAATTATCAATCAAACACAAAGAAGGAAATAATATATCGCATGCAGTCAAAATTGGCAAAGGAGAAGGAGATTCTCAAACCTTAGTTGGGTCCAGACGCATAGGAATCGAACCAAGAATCAAGGATCCTTCCTTCTATGATATATATAGATGAGACATCGTCCAAATCCCCACTACATCAGACTTGACCAAGAAAGATCTCGGAAGATAGTGCTTGCCAAAAATAAGGCAAGAACTTAAGTAAAACCACAAGCGCGTATACACCATCGTAGTACCTCAAAATAGGTAAGTAAATCATGTATTCACTCCATGTTTAGGTTAGAATAGGAGAGAATCAGAGGCGGCAGTTAGGGTTTCTTTCATAGACGAGAGAACATTCTAGAGGGTTTGGGGCGGTTATTAAGTGGGGAATATTCTTTAGGGTTAGGGGTTTGGTGGATTAAAAAAGGGGAGATGGTTTGTGGGCCGTTGATCTATGACATCAACGGCCAAGATTGAAAGGGAGATAGGGCGGGTCATAAATCGGGTCGTGACCAGGTTGGCTAAAAGGGTCGTTTGGTCTGGGTTGTGGGAAAGGGCTAAGTGTTTTGGGCCTATTTTTGCTCCGGAAATTGGCTCAAACATTAGGCTGGCTTTTTAAAACAAGATAGAATTAAAGAAAAATAAATTAATAAAATAGCTATATAAATATAAAAATATTATTTATGTAGCTAAATATTTTGGAAAATAGTAGCTGAAGGTTGTAAAAATATAAAGAAGTTATTTTGACCCTAAATAAAATAATAAACGCAATTAATTGTAAAGTATAAGCTATTATTGCAAAAATGCGTAAATAGTTAAAAATGCAAATTTAAAACTAAATAAAATGTTATAAAGCATATATGTGGGTGTAAACAATAGATTTTGATGATTGAGTCATCAACAAATAATTTGAGGAATAATTAATAAATATTTGAGTAATTTAAATGCAAGAAAATTAATTTTAAAGCTTTAAAAATTGTAGAAAATTATAGAAAGTCCTTATATGCCTGTTGTAAATTGGTGATGATGTAGAAATGACATTTTGAAAGTATATATGATATTTATAAAAATATGAGGGAAAAATTGGGTATCAACAGTCAGAATTACTTCCCAAGAAACAAATCACTCGTTTATGATAGCCATATAGATCTCATATTTCTAGTAGTTGGCCTGAACTATGTTTCGACCTGATTCTTACCTTGGCAAGATACGTAGGCATTCCTAGATAACGGTTTGGTCTCCCCACTATTTCAAAATATTTTTCTTAGTGCTAGAAACTGAGGCAATTCTTTTGGAATAGTGCAACAATGCTCTTAACCCAGAAATCTCTAAAAGCGTCAACCAAATTTCACCAAAAATCCAAACATCAAAATACCATGCCAACTTTACTCTGACCCTCACTCGACTTAAATCCCAACGTATGGGATGCAAGTCCTTTCTTCAAACATCTGGCTATGGAGTCATGATGTGTTACACCCCATGTTATCGTACGCGAGAGCAGGTTGTAAGTAAACTCATGTAAGCTCAGTAATGAGACCATCTTTAAAAGTACATAAATTAAGTTAATCATATTACCATGGAGGTTAAAAATATATAAGATCATGAAAAAAAGCACCAAGAGGGTTGGAAGACTTAGAAGCTAAACGAATAAAAGAAAATAAGTCTCGTCAAAAGTCGACCAGTTGAAAATATTATAAAATATACTTTTGGGGTGAGACTAGGGTGATTAACATTATAAGGAGGTTATTCTATGAGTTATTTTAGTAATATCATAGTCGTGTGTTATGTTTTGAAGTCAAGCGAGTTGTGGAACAAAAGTTTGCAAAGATCATCACAAGTTACATTCATAAATATGCTGAACATTAGGTCAAATATAACTGAGTTTTTCTACCAATATACTTGGAATTGCGGGATGATCCACATATCAAATTGATGATATACGAGTCTAGTTTCTAATTCACTAAACCGTTTAATGATACAACGTCGGAGTAGAGAGATATTTACAGTTTGGCGAGACTGCCCATACTGCATAGGTGACAAGTAGGTGTGTCACTAAAGCTTTTTAAAGCAATACATTTTGTGTTTTATATGAGGTATTTTGGGACATATTATATACCAAATTGAAGGTATTGTAATGTAGTTTCTAACTCTCTTAACCGTTCATTCATAAGACATCCGAATAAAAATATATAAGCATCGGAAGAAGGGCCAATGCTAGGGCGCCAAGCTAGCACCTCTTTGACTTTTCAAAAGTTGATATATATATATATATATGTTTTAAATCGTCTCTCTCTTCATTTTTCATAGAAAACGACTAGAGAACCCCCATAAACTTACCCTTATGCTCTCTACATGGTTTCCAAAGACTATTAACATCCCGGGTACAAAATCAAGAAGCGATAATATTAGAATGATCCCTACGACATAAGTAGCGCTATATCGCCTCTCGTTTTCTTTGTAGTTTGTGTTTTGGAAGGTACATCATAGTTAAGAAAACGCCTACTTTCTGTATTTAAGCTTTTAAATGTCAAGGAACCTTGATAAATTCATTTCCTGATAGTTAGAACTTACGGGGCGGTGATAAGAAGCCATGAGTTCGATTTATTTCACTTTTAGTGGACTGTTTTGTAGTCCACTCGTGTTGGCCTCTTGTGCTGATGTTTTATGGAGTTTTGGAGGAGAAAGGGTGTGGAGAAGAACCACATAATTATGGAATGGTGGGCTGGTCATTCGTCATTATATTTTTTAGGTTGTTTGACACTACTTTGGTTGTCGTTTTATGTATGAAGTAATTAGGGTGTGTGAGCTGTTTTGTGCTATATTGTATTGGAGATGAGGTTGGAAAATAATGCATACATGTTGTTATTGTTGTATTCTTGTTGTTGTTAGTATATGGTATTGGAGGAGGGCCTAGTTACAGGGGAGATATTGCCCAAATTTACGTAAATGAGCTACTAGTTTAAGTCGCGGACTTAGCCTTACTCAGCACTGATTTTGAATCTCCTTATGTTGTGGTAGATTGCATTGATTTGTTTAAAGAATTGCTTGGAAGGTATTAAGGACTCAATGTAGTTAAGGTATGTTAAGGCTAAATCTTTCCTTTATTTCGGCATGATCCCGTAAATACATGCGTTTGATAACGAGGCATAAAGAGAAGTTCGTATTGCTGAATTTATGTACATTATCCTAGTCTCATAAGCTACAGTATTCACCCTTATCGGGACTTTATATTCAGTTAAGTATTGTCTTCTTTCAGTTAGGAGAGCAGAGAGTCTACATATATATATATATATATATATATATATATATATATATATATAGAGAGAGAGAGAGAGAGAGAGAGTATTACAGTATTTCCACCACCACCAAGCTATAATCGGTGGGCAGGCCCCTATTAGGCAAGCTATGATCAGATGGTAAGTTATACACCGAGCCTACTGTGGTCGAGTGCCTATGAGCGATCCCAGAATGGCCGAGATACAGAGCCTAGTATGGCCGAGCGCCTATGAGAGAGCCTACTACGGCAAAGCAGTTACACATACCGAGCCTTATAGGGCCGGGAAGATATTTTACTTACTATATTGAGAGAGATGAGTCAGTATCATCAGGTAAGCATATCTTCAGATTATCTTTGACTCCCAGTTAGTTTCAGTTATTATATTATCATCTCACTCTCAGCTTTCAGTTATTCTGTTGCCTTAAATACTCAGTACATTATTTCATACTGACGTCCCTTTTGCTGGGGACGCTGCATTTCATGTATGCATGTCCTGATAGACAGCTGTATAGACCTTCCCAGTAGACAAAGTCAAACATCAGCTTGGATGGTAAGCTCCACTTCCGCGGAGTTACCCGGTCTATACCTTGGAGTCCATTTTATATATACATATTTGATGGGTAGGTCGAGGCCCTGTCCTGACCATGATACAGTTCAGTTATCCCTAGAGGCTTTTAGATGAGTCTTGTACATTTTATATATCAGTATTGTGGCTTTACCAACCCTATGTAGATGTTTAGTTTGGTATTGCTGTTTGTAGATGTTATTTTCAGATGATTCAGATTATGGCCTCATCGGCCTAAGTTGAGGGTTACCCCTTTAGAGTTCACAGTTGCAGAGTGGTACGCTCGGGCTAAGTATGGCACCGGATGTCGGCACACCTCTTCAGGTTTGGCGCGTGACAAATTTGGTATCAGAGCAGTTCTATCCTAGGGAGTCTACAAGTTGTGTCTAGTAGAGTCTTGTTTATAGTTGTGTTATATAAGCAGGAGGTTACAGGGCATTTAGGACTGTCACTCTTTCTTCTTACTCTAGATCGCGTGGTAGAGCTCAGTTGTAAGAATTCAAACTCCTAAGTTTAATTTTATTCGTAATACAATGATACCTACATCTAGAAAGATAGTTGGTAAGAGATTGAATGTGGTTGTGGAAGAGTTGAGTCAAAAGAACTCGATTTTGCATCATGCTTACGATGAGTAAATGTGAAATCTTCAGCAGATCATGTATGTACTAAGACGTGTAAGCTTCTTGATAAGGAACCCTAAGGCATGAATATCTATCCACATATATGGTAAAAAGCAATAAGGGAATCAAAAGGTAGATACAACTTTCAACAAGTAAAAGAAGCAAGGTGAAGTAGGGTACGTGGTACCCAAGTAGTGAAGATTATCAGTATTTACAATTCAGGCAAAGAAATATAAGCATTCTGAGTTACTTTTCACAGTAATAGAGGTATGTACAATTGGCCACACACATCTCAACTATTCCCAATAGGAGCTAACATATATAGTTTAAGATAAGGATGGGATATAAGGATCCAGCTGGGGTTAGAGTAACCCAAAATGGTGGATTGAGCCAGGGGAGTTAATAGTGAAATAATGTTTTGTTGAAGTTTTCAGGATAATGTGATAGAGAGAAATATTAGCTGGAGAATAAGAAGAGAGTAAAGGAAGCATTATGAGTAAGGTATGATAAATGGGTGATAATGGTAAATTAAAATATGACAAGATGACAGAGTCTATAGTAAAGTGAAGGAAAATACAAGAGGTGATAGGCCTTGAGACAATAAAAGTGTATAAGCCATAAAGTCATATCCTCATTTCGAAAAATGAGTTGATGACTCCAACATGATTACCATAAGGCTAAGTTGGACCCCGGAATAATAAAAAAATAGTATGTGCTTGTAAAAAAGATGAAATTAGGAACCGAATGATGTGATAATAGTCGACATTGTGGGAATTTCAGTGATCACATTCTGGCAATAATAGAATGGACAACGGAAGAATAACCTTTAAAAGTCATTCAAGAAGACGCTTCCCTAAAGCAAGCACTCTGAGCAGAGTTAAGCTTAAGGGACTAAGTGTGCCAATTACACTAGGTGTCACCCTTATGCATAAGAAATTCAATTATCCGGGGCACAGCAGGGTTATCGCCGGGCGAGTAAGAGTTCCTGCGGTAAGAGTCAGTGAAGACATGAAAAGACGTTGAAGATGAAGAGGTAAAATATTTATAAATAAATCTTCATAGCATTAAATGTTAATACTCCCCTAAAGGGGGGAAGATGGTATGGTATGGTATTAAGTCGAAGTTAAGTGGTTCGGGTAACTATGGAATAGTAAAGGAAGAATGCGGTAAAATGGCAAAACGAATGATATTGCATTTATTCAGATCCTACAGATATGCTACGATTCCAGAACATTATGCAAGCACGACGCCGGGAAGAGGCAGTAAGGGTTCCCACACCAGATGTTATTGATAAATAAGTCTGAGTGGTAATTTAAAAAAAGGAAATAATTTAAGAGAGAGTACACGGGATATAGATGTGAGAATGGACCAACGAGTAGTTAGTGATTGATTCAGGAAGAGCCTAGTTATGGCTAAACAAGAGGTCTTGGATAAATCAGTAGATCATGCAAGATAAACCTATTGAAACCTAACATAGGAAATTCAGTCTCGCAGATACGACATCATAATCCTTGAGAAATATTCAGATAGGAGTTGGGGTAGTGAAAGGTACCCTATAAGTGTTACAGAAATAAAAGAGAGTGTCACTAGGGAGACAATCAAAATTTGAATTCAGAAGTAACCCTATGAGAACACGGGCATGGAGGTATGTAACTAAGGATATTTATAGGTGAGTTAGAACATCGAAAATTCCATCGGGTGTATGATGTCATAAACTCGCTGCTTTAAAGAGTCAGAGAGTCTTCCCTAAGTACTACAACAAAAGACTATCTGAGAAAATAAGGAAAAAGGCTTCAACATAAGTATAGTGACCTAAAGAAGAAATGATCTTGTAACAACAGTCTCACTACAATATTGTATGCATTCCTTAGGAAAATGGAACCTATCATGACTAAGGAATGGCAAGTAAAATCCAAAGTAATATTCTAGATCATACGAGTTGCACGAAATTCCAATAGGTGTGGGCACTAAGATAAGCCAAGTACTCATGCAACAAGTGGCAGAATGACCAGGAAAAGTAATTGCTTACTTTTAAAGAAAGTTGAGATGGCACGAAAGGAATTATTCGATCAATGACATAGAGTTAGTTACATTATGAACGCACCTAAGATTTTGGAGTATTATCCATGCAACATATATGTTGACATTCCTATAGCTATAGGAGAGTTAAAAGAAAGAATTGGGTCTGTTTCACAGACAAAAGCTTGAATTGTTAGAAGATTATAGTATGGATGTTCCATAGCATCCACTAAAGGTGAAAGTAATAACTAATACACTGAGTCGCAGATCAGAAGATAACTTCAGTCTACTTAAAGGCTGAGAGAGAAGAGGAATCTAAAGAGTTACATCAGCTAAGTAAATTAGGAGTCTGATTATTACCTAGATAATTATATAAATCGTGATTAAGAACATTGCAGAATCACTCTTAATATCATAGGTAGAATAGAGATAGTACAACAACCATATTCTATAACAGCTCTACGATAAAGCCAGTTAGAATATTACCAGCCTCATAAGAAGTCAGTATGAAGCTCCCACCGGATTATGTATGCACCAGAGGTGCAACTATTATAGTAGAGCTTCAAGTTGTGGATGTGGATTCCACCTATGTGGAAGGGTAGTTATGAAAGAGACAGAAAATACGATGCTAGATTTAAAGGTAAGTAAGGTAAAGATAAAGAAGGTACGAGATACTCAAGTGCAGAAGGTTGTGAATAGTCCAGACTTCAGATAGAGGGCTAGAAGCGCTCTGATTCAGTATCCACAAATGATAGTTGTGTCGTCAGTGGCATATCTTCTAGCCTATGGTTTCCAGTTACCGAGAGGTCTAGTTAAGAGAGTACAGAAGAGCTAGAGATGGCATGATGTTTCGCTTGAGGTTCCATAATAACATAAGGAAATGTATGGTGCTAGAAAGTTAAAGGAAGGTTGTGAGTACTATAAATAGATATGTATAGGTCACAAGCTAAAGTATGGTAGAGCAACAAGGTTTTAGGTCGACAGGAGTAAGGATAAGAAGAGGTAATTGAGAAGGTGACGAGAATAGGTAAGGCCTCAGGATTATGCCCATCAAAACAAGAGAGTTGATGGTTTCCGTAAGTTATAGAAATCTTTGTATAGCCTGAATGAACTCGGAGGAGTTTCAAACTTTGAGCATTTAGAAGAGATGGAATGATGCCCTAGTAGGAGAATAAGCGTGTAATTGTGATAAATGTTAAGAGGATGACATTTAGGCCTTCGATTGAGTAATGATTCAAAAAGAAGTCATTTCATGAATTGCATGGGATTAGAATACCCCCATAACATGAATCAAATTGGGATGATATGAAATATGGTTATTGAAGATTAGTATCGTCCCTAGGTGGATCAGGCAAATGACTTCAGATGTTTCCTGATGAGACGTGAATCCTAACGACAATGTATAACGTAAGAGGTTTCAAGTTATCAGTGGTATATTATAGATCAACATTAAGGTGAATCAATAATAGGAGGATAAAAGTTCCAAAGTATGAGATGAAATTAGGCCGTCATTCTTAAGATGAACAGTAATGAGGAAGAACAAAAGGACTTAGATTTATACATATGGGATAAGTAGCGAGAGAGTAACCTGGAGTTGGGTAGCAAACCTCAGTAATAATAAATTGAAGTAAGTGTTATTGTATAGTATAACCTACCTAGATGTAGTAAAGACATAAGGATAAATATACAATACTACGAAAAAAGATATAGCAACAATCGTAAGTTCGACAAAGTCTCGAGCGAAGAACTTCAGTACACCTATATATACCGGGAGGAACAACTTGTCATAGTTCTGTATATGTTCCCAAGGTGAGGCCTAGAGATTGGCTAAAAGCTGGAGGAAAAAGTACAGAAGAGTCTCATAGGTGCATATACAAGGACAAAGTCGTACAGGCTGCCTGACAGAAGGTCACAATAGTTACGAGATTGAAAGAATTCCGACAACAAGTCATGGTGTGAGAAAGAGTCCTAAAGGGGGGAATGCCTTGGCCTTCGGATTTATTCACAGAACAGTTGCCTAGATGTCAAAGACAGTATTAAAATATTCATAACAGCTATGGGTTATGATACTGATAAGCGCATCATCCAATATTCGAGGACGAATGTTTCAAAATGGGGAATGATGTTACACCCCATGTTTTCGTACGTGAGAGTACATTATAAGTCAACTGATGTAAGCTCATAAATGAGATCATATTTGTAAGAACATAAAGTAAGTTAATCATGTTACCATGGAGGTTACAAATATTTAAGATCATGAATAACAAGCACCAAGAAGTTTGGAAGGCTTAGAAGCTAAATGAATTGAAGAAAATAAGTCTCGTCAAAAGTCGACTAGTTGGGAATGTTATAACATGTACTTTTGGGGTGAGACTAGGGTGATTAACTATATAAGGAGGTTATTATATGAGTTATTTTAGTCATATCATAGTCGTGTTTTATGTTTTAAAGTCAAGCGAGTTGTTGAACAAAAGTTTGCAAAGGTCATCACAAGTTACATTCAAAAATATGCTGAAAATTAGGTCAAATGTAGCTGAAATTTTCTACCAATATACTTGGAATTATGGGATGATACACATATAAAATTGAGATCTATGAGTTTAGTTACTAATGCATTAAACATTTCGCCTATATGACATCGGAGTAGAGAGATATTTGTAGTTTGGCGAGACTGCGCAGACTGCATATGTGACAAGTAGGTGTGTCACTAAAACTTTTTGAGCAATACATTTTGTGTGTTATATGAAGTCTTTTTGGGATTTAGATTATATACCAAATTGAAGGTCTTGGAATGTAGTTTCTAACTCTATTAACTGTTCATTCATACGAAATCCGGATAAGAAGATATAAGCGTCGGAAGAAGGGTCAATGCTAGGGTGCCAAGCTAGCACCTCTTTGACTTTTCAAAAGTTGATATATATAGGTTTCAAATCATCTCTCTCTTCATTTTTCATAGAACACAACCAGAGAACCCTCATAAACTTACCCTTAGGCTCTCTACAAGGGTTCCAAAGAAGATTAACATCCCGAGTACGAAATCAAGAAACGATAACATTAGAACGGTCCCTACGACGTAAGTAGCGCTATATCGCCTCTCTTTTTCTTTGTAGTTTGAGTTTTGGAAGGTACTTCATAGTTAAGAAAATGCCTAATTTCGGTATTTAAGCTTTTAAATGTCAAGGAAGCTTGATAAATTCATTTCCCAAAAGTTAAAACTTAAGGGACAGTGATCGGAAACCGTGAGTTCGATTTATTTCACTTTTAGTGGACTATTTTGTAGTCCACTCGTGTTGGCCTCTTGTGCTGATGTTTTATAGCGTTTTGGAGGAGAAATGGTGTGGATATACACCACATAATGACGGAATAGTGGGCTGGTCATTCGTCATTACATGTTTTAGGTTGTTTGACACTACTTTGGTTGTCGTTTTATGTATGAAGTGATTAGTGTATGTGGGCTATTTTGTGGTATATTATGATGGAGATGAGGTTGGAAAATGATGCATACATGCTGTTATTGTTGTGTTCTTGTTGTTGTTGGTATATGGTATTGGAGGAGGGCCTAGTTACAGGGGAGATGCTGCCCAAATTTACGTAAATGAGCTACTAGTTTAAGTTGCGAACTTAGCCTTACTCAGCACTGATTTTGAATCTCCTTATGTTGTGGTAGATTGAGTTGAGTTGTTTGAAGAATTGCCTAGAAGGTATTAAGGACTCGACGGAGTTAAGGTATGTTAAGGCTAAACCTTTCCTTTATTTTGGCATGATCCCGTAACTACATGTGTTTGATAACGAGGCATAAAGAGAAGTTCGTATTCCTGAATTTATGTATATTATCCTAGTCTCATAAGCTACAATATTCTCCCTTATCGGGACTTTATATTCAGTTAAGTATTGTCTTCTTTCAGTCAGGAGAGCAGAGAGTCTATATATATATACAGTATTATATTATTTCTACCACCATCGAGCTATAATCGGTGGGCAGGCCCCTATTGGGCAACCTCTGATCATATGGTAAGTTATATACCGAGCCTATTGTGGCAGAGCGCCTATGAGCGAGCCCATAATGGCCGAGATACAGAGCCTAGTATAGCCAAGCGCATATGAGAGAGCCTACTAGGGCAGAGCAGTTGCACATACCGAGCCTTATAGGGCCGGACAAATATTTTACTAACTATATTAAGAGAGATGAGCCAGTATCATCAGGTAAGCATATCTTCAGATTATCTTTGACTCCCAGTTACTTTCAGTTATTATATTATCAGCTTAGTCTCAGCTTTCAGTTATTCCGTTTCCTTACATACTCGGTACATTATTTCGTACTGACGTCCCTTTTGTTGGGGACGCTACATTTCACGCCTGCAGGTCCTGATAGACAAATGTATAGACCTTCCCAGTAGACAAAGTCAAACATCAGCTTGGTTGGTAAGCTCTACTTTCTCAGAGTTACCAAATCTATACCTTGGAGTCCATTTTATATATACATGTTTGATGGGTAGGTCGAGACCCTGTCCCGACCATGTTACAGTTTAGTTATCCCTATAGGCTTGTAGACGAGTCCTGTACATTTTATATATCAGTGTTGTGGCTTTACCAGCCCTACGTAGATGTTTAGTTTGGTATTGCTGGTTGTAGACGTTATTTTCAGATGATTCAGAATATGGCCACATCATCCTAAGTTGAGGGTTACCCCTCTAGAGTTCACAGTTATAGAGTGGTACGCTCGGGCTGAGTATGGCACCGTGTGCCGGCACGCCTCTTCATGTTTGGGGCGTGACATGATGTTCACTCCCACTTTCCAATTTCGATACAAGTCAACCCATTTTCTTACAGTGCAAGCTATTAGTCAGCCATCAACAAGTGTCATGCTCGCACGACTCGGACAAACAAAGAAGAACAAACTATGCCTTGAGTCAACACGAATCAATTCCCTCCCTCGAATTAAGAAGTTTTCTTTGGACGCAGGAGAGACAAAACAATCTCTGGAACCATCATGGAATACCGACATCGCGTTCCTGATCACAACCGGATACACCACTAGCTGCACTACCTAACTCTACACCCTCTTAATCTCATAACTTCACCCAATAGGGACTCTAACATTTTATCCTCGGAGTTTTGCAGGTACATCATCTTGGGCACTTCACGATAGATCTCATCTGGACTTGGACTTGGTAGAGCATCAGTCCCATAATGATGGGAGTACTGGTTTTACATCAAACTCCATCATTTTTTTAGATCAGAACATCGTTCCCGGTTGTCAACCGGGGATGATCATCAAATGGTTCCTCAGATTAACGAAAGGTACGTCACCCTGGGACTGCATGGGAAATGACATCTGATATTGGACATTATTGAACATCAATCGAACAATCAGGGGAGTGTTAGTTACAATTCTTGATTTCAATATTTTGTAATGGCATTACTCTTACAATATTTCTATATCTTGATCAGATTATCAACCTGGCTAATAGCCGGGGACGATGACTAAAACGTTCTTGTGGATAGCTGGAAGGTCGCAACAAAACATCCATGTAGTCAATTGAGAGACAACCACAGCATTTGTCTCGTAAACAGTTAGGGGCATCAAGGCAACTGTTTGAAGGAGCAGTTGGGGCGCATCTTCTGGACGGAGTCACTCTTCAACTCTAGAGATACCACACCTAATCATGGGTACAACGAGGCATCGCTCTGAGTTTGTATATACCCTTGCATTTCATACATATCTTTGATGCAATTAATATACTTAGTTGCAATGCCTTGAAATAGGAGAGTAAAAGAAGTGTTCAAAATCATACATCTCATACTCTCCAACCTTCACGAACTACGCGTACCTGATTCTTGACCTTGTGTGTAGATATGTAGGCAACCCATCATGGGTCCAGTCTTTCTCGTCCTTAGTTGGACGAGTCGATCTAGTCTGGTTATTTGGGTCACAGTAGACCGAAGATCCTTGCGAAAGGAGTCATCTCTTAAAAAAATGAAAATAAAAAAAAATGTATATATATTCCCCTATTGCTTCGAAGTCTTTCTATAGACATCAAAGAAAAATCAATATCCAAAAACATATTCCTGCATAATTCCTCCTTGAGGAAATTCAAAAAAAATCGAAACATCTTCTTCTATCCCTAATCTTCAAGAACTATGTGTGCCTCATTCTTGACCTTGTGTCAAGATACGTAAGCAACCTTTCATGGGTCCGGTTTTTCTCGTCCTTAACTAGATGAATCGGTCAAGCCTGGCCACTTATGTCACAGTTGACCGAACGAAAAGATCATTTCCAAAAATCAAAAATTAAACATGTAGATGTCTTCGTCTCTTGCTGCTCTAAAAGTCACCATGTGAGACACGAACATCCAAATAAAAAAAATATCATCCTCTTTTCTTAAGGACATTTGAAATCCAAAACATCTCCCTTTTATGTCTAACCTTCCCGAACTATGCCAGACTTGATTCTCGTTTCGACGAGATACGTAGGCAACCTTCGGGTTCAGTCTTATTTTTCAAAAAAAAAACAAAAACAAATAATCAATCAAGGACCCTTCCCGGGTTCGATCTTATTTTTCAAAAATCAAAAAATCATCAATCAAGGACCCTCCCCGAGGTCGATCTCAATTTTCAAAAAATCAAAAAGAATGCTCCCATCTTGCGGAAATTTCAATTCATGTCGCTCCCATCGTACATAGACTTACATTTCAATCACTCTCATCTTACAGAGCTTTACTTTCATGTCCCTCCCATCACGTGGAGATTTTACCTTCCTTTCAATGCTCTTATACGGAACGGTACACAAACCATATAACATTCAGTGCTCTTATACAGAATAGTACGCATCCCGTTATTTTACTTTCCTGTCAGCGCTCCTAAACAGAATGGTACACAGCCCCGTCTAACAATCAATTCTCCTATACGGAACGGTACGCAACCCGTCATTTGATTTTCCCATCAGCGCTCTTAAATGGAACGGCACCCAGCCCCGTCTAACAATCAATGCTCTTATACGGAACGGTACACAACCCGTCATTTTACTTTATTGTCAGTTCTCCTAAATGGAACAGTATCCAGCCCTGTCTTTTAATCAATGCTTCTATACGGAATGATACACAACCCGTAATTTTACTTTCTTGTTCAATTCTCCTATATGGAACGGTACACAGCCCATCATTGCACTTTCCTGTTCAATGCTCCTATACGGAACGGTACAGAACCCGTTATTTTACTTTCCTTTCCATGCTCCTATACGGAAAGGTAACTACAAAGTCCGTCTAACATTCAATGCTCCGATATCACATCGGAACGGTAATAAAGGCAGTCTAACATTCAATACTCCAATAGCGCTTCAGAACGGTAACCACAAAGCCCGTCTAACATTCAATACTCCGATAGCGCTTTAGAATAGTAACCACAAAGCCAATTTTACCTTCAGTTCTCTTTATCAAAAACCTAAAAAATTGATTAAGTTAAAAAAAAACTAAATGAAAATCTAAAAATATTTTCTTCCCACCCTTCCTGAACTACGCTTGACTCTCATTTCAACAAGATACGTAGGCAACCTTCGGGTTCGGTCTCATTTTTTTAAAAGAAAAAACAAAAAATGATTAAGTCCAAAAAGTCCAAATATATATATATATATATATATATATATATATATATATATATATATATATATATATATATATATATATATATGACAAAACCACAAAAATATATTGATTAAGTCAAACATTCAAAAAATATGTATACTAAGTCAAAATTCAAAAAAAGAAGAAGAAACAGAACCATCAAATATTGACTCAATTGGAACCAACACAATTAGGAGTGTGCATCAGAAAGTAACAAGTGGAAAATTGTTATGATGGAGAGGATCAACTTCAGGTAAATCATAGACACTTGTGATACCTCTCAATTATACCTTAGTGACTCTTGAAAAATCTCTCGCTTACAGTTAGGGTAAAAACAAAGACGGCCTCATCGTTTCATGTGTATTGTGTGGTGAGCCTAGAATAAATTCATTGCATTGCATTATAAATCTAGAACTTGACCCGAATGTCTGTTGAGGCGAAATCCTGAGTAACGCTTGGTTTGGGAAAGGATCGCAGGCCTTCTTTGACCCGTTTGAGCCTTCCTATCGTACCAAATGGCGTCAATCCCTAGCATTACGCCCTTTGAGCCTAAGCCCTTTTTTCTTGGACAACCACATCTTAGCCCATACCCTTTCTTGTGCTAAATGCATAATCCCTCTCATGACCCAACCTCCTCGAGCGCACAGAAAATGTGTAACTTCGGACAAAGACCAAAGTGTAGGCGACAAGAATGAAAAGGCGAAAGATGCAAAGTCCAAGACGATTAGAGATGTGACTTAAAAAAAAGTAAAAAACAAGAGAAAAAAAAGAAGAAGAAGCGAGAACTCCACAAATTCAAAAGGAGGATCAAGTTTCGCAAATTCGAGGAAAATCCAACAAAAGGGATAAAACTCCACAGATTAAAAGGGAGAAACTCGAACAAAAAGAAGGGAAAATCCTGCAAAGTAGGAGAAACTTCAAAAAGAAAAAAAGGGAAAAGAAAAAAAGATCTCTGGAAAAAGAAGAAGAACCTCCGAAAAAGTTCAAAAGAAGTCAAACAAAAGAAAGAGACACCGACCCTAACAAGCTCAAGCGCCAAAGCATGGTTTGAACACCGAAGGCACTGATACAGTGCAACGCTCAAGGAGAGATTAATCACTTTTATCCCAAATGAATATCCTACCCTTCCGCAAGCCTACATTACAAGCCGATAACATAGACCTGCATGATCCTACTCCAAGTATTCTCATATTAGTGGATACTCACATAAAGGTCAAGCATATGGTATCTCAATTGCATGCATTGAACATCTTTCTGAGTGTGAGTGTACTTCTCAAAATATCCTAAAAGTCAAAATACAAAAAAAAAAATTCATATCTGTGTGAAAATTAGGACTTTCTTTGTGGTGAGAGCACTTGAAACCTGAGTTTAGGCTAAATTCAAAACTTTTGATTGAAGCAAGACGAACAAATATTGTTGATACTTAGATATACCTGAGGTACCACTCGAAGCTATATGAATTACCCATAAGTTGATCTCAATTTGATGGAAAGTATATGGTGGAAATTCTTATGCACAAATCTAATTGTTGGTACCAGCCAAAGTCAAGTCAAAATAATGATGGATCAATAAATCACAGCCTTTCTTTACTCTTCAAATTTTTAAATATTCTCTACAAAAGGTACAAAACAACGAAAAATACAGAAAACAAAAGGAGTCAAGTTTTGTTGACGGTAGAGTTAGGTTTTGCTGTAACAGAACTACACGTGACATGACTTCCCATGGAGGGATACGTAGGCAACCCATGTGGGGTCCGATCTCACTCTTATAATGGAAAATCAAAAATTATTTCTATATATTTGATACTACGCCGCGACTTGATTTCCTTTAGTAGGAATACGTACGCAATCCACATCGGATTCAGTCATCCTTTGCAATAGAACTACGTTTTGGCCTGATTTCATTGGGATACGTTTGAAGTCTAAGCCAGACCCGGCCATATCATTTCAAATTCTATCATTTTACATCTATGCCCGCCTGAGTCATTAATAACAGAACCCTTTTCATCAATAGAAAAAATAACTTCTTGCTTTTCAGGCGCCCTCCTGAACAATGGGCATTTCATTTCTAAGCCAAATTACCAGGCGCCCTCTTGAACAATGGGCATTTTATTTCAAGTCAAATTTTCAGGCGCTCTCCTAAACAATGGGCATTTCATTTCAAAGCCAAATTTCCAGGCGCCCTCCTGAACAATGGGAATTTTATTTCAAGTACAATTTTACAGGTGCCCACCTGCTAATACGGGTATCTTAGATCTAAATGCTCCGATATCGCTTCGGACCGGTACATCAACCCGAATTTCCTTTTTCATTCAAGTGCTCCGGTCACTTCGGACCGGTATGCAGCCTAGATTTCCTTCAAAAATCAAAATGCTTTGATCACTTCGGATCGGTACATAGTCTGGATTTTCTTCAAAAATCAAAGTGCTCCAATCGCTTCGGACCGGTATCTAGCCCGGATCTCTTTTGAATTAGAGTTCCAACCTAGGACCCTATTTCTTTCAAGAAATACACATCCGTCTTCTCAAGCCAAACTAAAGCATAGTCCACACCTCGTCAACTCTACTAAAGCAACACAATGTGGAACTATCTTCTAGCAAATAAACTGGGGAGATTTTGAGGACGGACGTCTAGCTTTCCAACAACAATTGATGACATGTCCCAAGTATCATTCTTATATCCCATCGACATGGGGTGTATAGGCAATCCGAACCCCCATTTTCATAATATGCCCAATGTTATCACAGCTTGACGTTGGGGCAATTTTCAAATCAAAAATCAAAATCATATCATCTATCGCTTCTTGAACTACAACTGGCCTGATTCTCGTTACATTCGAGATATGTAGGAAAACTCAACAGAGAGCCCGACCGCATCCATAACAGAATCCATTCAATCGATCTATTTGTCCATCCAATACCACATCCCAGTGTTACCACAGTCCGACACTATGGAAATCTTGGAAGCAATGTCGAGATCACACAAACCTTTTCGTCCTCGAACATTTGTCTTCCACTCCACGAGGCTATGATTCCTAAGTAGTACTCAATCTTCCAGAACTACACGCGACCTTAATCTCGTGCAACCCGAGATATGTAGGCAACTCAAATACCAGAGTTCGGTCAGTGCCTTCAAAACAACCTCATTCCCATTCTATCATATCGAGCCAAAATTGGGTATGGTGTCAATTTCTTTGCCCGAAGACTCTTGCATCATCTTCGGTCAAAGAGGGGTAGCTGTTGACGCCCAATTTTGACCCTCTGTATTTAAAAATAAAATTCTGCAGCCTTCCTTGTCAAAAATGATAAAATGTAGTGTTTGCACATTTTTTAACTGTAATGCAATTTTCTTGATAATTATTCTCACTTTTATAAACTACAAGAATTTTTATCATTTTATTGCAATTGCTTAAATACTACCACTTTGTGCATTTTTCTAAATTTTAAGCAATTTATTGATAATTGTCCTATTTTTCAAATATTAGGATATTCTATCAATATTATTGTCTTTTAAAAAACAATAATTACTACATATTATTGTAGTATTCATCATTTTAATAAATATTACAAGTTTTATTTTTAAATTAAATAATCATATTTCAATTGTAGCACAGTCTATTAATTGCATGGAAGCTAGTAGAATTTATTTTAAAATACGAATCATGTCCGGTCAAATTTAATGTTCTGTCAACATCCAATGTGACAAGACATTGACGTGACATTAAAAACTTGATCTAACATGTCTTTCTTTAATTGTTGACCATATATTTTCTTTTATATTTCACCCTTTTTTTTATTCAAAACTAGGTCCCTAAGTTTATACCCAAACCCACTAAAATACACATAAAACACACACATTACACAACAGATAGGCCCATCAGATTTTTAAAAGGGGGAAACCTAAACCCTAATTTTGGTTTCTTAAACCCTAATTTTGGTTTCTCATTCTCTCTTTGGTCAGAGAAATGATCGGAAAAGCTAAAATCTGAAGCTTCAAAGTCTTCCGGCGACCTTTGTTGCACTCCTAATGGTGTTGCTCCGATAACCCGTCATGGAAGTAGCACCGGAGGCAAGCATAACCATGGCTGCTGCATCCCCGCTCTCTTTTCACCTTATATCCATTTTCTTCTTGTTATGTTTTTCTGCTGTTTTATGGGATGTAGATCTGGGTTTTGGCCGGAAACATGACTTCGCCGGTGACCTTCATTATTCTTGTCTTATAAATCTTCTTTGTGTTACTCTTTAAAGATCTGATGGATTTCGACAGAGAAGAAGCAAAGTCCCAGCGATGTTTTACTTTCTCAGATTTGACCTTATGGCCCGTGTCTTTCAGGTGACTGACCTCATTTCTTGTAGCTTTTTCTGCCACTGTTACGTTTAGCTTGTATTAGTTAAATTAGATTCTTTGAAACTTCCCTTGACTGCATGTACCAGGTTCGATTGTTGTGATGGTCTACTTCTGTTATTTAATTTGGACCATTTGTTGAGGTCGTCGGCCCATTTTAGTTGTTGGAATGTAGCTATTATGTTGATCCGTCGTGGGGTTATCAGCACTGTCGTTTGGTTCTAAGTAATTCGTGTTGTTTTGACGGTATTATTTGACTCTTGTTGTTAGTTCTGGTTAATAGCGGCACGAAAGATTCAAACCAACAGTTGCATTATGGGTCGATGAGAATAAAGTTTTGAGGCCTTGTGATGATTTTTGACTAATAAAGGACGAGATACTATACCGTCCCTCGGATCCAGAACAAAATATATTTATGAGGCGATGATGAAAGCTAAAGAAAAATAAAAGACGAGAATGTGAATATTCGTGCTTCAGGAAGCAACACGATTGGCCGCGGGAGTTGCAACTAAGTCGATGCTCGCATTTTAATGTCTTATTACTATACGTCATACACCATCCGACCCTTCAAAATGTTTTTAAATCATTTTCAAAAGGAATTTTCCTATAATATTTTAAAACTATTTTTCAAAAACTTGTTTTCAAAAACATTTTTTTAAACAATCTTTCAAAAAAAAATATTTCAAATCATTTTCAAGAACAACTTTTCAAAAATATTTTTAAAACAAATACTATTTCAAAACATGTCACTCTATTAGTTTGACTCTTACATATTATTTTACTAATAATTTTACTTCTCTTGTCTTGCGAGGTATTATTACATGGAGTTGGTTTTGGAAGACGACACTCGGAGATGAAGACTCCCGTCAAATTTCCCGCTTCGTACTTCTCGTTCTTTGATGTAACCAAAACGTAAAGTATAGTAAAGTAGTAGATATATGTGTTTCATTATTTTCTTTAATATTATCTATTTACTAAACACTTAGAGAATTACATCTAGTTAATAATCAGGTTAATCTGTAATATTGTATGTTACGCGAGTTCATAAATTAGTGCATGCATGCTAGGCCGTTGAATACATTCATAATGTGATTTGTGATTGACATGCATCCAACTAGTTAAATTAGAGACATATATAAAAATGAAAATATGTCGTCTTTCAAAAAATAAATAAATAATTTTGTCTTTGTCTTACAATTGTATGAACACCTTTTTGAAACACTTTATATATAAATTATTCTTTAATTAACACAACTTAAGTAGGAAATTATAGTCGGACTATCGTACTATTCTTTGAGAAACTTAGGCCTTGTAGTCATTTGGGCTTAACTCACACAATTTGTGTTCCAAGACCATGACTCTAAAGATGGTCTTAGTTCCTGATTGAATGATGACTCATTTTTTTAGCGCGAACATTTCTTCATATTGATACAATAGTTTCCTATGTCAAACATCTTGACACATTCATTCTATACCATATTTATTCTATAATCATCAAACTTTGCTCATTATACATTGAGATAATTCTTTCAAACTTGTAAATATCTGCTCATGTGCAAATAAATACTCTTCTCCCTTTTTTCTCAATCCTTTAGTATAAGTTTCTTCTTGTTGTGGTCACCCATCTAAACTTTTAAGCTCTAATTATGAGTCTTTTCGCTTCAAGTTTATTTTTGTAAGTTCAAGATTTTATTCAGACACGTTGAGTTAACATGCATTCTTTAGGTGCAATTCTTTTCATATTATTCAAATTACACTAAAATACCATCCTTTAATATCTTTTTTAAATTCTTTCACATATTGTACTTTGTTGCACATATATTTTGTCAAATATTTTGCTATTCTTATCTATATCTCACTTTACACTAAGCTTATCTTTTGGAGTTGTAAACTTTTCATATATTTCATACGAGTTAATATATTTTAATCATTTCATTTCAAAAATGCCAAAAATACTTGCATACTCCATCCGCACATAATATCATTAATGTTTATTTTAGTACACGTTAATCATTCTTTTATTCTTGGTAATAGCTGTGAGTATTTGCTAAGTATCTTTGAACCTTCCCTCCCTTTTTTGATTGAGTCCACAGGAAACACATTTTGTGGATCTTGAGGGATGCCTAATACCTTTCCCTTGAGATAACTTGAACCCTTACCTAGAATCTCAACTGGTTTCGCAGTCTATAATTTAGTGTACATTACGTAGTATAGTATAGGTGTCCTAGTATACCTTAAATACTAGGTGGAAACTCTAAACTCCAATTAACCTTGTAGAGTACTATACGTTATATATTATTTTGACTGGTGCAAAATAGGGTGCACTGGTGGTTCTCTTTAATTGCTTTCTTCAGTTATCTCTATGCTTGCAATTCCGGCTTGAGTCTATGTTATTAACTTGTTTCGTATCACTTATTTCTCCGCCTTCCATTATTTCTCGTTATTATGTTTTTATTCTGTTTATTATGTTCTAGCAAGTGTCTTGACCTGGCCTCATCACTACTCTACTGAGGTTATGCTTGATACGTATTGGGTACCGTTGTGGTGAAATCATACTACGCTTATAGACATCTTTTTGTGCAGATCCAGGTACGTCAGCTCGTGGTGCACATTAGTGTTTGGTTGTAGATGTTTGCCAGAGGCTTTAAGTTATACCTGCTCGACGTCTGCATGCCTCGAAGTCATCTTCTGTTTTCCTTATAGTACTGTTCTTTCCGTTATTAGATAGTGTTGTAGTAGGTGTTTTGGACCATTCTGTACAAGTTTGGGAGCATTGTAGTTGTGTTTCATTTATCAAGATATTTATGAGAATTTTTAGTTTATATCATGTATTAGCTTTTATTTCTATCATAATCTCTCATTGTTAGGCTTACCTAGTCTCTTCCATCACGACATCCTAAGGATGGAAAATTGGGGTAGTGACAAGTTGGTATCAGAGCTCTAGGTTCATAGGTGTTAGGAGTCATAAGCAAGTTTAGTAGAGTCTTGCGGATTGGTACGGAGACGTATGTACTTATCTTGGAGAGGCTACAAAATTCTTAGGAAAACTCCACTTCTTTGATTCCTAACCGTGCGAATTGGTTGACTTTGAAAACTAAATCTTTGACTTTCTATTCTCTCATAGATGGTGAGGACACGCACAACTGGATCCGACGATCAGACACCCATGCTCCCTGCTAGAGCCGCAAGAGGTCGGGGCCGGGGAAGAGGCTGGGGAGGGGCATGTGGTGTAGCTAGTGCACTTGCTCAAGCTGCGACAGAGGAGCCACCAGTAGCTCTATTTGGGGGACAGGCACCCGAGGCGCCAGTTGCCACCCGTGTACTTCAGGAGACCCTTGCACTATTCTTGAGCATGTTCGGTACTCTAGCTTAGTCGGGGTTGATTCAACTTGTACCAACCACATCTCGGGCTGAGGGAGGAGCTCAGACTCCCGCGGCCATACTCCCCAGCAGCGGGTCTATATTGATCACGTCCCGTAGATTATGCCAACACAACCTGTTGTTCCGGTTCAGCCCAAGATTAGGGTAGTGGCTTCTAAGGAGGAGCAGCTTAGACTGGAGAGGTTCATGAAGTATCTTCCTCCTACTTACAGTGGCTTAGCTTTAGAGGATGCGCATAGTTTTCTAGAGAAGTGCTACTGTATTCTCCGTACCATGCTTTTTGTGGAGAGAGCGGAGTTGCTTTCACTACATTCCAGTTGTCGGGAGCAGCATATCAGTAGTGGCAAGTTTACGAGGAGGGTAGCCCAGCTGATGCAGCTTCACTTACATGGACTCAGATTTTAGCGATGTTCTTGTGAGAGTTTGTTCCCCAGACCCTTCGGGATGCATGGCGCATGGAGTTTGAGCAGTTGTGCCAGGGTACAATGTCAGTGTCAGAGTAGGATGTCAGATTCAGTGATTTGACCAGACGTGCACCTACTTTGGTTTCTACCATTAGGGAGCGAGTCTATCGATTCATCAAGGGGCTCAACTATGGTATTAGGTTCAGCATGGCTCGATAGTTAGAGACAGATACCCCATATCAGTAGGTGGTAGAGATCGCACGGAGGTAAGACGGTATGCGGGGCTGTGAGAGAGAAGACAGGGAGGCCAAAAGGCCTCAAGGTACTGGAGGATTTAGTGGTGTCCATGATGCAGCTACAACCCATCATGGTAGAGGCTATGTGAGTTGTCCGGTTCATTCTTCACTTATGGCTTCTAGTGGTATTGTGGGTATCCCGATGTCTCAGGCATCACACTTCGCTCAACCACTTTTTAGTGTACCTCCTACACGGGGTCCTTTCAGCAGTCAGTCCGGCCTACTAGGCCCGAGCCCATCCCAGCAGCCACGCCCACTAAGAGCTTTCTTTAAGTATGGCGATACCCGTCATATGATTAGAGACTGCCCCAGACACAGGATGGGTGCACCTCCACAGACTACTCAGGGTCCACAGATTCAGTCAAGTCCACAGACTTCACAGGTCATGGTTGCTACTCCAGTTGCCGCTCCACCCACACAGCTTGCTAGGTTTGGGGGACGGGCGAGTAAAGGTCACCCTAGAGGCGGAGGCCAGGCCAGATTCTATGCTTTTTCGGGTAGGACGGAGACTGTCGCTTTAGACGCAATCATCATAGGTATCGTTTTGGTTTGTCATAGAGCTGCATTAGTCTTCTTTGATCTGGGATCCACTTATTCATATGTGTCATCTTACTTTGCTCCGTATTTCGATATATTTGATGATTCTTTGAGTTCTCCTATTTATCTGTCCACGCCTGTGGGAGATTCTATCATTGTGGACCGTGTGTATTGGTCGTGTTTAGTTGTTATTGTTGGTTTTGAGACCAGAGTTGATCTGTTGTTGCTCAGTTTGGTACACTTTAATGTTATCTTGGGCATGGACTGGTTTTCGTACTATCATGCTATTCTAGATTGTCACACCAAGACTGTGACATTGGCCATGCCATGTTTGCCCCGGTTAGAGTGGAGGGGTACATTAGATTATGTTCCTAGCAAGGTTGTGCCATTTTTGGAGGCTCAGCGGATGGTTGACAAGGGGTGTGATGCATATCTAGCCTTTGTGAGAGATTTTAGTGCTTATAAACCTACCATTGAATCAATTCTTGTAGTTAGATACTTCCCAGACGTATTTACAGAAGATCTTCTGGGCATGCCACCTGATAGGGATATTAATTTTGGTATTGACTTGTTGTCGGGTACTCAACCCATTTCTATCCCACCATATCGTATGGCCCTAACAGAGTTGAAGGATTTAACGGAGCAGTTGTAAGAGTTGCTTGATAAGGGTTTCATTTGGCCTAGTGTGTCACCTTGGGATGCTCTGGTTCTAATTGTGAAAAAGAAGGATGGTTCTATGCGCATGTGTATTAATTATAGACAGTTGAAGGTTACAGTTAAGAACAGGTACCCATTGCCGCATATTGATGACTTATTTGACAAGCTACAGGGTGCTAGAGTGTTCTCAAAGATTGATTTGAGGTCAGGGTATCATTAGCTGATGATTTAGGATCCGGATATTCCGAAGACTGCTTTCAGGACTCGGTATGGTCACTACGAGTTCATTTGGGCTGACCAACGCCCCAGTAGCATTTATGTACCTGATGAACAGTTTATTCCAGCCATATCTTGATTCACTCATCATTGTGTTTATTGATGACATCTTGGTGTACTCTTGCAGCCGGGAGGATCAAGAGCAACATTTGAGGATTGTGCTCCAGACCTTGAGAGAAAAGAAGTTGTATGCAAATTCTCAAAGTGTGAATTCTGGCTAGACTCGGTGGCATTGTTTGGGTCATGTGGTGTCGAATGAGGGGATTAAGGTATATCCGAAGAAGATTGAAGCAGTTCAGAGTTGGCCCAGATCGTCTTCAGCTACTGAGATTCGGAGTTTCCTTGGTTTGGCTTGGTATTATTGTCGTTTTTAGAAGGTTTCTAATCCGTTGTTGCACCTATGACTAAGTTGACCCAGAAGGGTGCTCCTTTCAGATGGTCCGAGGAGTGTGTGGCGAGCCTTCAAAAGCTCAAGACTACTTTGGCTACAGCCCCAATATTGGTGTTGCCTAAGAGTTTAGGGTCTTATACTGTGTATTGTGATGCGTCACGTGTTTGTCTTGGCACGATGTTGATACAAGATGGTAGGGTGATTGCCTACGTGTCTCAGTAGTTGAAGGCCCATGAGAAACATTATCCGGTCCACGACATGGAATTGACAGCTATTGTTCATGCATTAAAGATATGGTTACATTATCTGTACGGCATCCCATGTGAGGTCTATACCGACCACCGGAGTCTACAACATCTGTTCAAATAGAAAGATCTTAACTTGCGGTAGTGGAGATAGTTAGAGTTGATTAAAGACTATGATATCACCATTCTATATCATCCTGGAAGGGCCAATGTGGTGGCTGATACCTTTAGTCGCAAGGCGGAGAGCATGGGCAGTTTAGCATATCTACCGGCAGTAGAGAGACCACTAACCCTAGATTTTCATGCTTTGGCTAACCAGTTTGTTAGATTGGATGTTTTGGAGCCCAGTCACGTTCTTGTTTGCGTGGTTTCTCGGTCTTCTTTATGAGATCGCATCAGAGAGCGTCGGCATGTGTAAGGCCCCGTGAAATGTTTCCTAAAAATTGGGGTTCTGTGATGCCGGGGTAGGCGTAAAGGTTAATAATAGTAGAAATTCTTCGTGGCAAGCTTGCGAGCCGGGGTTCGGAGATTTTGGATTGAACAATGCGCTGGGGAGTTGAAGGAAAATATTTGGCAGAAATAGGCATTTGTGCAGCCCATTATCCGGCCACATAATCACTCTGCGGGCCGCAGAATGGCCGCAGAGTGAACCGATTGTTTGTGCCATTTTGATGTCAACTTTGCAGCCAGTTATACGATTGCACAACCATTTCGCGGGCCACACTTTGATCGTATAATCAGCCTTAGAATTTTTGCGGAGGGGGGGTTCTGCTGCACCATTATGCGACCGTAGAATAGGTCTGTGGGCCACATAATGACCGCAGACCCAAACAGATTTTTTCCAGTTTTTTGCACCAAATTATGCAGCCGATATGCGGACCGCATATCCATTTTGCAGTCGCATGTGCGACCGCAGATCCTGTCTCAGGGTTTCATTTTTTGGATTTTTAAACCCGACCCTATTTCGTTAAAACATATGGCACAGTCCATTTTTGAGCATATTTCTGATACTTTTAGAGTGAGAAAGAGTGCTTAGTGTGGGGGAGTAACCTTCATCCTAATATCCAATAATTCTTGCCCAATCCTTTAAGATTATCAAGAAAGTCCTCATCCTAAAGGTAAGAATCTATGCCCTAGCTCTTAATTTCGAAAATCTACTAAAAAGGGGATAATTAGAAAGACAATTATTGGGTGTAGGGGTTGTTATCTTGCATGCATGTGTTATCAATGAATGTGGGAGGTTGTGAGCCAAAAATGGTAGAGAATGGGTTGGGGAATGATGGAAGCTTTCAAAAAAAGGCCTTTAAAACATTAATGCACACCTAGTGTTTGATAATGTGCTCAAATGAGCTAGAATCATGACCATCTTCCTAATTTTTGGTCCAACTTGTTATATTTCTAGAATAGATTGAAGTTGCTAAGAATTCTGGATCGTTTTAGAGTTTAAAGGAAGCTCAATTGAGGTATGTTGGCTAAACCCCCTTCTTCTTAGAATCGAATCCCACAGTGTTGATGTAATTGGTGTAAATCCCAAATTGATCATTATAGAATTGGCTATTCCTAATGTGTTTGTGTTGAAGGATGTATGTTCAATATTTATTCTAAATGCTTTATCATGTCATATTGCCATTTGAGGATGTGTTCAAAATGTGGAATATGTGCTAGGAATGTTAAGACTTCAAGTCAAGATCGAAATAAAGGTTGTTATGCCAACTTGTATGAAAATCCTCTATATGCCTAAGATTCCCAAATTGCTCGTATGTGAATTTAATGTCTTGAATGGAAAGCCTTATTGTTGTTGATAATGATAATGATGTTTCAATGTGGAAAAGAGAACTGGAATTATGAAATACGGCTAAGTGCCAAGAATGACTTTATAATTGTGGCCACTAGTGCCAATGAATCGAAAGGATATGAAAGAAGTATGATGTGAGATGATTGACTGAAAAAGGTAATGTCTTGGGTGAGACGGCCTAGCCGATCGGGCTGTGATCGGATGCCATACAGCACACATGGTGGTGACTGTGCTAGAAATGATAATTGAATTTGTGGTTTTGGTTGATGTCTCAAATGATACGACCTAGCCGATCGGGTCGTGATCGGACTCCGTGTAAGAATACGGTCAACCGATATATCGCCACTAAAGATCACCCAACCTAATAACATGGAAATTGACTTGAGAACTTATGTGATACTTACTTGATGTTTTAGTATTGTTTGAAGCTCTTATTGAACTCATGACCGTTTCTCCCTTGTATTATTGTTCATTCTATTGAGATGGCGTTTAGTTTTACATACTAGTACTATTCGACAGTACTAACATCCCTTTTGCCGGGGGCGCTGCATCTTTAAATGGATACAGGTGGTTCCATAGCAGGCAGTGTTGATCAGCGATAGTGGTACATCCTCTTCCTAACAAACTAGGTGAGCCCCACTTCATCGCGGGGTCATGTATTATATCTTTTGTTCATATCATTATCACGTTTTGAGGTATAGCCGGGGCCTTATTGCCGGCACTATCATAACACTCTTTTATATCTTTTAGAGGCTCCGTAGACATAGGATGGGTTGCATATTGGTGCTGGGGAAGTCAAATTAGAAGAATATGTGCATTTTGAGACTTTAAAATGATGTAACCAATGAGATGATTTAGTATTGTATATATATGATCTTCCTACTGTCTAATTAATTAAATCTTGTCTTCTCTTGACCATAGGTTAGTTGGGTAGAAAGTATCTAGCAGGCTTGCTCGACCGGGTTCAATCGGTTGAGCATCGGTCGCGCTTTCCGAGGTTGGGGCATGACAGTATGACGACCCCCATTTGCTTGTCCTTAAGGACACGGTACAGCACGGCGATGCCAAGGAGGTTTTTATTGGGGATGACAGGGTGTTGCGTATGTTGGGCTAATTATGTATGCCTAATGTGGATGGGTTACGTGAGATGATCCTTGAGGAGGCCCATAGTTCCATTCATCCAGGTGCTGCTAAGATGTATCAAGATTTAAGAAATCACTATTGGTGGAGGAGAATGAAGAAAGACATAGTGGAGTATGTCGCTCGGTGCCTAAATTGTCAGTAAATAAAGTATGAGCATGAGAGGCTGGGCGGTTTGCTTCAAAGACTTGAGATTCCCGAGTGGAAATGGGAGCGTGTTACAATGGGCTTCTTTATTGGGCTCCCACGAACTCAGAAGAAATGCGACGCAGTATGGGTGATTGCGGACATGTTGACCAAGTCGGCTCATTTTATTCTGGTAGTGACTGCCTATTCATCAGAGCAACTGGCTCAGATCTATATTGGGGAGAATGTCCGACTTCGTAGCGTGTCGGTATCCATCATCTCTGACCGGGGCATGCAATTTTGGAGAGTTGTACAACATGAGTTAGGCACACCTTGAGTTGAGTACAGTGTTTCACCCTCAGACGGACAGACAGTCGGAGCGCACCATTCAGATATTAGAGGATATGTTTCGTGCCTGCGTTATGGATTTCTGGGGTTCTTGGGATCAGTTCTTGCCGCTTGCGGAATTTTCCTATTACAACATCTACCAATTGAGTATTCAGATGGCTCTTTATGAGGTCCTATATGGGAGACGATTTCGTTCTCCATTTGGTTGGTTTGAGCCTGAAGAGGCTAAGTTATTGGGCACGGATTTGGTTCAAGATGCCTTGGAGAAAGTCAAGTTGATTTAGGATCTGCTTCGTACAGCCTAGTCTAGACATAAGAGTTATGCCAATCGGAAGGTTCGTGATGTAGCATTTATGTTTGGGGAGCAGATTTTGCTCTAGGTTTCACCCATAAAGGGTGTGATGAGGTTCGGAAAAAAGGGCAAGTTGAGCCCCAGGTATATCATACCCTTTGAGATCATTGAGATGATTGGTGAGGTGACCTACAAGCTTGCATTGCCACCTAGTTTATCTGCGGTTCATCCGGTGTTCTATGTTTCTATGCTATGGTATTATGGTGATCCTTCTCATGTTTTAGACTTCAGCACAATCCAATTGGACAAGGATTTGACTTACATTGAGGAACCGGTGGCTATCTTGGATAGACAGTTCCGGTAGTTGAGATCAAAGAACATTGCTTCAGTGAAGGTTTAGTGGAGGAGTCATTCGGTCGAGGACGTGACCTGGGAGACCAAGCACGACATGGGGAGTCATTGTCCTCATATATTCATCACTTCAAGTATGTCCTTATGCACGTTCGAGGATGAACTTTTGTTTTAACAGGAGGAGAATGTGATGACCCGACTGGTCATTTTGTGTAATTGCGCCTCGTTTCCCATTTTTATGCTTCGCTTATGAGTATTTATGGATTTATGACTTACGGGGTTAAAAGTTTCATTCTAGAAAGACTTCAGGTTGATTTGGACCCTTTGATTCTCGACTTAGAAGCTTAAGTTAGAAATATTGACCAAACTTTTACTTTTATGAAAACGACCTTAGATCGGTATTTTGATGGCTCTGATAGCTTTGACTTCGGCGTATGCTCAGAATTAGATTCGGAAGTCCGTAGGTGGATTTGTGTTGTTTTGCCAAAATTTGGCAATTAGAAGTTGAAAAGTTTGACTGTAGATTGACTTTAGCTATCGGGCTCAAAAATTGATTTGGGACTTGGAATAGGTCCATTATTCTATTTAGAACTTGTCTGCAAAATTTGGTATCATTTGGAGCTGAGTTGATAGGATTCAGACGCTTAGTTGCAATTCTAAAAGTTCTTGGAATTTACTTTAAAATTCATGCGTTTTAGTGTTCGATTCGTAGTTCTAGATGCTATTTTTGTGTTTTGATTGCACAAGCGAGTTTGTAAGATATTTTTAGACTTGTGTTGATGTTTGGTTTGGAGCCACGAGGGCTCGGATGAGTTTCGGACATGTTTCAGATTGTTCTGGACTGAAAAACAGGATTTGGTGTGTTGATGCCTATGGTGTCGCATTTGCGAACACTAGGTTTGCAATTGCGAGCTTAGCTAGGGGGTTCAGGTCAAATGCGAAGTAGCTGAGGTAGATGGGTAGTTAGCATTTGCGACAAAAAAGTCGCAATTGCTATGAGGACAGGCTTCGCAAATGCGAAGCCAATGTCGCATTTGTGACCTCCTCTCAGGTTGTCAGTGGCCGCATTTGCGAGGTTTTTCTTTGCAATTGCGAGGGATCGCAATTGTGACATCTGCAGCTGATCAAAAGGGCTGGGAGTCTGGATTTCATCTCATATTCTATCATTTTAGAACCCTAGACTTGGTAAGAGACAATTTGGAGAGGGAATTTTCATCTACAAACATTGGGTAAGTGATTCTAATTAATTTCCAACTAATTTCATCAATATATCTTAGATTTAACATAAAACATCATGTGAATCAAAGTGGAAATTTGTGAAACTTTGTCAAGTTTTTGAAAAATAAGAATTCGAGTTTTGAGAGTCGATTCGGACTCGGATTTTGTAACTAATCACATATATAAACTCGTGGGTTATGGGTAGTCTCGGAATCTACCCTTAGACCCGGGTTTTAACCGGGAGGACCCCGAGTTGACTTTTGTTAACTTTTTAGGAAAAGTGTAAAGATATTTTTTAAGCAAACTATACTACTAGGCATGCCTAGTAGCTATTTTATTAATAATAAAAGAAAAAAAAGAAACCACAACAGAAAAGTACAAGTAAGGGGGCTAGCTGCAATAGTGTTGCCTCTATGCCTTAGCTATATAATCACTCCTCTGCGCCTCCATTGCCTTAAAATGGCAGCCTCATGTAGAGGATCATGGTGTAGCTGCTGGCAGAAGTCTCACGAGGGCATATAATCTCATAGCCGCTTAGATCTTTTCAAAGGCATAGGAATATAGCAGACACATACTGTGCTGGAACTTACTTTACAAATCCTAGTGAGGCATTAACAACCCCATCTACTAGCAAGCATGTAAAAAATAAGAACTAGATAGCACAAAGTATTTTAAGATCATCACAGAGTTTATACCATGCTCTATGATGATGTTACATATTGTAATACTTTTAAAATTAAAGAATAAAACAAGGTAAAAATTAGAGTCTTGCCCCTGTTTTTGCAACCTTGTGAAATCTTCAAATTGTAACTCCTTGACTTCTTCTGCCTCCTTCTGTAGCTACATTTTTTAAAGCAAGCATCCAGTAGTTCTCCCTCTTCCCCTTCTTTATACCAATGTCGACCCATATCTACCCCAAAAACGTCAATAGGATTGTATCCCGGTACTAGAGCTCCTTTCTCGTTCCTCGGATTGTCAAAAACCTTTAACGTATCCATGTCATGAGTTACTAGTGCGTGGAGGATTTTTGTCGGGGTCAAGCTATATTGTGTAGCCACTCCACTTGTACTAGCTACATGTCTAGTGGTTTTTGGGATCCAATTAAGATTAGAAATCGTACCTGATATTTGATGTCCAGCAGGAACAAAAACAGCAGTTGGACTTCCAGTAGCACCAACGTTTTGCATGGACGACAAACCTGCTGCGCTTAGTGCACGTTGCTGCCCAGATTTTGCTACCTCTTGGTAGCTTGTATTGTCCAACTATCACCCTCAAAAGCAGCACTATTTAATATTTGTTCTGATGCATAAATAGTTGCCAATTCATTACCAATTGTATCTCCATGTTTGGACTTGCTAGACATGAAGATAGGAGCATTTGGACTTAATTGGCGCAGCTGCTGTATCTCTTTTTTCTTTCCTATTGATGCATTATCCTTGGAGCTTGGTGTATTGACCCTTTGTGCATTGGTATGACTTGTATTTTTTCTGAGAATGCTCCATTACTGTACATAGAATCAACCTCGTTCCTTTCATCTTCTTCAACCTTATCTGCCCAGTTTTTGGACAGTTGCACGTCGTCATCTTCCTCATATCTCTTGTCTGGATCATCATCGTCTTCTTCATATTCCTCCACTTGATCTGCCCAAAATTTGGATTTGATCATAGGTTGTTCAATCCTCCTGTCATCAAGCTCCTCACTTGAGTGTTCAATCGCTTCCTTTGGAGTTTTTGTTGCCGACGACGTCATAGATAATGTTTGTTGGTTGTTTGAAGCTTGTAGCATGGTTCCTGATCGATCAACCAATTCATTGGAGGGGATATCATGCTGCGACATATTGAAACCAACTCCAGCAATACCATCGCTGATCTTCACCTCTTGACATGAAAATCCTTTTGTTGAAGTATCAAGTGTCTCCGGCACACCTTGATAAGGGTTCAAATTTTCCAGAAGTTTAATTCCTAATGCAGTAAGATTAACCTTAGCAGGTATGCATGAGTTACTGGAATCATTGTTCTCATCTCTAACTACAACAATCTGCCCCTCCTTACGGCCATCAGTAGGAACTAAGTCCTTTGCTACATGTAATCGAGCAGCTAACTTTTTGGAATTTTGTTGCTCGTTTCCACTGCCTATTGAATTGGCTTGGCGAGTATTTGAACTTGCATCACAATCTTGAACGTTCTTCCCATCATCCTTTGAACCATGTTCATTCCCAACAACCAAAGCATCAAAAGTATTAGAACAACTGATTTTGTTTTGTAGCAACTACCTCATTTTTGCGACTTCAAGCATCCTTTTCTCTAGGTGATAGGTGTACTCGATTTACCACTGTCCAGTCTCCACCCTTAGATTGTTGCACACCTTGAGAACCAGACTTTAAAACATCAACATTAGCTATAACACCTGCTGGTTTATCGTCCTTACCAGCTTCCTGCAGAGCATCTTTCACACTATTTATGGTCTTCTCATGTACAGCTTCAACTGGTATTTTTTCCACTAAGCATTTAGGGTTTCCATCCGTAAAGAGAGTTGTTTCTGTACCAGCAATTGGATGATCAAATATATGTTTTTGAAGTTACGCCTCATCAGCTGTAGCAAGTGCACCATCCAAAGAAGCCACACCAGTTGTATCCACTGAAGTAGCAGCCTTCAAACTTAAACTCCCATCCTGTGAAACCTTCATCGCAGCATTAGAAGTTTGAAATTGAGACTTCAGTAAAGCTGGTACTTCCTTCACCAGCTGATGATCTTGTAACTCCTTAACATTACCAGATGCCCCAACCTGTTGTTGAACCATATCAGTAATGTTTGAGGTATTAGCTTGATCAGCCACAACCTTCAATGCACCAACAGTAGCTGTGTACATCCTCGCGAAAACCGTAGTAGATGGAATATCCTTCAACCTCCTATCCTCTCCAGCTGGCTTTTTCTTCACCTGCTCCACACCTACCCCCTCCATCTTTTGCCTAGCTTCAACATGACCTGAAGCAGCAGTAATGTCATGATTGATAGCAGCTGTAGCTTCAGGCATTACAGTATGTGCCACCAGTGTAAATCCTTGTTGCTTACTACCATTGTTTGCAAAGATTCAAACCATCCTCTTGCACAGTTATTTGATCACCTGAAGGTATCGTATCATCAACTCCTTTTTGTCCATCTTTAGTCAAAGCCAAATCCTCTGTATTCTTTTCGATCCCAGTAGCAATTTGCTGACCTTCAGTAGAGTGAAAAGTCAGTAGTTTCTGTTGCTCCGTGTTTCTAACTTGTTGAGCTGCAGCTCGTTTTGGATTTAGAAAATCCCTAGTATCCCCTTGTAACTTTTCCACCTTCTTCATCTCATTAGTAGGTATCAAGCGCTCATTATATCCTTTCCTTTCAATAAATTTGTCCTGCTGTTCGTTGCTTTGTCCATTCTTCAAACGACATAGCTTTTCATTGTGCCCTTGACGTTTACAACAGATGTAATAACTTGGGAGATTATCATACACAAAATCTTGAAAATGCTCAGAAATTTTTCCAGATTTTGTATCCAAATATTGTAACCTAACTCTGTTGGAATTTTTGTCGAGCATGTCCAATTCCACTTTAACACGTGCAGTACTTGGTCTGGATTTATCATGGGTTGCTTTATCAATTGCCATTGGCTTTCCAACTGCAGAATCAATTGAAAGCAGTGCAGTTTTGGTAAACAAATCTGGCGGCAGACCTGGTAGTGAAATCCAAACCCATGCCCTTGTAGTTTCTTCTTTAGGATTAAAGAACAATGTCCAAGGACGCAATCTATACTGATAGTCGTCCCCATTACAGTGAATATATCCAACAGATCTTGATGCAACATGAACATAATCTTCATATAGATCAAATATGATAAGCACGTGCTGATATTCTAGTTGTCCGATGGGGAAGTTACTTTTAATCCCAAATGATTTTGAAATCACTTTGCGTAAATCATGAACTTTTGGGTGAGTATATGCGAATTTCATCAATATTTCCTGGTGTAATCCCTCTTCAACACTGAATTGTTGAACTTCCTCCATTGTAAACTGGAACGTAGCTTCTCCATGGATAATCTCAATAGGTTTAATTTGTGTTTTTGATGGATTTTGGACTGTTTGGTTTGTATGTAGCCGAGCAGCATATGTTGTTGATGGTTTAATGTTCGTCTCTCCCACAGTTGGGGAGAGGGTTGCGCATCCATGGCAGCCTCTTCTACACCATGTCACCCTAGAGAGAGGAGAGAGGAGAGAGCGTTTTGTTTTACTTATGTACTTATACCCTAAGTGTAAAGATTATAGCTTTATGTATTGTAATTTGTTTCCTTGCATTGTTTGATGATATAAAGTCACTTTTTGTTAGATTCGAGCCATGTGGAGGAGAATTTTAGGGGAAAAGCTATTTGCGAGGGCTGAGTTGGCCTAGTTGAGGTAAGTATCTTGCCTAGCTTTGTGTGGGGGAACTACCCCTTAGGATTTGGGATTAATTCTGTCATTTGTGTAATGTGAAAGCTGTGTACGCAAGGTGACGAGTGGGTATACGGGTTATTCATGATATTTGACTGATTTAGGCTAGCTTGACTCTTTCAAAGCTTTAATCAAATTGTCATATCATGTTCTAAATTGTCATAGTCAATCTACTCTTACTCGTGTTAGACTGTCCTTGACTTTGTTAACACTTGTTCTACATATTACTTGATATTTTGCTCTTATGCTTTAGATGAATTTGTTGCCTCTTTCATTGTTACATGGTATCTCTTCCATTGTTGATTTATGATTATTTGAAGTCATTGTTATATGTTGTCTCTTTCATTGTTGATTATCATTATTTGAGGTCATTATTACAAGTTATTTCTTTCATTGTTGATTATCCTTATTTGAAGTCATCGTTACATGTTTTCTCTTCCATTGTGAGTTATTTTTATTTAATATCGTGGTTACACATTATCATTCTCATTGTTGAGTTATTAGTGTTGAAGTTGTGAAAGTTGTTATCACATTAAGGGGAAGTGTTAATACTTGAGATATCTATCTTCTTAAGAAATTTATATTCATTGTTATTATTGATATTCTTGTACACATTATGGTTGATCCATGGGCTATTGTTTTGGAAACATTAATATTGTTGATTATGGGCAAGTTGTGTCAAACGAGCACTTGTGGTGTGAGTTGTTATTGTGATATGACATTGATGCACATGCGGTGGTATAAGGATAGGGGTTAATATGCATGCGGCGGCATACGGTGAGACTTATGTGCATGTTGCTTGTAAGGGAATTACTTGAAGCCACGCGGCGCCATAAAGTGGGCTAAAGTGCGTGTAACTATTTCGGAAAAAATATTTTCAAAACTATTTAAATGTAAGGCTCACGCTGCGGTATAAGAAAAGTTTGTGATTGATAATTAGAAGTATGTATACGAGGCAGTACCTCGGTTGTAAATCTCGTGTTGTAATTAGAAGTATGTGATTCTTGTTGTTTATCTCGTGTTGTAAAGAGTTATTAGTGAAACACTTCTTGTTGCTTTTATTCTTCCTTGTGTTCTTAGTTTGGATCCGTATTTGACTATGGTGGTTCTCTTTAATTGCTCCCTTCTGTTATCTTTATGCTTGTAATTGCGTCATTAGTCTATGTTATTAACTTGTTTCGTATAAGTTATTTCTCCGCCTTCCATTATTTCTCGTTATTATGTTTTCATTCTGTTTATTATGTCCTAGTAGGTGTCTTGACCTGGCCTCGTCACTACTCTGCCGAGGTTAGGCTTGATACTTATTGAGTACCGTTGTGGTGTACTCATACTACGTTTCTGCACATCTTTTTGTGCAGATCCAGGTATGTCTATTTGTGACGGACGTTAGTGTTTGATTGTAGCTGCTTGCCGGAGACATCAAGGTATACCTGCTCGACGTCCGCAGGCCTCAGAGTCACCTTCCATTATCCTTATAGTATTGTTGTTTCCTTTATTAGACTATATTGTAGTAGGTGTTTTGGACCATTCTGTAGAAGCTTATGACTCAGTCTCACCGGGTTTTTGGAGCATTGTAGTTGTGTTTAAGTTATCGAGATATTTATGAGAATTGTTAGTTGATATCATGTCTTATGTTTTATATCTGTCATAATCTCTCATTGTTAGGCTTACTTAGTCTTAGAAACTAGGTGCCATCACGACATCCTAAGGAGGAGAAATTGGGGTCGTGATAATTATTTATTACATGTGATGTAAATTAATTTAGGACTAAGCATATTAATTTTGGTGAGATCTATGATGGGGTTCAATGATATTCTAATAAATTTATGGGGATATGCTTTGGAAGCAACAACATACGTACTTAATAAATTTCCCACTAAGTCAGTCTCTACAATATCATATGAGATATGGAAAGGACGTAAGCTTAACCTTAAACATATTGAAGTTTGGGGTTGTCTAGCATATGTTAAGAGACTGCAGTCTGATAAACTTGACTCAAGATCTGATAAGTATAGGTTCATTGGGTATCCCAAAGAAACAATGGGATATTATTTCTATTACCCTTCTGACCATAACGTGTTTGTGGCTAGAGGAGCAACCTTTTTGGAAAAGGAATTTCTTTTGGAAGGAAAATATAGTGGAGAAATCAAACTTGATGAAGTTCAAGAAACTAATGAATCAACACAAAATCAAGATCATGAGACATAAGTTGAAGAACCTTTATTGGATGTTTTGAAGTTGACAAGGAAGTTGCCATCTTCAATGGTTGAAGTTCAAGAAATAAATATAGTTCAAGAATAGGTTAATGAACCAGTTCCAAACCAAATTGAACAACAACCAAATCTAGCACAAGGTGAACAAGTTGTACAAGCATCTCTTAGAAGGTCTACACGAGAACGTCATTTACCGACTAGATTAAATCTAATGGTACATGTTGATGTATCAAATGAGTTTGATCATAATGATGATGACCCTAAGACCTATGAAGAAGCTATACAAAGTTCTGACTACGAGAGATGACAAAAAGTCCATGGAATCCGAAATAGAATCCATGAAGGAAAATGAAGTATGGAATTTAGTTGAACCTTCAAAGGATATAAAACCTATAGGTTGTAAATGGGTTTATAAGAAAAAGACCGGAACAGTCGGAAAGGTGGAGACCTACAAAGACCGTCTTGTTGCCAAGGGATATTGTCAGAAAAAACGAGTCGACCATGACGAGACTTTCTCTCCCGTGGAAATGCTCAAATCAATTCAGATTTATAGTAGTATACTATGATTATGAAATATGGCAAATGGATGTGAACATAACTTTCCTTAGTGGTGAGCTAGAAGAAGATGTGTATATGATACAACCTGAAGGTTTAACATCTCCGTCTGATCATAATAATATTCGTAAGCTACAGAGATCCATTTATGGATTAAATCAAGCTTCTCAAAATTGGAATATTCGCTTTAATAAGACAATTGAAAATTTTAATTTTGTTAGATGCAAAGAAGAGCCTTGTTTGTACAAAAAATATTAGTGGGAGCACAATTATATTCTTAGTATTGTATGCTGATGATATATTGCTCTTAGGGAATGATATACTGTAATTGCAAAGTACAAAGATTTGGCTATTTGAATAGTTCTCCATGAAAGACTTGGGAGAAGCAACTTATATATTGAGAATAAAGATCTATAGAGATAGATCGAAGAAGCTGCTTGGACTTTTCCAGTCTTTGTACATTGATACCATCTTAAAGAGGTATAACATGGATAATTCCAAAAGAGGCTTTCTTCTGATAGGCAGTGGAATTACTCTCAGTAGGGAGGATTGTCCTAAAACACCTGAAGAGAGAGAACGTATGAGTAGGATCCCATACGCTAGTGTAGTGGGAGCTATCTTGTATACCATGACATGTACACGACCTGATGTGGCTTATGCACTAAAAGTGACTGGTCGATATCAGGAAAATCCTGGTGAGGAACATTTGAAGGTGGTGAAGACCATTCTTAAGTACTTAAGAAGGACTAAAGACCAATTCCTCATTTATGGAGATTCTGAGTTGAAACTTGAAGGGTACACTGATGCAAGTTTCTCTTCAGGTAGAGATGATATCAAATCTATTTATGGTTATGTATTAACCTTAAATGGTGGTACAGTGAAGCTCCTAAGGAAGCTGTATGAATGAAAAAGTTCTTAATTGAACTTGGTGTGGTTCCTTCAATATAAGGTGCAATTTCATTGTTGTATGACAGTACTGGAGCTATTGCTCAAGAAAAAGAACCAAGATCACACCAAAAATCCAAACACATTCTGCGAAGGTATCACTTGATAAGAGAAATTATTGAACATGGGGACGTCGAGATTTTGTCACAACCCAAAATCCCGTCTTAGGCGTCGTGATGTCACCTAGTCTCTAAAACTAGGTAAACCAATTACTTACAATACTTAAGCCAATTTAACCATGATATTTTTTAGGCAAGAGGGGTTGCTCTGATGGGAAGCAACCTCCACTTCCAACCAAGAGGTTGTGAGTTCGAGTCACCCCAAGAGCAAGGTGGGGAGTTCTTGGAGGGAAGGATGCCGAGGGTCTATTGAAAACAGCCTCTCTACCTCATGGTAGGGGTAAGGTCTGCGTACACACTACCCTCCCCAGACCCCACTAGTGGGATTATACTGGGTTGTTGTTGTTGTTGTTTGTTAACCATGATATTTTAAATCATAGATTTATATAAATACCGAAATAAATATGAAATAAACCTACGTGGCAGTAATCACTACAACCTCCAAAGACTAGGTAATACACAGTCACGAACTCTAGTTGAATACATGAAAAGATATCAAAAATTAAAATACAATACTGTTCGGATATAAAACTGAAAGTACAATAAAAGAAAAGGACTCCAAGGGACTGCGACGACAAGCAGCTCTACCTTGAATCCTCGTGACCGATAAGCTATCTTTGCTTGAGTCTGACATCACCAATACCTAGTTCTGCACAAAATAAATGTGCAGACGTGTAGTATGAGTACACCACGGTCTATACCCAGTAAGTATCAAGACTAACCTCGGTGGAGTAGTGACGAGGTACAAGTCAAGACACCTTCTAGTCACCCGTATCACTCCGCCCTGACTATATCATTAGCCATTAGTATCATTCCGTTAGCCTCCCGTATTACTCCGCCCTAACAAAATCATTAGCCACCTGTATCAGTCTGATAGCCACCTGTATCACTTTGCATAATAGCCAGCCTTATCGCTCTGCCCGGACAATAATACAATAGCCACTCATATCACTCCGCACAATCAACGATAGTGAGATGACACCCTTATGTTCTGCATAACAACAACAAATCCACACCACAATTCACATGTGCTAACATCAAAACAACATGACATATCAACTCGTACCATAAGTGCCCATAGGCCACAACCTTTCCAAAACAACGATAACAAATATCACCATATCACATAGCTCACGGCTCAAACACAATGCGTATAGAATCTCAATAACAACAAAATGAACTGGAAAGTAACTCAACAATGATCAACACTCCCTTTAAACACAACTTCAATTAAAAAGATTAATGACTTTCAATAACTTCGACTCTAATTAATTGCTTAAGAAAAAACTAAATAATGAAGGTATTTCCATGAAATGGCAAACTTCCAAATTCTAGTGTTTGAAATAAGCTAACAGCGAAAGAGATAGCATGAACTAGCAACTAGATCTAAATGCATGAGAATAACCCGACAACGAAAGGATATCATGTAACAACAATTTCAATTGAGAGTAACTCAATAATAAAGGAGGTCATATTACAATAAAAGAGGCAACAACTCCAAATAAAGCATATAAGAGTATGATATGTAAGAACAACTTCAAATCAAGCATGTGAGAGTAAACATGACAAATAAGAGATATAACATGTGCTAAGAATTTCAAATAAATACATAAAAGAAGCATAAGAGTCTAGCAGGTCAATGTCCACATAAAAGCCCGAGTACGCACTCGTCACCTCGCGTACACGACTTTCACATAGCACAAATAGCACAAACAACTCAAATCCTAAGGGGTAGTTCCCCCACACAAAGTTAGGTAAGATACTGACCTCAAAGAAGCTAAATCAATACTCTAAAATGATCCTCTCATGTGAAACAACCTCGGTACGGCTTGAATCTTGCCAAAATAACTCAAAACATCAAATAATGCCTAAGGAAACAATTCGAAATGATAAAGGTCGAGTCTTTACATATGTACTTAAAGTCAACAAAAAAAGTCAAACCCGGGCCCGCACCTCGAAACCCGATAAAACTCATAAAATCCGACAACACATTCAATTACGAGTCCAACCATACTAATTTCCGTAAAATTCAACTCCGAATCAATATTCAAAACTCAATTATTCACTTTAGGAAAGTTTGGACAAAAATCCCCAATTTCTTCTCTTCAAATCCTTAATTTAGGTGTAATAATATATGAAAAAACAAAATAAATAATCAAAACAAACATAAAATTATTTACCCTCAAGATTTGGGTGTTAATCTCCTCCAAAATTGCCTTACCTGTGGTCCAAGAACTCAAAAAGTGAAAAAAATAAACTCAAAATCTCGAAATTAGATGTTTTAATGCACTGCCAGGGGTCCTTTTCCGCGATTGCTGTCTCTAACCTCGCTATCGTGATTCAAAAAAATTTCCACCTCAGTTTTTACCCTTCGCAATCGCGGCCATGCTCCCGCGATCGCGATAAATAAATTCCAACAAGCTTGCCCAACTCTTTTAGACAGTCTCTAGTATAATGGCCATTACCTTTTGTACAAAACTCCAAATGACAAACGGTTTGATTTTCTTAAAACTAGACACAAAGGCTACAACTTTCATTTTTGGATAATTTCCAAATTCCTTATAGATTGCATGATATAAGTAAATCAGTCATGCGACAACAGAAATTTCTTCTACGCAATCGCGAAAAGGCTTCTGCGATCGCGATTCACAGTGCCCAAACAGCAATTTGCTCTTCACAAATGCGACCCAAAGTCCGCGATCGCAATGCACACCACAGTGGCGAAAAACTAGCAACTAAATATGGCCTAAAAATGGTCTGAAACCACCCCGAAACTCACCCGAGCCCCTCGGGACCCCGTCCAAAGATACCAACATGTCCGAAAACATATTACGGACCTACTCGAGGCCTCAAATCTCAAATAATAACATCAAAACCACGAATCCTCAATCAAGATCAATCTCTTAAGTTCATAAACTTCAAAAATCGAACCAAGCATCCGATTCAAGCCTAATCAATCCAGAATAAATCCAAATTTTGCATACAAGTTCTAAATGACATATCAAACATATTCCAACTTCCTAAACAACAATCCGAACCAGATAGCATCGAAGTTAACTCCCGGTCAAACTTATGAATACTCCAAACCTTCAAATTTCTAAATTTCGCCAAAATGCATCAAATCAACCTACGGACCTCTAAATCCAAATCCGGACATACGCCAAAGTCCAAACTCACCATACAAAGCTATTGGAATCATCAAAACACCATGCCGGAGTCATCTACACAAAAGCCAAATACCGGTCAACTCTTACCGGTTAACTTCTAAAACAAGAGTCATCCTTCCAAATCAAACCTGAATCATTTGAAACCCGAACATGGCCACACACACAAGTCACAAAACGTAGTACGAAGCTACTTGAGACCTTAAGCCACCGAAAAAGATGCTAATTCTCAAAATAACTGGTCAGTTCGTTTCATTCTTCCCCTCTTAAACAAACGTTCGTCCTCGAATGTGCCAAGAACCAATCCAAAGCCACAAAATCACTGAATGAACTAACCATACATATACTTGCGGGTGATCCCATGTCACCCCAATCCACATAAGCCCGACAACACCCTCTCAACTGAAGATTATTCTTTCCACCCACACCGATAAGCCTTAGAACCGAAACTTTCACCATCCTATCATTTCCCAAAGACCGGATTCCCGCATAAACACATGGTATCAACCTCAACCAACTGTCACAGCTCATGCATACACCCACTGGTACCGGAATATCGCCTCATATCGACAAGAACCTTATTCCAAACATTCAGAACGCTGACAACGATGCAAGAAACATGAAGATCTCATCACCACTTACCCAAATCAATAAGTCACACCTAACACACCTAGGCACATACCTCGCAAGCTAAACCTAATAAGCACAATGCGAATATGACTGAATATGCAAAGAGAAACACATGAGAGAACTATCAAACAAGACCGACAGACACAACTCCCTATCAGTACCATACCACAAATCTATTCCATAAGGGAGAATCAAAACATACAAACTAATCACAAGGATCTTATCCTAATATAACTCTACCGCAGCACGTAGCCCGGTTAAAACATATCAAACCACACAAAAATATGAGGATCCCATCATCAGCTTTGAATCACAAGTAGAATACACATCATACCAACTGAAACCTTCCACTAACTCAATTTTGCAAAAGCAAAATCACAATACGTAACGAACTTCCCATACTGGTAGAGCATCTAAATCAAAAATCATAACCAAACCATCCAGAAATCACATCAAAAGCTACCGTAATGAGTAATAAAAAAATTCATTATAATCTCATGACTCTCAATGGTGAACAGAACAAAATGATAGACACGGGCTACCACTGTAGAATTTCCCAACTAGGGTAAACACATAAGCAGAGTACAAGAATCACGAAATTCACCCATATATGAAGCAAGATAGGAGGACTCACTCTGATAAACAGGACCAAATAAAAATAAAACAATTGCTCCTCTACGACAAATCAAAACCATACCTGTAACGACACCGTCTCGTGCAGCAGCCTCAGCCCTCCACCCCTAGCTAGTTGTGCAGGTGGAGTAGCAACTGGAATAGAGCCTATAGCCTAAGTGCTCTGATGAAATCCGCCTCTCCCAAGTCTGGAACAATCTCTCATGATGTGCCTAGTACTGCCATAATGATAAAAACCACTTTGCGGGCGTGATTGCTGGTACTGAATATGTGTCAAATAAATGGAATAACCATTGTAGGAACCCTGTGCAGGTGGTGCAATAAAAGATAACTGCCCCATATGAGTACCCTGAGGTCCCTAACTAACTGCAACACTAAGATTAGTCTAAAGTGTGGACTAGACTGGCTGAGTGCCCGAGCCTCTACCGGTATGGGTCATAGTTGAAGAGTATAATCCACTGAATCCTCCAGAACCTCGAGACCTCTTGGAATCCCTATCCTCCCTCTACTCACCCCGAATATACTCTAACCTACTAGTAATCTTCACAACGTGTTGAAATGGAGTATTATTCTCCAACTCCCGAGCCATGCTGAATCTAAGACCATAACTAAGCCCCTCGATAAATATGCGGACTCGCTCTCTGACTTTAGGAACCAAAGTAAATGGATGACGGGATAACTCACTGAACCTGATGGCATACCTTGAAACCGTCATGGTGCCTTGACGCAGCTGCTCGAACTCTGTACGCCATGCATCCTGGAAGGTATGGGGAACAAACTCCCTCAAAAACATATCTAAAAACTGAATCCAAATGAGTGGTGTTGCATCAGCTGCCCTACCCTCCTCATAAACCTGCCACCACTGATACGCTATGCCCGACAGTTGAAATGTAGTAAAAGCAACTTCACTTACCTCCACAATACCCATGGTGTGGAGGATACGGTGACACTTCGCTAAAAAACCCTGTGCATCCTCAGTAGTTGTGCCACTGAATATAGGTGGACCATACCTCTTGAACCTCTCAAGCCTCTTTTGCTTCTCCTCTGATTCCCCTGGCCTGACCTTAGGCTGAATCAGAATAACAGGTTGTACCGGCTTCACACCTGGAGTATGACAAATATGAGCCTGCTACTCTGCAGTACGGGCGGTGGGAGTCTAAGCTCCTCCCTCAATCTGTGAAGAAGTTGGTGCAACGGAGAACAATCCCGCCTGAGCCAATGTACCAAACATGCTCAGGAACAGCGCTAAAGTCTCCTGAAGTCCGGGGGAAACAACAAGCACCTCCAGTGCCTGTCCCCCAATCGGAGCTACTGGCGGCTCCTCAACTGTTGCTCTAGCAGGTGCTCTATCTGCGGCACGTGCCTCTCCTTGTCCTTTACTTAGGCCCCAGCCTCTCACAGCTCTAGAAAGGGGCATGACTGTCTGCTTAGCTGATCTGGTAGCACCTGTCCTCACCATCTGTGAGAGAATAGAGATACAAAGGCTCAAACTTCGAAATCAACAAATCTGCATGATAGGAACAAAAGAAATGGAATTTTCCTAATAGTTCTATAGCTTCTCGAAGATAAGTATAGATGTCTCTGTGCCGATCTGCAAGACTTTACAATAGTTGCTCGTGACTCATAGAACCTATGAATCTAGAGCTTTGATACTAACTTGTCACGAACCAAAATCTCGCCTTAGGCGTCGTTGATGCACCTAGTGTGTAAGCCTAGGTAATCCGATTACTTACAATAATTAAGCCAATTTAACCATGATATTTTAAATCAGAGATTTATATCAATACCGAAATAAATGTGAAATAAGCCTATGCGACAGTAATCACTATAACTTCCCAAGACTAGGTAATATAGAGTCACGAACTCTAGCTGAATACGTGGAAAGATCACAAAAATTAAAATACAATACTATTCAGATATCAAGCTGACAGTACAATAAAAGAAAAGGACTCCAAAGGACTGCGATGACAAGCAGCTCTACCTTGAATCCTCGTGACCGATAAGCTAACTCTGCCTAAGTCTGATATCACCAATACCTGGTTCTACATAAAAAATGTGCAGAAGTATAGTATGAGTACACCACAGTCGGTACCTAGTAAGTATCAAGACTAACCTCGGTGGAGTAGTGACGAGGTACAAGTCAAGACACTCACTAGTCAAAATAACGTGTGTAGTATATAAGTATAAGGCTAATAATGAAATTAGAAATCAGTAAATGGAAACAAGAATCAACATAGGATATAAACAATAAAGTAATAAGAACACCGTTAAAGTACAAGCGAGAACATATAAGGCAACAAGTGACAATAAACTAATCAAGCCGTTCTAACACAAATCTCACAACTAATTACTCCGAGATACCTCATCTCATAATCACAAATAATGAGTCTCAAACCACAATCATATGCTCATGGCACCTTGTGCCCATATTTCTAATCAGCACCGCACAGACAACTCACGTGCAAATATCTCAATCCGCCCGGCATGATCATAGGCTCACAATCACAATCCATCTGGCAAGGTCACAAGCCCAATATCACAATCAAAGAAGATAATATAAGAATACATGGGCATGATCAATAAATATCAAGTTTCATACTCCTGAACTAGTATAAGTGGCATGCTATGGTGTATGCTTGTGCGAGTGTACTATTACATCCCAAGTCAATAAGTAATATCAAAGGCATCGAGTAGCTTATTGAAGCAACACAACAAGTCACGTAAGGTGTATAACATACCCAAGGAAAATCACACCATCACACTAATATCATTAACATAATGCCCCCAGGCCATCACACATCATCCCTGACATTGCCACCCTTATCTCTTCGCTATCCACCCGTATCACTCTACCCTGACAATAACATTAGCCACCCGTATCACTCCACCTTGACAATATCATTGGCCACCCGTAACACTCCGATAGCCACCCGTATCACTCTTCATAATAGCCACTATTATTGCTTCGCCCGGACAATAAGACAATAGCCACCCGTATCACTCTGTACAATCAATAATAGTAAGATGCCACCCTTATGCTCCGCATAACAACAACCAATCCATATAACAATTCACATATGCTAACATCATAACCACATGACATATCAACTCGTACCACAAGTGCCCATAGGCCTGAACCTTTCCAAAACAACGATACAAATATCACCATATCACATAGCCCACAACTCAAACACAACGTGTATAGAATCTAAATAACAGCAAAATGAACGAGAAAGTAACTCAACAATGATCAACACTCCTTTTAAACACAACTTCAATTAAAATAGATTAATGAATTTCAGTAACTTCAACACCAATTAGTTGCTTAAGAAGAAAATAATAATTAAGGTATTTCAATGAAATGGCAAACTTCCAAATTCTAGTGTGTGAAATAAGCTAACAATGAAAGAAATGGCATGAACTAGAAACTACGTCTAAATTCATGAGAATAACCCAAAAATGAAAGGATATCATGTAACAACAATTTAAATTAAGAGTAACTCAATAATAAAGGAGGTCATATTATAATAAAAGAGGTAACAACTCCAAATAAAGCATATAAGAGTAAACTTGACAAGTAAAGGATACGACTAGTAACAACAACTTCAAATCAAGCATGTGAGAGTAAACATGACAAATAAAAGATATAACATGTGCTAACAATTTCAAATAAATACATGAAAGAAGCCTAAGAGTCTAAACCGGTCAATTTTCACATATAAGCCCGAGTACGCACTCGTCACCTCGCGTACACTGATTTCACATAACACAAATGGCACAAACAACTCAAATTTTAAGGGGTAGTTCCCCCACATAAATTTAGGCAAGACACTTACCTCAAAGAAGCTAAATCAACACTCTAAAATGACCTTCTCGTGTGAAACAACCTCCAGACGGCTCGAATCTAACCAAAATGACTCAAAAACATCAAATAATGCCTAAGGAAGTAATTCCAAATGATAAATGTCGAGTCTTTACACATTTACTCAAAGTCAACCAAAAGGTTAAAACTGGGCTCTCAACTCGGAACCCAATAAAACTCACAAAATCTGATAACCCATTCAATTACGAGTCCAACCATACTCATTTCACTCAAATCTGACTCCGAATCGATGTTCAAAACTCAATTATTCACTTCAGAAACGTTTAGACAAAAATCTCCAATTTCTTCTCTTCAAATCCTTAATTTAGGTGTAATAATCTATGGAAAAAAAATATATAATCAAAACAAAGCTAAAATTACTTACCCTAAAGATTTGGGTGTTTATCTCCTCCAAAATGGCCTTACTTCTGCTCCAAGAACTCAAAATGTGAAGAAAATAAACTCAAAATCTAGAAATTTGATGTTTTAATGCACTGCCAGGGGTCCTTCTTCACAATCGCGATCTCCAACCTCGCGATAATGATTCAAAAAAAAATTCCACCTCAGTTTTTACCTGTCACGCCCCAACCTCATGAAGCGTGACCAGCGCTCAACCGAGTGAACCCGACCGAGCAAGCCTGTTAGATACTATCTACCCAACTCACCTATGGTAAGACGTGATTTCATTAATTATACAGTATGAAGCTTATTCATGCAATACTAAATTGTTTCATTAGCCATGGCGCATTTAAGTCTCAAAATACACATTTCTTATAGTTCGAGTGGAAAAATTGATCAAACACAACATAACTGGTTTAACATTCCCAACACCCGTATACAACCCATATAGTGTCTACGGAGCCTCTAAAGATACAAAAGAGAGTAAAGATGGTGCCGACAACAAGGACCCGGATATACCTCAAAAAGTGACCACAATATCAACAAAAGGTACAATACATGACCTCGGAATGAAATGGGGCTTACCGAGTCCGCTGAGAAGAGGATGCAGCACTATCTGTGATCAACACTGTCTGCTATGAAACCACCTGCATCCATTAAAAGATGCAGCGCCCCCGGCAAAAGGGACGTTAGTACCGTCGAATAGCAATAGTATGTAAAGCTAAACACCATCTCAGTAGAATGAATAATAATACAAGAGGAACAGTCAAGAATTCAATAAGGGATTCAAATAATATTAAAACACCAAGTTAAGGATTCATATATGTTTTCAAGTTAATTTCCATATTATTAGGTTGGGTGATCTTTAGTGCCGATGTTCCACAATTCACAATACCCTCGTATTCTTACACGGAGTCCGATCTCGACCCGATCGGCTAGGTCGTCTCATTTGACACATCAACCATAACCACAATTTCATTATAATTTCCAGCACAATACGACCATGTGTGCGGCATGGCATCCGATCACAGCCCGATCGACTAGGCCGTCTCACCCGAGACATTACCTTTTTCAGTCAATCATCTCACATCATACTTCGTTCATATACTTTCTATTCATTGGCACTAGTGATTACGATTACAAAGTCATTCTTGGCACTTGGTCGTATTTCATAGTTCCAGTCCCTTTTTCAATATTCAAATATCATTGTCATTATCCACAACAATAAGGCTTCCCATTCAAGACATTATATTCACATATGAGCAATTTGGGAATCTTAGGCACATATAGGCTTTTCATACAATTTGGCATAACAACCTTTATTTCGAGCTTGACATGAAGTCTTAACATTTCTAACACATATCCCACATTTTGAACACATCCTAAAATGACAAGATAACATGATGAAGCATTCAGAATAAATATTGAACATACATCGTTCAACACAAACACATTAGGAATAACCAATTCAATAATGATCAAGGACTTACTCCAATTACATGAACACCATGGGACTTGATTCTAAGAAGAAGGGGGTTTAGCCAACATACCTCACTTGAGCTTCTTCAACTCTAAAATGATCCGGAATTCTTAGAAACTTCAATCTATTTTAGAAATATAACAAGTTGAATCAAAATTAGGAAGATAATCATGGTTTTAGCTCATATGAGCATATTATCAAACACTAGGTGTGCATCAATATTGTAAGGCCCTTTTTGTGGAAGATTCCATCATCCCCCCCCCCCCCCACCCATTCTCTATCATCTTTAGCTCACAATATTTCCATACTTCCAGGATATATGCATGCAAGACAACAACCCCCACACCCAATAATTGCCTCTCTAATTACCCCATTTTTGTAAAATTTCGAAATTGAGAGCTAGGGCATAGATTCTTACCTTTAGGGTGAAGACTTCCTTTGTTATTCCTCAATGATTTAGCAAGAATTGATGGATAATGGTTGAAAGTTGCTACCCCACTCTAAGAACTCTCCCTCTCACTCTAAAATATCCGAAATGTGCTCAAAATGGTCTATGAGGTGTATTTTAACGGAATAGGGTCGGGTTTAAAAACCCCCAAAATGAAGCTCCGGAATAGGTTCTGCGGTCGTATATGCGACCGCATAATGGTTATGCGGTCTGCTAAATGATCGCGAAATTGGGGTTCCAAAACTGATATAAACCTGACCGGGTCTGCGGTCACTATGCAGCCCATAGACTTGTTCTGCGGTCACATAATGCACCGCAGAATGGTTCTGCGCTCATATAATGCACCGCAGAACCTCCCTCCAAAGAATCCCAAAGCGGGATATGCGACAAGAGTGCGGCCCGCAAAATGGTTATACGGTCGCATAATGGCCGCCAAATTGACATAAAAAATGCCCTAGAAAATTGCCCCACTCTGCGACCAGTCTGCGGTCCGTAGAGTGATTCTGTGGCCGCAGAATGGACCGCAGAAATGCCTACTTCTGCCCAACATTTCCTTGAACTCCCCAACGCACTGTTGAATAAAAAATGTCCGAACTTCTACGCCTACCCCGGCATCACGGAACCCCGATTTTTAGGAAAATGTTTATGGGGCCTTATATCCTCCCCCACATAAGATCATTCGTCCTCGAATGAGGACCAGGGTCCACTATTAGCACCTTATGCAACTCAATTTTTTCATACCCCACACCAACAGCCCCAAATTTAACTAACTCCCCAAATTCCCAAAACTTCCGCAAGAGTTTCCTTTGTAACTAGGCCTATCCACCTATCAGAGAGCCCTAGAAACACATTTTACAAGCATATGCACAATCCAACGACGTAACAAAACTCATAACAATACCAACCGTGGCCTCATAAGCAACATATATTCAAAAGGAGCACCTTTACATTAACTTAATAAGTGATACAAAATTCATAGGCAACAAGTTGATAAAAAGAAAGAATTACAGAGCTATTCAAACAAGCAAGGATACCTTTTCTTCATTTCATCCTCGGCCTCCCACGTGGCCTCTTCAACCCGCTGGTTTCCCCATAACACTTTCACGGAGGAAATTTCTTTATTCCTCAACTTTTGGACTTGTGTATCAGGAATGGCAACTAGAATTTCTACATATGACAATTCTTCATTAACCTCAATGGTCTCAACCGGCACAATAGCTTACGGATCTCCAACTACCTTCTTCAACATAGACACATGGAATACCGGATGCACTAATGACATCTTGGGTGGTAGCTCAAGCTTGTATGCCACCCCACCGATCCTATGAATGATTCTCTACGGTTCGAATACCTCGGACTCAATTTCCCTTTCTTACCAAATCGCATTACATCTTTCATGGGGGAAATTTTTAAGAATACCCAATTATCTTCTTTGAACTCTAAGTCTCTGCGGCGAACATCCGAATAGGATTTTTGACGACTTTGAGCAGTCTTTAACCGCTCCTTAATGATTCTAACTTTTTCCATAGCCTGATACACGAGGTCTGGCCCTATCAACTCTACTTCCCCAATTTCGAACCACCCAATGGGAGATCTTCATCTCCTACCGTATAATGCCTTAAATTTTTCCATTTGAATACTAGCATGAAAGATGTTATTATAAGCAAACTCTATGAGTGGCAAATGATCATCCCAGCTACCCTTGAAGTCGAGAACACAAGCACGCAAAATGTCCTCAAGCATCTGAATAGTCTGCTTTGCTTGCCCATCGGTCTATGGATGGAAGGCTATACTAAGATTCACCTGAGTACCCAAACCTTGCTGAAATTTCTTCCAAAAATTGGGCGTATACTAAGACCTTCGATTGGAAATGATAGAAACTAGAGTGCCATGTAGCCTGACTATTTCCTTGATATACAACTGAGCATATTGTTACGCTGTGTCGGTAGATTTAACTGGTAAGAAATGAGCTGATTTCGTAAGCCGATCCACAATCACCCAAGATGAGTCAAACTTGTGCGGAGTGCGTGGTAATCCTAACAAAATCCATATTAATCATCTCCTACTTTCACATTAGAATTTCTATGTTTTGCGCCAACCCACCAGGCCATTGGTGTTCGGCCTTGACCTGCTGACAATTCGGATACCTTGCCACATAGTCCGCCACATTCCTTTTCATGTCATTCCACCAATAGACTTCCTTGAGATCATGATACATCTTCGTAGAACTTGGGTGCACGGAATGCCTAGAAGCGTGAGCCTCGGTCAAGATTCTTTCCCGGAGATCATTTATATTTGAAACACATAGCCTCCCTTGGTACCTAGTGTACCATCATCCATGCCAAGAGTAAAAGCCATAGTTTTATGTTTTTGAATACCCTCCTTCAATTGCACCAAAAATGGGTCGTTATATTGCTTCTCTTTGACTTCCACAACAAGCGATGATTCAATACTGTATTGTACAATTACCCCTCCATTAGAGTCCGTAAGACGAACTCCCAAACTAACCAATCGATAGAATTCCTTGGCCAATGGCCTTTGATATACCTCCAAGTTTGCTAAACTACCCATAGATTTCCGGCTAAGAGCATCCGCCACAACATTGGCTTTCCCCGGGTGATATAGAATATTGATGTTGTACTCCTTGAGTAACTCCAGCAATCTTCTTTGCCTCAGATTCAACTCCTTTTGTTTGAAAATATATTGAAAACTCTTGTGGTCCGTGAATACATCCACATGGACCCCATACAAATGATGATGCAAAATTTTCAATGCAAAAACCACCGCCGCAAGTTCTAAGTCATGTGTTGGATAATTCTTTTCATGATTCTTGAGTTGCCTAGAAGCATATGCTATAACCTTGCCATGTTGCATTAACACACACCCAAGCCCGATTCTTGAAGCATCGCAATATACCACAAATTCATCTGTACCCTATGGCAAGGTCAACACCAGTGCCGTAGTCAATCTTGATTTCAACTCCTAGAAGCTCTTTTCACAAGCATCAGACCATTAGAACTTAACCGCTTTCGGAGTCAATTTAGTCAACGGAGAGGCAAAAGTATAGAACTCCTCCGCAAACTTCCTGTAATACCCTGCTAAGCCTAAGAAGCTACGAATCTCGGTCGGCGTTGTAGGTCTAGGCCAATTCTTTACTGCTGAAATCTTTTGAGGATCAACCTTAATTCCTTCTTTAGAGACAACATGACCCAAGAATGTGATAGATTTGAGCCAAAATTCACACTTTGAAAACTTTTCATACATTTTGTGCGGATGAAGAGTCTGCTAAACTGCCCTGAGATGATCGGCATTGTCCTCTCGACCTCATGAATACACAAGAATATCGTCAATGAATACTATCACAAAGGAGTCGAGGAAAGGCTTGGAAACCCGATCCATGAAAGCTGCTGGGGAATTTGTTGGCCCAAAAGACATTACCAGAAATTTAAAGTGCCCATACCGGGTCCGAAAAGCTATTTTTCGAATATCCTGCTCCCTGATCTTTAATTGGTGGTACCCGGATCGTAAATCAATTTTGGAGAAGTATCTAGCACCCTGTAACTGATCAAACAAATCATCTATTCTTGGTAATGGGTACTTATTTTTAATGGTGACTTTTTTGAGCTACCGGTAGTCAATACATATCCTCAACGATCCATCTTTCTTCCTAAAAAAGAGGACCGGTGCACCCCATGGTCACACACTCAGTCGGATGAAACCCTATTCTAACAGATCACTCAATTGCTCCTTTAGCTCCTTCAATTCTGTCGGTGCCATCCTGTAGGGTGAAATAGATATAGGCTGCGTGCCTGGCATCACATCAATCCCAAAATCAATCTCCCTATCTGGTGGAATCCCAGGGAGTTCATCAGGAAAGACCTCTGAAAATTCATTCACAACTAACACAAACTCGAGTGTAGGTGCCTCAGCAGTGGTGTCCGTAACTCGGACCAAATGGTAAATACACCCCTTGTTGATCATCTTTGTGGCCTTAAGGTAAGAAATAAACCTACCTTTTGGCATCACATTATCCCTCTTCCACTCAACAACTGGTTCATTAGGAAATTCAAACCTCACAGTTCTAGTTCGGCAATCGAGCTTGGCAAAACATGAATAAAGCCAATCCATTCCCATAATTACATCAAAATCAACCATCCCCAATTCAATGAGATCAGCCACGGTGTCCCGACCACGCACCATGAGAACACAACCCCTATAAACACGTGCGGCCACAATAGACTCGCCAACCAGAGTAGATACAGAGAATGACTCAGGAAGCTGTTCCGGTTCTATTCCAAATTCCATAGCAATATAATGGGTAACATAGGACAAGGTGGAACCGGGATCAATAAGAGCATATACATCATGGGTTTGGATAGTCAATATACCTGTGACAACATCTGGAGAAGCCTCTGCACTCTGGCCACCACTCATAGCATAGAAACAGATGGGTCCTCCTAAACTCTACGCACCACCCATAGCTGCACCACGCCTTGCTAGTGCCGGAGTGCCTCGAGCTAGAGGGGGTGCTGAAGATGTAGCAGCTATAGAATTGAATGGCTGTAATGTGCCCCTGCCAGCACCCTGGTGGGATGAACGACACTCCCTCTGAATATGACCCCTCATTCTGAACTCGTAACATATAGGTAGGTCCATGTAGCAGATCCCCAAGTGCATCTTCCTACACCTAGGGCATGGGGGTCTCCGCTGCTGCTAGAATCTCCCTCTTGATTGGCCCTGCTAGTGGAGTCCCTTGCTGCCCTGATTGGGCCTGAAACGACTCCCCTGCTACTGACTGGGCCCTGCTAGCGGTGCACTGGCTGAAGACTAAGAAACAGACTGGGATGGCCCTAATGACCCTCCCCTAAAAGCTGACCTCCCCCCACCAAATGACTACCCAAATTTGCCTGCGGACCGGGCCTTGCTGGTACCCTTTCGCTCCATTCAATTCTTCAACTTACGGTTCTCTCTAGCTTGAGCAAATTCTACCATCTTCCCATAGTTCATATCTGAATTCAAGGCAGCTGTAGCAGCCTCATTGATAACCAAGGGGCTAAGGCCCTGCATAAACTGGCGCACTCTAGCCTCCATAGTAGGCAACATAAGAATATCATATTTTGATAGGCGCGTGTACCCCATGTGATACTCCCACACACTCCTACTCCCTTGCTTAAGATTCTCACACTCTGCGGCACGAGCTTCCCTAGTCTCGACCGGCAAGAAATGGTTCATGAAAGCGTCAGCAGACTCACTCCACCTCGCTGGAGGGCTCCCCTCCTCCCGAGAGTCCTCCCATAGCTCAAACCAAGAATAGGCCACCCCTTTCAGGCGGTAGGCGGCCAACTCCACTCCCTCCATCTCAGCAGCGTGCATAACCCTGAGAGTATTATGCATCTCGTCAAAGAAGTCCTGTGGGTCCTCCTCGGGATTTGCACCCTTGAACAACGGAGGATCCAACTGAAAAACCTGTTCACCCTGAAACCACTAGAATCCCCTTGTTGGCCAGAAGAAATAGGTGCAACATTTGATCTCTGGGCTTGAGAAGCCACTTTCTGTGTCAGGATCTGTATAGATCCCCTTTGATCAACATCAGAAACACCAGAATCGGAAGCTGGAGCTGGTGGTGGAACCAGAATATCAGGTGGAGGAACCGTCGCAACATCAGTAGGTGTAGGAATTGGTGTGGCCTGGTCGGGTGTAGTGGAATCAAGCAATGTAGCAGTCGGGGGATTATCCTCACCCCTCGGGTATTCACCCGCATCATCAAATGAAGGGTCAACTGCCACTCCTAAGGTGGCATTCGCTCCTTGGCCGGTTCTTGCTCTCTTCTTAGGTGCCATATACTGAAAGTTAAAGGAATACACGAGTTAGAGGAGGAACAGTTGTACAATTAGTTTCATCGCACGATCCAGAATATCAAAGTAGGGTATTGTTCTTAAGTGTCCAAGTAGCCTCCAACTTATAGATGTGGTCGATAACACACGGATAAGAAGGACTCTACCAGACACGGCTCCGAGACATCCTATGACAATTTAAAACCTTAGGCCTTGATACTAAGTTTGTCAGGCCCCAACCTCGGGAAGCGCGACCGTCGCTCAACCGAGTGAACCCGACCGAGCAAGCCTGTTAGATACTGTCTACCCAACTCATCCAAAATCAAGAAAAGACGTGATTTCATTAATTATAAAGTAGGAAGCTCATTCATGAAATACTAAATCGTTTCATTAGCCATGGAGCCTTTAAGTCTCAAAATACACATTTCTTATAGTTCGAGTAGAAAAAGTGATCAAACACAACATAATTTGTTTAACATTCCCAACACCCATATACAACCCACATAGTGTCTACGGAGCCTCTAAAGATACAAAAGAGAGTAAAGATGGTGCCGGCAACAAGGCCCTGGCTATACCTCAAAAAGTGACCACAATATCAACAAAAGGTACAATACATGACCCCAGAATGAAATGCGGCTCGCCGACTCCGCTAAGAAGGGGATGCAGCACTATCTGTGATCAACACCGTCTGCTATGAAACCACCTGCATCCATTAAAAGATGCAGTGCCCCCGGCATAAGGGACGCTAGTACCGTCGAATAGCACTAGTACGTAAAGCTAACCATCATCTTAATAGAATGAATAATAATACAAGAGGAACAGTCAAGAATTCAATAAAAACATCAAGTTAAGGATTCAAATACGTTTTCAAGTCAATTTCCATATTATTAAGTTGGGTGATCTTTAGTGCCGATGTTCCACAATTCACAATACCTCTGTATTCTTACATGGAGTCCGATCTCGACCCGATCGGCAAGGTCATCTCATTTGAGACATCAACCATAACCACAATTTCATTATAATTTCCAGCACAGTACCACCATGTGTGCGGCATGGCATCCGATCACGGCCTGATCGGCTAGGTCGTCTCACCCGAGACATTTACCTTTTTCAGTCAATCATTTCACATCATACTTCTTTCATATACTTTCGATTCATTGGTACTAGTGATTACGATTACAAAGTCATTCTTGGCACTTGGCCGTATTTCATAGTTCCAGTCCCTTTTCCGCATTAATATATCATTATCATTATCCACAACAATAAGGCTTCCCATTCAAGACTTTATATTCACATATGAGCAATTTGGGAATCTTAGGCACATAGAGGCTTTTCATACAATTTGGCATAACAACCTTTATTTCGATCTTGACATAAATTCTTTATATTTCTAACACATATCCCACATTTTGAACACATCCTCAAATGGAAAGATAACATGATGAAGCATTTAGAATAAATATTGAACATACATCATTCAACACAAACACATTAGGAATAACCAATTCAATAATGATCAAGGACTTACTCCAATAACATGAACACCATGGGACTCGATTCTAAGAAGAAGGGGGTTTAGCAAACATACCTCACTTGAGCTTCTTTAACTCTAAAATGATCTAGAATTTCTTAGCAACTTCAATCTATTTTAGAAATATAACAAGTTGAACCAAAATTAGGAACATGATAATGGTTTTAGCTCATTTGAGCAGATTATCAAACACTAGGTGTGCATCAATGTTTTAAGGCCCTTTTTGTGGAAGATTCCATCATTCCCCCACCCATTCTCTATCATTTTTAGCTCACAATCTTCCCATATACTTCTAGGATAATGCATGCAAGACAACAACCCCCACACCCAATAATTGCCTCTCTAATTACCCCAATTTTGTTAAATTTCGAAATTGAGAGCTAGGACATAAATTCTTACCTTTAGGGTGAAGACTTCCTGTGTTAATCCTCAATGATTGAGCAAGTATTGATGGATAATGGTTGAAGGTTGCTCTCCCACTCTAATAACTCTCCCTCTCACTCTAAAATATCAGAAATGTGCTCAAAATCGTCTATGGGGTGTGTTTTAACGGAATAGGGTCGGGTTTAAAAATCCTAAAAATGATGCTCCGGAACAGGTTCTGCGGTCGCATATGCGATCGCATAATGGTTATGCGGTCCGCAAAATGACCGCGAAATTGGGGTGCCAAAACTGGAAAAAGAACTGACCGGGTTTGCGGTCACTATGTGGCCCGTAGGCCTATTCTGTGGTCACTATGCGGCCCGTAGACATGTTTTGCGGTCGCATAATGCACCGCAGAACGGTTATACGGTCACATAATGCACCGCAGAACCTCCCTCTGAAAAATCCCAAGGCGGGATATGCGACAAGAGTGTGGCCCGTGAAATGTTTATGCGGTCGCATAATGGCCGCGAAATTGACATAAAAATGCCCTAGAAAACTACCCCACTCTACGACCAGTCTACGGTCCGCAGTGTGATTCTGCGACCGTAGAATAGGCCGCAGAAATGCCTACTTCTGCCCAACATTTCCTTCAAATCTCCAGCGCACTGTTCAATCCAAAAAGTCCGAACCTCTACCCCTACCCCGGCATCACGGAACCCTGGTTTTTAGGAAAAATTTTACGGGGCCTTACATCATCATTCGCGATCGCGATGAACAAATTCCAACAAGCTTGCCCAGCTCTTCCAGATAGCCTCAAGTATAATGGCCATAGCTTTTGTACAAAACTCCAATTAACAAACGGTTTGATTTTCATAATACTAGACACAAAGGCTACAACTTTTGTTTTTGGATAATCTCCAAATTCCTTATAGATTGCAAGATATAAGCTTCCAAAGTCAGTCATGTGATAGTTGAAAATTCTTCTGTGCGATCGCGAAAAGGCTTCCACGATCGATTCACAGTGCCCAAATAGCAATTTTCTCTTCGCGAACGTGACCCAACTTCCGCGATTGCGATGCACACCCCTGTGGCAAAAAACTAGCAACTAGAAATAGTCCGAAACCACCCCCGAAACTCACCCGAACCCCTAGGGACCCCCGTCCGAGCATACCAACAAGTCCGAAAATATATTACGGACCTACTCGAGGCCTTAAATCACACATAATAATAATATCAAAACTATGAATCCTTGCTGAAGATCAATCTCTTAAGTTCACAAACTTCAAACTTCGAACCAAGCATTCGATTTAAGCCTAACCAATCCGGAATGAATCAAAATTTTGCATACAAGTTACAAATAACGTATTGAACCTATTCCAATTCCTGGAACAACAATCTAAACCCGATAACATCGAACTCAGCTCCCGATCAAACTTATGAACACTCCAAACCTTTAAATTTCCAACTTTCATCAAAATTCATCAAATCAACCTACGGACCTCCAAATCTAAATCCGGACATACGCCTAAGTCCATAATCACCATACAAAGATATTGGAATCATAAAATACCATTCTGGAATCATCTACTCAAAAGTCAAACTCAATTCAACTTTTACTGGTTAAGCTTCTAAAATAAGAATCAACCTTCCAAATCAATCCCGAATCATCCGAAAAAACCGAACTCGACCACACACGCAAGTCACAATACATAATACGAATCTACTCGAGATATTAAGCCACCGAACGGGACACTAATTCTCAAAACGACCGTTTGAGTCATTATAGATTCAAAATGTTGATGGAAAGGAAAATGTTGCAGACCCAATCACTAAAGCACTTGGAGAAAAGGAGTTTGACATGCACATGTAAAATTGGGAATGAAGTACAAGAGCGATCGACTCTAGTGCAAGTGGGAGATTTTTAGAGATATAATAGATATGCCCTAGATCCAATCTCATATTTGATAATTTGAACATATTTTTGTGAACGTTATTTGATATAAAATATATGGCATCTGGTATACTTTTATCATAGTATTTTTTAATTGTTTGATTAACTTGATAAAGTCCTTGATTAAATTTTATGATTTGACATTGTGATGGAGATCTTGATAATGAGATTGAAGTTTCTTATAATTTAATCTAAATTTATTCTTGATTATAGGATTATTAATTTTGACATTAGTAATCCGGTTAGATTAATATTTATGTGATCGTCTTTATGGGATAAAGATTAGTTGATATCATTAACTAAACCACATAGATATATGATGCATATAGAGGTATGATTATTGAACCGACTCATTGGATAATTCCTAATGGTTAGGATTAACATAAATTGTCAATAGGATATTCTCTTAAAGAATGAGATGTAAGAGTTTTCTTTGACCTGAGATCATCATAGTAATTGACAAGTTATTTATTGTGCTTTGATACTAGACACCTATGGCCCTAGGGAGATAGTTGAAAGGATATTGGGTACGATTAAATGCTTGTAGAATTAATGATTGATCAAGATGAAATCTGTCAAATCTTGGTAATGAGTTTAAGCTCTATGTTGTCATGAATTATAAACGACCAAATCAAGACCTTCGCTAGGGCAATTGAATAAAACAAGAAAAGTGTTTCTTAGGTCATTCAATGGTCGATTATATTTGACATGAACACATAGTTGGTAGCCTATTACGATTTGACAGTAGAACCATATCCTTGGGTGACCCAGAGCTATAAGGACAGAAGAAATTACTACATTATTCTTCTACTGGTTCTTGAGTAAATTGTATACTTCATTCTATCTGGTTGTTAAGGAGTGTTGCTACACGCTACCCTAGATTAGTATATTGATGTGATCAATTTACTACCGACTTATTATCGAACCTATGGGGTCGCACACTAACAAATTGAAGCACAGAGGATAGTCAAATGAATTTAGTTATTAGTCCAAATGAAATATTATTATATTCTTTGCTAGCATAGAGGATATAATTAATATTATGAACAAATTAAAGTTTTTTGTTTGGAATAGAAATTTAAAATATATCTCTTGGTTGAATATATATTAAATTATATCTCTTGAATTAAATTATATATATATATATATTTGGTACTTATAATTAATATTTATTTATATATGAAATATATATTAAATATTAATAAGGAGACTAATTCAAAGTCCACAAGTAACTACCTAAGGCACTAGTAATCCCATAAGAAATAGGTTACACGTTTTTTTTAATGAAACTAATCGGTGAAATCCAATTTGAAACTGGTTCACATGAAAATCCATATAAAAGGACGTTTGCCGACTCCAACTTTGGTTTTCTTGTTTTCAATAAGAAAATTTCAATGTTTTGGATTTGGACTTCATGGAAAGTCCAGGAAACTTGGCAGCCACGTAACCCATTGAGAATTGGCTTACGGATTCTTCATACAAAATTTCATAAAAAAAAATAAACTTTTACCCTAAGTAAATCATTACCTTAACCAAATTAGAAAAGGATTTTGTGTACCCGTAAAATAATACAGTTGAATTTATACGTGGTTTATAGACACGTGAATCGATTTGATCCCAAAAATGATAAATAAATTAAACAAGAATGTAAGACTTAGCGTTGAAATAAAGATAAGACAGCAGGAATCCTGTTTCTAGGAGCAGAGCTTCTGGAGGCAACAATTACAATATAAAAAAGAAGATAAAAAGTTATTGAGCTTTGAACAGTGTATATCATAAGTTTGTCAAAAAATTCTATCCTTACAATGGTTGTTGAGCTCACTATTTATAGTTGCACCTACGGAACAAGGTCCTAGGATCAAGCCCCTCTTAAATGACAATTATGAGGGCCATTGAAGAATGTGAACGGTAGGCAGTGAATGTCATATTCTCTGTAACAGATTATGTACTTAATGCTATAGAATATTCTCCATTAAATTCTACTGGGTGACAGGCATTTATTTTGCCTTTATGAACATCATTCCCTTCGAGAACAAACAAGATTGTTGCCTTCTGACCTGATTGCCTTATGACTTCAGCTCCACGTGTCGATTTATTATGCGAGAATTTAATATGAACATATTTTATCTTATACAGATATTCACACTGCCTTCCAGTGGCACATCCTTGGGTCACCAGGAAGTTGGTAAAGATACCTTTCTTGGCGGAAAATTCTTTGACCCTCTCTAAAAGGTTTCTCACGGTTGATTAGACGCACGTCTCTCCGTATTTAATGCCCCGAATACGCGTCATCCCATGATTCAGCAACACTTTTGCTGTTTATCGAGGAAATTATGGCCACAATTTTAGCCGCCTATTCCTTTACTTATACGCATCAACCTTCTCATTTTACACTTCATAATTTTTCAAACTCTCTTTACTCAACTCACACTTGTTTTCCACTTCCTATAATCTTCTTCTTCAGAGAAAAACCCTTATTCTCTTCTGATAACAATGGCCTCCTCTTCCAAAAATTCTAGTACTTCAATGAACAAAGAAAGTACTGATGATGTTGATCCTCTCACGGTGAGCACCATCATTCCTAGAAAGCTTACTACAACTAAGGACATCGAAGAGAAGTACCCTTCTACTAACCCTCGCACATAGGCTGTTGGCGTGTATCCTTCTTCCATCCGTCCATCTAGCATCCATGTTGTGAAGGAAGACTATAGTTGTCAAGATTTGAACATCATCTCTCTAATGCAGTGAGGTTGCTACATAAATCTTTTGCCCGAACGGCCGTCATCGGGCCTGATTTCGGTGCAAGTGCTTCTTCTCGGAGTCCTCGGCTGGAGAACAAGCAACAAACAAGGCGGCGTTCCTTCACGACCGAGGAAAAAATTAAAAGGCAAAGAGTGCCGCACTCGAGTGATCCGCAGACGTTGTGGTGATGAGCGTTGTGCCCGAGCCAGTCGTATACACCGTAGTGATCGACGATGATGGAGGAGTCAGTGATGTGGGTATTCTATACATAGAAAATGATGACCTTTATCATCCCAATAGAATGCTCAATTTGTTGAGCTAGATACGCCAACCGAGGATGACATCCCGATGCTCTGTGGGAATATGATGCAGTGGAAGATGCTAACTCTTGCTTCCGAGCCCCAGTCGCTATTCCTGGTACCGTAAGGCTGGGTACCGGGTCTCTCTCGTCTTCGGTTGATGAGCAACCAACAACTAGCATTGCTTTTGCCGTAGCTGCTTCTCAGCCTACAATGCCATCAACTTCATCTCCTTCTTCGCCAACTTTTCCTTCGCCACCAGCAACTGCTACATCATCTCCACCAGCCGCAGTCGTTCGAGAGGAGGGTGTCCCTCTTCCCCAGTCCCCAGTTCATCGGAATTTGGGGCATAATTATTCTGCCCCTTCCAAAGATCCTCAGATGAGGAGGAGTGTTTCCCTCTCGGTTTCTACCGGATTCCATCTACTTTCCCGGCCGGTGGACTTTCTAATTATCTAAAGACAATGGCTTCATAAAAGGATAGGAATAAAATACAATCTCTCTCGAAAGAGTGTTTGTTGAACAATGCCATGCACAATGCAGCGGCGGTACAATCTTTGTTTCCTCTGTTGTTCTTCTACCTTTGTTATGGCAGGATTTTTAGTTTGTACTTTAGTTTTGCATGCTAACTTCAATGCTTCCGAGGGCCTTCCGAGGATGATCTTGGACAGGGAGAAATTCACCTCCAAGAGAGATCAACTGTTGGTCGAGCGGTATCAAATTATTGCTCGCCTCCCAGAACTTGAAGCATAAGCCACTAAGGCCGTTGAGTTGGAAGCTCCGTTACAGCGAAACAAACAAGAGGTAGTGACCCTCGGCCAAAAGACCGCCCTGCTAAGGGTACAATTTGAAGAAGCTAAGGCAAAGTGGGTCGAGGTCCAGAATGTCATTCTTGCTGCATCAGATCACTAGGTTGCCTCTATTGAAAGATTGAATAATTTGGAGGCAACCTTGAACTCCAAAGCTGAAGAAGTTGTTTCTGCTAACGAGAAGTATGCCCGGTTGGAAGAGAGTCATAAGAGGGTCATGAAACATAATAAAGTTTTTAACTCCATTGTCCGTGACCTTGATGTCAGTCTCCAAGCTACCAGATCTGAGCTGGATAACCTTTCGAGCGAGGTTGGCCGTCTTAAGGAAGAACTTCAGCGCTGAGCGACTTCCCTCATTGTTAAAAAACCATATTCTATGTACAACATGAGGAGAAAAACCTTGGATGAGGCCAAAGCGGGCGTCATTGATTTTGATGCCGAAATCGCTGGCTCGTGAGCTGGAGTCAACTACCCGAAGGGTCTCCCAGTCCAACCTCATGCTACCAACTCTTCTGGTTCCGATTCTGAGATTTCAGGAACTGAAGAAGAACCGGAAGGGGATGATGGTGAAGGCCAAGATATTGAGCCGGTTGTGGACCCACCTACTTATCCCGGGGGTGCAAATTCTTCCTTTTCTCTGGATTTCGGGGTCGCAGTAGCTTAGTTTTTTGCTTTCTTTTCACATAGCTTTATTTTCCATATTTTCGTACTGGTGCTGCTTGGCACGTTTGTTGTATATAAAAATATTTTTTCATTTATGTATTGCGGAAGTTTTTCTCTTTGCGTACTTTCTGTTTAATTATTGTGCAAGTTTTTCTTTTTTTGGTCGAATTATGCAAGGCTTCGGGTGTATTTTTCCCCGATAGCATTTGGATACCAGGCATAAGTTCTTCTGGAATCAACCTTTTATCGTGAGGGTTTCATAAGAGATGGCCATGTGCTGTTGAAGAAGACGTCTCCTGTTCATTACAAAACTAGCATTTGAAGTACTCTTTTAACTTTCAAAAGATAAAATTAATTCAGCGATAGGACAAGAATCAAGATAAAAATAAATGGACTTTACTTTATTCCTTCCATTTTCAAAAGTACATAAGTATTCGTTGTGCTAAAAAGAATTTGCCATTACTTGTGGATAACTTGTACAACTGGTTTCTACGGGGATGGTCGCGCAGTCCACGGTCTTGATGATACAACATTGATTATGTATTTTGTAGTCTCGGTCGATGTGGCAGTCATTGTTGCCGTATTCTCATATCATCTCCCCCCCAGTGTTTGAATGCGAAAAATGCAAATTTGACCACTGGAAGTCTTACTCCTTTGAAGATTCCATTAGTGAAAGGTTGGATAATCTTTAGTTGGATAGTAAGCTTCACTTTCCCTTAGAAACATTGCTATTGAGCTAAAGATTATCTAACAATCCCCCAGTGGCTTGCACTCGTGAACGGTCAGGTAACCATTGGCCTGATAGCAAACTCTACTTCCCGGTAGGAACTTTGCTACCGAGGAAAAGGCTATTTAACCGCTCCATAGTAGCTCTTTGCTTGCATGCCTTAGCATATAAGGGTCTTATTTCTGCTGACGAAGCTTCTTTCGTAGTATGCTTTCCGTTGCTACCTCGTTAAAAACTTGCTAGAAAAACCCAATTGGGACAAAAACTGGACGAAGGAAAAAAAAGTGTAGAACATACTTTAAGTATATGTGATGCTCGTCAACAATAGTACCTTTTGAGTTGTGCCACATTCCAATTGCTCGGCAATTTTACTCAGTCTTGATTTTCCAATTCATAAGACCCATTCCCAGTGAAAGCTGAAACCCTGTAGGGGCCTTCCCATGTTGGACCTAGCTATCCTGCATTGAGCTCCCGGGTGTTCTGAGTTACTTTCCTTAAAACCAAGTCTTCTACTTTGAAATAACGGAGATTGGCTCTTCGATTGTAATATCTTTCCATTATCTATTTTTGGGCTTCCATCCTTATATACGCCAAGTCCCTGCGTTCGTCGAGAAGCTCCAGTTTGACCAACAATACTTCATTCTTTGTTTCTTCATCCGCCCGGAAATATCTCAAGGTCGGTTCCCCTACTTCCACCGGGAACAAGTCTTCTTCTCCGTATATAAGAGAGAAAAGAGTGTCCTTCGTTCTTGATTTGGCCGTACTCGTGGCTGCTTCCAATCTCTTTTTGAGATTTTGGATAATCACCTTGTTTGTTGATTCTGCTTGACCATTTGCGCACGAGTGATAGGGTGATAATGTGATCCTTTTGATTTTCAAGTCTTCAAGGAATTGTTTGATGTTTGCGCCTATGAATTGTGGCCCGTTGTCGCAGGATATCTCTTTTTGTATCCCGAATCTGAAAATTATATTTTCCCACAAGAAATCTGCCACTTTGCGCTCGCTGATTTTCTAGTAAGGGCCTGCTTCAAACCACTTAGAAAAATAGTCAGTTAAAATCAAAAGAAATCTTACCTTACCGGGGGCTGGCAGTAGCGGACCGACTATATCTATTTCCCACATCATGAATTACCAGGGTGGCAAAACCGAGTGCAGTAGCTCTGTTAGTTGATGTACAAACGGTGCGTGATGTTGACACTTATCGCATTTCCGTACATAAGCCTTACGTCTTGTTCCATCCGAGGCCAGTAGTATCTCTCTCTGATTAGCTTTAACACTAAGGAATTTTCACCTGAGTGATTTCCACAATTCCCTCCGTGGACTTCTCTCATGACATAGTTGGCTTCGGAAGCTCCCAAACATCAGTCCAACCGTACTTGGAACGATCTTATATACAATTAACCTCCCTTGAAGCTTCATACTCTGCTTTAATGTTAGTTAGAGGAACAATTCTTATGGCATGCCTTAAGGTTTCCCCCGAGGGCGTGATTAGCACTACTCCGAGCCCAGACCCTTTCACATTGGAAGCTTTATCCGTTAACAAAGTCCAAACTCCTAATGTTGATTCTGACACCATCACTACTTCTTTGGTTTTCCTGCCCCGACCTCGGGGAGCACGACCGACGCTCAACCAAGATAACCCAGTCAAGCAAGCCTGCTAGATGCTTTCTACCCTACCTTACCCATGAATAGAGTGAATATGTATTACATTAGTTAGACAATGAGAAGATCACGTGAACAACACAATTTCATCACCATTAGTTACTTCATTTATAATTCCCAAAATACGTTACATATTCATAGTTTGAAGTGGAACATGTGATACAATGCAACATTTCTAGTTTCACTTTCAAAAACCAATATGCAACATAGACCATGTCTACAGAGCCTCTAATGGATACAAGAGAGTAATATGATGGTGTCGGCAACAAGGCACCGACTATACCTCAAAACATTATACATAAGGAACAAAAGATAAAAGACCCCAATATGAAGTGGGGCTCACCAAGTCAGCTGAGAAAAGGGTGTACCACTATCACCGGTCGATGCCGCCTGCTGTGGAGCCACCTGCATCCATGAAAGATGTAGCGCCCCCGGAAAAAATGACGTTAGAACATATGGAATAGTAATAGTATGCAAGACTAAACACCCTCTCGAAGAATCGAGTAACAGTACAAGGAGAAACAACATAGGATCAATGAAAGCCTCGAACAATATATAAGCATCAAGTAAGAAGCAAGATAAGTTTTCAAGTAAATTTTAATATTTTTGGTTGGGAGATCTTTAGTACCAATATACCACCATGGTTTTAGCATGGAGTTTGATCAGGGCCCGATCTGCTAAGACGTCTCACCCCAAGACATCCAACCATAACACCACCATGTGCATAGCATGGCGTTCGATCTCAGCCCGATCGGCTATGTCGTCTCACTACAATGCTGTGTGGGTTGACATCTCTTTCCGCTAGCAATCATCTCATCCAAATTAAGGGGAATAATTTCAACACATAAATCTCATCCCATTTAAGGGGAATAATCTCAACACGTCAATACGGGGATTTACCCCTCAATCACTCCTACACCGGCACGTGTAATTTTGGGGTTAGGTTATTCCAACCTATCCTGCCTCGGTGACTAATCGATACTCCAAAAACATTTATTATAAAAAGGAGTTACAGTTTATTTCATAATATTTCACACATCTTTTCATTTCATTGGCACTAGTGGCTGCAAGTGTAATTTCGTTCTTGGCACGTCGGTCGTATTCCATATTTCATAGTCACTCGTTTCACTTTCAGGCATCATCATGGGTTATCAATAATAAAGACACCTATAATCAAGGCTTTAAGTTCATATGAGCAATACGAGTCTTAAGCACATTGAGTGTTTTTTCCACAATTAGGCCTAATAACTTGCAATTGAAACAGGATTTTAAATTGTAACACCTTTGATACATTGGTCAAACTCGGTTACATTCTCGTAGGAGATCATGATCTGATAGGAACAATTGGAACACATTTTAAGTACATACATCTTTCAACACAACACTTATTTAGAGTAATCAAATTTATTAGGAACGACTCGGAACATGAGCAATAAGAACTTGAGCTAATAATAATTGCAACTTACGAGGACATCATGGAATTCGATTCTACAAATGGAGTTTAGCCAACATACCTCGCTTGAGCTTGCCTTAAACTACTACAATGTTCTGCTAGTCCTAGCGACTTTAATTTTGCTGCGAAATCTACCAAAAAAAATCTTTATGCTAAATTTGCGACGCATTGTGCGGCCTACGACATAATTGTGCGGCCACATAGTTGAGCACAAAATATCCTCCAAAATGTGGCTTAGGTCTTGTTGCATTCTGTGGCCGATCTGCGGCTGCGAAGAGGTTTTGTGGTCGCATAGAGGACCGCAGAAACACTATGTTCTGCAAAATTATTCTTTCAACTCCCCGACACACGGTACAATCCAAAAAGTCTTTACCGCGGTGAGCTTGCAAGACGCGAATATTATCTACAACCCTCAAACACATTAGCCTACCTCAGCACCGCAAAACCCCGGGTTCTAAGTAAAATTTTACGGGGCCTTACATTGGTAGCCAAGGGTAACAGTCCTGGACTGAAATCGGTCACAAAGTCGGCCAAAGCTTGTGACTTAATTGCAATCCTAGGTTTATACTCTATGTCAAATTCACTCATTTCGACTGCCACTTAGCCATCCTACCTGAAAGTTTTGGTTTATAAAAAAACTATTCCGCAGGGGAAAAGTTATCACCTCAGCAATCAGATGAAATTGAAAATAAGGCCTAAGCATCAGAGCTGCGACTATGAGAACTTCATGGTAGGCTATACTCTCATGTTTTAGTCGATTATTACACTCTAATTTACTGCACTTTAATTGAGTTGGAGCTTTAATCTCTAGTATTTTGCACTAATTATGTGGTTTATGCCATGTAGGAGTGATTCTGATCTATGTAGTTATTATGGAATGAATTCAAGCTATTCGGGAGTTTTGAAGTCTGAGTAAAAGCCCAAGTATTAAGTCAGGATCATGTTCGGGGATCAACGGATGATAGTGCATTTTAAGAACGAAACGAGGAATCATGCAGGCATCTTGCGCATTTTCCAGTACAATGCACATAACATTTTGCTTAGAACTCCGTTTGGGCTCCACAATATATCGTTGGAAAGTTGTTTAAAAGGGATACAACTATTATGTTTTACATTTTTCCAAATTCTAAACAAAACACCATCCACATGCGCGGTCGCGCACTAGAGGTGGAACAGGGTGAAAAATGCTCGGCCAAGTGCATGAGCACACATCCAGGTGCGCGGCCGCGCACGTCCTGTCCGGAAAACGTGTCATTATTCGCGTAGGAGAAGGTGTATTTGTTTGGGCCTGACTCTACTTGGTATATATACATATAAAATGGTATTTTGAGGACTTTTCTCATAATTTAGAGCTAAGGAAGCTAAGGAGAAGAGGGAGAAGCAAGAGCACAAGGATTTCATCATTCATCCTCACTCAAGACAAGAGTTTGGATGTTTTATGTTTTCCTTTGTCTTAAACTTAATTGTGATAAATTTCTCCATATCCATGGAGTAATTCTTCCTTAGGGGTTGATGGATTTGGTGTTTTGAGAATTGTTTGTGGATATTAACTCTAGTTTTATGTATTGAAGCGTGTTGGGTGATTTTATTGTTGCATATATATTCACTTGTTTATGCAATTGGAAGAGGCATAATTTGTGATGCTTTGCATTATCTTTTTGGTTGAATTCATTGATTCTTGTTAGTAATCGAAACACGCTAGTTGAATTATATGTTTAGACCTAGTTAGGAGGATAATCGAAAGAGGTTCTCCTAAGGATCAATCCATTACGAATTCTTGTATACCTTCACCAAGCTTAACTTAGTTCATATCGTAAGGTTGAGACTTAATCGAGAGAGGAGTTTCTACTAAATGTTTGAACATAATAGAGTGAATTCAAGAGACACACTTGAACCATAGAAGTGAAATAACTGGAGTTAATTCCCAAACAAGTATCTTACACCTATCCAATCAACCCCTATTTTCTCCCTTTGATATCTTCTTGCTTACTTTTATTGCGATTGTCATTAGCCAATAGTTTAGACTTTTAGTAAATTTTAGTTTTAAATCATACAACTCTAGATTGTTGATCATCTTGGATAGCCATTAAAACTAGAAGCTACGAAAACACTGTTTAAATCCAATCCCTGTGGATATGATATTTTCTATACTATATTCGACTAGCGAGTATAATTTTGTGTTGTGTTGTTAGCTCGTCAAATTTAGCTAAGGCAAATTTTTCCAGATATGGGTAGCGAGTTTCTGCTCTCGTTAAAAATTTACTAACATAATAATTAGGAGATTGGGTACTTTTATCCTCACGGACTAAAACGACACTTATCGCTACCTCCGAGATCGCTAAGTAAATCAGCAATTGTTCGCCTTCCTCCGATTTTGACAATAATGGAGGACTCAAAAATACCTTTTCAAATCCTTCAGAGCCTTCTAGCATTCCAGAGACCATTATAAGTTGTTCTTTTTTTTGAGGAGTGAAAAGAAATGATGACATTTTTCTGAAGACCGGAAAATGAACCTGCTTAAAGAGGCCAGTCTTCCTGTCAACCTTTGAACCTCTTTTACGCTTGATAGCTGGTCAGGGATGTCTTTGATGGCTTTAATTTTATAAGGATTAACTTTGATCCCCCTTTGCGATACCAGGAATCCCAAGAACTTACCGGAGTTGACTCTGAACGCACACTTCTAGGGGTTAAGCTTCATGTTGTGCTTCCTTAGTATGTCAAAGGTTTCTTGTTGGTGTTTAAGATGATCTCCTGCATTCAAAGATTTAACCAACATATCATCTATGTAAACTTTAAGATGATCTCCTGCATTCAAACATTTTGTTTACGAGCCGCTGATAAGTGGCTCCGACGTTCTTTAGCCCGAAAGGCATCACATTATAGCAATATGTGTCAAAGTTCGTTACGAACGAAGTTTTTTCCTGATCCTCCGGGTTCATCCTGATTTGGTTTTACCCAGAGTAAGCATCTAGGAAAATCATTAACTCATGCCCAATCATCGCATCGATCATTTGATCATTGTTTGGCAATGGGAACGAATCTTTGGGGCACGCCTTATTTAGGTCCTTATAGTCTACGCATATGCGAAATTTATTATTCTTCTTTGGAACTGCTACTAGGTTAACTAGCTAGTCATGATACTTTATCTCTCAAATTGAACTGATATCAAGCAAACGAGTTAGCTTTTCTTTGACAAATTTATTTCTGACCTCGATAATAGGATGTTTTTCTGCCTTACTAGAGGGATGTTAGGATCCAGGCTTAACTTGTGCATGGTCACTTCTAGCGGGATACATGTCATATCCGCATGCGACCATGCAAACCCAACAACGTGAAATTTAAGAAATTCAATAAATCGAGACCTGAGCTCGGGGTTTAGTCTTGTCCCTAAGTGGAACTTCCTCTCCAAGAACCTTTCGAACAATGTGACTTGCTTAACTTCTTCCCTGTGGAATTTGTTGTGTCCAGTTCTTCTGGTACCTGGAAATACCTTGGTACCTGATAGGATTCCGATGACTCCTCCCCCTAGTTGACTTCGCTCAGCTCGGGAGCTGGTGTCAATTCCTATAATAGCTATGATGCATGCTCCTTCCCTTTGCTACTGGAAACTGAGATTGCATTCATCTCCCTTTCTGTTGGTTGGTCGCCTCTTATTTGCTTAATTACATCGGGAGTTAGGAATTCAAGTAATCGATGATATGTTAACAACATAACCTTCATCTCATGCAACTACGGTCTCCCCAAGATAATATTATAGCCCATTTTGCCGTCAACTACGTCAAAATAAGTCGTCTTTATCACCCCATCGGCATTCATGGGCAGCAAGATCTCTCCTCGGGTTGTCACACTTACCAGATTGAATGCGGCGAGGAGTTTTGTGGCCACAATGATACTTCTGATCAGCTTTGCTTGCTCCAGTACTCTCCAGTGGATAATAGTGGCCGAACTTCCTTGGTCCACCAAAATATGTTTAATCTTAAAATCTAAGACATTTAAAGAGATTGCCAAGGCATAGTTGTGTGGTAGCAGTAGTCCATCTGTGTCTTCCTGTGTGAAAGTAATGTCGTCCTCAGCGACTTCTCGAAGTCTCTTACTGTGGGTTTCTGATACCTTCGTCTTTTTTGCCGTCGAAAATGTCACACCATTAATCTTGTTCCCCCTGAAAATCATGTTTATTGTCAAACGAGGAGGGTCTTCTCCTGCTTTCGAGGGTTCTACGTTATCATGATTGTGGTCGTAGTTGTTTTTAGCTCGATCACTTAAGAATTCTCTAAGATGGCCATTTTCCAACAATGTCGCCACCTCCTCGCGCAAATGCCAGCAGTCCCCTGTCTGGTGACGATTGATCCCATGGTATTCGCACCATAAATTAGTATCCCTTTGACTGGGCTCGAATCTCATTGGATTCGAGAAGCGTGCTTCCTTAATGTTCTTCATAGCCAACACTAGCTCCACAACAGTGACATTGAAGTTGTATTCAGAAATCTTGGTGTAGGAAGAGTCCCGAGAACCTGATATCTCCTTGTACTGTAGTAATCTGTTATTCTGGCCGCAATCAGCTCTCCTATCAGTAGCGAATCTATTCGCTGACTGAAAACCTCTGCCACATCCTTTGTCTCGCTCATAGGGAAAAATGACTCTGAAAGACCGTCGATCTGTGTCGAAATCATCCTTTGATTTCTCCTTATTCTTCTCCCGGTTCCGACCCTTGGTTGATGCCGGGAAAACGAGCTGATCATCCTCAATTCTTATCTTTGACTTATACTGGTTGTGAAAATCCGCCCATATTGTTGCCTGGAATTTGAGAAAAGTTTCTTTCAATTTTTGAGAAGCATCGAAACTTCTCTTTTTTAGCCCTTTAGTAAATGCTTCAACCCCCTATTCGTTCGGTACGGCCGGGAGCAGCATCCTTTCTTTCTGGAATCTGGTCACGAACTCCTGTAGTAATTCGGACTCTCCTTGTGCAATCCTGAATATGTCGGCCTTTTAGGCCTGTACCTTTTTGGCCCCGGCATAGGTCTTGATAAAAGAATCTGTGAGCATATCGAAGGAATCTATTCAGTGCTCGGGCAAGAGCAAATACCATGTCAGGGCCCCCTTCGTGAGGGTCTCCCCAAATTTCTTCAGTACGACTGAGCTAAATCGTTCCCCTTCACTATTGTTGTATAAGTATTGATGTGCTCCCAAGGATCCGAAGTCCCATCATACTTCGGCACGTTTGCATTTTGAACCGCTCCGGGATTAGTTCTGGTGTCGCGTTTGGTTTGAACGGCAACTAAGTGCATTTCTTTAAGTCCGGTCCTTTCCACACTAGTGATGTACCCTGAATTTGATACATTCGGGCTTTTATTTCCTTCATAGACTGCATAAATTCAGTTTTAAAAGGATCGTTCTGTTGTTCCCAGATCCGCTATCGTTCCCTTCGGCCTTGTCGAAGCCGACTTTTCCCCTAGGGGTATTGTCGACCATCTGCATTATTTGGTTTGTGGGAGCACCAGGAGGAACTGGACCTAGTCCGTCCGCGTTGTTGGAAGCACCTGACAATGCATGTTCAACTCCGTCATGACCTGATCATGTCGTGAAAGGTAGCCCATAATGGCCTTTTTGTTGCTCCCTTAGGATCCTTACTATTTCAGTAACGTGCTCTTCTTCATTACCATCAAGAGTGGCCTCTCGAACATGTTGTGGATATTACCCGACATGGAACGGCGTGGCCTTATCCCCCTCGTTGCGGGTATCACTAATCGAATCTTCATGCTGAGGCTAATTTCCTTGGGCCTCAACGTTGTGTGCGATGATAATATCGTTATGTGCCATTTTCTATGATTTTTGCTAAGAATAAAGAATCAAACAGGTTAGTAATAGAAGCAAAGATCAACTCAATTACACAACTATCTAAGCCCTACGGTGGGCACTAAACTCTTTATCCGTAAAACAGTACAGTTGAATTTATACGTGGTTTATAGACAAATGAATCGATTTGATCCCAAAATGATAAATAGATTAAATAAGAATATAAGACTTAGCGTTGAAATCAAGATAAGACAGCAGGAATTCTATTTCCGGGAGCAGAGCTTCCAGAGGTACCAGTAACGATATAAACAAGAAGATAAAATGTTATTGAGCTTTGAATAGTGTATAGCATAAGTTTGTCAGAAAATTATCTCCTTACAATGGCTATCGAGCTCTCTATTTATAGCAGCACCTAGGGAACAAGGTCTTAGGATCAAGCCCCTCTTAAATGGCAATTATGAGGGACATTGAAGAATGTGTAACAGTGGTACGTACTTAATGCTATAGAATATTCTCCATTAAATGCTACGAGGTGACAGGCATTTAGTTCGCCTTTATGAACATCATTCCCTTCGGTAACAAACGAGATTGTTGCCTTCGGACCTGATTGCCTTCTGCCTTCGGCTCCACGTGTCGCTTTATTATGCGAGTATTTAATATGAACATATTTTACTCTATACATGTTTATAGATGATGCTATATAAAGGGCGATGGAAAACATTCGCCGTATTAAGTCTTGAGAAGAAAAATCACTTTGTGAAAGTGAGTGCAATACAACGTCAAGAGAGAAAATACAATTACAAAAAAGTATTTCTTGTTCTTTTACATTTGAGTTGAGATTTTTGAGAAAAATTCCAACACAATATTTTCATTCAATTTGTTCGCGGGTTTCATTGATCAAAGAGTTGATAGCAAGGATCGGTCTCGGTGTGGATACGCATAGAGTCTTCGCACTAATGAAATTTTTTTGAAATGAGACTCCCTTCACCAGATATGTCTTAGATCCGATCTTTTACATGTAAATAAATTTTAAACACGAAAAGATCATCCTAGGATTGCTATTGTCTTCCGTTGCGTGTTACGAATATTTACATGCAGTCCTTCAGCTAATGTCTCTGGTCGTTCCTAGAGCCAGCAAATAAGTTGTTAGGGTAGATTAGGGTCGTTCCTAGAGCCAGCAATACTAAGGAATTCACCAATAAAGTAAAAATCAAGCTAGATTAGGGTGGACATGCTGAACTTGGAAAGGGACATTAGAACATTCGTTTTTCTGTGTCAAGTTCGTATGGGTGTTTTGTACTCTATATACATAGATATAAATTGGTAAATGGTAGTTAAAGTACTGAAAAAAGTGATCTTGATTGATTAACTTATAAAGTCTAAGGTTGTTAGAGAAGGCTGTTGGTTGACCTGAACCATGCTTATCTAATAGATCCAATCTCTAGTGACATTTTACTAAGTCAATTTGCACTCTAATAAATAATGCACAGAAGCTACAGATACACTCCTGCAATTTAAAATCCTTTAATTTTCAGGCCAAATTGAATAGTGATTTCGATCAGCATGTGGCACATGAGAGCTGCAGGTGGTCTACCATTAAAATCGGTTTCCATCTCCGTAGTCATAGACCCTTGTTTGTAGCTTCCATGTTGGTGAAGTAGTGGTCGAAACCCTTAAATAGTCAACGACGGTAAAGTTCAAGTATTGAAATTTTAAGTAGTATGTCCTGAGATGTGGATGTCACGTGATAGTTTATTTTATTTTTTTAGCAAATCCACCAGGCTAGAGGTGTCTAGGGCTATTTTATATATATATTTAAAAAAGCAAAATACAAATGTCATAAGTCTTACGAAGTGTAAGGAATATGAAATGAAAACTACATAGATCCTAATATCAAAGTTAAGTAGAGGACTCAACAATGATAGTACATTTTGAACTAGCAAGGACCGATCTTTGCCTCTTGTATGTACTTGTGAATGTGGCCAAATCCATTTCCCATGATCAGGTTGGGTGTCATCGTGAGCACAATACCCAGCAGCACCTGGCATTACACAGAACAGTGTACAACCATGCGTAAACATACGATTTTTAGCTATTCGCAATTGTGCATCGCAGGTGGTCATGGACATTTCCATCTCCATTGCCTGAGTGATCCCTGCATGTACCCATGAAAGCCTCACATATACAGCATCCTCGAGCATTCTATATAGCATTGGTGATTGGTCTGTCTTCCCAAGTTATCTTAAACTACCCGCAATATCCTCCATAGAAACCTGCTTTACACTGGTATATCCGGTGATAGTCGGCTTAATATATGCATATTTTGATATATATCGCCTAACATTTTGCTCATGTCTCGTATATTTCGGATGTATATTATAATTATTTATGCTAAATTGTGGTATTTCTATGTGTAGAAATCATTCGAATGCAATTTGGGACGAAATGGCGCGAATTGGAGCGAAATTGGGAAGAAAAGGCAAAAAGTGAAATTTGAGGGCCACAAGCAGCGTGGGGCGCTGCAAGTGGCGCAATTTACAGTAGCCTCAGTTTTTGAGCGCCAGGGCCAGCGCCCCACGCTGCCCTGGACGCTCAAGATGGGAAAGTGGCCTTTTTCACCTAGGACTCGGTTATTTCGAACCCTAGACGCCCCCAACTCATATAAAAGCCAACCTAAACCTATTTTAAAACAAAAACGTGACTTTGAGAGAAGAAGAAAATTGCCAAACACTCGGGAGCACGGATTTGATCAATTCTTCCATCCCTTTCCTAGTACTCATTAATTTTATGTTTGAAAACTTTATTTTTGATGATTGTATGGATATGAGTGGCTAAGAACTCTATTGTTCTAGGGTCATGGGTGATACATGAATTTTGATGTTTGAAGTTTAATTTGACGAGGTTGATTTTATCATATTGGGTTATTTATTTAATTTTGTTCTTAATTATTTTGCTGAGTAGCTAACAGTGAAATACTATCTACGAATCTAGAGTTGAACTCGAAAGTGAGAATTCTAGATTGCATATAGAATTAAATAAAGCAAGTTCTTGAAATTTGGCATCGGGGAACGGATTCGCAATTAGGATAGACATATATCTAATTGCCTTGCTTGGTTGAAATACAGGAATTGTAAATGCATTCTTGTTAATCTTAATTCCATAGACATATAGGCATTAAGTTAGCTTGAATAGGTGAGTAAGGACTCGACATATTCTTATGAGTAATATCAACTTGTCAATCAACAATCCAGATAAATCAATTAGTCATTTTAAGCTAAGAATGCAACATGATTGTTAGCTAACCCGTGACCCTGGAATATTATCTCCTATTGATTGTTATTTGAAATTGTTTAAGTGTTGTGGTTGATTTCTAGTATTTCATTACTTGATAGTTTTTAGGTAGTAAATTAGAAAATTATCTATTTTGTGAGAAATCGCTTGAATCGATAAGTTATTTCAGTTTGAATTAGTCAAAAGTTAATCATAAGTCTTCGTGGGAATGATACTGTACTCACTACTCTATTACTTGACGACCACGTATACTTGCGTGAGTGTGTTTGGTCGCAATAATTTTTTGGCATTGTTGCCGGGGACTTAGAAATTAGCTACTTGACTGAGTTTAGCTTTTATTAGTTATTTGTTCAAGCTCTAATTTTTAGTTTACCTTGTTTGTGTTAACGCAGGCTCTTCTCTTGAATATGGAGGAGTAGAAGCGCAAACAATCTCCTTCCTCTTGATCCAGAAATTGAACGAACACTTCACAGAGTGTGGAGGGAAGTCGAAGCTAGAACTAGAATAGAAGGAGAGTTGGACATCGTAGTTCAACCACAACTAACAGAGATGGCAGGTAATGAAGAGCGTGCGGTGATAGAAGACGCAAGGCCCAATCTTGCTAATATGACTCAGGCTATTGTGAAGCTTGATATCACAGGGTATTTTGAACTCAGATAGTACATGGTACAACTGATTCAGTCCACAAGGCAATATGTGGGTCTATCTTATGAAGACCCGCAGAGGCACATTCAGAATTTCCTGGAAATTACGGACACCTATAATTATCCGAACGTTTCCAAGGATTATGTCAAGGCTGACACTATTTCCCTTTTCACTGGTGGGGGAAGCTAAGGAATGGTTACAAAAGGAGCCCGCGAACTCAATCCATACTTGGGATGATCTTGCAAGGAAATTCTTAATCAAGATTTTCCCCACTAAGAAGACAAAGTCGTTGAGGAGTCAGATTCTTGGGTTCCAATAGCGGGATGGCGAGACACTTCGTCAAGCTTGGGAAAGATACAAGAAGCTACTCAGAGACTGCCCACATCATTGTCAGATTGATGAGGTAATGGGTCACACTTTTGTTGATGGGTTAGACGAGGCATCAAAGATGAATCTTGATTCAGCTTGTGGGGGTAGTTTCATGGCGAGGCCGTATAGTGAAATCCAACTCTTGCTAAATAACTTCACTACTAATGATCATAATTGGCAAGGAGATGGGGACTCACGAAGAGCAATTAAACAGAAAGTAGCCAGGGTGATTGAGCTTGATGACTTCTCAGCCATGAGAGCCGATATAGCAAATTTGGAAAATCAGATGAATAAAATGACAATGCAACAAACACAACAGATGCAACATGTACAACAGGTGTCTATTTGCTGTGAACTATGTGGTGACAGTCATACGAGTGACATGTGCCCCACGAATCCTAAATCTATATACTATGTGGGGCAACAGAGCAGAGGCCCGATGAATCAACATGCACAATATGGGAACACTTATAATCCAATTTGGAAGAATCATCCTAACTTCTCATGGGGCAGAAATCAGCCGAATCAGAATAATTATAGGCCCCAAGGAAATTTTAATCAATCTTAGAAGCCACCACAACAGATAGAAGAGAGTACGAATGACTTGTTAAAGAAGTTGTTGCTTGACAATCAACAACTCAGGATCGATTTCAGAAATCTTGAGAGGCAAATAGGGCAGTTAGCAGCAAATGAAAATACTAGACTTGCAGGCGCTCTCCCCAGTGATACAGAGAAGAACCCTCAAGTTAATGCAGTTACGCTCAGAAATGGGAGGGATCTAGTGGAAGTGTCGAAGAAGAGAAAGGACAAGCCTATACCTGAGGGGGAGTTGATTCCTAGGCAATACACGAGTCAAAGAAAAATGATGCAAGTTCAGAGCCAGCGGAGATTGCAAGGCCACTACCACCTTCCGCCCAGAGATTGCAGAAAAAGAATGATGATCGCATGTTTAACAAATTTCTCTCTATGTTGATCCAGGTTCAATTGAATATTCTATTGGTGGATGTTCTTCGTGAAATTCCAAAGTATGCTAAGTACATAAAAGATATAGTGGCTCACAAGAGGAAATTGACTGAGTTCGAGACAATTGCACTTACTGAGGAGTGCACTTCAAGGGTCCAAAACAATTTTCCTCAAAAGCTTAAGGATCCTGGCAGCTTCACCATCCCTGTGTGAATTGGTAATATTGATGTGGGTCGTGCTCTTTGTGATTTGGGGGCAAGCATAAATTTGATGCCCTTGTTCTTGTTCAAGAAATTGGGTCTGGGAGCTCCAAGACCAACCACTGTGATGTTGCAATTAGCTGATAGGTCCATAGCCTACCCTGAAGGAGTGATTAAAGATGTGTTGCTACAAATTGGGAAATTTATCTTCCCATCTAACTTCATTATTCTAGATTTTGAGGCTGATGAACAAGTTCCAATCATATTGGGACAACCTCTCTTTGCTACTGGTGATGCAATTATTAAAGTGAGAGAGGGAAAAATGATTATGAGGGTGGACAACGAGGAAGCAGTCTTTAATGTCTACAAAGCGATCCAACTTCCCCGCCACTATGAGGAGCTCTCTATGATATTTGTTGTGGAGGTGGATGAATAACTTCTTGACACAAGTGTATATCTAGACGATTCTCTAGAGAAAGCACTCATGTTGTTCGATAGCTTGGAGATTGATGATGAGGTTGAGGAGATGCAGGGAATACACCCCTTTGAGCCCCTGAATAGGCCAAGTGGGCCTCCTCCAAAGCCGTCAATTGAAGAGGCTCCAAAATTGGAGCTTAAACCACTACCCCCTCACCTTCAATATGCTTATTTGGGTAGTTCTGACACTTTACCTATTATTGTTTCTTCTGACTTGTCTAAATTGCAGGAAAAAAAGCTGTTGAGAGTGCTACGTGAGCACAAGCGAGCAATTGGGTGGACTATGTCTGACATTAAAGGCATTAGTCCAGCTTTCTACATGCATAAAATCCTCATGGAGGACGGACAGAAGCCAAGTGTAGAGCGAAAACACCGACTAAATCCAATCTTGAAAGAGGTGGTAAGAAAAGAAGTGATTAAGTGGCTTGATGTAGGTATAGTATTTCCAATCTCTGATAGCAAATGGGTAAGCCTCGTCCAATGTGTGCCTAAAAGAGGGGGGATGATTAGTAGTGGTCAATGAAAATAATGACTTGATTCCTACAAGAACAGTCACTGGGTGGAGAATTTGCATAGATTATAGGAAATTGAACAATGCCACCCGAAATGAACACTTTTCCCTCCCCTTTATTGACCAAATGCTTGATAGATTAGCTGGCCAGGAATACTACTATTTCCTAGATGGTTATTCGGGGTATAATCAGATTGCCATAGCCCAAGAGGACCAAGAGAAAACCACATTTACGTGACCCTATGGCACGTATGCGTTCAAGAGAATGCCATTTGGTCTCTGTAATGCACTTGCGACTTTTCAAAGGTGTATGATGGCTATTTTTACTTACATGGTTGAAAGATTTGTAGAAGTGTTCATGGACGATTTTTCTATGTTTGGGTGGTCTTTTGATAATTTTTTAATGAGCCTTGATAAAGTGCTTGCTAGGTGTGAAGAGACAAACTTGGTACTAAATTGAAAAAAATGCCATTTCATGGTACGTGAAGGTATAGTCTTGGGACACAAGGTGTCCAAAAATGGTTTGCAGGTGGATAAAGCCAAGGTGGAAGCGATTGAAAAATTTCCCCCACTGACATCCGTCAAAGGCATTCGCAGTTTCTTGGGTAATGTAGCTTTTTATCATCGTTTCATTAAAGATTTTTCGAAATTTTCTTCCCCTTTGTGCAGGCTTCTTGAGAAAGATGTCATCTTCAAGTTTGATGATGCCTGTCTGAAAGCATTTGAGAAGCTGAAGGGAAGGTTAGTGACTGCACCAATTATCATTGCCCTAGATTGGGCGCAACCATTTGAGTTGATGTGGGACGCAAGTGACATATCAATCAGAGCTGTTTTGGGGCAAAGGAGGGATAAAATCTTTCACTCCATTTATTATGCCAGCAAAACTATGAATCCAGCTCAGATGAATTACACAATTACTGAAAAAGAGTTGCTTGGAGTGGTGTGGGTGTTTGACAAGTTCAGATCCTATCTAGTGGGAACTAAAGTCATCGTCTACACAGATCATTCAGCTATCAGATACTTGTTTGAAAAGAAAGATGCCAAGCCGAGGTTGATTCGTTGGGTCTTCCTCTTGCAAGAATTTGACTTAGAAATCTAAGATCGAAAAGGGACAAAGAATCAAGTGGCTGATCACTTGTCTAGATTAGAAAATCGGAACCATGTAGCTGAAGGAGGGTCAATCAAAGAAACATTTCTTAATGAGCAGTTATTAGCAGTCACCTCAGGTGAAGCCCCGTGGTATGCATATTATGTGAATTTTATTTCAAGTGGGGTGACGCCACCAGAATTGACACCAGATAATAGAAGAAGATTCCTACATGATTTGATGCTCTACATGTGGGATGAGCCATTCTTATATAGGCAGTGCGCTGATCATTTGGTGTGAAGATGTGTTTCTGAGGAAGAGATGAATGCAATATTGCATGACTGTCATGCTTCGCCATACGGAGGTCATCACGGTGGGGATGGAACTGCCCCAAAAGTGCTACAATCAGGTTTCTATTGGCCAAAATATTTAAGGATGCACATGCCTTTATTAAAAAGTGTGACAGATGCCAAAGAACCGGAACTATCACGAAGAAGCACGAGATGCCTTTGCAAAACATTCTAGCAGTAGAGCTTTTTGATGTTTGGGGGATTGATTTCATGGGACCGTTCCAATACTCTAATGGTCACAGGTACATCTCGGTAGCGGTCACCTATGTTTCTAAGTGGATGGAGGCCATTGCTCTTCCTACTAATGATGCAAATGTCATGGTAAGCTTTGTAAAGAAGCACATCTTCACACGCTTTGGGACTCCAAGAGTGTTGATAAGCGATGGAGGAACTCACTTATGCAACAAATTGCTGAATAATGTTCTTGCAGAGTATGGAATTAGCACAAGGTTTCCACTGCCTATCACCCCCAAACGAGTGGTCAAGTGGAAGTTTCAAAAAGAGAGGTAAAGCATATTCTGGAGAAAATAGTAAGTGGAAATAGAAAAGACTAGGCCGGGAAGCTAGACGACGCATTATGGGCATATCGAACTGCATACAAGACTCCCATAGGTACTTCTCCGTATAAGTTAGTTTATGGGAAGGCATGCCACTTGCCCGTCAAGCTTGAACACAAAGCCTATTGGGCAATTAAAAAACTGAATATGGATATGGACTTAGCTGGTGAGAAGAGGTTGCTGCAACTCAACGAGCTTGATGAGTTTCTATTGCACGCATATGAAAATGCCAAATTATATAAAGAAAAGATGAAGAGGTGGCATGAGAAGCACATCCAACATCGAGAGTTTAAGCCAGATCAAGAATTTCTCCTGTTCAATTCGAGGTTGAAGCTTTTCCCCAGAAAGCTTAAGTCTCGTTGGGCAGGTCCTTTTGTTGTGGTAAGTGTGAGGCCTCATGGAGCGGTGGAACTGCGTTATACGAGCTCAAGTGGTACCTTCTTGGTAAAAGGCCAGAGAATAAAATATTATTGGGGTGGTGACATTGCACGTCACAAAACCTCGGTGGACTTGGCCGACGCTTAAAAACGTGTTGAGTCATGCCGCGACGTTAAATCAGGCGCTCGTTGGGAGGCAACCTAATTTTTACTGCTTTCGTAGCATAGTTTTTTGTTTTCTTGTAGTTAGAGTCGGCTAATTGTTTTCTTTGTAGTTGCAAAAATCTTAGGTGGAAAAGGTGTGGAATGTATGTATTGAGTGCTCGGGTAGTTGAGATTGTTTATTTGAAAAAAAAAAGGTGAAATGAGCGTCCAGCCCAGCGCCCCACGCTGGCTGGGGCGCACTTTCCAGTAGTTGCAGAAACACAACGCCAGCCCCAGCGTAGGGTGCTGGGTTGGCGGGTCAGGTACGTTAATTTTTATTTATTTATTTTGTTTGTTTTCTTTGATCATTTAAAATACTTAACCCATATAACCTGACCCATATACCTACATACACACACAAACCCATACCCAATTACCCAAAACCATCCCCCACCTAAATTACAATAACTAAAACCAAAAACCCCCCCAATGCCAACGCCTCTGCCACTTCTCTCTTGCTTCGTCTTCAATTTTTTTTCGTATTCTCTCATGTTTTCAAATTCACAAATCTTCCTTGCTCAATTCCATCTCAAGACTCAAAGGTATGTTCTTCTTGTTCTCACTTTTCTTGTATTTTAAAATTTCTTAGTGTAATTCTAGTCCTCTTTCTCAAACAACCCCAAAATCCCAAAGGTTTCTTTGACATATCTTGTTGCTATGGTGGGTGGCTTATGGTACACGACATTTGGTGCAAAATTTGGTTGAGAATGTGTTTTTGAAGTAGTAAACTTTAATTCCCTCTACTTCATGTAAATTTGGGAGGGCCACCTTGATCCACTATTGTTGAAATAAAAGAAGCAAAATTGATTCCCACAAGGTGTTTGCTAAAATGCTTAAGAGAGTAAATTTGAACACCGGTGAAGTCTAAGTAGCCGAGTGTAGTTGTATATGAGTTTGGGCGAAGCGTGGGGTGTTTTGGGGCATTGTCTCTTGTTTTAAACTCTTGTAAGTAGTAGTTAGTGTACTAAATTAGTGTAGTAATGTAGACTTTACCTTTGTTATGCTTGCACCATAGTTAAGTTACGGCCATGTTAGACTACTTGAATTGAATGGCATAGGGAAGTCTTGAGTACCTATAGCCTTGTGATGACACGTTGGTGTATGTTGAACCAATATTGTGGGTCGATTATGCATAGCCTTCGGTTCTAAGTGCGGGGTCCTATTTGCCCCTCACGATGACCTTAGGCGAAATTTCTTGATTCATTCTCATCTTTGCGTTTATCGTGTGTAGGTTGCTATGGCTCGTGACGGTGCCGCCAAAGGAAAAGGGGTGGGGAAGTCCTCCACTACTGCTCCCCCTCCAAAGAAACGTTAGCAAGGCGAGAGCTCTTCCAGATAAGCCAAGGGAAAGCAAGTGGCTGGCGGGTCTACGAAGCAAACACAGCCTCGGGTGTAACTAGTGCGAGATGACGCCATCAAATGGCATGATACTTTTGTTCCATATAGGAGATATGTGTCTGAAATGGGGATAAATGTGAAGTCTTTAGAATGTAACTTCCCAAATGTACTTGCTACGTTGATCGAAAAGAAGATGGATAAACTCCTCGAAAGTCTGAGCCCGGCAAATCTAAGCATGATAAGAGAGTTATATGCCAACTGGAATGAGAAAAATGACGCGTCATGGGTTAGAGGAAAGGAAATTCCAATGAATAGGGAAGCCTTGTGTCCTTTTTTGGGAGTTGATATCCCTAACACACGAAGGCTTCGAAAGTTCATCAAAAGTCCATGCTACCAAGCAATACATCACACACTTTGTGGCGTTGATTCTAATGCAAAGTGGACGCAGACTAAGGGAAATATTCACCTTGAAATGCTTCGGTTCGACTTCAACAAAACGGCCAAGGTTTGGCAAAACTTTGTGCAAACTAGATTAATGCCCGTTGAGCATAATAGCGAGTGCACTCGAGCTCGAGTGTGCGTGATCTACTTTTTGATGACCGGGCGCCCCATAAATGTGGGTGAGCTCATGCGTATGGAGATGACCCGCACCCGTTTTGGAGGAAGGATCAAAAGGTTCTTTTTTGGCAACATCCTGACAGAGTACATGCTCTCTCATGGGGTACCAGAGTACCCTGGCTATGATGAGGTAGTGGAGGCACCCACAACATTGTTAGACATGACAGCCCTGCTAGAGTCCACATCCAAGCTCACCCAAGCTGCTAGGAATGAGAGGGACAAAAATTTCAACATGTATCTTTACAAATCCTTCAATGTTATTATGAGCTGGCTAGGGGTGTCAGATGAGGAGCGCGCGCGATCGCGGAGTGATCTCTCTAGTTCTTCCAAAGAGATATTGGGCATAGCACCAGGCAGTCCCATTCATCCGTCTGAGGATGAAAACACTGACAAGGAATCTGATGATGAGGATGCGGATGATGATGAAGTTACGGGACCAATAGCTTTGGTACCCTTAGGAGATTATGATGAGCCCATTGTCACAGCTGGTGGGCATCCTGAGGAGGCAGACTCCGACTAGCAGGGAGTTCTTTCTTTCCACCTTACTCTATTTTTGAATTTATTATGCATTGGGGACTATGCATTGTTTAAGTGTGGGGTGGGGGAATACTCCTTGAAATGTAATTGTATAAACTTTTTTTCTTTTTTTTAGTGTTAACGTTTTGTTTTTCTATTACTTTTTATCTTAGTTTAGGACTAACATAGTCTAATTAGCTAGCTTATAGGGGGGAAAAAATTTAGAAAACATTTGGACTTTTCCAGACGATGGATCTGTTGGACAATTTTCTTGAGGGATTAAAGTCCGATTAAAAATACCAAAATGATTTCCTTTTGTTTTTTTAGGTAGTTAGGTAATATCCCTTGGTTTTTCTTTTGACACCGATTCTTTCCCAAGGGTGTAGCTCGAACCGGGAAATTTAGTTTAGTTTTTTTTAGGAGTAGGATAAGGGAGAAAGCTGAGATTGCTCTGAGGTACCTATTGACATATTTGGTGTTGGCATGTTAAGTTAGGGCATGCGCTCTGTCTTCCTTCATATATGATTTTAATTGTAATGCCCAAGTAAATTAAGTAGCCTACTCTTTGATGCCTTTTTCTCAGTTGATTGATTTGTATGCCACCTAGTGCATTGTTGCTTAAACATTCTCAACTTGATATGTTTGCTTGACTTGAGAGTCACATAGAACCGTCTTGAGTGAGTCAAGTGCCATGTGTGTGTAAGGATTGTTGATATTATGTGATATCATGTGTAGTCTAGAACTTGCCCCGTGTGCTAATCAATGCGAAATCATTATGTTGTGTTAGTCTAGGAGATGACGTAGGCATTTCTTGCTTTACCATAAAGGCGCATGTCGCTGACAAATAAACTTTTCCCGTTGCTAGCCCCTTTGAGCCTATAGACCGTTTCCTTGGCAACCACATTACAAGCCGTACTCCTAGTTGTTCTTAATTTGAGATTGTTGAACCTTTACCTCCGAAAGCACTTAGTCGCTAAAAGAAGTAAGGTGAGAGATTGAGAAGTGGCTTTCGAGTGGAACCATGGAAGGGCCCTTAAGGTGAACTAAAATTGTGAATAACGGTCACTAGCTTATGAACTTCAATGTATGGAGTGTGTGAAGAAAAATAAAAGAATAAAATAGAGGAAAATATTTGCAAGAAAAAGCAAACAAAAGTTCAAATAATGTAGAAAGATACACACCACCTAATCTTTCTCACTCGTGCTAGTGAATCCATAGAGGTGCTTAATTGAAAAGAGGGCTATCTTATATACGGTGTATGACAAGTGAATGGGTTGAAAAGAAATTGCGCTTGATTTGTGAGTGTAGTGTATTAAAGTGCTTAAGAGGGTTAGTCATTATTCCTAAATGTATCATACCCGTCCCTTAGCCTACATTACAACCTTAAAGTCCTAATTGATCCTATTTTTGGCTAGCTTAGATTAGTAGAGATGTACACTACGGACAAGCTTATGGTACGACCACGGAATGGACATGAATTCTTTGTGAGGCTGAGTGAATGTTGTTCAATTGTGTGATGTCCTTAATTTATGTTCAACGACATATTTGAATGTGTGCACTACTTTGATATTCACTCTTTTGCTTGTGGTAAGGGCACTTGGTCTCATGACGGATTGGTAATGTTGTACTTATTCTTGTGTTGGGTGAGTGTGTGAGTTGAGGATGCTTAGTGGTAACGAATTGTTTCTTGAGGTAAGGTGGTTGTGGAGAGGTTGCTTGAGTTGGTTGAGTTGGTTAAATAACATTGAGTATACTTGGGCTATTTAAAAATAGGAAGAATGTGAAATTTGTGTGTTCATGCTTAATTGCTGATATCGACCATAGTCAAAAGGTAGGGTGTTTGATTTAATTAAATGTAAAGTGCTCTTTCATAGTGAATAAGGTGTTAATATAGTTCCATTGCTCGAGGACGAGCAAGAGTCTAAGTGTGGTGTGTTGATAATCGGCTTAATGTATGCATATTTTGATATATAGCTCCTAATATTTTGCTCATGTCTCGTAGATTTCGGATGTATAATATAATGATTTGTGCTAAATTGTGGTATTTCTATGTGTAGGAATCATTCGAATGCAATTTGGGATGAAATGGCGCGAATTGGAGTGAAATTGGGAAGAAAAGGCAAAATGTGAAATTTGAGGGCCACAAGCAGAGTGGGGCGCTGCATATGGCGCAATTTACAGTAGCCTCAGTTTTTGAGCGCTAGGGCCAGCGCCCCATGCTGCCCTGGACGCTCAAGATGGGAAAGTGGCCTTTTTCGACTAGGACCCGGTTATTTCGAACCCTAGACGTCCCCAACTCATATAAAATCCAACCTAAACTTATTTTAAAACGAAAACGTGACTTTGAGAGAAGAAGAAAATTTCCAAACACTCGGGAGCACGGATTTTATCAATTCTTCCATCCCTTTCCTAGTACTCATTGATTTTATGTTTGAAAACCTTATTTTTGATGATTGTATGAACATGAGTGGCTAAGAACCCAATTGTTCTAGGGTCATGGGTGATACATGAATATTGATGTTTGAAGTTTAATTTGACGAAGTTGATTTTATCATATTGGGTTATTTATTTAATTCTATTCTTAATTATGTTGCTGAGTAGCTAACAGTAAAATACTATCTACGAATCTAGAGTTGAACTCAAAAGTAGAAATTCTAGATTGCATATATTATTAAATAGAGCAAGTTCTTGAACTTGGGCATCGGGGAACGGATTCGCAATTATGATAGACATATATCTAATTGCCTTGCTTGGTTGAAATACAGGAATTGTAAATGCATTCTTGTTAATCTTAATTCCATAGACATATAGGCATTAAGTTAGCTTGAATAGGCGAGTAAGGACTCGACAGATTCTTATGAGTAATATCAACCCTGTCAATCAACAATCTAGATAAATCAATTAGTCATTTTAAGCTAAGAATGCAACATGATTGTTAGCTAACCCGTGACCCTGGAATATTATCTCACATTGATTGTTATTCGAAATTGTTTAAGTGTTGTGGTTGATTTCTAGTATTTCATTACTTGATAGTTTTTAGGTAGTAAATTAGGAAATTATCTATTTTGTGAGAAAACGCTTGAATCGATAAGTTATTTGAGTTTGAATTAGTCAAAAGTCAATCATATGTCTTCGTGGGAACGATAATTTACTCACTAATCTATTACTTGACGATCATGTATACTTGTGTGAGTGTGTTTGGTCGCAACAAGCACGCTGCATGTGGTCCTCAAATTTCACTTTTTGCTTTTTCTTCCTAATTTCGCTCCAATTCACGCCATTTCATCCCAAATTGCATCCGTATGATTCCTACACATAGAAATACCACAATTTATCACAAATTATTATATTATACATCCGAAAAATACGAGACATGAGCAAAATATTAGGTGATATATATCAAAATATGCATACATTAAGCCGATTATCATCCGGGCAATGTTTGCTTTTTCGGGCAGTGTAGCTCTTTGACAACTGGAACCTGTGATTGTTATCAGTTTGAGACAGTATGAAAAGGTTAGCAATACCTAGGTTGTGCGACAATAAGGTCCAAACTTGGTTGTCACTCATCCTGCCCAGCATTTTGATAAAACTCGGCAGTGTTGCTTGACCGTGCGCAGTAGCTGAGTCTCTCCATCGAGCATTGAAATCCTTATTACCTCTCCACATAATAAGGTATATACTAGGGTTGTGTTTGACATCCAATACAAACATGAGGCTCCATGTATTAGTTCCAAACCCTAGTGTGCTAGCTTGCATCATTTTGTCCATGCTTGTACCTATCCCTTCCTCCCCTCTAATAGATTGAGCACCAAGTACTAACACCACCATTTTAAAGTTCATCAAGAGATAGGGCATGGATACAGTAACGTTTCCTGCAAAAAAGAAAACTATATTAGTAAAAAAACACCATCATGCTCTCCTCCCATAGGATTTGAACATAATGGTCAGCTAGCTCACACATAGTCTGCTCCTTCCCTTTTGTACGCTCCTCCTCCACCCCTTCTAGCTCTTGGCAACTCGTATTCTCAAGTATGGGCATTGGAGTTTATCATCATTAACAATTCCTCTATCTTGTAGGGCCATTGTCAAGTGCATAATTGGCAAGATGGCCTGCCAAAGAAGGAAACAAGGATATCCAAAAGAATAGACCTTGAAGGAAGGCATGAATTAGGAGAGACCGGTCTAAGGGCTGCAAGATTTGCTACAAGGTTGAATCAGTCCACTAAGGAAGGATGCTTGTTCTGGAGTAGAGTACAGAACTAAAGGTCCTCGGACTTCCACACGGCTTTTCTGTTGGGCAGTTGTTCACCGTTGGGTCTCGCCAATTCCCCTCCTTAAATATGTGTGATACCCTAGTACTACATGCCTCCATCATATCCCTTATTTCCTCCAAGTAATCAACAATCGCCCATGGTGGTTTCCAGTTGCCTTCAATGATATTTTTCAACATCACAGAATCAATTTGTAACCAAATGTAAGTAAAGTGATGATGTGCACATTATCTTAGAGCCTCTAGATTAACCAAAGCTTCAGCCACTATGTTTGTACTCTCATGTATCTCCTGTCCACACACATGTAATACGCATGTAATACATCTCCAAGCTCGTTTCTAACATAAAAACCAATAGCACTCCTGCCAAGGTTCCTCTTCGATGCACCATCAGTGTTTATCTTAACCCAACCCTAGCTAGGAAATTCCTATAGAACTTTTAGAACCTTCACCCTGGGAGAGTAGATCTCCATAAGATGCAAGAGATCAGGCCACCTATGTGGTACACGTTTAATCCTAGGTTTTCTAACTTTCACAAGAGATTGTAAAGTAGATGACACTAGATAGATGGCCCCACTAATAGTCACTTTGTCCCCATGTTTATAGTTGTTTCTCCTTTTCCACAACTCCCAAATAATTATGCAAGGCAAAGCTTGAAAAATTAGTTTGAGCCTTGGTACTACCTGAGCTGTCACTACTACTTGGTGGATGTTTAGGCACTCTAAAGATAGTCCTGCAAAAGAGAAAAATTAAGACCATACTTTTGTAGCTTCATACGACCTGAAGAATATGCCCTAATGCTTCCTCATGCAGATTTGCACAACACCAATACATAGAAGGCATGAAGTAACCCCATCTTCTAAGTGTATTATCCAGTGCAATCTTTCCCTTCCAAATTTTTCACATAAAGAAGGTATCTTTAAAGGAAGTCCCTTCACCCACATGTTCCTATACACAATTCTAGCATCCCTTTTTCTTCTCAAGTCTCCAACATCCAGTATGCTTTGTCAAGGTTATCATGTAGCAAAGGAGGCTTGACATTTTCCAGAATATACATTGCTAAATCTTCAGGCAGTATCTCCCTAATCCTATCTTCATCCCAAGCACCATCCTGGACTACATCATATATGTTATGCACTGATTCATCACAGTAGAAGTATGGTGGAGTAATAAAATATAACGTGATAGTTTATTAAGATAGTGTAGAGTTGACCTTCCGTTTAGGTAACTAATTTTACTTGTATATACCCTAAATACTTATCCACACCAAAATAATTGGATGATAAAAATTTCGGATTTCATCCAACATTAGTTTTTTAGGCGGATGTAGTTAAGAACTTATGGGTCCATCTGAACATTATAGCTTCGGCTTGAACCCTATATGCACATTAAAAGAATCTACTTAATATGTACAAATAATATAATTCGAACCCAATAAATCAATGGGGTTGTGGTAGAGTATTAAACTAGAACCAATAATATTCAAATATTGGATTTGCCTCTAAACCTAGTGCTTCCATTTTTCTTGTTTTGTGATATATATTTTATAAATTAGAAATTTACTCACATGTGATGTTTATATCATTTTAATAAGTGCATGAAATAAGTTGTTATAATTTTCTAATAAGTAATTATAGTTAATTAATATATACTTTCACCTTACTTTTTTACTAATCATGGTAAGTTATTGTGGTTCGGTAAGAATGGTAAGTCTTTTGGATACTATTATTTAATTATTTATTTATTTGGGTAATCCCTCCCCATCTTTACAACATACTTTAAACCTCCAGTTTGTTCAAGTGCTTTTATGTTTTGTACCTTAGATGTATCACAAAAAGAAAAAGGAAAGTCGTATGAGGAACAACACGGTTATAAATTACTGGGTTTGTTGGGAGGTTTTTCTTTTTGTTTTTCTTTGAGTGGGGGTTGGGTGTAACTTTTATTGGGAATCCAACTATATATAAGCACTTCGTTTCTACTCATAATCAACTTCTCTATAAACTTGCCTTTTTTCTTGAGAACCCAATATGCAATAATTCACCTAAATTCTTCATGAGGTTTTCTTTCACTTCATCTTCAAGCTCTTCTTGAGAGAGAAATGGTAATAAAGATGAAGTCAGAGGAAAAGTTGTGTTGTAGGCATTTAAGCAGGGACAATTCTAGCTTTGAAGTTTATTATAGAAATGCATCAGCGGCAGTTCCATTCATGTGAGAATCTCAACCAGGAACTCCCAAATCCAACTTCTCTGAAATCCCACTCCCTCCACTCACTCCTCCACCTACTTTTCATATCAATAAGAAAAAAAATACACTAAAGAAATCCAACCTCTTACAAACTGTTCTTTTCCTTCCTAGACTAAACCTCAAGAAAAGTAGGCTTCTATCATCCCCTACTAGTTCTAATTCATCTTCCTCATCAACATCGTATTCTGTTCCAACATCTCCATATTCACGGCGACAAGTTGGATTGTCATTTGATGATCACGAAGATGAATATGAGGTTTCCTCGGCTCCATGCTTTCGTGTTTCTCGTGGTGCTAACACTAGGAGTCGTGGCTGCTCTGCAAGTATGATCAAGCTATTGTTCGGAGAAGTTGCATGACATGTTATGATTTTGAAATATAGTGCTTAGTAGAAAAGGAAACAAGGATTTGCATGTATGTGTATCTTGCGCACAGTTGTATGATTATGAGCAATAAAATTTAGAGATTTGATGATGATTTTGCTAGAAATGTATTTGATGAATTTGGTAATTGTTAATAAATCCTAAGAGGACGAAAATGTGTTATGTCCTTGACTTGAGTAGTTAATTAAGATGATTGATGGCTGGTCAAACTTTTACTTTTCTAACGTTACAAGTTAATTTGGAGAGGTAGTTAATAAAAACTTAGCCTTGAAGTTGTAATGATCAGGTTTACTCGAATGCTAGTACATAGAAGCTAAATGGGGCTCTATTCTTCTTCTTTTTTCTTTTTTCTTTTTAATTTTTTAATTTGATTTGACTATGCTACTGTAATAACCCGAGCAGTCATTTTGAGCATTTGCATTCAGTTTGGTGGTTTGAGGTCATTAGTAGCTTCACGTGGTGTATGATGACTTGCGTGTATTGTCGGTTTTGATTTTCGAGTGGGTCGGGATTGATTTAGAAGAATGATATCAACTAGGAAACTTTAAGTTGGAAGAGTGGACCAAGTTTGGCTTTAGAATATTTGACCTCGGATCAGAGTTTTTATAATTTTGTTAGGTCTGAATAGTTATTTTGGGCTTGTGCGTATTCCCAAATTTGCATTTGGATATTTCTAGAAGGTTTTGGCTCTAATTGGCGAAGGATGGCAATTTGAAGGTCTAGAAAGTTCATAAGTTTGACCGAAAGTTGACTTCAAAGTTATCAGGTTCGGATTGTTTTTTAGGAAGTTGGAATCGGTTCGTTATGTCATTTGGAACTTTTGTGCTAATTTGAAATCATTCCGAGTTGTTTAGATGTGTTCGACATACGTTTGAAATTAGAAGTTTGAAATAGTTCATTAAGCTTGAATTGTGGTGCAATTCGTATTTTTGTTGTTATTTTGTGAAATTTTAGGCCTCAAGTAGGTCCGTATTATATTTTAGGACTTGTTGGTATGTTCGGACAGGGTCTCGAGGGGCTCAAGTGAGTTTCAGGGTGATTTCGGACCATTTCGGATGGGTTTTGTGTTGTTGATTTGCTGGTGTTAGGCAAGGCATCGCAATCGTGAGCAGCGCGTTCACGAAGATATAGGTGATCTAGAGGAGTTTTGTTCCTCACATTCACGAGTGAGGGGCCGCGTTCACGAAGGTTGTTTGATGAGCTGGGTACTTTACACTATGTGTTCGCTACTAGGATTCCGCGTTCTCAGAGGTTTGGTTGATTTGTGCATCGCGTTCGCAATACTGGTGACACGAACGCGGAGCTTCTTCTTTGACAGTGACTTTTGTGCTTTGCGATCACAAAGATATTCCCGCGATCGTGATGGGTATTCTTGAAGCAGTGTTATAATCTCTAATTCTGACTTTGAGTTATGTTTATCACATTTTGAGATTGGGAGCTCGGATTTGGGCGATTCTTGAGGTGATTTTCTTGGTTTCTATTGGGGTATATTTTTTTTACTCGGATTTGATTATTTTTCATGGTTCCATCTTCGATTTTGGCATTTTGATTATGAATCAAAAAGGAAAATTGGGGGCTTTGGTCAAAACTTTTCTAAAGTGAATATTTGAGATTTGAACGTCGATTCAGAGTTGGATTTGAGGGTAAATTAATATGGTTGGACTCGTATTCGAAAGGGTTATCAGAATTTTTGAGTTTTATTGGATTTCGATGTGCGGGCCCGGATTTACTTTTTTGTTACTTTGAGTATTTGATTAAAGATTCGATCTTTATCGTTTGGGTTTATTCCATATGGCATTGTTTGACATTTTCGGGTTGCTTTTGGCTAGTTTCGAGCGGTTCGAAGGTCGATTCATGCGGGATGGCATTTTTAGCATATTGATTTGGCTTGTTCGAGGTAAGTATCATATTTAAACGTGGATTTGAGGGAAATTATCCCTGAGAACTATGATATTTGAGATGTGTGGGGATAACGCATGTGCTAGGTGACAGACGCGTGTGCGTGCACCAGAGTATTCATGATTGTAGTAGTTCTTAGACTATTATATGCCTTATTGTTCTATCATGCTTCTTTGATATCATTTTTTCTCCATTTGTATGACTACGTGAGTTATTATTCATGCTAAAATCATGTATAGGCTATCTGCTTAATTGTTTGAGATATGATAAGGCTATTTTTGTCATGTTGAGATATTTGCCTTAGCAGTACCCATACTATTCAATCATGACAGTTATATTTGAATGTTATATCTTTGTCTTACACTTTTGATATGTTGTCTCTCATGTTATTGGTATCCTTGTATGTGACACGAGTTTAAGCTGTATTTGTGGCACATTGTGATACTCTGTGTTGTATAATTGGATTATGTTTATGTGATATGGGAGCTGTTAAGACTTGAGCGGATTGATGACTGATGTGGGTCATAGATCCGTGTTGTGAGTTATGTTGGATCGAATTGCACAGCACATCCGATTGATATTTGGATTGGGTTGTACGCCGCAACCGATTGATATTTGGATGGGGCTTGCACGCCGCAACAGGTTGATATTTGGATCGGGTTACATTCCGTAACAGTTATATCGATTATTGATTAGCGTTTGGACTAAGATCCGCCCCTCTGGAACCTGATATTACAGTGAGTGTAGGCATAATGATATATATGTGCTTTGGTGAGGGGTATTCGTGCCAGGCACCCTTACAGTGCTGAGTATTGTTGTGTGTGTGATGGTGAGGGGAATTTATACAAGGCACCGTGAGTGTGCCGAGAGTGAGTGTACTTGATGATTTCACTATAACGTCATTGACTTGACTTATAGGCATATAGATGTATTTTACTCATGCTAAATGGTAAATAAATGTTATTGACTTGACATGTATTTCTGACATGTAGATATAGAGATGCATTTTTCTCGTGCTAGAGGGTATTTGAAATGTTTTACATGTTGTTGTTAAGTTGGAAATTACGGTTATCTTGATGAATTCATGTTTTAGTGATTTCGGTGGTAAGAGTGAGGCTTTGATTGTTATACTTGAAAAGCATGTCTTATTTTTCGTATTTGTGAACGAACTGAACGTGATATCTCTTGAGTTGTTTTCTTTGCTGTCATCTTTTTATCCTGTGTTGTCACTGATTATTGGTATTGGATACTGACCTTCTTCCGAGCTCGTCATTTCTTTCAACCTGAGGTTAGGTTTGTTACTTATTAAGTACATGGGGTTAGTTGTACTCATACTATACTTCTGCACCTTCATGCAGATCTTGGAACTGATGTTGTTGTGTTTGGCGGGAGCTGGCATTGAAGATGTACCTACTTTCAGGACATAGCTACCACTTGTCCTTGGTAGTTTTAGATTTGTATTCTATTTATGTATATTTCAAACAGATGTTGTATTTATTTTTATACCAGCTTTTAACATCTAAGTCTCAGTGGCTCATGACTTGTACTACCAATCATGGGGTTATTGTATGGAAATTCAGTTATTTCACTTTTTGATTTCTTATTTATTATCATAAAAATTGAGTAACTATTGTTTGACTAACCTAGTGGGTTGGGTTAGTTTCCATCACGACTAGGTGAATTTTGGGTCGTGATAAGTTATTATTAGAGCTCTAGGCTCATAGGTTCTACGAGTCATGAGCAAGTGTCTAGTAGAGTCTTGCAGATCAGTATGATGATGTCCATACTTATCTTCGAGAGGCTACAGGGCATGTAGGAAAATTTCCCATCTTTCTTTCCTTAGCGTGCGACATTGATTAAGCTTAAAGTGTATCTCGTTGATTCCCTTCCATCCACTTGTATGTCATGCGAGCACCCAATATTAGTTGGGCATCGACGGCTTGTGATGTTATGGATGAGGAACGAGATTTTTTCTCGGTGTTGTGGAGATAGGTTAGTCTGGAGGACTTGCGGCCAGATTCAGATCGCAACTTAAGCTCGGTGGTTTCAGTTGTGTGAGTATGCATTTTTGGACTAATATATCTGGTAGTGTCCCAAGGAGTGGGACTAACAGTCCAATAAGTGGTTTGATGGCTATATGATGAGTACTATGTGACTGAGGAATGTGCTTAGATGGTTTGGGATGTGACAAGAAGAATTTTGCTTGGGATGTGAAAGGACTATGGATGTTTGATTTCTGTCTTGAAGTGTTGTACTGTCTCAAATTTTGAGTGTTTTGAGGGATCTTTCATGTTTGGTCGAATGAAATAGATTATTATGTCTTGTTGTTGAGTTTAGACTCGCGAGGATTAAGAACTTATGAAGGACTTAGTTGAATTACAGTGCGAGATCATGGAAATTATGAAGAAAGAATGATGTGGTTATTAAATGATGTATACTATGGTTTCGGGCTAAGTGGGGGAGTCTGCTATGGACAATCAGATTGCATGGTCATGTGTTATATTAATTTTGGTTTGAGGCATACATGTGAATCAGTTATGACTTGAAAAGGTTGATTTCGAGGATGACTGGAGTAAGGAAATTTTCTGGATGCATAATGTCTTACACTTCTTGGATATATGGAAATCTTGGAGTGATTCGGGATGGTTATTAATAGTGGATGTAGAGCGTGAGGAGAAGTGATTTACTCGGTTGCTGAATGGTCGGGGTTACATTTTTAGGTGATTGTGTGATAATGGAGCATAAGTCGTTCGGCTCGTTTTAGTGGTTCCTTGGAGATTAGAGGACGAGCAGAGCATACTTGAGAGGTTCAAGAAGTATGATCCTCCTACTTACAATGGTGTAGTTTTTGAGGATGCATACAGTTTTCATGACCGATGCTACTGTATTCTCTGTACCATGGGCATCGTGGAGGTGAGCGGGGTTGCCTTTACTTCATTTTAGCTGACAGGGGAAAAATATAGGTAGTGGCAGGCTTATGAGGAAGGTAGGCTAGCTGATGTAGCGCCACTCACTTGGACTCAATTTTCGAATATATTTTTTAGGGAGTTCATCCCACAGACACTCCGGGATGCGTGGCGCACTAAGTTGAAGCAGCTGTATTAGGGGGCAATGACAGTGTCAGAGTATGCCATGAGTTGAGTTATCCCGCCATGCACCTGCTTTGATTTCTATAGTCAAAGATCGAGTTCGCAAATCTATTGAGGGGCTCAATTATTGTCATAGATTCAGTATGTCATAGGAGTTGAAGACTAATACTCCATTTCAGTAGGTTTTGGAGATCGCTCGCAGGTTGGAGCGTATGCATGGCTAGGAGAGAGAGAGGATAGGGAGGCCAAGAGGCCTCGAGATTCTGGAAGATTTAGTTGTTCCTGCGTTGCAGTTTCAGCTCGTCATGGTAGAGGTTATGTAGGTTGACCAGTTCATTCTGCGCTACAGGCAACTCGCAGTGCTCCAGCCATTCCGAGGTCTTAGATCGCCATTATGCACAACCACTTTCCAGTGCACCTTATGCACTGCGTGCCTTCAGAGGTCATTCTAGCTGACCAGGTCTGACTCAGTTCCAACAGCCACGCCCGTAGAGAGGTTGTTTCGAGTGTGGGTATACTAGGCATATGGTGAGGGATTGTTCCATGCTTAGGAGGGGTGTACCTCCACAGGGTCTACATGGTCTACAGGTTCCACAGGGTTCATAGGTTATGGTTGCTGCTCCAGTTGCCACTCCACTTGCATAGACAACTAGGGGTGGAGGTTAGGCGGGTAGAAATCGTCCTAGAGGGGGAGTTCAGGCCCATTGCTATGCTTTTTCGGGTAGGACTGAGGCTGTTACATAATATTTTGTCATCACGTGTATTGTTCTGATTTGTCATAGAGATGCATCAGTTTTATTTGATCCGGGTTCCACCTATTCGTATATGTTATCTTACTTTGCTTCATATTTGGATATATGTCATGATTCTTTGAGTGCCTCTTTTATGTGTCTATGCCGGCTAGGGATTCCATTATGGTAGACCGTGTCTATCGGTCGTGCTTGGTCAAGATCGGGAGTTATGAGATTAGGGTTGACCTTCTGCTACTTAGTATGGTAGACTTTGACGTGATATTAGGCATGTATTGGTTTTCGCCCTGTCACGTTATTCTGGATTGTCACACCAAGATCGTGACATTGGCTATGCCAGTCTTACCACAGTTTGAGTGGAAAAGAACATTAGATTATGTTCCTAGTAGGGTCGTGTCATTTCTGAAGACACAACAGATGGTTGAGAAGGGGTGCTTAGCATATTTAGCCTTTGTGAGGGATGTCACTGCTGATAATCCTACTATTGACTCAGTTCCGGTAGTGAGAGATTTCCCAAATGTGTTTCTAGTAGACCTGTCGGGCATGCCGCCTGATAGGGATATCAATTTTTGTATTGACCTAGTGTTGGGCACTTAGCCCATCTATATTCCACCATATCGCATGGCACCAGTAGAGTCGAAGGAATTAAAGGAACAACTTCAACAGTTGCTTGATAAGGGTTTCATCCGACTGAGTGTCTTGCCTTGCGGTGCTCTAGTTCTATTTTAAAGAAGAAGAATGACTCTATGAGAATGTGTATTGATTACAGGCAGCTGAACAAAGTTACAATCAAGAACAAGTACCCACTGCCACACATTGATGATTTATTCGATTAGATTCGGGGTGCTCGGGTATTCTCGAAGATTGGCTTGAGGTCAGGGTATCATCACTTGAAGATCCGAGATTTAGATATTCTGAAAACGGCCTTCAGGACTCACTGTGGTCACTATGAGTTTTTGGTGATGTTATTAGGGCTGACCAATGCCCCAGCAATCTTTATGCACTTGATGAACAGTGTATTCCATCCATATCTTAATTATTTTGTCATCGTGTTCATTAACGACGTATTAGTATATTCTCACAGCAGGGAGGATCATGAGCATCACTTGAGGATCGTGTTCCAGACCTTGAGGGAAAAAAATCTATATGCTAAATGTAAGGCCCCGTTAAAATTTTCTAATGATTTAATATTTTAAAGTGCGACAATGGTATTCGGTAATAATGTATTCGAGTATCAAAGGAGACCTATGGGGTGGAACCGTATTATTTTGACATCAAAAGTGTTTCAACGACGTCGTTTCTTCGAGTATATGTGGCATAACATTAATCAAACGAGCTCCAAATTCAGTTTTTATTAAAGCATTAGATCCGTATTGAAATTACGGAGCCATAGTAAAAAGAATCGTCGAATTCGGACATCGTATGAAAGAGTTATGCCCATTCCCGTGTCAGGAAAAAGCATTTCCCGTCGCCAGCGCCCAGGGTAGCGCGGGACACTGTCCCTGGCACTGGGATTTCTTTCAGCTACTGGAACCAGTGCCACAGGCAGCCCTCGGTGCCACCTGTGGTGCCCAAAATGCTATATACTCATTCGGGGTTCATGTTACCCCATATTTCTTGGCCGAACTTTGGGGTTTTCCTCCACTCTCTCAAGACCTCCAACTACCCCCATCTTCAAGGTGAGTAATCCCTACTAATTTTGTGATTCATTCCATCAATTCCACCCTAAAACTAACTCAATCCTCCATAAAATATATAGATCTTCAAGAAATTTCTTCAAGAACTCAAAGGAGGGTTTTGCAAGATTTCTTCCAAAAGGTAATCCTACACCCTTAGACTTACATGTATGGATATATTATGAGAATATGAGTATGAATTAAGTATTGGAACTTATGGTATGGTGATTGAAAGCCATAAGTTCCCAATTTAAATACATAACCATTGTAGAGATTGAAAGGTGATTATTTGATGGAATTTTGTTAGTTGAGGGTGGATGGATGGTCATGTATGTGATGTTGGGAGTTATGGATTGTTCAAGAATGATTGTGGGATAAATTATTGGTATATGGTAGTAATTGGATGAACTAATTTTATGGGTAAGAGATGTAGGGATTCATGCCTACTAGGTGTTTGATAAAATGCCTAAATGGCCTAAACTATGAAATTTGTTACTAATATTGGTTTCATTGGATATATCATTATAGATTGAAGTTGCTTAGTATAGTAGATCATTGTAGTATCATTAAGGGAAAGATTGAGATATGTTGGATAAACGCTTCTCTTAGAATTGGATCCCACGATATTCATGTGAATTATGTAAGTCCCGAGTGGATTATTATAAAATTGGCTGTTCTGAGTAAGATTGGGTTGAAAGATATATGTTCAACAAGTATTCCAAATGCTTTATTTATGTTATGTTATCAATTGAGGATGTGTTAAAGATATGGGTTGTGCATTAGAAATGTTCGACTTCAAGTTAAATTCAAACGAAGGCTATTATGCCAAATATTTGTGGAATATCTCTATGTGCCTTAGACTCTTAATTGCTCACATGTATACTACATGCCTTGATTTGAATTGTTGTTGATGTTGTTGATGTTAGAAAGTGAAAAGGGTGAGCATGAAATACTAAATATGGCCAACGTGCCAAGAATGATCTTATAGTAATGGCCATTAGTGCTAATGAAATGAAAAGATGTTAAAGTAATATGAAATGCGATGATTGATATAAAAAGGTTGATGTCTCGAATAAGACAGCCTAGCTGATTGGGTCGTGATCGAACACCATGCCGCACACATGGTGTTGATTGTGCCGGAAACTGTAATTTAAATTGTGATTTTGGTCGATGTCCCTAATGGATAGCCTAGCCGATCGGGTCGTGATCGGACTCCATGTTAAAGACGGTGGTTTTAATATTGAGAGTAATTACGGTTGATGTCTCTAATGAGGTAGCCTAGCCGATCGAGTCGTGATTGGACTCCGTACTGAGAATACGGTAGTACTGGTATTGTGAATAATGGTATTGTGGACAATGGTATATCGATACTAAAAAAACTCTCCCAATGTGCGATATGGAAATTACTTTGAACACTGTCTTGATCCTAAATTGACATTTGATGTTGATTAAGGCTTTCATTGATATTATGATAATCTTATTTATATTATTTGTCATTTTATTGAGAGGGTGTTTAGTTATACATACTAGTACTATTCAACGGTACTAACGTCCTTTTTGCCGGGGGCGCTGCATCTTTAAATGTATGCAGGTGGTTCCACAACAGGAGATATTGATTAGTGATAGCAGTACACCTTCTTCCCAACTGACTTGGTGAGCCCTACTTCATCTCGGGGTCATAAATCTTTTGTACATTGTGTATTTTGTTTGAGGTATAGTCGGGGCCTTGTTGCCGGCATTATCATTATACTCTTCCTTAACTATAGAGGCTCCGTAGACATAGTGTGGGTTGTGTATTGGTGTTGGGAAAGACAAACCTGTCATGTTGTATTTGAATTACTATTTTCATTTCAGATTATGAAAAAATGTGTGGAATGGAGAGTTTAAAAAAATGAAGTAACTATTGGTAAAGAATTGGTATTGTAGACATGATCACATTTGTGTCTAATTAATGAAATTATGTATTATCTTTATTCATGGATGAGTTTGGGTAGAATGAAATCTAACAGGCTTGCTTGGTCGGGTTCACTCGGTTGAGCGCCGGTCGCGCTCCTCGATTTTGGGGCGTGACAAACTTGGTATCAGAGCCTAAGGTTTTAAAGTGTCTTAGGATGTCTCGGAGCCGTGTCTAGTAGAGTCCTTATTATCGGTGTGTTGTCGATCACATCTATAATTAGGATGCTACATGGGCATTTAGGAATAGTAGCCTTCTATCATGTTCTTGATCGTGCGATAAATCGGGTTGTAAGATTTTTCCTCCTTTAACTCCTGAGTTGCTCTAATTTTCAGTACATGACACCCAATGTTACCCTAGGAGTGACAGTTGATACTATAATTGATGATGCAGGTGAGCACCCGAGGAGTGAGAATATTCCTCCAGTTACTACATTACTTGACTCTACTACAACTGATCAGACCGCACCTGTCCCTACATCTACTGCAGGTGCAACAGTCCCTCCAACTGATATGCCAGTTCCACATCCAGTTCCAGCTTCCGATTCTGGTGTTTCTGATGTTGATCTTAGGGGAGCCATATAGATGTTGGCTCAGATAGTGGCATCCCAGACCTGGAGATCAAATGTTGCACACACTTCTTCCAGTCAGCCAGGGGATTCTACTAGTTCCAGGGTGAACAGGTTTCTCCAGTTGGATCCTCCAGTGTTCATGGGTACTAACCCAGAGGAGGATCCCCAGGATTTCATTGATAAGATGTACAAGACTCTCAGAGTTATGCGTGCTACTGAAACAGAGGCAGTGGAATTGGCCTCCTACCGCCTGAAAGAGGTGGCATATTCTTTGTTCGAACTATGGGAGGAATCCCGTGAAGAAATGAGCCCTCCGGCGAGGTGGGGTGAGTTTTCCAATGCCTTCATTGATCATTACTTACCTGCCGAGACTAAGGCAGCACGGAGTTTGAGAACCTGAGACAAGGTAGCCAGAGTGTGTGGGATTACTGTATGAGGTTCGCGTACCTGTCTAAGTATGCTATTTACATGTTGCCCACTCTGGAGACTAGAGTGCGCCACTTTGTGCAGGGACTTAGTCCCTTGGTAATTAATCAGGATGCTACAGTGGCCTTAAATTTTGATAAGAACTATGGAAAGACGGTAGCATTCGCTCAAGCCACAGAGACCCGCAAATTAAGTAACATAATAGAGCGAGAGGGTAGTAACAAGGCCCGGTCTACGGGAAACTTGGGTGGTTCTTTTGGTTGTGGCAAATCAACATTTTGGGGAGGTTTGTCAGGGCCATCCCAGTCCTTTGCTCAGTCTTTGGCTAGTGCATTGCCATCAGGGCCCAGTCAGTAGCAGCAGTGGAGCCATTTCGGGCCCAATCAGGGCAACATGGGCTCATATCAGCAGGGTCATCATGGTGGTAGATTCCAGCAGCAGAGAAGTCCCTCATGCTCTCATTGTGGAAAGATGCACCGAGGAATATGCTTCATGGACTTGCCCATATGCTACGGATACGGATTGAGGGGTCATATTCAGAGGGATTATCGTTCATCCTGCTAGGGTGCGGGCAGGGTCATCGCACAGCCAGCGAGTTCTGCAGCTACTACATTCACAGCACCTCCTCCAGCTCGAGGCACTCCAACACCCGCAGGGCGTGGTTCAGCTAGGGGTGGAGCACAAAGTTCGGGAGAATCCTGCCATTTTTATGCCATGAGGGGTCGCCAGAATTCAGAGGCTTCTCCAGATGTTGTCACAGGTATATTGACTGTCCAATCTCATGATGTATATGCTCTTATTGATCCCGGTTTCACTTTGTCAAATGTCACTCCTTATGTTGCTATGGAATTTGGGATAGAACCGGAACAACTTCATAAGCCATTCTCTGTATCAACTCCGATTGGTGAGTCTATTTTAGCCGCGCGGGTTTATATGGATTGTGTTGTCACGTTGCGTGGTCGGGACACCATGTTCGATCTTATTGAATTGATAATCGTCAATTTTGATGTGATAATGGGGATGGATTGGCTTTATTCATGTTTTGCCAAGCTTGATTGCCAAACTAGAACTGTTAGGTTCAAATTTCCAAATGAGCCAGTTATTGAGTGGAAGGGTGATGATGTAATGCCAAAGGGTAGGTTTATTTCTTAACTTAAGGCCACAAAAATGATCAACAAGGGGTGTATTTACCATTTGGTTTGGGTTACGGACACCGATGCTAAGGCACCTACACTTGAGTCTGTGCCTATTGTGAATGAATTTCCAGGAGTCTTCCCGGATGAACTCCCTGGGATCCTACCAGACAGGAAGATTGATTTTGGGATTGATGTGATGCCAGACACGTATCCTATATCTATTCCACCCTACAGAATGACGTCGACAGAATTAAAGGAGCTAAAGGAACAATTGAGAGACTTGTTAGAAAAGGGTTTTATCCGGCCAAGTGTGTCGCCTTGGGGCGCACCGGTCCTTTTTGTAAAAAAGAAAGATGGGTCACTGAGAATGTTTATTGACTATCGACAGCTCAACAAGGTCACGATCAAGAATAAGTACCCACTGCCAAAGATAGATGACTTGTTTGACCAATTGCAAGGTGCTAAGTACTTCTCCCAAATTGATTTACGATCCGGGTATCATCAATTGAAGATTAGGGAGCAGGATGTTCCGAAAACAGCTTTAGAACCCGATATGGGCACTTTTAATTTTTGGTGATGTCTTTTGGGCTAACAAATGCCCTGGCAGTCTTCATGGATCTTATGAACCTAGTTTTCAAGCCGTTCCTCGATTCCTTTGTGATAGTGTTCATTGACGATATTCTTGTATACTCACAAAGTCGAGAGGACCATGCTGATCATCTTAGGGTAGTTCTACAAACCCTATATCAGCACCAGTTATATGCAAAGTTTTCGAAGTGTGAATTTTGGCTTGAATCTGTCACATTCTTGGGTCATGTCGTCTCTAGTAAAGGGACTAAGGTTGACCCTCAGAAAATTGTAGGTGTAAAGAATTGGCCGAGGCCTATAACTCCAACAGAGATTCGCAGTTTCTTAAGCTTAGCTGGATATTACAAAAATTTTGTGGAGGGGTTTTCTACCATTGCCTCTCCGTTGACTAAATTGATGCAGAAGGCAATTAAGTTCCAATGGTCAGATGCATGTGAAAGGAGTTTCCAGGAATTGAAAGCAAGATTGACTACGGCACCGGTGTTGACCTTGCCAGAGGGTGCAGATGGATTTGTGGTATATTGTGATGCTTCAAGAATTGGGCTTGGGTGTGTATTAATGCAACAGAGCAAGGTGTTAGCTTATGCTTCTAGGCAACTCAAGAATCATGAAAAGAACTATCCAACACATGACTTAGAACTTGCGGAGGTGGTATTTGCATTGAAAATTTGGCGTCATTATTTATATGGGGTCCATGTGGATATATTCACGGACCATAAGATCCTTCAATATATTTTCAAGCAGAAGGAATTGAATCTGAGGCAGAGAAAATGACTTGAGTTACTCAAGGACTACGACATTGATATCCTGTATCACCCAGGAAAGGCCAATGTTGTGGCGGATGCTCTTAGTCAAAAATTTATGGGTAGTTTGGCTCACTTGGAGGCATATCAAAGGCCATTGGCCAAGGAAGTTCACCGATTGGCTAGTTTGGGAGTTCGTCTTGCGGACTTTAGTGAAGGAGGGGTGATTGTACAAAATAGGACTGAATCATCACTTGTGGTGGAAGTTAAGGAGAAGCAATACAACGATCCATTGTTGGCGCAATTGAAAGAGGGAATTCATAAACATAAGACCATGGCCTTTTCTCTTGGCATAGGTGAAGGTACACTAAGGTACCAAGGGCGTCTATGTGTTCCAAATGTAGATGGTCTCCGGGAAAGAATCATGATAGAGGCTCACACCTCTAGGTATTCCGTGCACCCGGGTTCTACGAAAATGTATCATGATCTTAAGGAAGTCTACTGGTGGGATGATATGAAAAGAAATGTAGCGAACTTTGTGGCAAGATATCCAAATTGTCAGCAAGTGAAGGCCGAACACCAAAGGCCCGGTGGGTTGGCACAAAATATAGAAATTCCAATGTGAAAGTGGGAAATGATTAATATGGACTTCGCGATAGGATTACCTCGTACTCGTCGTAAGTTTGGCTCAATTTGGATGATTGTGGATCGACTCACGAAATCAGCACACTTCTTGCCGGTTAAGGATGCCGAGACAGTGGAACAATATGCTCAGTTGTATATCAAAGAAATAGTCGGGCTGCATGGTACTCCGGTTTCCATCATTTCTGATCGTGGAGCACAATTCACTGCTAAATTTTGGAAGAAATTTCAGCAAGGTTTGGGTACTCAGGTGAATCTTAGTACAACCTTTCACTCGCAGACTGACGAGCAGGTAGAGAGGACTATTCAGACGCTTGAGGATATGTTGTGTGCTTGCATTCTAGACTTCAAAGGTAGCTGGGATGATCATTTACCACTCATAGAATTTACCTACAACAATAGTTATCATGCTAGCATTCAGATGGCACCGTTTGAGGCTTTATATGGAAGGAGATGTAGATCTCCCATTGGGTGGTTCGAAATTGGGGAAGCAGAGTTGATAGGGACAGACCTCGTGCATCATGCTATGGAAAAAGTTAAAATCATTAGGGAGCGGTTGAAGACTACTCAGAGTCATCAGAAGTCCTATTCAGATATTCGTCGTAGGGATTTAGAGTTCAAAGAAGATGATTGGGTATTCTTGAAAGTTTCCCCCATGAAAGGTGTAATGCGATTTGGTAAGAAATGGAAATTGAGTCCGAGGTATGTCGGACCGTACAAAATCATTCAGAGGATTGGTAAGGTGGCGTACAAGCTTGAGCTACCACCTGACATGTCGTTCATGCACCCGGTATTTCATGTGTCTATGTTGAAGAAAGTTATTGGAGACTCGGCACTCATTATTCCGGTAGAGACTATTGAGGTTAATGAGGAATTGACTTATGAAGAAATTCCAGTTTCTATTATTGATCGGCAAGTTCGAAAGTTGAGAAATAAAGAAATTGCCTCCGTGAAAGTGTTATGGCAAAACCGGCAGGTTGAAGAGGCCACATGGGAGGCCGAGGAAGAAATCAAGAAGAAGTACCCTTATTTGTTTGAATAGCTATGTAATCGTTCTATGAAATTGTTCCATGTTAATTACATATCATTTGTACAGCTTATGCTAAAGGTGTTCTTTTTCTGGTAATATATTTTGGTTTTGAGGCCACGGTTGGTGTTGTTTTCATGTTATATTGCGTCATCGGATTATGTATATGTTGTACGATTGCTTTCTGGGATTCTCTGACAGGTGGATAAGCTCAGTGACAGGGGAGACTCTGGCGAAATGTTTGGAAATTTATGGAGTTAGTAAAATTGGGAACTATTGGAGTGTGGATGAGGATTTAAGTCACATTAGGTGTCTATGGCGGATTCTAACCCTCATTCGAGGATAAATGATCTTAAGTGGGGGAGAATGTAAGGCCCCATTAAAATTTCCTAATGATTTAATAATTTAAAGTGCAACGACGGTATTCGGGAATAACGTTGTCGAGTATCAAAGGAGACCTATGGGGTGGAACCGCATTATTTTGACATCAAAAGTGTTTCAACGACGTCGTTTCTTTGAGTATATGTAGTATCACATTAAACAAACAAGCTCCAAATTCAGTTTTTATTGAAGCATTAGATCCGTATTGAAATTACGGAGGCATAGCAAAAAGAATCGTCGAATTCGGACATTGTATGAGAGAGCCCATTCCCGTGTTAGGAAAAACCATTTCCCGTCGCCAGCGCCCAGGGTAGCGCGGGGCGCTGTCCCTGGCGCTGGGATTTCTTTCAGCTACTGGAACCAGCGCCACAGGCAGCCCCGGCGCCACCTGTGGCACCCAAAATGCTGTATACTCATTCGGGGTTCATTTTACCCCATTTTTCTTGGCCAAACGTTGGGGTTTTCCTCCACTCTCTCAAGACCTCCAACTCCCCCCATCTTCAAGGTCAGTAATCCCTACTAATTTTGTGATTCATTCCATCAATTCCACCCTAAAACTAACTCAGTCCTCCATAAAATATATAGATCTTCAAGAAATTTCTTCAAGAACTCAAAGGAAGGTTTTGCAAGATTTCTTCTAAAAGGTAATCCTACACCCTTAGACTTACATGTATGGATATATTATGAGAATATGAGTATGAATTAAGTATTTAAACTTATGGTGTGGTGATTGAAAGCCATAAGTTCCCAATTTAAATATATAACCATTGTAGAGAATGGAAGGTGATTATTTGATGGAATTTTGTTAGTTGAGGGTGGATGGATGGTCATGTATGTGATGTTGGGAGTTATGGATTGTTCAAGAATGATGGTGGGATAAATTATTGGTAAATGGTAGTAATTGGATGAACTAATTTTATGGGTAAGAGATATAGAGATTCATGCCTACTAAGTGTTTGATAAAATGCCTAAATGGCCTAAATTATGGAATTTGTTATTAATATTGGTTCCACTAGATGTTGTCACTATAGATTGAAGTTGCTTAGTGTAGTAGATCGTTGTAGTATCATTAAGGGACGGATTGAGGTATGTTGGCTAAACTCTTCTCTTAGAATTGGATCCCATGATATTCCTGTGAATTATGTAAATCCCGAGTGGATCATTATAAAATTGGTTGTTCCGAGTAAGATTGGGTTGAAAGATATATGTTCAAAAAGTATTCCAAATTCTTTATTTATGTTATGTTATCAATTGAGGATGTGTTAAAGATACTGGTTGTGCATTAGAAATGTTCGACTTCAAGTTAAATTCATACGAAGGCTATTATGCAAAATTTTGTGAAATATCTCTATGTGCCTTAGACTCTCAATTGCTCACATGTGTACTACATGTCTTGATTTGAATTGTTGTTGATGATGTTGATGTTAGAAAGTGAAAAGGGTGAGCATGAAATACTAAATATGGACAACATGCCAAGAATGATCTTAAAGTAATGGCCATTAGTGCCAATGAAATGAAAAGATGTGAGAGTAATATGAAATGTGATGATTGATATAAAAAAGGTTGATGTCTCGAATAAGGCAGCCTAGCCGGTCGGGTCGTGATCGGACACCATGCTGCACACATGGTGGTGATTGTGCTGAAAATTGTAATTTAAATTGTGATTTTGGTCGATGTTGCTAATGGATAGCCTAGCCGATCAGGTCATGATCGGACTCCGTGTTAAAGACGGTGGTATTGATATTAAGAGTAATTGTGGTTGATGTCTCTAATGATATAGCCTAGCCAATCGGGTCGTGGTCGCACTCCGTACTGAGAATACGATGGTACTGGTATTGTGAATAATGGTATTGTGGATAATGGTATATTGATACTAAAAAAATCTCCCAATGTGAGATATGGAAATTAATTTGAACATTGTCTTAATCCTAAATTGAGGTTTGATGTTGATTAAGGCTTTCATTGATATTATGATAATCTTGTTTATATTATTTGTCATTCTATTGAGAGGGTGTTTAGTTATACATACTAGTGCTATTCGACAATACTAACGTCCCTTATGCCGGGAGCATTGCACTTTAAATGGATGCAGGTGGTTCCACAGCAGGAGATATTGATTAGTGATAGTTGTACACTTTCTTCCCAGCTGACTTGGTGAGCCCCGCTTCATCTCGGGGTCATAAATCTTTTGTATGTTGTGTATTCTGTTTGAGGTATAGCCGGGGCCTTGTTGCCGGCATTATCATTGTACTCTTCCTTATCTATAGAGGCTCCATAGACATAGTGTGGGTTGTGTATTGGTGTTGGGAAAGACAAACTCGTTATGTTGTATTTGAATTACTATTTCCATTTCAGATTATGAAAAAATGTGTGGAACGGAGACTTTAAAAAAATGAAGTAACTATTGGTAAAGAATTGGTATTGTAGACATGATCACGTTTGTGTCTAATTAATGAAATTATGTATTATCTTTATTCATGGATGAGTTTGGGTAGAATGAAATCTAACAGGCTTGCTCAGTCGGGTTCACTCGGTTGAGCGATGGTCGCACTCTCAGTTTTGGGGCGTGACACTAAATTCACCATGTATGAGTTTTGTCTTAATTCGGTGACATTTTTGGGCCATGTGGTGTCTATTGTGAGATTAAGGTGGATCCTAAGAAAGTCGAGGCAGATCAGAGTTGTTCCAGACCGTCTTTTTCTACTGAGATCTGGATGTTTCTAGGCTTGGCTGGGTATTATTGCTGATTTATGAAAGGGTTTTCATCCATTGCAACTTCGTTGACTAGATTCACTCCGAAGGGTGCCCCATTTAGGTGATCGCATGAGTGTGAGGAGAGCTTTCAGAAGCTCAAGACTGCCTTGATCACAACTCTAGTTCTGGTTTTACCTTTAACATCGGGTTCTTATATAGTTTATTGTGATGATTCGTGGATTGGCATTGGGTGTGTATTTATGCAGGAGGGTAGAGTAATTGCTTATGCTTTGCGTCAGTTGAATCCCCATGAGAAGAACTACCCAGTACATGATTTAGAGTTGGTATCCATTGTTCACACGCTGAAGATTTGGAGGCAGTATCTCTATGGCACGTCTTGTGAGGTATTCACAGATCACAAGAGTCTACAACACCTGTTCAAGCAAAAAATATGAACTTGAGGCAGCGGAGGTAGTTAGAGCTACTAAAGGACTATGATATCACCATTATTTATCATCTCGAGAAGGTTAATGTGGTGGCCTATGCTTTGAGTATGAAGGGTGAGAGCATGGTAGTCTTGCTTATATTTTAGTTGGGGAGAGACCGTTAGCATTACTGGTAAGGCTTTGTCCAACAAGTTCGCGAGACTAAATATTTGGGAGCCTAGACGAGTTCTTGCTTGCGTTGTCTCAAGGTCTTCTTTGGTTGAGCGCATCAAGGCGCATCGGTATGATGACCCTTACTTGCTTTTCCTGAAGGACATGATGCAACACAATGATGCGAAGGATTATTGGATATGATGGGGTGTTGTGTATACAGGGCCAGATTTGTGAGCTCAATGTGGATGAGTTGCGTAAGTTAATTCTTGAGAAGATCCATAGTTTGCGGTATTCTATTCACCCGGGTGCCGCAAAGATGTATCATGATTTGAAACAGTACTACTGGTGGAGAAGAATGAAGAAAGATATTGTGGAGTATGTGGCTCGGTGTTTGAACTGTCAACAGGTGGAGTATGAGCATCAAATACCCGGTGGTTTGCTTCCGATGCTTGATATTCTAGAGTGAAAGTGGGAGCTAGGTTGTTGGGCACTGTCGTTCTCTAGTTGATTGGTTTGATCCAGGGGAAGCTAGGTTGTTGGGCATTGATTTGGTTGGGGATGCCTTGGACAAGGTGAAGTTGATTCAGAATCGGCTTCGTATGACGCAGTCCAGGAAGAAGAGTTATGGTAATCGGAGGGCTCATGATGTAGGATTCATGGCGGGTGAGAGAGTTTTGCTTAGAGTGTCGCCCATGAAGGGTATGATGAGGTTTGGGAAAAAGGGCAAGTTGAGCCCTCGGTATATTGGTCCTTTTGAAATCCTTGAGAGAGTGGGTGATGTGGCCTACAAACTTCCATTGCCATCTAGCTTATCGGGAGTTCACATAGTCTTCCATGTATCCATGCTTTGGAAGTATTATGGTGATCAGTCACATGTATTAGATTTCAGCTCTGTCCAATTATATAAAGATTTGACTTATGTTGAGGAGCTGGTATCTATCTTGGACAGGCAGGTCCAAAAGTTGAAGTTAAAGAATATTGCTTCAGTGAAGGTTCAATGGAGGGGTCAACCGGTTAAGGAGGCGGCCTGGGAGATTGAGCACGACATGCAGAGCCGTTATCCTTACCTCTTTGGCACTTCAGTCTCTATGCACTTTCGAGGACAAATATTTGTTTTAAGAGGGGAAGAATGTAACGACCCGATAAGTTGTTTTGTGTATTTGAGCCCCGTTTCCCCTTTTTATGATTCACTCATGTGCATTTGTGGTGTTATACCTTGTTGGGATGGTTGCTTTTGTTTCGGGGAGGTTTTGGGTTGATTTGAACCCTTTGGTTCTTGGTTTAGAACCATAAGTTGGAAATATTGACCGAGGTTTGACTTTTGTGAAATCAACCCCGGAATGGTGTTCTGATGGATCCAATGGGTTTTTTTAGTGATATTGGACTAGGGCATATGCTAGGAATTGAGTTCGGAGGTCCCTAAGTTGATTTGGCTAGTTATTCCAAAAGTTGGCAATTTGGAGGTTCAAAAATTTCTTAAGTTTGATCGTAGATGGAATTTATAGCTATCGGATTGGGATTTTTGTTTTGGGACTTGGAATAGGTATGTTTTTTCATTTGAAACTTGTCTGCAAAATTTGGTGTCATTACGAGTTAGTTTGATAGGAATCGGGCGCTTGGTTGTGATTCTAGTGATTCTTGAGTTCATTGTGAAATTTCATGTGTTTTGATGTCCAATTCATGGTTCCAGATGTTATTTTGGTATTTGATCGCGCGAGCAATTTTGTATGATATTTTTAGACTTGTGTGGATGTTTAGTGTGGAGCCCGAGGACTCGGGTGAGTTTCAGACGTCTTTCGCATTGGTTTGAACGTGTTCCAAGTTGTGGTGTGTTGGTGCTATAGTTGTCGTAATTGCAAAGGTTGGGCCTAGGCTGGCTAGCTCGCATTTGCGACCAATTGGCCGCATTTGCGTAAGAGACTGACTCTGTAAATGCGAAGTCAGTGTCGCATTACGACGTTTCCCTGGGTTGTCAGGTGCCGCATTTGCGAGGTGATCTCCGCATTTGCGAGGGTCCGTAATTGCGAACCCAAGGTTGTATTTGTGGCTTATGCACCTGAACAAAAGGGCTAGAATTATGGGCCTTAGGTTCATTTATCACATTTTAGAACCCTAGACTCGATAGGTGGCGATTTTTGAGGAGGGATTTTCACATACAACAATTGGATGAGTGATTTCAATCCATTTTCAATTATATTACATGATTATCAATGAGAGTTAACCTCTAATCCATGATATTTGAATAGAATTTTTGGGGAATTTTGTCTATATTTTGAAAAATAAAAATTTAAGATTTGAGAGTCGAATTGGACTTGGATTTTGAATTGGACGTGGGTAGCCGAAATCTACCCTTGGACTCGGGTTTTGACAAGACGAGCCTGGAGTTTACTTTTGTAAAGATCATGACTTTATTTATCAGAATTGGTTTCTCTTGCATTGTTTGATATTATTAAGTCATTTTTTGTTAGATTTGAGTCGTGCATAGGCGAATTTTGAAGGAAAAGCTATTTTTGAGTGTTGATATGGCCTAATTGAGGTATGTATCTTGCCTAACTTTGTATGGGGGAAACTACCCCGTAGAATTTGATTTAATTACACTATTTGAATTATTTGAAAGATGTGTAAATGAGGTGGCGAGTGTGTACAGAGGCTTATATGTGAAAATTGACTGGTTTAGACTCTTATGTTAGTTATATGCATTTAATTGTTGTTGTTATTACATGTTATCTCGTTCATTGATGAGTTTGCTCTTATATGCATTTTATTGAAGTTGATATTACATGTTACATCTTTCATTGTTGGGTTTATTCCTATATGCACTTAATTGAAGTTGTTAATACATGGATTATCTTTCATTGTTGAGTTTCTTCTTATGTATTTATTTGAAGTTATTGTTACATGGAATGTCATTCCTTGATGAGTTTATTCTTCTATTTCATTGTATTGTCGTTGAGACTCTTGTATACATCGTTGTTGAGTTGTGGGCTATGTTTTGTTGTGATATTAGTAGTATTATTTTGGCAATGTTGTGGCATATGGGCACGTGTGGTGTGAGTTGATTATTGTGTTCTAATGAGATGCACATGCGGCGTTATAAGGGTGGTGATATTGATGTGCATATGGCGAGATAAGGGGGATTTACGTGCGTGTTGCTAGTAAGAGAAATTACTTCATTTGAAGCACACGCGACGAGATAAGGGGACTATAGTGCGTGAAGTTATTTCGGGAAAATATTTTTAAAAATCAATGTATGGCTCACGTGGTGTTATAAGGAAGAATTGTGATTTGTGACTTGTGATATGTCATTATGAGGTGTGATACCTCGGGGTGATTCTTGATGAAAATCTTGTGTTGGAACGACTTGATTATTTGCATTGTCATGTGTTTTTCCTTAATTGATTTCACTTGCGTTTTAACTATGTTCTGGTTATTTAGCTGCATTATCACATGTTTACTCCTTGTTGTCATTTATTGCCTTTACTTTCCATGGTTAGCTTTATATTTACATTCTTCCATTGTTAGCTTTATATTGACATTCCGTTTCACTGTTAGATTTATATTAATACTTTGCACACATTTTTTCATATCTAGTAAGTGTCTTGACTTACCTCGTCACTACTATGCCGAGGTTAGTCATGATACTTACTAGGTATTTTTGTGGTGAACTCATACTACACTTCTGTATATTTTTGTGCTGATCCAGGTACCTCTAAGAGTGTCGGTCGTTAGCTAGTTGTAGGAGATTTTCTACGGAGACTTCAAGGTATATCTGCCATTACACTCGCAGGTCTCAGAGTCACTTTCTAGAGCTTTACTTTACTACTGTTTACTTTTATTCCAAACAATGATTTAATTTATATTCTTAGTTACTCTCATTAGAGCTTATGACTTGCACTACCGGATTTTGGGGTTGTATAACTATTGTTCGATTTTAGCTACGTTGTTTTATTTATTAGTTTAATGTTTAATAGTAAGTTGGTTATATCTGTTCAAACTTAACATGTGTTCGGCTTACCTAGTCTAAGAGACTAGGTGTCATCACGATTCCTAAGGTGGAATTTTAGGGTCGTGACGGGGTTGGATCAGTATTGCAATAGAAATGATCGGTTCTTTTGATTCTTTTGGTGTGGTGAGGCTTTACCGTGTGGCAATACTCTTGGGATTAGCGATATGCGTAGCTTGGTTGAGTTAGAGGGATTCATTTTTGATGGCTTGGTTATGTGCGAATGGGTTTTGAAAAGTTCTCGATTGTGTCGACCACGGCTTGAGACAGATGTCTTCTACATATATGAGGAGTATGTTGCGTGTTGTGATTTTATCGCGGATGGGGTCAAGTGGAAGGTTTCTTGTTGATGGGGTGTCTATCCTACTTGTGATTCAGAGTTTATAATAGGGTTATCGTATTTTTATATGATGGCACGATGGATGCGGTGCGACGTGTGCGATTGAGATTTGCATGTACAAGTTGCAGTTCAGCTTCAACGGGAAGGTCACAAGTTCTAGACAGCATGGACGGTTTAGAAGAATGTTGGCACTATCTGGTATCACCTGAGAAGGGTGCACATTTTAGAAAGCGCGCTGTGTTTTGACTTGCGGATGCTTGACTACTGTTACGGTAATCGCCTGATTGATCGATTGCTGATGTGCAGATTTTGCTATGCGAAACAGTGGAATTATGGAACTAGTTTTTTGATATGATTGTGTATGAGGGAGGTGTCGGTCATTTGAGTGGTGGAGTTGGGACCGTACATGTGGATTCTTTCATTCTTGGGATTTGAAGAGTAGGAAATATGAGAGGCAGATTATTCCTTGTTGTGGACGGTAAGGGTACGTTAAGAGGTTGTCAGCTGATTGTATGTGTTATAGATAGGGTATTATGGACTTTTCGAAGGTTATCTACCTATTTTGGGAGGATCAAAATTGATTTGGAGGCCACTGGTAGGCCTAATGAGAATGTGTATTCTACATCGAGTCGGGTATGTTTACTCAGCACAACTGTTGTTGAGGGGTGTGTCATTCGGTTAGAGTTGATCTTATTCATGCTGATATGTTCCATGTGTTACTCTTCTATGCTACGATGCATTGTGAGACTGTTGACTATTTACACACATGATACGATTCTATTTGGGCCTTGTGGAAGAATTCGAGCAAGATGGATCTTAGGGTGTTGAATGATTGATTGCGCCTTGGTTATGGTCTTCCTGTTGTGGTATAGTGTGCTATCCATTTCACTATGGTTATGGTCATACACTTCACATGTTTGTTGTTAATATGCATATGGTTGTTGATTGTGAGCATCATGGCTTGAGGTATTCCATGTGGACAGGTGTTTGGGTCGGGACGCATATTGCAGCGGGGTTTTGTTGGGATACGATCCTTTGTGATTATTTCATGTGCTTTGTTTCTCCTTTGTGTGATGGGTTTATAGCATTGCACCTTGTGGTGCATTTTTTGAGCTTGCGAATGGTTCTATCATTTGATTCTCTTTCCATCATTGGGTACATTTGAGTTGTTTCTTATTTAGTGCACGGATTGCACGACATGTGGCTCGAGGTGCTGCTGGTGTGGCATGTCGGCCGAGCAGCTTGTACTGGATGAGGTGAGATTATTGTACAGGGGATGAGTGATATCGTATTTGATTAAGGTATATTTGGAAGAATAACGTCATTAGTCAGCTCAGAATTTGGCTATGGTTCTTATCAGGCGAGATAGCTCCACGACTTGTTGATATGATGGGTGGTTGCGCATTTCTGCGTGTGTCTTTCATCATTTGCATAATATAGATGTTTAGAACATGATTTTATTTGATATGAGGTTTGTTACTGGTACCAGATTTGTTATTGAGAAGTTATTGTGATCGAAAGTTATTGCTATGAGTATCTGAGTTATGTGGAATATCATATGATTATATTTGGAATATGGTTATAGCTTGATACAGCGTGTTCAGATTTATGCAGTATATAGATGTGAGAATCGGGTCTTATAATTAATTTTGGATGTTGGAGATGGGGTTCCAAGATTTATGGACTAAGGTTGAAGGAAGAATCTTCTGTTGGCTAATGTTGACGGGATTATGTAGATTGAGGTGACGTGGAATCACTCATAGGTATGTGTATGGTGAAGTTATATAGTGATTTGATGGCTTTGGAACGACTCTTGGCACGTTCGAGGATGAACATATGTTTAAGTGGGGGAGAATGTAATGACCCGACCGGTCGTTTTGAGCATTTGCCTTCAATTCGGTGGTTTAAGGTCATGAGTAGCTTCATATAGTCTATGATGACTTGCGTGTATCATCAGTTTTGGTTTTCGAGTGGGCCGGGATTGATATAGAAGAATGATTCTCAATTAGGAAGCTTTAAGTTGCAAGAGTTGACCAAGTTTGACTTTGGTGTATTTGACCTCAGATCGGAGTTTTTATGATTTTGTTAGGTCCGAATGGAGATTTTGGACTTGGGCGTATGCCCGGATTTGCATTTGGATGCTTCTAGAAGGTTTTAGCTCTAATTGGCGAAGGTTGGCAATTTGAAGGTTTGAAAAGTTTATAGATTTGACCAGAAGTTGACTTCGATGTTATCGGGTTCGGATTGTTGTTTCGGGAGATGGAATGGGTTCGTTAGGTCATTTGGAACTTGTGTTCAAATTTGAGGTGATTCCGAGTTATTTAGACATGTTCGACGTAAGTTTAGAAATTGAAAGTTTGAAATAGTTCATTAAGCTTGAATTGAAGTGAGATTCCTGGTTTTGATGTTACTTTGCGGAATTTGCTGCCTTGTATAGGTCCGTGTTATGTTTTGGGACTTATTGTATGTTCGTACAGGGTCTCAAAGGGCTCGATGAGTTTCAGGGTAATTTCGGATCATTTTAGATGGGTTTTGTGTTGCTGGTTTGTTGGTGTGAGGCAAGGCATTACGATCGCGAGCAGGTGATAGTGTTCGCGAAGAGATAGGTGAACTGGTGGAGTTTTGTTCTTCGCGTTCGTGGGTGAGGGAACACGTTCGTAAAGGTTGTTTGATGGGCTGGGTACTTTACACTACGCGTTCGCGACTCGGAATCTGCATTCGCGGAGGTTTGGCTGATTGTTTGTGCATCACGTTCGCGATACTAGTGACGCAAATGCAGAGGGTCTTCTTTTGCAGTGACTATTGTGCTTCGCGATTGTGAAGATATTCCCGCGATCACGATGGGTATCCTTAAAGCAGAGTTATAAAGTACTCTATTTCGGACTTTTAGTTATTTTTATCATATTTTGAGATTGAGAGCTCGCACTTTTGCAATTCTTCAGGCGATTTTCACGATTTGGATTGGGGTAAGTATTTTTGACTTGGATTTGATTATTTTACATGATTTCATCTTCAATTTTGGAATTTTAATTATGAATCAAAAAGGGAAATTGGGAATATTTGTCAAAATGTTTCTAAAGTCAATATTTGAGATTTGAACATCAATACAGAGTCGGATTTGAGCGATATTAGTGGGATTGGACTCGTATTTGAATGTGTTATCGGAATTTGTGAGTTTTGTCAGGTTCTGAGGTACGGGCACAAGTTTAACATTTGGTTGACTTTGAGTATATGATTAAAGATTCAACCTTTATCGTTTGGGTTTGTTTCCTATGGCATTATTTGATATATTTGAGTTGCTTTTTGGTTAGTTTCGAGTCATTCGGAGGTCGATTCGCGTGGGATGACTTTTATAGAGTATTATTTTGCTTGTTCGAGGTAAGTAACATATCTATACTTGGATTTGAGAGTAATTATCCCTGAGAACTATGATATTTGAGATGTGTGGGGGTAAGGCACGTGCTATGTGACGTGCGTGTGTGCATGCACTGGGGTATTCATGATCCATGTAGTTCTTAGGCTATTATATGCCTTATTTTGATATCATGCTTCTTTTATATCATGTTCTCTCCATTTGTATGACAATGCGAGTTATTATTCGTGCTAGAAATCATATCTAGGCAATCTGCTTAGTTGTTTTAGACATGATAGGGCTATTTTTGTAATATTGAGCTATTTGCCTTAGCCATAGCGATTATGTTCAGTCATGATAGTTATATCAGCATGTTTTATCTCTGTCTCTTTACACTTTTGATATGTTGTCTCACATGTTATTGGTGTCCTTGTACGTGATACGAGTTTGAGATGTATTTGTGGCACATTGTGATACTCTGTGTTGTATACTTGGATTATGTTTCTGTGAGATGTGAGCCATTGAGACTTGAGCAGATTGATGACTCACGTGGGCCATAGAGCCGTGTGGTGAGTTATGTTGGATTGGGTTGCATGTCACAACAGATTAATATTTGGGTCGCGTTGCATGCCGCAACTGATTGATATTTGGATCGGGTTGCATGCCGCAACAAGATGATATTTGGATCACCTTGCATGCCACAATAGTTATATTGATTATTGATTAGTGTTTGGGTTAAGATCTTCCCCTCCGGAGTCTGATATAACAGTGAGCGCAGGCACAATGATATATATGTGCTTTGGTGAGGAGCATTCATGCTAGGCACCCATACAGTGCTGAGTGTTGTTGTGTGTGTGATGGTGAGGGGCATTTGTGCCGGGCACCATGACTTTGCTGAGAGTGAGTGTACTTCATGAATTCACTTTAACGTTATTGACCTGACATGTAGGTATAGAGATGTATTTTTCTCATGCTAAATGGTAAACAAATATTATGGACTTGACATATATATTTGACATGTAGGCATAGAGATGCATTTTCCTCGTGCTAGATAGTAATTGAAATGTTTTACCTGTCGTTGTTAAGTTAGAAATCATGGTTTTCTTGATATATTCATGTTTTAGGGAGTTCGGTGGTAAGATTGAGGCTTTGACAGTTATACTTGAAAATCATGTCTTATTTTTCGTATTTGTCAACGAGCTGAACATGATATCTCTTGAGTTATTTTCTTTGTTGTCATCATTATATCCTGTGTTGTCAGTGATTATTGATATTGGACACTGACCTTCTTCCGAGCTCGTCACTGATTTAAGCTTGAGATTAGATTTGTTACTTATTGAGTACATGGGGTCGGTTGTACTCATACTACATTTCTGCACCTTGTATGCAGATCTTTGAGCTGAAGCTGTTGTGTATGGCGAGAGTTGGCATTGAAGATGTACCTGTTTTCCGAACATAGTGATATTTGGCTATAATTCTATATTTTTAGTGCATTACTTACCTTATATTTTGGTGTTTTAATGTTAAACTATATTATATTTGTGCTTAATCGAGTTTATTTTATGTGTAGGTACTTTGGAGATAAAATTTGAAGCAAAGTAGAGATTTTATGTGTATTTTATACACTACAAGAATGGAGTTATGATCATTTAATTATTGGATATACAATGAGTAAAGTGTGACATAACAAAAGAAGACAAAAGTCAATTGAAAAAGAAGACAAAAATGTGAAAATGGGAAGTAGGCAAAGAAACTCAAAAGTGAAGCAGAAAGAAAGCAGGCGAAACGAGACTTTCTGCTCGCGTTTGAGCTCGTGAGGCGCGGTTTGACGCGAGATGCGTCACGCGTTTCCCGTGGCGACGCGTGGTCCGGGTCTCAAGCCTATTTTGTCTTTTTTTTTTGTTTTGGACTTGGTTATTTCGTCTAGGCCATTTTCCTACACATATAAATAGTCTGTAAACATAATTTTTGGAGGATTATACCTGAGATTGGACCAAGGGGGAGCATGGAGCCGCCGTGTAGGCCAGAATTCATCAGATTCCATCTTTCTTCTATCAAACTTAGTAATCTTTACTTTTTCATGATGATTTATTATTTTGCTACCATGTATATGTGGATCTAAACTTCACGTTCTAGGGTTGTGGTTGTCATGAATATTGAAATTTATTAATTATATTACCGTTAATTCGAGTTATCATCTTTGGTTGTTTCTCTAATTCTGTACATAATTGCTTAATAGTTTGGCCAGCAGTTGAGTTCTATTTACTATGCTATGCTATGCTTGGGAAAGCCGTGTTTAGATTAGAGTAGAATTGGAGAGAGCTTGTTTCTGAACCCGTGGCTCGGGAAAAGATTTTGCCGTTTGGATAGGAATATACCTAATAGTCTTGCTTAGTTGAATACCGTATTATATTCATTCATGATAGATTCAAGACCATAGGAATATAGGGTTGATATATTATGGATAGACAGATAGTATTGTGGGAACATGCTATTTATATAAACGATCCGTCAACTAGCAATCATAGATAATTTGGATTAATAGGTGTAATTACAAACTCAATAGGATTGATAAACCGACCACAACCCTGAAATTTATATCTCCCTTGGTTACGTGTTTGAATTTCACAATAGTAGTTGTAATAGAAAAGTTAAACTTTTGATCATCTTCGACAGTAAGTTGATTTTAGTTTGCTTAGTTAACGGTTAATCTAAGTCTCTGTGGGTTCGACATCCGACTTTCGAGTCACTTTATTACTTGACGGCCACGTATACTTGCGTGTACTTGGGGAATAAACACATAGCTACCACTTATTTTTGGTAGTTTTAGATTTGTATTCTGTTTATACATATTCCAAACAAATGTTGTATTTATTTTTATACCAGCTTTGTAAATCTAAGTTTTAGTAGCTCATGACTTGTACTACCAATCATGGGGTTATTGTCTGGAAATTATGTTATTTCACTTATTGATTTCTTATTTATTTTCATTAAAACTGAATAACAATGTTTGGCTTACCTAGCGGGTTGAGTTAGGTGCCATCACGACTAGGTGAATTTTGGGTCGTGACAGCTTCCTTCGTTCTGTTTAAGCAAATGAGAAAATTTGAATACTAGTAGTGGTTAGTATAAGTAAAAATTGAGTAGAACAATCAACGGAATACGGGAATAGTCTCGGGATCAAAAGGTCACAATCTGAAGTAATGTTAATATTAGCTACTAATCTAGTTATATTTTTATCCTCGTTTAATAACTCTGTGAAAAGAAAAAGAATTGAGTGCAATCAAACTAATAAATTAAGAGTTTAAATTGAGTCGAGAATTTCGCCTTTTAGTTTTCAAATTGAATGCGATAAATCACATGCAAAGGATTCCCAATTAAATAGCCGCATTGCATGTGGAGAACAAGAAACCAAAATTAGTGAGATTTAGAACTAGGAAGATTCTTGTGGCAATTATCAACCTTATAAATTTTAATTCAAACCTTTCAATTATGCATGCATTTCAGTGCCGAAGACAGTAGGTTGGGGGTTCATAAATTTTCTGTCACGTGAGAGGCAACATGCACACTAGTTGTAAATTACTTGGCGTTAACCTAATTAATTACTTTCTACGGTCCACAATAAGTGATAAATTTATCTTTTTATTTTGGTCCCTGTGGAATCTTATAACGATGAATGTTTAAAAGTTTCCCTGATTCAACGCAATTACTTAAACTAAGAGGTCGTTCTTTTACGAGATAAAAATTGTAATGTTGGGATTAATAATGTATGGATTATAAAGTATGAATTGTCATATTAGTATGGCGTCTCGCACAATGTAAGATTTAAAATGTATTTGTTTACATTTGTCATTGTTTAACACATACGGATTATTTTGGACTTTTTATTTGCTTTAATCCATATATTATTATTTCCCGCATTCTTATTCCACTTTCAATCCTCCATAGAATAATATTAAAATTCTTACATAACTTACCCAAGAATTATCTATATCTATCTAATCTATAATATTATAAAAGTGGAAATTCCTTAACTAAAAAATTAAATTACATAAATGCCCTTGTAAATAATTTAAATACGTTATTTATACCAATTTTTTAAATAAACGCCAAATTTATTTGAAGGGATGTGATCCTTCACCTTAGTGAAAGTGGCGACTCTTTACAATATTTAGATGTAAAGGACGCCTAGAAAGGACGCCTCTCTTCATACACTTGCAATTTAATGGCCCCTCTTATAACCTACTCATAAATAATAAATAATCTGTTCAATTTTTTTGGAAAAAATAAAACTAAGGAGACACCAAAAAACTATGCCTGCCTTCAGATGCTTTTAATCTTAAAAAGAAAAAGAATGCCAAGCTTCAGACAAAACGTTGTTTCTAACGTTGCTCCTATGAAGCCCTTGCAACTGTTTAGTGTGATCCTCTGGAAAAAAAAAAACTTCCCATGACACTTTCTACTCATGTTCGATCGTCTTTGTTAATGCTGGTATTATTCTGTCCATCTATCTTTCCCTCTAAATTCACGGCGATATTCGTAGGCGAAATGCAAGTGCGCTTCTACTTGAATTTTATTTGTTAGATTTTCTACAATGGAGTAAATTAAGAAGCAATTTGGTTCATAGCAATTGAATGATAAAGATATAAACAATTTAATGAATTAAAAATTGAATGAAATAGATCTGAGAATAGTGAAGGGAATAAAGCATGGTTTGTTCAATGAGATAAGTGATTCAAGAATAAATAATAGAAGACTTCTTTTAAATTCTGACTTTACAGAATTTACGTCCTACACATTACAAATTTTGTCTTTACAGATATATAATGTGCATATATTTTGCCTACTGTATTAGTATACGTTACTCATGGTGTAACTATAACTCCTTATGTTAACGTGGACTTTGGATAAAATTTGATGTTACAAATGTGGAACACTAAAAATACTTTTTGAATCACTGCAATATTGAAATTACCTTTTCAAGTCTCAAAAACAAAATTGTTTGCTTATTAAATACTAAGTTTTTTAGAAGTCGCTAAAGTTCCAAATCACAAAATAAATCAACAAAACATTGTAAATCTTATCCTGATTTAAGTGGTAGCCAATGCCGATTTGTGTTCTTCATTGTTCTCTATTTTTGTTCATTGTTTACTCATGTAATACCTCTCATTTACTATATGTCTATCATTCTATTGCGTAGATATTATTATCTATTTTGATATTAACCATTTATTTTCTATATATATATATATATATATATATATATAGAAAATAACTTTTTATAGAATTCGGTAGTTGAGAAGATGATATTTTCTCCTTGTCTGAATTCTTGATTCGAGAATCATGACGTTGTTTCTTGGATTGTTGAACCAATCTTTTTATTTAAAATTATGTTGTGATTATTTTATTTGTAGGTACAGGAAGTTATTTTTTTGTTACTTTATTTTTTTTACAACATGGGTAGAAGTTGTGAATTATATGTTATATTGGTTGGTTTATCAGAGAACATAGAAGTTGTAAAGCTTTGGCTAGAGAGAGCAAAAACCACACAGGTGATGTCTTCCGAAGGAGCTGAAAAGCCACGAAAATGTGGAAAAGGGGTACCATGAATTTACAAAAAATGAATTCATTGTCGGGGACATTTGGGAGCCTTTTTCATCCACTACAAAAAATGGGGTATTTGCGGCGGGCTATTATGCGGCGGTTCAGAACTGCTGTAATTATAATTAATGGCGGCTTCCAAAACCGTCAGAATCGCTTCCACCAAAAGGTATAATACGTCGGTTTTCCTTTAACCGCCGCAATATGTCAAAGAAACTGCCCCAATATGTATTGTTAAAATTGGCTATTTACTTTTGCTGTTTGTGGCGATTATTAACCGCCATAATTGTTGTCTTTAAAATTATAGCCAAAAGCTGTCCAGTTTATAGCCAAAAACTGCCATAATTGTAATATTTTTAATGTTAAGTTTTTAATTCCACATTTAGATCCTTTGTACTCCACAAAATCCATCATAATATGTAATCAAGCACCCATCATAATAATTAGCATAAATTATAGAGAATTAGATAAGCAAAATATTCATCATATTAAAACATAAGTGCCCAAAATCCATATCATCCAAGATATAAGTTTAAGTTGCAAAGAGTTATTCAACAGTTACAACACAAAAAAAATATAGTTCATCCTAACAATGATTACTAATTGTCATTTGCTTCATTTTCATAGTTACTTTCGTCAAAGGATCTTCTTGGCCCGGTTGGTGACAGAACGTCATCTCCAACGCCATCTCCTAGATTGGGTGCCTGCATAAAAAAAAACTAATTAGTAGTCTCAAACATTTACTTTAAAACACTTCAATCACTGCTCTCATTCCACCAGCCTTTTACTGAGAAACAATGGGTGTTAACTAAGCAAACAAAAATGAACAAAGAGTGCTTCTTTTTAGCTTCTCCACTATTGGACCAAGAGGAGTTGTTCTCATCGAAACCATTGCCAAAGCAACATCCTATAGAAAATGACAGCACCATAAACATCTGTAGAAACAGCAAATACTTTCCAGGTCTGTATTCATAATAATTCAGCTTCCAAAATATGTGTTATTTCACTTGGTTATTCTATATGGACATACAAATCTTGAATGTGAAAACAAAGAAAAAATAAGTACTTGTACCTGTGAAGGAGTCGAAAATAAGTGAGCAAACTCCTTGGGAATTTTCTGATGTTTGGCTAAAAATCCATATTTTTGCATGTAATTAGCCTTGCATTATACCTCGATCTTGTTAATTTTTATGTGAATATTTGTGACTCGAGCTTAATAATGTTATTTATATGTGTAAGAGTCAATCGGAAGTGATTTGAAAAGTTTTTAATGCAAATGGACGTCAAAATGGAAGAATTTGGAGGAAGTATAAGTTTGGTGCCCAGGTTGTTGCCAGGCACCAACCAAAACGCCATTGACAGAAGTGGAAAAGGTTTGTTGTCCAGGTTGGCGCCAGGCGTCAACCGAGATGCCAAAGGACGGATTTTGTCCTAATTCGACTGGGACTTGGAGATTTCAACCCTACACGTCCCCAACATATATAAAAGGGGTTCTAAACCTATTTTAGTGGGGGGGATCGAACATACTTTGGACCAAGGGAGAGCATGGAGCCGCCGTGGAGGCCAAAATTTATCAGATTCCATCTTTCTTCTATCAAACTTATTAATCTTTACGTTTCTTTGGATTAATTGTTGTTTTACTACCGTGTCTATGTGGAGCTAAATTTCGCGTTTTAGGGTTGTGATTTTCATGAATATTGAAATTTATTAATTACATCACCGTTAATTCCAGTTATCATTGTTGGTTGTTTCTCTAATTCTGTACATAATTGCTTAATTGTTTGGCCATCAATTGAGTTCTATTTACTATCTATATTATGTGTAATGACCCAACCGGTCGTTTTGAATATTTGTACTTCGCTCGGTAGTTTACGGGCACGAGTAGCTCCGTATGATGTATTATAACTTATGTGAATCGTCGGTTTTGATTTTCAGGTTATTCGGGACTGATTTGAAAGAATGATTCTCAACTAGGGAGCTTTAAATTTGAAAGAGTTGACCAAGTTTGACTTTTTAACATTTGACCTCGGATTGGAATTTTGATTGTTCCGTTAGCTCTATTGGATAATTTTGGACTTGGGAGCGCGTCCGGATTGTGATTTGGAGGTCCGTGGTTGAATTTGGCTCGAAATGGCCAAAGTTGAAATTTTAGAAAATTTGTCCGGGAGTGGACTTTTTGATATCAGGGTTAGATTCCGATTTCAAAAGTTGGAGCAGGTCCATAATGTCAAATGTGACTTGTGTGCAAAATTTGAGGTCAAACGGACGTGATTTGATAGGTTTCGGTATCCATTGTGGAAGTTTGAAGTTTCAAAGTTCATAGATTTTGATTTGAGGTGCGATTCGTCATTTTGATGTTGTTATGTGTGATTGAGGCCTCAAGTAGGTCTGTATTATGTTATGGGACTTCTTGGTACATTTGGACAGGGTCCCGAGGGGTTCGGGTGAGTTTCGGACGTAGTTCGGATAATTTTAAATGGTTTTTGCATTGTTGATTTTTCTGCTGTTACCTGTTGCTTCTGACGTTCTTCGCGATCGCGAAGGCGTGGCCGCGATTGCGAAAGATGTTTGGTAAGTGGAGCTATATGTTCTTCGCGTTCGCGCTTCTGAGGTCGCGTTAGCACTGGTTTGAAAATTGTAGTCTTCGCGTTAGCATCCATGGCTATGCGTTCGCGTAGTGTTGAGCGGGGATTGGTAAGTCTATATGGATTCTTCATCGCGTTCGCAGTGAGTTGTCCACGATCGCAGAAGTTTGGTAGTGTGTTTCATCACGTTCGTGAGGGTTTTGCCGCGAACGCGTAGTGCAAAGTGAGGCAGTGTGGATTTCTGCTTCGTGAATGCGAGGCTTCTACCGTGTTCGCGTAAGAGGATGCCTCGGCAGAAGTATAAAGTACTCTATTTCGAGGGTTTCAGCCATTTTTATATTTTGGGACCTATGGAGCTCGGATTGAGGCGATTCTTGAAGTAATTTTCACCATATGAATTGGGGTAAGTGTTCTCTACTCGGGTTTGGTTATATTTCATGAATCTATCTTTATTTTTTGTAATTGGATTGTGATTTTCAAAGAGGAAATTGGGGGTTTTGGCCTAAAGTTTCATAATGTGAATTTTGAGTTTTGAACATCGATTCGAAGTCGGATTTGAGTGAAACTAGTATGGTTGGACTCATAACTGAATGGATTGTCGGATTTTATGAGTTTTGTTGGGTTCTGAGGTGCGGACCTGGGTTGGACATTTTGGCCGATTTTTAGTTTTTGATTAAAGATTCGACCTTTTTCATTTGTAGTGCTGAGGGTACGAAATCCCGAATTACGTGTTATGTGATTGGTATTGAGGTGACGCACATGCTAGGTGACGGGTGTGTGGGCGTGCACCATGTGAATTGTGACTCCGTTGTTTCTTTGGCACTATATAGTGGCCCTATTTTTGTTGATATCTGTGTTATTACCATGTGATAAAGTAAATGAGCTGTCAATCATGCTAAATATCATGTTTAGGCTTTATGCTGATATTGTTAGGACCCATAGTGGTTGTTTCTTGCTGTCATCTCACTGATTTCATTGATATATCATACTCAGTCATATTCATGCATTCATATCATATCTCAGTCTTAGTTGTTATTTATTTATACATCATATCATTGTTGTCGGGCTAGTTTCATGACATTTTGAGCCCGTGAGTGCGACTGGAAAAATTGATGACTGAGTGAGCCCAGGGGCTTGTTTGTGAGGATATTGATACTATAGCACGTGAGTTGTCCGTGAAGTACGTGAGTTGTCTGTGCGGATCCATATATTGATACTATAGCACGTGAGTTGTCCGTGCAGCACATGAGTTGTCCGTGTGGATCCAGATATTGATATTTTGACACGTGAGTTGTCCGTGCGTATTATAGCGCTTGGGCTGTAGGAGCCCTTCTGGAATCTGCACACCCCCAGTGAGCGCAGTCGACTATAAATATATGAATCGGGCTGCATGCCGCAACGAGTATTGTACAACGCTGAGGGATTGAGTGTGCTGAACATTGAGCATAGTGATAGCAGATGCGAGATAGTGAGATTGAGTACTCTAAGAGTGTGAGTACATGATTCATCTCTGAGATACATGCCATTGGCATGCACACATGACATACAGACATAGAGATGCATTTTTTCTCACGATGTACGGTATCATTCATGACTTTTTACACACATTGATATGTGGGCATAGAGAGGTATTTTACACTTGCTATCTGGAAAGAAAATGAAACAACTTATTTATTATGGAAAGGATATTTGGAAACAAAATTACAGTTTTCAAACTTACTCGTATATTTGGCATTTTCGGTAAAAGATTTGGGTTTTTACTAAGATACTTGAAAATCATGACTATTTTCTGAAACTGTGAACGAGTTGAGCATTTTATTTCTGATATAATCTCTTATTACTTGTATTATGCTGTTATGAACTATTGTGGGATATTGGTATTGGACACGACCTTGTGTTAGCTCGTCACTACTTTCAACCTAAGGTTAGGTTTGTTACTTACTGAGTATATGGGGTCGGTTGTACTCATACTACACGTTTGTACCTTGCGTGCAGATATTGGTCGCTGATGTTGCTGTGTTCGATGGGAGCTGGATTGAAGATGTACCTGCATCCCGGTTGTAGCTGCCCCTTGTTTGTGGTAGCTTTAGATCAATAAAACTCTATTTATGTACTTTTCAAACAGACGATGTATTTATTTCATTTCATCTTTGTAAATTCTATTATTAGAAGCTCATGATTTGTACTACCAGTCCTTGGGAAATGTATAAAATTCAATAAATTACTATCGTTTATTTGTCTTGTTAATATCATTAAAATTGGATAGTTACTAGTTGGCTTACCTAGCGAGTTGGGTTAGGTGTCACACGACTAGTGAATTTGGGGTCGTGACACTATGTTTCGGAAAGCAGTGTTTAGATTAGAATAGAATTAGAGAGAGCATGTTTCTGAACCCGTGGCTCGGGGAAAGATTTCGCGGTTAGGATATGAATATACCTAATAATCTTGCTTAGTTGAATACCCTATTATATTCGTTTATGATAGACTCAATACCATAGGAATATAGGATTGATATATTGTGGATAGGCAAATAGTATTGTGAGAACATGCTATTCATATAAACGATCCGGTCAACTAACAATCATAGATAATTCAGATTAACAGGTGTAATTACGAAATCAATAGGATTGACAAACCTACCACAACCCTGAAATCTTCATCTCCTTTGATTAAAATCCAACCAAAATCGTTTGCTCCTAATTAATTTAGCTAATTGCTTGTTTAATTTATGCAAAAGTAGTTTAGTAAAAAAATAATATTATTTATTATCTTGGACAGTAAATTGATTTTAGTTTGCTTAGTTAACAATTAATCTAAGTCTCTGTGGGTTCGGCATCCGACTTTCGAGTCACTTTATTACTTGACGGTCACGTATACTTGTGTGTACTTGGGGAACCAACAAGTTTTTTGGCGCCATTGCCAGGGACTTAGTTATTGATTGTTTATCTACGTTAAGCTTTTAATTGATTTCTCTTCAATTTTTAAATTTTATTATTTAGTTAGTATTTTTTTCTTTTTCTTTTTCTTTTTATTTTCACATGGCATCTTGGAATGAAAATTATTTGAATGATAGTTATTCTTACTTTGATGATCCTTGTCCATATTGTGGAGGACCCTACTAGTGGAAATATTGTCAAAATATTCCCGGGAGTGAGTTCAGAGCACCATCTCAATCTTATGAGTGGAATATTTGTAATATGTATGGTGGTCAAGGTGGCCATTGGGATGGCTGTCCTAATTATTTTTATCCTTCTTCGAGCACTTATTATGATATTTCTAATAAATTTTGTGAGTTTGACAGGAACAAAGTGGAGAATGTAGAATATGATGCTCAGACTATGGACTTGTTGAGGCAATTAGTGAAACAAACTGTTGAACGCCGAAAAGACTTTGAAAATTTCAAGGCAACAATCAAGATAATGGAGGCTAAAGTGAGTGAAATGTCTGAGCCATGTACGGTCCGACAATCAATTGTAGAGGATATTGGTCACGAGTTTTGTGAAGTCGAAGAAGAATTTGAGAGCCCATCTATGGTGCAAGAAGTAGAACTCCAAGAACTACTTGATATCGAACGTGATGCCTATATTACGGATATATTGAAGCAAGTAGCAGAGTAACATGATGAACTCAGACGATCTATGAACAGAATGAGTGCAACAATCACCAGAATGAAGGCCAATGCAGAAGACTTTGCCGAAGAGAGCGAGTTCCATCAAAAGGAAAATTTTGAAGAAGTGGAGATTTTGAGCCAAACTTGGCTAATGGAACAAGCTGAACGATTAGAAATATATAAGGCTCAACATGATAAAATTATGGATGGGATGAAATACTTAATAGAAGGAAGAGCTGAACTGGGACAAGAGATCGAAAAATTTGGCATTCCTATTCATGACTTGGGAGCTCAATTGAATGCAAAGTTTGATGCGTCTAACGCCCAACAAAATAGTTCTGAGTTGTGTGAAGCTGAAAAGGAGCTTATACGCCAAATTGAGGAGCTAAAAGTGGAGAGTCAAGCATTATACCATATTTTTCTTGAGGATGCCAATATTGAGAAGAGTGTTCTAGAGTCATGTGATAAAGTAGATAATATTATATTTGAAGACTCTAGTGTGCGTATATATGAGGATGTAAATAATGACGCAATACTAGAGTTGGAACGCATTGGTCCTCATTCCATCCATTTCTCAACATTGTGTTTGGATGATGATATGGGAATTGAGTCATTCGAGCCTTTGGAGGAGCCAACGGACGAGGAACAAGGTGCTTACATTCTTGAATTTTTCATGCCAGAGAGACAAAATTACATACCTCATCTGAAGGCTAAGAAATATAGAATGCAAAATTGGTTACTTGGCCCAATTATATTTGTCCCACCACCCCGAGAACATAGCAAAAAGCTTGAAGCCGAATTGGGGGCTTAATTCATAAGTTCGAGGTGGAGGCAAAAAGTGACTCAAGTCGTGTCGCGACGTTAAATTAGGCGCTTGTTAGGAGGCAACCCAGCTTTACTGATTTCTTTTATTTTTATTTTTGTAATATTTTTTCTTTGTATTATTTGTTTCTATTTTGTAGGATTACAAGCATAGGAAGCAAAGCCATTGGAAGAGTGCAAAAGCGAGCTAGATGGTGAGAACTAAGTGTGGGGTACCCACACAAAGGACCGTACCTGGGAGAAGTCTGAGTACCTCGTGAGCCGTGATTGCTTCGGCCTTTGGCATTTCAGGGAGTTTCTTGTCCACCCTCGTTATTGTTTTGCTTTATTTGTGCATTGGGGACACTGCACTCTTTTAAGTGTGGGGTGAGAGAATTCCTCTAGATAATTAGTAGTAGTATGTTAGTAAAAATATTAACTTCTTATTTTGATTTTAGCTTCTTATTTTTTATTTTCGTAGTTGTGTGATATTTTAGTAGTTTAATTTTTTTAAATAAAGAAAAATCGGAAAAAAGTAAAAAAGGTTAGACTTTTTCCGACGATGGATCTCCTAGACAGTTTTCTTGAGGGATTAAAGTAAAAATAAAAAATATAAAAATATGTTTTTTAGTTAGTAATAATCCCCCGTGGTTTTTCTTTGTACCTCGGTTCTTTTCCATGGGATGTAGTTTGAACCGGGTAGTAGTTTTTTTTTAGCGTAGGATTTAGGAAAAAATGAAGGAAGAAATATGAGAGTCCTGGGCGCTCTTGACTTGTTTGATAGTAGCATATTTAGGCATCGGCATGTGTAGTATCTTCACTATATTTTGAAATTGATCATGATGCCATTATAATTTGGATAGCATATTTTATGATGCCTATGTCTCATTTTCTTGACTTATGTTAATTTTGTGCTTAATGCTTAATATCTTGTGGCTCCGTGAATACTTGCATTAGTTTGAGAGTCGGAATGAGACCGTCCTTAGTGAGTCATGTGCCATGTGTGAAGTGAGATTTTTATGGAGTCCATGTCATTGTACTTGTGTCTAGAACTTGCCCGGTATGTTAGTTGAAGCGAAAGTTTAGGTGATGCTCGGTTTGAAAAATGATTTTAGGCTTTCTTTGATCTTTTCGAGCTTAAATGCTTATCACAAATAAAATCTATCCTTAGTTAACTATTTTGAGCCTATACACTTTTATTTGGCACCCACATTACAAGCTTATACCCTTTTTGTTCTTACTTTACATTATTTTGATCCTTTTACCCCTTAAAGCACTTTAATTGTGAAATGAGCGCTAAAAGAATTAAGGAGGAAATTTCGGTGGCTTTCTAGTGGAACCAATGAAAGGAAGAAAGGTGCACTTATTTTGTAAAAGAATACACCACTAGCGAAAATTATAAAGAAAAGGAAAAATTTAGATGAATAAATTGGTATCTTGTTCTTGCTAGTGAGTATAAGTAAAGTAGTGCCTAAAGAAAGAGGGAACGTTGTTAGGGATGATTTTAGTTGTGAAATTGAAGTTGGGATTGAATATTTTGCACTTACAGTTGATTACGAGATGTGTTAAAGTGCTTAGTGGGGTTAGCCACTATTCCTAAATATATCCTTCCCGTCCCTTAGCTCACATTACAACCATGAAAAAGTTCTAATTGATTTTAGATCGAGTGAGCCTACATTAGTAGAGATTTACATTAAGGACAATCCTATGGTACCAATTGCATGCATGTGACTTTTTTTGTGAGAGTGAGCACTTTTTTTTGATATATATGAGTCCTTAAAATATATTTGAGCATTTGATTTGAATATGTGGATTCAACTTACTCTTTTGTTCTTGTTGTGAGGGCACATGATTTCACGAGGGATAAGTAACGTTATTAGACTTCTCTAGGATGTTGGGTATTCAAGCCATGTGTTCAATGTGACACTAAGTCGGTTTTAGAGGCTAGGATTGTTATAAGCTTGTTGTCTTTATTGTGAATATTTTTGAAGAATGGCAAAAGTTAAAGGGAAGTGTAAGTGATTGCATATGCTACAGTTTAACTGTTTCTATCAACCGTGGTTATTGGTGTAGTGTACTTCAAATGTGTAAATATAAAGTGCTCAAGAATAGTGTGAATTGTTGGTTGCTCGAGGACGAGCAAAAGCTTAGGTGTGGGGTGGTGCTGTTTGGCTAAAAATCCATATTTTTGCATGTAATTTGACTTGCATTATACCTCGATCTTATTAATTTTTGTGTGAATATTTATTACTCGAACTTAATAATATTATTTATATGTGTAAGATTCAATTGAAAGTGATTTGGAAAGTTTTTAATGCACATTGACGTCAAAATGGAAGAATTTGGAGGAAGTATAGGTTTGGTGCCCAAGTTGGTGCCAGGCACCAACCAAAACGCCATTGATAGAAGTGGAAAAAGTTTGCTGTCCAGGTTGGCGCCAAGCGCCAAGCGAGACACCAAAGGGCAGATTTTGTCCTAATTCGGCTGAGACTTGGGATTTCAACACTACACGTCCCCAACATGTATAAAAGGGGTTCTAAACCTATTTTTGAGGGGGATCAAACATACTTTGGATAAAGGGAGAGCACGGAGCCGCCGTAGAGGCCGAAATTCATCAGATTCCATTTTTCTTCCATCAAACTTGGTAATCTTTACGTTTCTTTGGATGAATTGTTGTTTTGCTACCATGTCTTTGTGGAGCTAAACTTCGCGTTTTAGGGTTGTGATTTTCATGAATATTGAAGTTTATTAATTACATCACCGTTAATTCGAGTTATCGTTGTTGGTTGTTTCTCTAATTCTGTGCATAATTATTTAATTGTTTGGCCAGCAATTGAGTTCTATTTACTATCTATACTTTGCTTGGGAAAGCAATATTTAGATTAGAGTAGAATTAGCGAGAGCATACTTCTGAACCCATGGCTCGGGAAAATATTTCGCGATTAGGATACGAATATACCTAACAGTCTTGCTTAGTTGAATACCGTATTATATTCGTTTATGATAGACTCAATACCATAGGAATATAGGATTGATATATTGTGGATATGCGAATAATATTGTGGGAACATGCTATTCATATAAATCCAACCAAAATTATTTGCTCATAATTAATTTAGCTAATTGCTTGTTTAATTTCTGCAAAAGTAGTTTAGTAAAAAAATAACATTATTTATTATCTCCTCTGATTAAAATCCAACCAAAATCGTTTGCTCCTAATTAATTTAGCTAATTGCTTGTTTAATTTCTGCAAAAGTAGTTTAGTAAAAAAGTAACATTATTTATTATCTTGGACAGTAAATTGATTTTAGTTTGCTTAGTTAACGATTAATCTAAGTCTCTGTGGGTTCAGCATCCGACTTTCGAGTCACTTTATTATTTGACGACCACGTATACTTATGTGTACTTGGGGAACCAACAATTTCCTATTTTCATTTGAAATAAGCTTATTAGCGCATTTAATTATGATCTCATATTTTCCATCTCTTGCAACCATTATGGAGGTGGAGCACTAGCGCTAGCTGCGCCCATATAAGAACAATTACCTCGTATTGATGTTTGCTTGAATACTACAGTTGAAACTGCACCCATGCCTAAGCCTCGAACACGACCAGGGTGCTCGGGACTGAAGACTACACCAAGCGCGTCATTCGGTGAAATTTTTGCCAGAGTTTCTGGTCTTTGTCTTCGAATTTTTTCAATTCTTTCCTACACGAGAGACAAAATATAATTACAAAAGCCTACTACAACAGAATGTACTACCGAATCATTGGCTATATACTGTCACTGGCCATGGTAACTGACCGTGATATAACGAGTTTAATTAGATAGATAATGTACATAAATTAATTCCTTCAGATAGTACATTTATCTCTGGCTTAGTAATACTAGCTGGTCCTGAACTAGCACATCATGGATGTCTCCTTTTTAATGCAATACAGTTACACGAGGGAAAGAAAAGGATCAAAATGGCTTCAGTGGTATCACTTGTTATCAAGAAGTTGCTGCACTTATTGTTCTGTTTATACTATTCAGGAATCAATTAGGGTTAACATTTCTGCTTTTGTTAGGCAATTTTTCTTCATCTTTGATGCAAGTATTGCAGGCAATTCAAGAGCAAGAGAGATCTCTTAGAGACACATTCAAGAAACACTCAATAGACTACCCTACTTATGTCCATGTATAGCTTTAACTGAAAGTATATATATGCAAATTCATTACTGCAGAAGTAGTTAACAATGACACAAATGAAACCATCTGAAAACGTCCTATGGGAAAGGAAAAAAAAAGAGAACTAATCCACTGCACATATATAACTCTTTTGTCATTTATTGTAGCATGTTCCAGAAAATATTGGCTGCTATGGAGTAATATAGGAAAAGAAAAGTAGGAAATAGATTATGCAATGGCTAATCAAGATTAAGGTAGAAGAAACTGTTCTTATCATGGCATTGATGTAGGTGACAAAATGTACTAGAGAAACTAAGTTTTTATAATAATGGATTGGGACGAACTTAAAAGGAGCGACATGGACAATGAGAAGCTATATAGCTGACTCTAATTTGTTTGGGACTGAGTAGTAGTTTTTGTCGTTTAGACTAAAGTTTAGGCAATTAGTAGAATGCAGCAGCAGTGTTTGATCCAAGGATTGTCTCGCGGCTGCTGGTTTGAGGATTCAGATTACTTTCAATTTATCATTCTGCCACCTATCAGCATGTACTAATAATTTAAAGTTAAACTCCTCACTGTATCACCACACGTTTTCAGATGTTTTCATTAAGTATGAAAATGGATATGGAACAAGATTAGCATAATAAAACTGTTTAAATCTATCAAATGAAATAACAGTAATCATGTCAAAACTTACCCCAATCTCCCTAGCTTGATCATTCACATAACTCCCATCTTTCCTCTCATGAGTCTCAGTCCACACTTTGCCTCGATCAACTTCTTTTCCGTGTTTCTTCTGAATGTTTTAAAAAGTAAAATTAAACTAAATAACTCTTGTCACATTAAAGCAACGGTAAGTACGTCGTATTAAACTACCATCAAAGCCCTTCTTCTAGCCAAACTCATAGCACCACTAGTATGGGGAAGTATTTGTTGTTGTCGAATCCGTTGTTTTCTCCAGCAAAGCGCCTACGAGTCAAAATAGGAGAATTTTTGTTACATATAAAAAGCAACAAGGGGCCCAATTGCATTAAGCAAAACAAAAAAAGGGAAAAAAAGAAGCCACAACAGTGGCAGAGAAGAAGCAGCGAAACAAAAAAGGAAAACAAAACAGAAGCAACAGCAGTAGAGACAAGAAGAAGAAGAAGAAGAAGAAGAAGAACCTTTGTTTTCTCTTTTGAACGATAGTTAACATACTGCCCATTGGTCCATGGAAATTCCTTCTGGAGTATTCTTGATGATATTTTCTTTACTCAATAATGGATCCTCAGCCTCATGCCATAGTTTAAGCCTGAAATCCTTCCACTTTTTTAAAGAGAATTGTTAATCCAACCTTTTACCTTTTGCTGATCACTCGTAAAGAAAAATCGAGACTTCAAAAAAATAATATATGTTAGTTTATTGATGACATAACTATAACATATAAACTAAGCAAAAGAATTAAAAGGCATTACCATTACGAAATCATTAAAAGCATGGTCCATAAAAGGTTTAGGAATGGATGCCCAACTCTCGAAGCCAATAGGAAAGTATCGAGGATTTGTAGCAAGCTTCCCCAAAAATCCTGCAAGAAGGCCGGCTGATTTTTCAATAGGTTGAGCAAACTCATCACATTCTACAATTATACACAATCCATTCTCCAATTTATGGACGTCCTAAACCTTAAACCTAATAGATTTGATCACTTGATGTTCATCTGCAACAAAATAAAGACCATATAAAAATATTAATCGAGGAAACAAAATCATTTTTAATTTATATGTACCTATAACATTGACAACCCAATCACGAGGCTCTGAGTCATCTGTAACTCGTTTACGTCTAGTTGGTTGTGAAGAGACTGCATCAGATAATAAAGATGCAATAATATTATGTGACGAGACTCCATCAGATGATGAAGATGGAATGATATTCTGTGATGAGATTCTATTAGTTGATAAAGATGGAATGACATTCTGTGACGAGACTCTATTAGTTGATGAAGATGGAATGACATTCTGTGATGAGACTCTATTAGTTGATGAAGATTGAACGATGGGCTGTGTATGACGTAAAGAGAGTCGATCAGAAGATGAAGATGAAGCTTGAACCTAAGACTGCGCATGTGATGACTGCTCTGGAGCAAGTGAAGAGCTCCCTTTGATTGATTTGATTGATTTTTCACCCGAAATATTAACAGAAGGAAATCCCCATGCATCCTTTCTAAACCCTTTATCCCTAGTTGTGTCAGCCCATTTACACTTGAATAGTGTAATCCTAAATCGATAGTAGTTAAACTCAATGATGTTTTCTAATTTGCCATAATATGGCAAATCTACTTGCCTCAGGTATCCATCAGTACCACTAGCAATACAAGATGTGGACGAAGTCAAAAAAATCCCATTGTTTTGCATTTTCAACCTATGCTCTCGAGTTGTTGTCCGAAATTTGAACCTATTGATATTAAATAATGTAAACCTTCTAGTATATGGTGTTGGACCATCTGCTAAAAACTTTAGTACATCAGACACAGTATTTGAAGTGGATTAACAATCTGAAACAAGAATGTAAAATGTGTTGGTCACAAATTTAAAGTTATAAAATTCTAATACATTTGTAACCAACCTGTCAAGGAAACCAATCAATGAAGTCTTTATTAACTAGCTTCTCTATCTCCGTATTTGAAGGCTTTCGGCCCTTCCACCGCCTCCGTACATAACCTTTAAATTCCCAACATGAGATGTTGATATAAATATAAGAATTAACATAAGTTTTCATGTATTTAATGTATGTTTTATTTAGATATGCCTTAAATACTCACTTAATGAATGGCATGACTTGTGGACAATTTAGTAATACATATCGATGTGCTTGACATTTTGCCATAGGTGACAACTCAAATGTTACAGCTCCTAGTCCTTTAGCAACTGGTGGGAAAATACTAGATGAATTCACCGAGCCTCTATCCTCCGGAAAATCGTCAAGACGACGTGGCCTATTACATCTTGTCTCAATCCCTTCAATAAACTGGGAAGAAAAAGTAAGAGCCTCTTCATCTAGATATCCTTCAGCTATAGAACCTTCTGGTTGTGATATGTTTCGCACATAGGATTTGAAGTGTCCCAAATACCTAAACAAAAGATCAAAAATTCGTTGATGGATACAAATTAACATCTATTCTTAATGAACAACCTCCAATTAAGTAATAAGAAATATTGTTTACCTCTCGATAGAATACATCCACTGACACTGTTGAGGTCCCCCAAGTTTTGCTTCACCAGCTTGATGATAAGTTAAATGAACCATGATTGTAAAGAATGTAGGAGGGAATAACATTTCCAGGTGATTCATGGTGAGAAAATATCGAGACTGGAGCCTGCCAAGGTCTAAGGGGCTTAAGCTTTTGGCACAGAGTTGATGGAAGAACGAACTCAACTTATTAATACTACAGTCACCTTGTCAGGTAAAATATTACATATGGCAATTGGTAACAAGTGCTGCATGAGAATGTGAAAATCATGACTCTTCGTTGACTTGAGCTTTTGTTGTTTCAAGTCGACACATCTTGAAATGTTGCTAGCGTATCCATCAGGCATTTTGACATTATTTAAAGTACGCAAAACTATGTCTTTCTTAAATCCACTGTTCTTTGAATTTAAAAGAGTGAACAAGGTTGGATGATAGCTTCCATTCTCGTCTGCCCAAAGTTCTTTCCTTATACCCATTTCTCTAAGATCATTCCGAGCTTTAAGATTGTCTTTTGACTTTTTAGTATCATTGAGCAAAGTATATATCACATTCTCACACACATTCTTCTAAATGTGTATAAGGTCTAGATTATGACACAACAAGTTAGATTCTCAATAAGGAAGATAAAAAATATGCTTCTCTTTCTTCACTATTTCAGTCTATCTTCAATAATAGTTTTTCCTCGAGTTCTTTTACCTTTAGCATCTGACTCTGGTACTTTCCCAAAATTATCATTGATTCCCTCCATTTTTTTCAAGATGTCTGACCCTGATAATTCTATTGGTGACTCCCGTTGCTCGATTTTTCTATTAAAACGGACACGCTACAATCTAAACTGATGGCCGCTTTCAAGAAAACGATGATGACCCATTAAACACCATTTTCTACTATGTTTCAACCTGCAAGAGTCTGTATCAAAGTTACACGTAAGACAAGAAAATTGAGTGTATGTATTCCATCCAGATAAGGTACCAAGCCGAGGAAAATCACTAATTGTCCACATCAAGGCTGCTCGCATTTTAAATATTTCATTCTTTGAAGAGTCTAATGTCTGCACTCCATCGTACCACAATTCTCTCAACTCTTGGATAAGAGGTTATAAGTATACGTCTATGTCATTGCCATGCATTTATTTTCCTGGAATGATCATTGAAATAATGAATGAAGTTTGTTTCATACACTCCCAAGGAGGACGATTGTATGGAATAAGAACCACATGCTAAATACTATAGTTTGTTGCCATTGCTCCAAAAGGATTGAAACTGTCACTAGCTAGGCCAAGTCGTACATTTCGAGGATCTGCAGCAAATTCAGGATGAAGCAAGTCAAATGCTTTCCAAGCCTGAGAATCCCTTGGATGCCTCATCAATCCATCTTGGTTACCCGCTGAAGAATGCCATCTCATAGACTCAGCAGTTTTAGAGCACATGAATAATCTTTGTAACCTTGGCTTTAGTGGAAAGTAGCGCAAAATCTTTGCGGGCTGCTTCTTCTTATTGTCCTTTCACCTAGATGTCTTGCATTTTTTGCATTCTTGTAAGCCTTCATCTTCACAAAAATATAACATAAAATCATTTAGGCAAGCATGTATCTTGGTATAATTGAGGCCAAGTTTGTTGATGGTTTTCTTGGCCTCATAAAAAGAAACAAGAATCTTGGAATCTTCAAAGGCATATTTTAACAATTCTAATATCAAACTCATCGCTTTGTCAGTCATTCGGCACAAACACTTGATATGATATAATTTGACTAGAAAGGATAATTTGGAATACTTCGCGCACCCTTCGTATAATGGTTGGTTGCCATCTTCGATCAGTTCATAGAACTTTGTATATTCTTAATTATCCCCATCAATATACTCTTCATTAAATGTTTCTTCTCTATTCATAGGCTCACAAGACACACCAGGCTCATTTACATTGTTTCCTATGAACCCAAATGCATCGTTAATCATAGTTACCATTGGATCTTGGAGATGTAGAGTTTCTTCTATGACATGTGTGCTCTGAAACGTTTGTGCCATAGTTGCATTTAATTCTTCACCATGTAAATACCAAACTTTATAATTTTTGGGAAAAGGCTTACAAGTCAGGTGCTCTTCAACTATATTTCTTCTTTGGCACTTATTAAAACCATAATTTGGACACGGACACTTAATTACGCGTCCATCGATAGAATCATGTTCAAAAGAAAAATCCAAAAATCGTTTTAGCCCACATGCATATTCAGGTGTGTTTCGTGATTTGCTAATCTAAGATTTATCAATTGTCATAGCTAGAAAGAAATATTAAAAAAATATCATAATATCAAAACAAAAAAAGTTAGTTCATAGGTTTTGAAGAATCCGTAAATAGAAGGGAACAACTTGTTCATGGAAAAACAAAAAATACACGTGGAGTTATGTTCTGTAACAGTGGAGTTTGGTTAAGATAATACACAGCTATTTTAAGAATGTATTGTTTTAGGCCATTCTAGATGCTTTTGTATGCTTTACATGCTGTTCAAGCTTGTTCTGTGATAGTGTTACTCATAAAAGCTGATCAATTTATTCCTTGCACAACAAAGTAAAGAAACAACACAATTAATTATCAAATCTACAACAACCATTAACTAATCTTTTAATTGATAAAGAAAAAACCAAAAGTTAAATCTTTAATCAATTTAGAGTGTCTAGTGACAGGAAAAAGTTAACTACATCAGGAATATCTTCTGCTACCAATGATCAATCGCAAATGAGTACCTAACTGTAATTTCTCAAATAATGTCTTGAATTACATTGTCTATATCTGAAGAATATAACAGAAAGGATAAATAGACATTTCTCAGTTATGACATCATGCATGGTGCGATGGCCCTCTAGTAAAACATTATAACATCACAGTTAAAAGATACTTGTTTCTTCACTAGAATTACAATACTTCCGAATTGTTTAATCAAAATGAATTGACAACTGAAGAGAAGCCTAGATAATTGTAATACAGTACAAGAATAATGCATACCTATCAAATTGTTCACTGTCGACGTCGATCCCAATAGCTTCAGCTACCTATCAAGCGCAAATTTAATAATTAAGGTTAGTATTAGACTGAACAACAACTAAAAATATCAAAAATAAGCGCATGTATTTGACTACAATCAGACCAATTGAACAGAAAAAGAACAAAAAAATAGACTAAACACTAATAGAAAGAAGAAATAAAGAAATTGAGGAAAATCAGTACACTCTCAAACATGCATGAACTCTAGCAAATAGAAAAGAGAAGTCAACAACTAAACCAATAAAATCGACGGTTGCATCAGTAAAATTGACTGCAAAAACGGTGAAATTGACAGAAAACCAGTGAATCGACAGCTAAAATCAGTGATTTAAACTGATCTTCATCTAATACACATACATGCACGCCTTAAATCAATGAAATCAATGGCTAGATCAGCAAAAACGAAAGCAAAATCAGTGAAATTCACGGCTAAGATTAGTGCTTTAAACTGATATCCATCAAATACACACACATGCACGCCTTAAATTAGTGAAATCAACAGCATTTTGAAAGGAATTACACGAACGACTTGAAATAGAAGATGTATTAAAACATGTATTTATCAAAAAAGGGCTATTTATAGATGAATTGAAACACATTACCACATAACAAGTTGAAATCTGATCTCCTTACAAAAGCTAAAGGATTTGGGAGAATCGTTAAACGATATGACCTTAAACGATTTGGGGGAATCGTCTTTTTGAGAGAGAAAGAGAGAGAGAAGGCGTAGAGAGAGAGAGAGAGAGAGATAAGAGCATCTAACCGGGGAGTTCTAAATATGTTGCTATTAAAATTATGTTTTTTATATTTAATCTTTTTGACAAGAGGGGTTGCTCTGATGCTAAGCAACCTTCACTTCCAACCAAGAGGTTGTGAGTTCGAGTCACCCCAAGAGCAAGGTGGGGAGTTCTTGGAGGGAAGGATGCTGAGGGTCTATTGGAAACAGCCTCTCTACCTCATAATAGGGGTAAGGTCTGCGTACACACTACCCTCCCCAGATCCCATTAGTGGGATTATACTGGGTTGTTGTTGTTATTGTATATTTAATCTTTTAGCCGGGGAGTTCTAAATAAAAAGAATTATTAAAAACTGTGTGAGTTAGTGGCGGTTTTGAACTGCCGTATTTTAAAAAAAAATGTCGTTTTAACATATGTCCTAATGACGTCTGGAACGCCGTCGCAATAATTCCGGTTTTTTGTAGTGATCAGTCATAAATAAAGGTAACGACTTAAAGAATCTTAAGATCTATTAATCTCGATTATGGAATTTTAAATGCATGTCATAGTTTGTATATTGTATGATTCCCTTTATGTATTCCCTATAGAGTATTCGTATTTGAGGTTTCAAAATCCACTGGTTTCTTCCGTTGTTTTACCTTCACTTTATTTGTTTCTTTACTCTGTCAATTTTTCATAAATTGTGGAGTTTAGAATATTTTGATGTGTCTATTGCATCGCTTGGTACTTTTTTCCAGAAAGATTATTCAACCTTCAACATAAAATAAGGGAATAAAGAATATATTTAATATAGGAAATAAAGCGATGTTTAAATCCCTTTAATATATGAAATCATGATTATTGCCTTTCAATATTCAAGAAAGAAACAAGGTAATCTTTGATGTTGTTGTTGTATGTTGGTTTGTGCTTCTTTACAAACTATTTTGACTTTAACAATTGTATTTATTGGCTATATGAAGTTCCAGTTTGGATCATTAGTTCGTACCTCATCTATTGTACTTTCGTTTCTATTATTAATTAGTCAAAATACTCTTGCTGCTTAATGTAAATCATTTTATACCAGAAAAAATGATCATTCAGCAGGTCTTGTGACCCTTTACCCATTCCCATAGTTTCTCAACAGCCAATTAATGACATAAAAAATACATACCCCTTAACTTTTTGATAGGTATTCTTCATCAGTTATAAAATATAATGTCACTCCTCTTGATTATTATGCAATTCTTCTTGAGAATTGAAGAGTACATTGTTATTTTTCTTTATTCAGTCTACTACTATAAGTATAGTATTGTAACGATCTGGCCGGTCATTTTAAGTGTATTAGCCCCGACTCCCTATTTATTGCCTTCTCTGTATTGTACTGTGGTTACGTGACTTCCCGGGAGGTTTGGTTTTTGGTTTCGGAGTGAAATGGGACACATAGTCCCTAAACTGGAAGTTTAAGTCGTAGGAGTTGACCGTAGCTTGACTTATGTGAAGACGACCCCGAAATAGAGTTTTGACGGTTCCAGTAGCTCCGTAGGGTGATTTTGGTCTTATGAGCGTGCCCGGATGTTGATTTGGAGGTCCGTAAGTCATTTCGGCGTTAGTTGATGAAAGTTCGAAATTGGTGGAATTTTGGGAAGTTTGACCGGAAGTGGACTTTTTGATATCGGGGTCGGATTCTAATTCCGGAAGTTGGAGTAGGTTCGTAATGTCATTTCTGACTTGTGTGCAAAATTTGAAGTCAATCGGACTTGATTTGATAGGGTTCGATATCGAATGAAGAAGTTAAAAGTCTATAAGTCCATTAGGCTTGAATTGGGGTACGGTTCGTATTTTTGATGTTGTTTGAGGTGATTTGAGTCCTCGACTAAATTCGTTAGGTGTTTTGGAACTAGTTGGTATATTCTAACGGGGTCCCGGGGGTCTCGGGTGTGATTCAAATCGGTATCAGAAAGAAATTTCAACTTGTGAAAATGCTGAAGCTCCTAGTTCTGGTGTCATTGCATCTACGGAAGGATTAGCCGCGGGTGCGGACTCACAGGCATGGCTCACAGGTGCGACAATTGTTCCGCAGAAGCGGCATCGCTTCTGCAATGGAGAAGAATGCAAGTGCGTCCAGAAGCGCAGGTGCGACTTAGTCGCCGCAGGCGCGACTTGCCCTCGCAGATGTGAAGTGTGCTGGGCTTAGTCATAACCGCACCTACGATAGGAATTCCGCAGGTGCGGCAGTAAGGTCACAGGTGCGACACAACTGGGAAGAAAAGAGGATTTTCCGAGGATTTGATTCATTTTTATTTTTGAAACTTTGAGAGCTCGGATTGAGGCGAGATTTTGAGAAATTTTCGGAGGAAGCAATTGGGTAAGGATTCTTGACTCGTTTTGGATTTATTTCCATGAATCTATTGTTAATTACACCTTTTAATTATGACTTTGGAGTTTCAAATTGGGGAAATAGTTTAGGAGTTCTTTGACCAAAGTTTTGGGTTTTGAAAGGCTAAATGAGGTCGGATTTGGATAATTCTTGTATGGCTGGACTCGATATCTAATGGGTGCTCGGATTTTATAATTTTGGTCGGGTTCCGAGACACGGGCCCGGGGTGACGTTTTGGGGCGATTTTCCAATTCTTTGCTAAAATTATTATTTTATTATTTAAACTAGTTTCCTATAGTTATATTCATAGTATGAAATTATTTTGGCTAGATTCGAGCCGTTCGGAGTTGAAAAATCGAGGGAATGGCCTTCTAATTGATTGATTGAGCGTGGATTGAGGTAAGTGACTTGTCTAACCTTGTGCGGGGGAAATTCTCCTTCAGGATTTGGTATGTTGGTGATAATTTGTGATATGTGAAGGCCGTGTACGCAAGGTGACGAGTGCGTACATGGGCTAAATATTGAAATTCCGGTTTTGCTACGTAGTTTTCTTTTCATACCTTAATTGAGTTACTTTAGCACGTTATAGTAATAATAGCCTAATTTCACATGCTTACTTGTCTTATCTCCTATTTGCAACTTGTATCACATGTTTAATTGAATTACTTTCTTTTCTTGATTTCCGTATTAATTACTTAACTGTGAAAATTCTTTACTTGAAATATCATTTATTTAGTTGTTGTGTTTTGGCTTTCATGTTATTGTTGAGGTGATTATTTGGTTGTTTGCACGAGGTTTCTGTTGTACGGTTGTTATTGTTGCACAAGGTTTTTGCAGTGCGGTTGTTATTGTTTGTACGAGGTTTCTGCCGTGTGGTTGTTATTGTTGCACGAGGTTTATGCCATGCCATTGTGATTATTGATACTCATGCGGTGGTATAGGGTCTGGGTGTTGAAATGCATGCGGTGAGATAAGGTGGGCTTGATACGCGGGTTGCTATTTCGGGAAAATGATTTTCAAAAAACTAAATATAAAGACTCATGTGGTGATATAAGGAAAGACTGTGATTTGTTTTTATGATTTGGGACTACGAGACGGTACCTCGGGGGTTCCCTTGTTGATATTCTTTATTTGCTGGATTGTTTGGTTCTTGTTTTCCTTAACATGTAAAATTCTTGTTTTCCTTTCGTGTTGTATTAGTTTTCCTTGATTCCGTGTTGTTTTTTCCCGTAAATTCTTTATTGTTCACTTCCCTATCATTTTCATTATATCATAATATCTTTGTCTTGTTTCTTATTGTCTCTAGTAGGACCTTGACAAGATCTCGTCACTACTCTACCGAGGTTAGCCTTGTCACTTACTGGTACTGTTGCGGTATACTCATACAATGCTTCTGCACATGTTTCGTGCATGTGCAGGTACATCCTTTCAGCCTCAGTATCAGTGCGCTGTGTTGCTGCTTGGAGACTTCAAGGTACACCTGCCCGTGTCTGCAGGCCTCAGAGTCCCCTTCTATCCTGTTTTTCCTTATTTCTTTATGTTTTTGATAGACAATGATGTATGGGATTATTCATCATTGTATATAGAACTTGTGACTTATATCTCATCGGGTTTTGGAAAAATTGTACGTATGGAGCTTATAGTCTATTAGTGAAATTATTGAAGTTTTGAAATTTAAGTTTTTATTTGATGTTTTTCGCATATTGTTAGGTTTACCTAGTCTTAGAGACTAGGTGCCGTCACGAGGTTGATCCCACTTGCTCCATCTATATCTCAGGCCAGGGGAGGAGCACAGACTCCTGCCGCCCGTACCCCAGAGCAGCGGGTCCAGGTTGACCAGTTCCCAGAGGTCATACCAGTGCAGGCGGTAGCCCTAATTCAGCCCGAGATTAGTGTAGCAGCTTCTGAGGAAGAGCAGCTCAGGCTCGAGAGTTACAATAAGTACCACCCTCCTACTTTCAGTGGCTTGGCTTCAGAGGATGCCCAGGGTTTTCTTGAGGAGTGCCACCATATTCTCCGTAGTATGGGTATTGCGGAGTCTAGTGGGGTTGCTTTCACTACGTTCCAACTTATGGGAGCGACTTATCAGTGGTGGCGAGCATATGAGTTGGGTAGTCGGGCCGAGGCAACTTAACTCACTTGGACTCAATTCTCATATATGTTCTTGAGGGAGTATGTCCCCCAGAGTCTTAGAGATGCATAGCGCGCAGAGTTTGAGCAGTTGCGCTAGGATTATATGACGGTGTCGGAGTATGCGGTCCGATTCAGTGATTTGGCTAGGCATGCACCAGCCTTGGTTGCTACTGTTAGAGATCAGGTCCATCAATTTATCGAGGGGCTCAACCCCAGTATCAGATTTAGCATGGCCCAAAAGTTGGAGATGTACATTGCATACCAGCAGGTAGTGGGGATCGCTAGGAGATTGTATGGTATGCTGACCTGGGAGAGAGAGGAGAGGGAGGCCAAGAGGTCTTGAGAGTCTGGCACATATAGTGGTACCCGTGCCCCAGATGCAGCTCGTCATGGTAGGGTCTATGTGAGTTGCCTTGTTCATTCAGCACTTTCAGCTTGCAGTAGTACTCAGGCTCCCTATTATGCACCGCCATTATCTAGTGCACCTCCTGCACGGGGTGCTTTTAGCGATCAGTCCAGTCGATCAGGCCCGAGCCAACTAAAGCAGCCACGTCCTCCGAGAGATTGTTTTAGGTGTGGTGACACTCTTCATATGGTGAGGGATTGCTCCAGATTCAGGAGGGGTGCAGCTCCACCGACTACTCAGGCTCCGCGTATTCCATCGGGTCCTCAGGCTTCTCAGTCCATAGTCGCTGCACCAGCTGCCACCCTACCTGCACAGCCAGCTAGAGGTTGAGGTCGGGCAGGCAGAGGTCGCCCTAAAGGGGGAGGCCATGCCAGATACTATGCTTTTCCTGCTAGGATGGAGGCAGTTGCATCCGACTCTGTCATCTCAGGTATTGTTTTGGTCTTTCATAGAGATGCATCAGTCTTATTTGATCCAGGCTCCACTTATTCATATTTGTCATCTTATTTTCCTCCGTATTTGGGCTTATCCCGTGATTATTTGAGTTCTCCTGTCTATGTGTTTACACATGTGGGAGATTCTATTGTTGTTGACTCTGTGTACTAGTCGTATTTAGTTGTTCTCGGTGGTTTTGAGACCAGAGACGATTTATTGTTGCTCAATATGGTAGACTATGATATTATTTTGGGCATGGACTGGTTGTCGCCCTATCATGCTATCCTTGATTGTCACGCCAAGATAGTGACTTTGGCTATGCCAGGTCTAATGTGGTTAGAGTGAATAGGTACTTTAGATTATGTTCCTAGCAGGGTTATTTCATTTCTGAAGGCTCACCGGATGGTTGAGAAGGGGTGTGATGTGTATCTGGCATATGTGAGAGATGCCAGTGTTGATACTCCTACCATCGAATCAGTTACGGTAGTGAGGGAGTATCTAGATGTATTCCCAGAAAATCTTTTGGGCATGCCGCCCGACTGATATATCGACTTTGGTATTGATTTGTTACTGGGAATTCAGCCCATTTCTATTCCACCCTATCGTATGGCCCTAACAGAGTTGAAAGAGTTAAAGGAATAGTTGCAAGAGCTGCTTGATAAGGGCTTCATTCGGCCCAGTGTGTCGCCTTGGGGTAATCCAGTCTTATTTGTAAAGAAAAAGGATGGTTTTATGCGAATGTGTATTGATTATCGCTAGTTGAACAAGATTAAAGTAAAGAACAAGTATCCATTGCCACGTATTGATGACCTATTTGATCAGCTTCTGGATGCCAGAGTGTTCTCTAAGATCGACTTGCGTTCAGGCTATCATCAGTTGAAGATTTGGGAGCTAGATATCCCGAAGACTGCCTTCAGGACTTGGTATTGACATTACGAGTTCCTTGTGATGTCTTTTGGGCTTACCAATGCCCTAGCAGCATTCATGCACCTGATAAACGATGTATTTCTGCCCTATCTTGACTCGTTCATCATTGTGTTTATTGATGACATTCTGGTGTACTCCGGAGCCAGAAGGATCATGAGCAGCACCTGAGGACTGTGCTTCAGACCTTGAGAGAAAAGAAGTTATATGAAAAATTTTAAAAGTGTGAATTCTGGCAAGATTCAGTGGCATTTTTGGGTCATGTACTGTCAAGTGAGGGGATCAAGGTGGATCCGAATAAGATTGAAACAGTGCAGAGTTGGATCAGACCATCCTCAGCTATGGAGATCCGGAGTTTTCTTGGTTTGGAGGGGTATTAGCGTCGATTTGTAGAGGGTTTCTCATCCAGCACCTATGACCAGGCTGACCCGGAAGGGTGCTCCGTTGAGGTGGACCGAGGAGTGTGAGGAGAGCTTTCAAAAGCTCAAGACTACTTTGACTACAGCCCCAATGTTGGTATTGCCTAAAGGTTCGGGGTCTTATACTGTGTATTGTGATGTATCGCACATTAGCCTCGGCACGATGTTGATGCAGGATGGTAGGGTGATTGCCTATGCGTCTAGATAGCTGAAGGTGCATGATAAGACCTATCATGTCCATGACCTCAAGCTAGCAGCTATTGTTCATGCCTTGAAGATCTAACGACACTATTTGTACGGTGTCCCTTATGGGGTCTACATCGATCACCGGAGTCTATAGCATTTGTTCAAATAGAAGGGTCTTAACTTGCGGCAGCGGAGGTGGTTAGAGTTACTTAAGGACTATGATATCACCATTCTATATCATCCCGGGAAGGACAATGTGGTGGACGATGGCTTGAGTCGCAAGGTAGAGAGTTTGGGCAGCTTAGCATATCTACCGGTAGCAAATAGGCCATTAGCTTTGTATGTTCAGGCCTTGGCCAACCAGTTTGTTAGATTGGATGTTTCTGAGCCGAGCTGAGTTTTGGCTTGTGTGGTTTCTCGATCTTCTCTTTATGATCGTATCAGATAGCGTCAGTATGACGACCCCCATCTTCTTGTCCTCAAGGACACGATTCAACACGATGATTTCAAGGAGGACACTATTAAAGATGATGGTGTACTACGGATGTAGGGTAGGCTATGTGTGCCCAATGTATGTGATTTGCGTGAGTTGATTCTCCAAGAGGCTCATAGTTCGTGGTACTCCATTCATCCAGATACCGCGAAGATGTATCCGGACTTGAGGCAGCATTATTAGTGGAGGAGAATGAAGAAGGACATAGTGGAGTATGAATCTCGGTGCCTACATTGTCAGCAGGTTAAATATGAGCATCAACAAAGGTGGATTGCTTCAAAAGCTAGAGATCCCAGAGTGGAAATGGGAGCAAATTACTATAGATTTTATTGTTCGGCTCCCACGGACTCAGAGGAAGTTCGATGCAGTTTGGGTGATTGTGGATAGATTGACGAAGTCAACTTATTTCATTCCAGTAGTGATTACTTATTCCTCTTAGCAGCTGGCTCAAGCTTATATTCGCGAGATTGTTAAGCTTCATGGCATGCCAGTATCTATCATCTCTGACCGGGGTATGCAGTTTACATCGTGGCTCTGGAGCGTCGTACAACATGAGTTAGGTACTCGGGTGGAGTTGAGTATAATGTTTCACCCTGAGACAAACAGACAGTCCGAGCGCACTATTCAGATATTGGAGGATATGCTTCGTGCATGTGTGATGGAGTTTGGGGGTTCTTGGGATCAGTTCTTCCACTTACAGAGTTTGCCTACAGCAACAGCTACCAGTCGAGCATTCAGATGGCCCCGTATGAGGCTTTGTATGGTAGACAGTATCGGTCTCCGATGGGTTAGTTTGAGCCTGGCTAGGCTAGGCTATTGGGAATAGACTTGGTTCAGGATGCTTTGGAAAAGGTTAAATTGATTCAGGACCGACTTCGTACAGCCCAATCCTAACAGAAGAGATATGCGGATCGGAAAGTTCGCGATGTTGCATTCATGTTTTGGGAGCGGGTCTTGCTCCGGGTTTCGTCAATGAAGGGTGTTATGAGGTTCGGGAAGAAGGGTAAGCTGGGCCCTAGGTATACCAGACCTTTTGAGATTCTTGAAAGGGTTGGAGAGGTGGCCTACAGACTTGCACTGCCACCTACTCTAGCTGCAGTTCATCCAATGTTCCATGTTTCTATGCTCTGGAAGTATCACGACGATCCATCTCATGTGTTAGACTTCAACTCAGTCTACTTGGACAAGGATCTATCTTATGTTTAGGAGCCGGTGGCCATTTTGGACAGGCAGGTCCGAAAATTAAGGTTGAAGAACATTACTTCAATTAAGGTCCAGTGGAGGGGTCAGCCAGTCGAGGAGACAACTTGGGAGACCGAGCATGATATACGCAGCCATTATCCTCATCTTTTCACCACTTCCGGTATGCCTCTATACTCGTTCGAGGGCGAACGTTTATTTTAAGAGGGGGAGGATATAATGACCTGGCCGATCGTTTTGAGTATATTAGACCCGACCCCCTATTTATTGTCTTCTCTGTGTTATACTGTGGTTACGTGACTTGCCGGGTGATTTGGTTTTTGGTTTCGGAGTGATGGGACACATAGTCCCTAAATTGGAAGTTTAAGTCGTAGGAGTTGACCGTAGATTTACTTGTGTGAAGACGACTCCGAAATAGAGTTTTAACGATTCCAATAGCTCCGTAGGGTGAGTTTGGTCTTATGAGCGTGTCCGATTGTTGATTTGAAGGTCCGTAGGTCATTTCGGCATTAATTGGCGAAAGTTGGAAATTGGTGGAATTTTGGGAAGTTCGACCGGGAGTGGACTTTTTTATATCGGGGTCGGATTTCGATTCCGGAAGTTGGAGTAGGTTCGTAATGTCATTTATGACTTGTGTGAAAAATTTGAGGTCAATCGGACTTGATTTGATAGGGTTCGACATCGAATGAAGAAGTTAAAAGTCTATAAGTTCATTAGGTTTGAATTGGGGTGTGATTCATATTTTTGATGTTGTTTGAGGTGATTTGAGGCCTTGACTAAATTAGATAGGTGTTTTGGAACTAGTTGGTATATTCGAACGGGGTCCCGGAAGTCCCGGGTGTGATTCAGATCGATATCAGAGAAATATTTGGACTTGTGCAAATGCTGAAGCTCCCAGTTCTTGTGTCATCGCACCTGCGGAGGGATTAGCCGCAGGTGCGGACTTGCATGTGCGAGAAGTGGAATGCAGAAGCGGAGAGGGCAGTGCAGGCATGGTACGTAGGTGCGGCAATTGTTCCACAGAAGCGGCGTCATTTTGCGATGGAGAAGAACGCTGGTGCGGCCAGAAGTGCAGGTGCGACTTAGTCACCGCAGGCGCGCATGCCTAGGTGCGACCTGCCCACGCAGATGCGAAGTGTGCTGGGCTTAGTCATAACCGCACCTGCGATGGAAATTCCGCAGGTACGGCAGTAAGGTCGCAGGTGCGACATAACTGGGCAGAAAAGAGGATTTTTCGAGGGTTTGATTCATTTTCATTTTTGGGACTTTGAGAGCTCGGATTGAGGCGAGAATTTGAGAGATTTTCAGAGGAAGCATTTAGGTAGGGATTCTTGACTCGTTTTTGATTAATTATTATGAATCTACTGTTAATTACATCTTTTAATTATGATTTTGGAGTTTAAAATTGGGGAAATAGTGTTGAAGTTCTTAGACCAAGTTTTTGGGTTTTGAAAGGCTAAATGAGGTCGGATTTGGATAGTTCTTATATGGTTGGACTCGATATCGAATGGGTGCTCGGATTTTATAATTTTTATCAGGTTCCGAGATGCGGTCCCGGGGTGACTTTTTGGGACGATTTTTCATTTCTTTGCTAAAATCATTATTTCATTATTTAAACTAGTGTCCTATAGGTATATTCATAGTATGAAATTGTTTTGGCTAGATTCGAGCCGTTCGGAGTTGGAAAATTGGGGGAAAGGCCTTTTAAGTGATTGATTGAACGTGGTTTGAGGTAAGTGACTTGTCTAACATTGTGTGGGGGAAATTTCCCTTAGCATTTTGTATTTTGGTTATAATTTGTGATATGTGAAGGCCGTGTACGCAAGGCGACGAGTGCGTACACAGGCTAAATATTGAAATTCTGGTTTTTTCTACGTAGTTTCCTTTTCAAACCTAAATTGAGTTACTTTAGTATGTTATAGTCATCAGGTTTAGCCTAATTTCATATGTCTACTTGTCTTATCTCCTATTTGCAACTTGTATCGCATGTTTAGTTGAATTACTTGCTTTTCTTTATTTTCGTATTCATTACTTAACTGTGGAAATTCTTTATTTGAAATTGCTATCCTTGAAATATCATTTATTTAGTTGTGTTTTGGCTTTAGTGTTATTGTTGAGGTGATTGTTTGGTTGTTTGCACGAGGTTTCTGCTGTGTGGTTGTTATTGTTGCACGAGGTTTCTCCCATGCGATTGTTATTGTTTGCATGAGGTTTTTGCCGCAAATATTTACAGAGTGAAAATCCAATTTTGGCTAGGAGAAGGTGATTTCATCTGGGCCCGACCTTACTTGGTATAAATACATGGAAAAATGTTATTTTCAGGACTTTTGACATATATTCGACCTAAGGAGGCTAAGGAGGAGTTGGAAGAACACGAGCACAAGGATTTCATCATTCATTCCTCACTCAAGACCCGAGTTTGGATCAAATTTATGTTTTCTTATAATTTAACTTTATTTCTGCTGAATTTCTCCATATCTATGGAGTAGTTCTCTTTAGGGTTTGATGGATTTGGTGTATTGATGATTGTTTGTGGATTATAACTCTAGTTTTGATGTATTGAAGCATTTTTGGATGATTTAATTGTTGCATCTATATTCACTTATTCATGTAATCGAGTGAGGCATAACTTGTCATATCTTTGCATTATATTGTTGGTTGATTTCATAGATTCTTCTTAGTAATCGAAAGAGGCTAGTTGAATCATTGATTAAATCTAGTTGGGAGGATAATCAAAAGAAGTTTTCCTAAAGACTAATCCACTATGCATTCTTGCGTATCTTCACGTGCTTAAATTGGTTCATCTTGTGAGGTTAAGACTTAATCGAGAGAGGAGTTTTTGCTGAACGTTTGAACTAATAATTGAGTGAATTCGATAGATTCACTTAAACATTAGAAGTGAATTATCTAGAGTTAGATCCTAAACAATTATCTTGCACCTATCCTATCAACACCTATTTTCTCCCATTGATAACTTCCTTGCCTACTTTTGTTTCAATTGTCATTAATCAATAGCTTTAAATTCTTAGTTAATTTTAGTTAGAAATCATATAAACCTCAATTATTGATTCTTTTGGATAGCAATCAAGCTAGAAACTACAAGAATACTATTTAAATCCAATCCATGTGAATACGATATTATACTATACTATATTTGACTAGCGAGCATAATTTAAGTGTGTGTTCTGAGCTCATCAAATTTTGGCGCCATTACCGAGGGATTGACAATCAATAGTGTTTGAAGTGGTTTGTAGTACTAATTCAGGAATTTTTCTTTTTATTTTATTTTATTTTTCTCTTTTTACGTTTGATGTTCTTTGACTGTGCGCAGGTTACAGGTTAAGATTGGTGCATGACTCGAACTTTTGCGAAGGAAGTGCTACTATACGAGCCAGAAATTGAAAAACAACTACAACAGCTGAGGAAGGAAAGAAATCTCACCGAGACATCAGAAAAGGTTGGGCAATCCCCAATTAAGGAAATTATTGATGGAAACGGTGAGGATAATGTAGATTTGGCTACGAGAGAAGCAGCCCAACAAAGAGAACAAGCTGCACAAGATGCTGAGGAAGCAGCTATTAGAGATGTACAGATTATCTACGAAGAAGAGAGGGGTCATATAGTTAATCAACATCAACCCTTGCCTGGGAGACCACTTGGTGATTATGCTAGACCGGTCTACAATCAAGTATTATCCAGTGTTAGACCACCTCCAATTGCAGCAAACAATTTCGATTGAAGCAAGGGTTGCTTCAAACCCTTCAGAATTGCTGTGTCTTTAGAGGAAAGCCAAACGAATATCCAAACACTCATCTAATGGACTTCGAGGAGATTATGAACACCTTTCAATACAATAGGGTATCACAAGATGCAGAATGCTTAAGGGCATTCCCCTTTTCACTTAAAGATGATGCTAAGGAGTGGCTTCGAAGCTTGCCCAATGGCTCGATCAGAACTTGGGAGGAGATGACCAGAAAATTCCTTGATAAATATTTCTCCTCGGCTAAGACGGGTAAATTAGAAGAGAAATCCATATCTTCTGCCAGAAAGAGTCTGAAACTATTTTTGAAGCATAGGAGAGGTTTAAGAAAATAGTTAGAAAGTGTCAACATAGCAGAATTGACCTTCGGATGCAACTCCAGGATTTTTGGGAAGGAGTGACACCGGCCCCGCATAAAATATTGAGCAATGTAGTGGGAGGTCATTTGATGAAGAAGACTCCAGATGAGATAGTTACAATTCTCGATGAGTTATCTGAAGATGCAAATCAGTGGCCCTCTGAGACTGCTGAAAGAAGAAGATCAACTAGTGTTCACCAAGTCGATGCTAATACATCTGTGCAGGTACAACTTGATGCTATGGATGAGGAAATACGAAAGCTGAACTTAGTCTAGATACAAAATGAGCCTCATGTAACTTGTGATATATGTGGAAGAGGACACCCTACTCATGAGTGTCAAGCCTCAACTGAGGAAGTGAATGCTGTGGGAAATTATAATGCAATGGGTCAGAGTAACCTTGGGTTTTTATGGAGTTCACCTGGGGGTACTGTGAATGCGTGGGAAAAAAACAACCCAGACCCTAGGGACAAGAAGCTCCTGGCTTTATGAATCAGCAGAGGTAGCAATTTCAGCCTCAATAGCCCATTCAGTCTGGCATAGAGGATCTAATGAAGGTTTTCATTATCAAGATAGATGAGAGGCTGGACACTCATGGAGCAGCTATGAAAGAGTTGGGCACTGGTTTCCGCAACCTGGAGATACAAGTGGGACAAATTGCAATAATATTATCTGAAAGGGATCCAAGAACTCTCCCCGCTGATACTGGGAGAAATCCCAAAGAAACGGTGAATGCTGTAACTCTGAGAAGTGGGCAAGTGTTGAAAAATCTCACCCAATCAAAAATGATATGAACCTTGAAAAAGAAAGTGGGGAGCAGCTGCAGAGTGATGTTGATAAAAATAAGAAAGGCCCGATGAAAACTGATAAGAAGAAGGAAGGAAAATCAAGAATGGAGGAACATGATGAGAGCGAGTATATGCCTGCTTTACCTTTCCCTCAAAAGCTATATAGAGAAAAGCTGGACAAGCAGTTTGGGAGATTTCTGGATGTGCTAAAACAGGTTCATGTAAACGTATCATTCACAGAAGTGCTCTCACAAATGCCTGCTTATGCCAAATACATGAAGGAGATCCTTACAAAGAAGAGAAAAATCGAGGAGACCTCACTGGTCAAGCTCACAGAGTATTGCAGCGCGATATTGCAAAACAAACTCCCAAAAAAGTGTAGAGATCCAGGGAGTTTTACTATACCTTACTCTTTAGGCTCTATTAATTTTGATAAATCTTTATGTGATTCTGGTGCCTCAATTAACTTAATGCCCCTAACTATTTACAGGAAACTGGAGAAGGAGATTTGAGAGATAATGTCAGTGCCAATATCTTTGCAGCTGGCAGAACAAACGACTCTAATATCTGAGGGGATAATGGAAGATTTGTTAGTTCTAGTGGATAAGTTCATATTTCCTATGGATTTTATAGTGGTGAAAATGGAGAAAAACAAGGAGGTCCCCCTCATCCTAGAAAGACCATTCTTAGCGACGGGTGGAGCAATATTGGCTATACACGAGAGAAAACTCATGCTTAAAGTAGGTGAGGAGACTGTGACTTTTGAGATGAATGTAGCAAAGGGGGCACAAAAGGAAATACCAGCAGCAGCAAGTGTTGAGTGGAAAGTGAAGGGCTCAAAAGAGTAGGCTACAGTGAGCGAGAAAGATAAGTGTGGGTTGTACCCCAAAAAGTGTAACGACCCGACCAGTCGTTTTAAGCATTGGCACTTCGCTCGGTAGTTTACGGGCATAAGTAGCTCCGTATGGTGTATTATGATTTACATAAATCGTCGGTTTTGGTTTTCATGTTATTCGGAATCGATTTGGAAGAATGAATTTCGTGGTTTAAGCTTTAAGTTGAAGAGTTGACCATGTTTGCCTTTTTAGTATTGGACCTTGGATTGGAGTTTTTATCGGATTTGGATTGTGGTTCCGAGAATTTGAATAGCTTATTTAATGAATTTGGGACTTGTGTGCAAAATTTGGGTTCATTCCAGGTTGATTTCATATGTTTCGGTGAGAGTTTTAAAAGTTTTCTAGAGTTCATTAAGTTTGATTTGAGGTGCGATTTATCGTTTCGATGTTGTTATGTGTGATTTGAGGCCTCGAGTAGGTCCGAGTTGTGCTATAGGACTTGTTGGTATATTCGGATGGGGTCCTGAGAGGCTCGGGTGAGTTTCAGACGAGGTTCAGATCATTTTGGGAATTTTAGCTAATGTTCATTTTGAGCAGTCCTGGTGTGACCGCACCTGCAGAATGTTGGGCGCATGTGCGATGTTGCACAAGTGAGGTAGTGGATGCAGAAGTGACATGGAAAGACTAGGGCAGTGTTGCAGGTGTGAGGTTATTTTCCGCACCTGCGTGATCGCATATGCGGTGCTGGGAACTCGGAGGCGATGGCAGCGCAGAAGCGCATTTTTGACTCGCACCTGTGTGATCGCATGAAGCGGACTTTCAGCCACAAGTGCGAGGGCAGGCTACCAGTGGTCATTCGTAGGAGTGGAATATTTTCCACAAAAGAGATGCTGCAGAAGCGGCTAAGTGAGTCGCAGGTGCGACAATGCCTTGCCAGAAGCTCTATATCCGGGTTTTGGGTTCTTTTATCATATTTTGAGATGTGGGACTCAGATTGAGGCAATTGTGGAGGCACATTTCATCACAAGGATTGGGGTAAGTGTTTTATACTTGATGTTGATTATATTTCGTGATTCTATCTTCGTTTTTTATAATTGGATTATGATTTTTAAAGAGAAATTGAGGTTTGTTTTTATTAAAGTTTCATAGAGAAAATTCTTAGGTTTTGAACATCGATTCGAAGTCTCATTTATGTGAAACTAGTATGGTTGGACTCGTAATTGAATGGGTTGTCGGATTTTGTAAGTTTTGTCGGGTTCCGAGGTGCGGGCCCAAGTTGGACTTTTGGGTTGATTTTGGGATTTTGATTAAAAATTTGATCTTTATTTGGTTTATTACTTTGGCGTTAATTGATGTATTTGAGTTGCTTTTAGCTAGTTTCGAGCCGTTCGGAGGTCGGTACATGAGAGATAGCATTTTTGGAGCATCTCTTGGCTTACTCGGTATTGGAATTGGCTTGTTTGAGGTAAGTAACACTTCTAAACTTGGTGCTGAGGGTATGAAACCCCGAATTACATGTTATGTGTTTGGTGTTAAGGTGCCGCACATGCTAGGTGACGAGCGTGTGGGTGTGCACCGTGTGAATTGTGACTCCGTTATTTTTGTGGTACTGTGTAGTTACATGATCTTATCTGTAATCATGAAATCTCTACATGCTAGAGCTATTGAGCTGTGATCCATGTTAGAAACCATGTCTAGGTTACATGCTTATTCTGTTGGTACCCACTGAGGTCATTTCTGTTGTTGCGTATTTGCTTACAATTCAATTTCATACTCAGTCATTTTCATTCATTTCACATCATATATCAGTCTCTGTTTCTATATATTGAGACATCATATCATCATTTTTGGGCTAGTTTCATGGTATTATGAGCCCGAGAGACTAGAGAGATTGATGATTGAGTGAGGCCGAGGCCTGATTGTGAGTGATATTATGGGATTGGGCTGCATGCCACAGCATGTTATATTGATTTATGCCAGGATCTGGCTTATTATGGCGCTTGGGCTGAAGAAGCCCCTCCGGAGTCTGTACACACCCCCAGTGAGCGCATTTGATTATATTGAGGGATGGATCTTCCCGTGGGGGAGGATGTAAGGCCCCGTCAAAGTAGGTGTAAAGGTTAAACCCGGTTCAGACTTTTTGGATTGAACAGTGTGTTGGGGAGTTGAAGGAAAATTATTTCTGCGCCCCATTCTGTGGCCGCATAATAACTCTGTGAGCCGCAGAATGGTCGTAGAGTGAGTCAGTTTTCTAGGTCATTTTGATGTCATTTTTGCGGTCCATTATGCTACTGCATAACCGTTTCGCGGGCCGCACAATCAGTCTTGAAGTTTTGTGGAGGGAGGTTCTGCGACGCATTATGCGACCGCATAACAGGTCTGCGGGCCGCATAGTGACCGCAGACCCAGTCAGTTTCTTTCCAGTTTTGGCACCCAATTTGTGCGGCCGATATGCGTACCACATATCCATTCTGCAGTCGAATATGTGACTGCATATCCTGTTCCGGGGCTTCATTTTAGGGTTTTTATAACTCGACCCTACTTCATTATATCTACGCAAAGGACCATATTTTGAGCAAAATCTGATACTTTTAGAGTGAGAAAGAGTGCTTAGTGCGGGGGAGCAACCTTTAACCTATTATCCATCAATCCTTGCTCAATCATTGAGGATTAAAAAAGAAAGTCTTCTTCTTAAAGGTAAGAATCTATGCCCTAGCTCTTAATGTCACAAATCTACTAAAAGGGGAGTAATTTGAAAGACAATTCTTGGGTGTTGGAGTGGTTATCTGACATGCATGTGTTATCAAAGAATGTGGGGAGGTTGTGCGCTAAAAATGGTGGAGAATGGGATGGGGAATGTTGGAATCTTTCACAAAAGGGCCTTAAAAACCTTAATGCACACCTAGTGCTTGTTAATATGCTCAAATGAGCTAGAATGATGATCATCTTCCTAATTTTAGTCCAACTTATTATATTTCTAAAATAGATCGAAGTGCTAAGAATTCCGGAACATTTTAGATTTTAAAGGAAGCTCAATTGAGGTATGTTGGCTAAACCACCTTCTTCTTAGAATCGAATCTCACGGTGTTCATGTAATTGTAGTAAATCCTTGATCATTATTGAATTGGCTATTCCTAATATGGTTGTGTTGAAGGATGTATGTCCAATATTTATTCTAAATGCTTCATCATGTCATCTTGCCATTTGAGGATGTGTTCAAAATGTGGAATATGTGTTAGAAATGTTAAGACTTCATGTCAAGATCGAAATAAAGATTGTTATGCCAAAATTGAATGAAAAGCCTCTATGTGCCTAAGATTTCCCAAATTGCTCATATGTGAATTTAATGTCTTGAATGGGAAGCCCTATTGTGGTTGATAATGATAATGATATTTGAATGTGGAAAAAAGGAACTAGAACTATGAAATACGACTAAGTGCCAAGAATAAATTTGTAATCGTGATTACTAGTGCCAATGAACCGAAAGAATATGAAAGAAGTATGATGTGAAATGATTGACTGAAAAAGGTAACGTCTGGGGTGAGACAGCCTAACCGATCGGGTCGTGATCGAATGCCATTCCGCACACAATGTGGTGACTATGCTGAATATGATAATTGCAATTGTGGTTATGGTTGATGTCTAAAGTGGGACGACCTAGCCTATCGGGTCGTGATCGGACTCCGTGTAAGAATATGGTGGTATTGTAAATTGTGGAATATCGACATTAAAGATCTCCGAACACAATAACATTGAAATTGACTTGAAGACTTATGTGATCCTTAACTTGATGTTTTAGTATTATTTGAAGCCGTTATTGAATTCTTGACTGTTCCCCTTGCATTATTATTCATTCTATTGAGATGGTGTTTAGCTATACATACTAGTGCTATTCGACGGTACTAATGTACCTTTTGCCGAGGGTGCTGCATCTTTAAATGGATGCAGGTGGTTCCATAGCAGACAGTGTTGATCACAGATAGTGCTGCATCCTCTTCTCAGCGGACTCGGTGAGCCCCATTTCATTCTGGGGTCATGAATTGTACATTTTGTTTATATTGTGGTCACTTTTTGAGGTATAGCTGAGGCATTATTCCCGGCACCATCTTTACTCTCTTTTGTATCTTTAGAGGCTCTGTAGACACGATATGGGTTGTATATGAGTGTTGGGAATGCTAAACAAGTTATGTTGTGTTTTGATCACTTGTTCCACTCAAACTATAAGAATATGTGTATTTTGGGACTTAATAGTGGAGTAACTAATGAAACACTTTAATATTGTATGAATGAACTTCCTACTGTCTAATTAAGATAATCATGTCTTTTCTTGATCATGGGTGAGTTGGGTAGAAAGTATTCAACAAGCTTGCTCGACTGGGTTCACTCGGTTGAGCGCCGGTTGCGCTTCCAGAAGTTAGGGCGTGACACATGGATCTTGTCCGAAGCATTTATATTTGGTGATGGACCTTCCCCGTGCTGGATTGGCCTTATACAATATTGAGTGATTGACTGTTAGTTGATATATATACTTGGGATGGATCTTCCCTCGACTGCATTGGCCATATACAGTACTGAGTGACTGAGCGTGTCGAGAGATTGAGCATGATGAGTGGAAAGTGTGAGATAGTGAGATTGAGTACTCTGAGAGTGTGAGTACATGATTTCATCACTGAGACACATTGCATTTGACATGCATACTTGAGATACATGCATAGAGATGCATTTCTTTCTGCCACTCCAGTTTTGGTGTCATTCATGATTTCTCAGGCATATTGACATATAGGCATAGAGATGTATTTTCCTCATGCCATTTGATAATGAAACATTTTATTAGTTGTTGAAAAGGTTTTGGGAAAAATCACAATTTTCAAACTTACTTATAAATTTGGGTGATTTCGGTAAAGGATTTGGATTTTTACTGATATACTTGAAAAGCGGGCCTATTTTTCTGGAAATGTGAACGAGCTGAGTATTTTATGTCCGAGCTACTTCTTTTATTACTTCCATTATGTTGTTATGAACTGTTGTTGGCTATTGGTGTTGGACCCCGACCTGTGTTCCAGCTCGTCACTACCTTCAACCTAAGGTTAGGTTTGTTACTTATTGAGTACATGGGATCGGTTGTACTCTTACTACACTTCTGCACCTTGCGTGCAGATGTTGGATGTTGATGTTACTATGATCGACGGGAGATAGATTTGAAACGTACCAGCATTCCGGCTATAGCTGCCTCTTGTTCATGGTATCCTTAGATTTATAAAAATCTATTTATCTACATTTCGAATAGATAATATATTTATTTCATACCAACTTTGTAAGTTATAATATTAGAAGCTCATGATTTGTACTAACATTCCTTGGGAAATTCTTGTATAAAAGCAGTTGTATTTGTATTTATTTTCTTAATAAATCTCATTTAAATTGGATTGTTATTAATGGGCTTACCTGACGGGTTAAGTTAGGTGCCATCACGACTAGGTGGATTTTAGGTCATGATAAGGTGGTATCAAAGCTCTAGGTTCATAGGTTCTACAAGTCATGAGCAACTGTCTAGTAGAGTCTTGCGGATCGGTATGATGACGTGCATACCTATCTTCAAGATGCTACAGGACATTTAGGACAATTTTCCATCTTTCTTTCCTTATCGTGCGGAATTGATTCAGCTTGAAACATAGCTCCTTGAATTCCCTCCACGCATTCATAAGCGCATGTGAGTGCTCGGTATCAGCTGTGCATCACTGGCTGGTGATTCCATGGATGAGGTGCGAGATGTGATTTTGGTGTGCTAATGATGGGACTGACTGGAAGACTTGAGGCTGGGGTTTGACTGTAGCTTGAGCATAGGGATTTCGGTTGTGTGAGTACGTTCTTTTGGATTTATATGTCCGATAGTGTCCTATTAGTGAAAATTGTGGCTCGATGAGTGGCTGGATGGCTATATGATGAGTATGATGTGATTGCAGGATGTGTTCAGATAGTTTGATTGTGAAGAGAATAGTTTGCTTGAGATGTAAAAAGGACTATTGGGTGCCAGATTGTTGTCTTGATATGAGGTATAGTCTCGAGTTATTAGTGTGTTGAAATATTTTACATGTTGTTTAATTGTGGAACGAAATAGATTTTCATGTCTTGTTGTAAGTTCAGACTCAGGAAAAAATTAAGTGATGCCGTAGTAATCGTGGCTACGAAAGGATATAGCAACATTCTAATCTGAGGCTAAGCAGGTAGTTATCTCCTGCAGAGTAATCTACGGAGATGTGATCCTTATAATGTTGTGTGGAGAGTTCCTCTTTTACCAGCAGGGTATATGTGTTGAGATTTGAATTCGAATTCAATTGAGAAAGTTGACCTGATCGTCATATGGATGTATACGAGCTTAGTAGATGCTTTGAGGTACTATATGGTTTGTGTTATGTGAACTTATGAGACTTTAGTTGAATCTCCAAACGATATTATGGTAGTAATAGAGTATGGGTATGCTGGGTTATCAGATGTTCTATGCTATGGCATTGAGCTAAGTGGGGGAGTCTGGTATCAACGATTCGATTGCATCGTTATTTGTTGTATTAGTTTTGGTTTGAGGTATACTTGTGAATGAGTTATGACCTACAGAGGTTGAGATCGAGGATGGCTCGAGTAAGCAAATTTCCGGAGGCGGGTTATATTACACTTTATGGGTATATGGAAATCATGGAATGAGTTGAGTTGTTATTCATGACGGATGTAGCGTGCACAGTGTATGAATTTGCTCAATTGCGTTAAAGCAACGTTATTTCTTCAGGTGTTGTTGTGCTAATGGGGCACAGGTTGTTCGGCCCGTTGGGAGCTACTAGTGAGATTTGAGCAGAGTAGATAAATATCGAGAAGGTTCTAATGGATTCCAGATTTATATGTGGCAATTGAGAATTTTTTCGGACTTATATATGGCTAGAATATGAGATTTGCATTGGATGGTGTCGAGACTTGCAGTATTTCTGTATCCTTATGGATTCTACATTTCCGTATCAAGAAGGCGAAGGAAATGAATTTAGGTTCGCAGAAGGTCTCTTCATAGTGGGTATGTCGGTTGTGGTGCTTTTGGGGTACTTAAAAGTTAATTCAGCAGCTTATGGGCCTTAGGGCAGTGTGGTTCTATGCTAGGGTTCATAGGGTGAGTTTTGGTTAAGGATCGTGGTGTTCTAGCAGGGAGAAGTATCACTTTGAAGACAATTTGGAAGGAACTCGGAGAAATAGGATATTTTAGTAGTAGTAGATGGGATCAGCACCGTAATGGATATGATCGGTTCTTTGGGTACTTATGATGTAGTGAGTTTTCTACAGGTGTTTTGTGGTGATACTCGTGGGTTTGGCGACTTACGTGGCTTGGTTGAGCTACAAAGATCCAGTTATGTCGGCTTGGTTATGTGCAAATGGGGTTCGAGGAGTTCTCGATGGTTTCTACCATGGTTTGAGATGGATTTTTCCTACAGGCATGAGGAACATGTTGCGTATTGAGATTTTCTCCTGGATGAGTCCAAATGGAAGGTTTCTGACTGATCGAGTATGTATTCTGCCTGTGACTTAGAGTTGATTATAAGATTTTTGTACTCTTCACATGATGGCATGATTGATGCGGTGTGTTGTGTGGGATTAAGATTTGCGTGTGAAAGGTCATAGTCCAGTTTTGAAAGGAAGGGCATGAATTCTTAGACAACATGACAGTTTCAGATAACTAGATGAAGAATATTACTACTTCGTATTGCCTGAGGAGAGCGTACATTTCAGAAGGTGCACTGAGTGTTAACTTACAAATGCTTCATTGGTATTGCGGTACTCGCCTGGTTGATCGACTGTTGATATTCAAATTTTGCTATGTGGCACAGAATAATTATAGAAGTATTCCCCGTGGGATGATCGTGTATGAGAGATGTGTTAGACATTCGGGTGGTGGAGTTGAGATCAGATATGGTGATTCGTGTGTTCTATGGATTTGGAGACAAGGAGTTCTCAGAAGAAGATTGTATCGTGGTTGTGGACGATGAAGATGTGGCTAAAGCTAGCCAGATGATAGAATATGTTATGGTTAGGTCATTATGGACTTTCGGAGAATTATTTATCTATTTGTGGATGACCAGTGTTGATTTGGGACTCATTGGTAGGCCCAACGAGGATGTGTATTCTACACCGGATCAGATTGGTTTACCCGTACTGCCATTATTGAGGGATGTGCCATTCGGTTAGAGTTTAGCTTATTCGTGTTCTGATATGTTCTATGAGTTACCTTTCTATGCCACGATGGGTTGTGATTCGTTGGTTATATGCACACATGGTGCGGTTCTATTTGGGCCTTATAGTGGAATTTGATCGAGATGGGTATTAGGGTGTGGAATGAGTAATTGTGCATTGGTTATGTTATTTTTGGACTGTGGTATTGTGTTATTTGTTTCTCTATGGTTATGGTCATGCATCTTGGGTACTTGATGTCGAGTTGCATGTGTTTTTTGATTTCAGGCTTGGTGGCTTGAGGTATTTCATATGGGCCAGTGTTTGGATGGGGTCACGCATTGCAGCAGAGTTATGTTGAGATATGATCCTTTGTGTTAGATTCATGTATCATGGTTCTACTATGTATGATGGGTTCGTAGCATTGCGGTTGTGGTGGTACTTGTTGAACTTGCGAGATGGTTTTCTCATGAGTCATTTTTCCATGATTGAGTACATTTGGGTTGTTGCTTATTGGTGCACAGATTGCACGCATTGTGGCTTTAGGTTGTATTGATGTAGCAAGTCACTAGACTGGTTGTTGCTTATTGGTGCACAGATTGCACGCATTGTGGCTTTAGGTTGTATTGATGTAACAAGTCACTAGACTGGTTGTGTTTGATGAGATGAGGTCATTGGACCTAGAATGGATACTATCGGATTTGAATACGGAAGAATAATATCAGAAGTTGGCCCAAGATTTGCCTTTGGTTCTTGTCGGATGAGAGAGAGCTCCATGACTTGTTGATTTGATGAATAGTTATGAGTTTCCGCGTGTTTCTTTCATCAGCGGCAGTGTACGAAGGGTTTTGGACGAGGCTTTGTTTGATATGAGGTTTATTTCCGGTAATGGGTTGTTTTGAGCAGCTACTATGATCAGGAATTTTGCTACGAGTATGCGAGTCATGTGGTTGGTCATATGATTACATCTTGGGTTATGGTTATGGCTTGATACAGCTTGTTCATACTTTTACAGTGTGTAGACGCGAGGTTCGTGTCTAGTAAGAAATCCTAGATGTTGAAAACTGGATTCTGTGGTTTACGGGCTAAGGTTGAAGTAATGATCTTTAGTTATGTTGTGTTGTCGGGCCTATAAGGAATAGGGTGATGAGGGATCAACCCCGGGTATATGCATGGTAAGGTTACACGACGTTTTGATGGCTTTAGAACAACTCTTGGCACGTTCGAGGAAGAACGCATGGTTAAGTGGGGGAAGATGTAATGACCCGACCGGTCGTATTAAGCATTGGCACTTTGCTCAGTAGTTTACGAGCATGAGAAGCTCTGTATGGTGTATTATGACTTATGTAAATCGTCGGTTTTGGTTTTCAGGTTATTCAGAATCGATTTGGAAGAATGAATTTCATGGTTTAAGCTTTAAGTTGGAAAAGTTGACCAAGTTTGACTTTTTAGTATTTGATATCGTATATGAATTTTAATGGTTCCGTTAGGTCCGGATGGTGATTTATGACTCGGGTGTATGCCCGGATTTGCATTTGGATATTTCTAGAAGGTTTCGACAGAAATTGGCGAAAATTAGAAATTTGAAGTTTTGGAAAATCCATAAGTTTGACTGAGAGTTGACTTTGTGGATAACAGATTCGAATTGTGGTTCCGAGAATTTGAATAGCTTCGTTATGTCATTTGCGACTTGTGTGCAAAATTTGGGTTCATTCCGGGTTGATTTGATATGTTTCGGCACAAGTTTTGAAAGTTGAAAGTTCTAGAGTTCATTAAGTTCGATTTGAGGTACGATTCATCGTTTCGATGTTGTTATGTGTGATTTGAGGCCTCGAGTAGGTCCGTGTCATGCTATAGGACTTGTTGGTTTATTCGGACGGGGTCCCGAGGGGCTTGGGTAAGTTTCGGACAATGTTTAGATCATTTTGGGAATTTTAGCTAAGGCTAGTTTTGAGCAGTCCTGGTGTGACCACACCTGCGGAATGTTGGGCGCAGGTGCAACGTCGCACAAGAGAGGCAGTGGCTACAGAAGCAGCATGGCAAGACCAGGGCAGTGTCGCAGGTGCGAAGTTATTTTTTGCACCTGCGTGATCGCATATGCGGTGCTGGGAACGGGGATGCGATGACAGCGTAGAAGCACATTTTTGACTCGCTCCTGCATGATTGCAGAAGTGGACTTTCAGCCGCAGATGTGAGGGCAGGCTACCATTGGTCATTCGCAGAAGCGGAACGTTTGCCGAAAAAGCTACGCCTCTGAAGCGGCTAAGTGGGTCGCACGTGCGACAATGCATGGGCAGAAGCTATATATTATGGTTTTGGGGTTCTTTTATCATATTTTGAGATGTGGGATTCGGATTGAGGCAATTTCGGAGGCAAATTTCATCACAAGGATTGGGGTAAGTGTTTTATACTCGGTTTTGATTATATTTCGTGATTCAATATTCGTTTTTGATAATTGGATTATGAATTTTAATGAGAAATTGGGTTTTTTTTACAAAAGTTTCATAGAGCGAATTCTTGGGGTTTGAACATCGATTCGAAGTCGGATTTGAGTGAAACTAGTATGGTTAGACTCGTAATTGATTGGGTTGTCGGATTTTGTGAGTTTTGTCGGGTTTCGAGGTGCGGGCATGAGTTGGAATTTTGGGTCGATTTTGGGCTTTTGATTAAAGATTCGATCTTTATCGATTAGGTTTGTTCCTTTGGCGTTAATTGATGTATTTGAGTTGCTTTTGGCTAGTTTTGAGCCGTTCGGAGTTCGCTACGTGCGAGATGGCATTTTTGGAGTATCTCTTGGCTTGCTCGATATTGGAATTGGCTTATTCGAGGTGAGTAACACTTCTAAACTTGGTGCTGAGGGAATGAAACCCTGAATTACGTGTTATGTGTTTGGTGTTGAGGTTACACACATGCTAGGTGACGGGCGTGTGAGTGTGTACCGTGTGAATTAAGACTCCGTTATTTCTGTGGTATAGTGTAGTTACCTCATCTTATCTATAACCATGAAATCTCTACATACTAGAGTTATTGTGCTGTGATCCATGTTAGAAACCATGTCTAGGATACATGCTTATGCTATTGGGACCCACTGAGGTCATTTCTGTTGTTGAGTTATTTGCTTAAATTGAAATTTCATACTCAGTCATGTTCATTCATTTCACATCATATCTCAGTCTCTGTTGCTATATATTGACACATCATATCATCATTTTTGGGCTAGTTTCATGGCATTGTGAGCCGAAGAGACTGGAGAGATTGATGACTGAGTGAGGCCGAGGGCCTGATTATGAGTGATATTATGGGATCGGGCTGCACGCCGCAACATGTTATATTGATTTATGCATGGATTTGGCTCATTATAACGCTTGGACTAAAGGAGCCCCTCTGGAGTCTGTACACACCCCAGTGAGCGCAGTTGATTATATTGAGGGATGGAGGATCTTGCCCGAAGTATTTATATTTAGGGATGGATCTTCCTCGGGCTAGATGGCCTTATACAGTACTAAGTGACTGACTGTCAGTTAATATATATATATATATATATATATATATATATATATATATATATTTGGGATGGATCTTCCCTGAGCTGAATTGGACATATCCAGTGCTGAGTGACTGAGCGTATCGAGTAATTGAGCATGATGAGTAGAAAGTGTGAGACAGTGAGATTGAGTACTCTAAGAGTGTGAGTACATGAGTTCATCACTGAGATACATTGCATTTGACATGCATACTTGAGATACATGCATAGAGATGCATTTCTTTCTGCCACTCCAGTTTTGGTGTCATTCATGATTTCACCTACATATTGACATCTAGGCATAGAGATGTATTTTCCTCATTCCATTTGATAATGAAACATCTTATCTGTTGTTGAAATATTTTTGAGAAAAATCACAGTTTTCTAACTTACTCATAAATTTGGTGATTTCGGTAAAGGATTTGGGTTTTCACTGATATACTTGAAAAGCATGCCTATTTTTCTGGAACTGTGAACGAGCTGAGCATTTTATCTCTCAGCTACTTCTTTTATTACTTCCATTATGTTGTTATGAACTGTTGTTGGCTATTGGTGTCAGACACCAACATATGTTCCAGCTCGTCACTACTTTCAACCTAAGGTTAGGTTTGTTACTTATTGAGTACATGTGGTCGGTTGTACCCATACTACACTTCTGCACCTTGCGTGCAGATGTTGGATGCTTATTTTACTGTGATCGACTGGAGCTAGATTTGAAGACGTACCTGCGTTCCAGCTGTAGCTGCCTCTTGTTCATGGTAGACTTAGATTTATAAGAATCTGTTTATGTTCTGTTCGAACAGATAATGAATTTATTTCATACCATCTTTGTAAATTCTAATCTTAGAAGTTCATGATTTGTACTACTAGTCCTTGGAAAATTCTTGTATAAATGTAGTTGTATTTTCATTTCTTTTCTTAATAAATCTCATTTAAATTGAATAGTTGTTAATGGGTTTACTTGACGGGTTGGGTTAGGTGCCATCACGACTAGGTAGATTTTGGGTCGTGATATAAAGGCTGAGAAGAAGCTGTCTGCATGAATCTGCGCATTAGTTCGAAGGCGGGGAATAGAGCTCGACTTCGACTTAGACCCCGACTAAATATTCAGGGAAGTTTCCTTTACCTTATGCTTTTTAATTGTGTGTCATGGGGACTTATCACAACTTAAAGTGTGGGGTGGGGGATATGTTATATGTATGTATGTATGTATGTATGTATGTATGTATATTAGTGGTCTGTTTGTTAGTTGTAGTAGTTAGGGAGAGAAAGAGAAAATGAGAAAACCATAAAAATTGAAAAAAAATCAATTTTTCCTGACGATGAATATCATTCGACAGGTTTCTTGAGGGATTAAAGTCGAAAGAAAAAGACAAAAAGATTTTCTTTTGTTAGGTAGTGTAATAATTCTCCCTTGGTTTTTCTTTGTGCCGCGGTTCTTTTCCAAGGGTTTTGTTTGAACCGGGTGTAGTTAGTTTTTATTTTTTTTAGAAGTAGGAAACCTTATGCTGTGATTTGAATTGAAGGCAATATCTCTTAACATTATTATACCTTGAGAATAGTGAGTGCTTTAGTTGTGACGCTTAGGCTCAGTTTTTGACTCTTGTATAAGTACCTTAAATTGTTTAATCTTAACTTTGCTTAACTACTTTGACTAGAGTGTCTTGATAGTCCAATCTTGAGTGATTTATTTGCCATGTGTGTGTGAGGTTTTGTGTTATTCTGTGCATTGCATTTGATCTCTAGAACTTGTCCCGTGTGTTTGCAAGCAAAATAATAGTTGGTTTGGCTTTGGAGTGGAACTAATGAAATAAGGAGAAAGGTGTACTGTATTACAAAAATAAGAGCCACTTGAATTGAAAGAGAAAAGAAAAATAAATATTGTATTGTTCCGCAAAAATATTCCTTGATAGTGGTAACTCTTGATGTATTTGTGCTTAAAGAAGTAGGGAGTTAATGTATATTTATATGAAGGTGGAGTTATGGTTTGACATAAGTGTGGGGTTTTGAACAATGAAATGTATGTATTAAAGTGCTTAGGGAGGAGTAGTCACTCTTATATCTAAATGTATCTTACCCATCACACAGCCTACATTACAACCAGTTAAAGTCCTACTTGATCCTTGACCGAATAAGCTTAATTAGTAGAGTAGTAAACTACAGAAAAGCCTATGGTACGTCCTTTGGGGCATATGAATATTGTTTCTGAGAGTGAGTGAATTCTTTCTATCTTGAGTTCTAAATTGTTCGTAAATATTATTGTATGTGTGGAACTACTCCTTATTGTTGTGAGGGCAATTAATTCATGAAGGAAAGGTAATGTCATGGACCTCTGTGTTAGAGTAAGTAATCGATTTATAAATAAGGCATGGTGATTTTGAGTCAAATCTTGAGGCTAGGATGTTACGGTATTGTGCTTAATCTGTTTTAAATATTCTTGGTGTGATGAGTTATGAGAGTTGTTTAAAAAGGTCGTGTTTATATGAAGTGTAGTTTGATTGCTCTAGGATGAGCAGTGGGGTATTGATGGTAGGCTATAATCTCGTGTTTTAGTTTCTTATTGCACTCTAATTTACTGTACTTTATTCATTTTGAGCTTTAATTAATAGTGTTCTACACTTATTTTGTGTTTTATACCTTGTAGGAGAGATTCCGAGCTACGTAAATGTTGCGGAATGAATTCGAGTAATTTGGAGCTTTGAAGTCTGAGTAAAATCCCAATGGATTAAGCCAAGATCGTGTTCGGGGGTCGAAGACCAAGTCTGGCCGTCAAAATGCATGAAAAATTCGTACTCTATGAAATCTTCACTGCCGTGGTGCGTGGGGCGCCATGGCTGTGCAATTCTCTGTTGCCTGTCAGAACTAGCTCTCTAATTTTTTCCACTAATGCCCCGCCTTCCGTATCACCCCATGCGGCGCGCCTGTGCAATATTTACAGAGTAAAAATCCAATTTCGGCTAGGAGAAGGTGATTTCGTCTGGGCCCGACCCTACTTGGTATAAATACATAGAAAAGTGTTATTTTCAGGACTTTTGACACATATTCAACTTTAGGAGGCTAAGGAGGATTTTGAAGAACACGAGCACAAGGATTTAATCATTCATTCCTCACTCAAGACCCGAGTTTGGATCGAATTTATGTTTTTCTATACTTTAACTTTTTTTTGTGATGAATTGCTCCATATCTATGGAGTAGTTCTCTTTAGGGTTTGATGAATTTGGTGTATTGATGTGTGTTTGTAGATTATAACTCTAGTTTTATGTATTGAAGCATTTTTGGATGATATAATTGTTGCATCTATATTCACTTATTCATGTAATCGAGAGACGCATAACTTTTGATATCTTTGCATTATATTGCTGGTTGAGTTACTTAATTCTTCTTAGTAATCGAAAGAGGCTAGTTGAATCATTGATTAAACCTAGTTAGGAGGATAATCGAGAGAGGTTCTCCTAAAGACCAATCCACTACGCATTCTTGCATATCTTCACGTGCTTAAATTGGTTCATCTTTTGAGGTTAAGATTTAATCGAGAGAGGAGTTTTTGCTGAATGTTTGAACTAATAATTGAGTAAATTCGAGAGACTCACTTAACATTAGAAGTGAATTACCTAAAGTTAGATCCCAAACAATTATCTTGCACCTATCCTATCAACCCCTATTTTCTCCTATTGATAACATCCTTGCTTACCTTTGTTGCGACTGTCATTAGTAAATAGCTTTAGATTCTTAGTTAGTTGTAGTTAGAAATCATAGAAATTCAAATGTTGATCATCTTGGATAGCAATCAAGCTAGAAACTACAAGAATACTATTTAAATCCAATCACCGTGGATACAATATTATACTATACTATATTTGACTAGCGAGCATAATTTAAGTGTGTGTTCTGAGCTCGTCAGGTAGTTACAATTTGCACAAAGCAAATTGCTACTTTGTGTCAAGGTAACACCTCTATCCAGTTTACTTCTCCAAACTCAAGGATTGTGAGATGAATTTGATGCTTTGGTACTCTCCCTTAGCTGTGATTGTGTTAAATCTAGGAAATTTGTACTGCCCCTGAGAAATAAAAATAATATCAATTTCTAGTGGGCTTAACAGATTCTTACTCACAAACTCATAGTGAAATTCTTATGATGAAACCTGTACCAACAATAAATCAAGCATATGCTACGCTCATGAGTAATGAGAGTCAAAGAGCTGCGGCAACTTCTACTGGTATTTTAGGGCCTTCTCCCAATGTGAATACAGGAATCTATGAGTCCACTGCCTTATACAGCTCTAAGACTGGTAATCATCAGAAATATAGAAAGAATAGCAACCTTCAATGTGAATATTGTAAGCTGAAGAAAGGGGCTCAGGGGGTACTTTCCCATTTACAAAGGAATAATATGGTCAAATATTTCACATCCTAAACAATAGTATGGTGTCAGGATCTCAAGCTAATGTGACAGGTCCTGGTACTGCTCTCTTAGATTCTGCTAGTTCTCAGGAATAGATTATTGACACAAAGGCCACTAATCATATCACGTCTGATGTTAATTTGTTAACCAATGCCAATCTGGGTACACCCTCTAAGCCTAAGAGGGTGTTACTGCCTGATAGAGATATTGTCCCTATGTCTCATATTGGTTATGTTCTCATTTCAAACAAGAACACTACTAAAGAAGTTTTTCATGTGCCTCAATTCAAGTATAATCTATTATCAGTCTTTAAGGTGACAAGTAATCAAGACTGATCTGCCTTTTTTTATCCTGATTTTTGTGTATTTTAGGGTCTCTTAAATGGCAATGCGAGGGAGATTGGTAGAGAAAGACATGTCTTATATTTTCTATAGAATCATGGGGCAAACAAGCTCACTGCAGTATCCCTAGCAGTTGCTAGAATAAAGTCAAGAAATTTTGATACTATTATTAACATTACTTTTGGCATAGAAGACTATGAGATGTATCCACTGTAGTTCTTAGAAAACTATTTCTCGTGAAACCAGAAAGTATTACTGATTCTATAAATAAATGCATTGTATGTCCCTGTGCTATGCAAACTAGATTGCTATTTCCTGCTACTAGTATATTAGAAGTACTAATGCATTTAATCTAATGCATATTGATGTATGGGTTCCCTACAAAAATGCAACATTTGATGGTAACAAGTATTTCTTGACAATTGTTGATGACTTTACTCGAATGACTTGGTTGTTTCTTTCGAAGCTAAAATCAGAAGTGTTTGTGTGTTGTACTTAAATAGTTTCTTATCCTTGTTCATGCTCAGTTCAGCAAGATTGTGAAGATAGTTAGGTCAGACAATGATTCTGATATGTTTAAATAGTATGGAGTTATGCATCAGAAAACCTATGCTTACAAACCTCAACAAAACGGGGTGGCTGAGAGGAAACACATGCATATTAGATTTCAGGCTTGCATTCCTATCAAGTTATGGGGTTATTGTGTACTTGTAATAGTTTATCTCACTAAAAGGATGCCATCCTCTGTACTTGGTGGATTGTCTCCCTTTGAGCTATTGTATGGCAGGAAACCTAACTTGGAGCAACAGAAAGTTCTTGGCAGTTTGTGCTTTGTTAAGCAAGTGTAGGAAATTGATATGCTTATGCCTAGAGATGAAGCTGCACTTCTTATGGGATTTCTGACATCCACATGGTCTATGTCCTATTTGATCTCACTAATAATGGCTTCTTTGTCAAAATAGATGTGACATTTAGGGAGGATGTATTTCTTTTCGAGGACTATCAATCCTCAGTACCTCATGTATTCCTGCCTGTCTCACCCGATTCCCATGGTAACAGTTTCCCTTCAACCACTACTAGTGATACTGGAGAAGATATCAGTCCATCACTTGACCATCATATGGAGCAGCCAACTGCATCAAAAGTAGTGGACTCAACCTTACCAGGGGTCGTGAAGTCACCTCTGCCTTTTACTGACCATCACTCTATTGCTGCAAAAAGGTCATTCAGGACTAGGCAGACCCGTATTTCAATGAAGGATTTCATTACTTCTAATGCTCACATGACTATAATCTACTTTATCATTAATCATGTGTCTTTTAATGGTGTCTTTCCTGGATACCAGACATATCTTGCTGCATTTTCCATAATTGTGGAACATACCACTTTTGAAGAGGCTGTCAAAGATCCAAGGTGGATGGAAGCCATGAAATCAGAGATTGCAGCTCTAGAGGATAATCACACCTAGGATGTAGTATCTCTATCAAATCAAAAGAGGCCTATTGGGTGCAAGTAAATCTGCAAAGTAAAATTCAAGGCTACAGGAGAAGTGTAAAGGTTCAAGGCAAGACTTGTTGCTAAGGTCTATATTTAACACGAGCGTATTGATTATCCAGAGACCTTCAGCCTAGTGGCTAAGATGGTCACTATTAGAACTGTAACTGTTGACAACCAATTTTGACCCTCCCTTTTAAAATTAAATTATTTATGCTTATTAATTGACAGTAGATGTGGTAAAATATTTTCTAATCAATAATACCTATTTTTAAAAATATAATAGATAATAATAATTAATATTATTGAATTAATACCCGTTTGATATTAAATATTTATAAATTATACTACTCTTACAATTTTGAACTATTAAAAAAAACCTTTATATTTTAATAAACAACTTTTACAATTAATTTAATGAATTAGTCTTAAATTTAAAATTATATTGCCTTATTTACTTTAATTAACCAAATTAGTTTCATTATTCAATCAATACAATTTTATAACCATAACTAATTAATTATAGTTATTAGTAATATATTTGATGATTATATTTTATTGTATTTTATTATGATTAATTAAGCATAATTAAGTTGATTTTAAAAAGGGGTTAAAAGCTCAAAAAACTACAATTGCAATTAATTAAATTAAACTCAATGTGGCCAAGTGTTAAACTATATTCAGCTATTTTGGCCCAAATACACGAGCCCAAACATCTTGACCCGGTCCAAACCCACCCTTCCTATTCCATGTTGGCAATACATGTCACTTCCTCTTAGCCAATGGCATCAGGCCATGTCGCCTATCTACCACACTCACAAAACAAACACAAAGAATCTGCACTGTTCTCCTAGATCATCAACAGTCCACACTAATCCTCATTTTTTTCTTTATTTTAAAACCTTTGCCTGACCTCATCTCCACCGTTAGATTAGAGAGAACCAACGACTGTCTTTTTTTCCCATAATAAAACTTTTATTAATTTTTATACTCTAAAATATCACAGCATTTCATCAAACGATCTAACGGCCTAGATCCCATCTCTCACTTTAATCATACCAAAAACCCCTAAACAATATCATTCTCTCACCACCCAGCCGCCCTCTTTTCCCTTTCCTCTCTCCTTCCTCTCCTCCATTAACCCATCAATCCTAAAAGACCTCACCACCCAGTTCGTCTTCATACAATCTACTATTTGGTAGGCCCTGGATACAAATGCCAGTGTAGTTCCTTCCACTCTCCATCAGTATATGAAATTCGAGTGGGATTGCCAGGAGATTGTGATACATGGGGAGTGGAGTCAGTCAGCTTACTTGGAGCATACGGTTTCATTCATAGAAGCATTAGATGTAGTTGCCTTCCATGCAGGCAAGATCATGCAAGCAACAGAAATGGAGAAGAATAAGCAGAATCACAACATGCAGTCACCGTATAGGTCAAAGATGGCAATACAAGAAATGATAAAACATAGATACCGACCAGGGACTGGGATAAGAGCCTGATCAGATGGGATAACAAATCCAATTGAATTGAAATGGCAGAAAAGTACCGTCAGCTTGGGGTATCAGCCTACAACTGGAAGAACCTATAGCGGTAACCCTAAGAAGAAGGTTTTGGTACTAGAGAGTATTCCATGCCCGAGTCAGATCTCACCACCAGAAGATGATATCATCTATGGGATGGGAAGAATGTTCGTGGCCATGATCGAGGAATGTTGCGACAAAGGTGATATCAAGACACCGACTATTCGAGATGCCGAACCTAGAGAGACTTTGTAGTACTGGACTGCCAGTCCATCTCTGATTCGCCGGGAGTCTTGGTACTATGGAAGTGTAGTAAATTTGAAAAGGCGCATGGTGAATTGAGACCTGAACCATGCATGTACCTTTTTTTAAAATTGCCTCTTTGAATGCTGATACGTTTATTTTGATGAAATAAAAGAATTACTTTCCTGAAATCATCGCAAATTCATCTTTATCTTTATTTATACTCAATTTTTCTTTTCAGTAATCAAATCAATAAAAAAACGTACTCTGCGATTATGACATGTAACGAAACCCTTGAGCAAAATGACTCAGACTATGAAGATTACGACGACAGTATGATGCCTGAGAACCTCCCGCAAGAAATTGAGCAACTAGAAAGCCAGAAAAAGCCCAATCATGAAGAAACAGAAGTGATTAACCTAGGAAGTGAAGAAGATGTGAAAGAGACTCGAATCAGCTTCCACTTGAAAGCAGAACAGAAGGAAGAATTGGTAGATCTCTTCCGATAATACATCAATGTATTAGCTTGGTTATATGACGACATGCCCGAATGGAGTACTGATATTATCTCGCACTGATTGCCCACCTATCCCGCCAGGCCACCTGTCAAATAGAAACCCAGACCAGATTTGAGTATAAAAATCAATGAATAAGTCACCAAGAAGATAGAAACAAATGTAGTGAGGTTAATCAATTACCCTACATATTTTGCAAACATCGTACTGGTGCCTAAGAAGGATGGAAAGATTAGGATATGCGTGGACTACCGAGATCTCAATAAAGCTAGTTCCAAGGATGAATTTCCTCTACCGAATATCCACCGGATTCTAATGTACGAAGAAGACGCAGAGAAAAAAGCATTCACTACACCATGGAGACTTTACTGCTACAAGGTCATGTCGTTCGGTCTTTAGAATGCCAGTGCTACCTACGTGAGGGCCATGAGGACCCTCTTTCACAACATCTTCAACAAAGAGATCAAGGTATATGTGGATGATGTTATCATCAAGTCTCTGAAGAATGCGAATCATTTGAACGACTTAAGGATGCACTTTGAGCCATTTCCAAGATACAATTTGAAGTTGAATCCTTCAAAATGTGCGTTGGAGTCTCCGCAGGAAAACTTTTAGGCTTCATCGTCAGCAGTAAAGGGATAGAACTAGACCCTCAAAGATCAAGTCCATTCAAGACTTGCCTCCACCCAAAAGTAAGAAGGATGTGATGATATTTCTTGGAAGATTGAACTACATCAGCATGTACATAGCCCAGTCAATAGTAATATGTGAGTTGATTTTCAAGTTGTTAAACAAAGATACCGCTACAAAGTGTAAAGAAGAATGTCAAAAAACTGTCGATAGAATCAAAGAGTATTTGTCGAGTCCGCAAGTGTTAGTTCCTCATAAACCTGGGAAATCGCTACTGCTATACTTGTCCATCTTGAATAATGCATTTTGATGCGTGTTGGGACAATACGATGAGACTAGAAAGAAGGAGCTAGCTATCTATTACCTGAGAAAGAAGTTCACGCCATACGAAGCAAGATACACCTTGGTAGAGCGGATATCTGATCTACCAAAGATATCAGATATCAGTTCACGCCAGAAGTTAAAACATTACTTATCGGCATATACCACATATCTGATCTACCAACTCGACCCGCTTAAGTACATCTTCAAGAACCCGATGCCTACGGGTAAGTTGGCCAAACAGAAGATTCTTCTCAATTAGTTCAACATTGTTTATGCGACGCAAAAAGCTATCAAAGGACATGCATTGGCTGATCATCTTGCCAAAAACTCGGTGGGCAAGGATTACAAGCCACTTACCATATACTTCCCAGATGAAGAAGTGTTATTCGCTGGGGAAGACATTTCAGAGCCATATCCAGGGTGGAGAATATTTTTCGATTAGGCGGCAAATTTCAAGGGAGTAGGAATTAGGACAGTCCTAATTTCTGAGTCGGGACAACATTATTCGGCTTCAGCTAAGATAAGGTTCCCTTGCACATATAATATGGCAAAATATGAGGCATGCATCTTCGGGATTAGGATGGCAGTCGACATGAACATCAATGTGCTTTTGGTCATAGGAGATTCTGATTTGCTGATACATCAAGTTCGGGGTGAGTGGACCACCAAGAATGTCAAGATCCTTCCATACTTGCAGCGTATGAAGGAGTTATGTAAGACGTTCACCATGATCGAGTTCAAACATATGCCTAGAATCCAAAATGAGTTCGCCGACGCTCTCGCAACTTTGTCATCCATGATCCTGCACCCAAATAAGAAATACATCGACCTCACGAGATAGAGGTTTGAGATCAGCGTGCATATAGTTTCCACGCAGATGAAGAGCCAGATGGTAGGCCTTCGTGCAAAGATATCAATGGTTCTTTGAAACAATAGAGTACCCAGAAAATACCACTAATGGTTAGAAGAGAGCATTAAGAAGACTAGCAAATCACTTTTTCCTTAACGGGGAAGTCCTGTTTTAGAGGACCACGAAGTTGGGTCTTTTAAGGTGTGTGGATGCCGTTGAAGCAACAAGATTATTGGAGGAAATACATGTAGGAACGAGTGGGCCTCACATGAACGGTTTCACCTTAGCTAAGTAGATCTTGAGAGCTGGATACTTTTGGATGACCATGGAAAGTGATAGCATCTTCTACGTGCAGAAGTGTCGCATGTGTCATATTCACAAGTATTTCATCCAGGTTCTGCCAAATGAGTTAAATATAGTGGGTTCTCCTTGGCCGTTTTGCGCTTGGGGAATAGATGTGATTGGACCTATAAAACCTGCCGCATCGAACGAGCATCATTTAATTTTGGTAGCCATCAACAACTTCACCAAATGGGTCAAACTTCTGCATACAAGGCTGTCACGAAGAAGATGGTGGAAGATTTCGTCGGTAACAACATAGTCTATCAATTTGTGGTACCAGAGTCAATAATAATTCACAATGCAGCCATTCTAAACCGCGATCTAATGAAGGAGATTTGCGAGAAGATCAGAATCGTCCACCGCAACTCCATAGCCTACAGGCCACAAATGAATGGAGCAATTTATGCAGCCAACTAAAACATCAAGAGAATCTTACAGAAGATAGTGGACAATAATAGGCAATGGCACGAGAAGCTATCAGTTGCCTTATTGGGTTACCGCACTTCCATGAGAACATCTACTGGGGCAACACCGTACATGTTGGTATATGGTATAAAAGCTGTGATACCCAAAGAGATCGAGATACCATCTTTCAGAGTTATCTAGGAAGCAAGCTAGATGATGCAGAGTGGATATGTGTCAGGCAAGAAAAGCTCATGCTCGTTGATGAAAATAGAATGGACGAAGTTTTCATGGTCAGCTGTATCAAAAAAGGATGGCCAACGCGTTCAACAAAAAAGTGAAAGCTTGGCAGTTCACACCGGGGCAGTTGGTTTTGAAGAAGATATTCCCCCATCAAGAAGAGGCCAGGGGAAAATTCGTACTGAATTGGCGAGGTCCTTATATGGTCCATCGAGTATTATCGGGAGGTGCACTAATCCTAGCATAAATGGACGGCAAAGTCAGCATGAAGGCTATCAATTTAGATGCAGTCAATAAATACTACATTTGAAGACAATAGAATAGGGTTTTGTTGTAACAGAACTATGCCTGAACTAACTTCTCACGGTGGGATACGTAGGAAACCCATGTAGGGTCCGGTCTCCCTATCCCTCTTGTAATAGTAATCCAAATATTATTTTGTTTGTGTTCGGAACTACGACACGACTTGATTTCCTTTGGCATGAATACGTACGAAATCCACATCAAATTCAGCCATCTATTATAGTAGAACAACGCTTTCGCCTGATTTCATTTGGATACATAGGCAGTTTGAGTAAGACTCGGCCATATCATTTCAAATTTCTTACCACTTTGCATCTATTTTAATTGAACTATTTTTTGACCCGATTCCATTTTGATACGTAGGATGCCTGAGTCAGGCTTAGTAATTCACCTCATCATTTTATCATCCTCAAACTACGTTCAGACCTAATTCCACTTTGATATGTAGGCAACCTGAAAAGGTTCGATCATAACCCTAGGAAAGCCTTTTTAATGCATTTGCTTAGATTAGGATGTGATCACGACATCAAGAAGCTACGTAATCAGGGTCATCTCCAAGAAATCGTCATCAACCAGACAAAGCCATCCAAAAATGATACTTGCATCAGAACGAACTTTTAAACATGTCATAATCCGTAACAACGGCGTTTACCAAAAACATAAATAATTTTTCAAAATGTCTTTAGAAAACTCTACTCTTCCACCATTCAAACTTCGTAGCATAACCCACCAAATTAAGGGCAAGGCCGTGTCTACGATCAACACAAATCAACGCCTCTACTAAGAATTTTTCTTTGAGCGCATGATTGACAAGAATCAAAGGATACCATAATGCATCAGGATCAATGACGCACCCACTACAATTTCATAAGCCCATATATCTCTTTTATTATTCAATTAATTTTCTCATATATAGTTAAGAGCTAACTTCAAATTTTTTGCAGGTATTCCGGAGTCAGGTCTTTGACGAAATCAAAGCACCTTGTATATAGCAAAATGTTTGCTCTACCAATCAGAGCGTCTTGTACATATCGAGCCGCCGGCCCCGCCAATCGGAGCCTTGTATATAGAAAACTGTTTACTCTACCAATTAGAGCATATTTTACATATCAAATCACCGATCCCGCAAATCGGAGCCTTGCATATAGCAAACCATCGACTTCGCCAATCAGAACCATGTATATATCAAACTGTTCGCTTTGCCAACTAGAGCACTTTGCACAGATCGCACCGTCACTCTGAGATATAGGAGATTCCAAGTAGATATTTTCAAACCTTATCGCCGACTTCTCCAATCGAAGGATGGACCATCCGATTGTTTCACATTTCGCTGATCGACGTCCGCAAATTAGTTCTGCAGTCAAGAGTATCTCTTGGGCATGCTCATTTACTTTTTTGTTTTATCTTAAATGTTTTGACATTTTTATTTATGCAGCTTACAAGCATTTTTACATTCAAAGTCAAATACTTCCATCACATGGAGATACTCCCATCGTACGGAGATTTTACATTCGAAGTCAACTACTCCCATCGCGTGGAGATACTACCATCATGCGGAGATTTTACATTCAAAGTAAACTACTCCCATCGCGTGGAGATACTCCCATCTCGTGGAGACACTCCCATCGCGTCGAGATTCAAATGCTCTAACAACTGCGGAATAGTACACAGCCCGGCTAACAATCAAGTAAAATTCAAAGGCCCATACCCGATATCCCAAATAATTCTCTAGAACTTGAAGATTTCAGATTCAAATATCCCGTCACCCCAAGATCCCAAATAAAGGGTAGTCGGCCAGCCAATCATCATCATTCCTGCATAATTAAATCATATCTTAATGCATTTGCATTACGATATATAGGTATCTGTTTATCTTCTTTTTTGCAGGATCAAACACTACAATGTGGAACTTCTTCTAAGCAGCAAACTAAGTCACACCGCTATGAGGGACAACAAACTCATAAGCGAGCCAAGGATCCAAACTCCAACTCAATCCGATCAGCCAAAGTCCAAAATTGTCAAGTCTTTCAAGTCTTTCTCCTAATCAAGCTACAGTTTGTGAAGCAGTTCAGACTCCAAGATCCTTGCATCTTGCAGTATCGTCATAACATGATACTGGATCAATTCCTGCAAGTGCCACCCTCTCTAAATAATCATTGCAGAACTACATGAGGCCTGATCCTCGTTAAGCCTGAGGTATGTAGGCGATTCAAAGCCAGAATTTTAGCCTCTAATCTCAAAACCCATGATTTTTCTCAATCCATGTACCATATATGCAATATATGTCTAGAGTCGGGACAATAGTTTTCTTTAAGTCAATTTTTTCGCCCGCAAACTCTTTCATCGTCTTCGGTCAAAGAGGGGCAGCTGTTGACGATCAATTTTGACCCTCCCTTTTAAAATTACTTATTTATGCTTATTAATTGGCAATTAATGTGGAAAATATTTTCTAATTGATAAAACCTATTTTTCTTACATATAATAGATAATAATAATTAATATTATTTAATAATAGAAGTTTGATATTAAATATTTATAAATTATATTACTCTTACTGTTTTGAACTATTTAAATAACCTTTATATTTTAATAAACAAGTTTGTTTTAATTAGTTTAATGAATTAGTCTTAAATTTATAATTATATTGCCTTATTTACTTTAATTAACCAAATTAGTTTCAAAATTCAATAAATAAAATATTATAACAATATCCAATCAAGCTGATGTTTCGCTCTGTCTAAGTGGAAGGTCTATCCGGCTCTCTATCAGGACCTACAGGCATGAAATGCAGTGCCCTCAGCAGAAGGAATGTCAGTACGAGATAACATACTGAATATGTTAGGCAATAGAATAACTGAAAACTGAGACTGAACTGATAATATAATAAATGAAAGTAACAGGGAGTCAAAGATAATCTGAAGATATGCTTACTGGCTAATACTGACACAACACTCTCAATATAGTAAGTAAAATAGATGTCCTGCTCTATAAGGCTCGGTACGTATAACTGCTCTGTCATAGTAGGCTCGCTCATAGGCGCTCGACCGTACTAGGCTCTGTATCTCGGCCATTCTGGGTTAGCTCATAGGCGATCGACCGCAATAGGCTCGTATACAACATACCATATAATCAGAGTTTGCCCAATAGGGGTCTGCCCACCGAATATATCTCGATGGTGGTGAAAATATTGTAATACTATCCAATAGGTGCTAGCCCACCTATTATAGCTGGATGGTGGTGAAAATACTGTAATACTGCATATATATATATATAAAAATATATATATATACACACACTCTCTTCTCTCTCTTCTATCTTGACTGGATGAAGACAATATTTAATTGAATATGAAGTCACGATAAGGGAGACTACTGTAACTTATGAGACTAGGATAATGTACATAAATTCAGGAGTATGAACTTCTCTTTATGTTTCATTATCAAACATATGTAGTTACAAAATCAGGCCAAAGAGAAGGAAGGGTATTGTAAGGCCCCATAAAATTTTGCAAAAGAAAATAATGTTTCATGGTGCCGAATTGGTTTTACGTGTTGAGTATTATAGAAATTCTTCGCGGCAAACTTGCGAGTCACGTCTTGGACTTTTTGGGTTGAACAATGCAACGGAAAGTAAAGGAAAATATTTGGCTGAAAAACTTGTTTCTGCGGTCCATTATGCGACCGTAGAATCACTCTGCGGGCCGCATAATGGCCGCAGAAGTGAGGCAGAAGAGGATCAGTTGGATGCAATTATGTGGTCAACTATGCGACCGCAGAACAGTTCTGCGGTTCATTATGCGACTGCAGAACAGTTCTGCGGTTCATTATGCGACCGCAGAATAGTTATGCGGACCACATAGTGACCGCATACACAGGTAGTTTTTTGGTTGTTTTGGTCAGCAATTATGCGACCGATATGCAGTCCGCATATTGATTATGCAATCGCATATGAGATCACAGAACCGATTCCGGAGCTTCATTTTTGGGTTTTTAAAACCCGACCCTATTTCGTTAAATACACTCTTTGGGCCATTTTTGAGCTATAATATAACATTTTAGAGTGAGAGGGAGTGCCCTAGAGTGAGAAGGTGTTCTTCAATAATTGTTCTTCAATTCTTGCTCATGTTTTGGAATATTAAGAAGGAAAACTCACTAGCTCTTCATCCTAGAGGTAGGATTCTACACCCTAATCCCTAATTTCGAAATTTTCTGAAAATGGGTAATTAGCAAGATAATTTTTGGGCATGAGAGTTGTTTATTTTACATGCATGTGATATCAAAGGGTGTAGAAAGATTGTTGAACTAGGCATGGTAAAGATTGAGTTGTGGGATGATGAAATTCTCCATAAAAGGACCTTGAAACCTTATGCACACCTAGTGTTTGATAAAATGCTCAAATAAGCTAGAACCATGATCATCTTCCTATTTTTGGTTCAATTTGTATTATTTCTAAAATAGATTGAAGTTGCTAAGAATTCCGGAACATTTAGAGTGTAAGGAAGCTCAAGTGAGGTATGTTGGCTAAACTCTTCTTTAAGAATTGGAATTCTGATTATCCTTGGAAGTTCCAAGATGTTAATTACAAATCGAGTATTCCGATAAGTTTTGTGATAAAGATATATGTTCAATTCATGTTTCAAATGCTCTTATCATATTGAATTATAAATTGAGGATGTGTTTCAAACTATGGATTGTGTATCGACATGTTATAAATTCAAGTCGTGATTTATGTGAAAGTTATTATGCCAAGTTGTGTAGAGGTTATGATTTTGATACACCTCCACCCACATATATTAGGGTGAGGTGGAATGACCGCTTTGTGTGGGGAGTATGATATTGTGGGACTGCACCACCACCCGCATACATTTGGATGAGGCGTTACGACCGCTTTGTGTATAGTTTTGGTATTGTTGTGGCACCACCACCCACATACATTGGGGGTGAGGCGGAATAGCCGCTTTGTATTGGTATTGCTATCGTTAATGAATTTCCACCCGCATACATTGGGGTGAGGCGGCATAGCCGCTTTGTGTAGGTTCTTGGTACTATACTTATACATCCACCTGCATACATTGGGGTGAGGCGGTAGGGCTGCTTGAGTAGAGTTGTGGTATTGTACATACACCTCCACCTGCATACATCGGGTGAGGTGGCGGGCCGCTTTGTGTGAAGATGGTTACAGAGGATCTTATCTTAAATCCTATAAATGATATTGATAGCTCTTAATAAGCTTGCTCTGGTTTAAGTGGTTAGCTATATTATGCTATCGTCACCCTGATTCATCATATTCATATTGTATTTCTAAATTCTTAAATTGGTGTTTGGTTTTCACACTAGTACCATTCGACAGTACTAACGTCCCTTTTGCCAGGGGCGCTGCATCTTTAAATGGATACAGGTGGTTCCAAGAGGTATTGATCAGTGATAACAGTACACCTTCTTGCCAGCTGACTTGGTGAGCCCCACTTCATCCCGGGGTCATGTATCTTTTGGTCTTTGTTTATTCTGTTTGAGGTATAACCGGGGCCTTGTTGCCGGTATTATCATTGTACTCTTCTTTATTTATAGAGGCTCCATATATATAGTGTGGGTTGTGTATTGGTGCTGGGAAAGACAAAATATGTCATGTTTTGGTTGTATTACTTGTCCCCTTTGAGACTTTAAAAATGATGAAAACTATTGGCAGCGAATTGGAATTGTAGACATAATCACGTTTTTGTCTAATTAATGAAAATATTTATTGTCTTCATTCGTGGATGCGTTTGGGTAGAAGAAAATCTAACAGGCTTGCTTGGTCGGGTTCACTCGGTTGAGCGCCGGTCGCGCTCCTCGGTTTTGGGGCGTGACAAACTTGGTATCAGAGCCTAAGGTTTTAAAGTGTCCTAGGATGTCTCGTAGCCGTGTCTAGTAGAGTCCTTATTATCGGTTTGTTGTCGACCACATCTATAATTATGATGCTACATGGGCATTTAGGAATAATACCATTCTTTCATGTTCTTGATCGTGCGATAAAGCTGGTTGTAAGATTGTTCCTCCTTTAACTCCTGAGTTGCTCTAATTTTCAGTTCATGGCACCTAAGAAGAAGGCAAGAACTGGCCAAAGAGCCAATGTCACCCCAGGAGTGACAGTTGATCTTATAATTGATGATGCGGGTGAGCACCCAAGGAGTGAGAATATTCCTCCAGTTACTACACTGCTTGACTCTATTATAACTGATCAGACCACACCTGTCCCAACACCGATAGAAGGTGCAACGGTTCCTCCAACTGTTATACTAGTTGCATCTCCAACACCAACTTCCGATTCTGGTGTATTTGATGTTGATCTTAGGGAAGCCATACAAATGTTGACACACATAGTGGCTTCTCAGGCCCAGAGATCGAGTGTTGGGCCTACTTCATCCAGTCATCCTGGGGAATCTACTTGTTCCATGGTGAACAAGTTTCTTCAGTTAGATCCTCCAGTGTTTACGGGTATTGATCCCGAGGAGGACCCCCAAGACTTCATTGACGAGGTGCACAAGACTCTTCGGGTTATGCATGCTACAGAGACGGAGGGAGTGGAGTTGGCCTCCTACTGCCTGAAAGGGGTGGCCTATTCTTGGTTTGAGTTGTGGGAAGAATCCCGTGTTGAGGGAAGCCCTCCGGCAAGGTGGGGTGAATTCACAGATGCCTTTATGGATCATTTCTTGCCTACCGAAACTAAGGCAGCTCGTGCCGCTGAATTTTAAAGCCTAAAGCAGGCTAGTATAAATGTGTGGGAGTACCATATAGAGTTTGCGTGCCTGTCCAAGTGTGCTATTCACATGTTGCCAACTATAGAGGCTAGAGTGCGCCGGTTTGTTCAGGGCCTTAGCCCCTTGGTTATCGATGAGGCCTCTACAGCTGCCTTAAATTCCGATATGAACTATGGTAAAATGGGGGCATTTGCTCAAGCCACATAGACCCACAAGATGAAGAATAAAATGGAGCGTCAGAGTAGCAGCAAGGCTCGGTCCGCAGGCAACTTTGGTGCTTCTTCCGGTGGTGGTGGTGGTAGGTTCGCATTCAGGGGAGGGTCATCAGGACCATCCCAATCATTCACCCAGTCATCGATGTGTGCACAGTCATCTAGACCCAGTCAGGGCAACAGGGGACCCCACCAGTAGGGTCGGCCCGACAGAAGGTTTCAGCAACGGAGGCTTCTATGCTCTAAGTATGGGAGGATGCACTTTGGGTCCTACTTCATGGACCTACAATATACTATGGGTGTGGTGTAAGGGGTCACATTTAGAGAGATCGCCGCTCATCCCAGCGAAATATGGGCAGAGATGCGGCACAACCAGCTAATTCTGCGGCTACTACATCTACAATACCTCAAGCTCGAGGCACCCCACCACCCATAGGGCGTGGTGTAGCTAGGGGTGGTGCACAGAATTTGGGAGGACCTAGTAGATTTTATGCTATGCGGACGCGTCGGGAATCAGAGGCTTCTCCAGATGTTGTCACAGGTAAATTGTTAGTCCAATCCCATGATGTATATGCCCTTATTGATCCTAGTTCCACTTTGTCATATGCCACTCCTTATCTTGATATGGAATTTGGGATAGAACCAGAACAACTTCATGAGCCGTTCTCGGTATCTACTCTGGTTGGTGAGTCCATTTTGGCCGTGCAATTTTATAAGGATTGTGTTGTCACGTTGCGTGGTCGGGACACCGTGGCCGATCTTATTGAATTGAGAATGGTCGGTTTTAATGTGATAATGGGTATGGATTGGCTTTATTCATGTTTTGCCAAGCTTGATTGCCGAACAAGAGCTGTTAGGTTCGAATTACCAAATGAGCCAGTTATTGAGTGGAAGGGTGATGATGTAGTGCCGAAGGGTAGGTTTATTTCCTACCTTAAGGCCACAAAGATGATCAACAAGGGGTGTATTTACCATTTGGTACGGGTTATGGACACCGATGTGGAGGCACCTACACTTGAGTCCGTTCCTGTTGTGAATGAAATTCTGGGAGTCTTTCCGGATGAACTCCCTGGGATCCCACTAGACAGGGAGATTGATTTTGGGGTTGATGTGATGCCAGACACGCATTCTATATCTATTCCACCCTACAGAATGGCACCAATAGAATTGAAGGAGCTAAAGGAACAATTGAGAGATTTGTTAGAAAAGGGTTTCATCCGGCCAAGTGTGTTGCCTTGGGGCGCACCGGTCCTTTTTGTAAGAAAGAAAGATGGGTCGCTGAGAATGTGTATTGACTATCGGCATCTTAACAAGGTCACAATCAAGAATAAGTACCCACTGCCAAGGATAGATGACTTGTTTGATCAATTGCAAGGTGCCAGGTACTTCTCCAAGATTGATTTAAGATCCGGGTATCACCAATTGAAGATGAGGGAGCGGGATACTCCGAAAACAACTTTTTGGACCCGGTATGGTCATTTTGAGTTTCTAGTGATGTCTTTTGGGCCAAAAAATGCCCCAGCAGCCTTCATGGATCTTATGAATCGAATTTTTAAGCCATTCCTCGACTCTTTTGTGATAGTGTTTATTGACGATATTCTTGTATATTCACGAAGTCGAGAAGACCATGCTAATCATCTTAGGGTTGTTCTGAAAACCCTACACCAGCACCAGTTATATGCAAAGTTTTCAAAGTGTGAATTTTGGCTTGAATCGGTCATATTCTTGTGTCATGTAGTATCTAGTGAGGGGATTAATGTTGATCCTCAGAAAATTTATAGGTGTGAAAAATTGGCCGAGGCCTACACCTCCAACAGAGATTCGCATTTTCTTAGGCTTAGCTGGATATTACAGAAAGTTTGTGGAGGGGTTTTCTACTTTTGCCTCTCCATTAACTAAATTGACACAGAAGGCAATTAAGTTCCAATGGTCATATGATATGGAACTTGCGGCAGTGGTATTTGCATTGAAAATTTGGCGTCATTATTTATATGGGGTCCATGTGGATATATTCACGGACCATAAGAGACTTTAATATATTTTCAAGCAGAAGGAATTGAATCTGACACAAAGAAGATGGCTTGAGTTACTCAAGGACTACGACATTGATATTCTATATCATCCGGGAAAGGCCAATGTTGTGGCAGATGCTCTTAGCCAGAAATCCATGGGTAGTTTGGCTCACTTGGAGGCATATAAAAGGCCATTGGCCAAGGAAGTTCACCGATTGGCTAGTTTGGGATTTCGTCTGGCGGACTCTAGTGAAGGAGGGGTAATTGTGCAAAATAGGGCTGAATCATCGCTTGTTGTGAAAGTCAAAGAGAAGCAATACAACGATCCATTGATGGTGCAATTGAAAGAGGGGATTCATAAACATAAGACCATGGACTTTTCTCTTGGCATGGATGATGGTACACTAAGGTACCTAGGGTGACTATGTGTTCCAAACATGGATGGTCTCCGTGAAAGAATTATGACTGTAGCTCACACTTCTAGGTATTCCGTGCACACAGGTTCTACAAAAATGTATCATGATCTTAAGGAAGTCTACTGGTGGAATGATATAAAGTGGAATGTAGCAGAGTTTGTGGCGAAGTGTCCAAATTGTCAGCAAGTGAATGCCGAACACCAAAGGCCTGGTGGGTTGGCACAAAACATAGAAATTCCAATGTGAAAGTTGGAAATGATTAATATGGATTTTGTTGTAGGATTACCTCGTACTCCTCATAAGTTTGACTTGATTTGGGTGATTGTGGATCGACTCACGAAATTAACACACTTCTTACCGATTAAGGCTACCGATTCAGCGGAACAATATGCTCAGTTGTATATCAAAGAAATAGTCAAGTTGCATGGAACCCCAGTTTCCATCATTCCTGATCGGGGAGCACAATTCACAGCTAAATTTTGGAAGAAATTTCAGCAAGGCTTGGGTATTCTGGTCAATCTTAGTACAACCTTTCATCCGCAGACTGACAGGCAGGCAGAGCGAACTATTTAGATGCTTAAGGATATGTTGTGTGCTTGTGTTCTAGACTTCAAAGGTAGCTGGGATGATCATTTATCACTCATAGAATTTGCATACAACAATAGCTATCATGCTAGCATTCAGATGGCACCGTGCGAGGCTTTATATGGTAGGAGATATAGATCTCCCATTTGGTGGTTCGAAATTAGTGAAGCAGAGTTGATAGGGCCAGACCTCATGCACCAGGCCATGGAAAAAGTTAAAATCATTAAGGAGCAGTTGAAGACTGCTCAAAGTCGTCAGAAATCCTATTCGGATGTTCGTCATAGGGATTTGGAGTTTAAAGAAGATGATTGGGTATTCTTGAAAGTTTCTCCCATGAAAGGTATAATTCGATTTGGTAAGAAAGGGAAATTGAGTCTGAGGTATGTCGGACCGTACAAAATCATTCAGAGGATCGGTGAGGTGGTGTACAAGCTTGAGCTACCACCTGAAATATCATTGGTGCACCCGGTATTTCATGTGTCTATGTTAAAGAAAGTAGTTGGAGACCCGACAGTCATTGTTCGGGTTGAGACTATTGAGGTTAATGAAGAATTGACTTATGAAGAGATTCCAGTTTCTATTATTTATCGGCAAGTCCGAAAGTTGAGAAATAAAGAAATTACATCCGTAAAAGTTCTATGGCGAAAACAACAGGTTGAAGAGGCTACTTGGGAGGCCGAGGAAGAAATGAAGAAAAAGTATCCTTATTTGTTTGAATGACCATGTATTTATAAAGTTGTTATCTAGTAAAATTATAAGACTTACTTTCTATGAATTTTGTATCATTTTAACAATTGGCGTTAAGGGTGTTCCTTTCTGAAAATATATTGCTTATGAGGTCACAGTTTGTGTTGTTTTGTATTATATTACGTCGTTGGATTATATATATATTGTTAGGATGTGTTTTGGGAGCTCTCTGATAGGTGGATAGGCCTAGTTACAAAGGAAACCCTGGCAAAAGTTTTGGAAATTTAGGGAGTTAGTCAAATTTGGGGCTTCTGGTGTGTGGTATCTGAGTTGCATAAAATGCTAATAAGAGATTTTTGCCCTCATTCGAGGACGAATGATCCTACGTGGGGGAGAATGTAAGGCCCCGTAAATTTTTGCAAAATAAAATAATGCTTGGCGAAAAAATGCGTTTCTGCGGTCCATTATGCAACCGCAGAATCACTCTGCGGGCTGCATAATGGCCGCAAAAGTGAGGTAGAAAAGGGTCAGTTAGATGCAATTATGCGTTCGACTATGCGACTGCATAACTGTTCTGTGGTTCATTAAGCGATCGCAGAACAGTTATGCGAACTGCATAATGACAGCAGACACATGCAAATTTTTGGTCATTTTGGTCAGCAATTATGCGACCGATATGCGGTCCGCATATTGATTATGCGAACGTAGAACCTGTTCCAGAGCATCATTTTTGGGTTTTTAAAATCTGACCCTATTTCGTTAAATACACTCTTTGGGCCATTTTTGAGCTATAATCTGACATTTTAGAGTGAGAGGGAGTGCCCTAGATTGAGAAGGTGTTCTTTAATAATTGTTCTTCAATATTTGCTCATGTTTTGGAAGATTAAGAAGGGAAACTCACTAGGTCTTCATCCTAGAGGTAAGATTCTACACCCTAACCCCTAATTTCGAAATTTTCTGAAAATGGGTAATGAGCAAGATAATTTTTGGGCATGAGAGTTGTTTATTTTACATGCATGTGATATCAAGGGGCCTCTGAAGATTGTTGAACTAGGCATGGTAAAGATTGGGATGTAGGATGATGGAATTCTCCATAAAAAGACCTTGAAACCTTATGCACACCTAGTGTTTGATAAAATTCTCAAATGAGCTAGAACCATTAATCTTCCTAATTTTGGTTCAATTTGTTATATTTCTAAAATAGATTGAAGTTTCTAAGAATTTCGGAACATTTAGAGTGTAAGGAAGCTCAAGTGAGGTATGTTGACTAAGCTCTTCTTTAAGAATTAGAATTCCCATTATCCTTGGAAGTTCCAAGATGTTGATTACAAATTGAGTATTTCGATAAGGTTTGTGATAAAGATATATGTTCAATTCGTGTTTCAAACTATGGATTGTGTATCCACATGTTATAAATTCAAGTTATGATTTATGTGAAAGTTATTATGTCAAGTTGTGTAGAGATTGTGATTGTGATACACCTCCACCCGCATATATTGGGTGAGGCGGCATGAGCGCTTTGTGTGGGGAGTATGACATTGTGGGACTGTACCTCTACACTCATACATTGGGGTGAGGCGGTACAACTGCTTTGTTTATAGTTTTGGTATTGTTGTGGCACTACCACCTGCATACATTGGCGAGGAGGCATAGCTGCTTTGTGTTGGTATTGGTATCGTTAATGAAGTTCCACCCGCATACATTGGGGTGAGGCGGCATAGCTTTTTTGTGTAGGTTCTTGGTACTGTGGTAATACATCTACCCGCATATATTGGGGTGAGGCGGCAGGGCCGCTTGAGTAGAGTTGTGGTATTATACGTACACCTCTACCTGCATACATCGGGTGAGGCGACGAGGCTGCTTTGTGTGAAGAGCGTTACATATGATCTCATCTTAAATCCTATAAATGATATTAATAGCTCTTAATAAGCTTTTTCTGGTTTAAACGGTTAGCTATATCATTCTATCGTCGCCCTGATTCATCATATTCATATTGTATTTCTAAATTCTTAAATTGGTGTTTGGTTTTCATACTAGTACTATTCGAGGTACTAACGTCCCTTTTTCCGGGGGCGCTGCATCTTTCAATGGATTCTGGTGGTTCCACAGCAGAAGGTATTGATCAGTGATAGCAGTACACCTTCTTCCCAGCTGACTTGGTGAGCCCCACTTTATCCCGGGGTTATGTATCTTTTGTTCTTTGTGTATTCTGTTTGAGGTATAGCCGGGGCATTATTGCAGGCATTATCATTGTACTCTTCTTTATCTATAGAGGTTCCGTAGATATAGTGTGGGTTGTGTATTGGTACTGGGAAAGACAAACTATATCATGTTGTGGTTGTATTACTTGTCCCCTTTGAGACTTTAAAAATGATGAAAACTATTGGCAATGAATTGGAATTGTAGACATGATCACGTTTTTGTCTAATTAATGAAAATATGTATTGTCTTCATTCGTGGATGAGTTTGGGTAGAAGAAAATTTAACAGGCTTTCTCAGTCGGGTTCACTCGGTTAAGCGCCAGTCGCGCTCCTCGGTTTGGGGGCGTGACAGGTATAGCCATAACATACCTTATAACAATCTATCCAAAACCACGTTGAACGCATCTCATCGCATCTTAATTGACAACAACCATAATAATGCTATGATTAAGTTAAGAGGGTACAACTATCGCACAATGAACGAGAAGCTTATTTTATAATAAAACATCATCATCTCCCCTATAATCTTTACTTCTACCCAATTCAACATAACACCAACAACAATAAGAACACAACAATAACAACATGTATACATCATTTTCCAACCTTATCTCCATCACAAAATACCACAAAATAGCCCACACACCCCAATAACTTCATACATAAAACGACAACCATAGTAGTGTCAAACAACCTGAAAATGTAACGAAAAAATGACCGGACCACCATTACTCCATTATGTGGTGTTTGCCAACACCTTTTCTCCACCAAAACTCCATCAAATAGTACAAAACTAGACAACCCAACAACAACATAAAACAGCCCACAAAACAGTCCACTACAAGTTGAATAACTCGAATTCACCACTTCCGATCACCGTCTCTTGAGTTCTTACAATTATTGAACAAATTTATCTACTTTTACAGCAGAAAATAATGGATGAAAGAGGGAAGTATACTTACCTTATTTGGTAAATATCTCAGCTCCTATCTTGGTTCTTCATCCCTTATGTTTTCCTCTAACTAGAACTTGAAAAGAAGAGAAAATTATTTAGCATTTTGTGTTGAATTTTTGGGAGATGTTTGCAAGGTCTTAACTCTGATTCATTTGCTCTATAATGAGTGTAATATATGAAGGAAATCATCCCATGAAACTAGCCCCTTTTTGGACATGTTTCATCCTTCATTTAAGCAAGCAGGTGACACACCTACCTGTCACCTATGCAGTGTGTGCAGTCTCACAAAAATGCAAATATCACTTTTCTCCAATGTCGTATTGATAAACGGGTTAATGCGTTAGAAACTAGACTCACAGATATTTAATTTTGTAGGCAGATAACACCATAATTCCAAGTATATGTGGAGAAAAGCTCAGCTATATTTGACATAATTTTCAGCACATTTATGAATGTAACTTGTGATGACCTTTGCCAACTTTTATTCCACAACTTGCTTGACTTCAAAACATAATACATGGCTATCGTACGACTAAAATAAATCATAACATACCCTCCTTATAATATTAAGCACCCTATTCTAACCCCAAAAGTACATGTTATTGCATTCCCAAGTTGTCTACTTTCGACGAAACTTATTTTCTTCAATGCGTTTAGCTTCTAAGCCTTCCAACCCTCTTGGTACTCTTTATTCACGATCTTAAATATTTGTAACCTCCAAAGTAACATGATTAACGCACTTTAAGTACTTCTAAATATGATCTCATTTCTGAGCTTACATCAATTGACTTATGACGTACACTTACGTACGAAAACATAGGGTGTAACAGTCGCCTATCTCCCACACTCACAAAGCAAACACAAAGAATCTAGACTGTTGGCCCAGATCATCAACGGTCCATACTAATCCCTATTTTTTCCTTTAATTTAAAACCTTTGCATGGCCTCATCTCCACCATTGAATTACAAAGATCCAACGACAGTCCTTTTTCCCATAATAAAACTTTTTTTAATTTTTATACTCTAAAATATCATAGCCGTTGGTCAAACGATCCAATGGCCCAGATCCCATCTCTCCTTTTAAACTACCAAACACCCCTAAACCGTATCATCGTCTCACCACCCATCCGCCCTCATTTCCTTTTCCTCTCTCCTTTCTCTCATCCATCAGCCCATCAATCCTCAAAGACGTTGCACAAATTTGTGCAAGGTCACAAGATTCAACTTCAAATAACCTAATATGTCCCCTAACCCGCAAATCCAGCCGGTATATTTCCATTATCATCGCTGAAATTCAAAAGCCCCAAATTAAACCCTAGACCTAAATCGTGTAACTTGAAAACCCATCAAACCTCCCATGTTCTTTCAAAACCATAGCATGCATGGCTATTTGTCTTTGGTTTCATCATTGTTATTCTTTATCCAGAGGTCAAATGCATTGACCTCTAGATATTACGGTTTGACCAGCAGTCCAAAAGCTTCAACAGTCATCCCCTTGTGCCCATGTAATTTCTATGATGTTTTTCCCTCTGTTCTTCACTAATTTCACCTCTATTGCTATAATCATCAGACTATTTTCACTTTTCACTCACGATTTTGAATCTGATTGGAACCCTAAGGATTGTATACCACTATAAAAGGTGCATTCAATGTCTTCACCTAACATACATTAAATAGTATCTGAAACACAAAGGAAAAAAGAAAAGAGTTAAAGTTTAAGGTTTCCTCACTAAGTATTCTCTAACTTTTCTATTTTCTTTCTCTTCTCCGGTTTGAGTTCAACTGTTATACTGGTCATGAGTTTGGATTCCTAAATCGTTGTTGAACTTCTACTACTTAGTTTGGGTCCCTGCAGAAGAGGTTGGGATAAAATAAAGTTTCAAAGAATCATCTATGATGTCATTGCTTGTTACATTAGGCCATCTTGATACCTGTAATGTTATGCTGTTTGGTTTAGTTCCAACCTTCTATTAATTTGTTTGACTCTAATTAATAGCCTGCAGATGTAGTAGTAATAGAATGATTCTGGTGTATTCTTTGTGATGGTTTGATATGTCAACAAATTATGTACTGAACCTTGCTAAGTGTGTAAGGAAGACTATTTTCTAGTGATCCCTGTAGTGAGCTCAATACTCACCCTCTCATGACTATTTGAGATTTTTTGAGATTCCTGCTATTACATTAATGACCTTTACACCTGAGTTTACCTCTGTCATGTTAATCCTAGCTATGCTCATAAAATATTATGTGACTTCACTTTGAGAGACTATATATTTGCACCTATGTGCTAACCTTTACTTTCCCTGGTTCTGAATTTGCTATGTTACTTTTATTGGTTTGAGTATGTGAATATTTCCCACTAAGAGATCCATTCCCATTGCCGGTGATGATCTGTTCTCATGACTTTAACTGTTAGACTTAGTTGTGACTTTTTGCTATGCTGATTCCTATATGTCTATCATATTAGCTTAAATGCATATCATGTATTGTGTTTTGTTGGCATACCATGCTAGTAAACATGCCTATATATTCAAGTGTCAGTTCATTATGACCTGTGTGCCTTAAAATAGATGTTATCACCTATTGGCTTATAGCTGATAGTGCCATCTCCTGTAGGGACTCACCCTGAATTTGTTTAAGTCTGATATTTAGAAATCTTGATGAACTATGTGTTGTGTAATCGGTCTGTCAGTATTGAGTAATACTAAGATCAATTCTTTCCTTTTTTAATGACTTTGCTGCCCTAACTAATTATATAACGACCTAACCGGTTATTTTGAGCTCTAGCGCATCGTTCGCTTATTTGAAGCCTTAAATAGCTTCACTTCATGTATTATAACCTGTACGTGTGGTCGGAATTAAATTTCGGAAAGTTCAGAGTTGATTTGGACAGAAAATTCTAAATTCGGAAGCTTTAAGTTGGAAGAATTGATTAAGGTTTGACTTTTAAGTAAACGATATTGAAATCAGGATTTAAAGGTTCCAATAGGTTTGTATGATGATTTCGGACTTGGGCGTATGTTTGGGTTGAGTATCGAATAACCCGGGAGCATTTCGATGCTTATTGTGGAAAGTTGGCATTTTGATGGTTTTAGAATTTTTTAAGTTTGAAATGAAGTGGACTTTGGTATTATCGAAGCCTTGGCATAGGTTAGTTTGAAATGAAGTGGAATTGGAATAGGTTAGTATTGTGATTTATTATTTGTGCGCAATGTTTGGCATCATTTCGGAATGTTTTGATATGATTCGGACGCGTTCGTTGAAGTTTAAAAGTTTAAAGAAATGTTTCGATCATCGATTCATAGATTTGATGTTGTTGGGCGTGATTTGAGGCTTCGACTAAGTACGTATTGTGTTTTGGGTTGCGTTGGCAAGATCAAATGGGGTCCTCGAGTTGAGGACTTGCTGATGTTTGGTGCCATCGCACCTGCGGAAGGAGTGGCCGCCGGTGCGGTCACACAAGTGCGAAGTGTCCATCGTAGGTGCGATTTTTGTGGAGGAAGTCTGGGAGCGCAGGTGCGAGAAAATTTCCGCACCTGCGAAGCCGCGAATGCAGAGAGATGTCGTAGAAGTGGAGGTTGGCCAAGAAGGCCTGGGCCACAGAAGCGGACATGATCGCACAGGTGCGCAAGCGCAGAAGCGCTTGAGCCCTGCAAAAGCGGACGCGCAGATGCTCTACTAGGGGTGCAGAAGTGAGGGCTGCTGGGTTGAGCTAGAGCCGCACCTGAGATTGATTTTCCGCAGGTGCAGAGCCGCAGAAACGGCTAATTGACCACATGTGCGAAGGTCGCTCAGCAGTGGGGTGTTTTTAATCCGAGACTTAGCCCATTTCTCTCACATTTTCATTTGGTTGGGTGATTTTTGGAGCTCTTGAAGGGTAGATTTTCATCATCTATGTCGAGGTAAGTAATTCCCACATATTGAGTTAAATACATGGTTTATATGTGGATTTGAATATGAAAATTGGTAGAAATTTGGGATTTTGGTAGAAGACCTAGAAATTGGTATTTTTGGATTTTGACCACCAAAATGGACATGGAATTTGGAATAAATTATATATTTGAGTTTGTGGTGTCATGGGTAAATATTATCTTTGAAGATTTTCGGAATCCGGGTACATGGACACGAGGGTTGACTTTATTGATTTTTCGAGGGGAGTTGTGAATTGTTATAAAATGTTAAATTGTAAGCTTTGGAGTATATTTTGATTGATTTACACATTTTTTGACTAGTTTCGGATCGATGGGCTTTGGTTTGAGGTGTTAGAGAGGCGCGGGAGCCGGTTATGGAACTTCGGAGCGAGGTAAGCCTCCTGTCTAATCTTGTGAGGGGGAAACTACCCCTATGTGATATTATGTGCAACTAGTTGTGGGTGCTACGTACGCACGAGATAACGAGAGTCCGTACGTAGCTAAAGCATGATTATGTACTGGTAGACTTAGGACTTTATAATATAATATTTAAATTGTTTGGACTCATTCTGCTAGTTTAATTAATTGAAATTTTAACTGAAATGGATTTAGAAACACATAAATATATTAGACCGAGCTTTGTCACCTTGAGTTGTTGAAAAGATATTTTTTAAATGTAAAGAGGTATATATATTATTGTGCCCATTTACGGTATTGTAAGCAAGTGCCTCGTAATTCGATAATTTCTATCCTTTCTTGTGGAGCGGACCAAATGCCTCGGCAGTTGTCACGACCCAAAATTAATCGTCGTGATGGCACCTATCGTAGAACTAGGCCAGCCTAAACACAACAACCCAACACCAACAACAATGAGTTTGAAAACGTTAACGAAAGCATTTAACATTAAAGAAAAACTGTTTAAAACATATGAAAATCCCAAAGTGATACAATCCAGCCCAAAACTAGGGTGTCACTAAGTACATGAGTGTCTAGATCAGAAATACAGTATACTACAGTGTCTAGAGATATAAACTGAAAGTACGACAAAGATAAAAAAGGAGAGTCAAGGCCCGCGAACGCAGTGCAGCTACCTTGATAGTCTCCAAAACTCTAGGATCCTCAATCGGCAACCGCCGCTACGACCGGTATCGCCTGGATCTGCACACGAGGTGCAGGGAGTAACGTGAGTACACCAACTCAATAAGTAACAAGTCCAAACTTTGGACTGAAAGGTAGTGACGAACTCAACCTCAACAAGTAAAACAGAAATAAATGTGCAGAAACGTAGACATGCTTTCAAGTCAAATATAAAGCTCAAACAGTAAAGGAAATACATATCTGCACAGTGTAAGGTATACAACTCAGCTATCTCTAAATGCCAGTGCACAGACAGTATGAAATGCACCATGTGCTCCACTCTCAAGTATTCAACAACTCGGTGTATATGGACATCCGGCCCAAGGAAATCCATCCTGGAAAATATACAACACTGACTATAAATCACCAGTACCGAGGAAAAGAGGCAATCCAACCTTGTGGAGAAATCTATCTCTAGGTATCAAGTACTTTGGACAAATCCTTGTCCAGAGAAATCTATCCCTCAATAATATCATCCACGCTCACTGGGGGTGTGTTACAGACTCCGGAGGGGCTCCTACTGCCCAAGCGCTATCATAATCATCAATACAACCGCTGCGACGTGCAACTCGATCCCATAACTGTCACTCATAACCAGGCACTCGGCCTCACTCAGTCATCAACCTCTCCAGTCTCATCACGGGCTCAAAATGTCATGAAAACAAGACAGAACAATGATATGATGAATCAATAAATAACTGAGATCGAGATATGATATAAAAATGCATGATCATGACAGAGTATGAAATGGTGAATGAAAACTAGTGACATAACATCAAGAAACGACCGCTAAGGGTCCAAACAATACCGGCACAAGGCCTAAACATGATATCTAGCATGATTTACAACTCAACTACTTTATCACATGATAAAAACATGGTTATCAACAGGATAGAGTCACTAAACGGTTCCATGGAATCACCCAGGTCACAATCCTCATGCCCGCACGCCCGTCACTTGGCATGTGCGTGACCTCAATACGAATCACACAACATATAATTTAGGGTCTCGAACCCTCAGAACCAAGTTTGAAAATGTTACTTACCTCAAACCAAGCAAAATCCTACTCCGGAATGCCGTTGCCTCTCAATTCCGCCTCCAAATGTCCCGAATATAGCCACAAGTAATACAATACGATCAATATAGGCTAAAGGAATCAATTCCACAAGAAATATACCAAATTATAGCCAAAATCCGAAATCGACTCAAACCCGTCCCCCGGGCCCACGTCTCGGAATCCAACAAAAATCACAAAACCTGAAATCCCATACACACACGAGTCTAGTCATACCAAATTTAACAAAATCCGACCTCAATTGCCCCTCTAAAACCCCAAAGTTCACTCTCCAATTCCCAAGCCCTAAATCCCAAACTTTCCAATTCCAATGCCTATTTAAATGATGAACAAGGCCATAGATTCACGAAATTTATACCATTATGGGTTAGAATCACTTACCCCAATGTTGCTCCTTGAAAACCTTCGAAAAATTGCCTCACTCCCGAGTTTCTCACGTCCAAAATTGAAAAAAAAAGACAAAACCTCGAGCTGGTGCTTTTCTGCCCAGCAACACCGCACTTGCGGTCCATTGATCGCTTCTGCGATGCCGCACGTGCGGAAATTCCATCGCATGTTCGGATTTCACTTAAAATATCGACTTCGCTCCTGCGGCCTCAAGACCGCATCTGCGCCCTTCGCAGGTGCGGAAACTCTCTCGCTTCTGCGGTTAAAACTCGCACATGTGCCTGCCTGCTTGCCCGCATCTGTGACTCACGTAGGTGCGAGAATACCTTCGCACCTGCGGTTCCTACTCAGCTCCTCCATGCCCGTATCTGCGGCTCCTCAGTCGCTCCTGCGGGCTCGCACCTGTGGCTCCCACTCCGCAGGTGCGGAAGACACCAGAACCAGCAGCTTCAGCTGCATTTCATCAACTCCAATTCTTCCGTTAACCAACCGGAATCACCTCGAGGCCCTCGGGACCACAACCAAACATACCAACATATCCTATAACCTTATACAAACTTAGTCGAACCTTCGGATCACTCAAATCAACATCAAAACACCAAATTACGCCCTGATTCAAGCCTAAGAACTTCTAAACTTCCGAATGCCACAAACGATGCCAAAACCTATAAAACCACGTGCGGATGACCTCAAATTTTGCACACAAGTTAGAAATGACAACACGAACCTACTCCAACTTCCAGAAATCCAATCTGACGACGATATCAAAATTTCCACTGCCGGCCAAAATCGGCAAAATTCTAATTTTTGCCAATTCAAGCCTAATTCTACCACGGGACTCAAAATCATATTCCGGACGCGCTCCTATGTCCACAATCACCTAACGGAGCTAACAGATCCATCAAAATTCAAATTCGAGATCGTTTACACATAAGTCAACTTCTAGTTGACCTTTCTATCTTATGCTTCTAATAAAGAGACTAAGTGTCTCAATTCACACCGAAACCACTCCGGACTCGAACCAACTAACCCGGTATATCATAACATAGCTGAATAAAACAAAAGAAGCAGGAAATTGGGGAACAGGGCTATAACTCTCGAAATGACCGGGTCGTTACAACAGTATAATAGATGAATCTATAATTCGTGCCGCTCGACCCTCGTCAGTGTACATATTATTCTGGATCAGGCCGAATGACCTCGGCATAATCATGCGTTATATCGCTGGTAGTCCGAACATTCACAAGATTATCTTTCCATTGATGCCCGAAATTTTATATGGTATTTCTTATTCATTTGATATTGGCACTTGAAATTTTCTGAGCTGTTAAGGTATAATACAAGATTAACAAATTCATACTTTAAAAGAAATATTTGGAAAATTATGTAACTTACAGATTTACTCCATTATTGTTGTGTGCTTCATATCTGCTTATGATTTATTATATTGCTTTATTGGACCTCTAGTAAGTGTCGATGTCGACCCCTTATCACTACTTCTCTGGGGTTAGGCTAGATACGTACTGGGTACGCGTTGATTTACGTACTCATGCTGCACTTCTACACTAAATGTGCAGGATCTGACAGGATCGTTTGGTGATCATCCTCGCGGGTAGGCGCACTTGTTGAGGGGACTTTATGTGAGCTACATTCCAGACTACGCATCACAGTCCACCGAGTCTTCATCGTACTATTTATTTTATCCTATCTTATTTACATTATGGACAGATGTTGTATTATTATTGTAGTCCTTAAAAAATGCCCATGCACTTGTGACACCGGGTTTTGGGGTTACACTAGTTGATGCTTATAGTTTTGTATATTATTATCGCCTTTAATTTCTTTTATAAACTACAAATGTTGCACGTTCACGTTGATTTAGAAGTGTAAATCTCCTTCCATATCTATGATGTCAAAAGTAATAAAAATGACTAATTGAATTGATAAATCACTGTTGGCATGCCTGACGGTGGCGTTAGGTGCCATCACGACCTATAGTGGAATTTGGGTCGTGATAGCTTGGTATTAGACAGTTCGGATCACTCAAATCAACATCAACACATCAAATTATTCCCAGATTCAAGCCTAAGAACTTCTGAACTTTTGAATTCCACAAACGATGCCGAAAGCTACCAAACCACGTCCGGACGACCTCAAATTTTTCACAAAAGTTAAAAAGGACACCACAAACCTACTCCAACTTCCAGAAATCCAATCCGACCCCGATATCAAAATTTCCACTGCCGGCCAAAATCGCCAAAATTTTAATTTTCGCCAATTCAAGCCTAATTCTACCACGGAACTCCAAATCACAATTCGTACGCTCTCTTAAGTCCACAATCACCTAATAGAGCTAAGGGAACCATGAAAATGCAAATCCGAGATCGTTTACATATAAGTCAACATCCGGTTGACTTTTCCCACTTAAGCTTCTAATAAAGAGACTAAGTGTCTCAATTCACTTCGAAACCACTCCGGACTCGAACCAACTAACCCGGTATATCATAATATAGATGAAGAACACAAAAAGAAGGAAGAAATGGGGGAACATGGCTATAACTCTCGAAACGACCGGGTCGTTACAACAGTATAATAGATGAATCTACAATTTGTGCCGCTCGACCCTCGGCAGTGTACACATTATTCTGGATCGGGCCGAATGACCTCGGCACAATCATGCGTTATATCGCTGGTAGTCCGAACATTCACATGATTATCTTTCCATTGATGCCCGAAATTTTATATGGTATTTCTTATTCATTTGATATTGGCACTTGAAATTTTCTGAGCGGTTAAAGTATAATATAAGATTGAGAAATTCATACTTTAAAAGAAATATTTGGAAGATTATGTAACTTACAGATTTACTCCATTATTGTTGTGTGCTTCATATCTGCTTATGATTTATTATATTGCTTTATTGAACCTCTAGTAAGTGTCGATGTTGACCCCTCATCACTACTTCTCCGGGGTTAGGCTAGATACGTACTAGGTACGCATTGATTTACGTACTCATGCTGCACTTCTGCACTAAATGTGCAGGATCTGACAGGATCGTTTGGTGATCATCCTCTAGGGTAGGCGCACTTCTTGAGGGGACTTTATGTGAGCTACATTGCATACTACGCATCGCAGTCCACCAAGTCTTCATCGTACTGTTTATTTTATCCTATCTTATTTACATTCTGGACAGATGTTGTATTATTATTGTAGTCCTTAGAAAATGCAAATGCACTTGTGACACCGGGTTTTGGGGTTATACTAGTTGATGCTTACAGTTTTATATATTATTATCGCCTTTAATTTCTTTTATAAACTACAAATGTTGCACGTTCACGTTGATTTAGCAGTGTAAATCTCCTTCCTTATCTATGATTTCAAAAGTAATAAAAATGAGTAATTGAATTGATAAATCATTGTTGGCTTGCCTGACGGTGGCGTTAGGCGCCATCATGACCTATAGTGGAATTTGGGTCGTGACAGCTTGGTATCAGACCGTTCGGATCACTCAAATCAACATAAAAACATCAAATTACGCCCGGATTCAAGCCTAAGAACTTCTAAACTTCTGAATTCCACAAACGATGCTGAAACCTACCAAACCACGTCCGAATGACCTCAAATTTTTCACACAAGTTAAAAAGGACACCACAAACCTACTCCAACTTCCAGAAATCCAATCCGACCCAGATATCAAAATTTCCACTGCCGGCCAAAATCGCCAAAATTCTAATTTTTGCCAATTCAAGCCTAATTCTACCACGGAACTCCAAATCACAATTCGGACGCGCTCTTAAGTCCACAATCACCTAATAGAGCTAAGCAAACCATGAAAAAGCAAATCCGAGATTGTTTACATATAAGTCAACATCCGTTTGACTTTTCCCACTTAAGCTTCTAATAAAGAGACTAAGTATCTTGATTCACTCTGAAACCACTCCGGACTTGAACCAAGTAAGACGGTATATCATAATATAGCTGAAGAACACAAAAGGAAGCAGGAAATGGGGGAACGGGGCTATAACTCTCGAAACGACCGGTCAGGTCGTTACATCTTCCCTCTCTAAAACAAATGTTCGTCCTCGAACGTGTCTAGAAACATACCTAGAGCCTCAAATAGGTGTGGTTATCTGCTCCGCATCTCCCGCTCGGTCTCCCAGGTGGCCTCCTCCACAGGCAGACCTCCCCACTACACCTTCATTGAAGCTATATCCTGTGAGCTCAACTTTCGAACCTGCCGCTCCAAAATGGCCACCGTCTCTACATCATAAGTCATATCACTATCCAACTGAACCTTGCTGTAGTCCAAAATATGGGACGGATCGCCAATATACTTCCGGAGCATAGGAACATGAAACACTGGATGCCCACTCGACAAGCTGGGTGGCAAGGAAAGCTTATAAGTCACCTCCCCTATCCTCTGAAGCACCTCAAAAAGCCTAATGAACCGGGGGCTCAACTTTCCCCTCTTCCCAAACCTCATAACACGCTTCATGGGTTATACCTTCAGCAAAACTTTCTCTCCGACCATGAAAGACACATCACAGACCTTCCTGTCCGCATAGCTCTTCTGCCTAGACTCCTCCATGCGAAGTTGCTTCTGAATCAATTTCACCTTGTCTAATGCATCCTGGACCAAGTCTACACCCAAGAGCCTAGCCTCACCCAGCTCAAACCATCCTACTGGAGATCTATACCTCCTTCCATATAAAGCCTCGTACGGAGCTATCTGAATGCTCGACTGATAACTGTTGTTATATGCAAACTCCGCGAGTGGCAAAAACTGGTCTCATGAACCCCCAAAATCAATGACACAAGCGCGTAGCATGTCCTCCAATATCTGAAAAGTGCACTCGGAGTGTCCGTTCATCTGAGGGTGAAAGGTTGTGCTCAAATCAACCTGAGTACCCAACTCTCGCTGCACGGCCCTCCAAAATTACAATGTAAACTGAGTGCCCCTATCCGAAATGATGGAAACTAGAACACCATGCAGGCGAATAATCTCTCGGATGTAAATCTCAGCCAACCGCATTGAATAGTAAGTAGTATCAACTAGAATGAAGTGCGCGTACTTGCTCAGCCGATCCACAATAACCCAAATAGCATCGAACTTCCCCGAAGTCCGTGGGAACCCAACTACGAAGTGCATGGTGATCCGCTCCCACTTCCACTATGGGATATCTAACCTCTAAAGCAAACCACCCGATATCTGATGTTCATACTTAACCTGCTGAAAGTTGAGACACTGAGCCACAATACTTAACCTCACAATGAACCCCGTACAAATAGTGCCGCCAAATCTTTAAGGTATGCATAATAGCTGCTAACTCAAGGTCATGGAAAAGATAGTTCTTCTCATTAGTCTTCAATTGGTGCGAGGCATAGGTAATCACCCTACTCACCTGCATCAGAACACATCCAATACCTACCCTCGAAGCTTCACAATACACGTTGTAAGAACCTGAAGCTGACGGCAAAACTAGAACTGGAGTTGTGGTCAAAGCAGTCTTGAGCTTCTGGAAGCTCTCCTCACAATCATTCGACCACCTGAATAGAGCACTCTTTTGGGTCAATTTGGTTAAGGGCCATGTAATAGATGAAAATCACTCCACAAAGCGACGGTAATAGCCTGCAAGCCCAAGGAAGCTCCTAATCTCCGTGGCTGAGGATGGTCTAGGCCAACTCTGCACCGTTTCTATCTTCTTCGGATCCACCTGAATACCCTCACTGGACACCGCGTGCCCAAGAATGATAATGAACCGAGCCAAAACTCACACTTGGAGAACTTTGCATAAAGCTTCTCCTCCCTCAATCTCTGTAATACAATCCTCAAATGCTGAGGATGCTCCTCCTGGCTGCGAGAGTACACCATGATGTCATCAATGAATACAATAACCAATGAGTCCAAATAGGGTTGGAATACACTGTTAATCAAATGCATGAATGTTGTTGGGGCATTGGTCAGCCCAAAAGATATCACTAAGAACTCATAATGGCCATATCGGGTCTTGGAAGCTGTTTTAAGAATATCCGAATCCCAAATCTTCAGCTGGTGATACCGAGACCTCAAATCAATCTTGGAGAACACCCTCGCCCCCTGAAGCTGGTCAAATAGATCATCAATGCATGGCAAAGGATACTTGTTCTTGACCGTGACCTTGTTCAACTGCCTGTAGTCAATACACATCCTCATAGAACCATCATTCTACTTTACAAATAAGTAGAACCGGTGCACCCCAAGATGACACTCTAGACCAAATAAACCCCTTATCAAGGAGTTCCTGAAGCTGTCCCTTCAACTCCTTCAACTCCACCAGTTCCATACGATTCGGTGGAATAGAAATGGGCTGAGTCCCCAGCACCAAATCAATATCCCTGTCAGGAGGCATGCCCGGCAGGTCTGCAGGAAACACATCCAGAAAATCACGTACCACTGGAATAGAATTAATGGTAGGGGTCTATACACTAACATCCCTCACAAAAGCCAAATAGGATAGACAACCCTTCTCCACCATACGCTGGGCCTTCAAATATGAAATCACCCTACTAGTCACATAGAACCACTCCACTCAACACTTGGCAACCCCGGAATTGCCAACGTCATAGTCTTAGCGTGAAAATCTAGAACAACATGACATGGAGACAGCCAATCCATACCCAATATTACATAAAATCGACCATATTGAGCAACAAAAGATCCACTCTTATTCCAGACCCCCAATGGTCACCATACATGATTGATATACACAGTCCACAATAATAGTATCACCCACAAGCGTAGATACATGAACAGATGAAACTAAAGACTCACAGGGCATATCCAGAAAATGAGCGAAATATGAGGAAGTATATGAATAAGTAGACCCAGGGTCAAATAATACCGAGGCATCTCGGTGGCAAACCGAAATAATACCTGTAATCACAGCATCTAAAGCAATGGCATCTGGTCTGGATAGGGGGCATCGAAACGGGCCTGGCTGCCCCCTGATCGGCCTCCCCCTCTCGGACGGTCCCTAGCTGAATGAACTCCGCCCCTAGCTGGCTGGGCGGGTGGTGGAGGAACTGGTGCCGAAGTCGAAGGCTGACTCCTCTCCTGAGATGAACCTCCCGTCAGGCAGGGACAAAACCTCTTGATATGGCCCAAATCTCCACACTCAAAGCAACCTCTAAAGGCCATTGGGGACTGAAAGGAACCCCGAGCACTAGTAATACCCGTTAGAAGCTCCTGACACTGATGAACCCTAAGCTGGTAGCGCACCAAATGATGCCTGGCCGAGCTGATAAACATGGGGCCTATGACCGGATGATGCACCTCGGTGCACTAGGCGAGCCGTCTGAGCATGCCTGAAAGGACGACCTCTACCATGCTGTAACTGACCCCAGGAAGGAGCACCACTAAATCCTCCCTGTCCACGAGGCCTCTTGGCTTCCCTCTTAACCCTCTCCTGACTCCGAACAATCTTAATTTTATAAGCAATGTCGACAACCTCATCAAAAGTAGCACAAGACACTCTCTCCCTGCTCATAAGCAATCGCAGCTGATAAGTGAGGCCATCTATAAACCTCCTGATCCTCTCCCTGTCTGTGGGAACCAACCAGATAGCATGACGGGCTAACTCCGATAATCGCATCTCATAATGCATCACAGACATATCACCCTGACAAAGCTGCTCAAAATATATGCGCAGCTCCTCTCTGCGGTACTGAGGCACGAACTTCTCCAAAAAGATAACGGAGAACTGCTGCCAGGTAAGGGGCACTGCACCGACTAGCCTATGCCTCTCACCCAACTGAATGCAGCCCTAGAGAACTAAAAGGTAGTGAATGAGACCCCACTGGTCTCCACAATACCTACTGTACGGAGTATCCTCTGACACTTGTCCAAGAAACCATGTGCATCCTCTCCCTCTACACCATTGAAAGATGGAGGTTGGAGTCTTCCAAACCTCTCCAATCTATGTTGTTCATCCTCAGGCATAGCAAGAACCACATAGTCCTAAGCAGCTGCAACTGGCTGGGCTGGTGGTGCCCCCGGTGTCCGGAATTCCTGTACCACCTGCTCTGGTGTGCGGGCAGCAGTAGTTTGAGCACCTCCCCCGGCCTAAGAAGTGGCTGCTGCGGCCGGAACAGAGACCGCCTGAGCAAGACTGGTACACCCGGTCAAAATCTGAGCTAAGGCCTCCTGAAGGCCTGGAATCACAATAGGCACAGGTGGTGCTTGAGTTGGTTCATCAACAACTGGAATCTGGTCCTGATCTGGGGCAACTCGTGGATCTGCAGGTATTGCCCCAGCTGTTGTACAGGTTGCACCTCTGCCCCTACCGCGGCCTCTACCTCCCTCGGCGTCTTGCGGCCCTGGATAGTGGTACTGGTGGCTGTCCCTCCTGCCCGGTAGTACGAGTCCTCACCATCTGTGAGAGAACGGAACAACAAATGTTTAGTTACTAGAATCAACAGACTCGCACGACAAGAATTCAAGAATGTGGAGTTTCCTAAGGGTTCTACAAGCTCTCGAAGATAAGTACAGACGTCTCCGTACTGATCCACAAGACTCTACTAAATTCGCTCATGACTGATGAGACCTATGTAACCTAGGCTCTGATACCAAGTTGTCAAGACCCAAAATCAATCATCGTTATGGCGCCTATCATGGAACTAGGCCAGCCTCAACTCAACAACCCAACACACCCAACAATGAGTTTGAAAATGTTAACAAAAGCATTTAACATTAAATAAAAAATATTTAAAACATATGAAAATCAAAAAGTGGTACAATCCAGCCCAAAATAAGGGTGTCACTGAGTACATGAGCGTCTAGATCTGAAATACAGTCTATTACAGTGTCTAGAGATGTAAACTGAAAGTACGACAAAGATAAAGAAGGAGAGTCAAGGCCCGCGAACGCAGTGCAGCTACCTTGATAGTCTCCAAAACTCTAGGATCTTCAATCAGCAATCGCCGCTATGATCGGTATCGCCTGGATCTGCACATGAGGTGCGGGGAGTAACGTGAATACACCAACTCAGTAAGTAACAAGTCCAAACTTTGGAGTGAAAGGTAGTGATGAACTCAACCTCAACAAGTATAACAGAAATAAATGTGCAGAAATGTAGGCATGCTTTCAAGTCAAATATACAGGTCAAACAGTAAAGGAAATACATATCTGAACAATGTAAGGTATACAACTCATCTATCTCTACATGCGAATACACAAACTGTATGAAATGCACCATGTGCTCCACTCTCAAGTATTCAACCACTCGGTACTGTATATGGCCATCCAGCCTAGGGAAATCCATCCCGGAACATATATAACACTGACTATAAGTCACCAGTACTGAGGAAAAAGGGCAATCCAACCCTATGGAGAAATCCATCTCCAGGTATCAAGTACTTCGGAAAAATCCATGTCCAGGGAAATCCATCCCTCAATAATATCATCTGTGCTCACTAGGGGGTGTTACAGACTCTGGAGGGGCTCCTATAGCCCAAGTGCTATCATAATCATAAATATAACCACTGCGACGTGCAGCCCGATCCAATAACTATCACTCATAACCAGGCACTCGGCCTCACTTAGTCATCAACCTCTCCAGTCTCGCCACGAGCTCACAATGTCATGAAAACAACCCGGAACAATGATATGATGAATCAATAAATAACTAAGACCGAGATATGATATAAAAATGCATGATCATAACTCAGTATGAAATAGTGAATGAAAACTAGTGAGATGACAGGAAGAAACGACCACTAAGGGTCCAAACAATACTGGCACAAGGCCTAAAAGACTGATTTACAGCTCAACTACTTTATCACATGATGAAAACATGGATATCAACATGATAGAATCACTAAATGGTGCCATAGAACCACCTAGGTTACAATCCTCACGGTGTACGCCCGCACGCCCATCACTTAGCATGTGCGTCACCTCAATACCAATCACATAGCATATAATTTGGGGTCTCGAACCCTCAGAACCAAGTTTGAAAATGTTACTTACCTCAAACCAAGCAAAGTCCTACTCTGAAATGCCCTTGCATCTCAATTCAGCCTCTGAACGTCCCGAATATAAGCACAAGTAATACAATACAATGAATAAAGGCTAAAGGAATCCATTCCACAAGAAAAATACCAAATTATAGCCAATATCCAAAATCGACTCAAACCTGGCCCCCGAGACCACGTCTTGGAATCCAACAAAAATCACAAAACCCGAAAGCGCATTCACTCACTAGTCTAGTCATACCAAATTTGCCAAAATCCGACCTCGATTGCTCCTCCAAAACCTTAAAGATCACTCTCTAATTCCCAAGCCCTAAATCCCCAAATTTCCAATTCCAATCCCTAATTAAATGATGAACAAGGCCATAGATTCACAAAATTTATACCATTGTGGGTTAGAATCACTTACCCCAACGTTGCTCCTTGAAAACCTTCAAAAACTCGCCTCACTCCCGAGTTTCTCATGTCCAAAATTGAAAATGAAAGACAAAACCTCGAGCTGGTACTTTTCTACCCAGCAATACCGCACCTGCGGTCTATTGATCCCTTCTGTGATGCCGCACCTGCGAAAATTCCATCTCATGTGCGGATTTCACTTAAAATATCGACTTCGCTCCTGCGGCCTCAAGACCGCATCTGCGCCCTACCTAGGTGCAGAAACTCTCTCGCGTCTGCGGTCAAAACTCGCACATGCACCTACCTGCCCGCATCTTCGACTCACGCAGGTGCGGGAATACCTTCGCACGGACGGTTCCTACCCAAGTCCTCCATGGCCACATCTGCGGCTGCTCAATTTCTCCTGCGGCTCCCACTCCGCAAGTGCGGAAGATACCAGAACCAGCAGCTTTAGCTACATTTCGTCAACTCTAATTCTTCCGTTAACCACCCGGCATCACCCCAAGGCCCTCGGGACCATAACTAAAAATACCAACATATCCAATAACCTTATACAAACTCTGTTGAACCTTCGGATCACTAAGATCAACACCAAAACACAAAATTACGCCTGGATTCAAGCCTAAGAACTTCTAAACTTTTGAATTCCACAAACAATGTTGAAACCTACCAAATCACGTCTAGATGACCTTAAATTTTGTACACAATTTAGAAGTGACACCAAGAACCTACTCCGACTTCCAGAAATCCAATCCGACCCCGATATCAAAATTTCCACTGTCGGCCAAAATCGCTAAAATTCTAATTTTCGCCAATACAAGCCTAATTCTACCACGAACCTCCAAATCATATTTCGGGCACGCTCCTAAGTCCACAATCACCTAACAGAGCTACAGAACCACCAAAATTCAATTCCTAGATCATTTACACGTAAGTCAACATTCGGTTGACTTTTCCAACTTAATCTTCTAATAAAGAGACTAAGTGTCTCAATTCACACCGAAACCACTCCGGACTCAAACCAACTAACCCGGTATATCATAACATAGCTGAATAAAACAAAAGAAGCAGGAAATTGGGGAACAGGGCTATAACTCATGAAACGACCGTCCGGGTCGTTACAGCAGTATAATAGATGAATCTATGATTCATGCCGCACGAACCTTGGCAGCGTACACATTATTCTGGATCGGGCTGAATGACCTCGGCATAATCATGCGTTATAGCACTGGTAGTCCGAACATTCACGGGATTATTTTTTCATTGATGCCCGAAATTTTATATGGTATTCCTTATTCATTTGATATTCGCACGTGAAATTTTCTGAGTTGTTAAGGTATAATACAAGATTTTGAAATTCATACTTTAAAAGAAATATTTGGAAAATTATGTAACTTATAGATTTACTCCATTATTTTTGTGTACTTCATATATGCTTATGATTTATTATATTGTTTTATTGGACCTCTAGTAAGTGTCGATGTCGACCCCTCATCACTATTCTCTGGGGTTAGGCTAGATACTTACTGGGCACGCGTTGATTTACGTACTCATGCTGCAATTCTGCACTAAATGTACAGGATCTGACAGGTTCGTTTGGTGATCATCCTGGACTGTAGGCGAACATGTTGAGGGGACTTTATGTGAGCTAAATTCCAGACTACGCATCGTAGTCCATCGAGTCTTCATCATACTATTTATTTTATCCTGTCTTATTTGCATTATGGACATATGTTGTATTTTTATTGTAGTCCTTGGAAAATGCTCATGCACGTATGACACCGGATTTTGGGGTTATACTAGTTGACACTTACAATTTCATATATTATTATCACCTTTAATTTCTTTTATAAAGTACAAATGTTGAACGTTCCCGTGGATTTAGAAGTGTAAATCTCCTTCCTTATCTATGATTTTATAAGTAATAAAAATGAGTAATTAAATTGATAAATCACTGTTGGCTTGTCTGACGTTGGGTTGTGACAGCTTGGTATCAGAGCGTTAGGTTCACTTAGATCTCACAATTTATGAGAAAGTCTAGAAGAGTCTTGCGGATCGGTACGGATATGTTTGTACTTATCTTCGAGAGGCTACAGGGTTGTTAGGAGAACTTCCCTTCTAGATTCTTCATCGTGCGATTTGATTCTTTTGAGGCTTATGCCTTTACTCCCTTCCTACTCAATCTTATGCTACGTGAAGCGCTTGCTATCAATTGGGCATCGGGGATTTTTAGTGGTGGTGCAAGATGTTTTCCCTGCATATTCGGGCAGGCTATTATCGTCGCCTTGCGGTAGGATGTTCTATCATTTTAGCTTAGAATTTGTATTTCCTATAGTTTGAGGCTATGTACAAATTTCTATGATGTTCATGCGTTGTTATCGCACAGTGTTGGTGTAATGGTATGGTGCTTATTTATGGATTGCGGCAGTGAATGAATCGAAAGGACGATTTATCAGTTCACGGTTTAGAGGTTCGGAATCTAATTCCAGTGGAGGAAGGGCAATCAGGACTATGGATGTTCAAGTGTTGGTTAATGGAGTAACACGACTTGATATTTTTGAGCGTGGTGGAATTTTTATTTGCGATGTGGTGTCGTCGTGCTTGTTTGAATCTATTAAGGTTCGTCGGTGTTACGATCTTCTTTGATTTGCCTTCGGGGTAGTGTGTGGTGAAATAGTGTTTAAGAAGCGGTTGTCAGAGATGGCTGTATGTAGCAATTTCATAATTGAACCGGTGCTTCGAAAGTGAATGGCTCGAGAAAGATGATCTTCGAGAAGGCGTAGAGTTGGTAGCAATTTATTAGTTCAGGTGCTACAGAGAAGGATTTTTATTTGAGGCAACATTTGGGCAGCGAAGGATGAGGAAGGACATGGCGGGAGGTGTCTCACGGTGGTCAAATTACTAGCAGGTCAAGTATGAAGAGCAGAGGTCGACAAGTTGCTTAAAGGATGTGGTTTAACCGGAGTCGGAGTGGTAGAGTAGCATATGAATTCTGTGGCAGGAAAGCCACTTACCTTGAGGAAAGTTTAGAGCGATTTGGGAATCAAGGTGGATAATGACTAAGCCTATGCATTTCATTTTGGGATGGTGGCTGCCGGATGGAGGAAGCTTGATTATGGCGGCGGGAGTTTGCTAGAAATGAAGAGGTGTGAAACATGACTTCGAGTTTGGAATGTATCGTCGGACTTTCAGTTGATGTGAATTGGGACTGAACAGACTTGTACAACTGGTGGATGAGCACGGGATCAGGAGGGTTTATTAAGTTCGTGGTAGTTGTACCCAGTGCATCGTCGTTGGGAGATGTCGGTAGGGATTCCACATGTGGGCTATCTCTACTTACTTTCCAGCGGGAGGTCGCACAGGCAATTGTGGCTGATAATTCGGGATGTTTTATGAAATGTTTAACAAGAAGTTTCGAGAATTTTGTAGGTTAACGATGCAAGATCATGGTGATTGGGAAGGAGGAATCATTATGGGCTCTACATTATGTGGCGGAGCCCACTATCTACCATTGGTTCGCGTGGTTGTCTACTTGTGCACCTTCTGGTTATTGGGTCATTTGTGGATTATTTATGACTAAGAAAAGGAAACATCATGGGTAGTTCGAACAAAGGATTTGATGAATGTGTGTTATATTTTGTCTTATCGATTCATGCACAGATTTTGGGGAGACTTATAGTTTATGCTTCTGGTAGATGTGATGTGCAAGGAAAAATAATTCATTCGGTTGCTTCTTTGGGAGTGTTCATATGCTGACAGCGCACTATAGTTTGGCTTATGTTCGCGACCAAGTCAGAGTGGGTGACCCTCAACAGTGGTTCTAATGGGTTTGTTATGTGGCTGGAGACCGGGATTTTGCAACAAGGTGTGAGGAATACTTGGGGAATTTTCTATGTTATCATCGGGTCTACGGGGCAATATTGGAAAAATGGGAGGAACAGTTTCGGATTCGCGGGAGGTCTTTCAGAATAGGTGTACCAGTTGGAGATGCTATTGTGCACATGAGGAAGGTATGAGATGGTTCATAGGTATTGAGATGATGTGGTCTCATATAGTGGGTCACTCGGGAGGGGTGTTGTTGAGTTTCGTTACGATTCTTGAATGGAGCTACTATTATTTCTAAGGCAAATCAAGAGTGAATTGGAAGAAGTTGGTTCAGTTAGTAATGGTTAAATCAGCATGATTGTGGCAATGATCAGTTCCTTCGGCGTGTGAAGTTATACATGTGGTTTGTGGTTGTACCTGTGGGCTCGACAGCCATCCCAGCTTGATTGATTTGGGAGGTATTTGATTGAAATGGCCTTGTTGTGTAAATGGATTCGGGAAGAGTCATGGCGGTTTAGATCACGACTTGAGGTTCGTATTTTTTGCGGTTTGGGAATTCAGTTGTGTGTAGCATTGGTTCTTCTGAAATGAGCTATGTGAAAGGTTTATATCCAACAAGTGTTTATTCTACTAGTAGTTCAAGGGTTATGATGAATACTTGTATTATTGCATAGCGGCATGATAGGTGCAGTGAGCGACATGGGAATTTGAAAGTTGAGGATCGAGGTTGCAGTTCGGTATTGACAAGTACATCACGAGCTCGGATGATCCGGGAAGAATTTAGATGTTTAGAGTAAGCTGACATTATCCTAGTGTTGCCTAGGAATGGTGTTCTGTGGAAGGAGCATTGTGTATTGATATGCGGGTTCTTGAATTGCTTTACTGATTAGTACGGTTGGTGGTATGGAGGTGCAGACTTTGCTATCTAGTGCGGAAGGTCGTGGGAGCGTATCCCACAGGTAGATTTGTAAAAGTGTGACATTTTAGTCACTTGATTGTTAAACATTGAAACCAAGTATGAACATTTTTGGTACTATCGTTAATGTGAGAGTTTATGCCTGGAAGTCACTCTATTCCTTGGTTGTGAATTGCGGGAGTTTTGTCCGGAGTGGACAGCTGCTCGTGTGTGTCATGGATGGGGCCATTGTGGATCCTTAGAAGGTTATTGGCCCAGTATGATATGATCAGAATCGGTTAAAGGTCCGTTGGTGGGTCTAATGTGAATGTGTGATCTACGTCAGGTCGGATATGTTCATTCGTCATAACATTGCTTAAGGAGGAGGAGTCGGGCATTGGATGTTACTCCTGTTGTTAGCTATTCCATGTAATCTCTATTGTGCCATGTGGGTTGTGAGACGGCTTGATTATTTGCACGTGTGTTGAGGTCATGTGTAGCTTGTGGTGTTATATGAGAATGATGGCTCTCGAGATGCATGTCACTTATCGCACCATAGTTGTGCTTGGGTTTCGTAGCGTATGGCACTATCCGTCTCCTCAGGATTTGTATTACGCACTTGGTTTGCTTGTGGTTGATATTCAGGCATTTCGTAAGTATAAGCAGCACGACTTGATGTATGTTTTCTTCTTGATTGTTATGTGCGGATCGGGTGGCACACCGCCATGGGTATATTGTTTGGATCGGATCGCATGCCACGACGGGCATGCTGTGTGGATCGGGTTGCACGCCGTAACAGTGTCATATTGGATCGGGTTGCACACCGCAACAATGAGATGTTTGGCATAGTTCCTTACACTTATTTCGTGTGCCTTGTTTTCATCCCTAAGGTAGGTTCATAGCATATATTCGGCCGTTTTATTAGTTACACGGGCTGGGTAGTTCTTTCCTAGAGTTTTTTCTTCTTTATGTGTCATATTCAAGTTGTAGCTTGTTGTTGCATTGATGGCATCATATGAAATCCTGGGCAGTGTGTGAGATGGCTTATTGCCTGAGCAGCTTTTACTGGGTGAGACGAGTGTATTGGGCCTGGGATCAGTGCGATCAGAGTTATGTAGGGTATATTAAAGAGCAAATATTGTTATTTAGTTCAGCATGAGGTAATGGTTCTTGTCCGGAGGAGAGATCCATGATTTGTTGAGCACGTGGTTATTAGTTTCTACACATCTCTTCCGCCGTGGTTGTATTGCGAGAGTTAGATCAGGGCTTATATGTGTTATGAGGTGTATTGCGGGCATCAGGTTCATGGAATTACAGCTATTGTGGTCGGAGGATGTTATTATGGTCAAGCGAATTACGTGGTGCATGGTGTGATTTTAGCGGAGGAGCATGGTCATGTTGGGTACAGTGTCTGGTGATTGATGCAGTGCTCATATGTTAGAATCGGGTCTCGTGGAAAATTTTGGATGTTGGAATTTGGTTCTGAAGCTTGTTAGCTAAGGTTATAGGAAAGATCTTCGGACTGGCTCAAGCTAACATGCTCAACTGGGTTGTGGTGGCACGGGTAAGTACATGAGGTGTTAAACAGTTATTTTTGGACAACTCCGGAGCAGTCCTTAGCACGTTCAAGCACGAACGTATGTTTAAGTGGGGGAGAATGTAATGACCCGACTGGTTTTTTTGAGCACTACCGCGTCGTTCGGTGTTGTGAGGACTTAAATAGATTCACTTCATGTATTATGACTTGTACGTTTGTTTGGAATTGAATTGGGGATGTTCAGAGTTAATTTGGAAAGAAAATTCTAATTCCGGAAGCTTTAAGTTGGAAGAATTGTCTAAGGTTTGACTTTTAAGTAAACGACATCGGAATCGGGATTTGAAGGTTCCAATAGGCTTGTATGATGATTTCGGACTTAGGCATATGTTCGGGTTGAGTAACGGATCACCCGGGAGCATTTCGGCGCTTATTGTGGAAAGTTGGCATTTTGAAGGTTTTAGCATTTGTTAAGTTTGAATTGAAGTGGACTTTGGTGTTATCGAAGTCCGTTTGGGATTCTGAGCCTTGGAATAGGTTCGCATTGTGATTTATGACTTGTGTGCAAAGTTTGGCGTCATTTCAGAATGTTTTGATATGATTCGGACGCGTTCGTCGAAGTTTAAAAGTTTGAATTCTTAAAGAAATATTTCGATCGTAGATTCGTAGATTTGATGTTGTTGGGACTGATTCAAGGCTTCGACTAAGTCCGTATTGTATATTGGGTTGTATTGATACGTTTGGATGGGTCCCGGGGGCCTCGGGATGGAAATGGATTGAAAACGGACAGAAATTTGGAGTTGAGGACTTGCTGATGCTGCTGAAGTGTGGTGCTATCGCACCTGCGCAAGGACTGGCCGCAGGTGCGATCCCGTAGGTACGAAGTATCCATCGCTGGTGCTATTTTTGTGGAAGATGTCTGGGAGCACAGGTGTGAGGAAATTTCCACACATGCGAACCACAGATGCAGAGAAGATGTCGATGAAGCGGAGGTTGGCCAAGAAGGCCTGAGCTGCAGAAGCGGACATGATCGGGCATGTGCGCGAGCGTAGAAGCGCTTGAGGCCCCCAAAAGCAGAAGCGCAGATGCGCTACATGGGGCGCAGAAGCGAGGGATGCTGGGTTGAGCTGCAGCCGCACCTTCGATGGACTTTCCGTAGGTGCAGAGCCACAGAAGCGGCTACTTGACCGCATGTGCGATGGTCGCTGGATAGTGGGGTGTTTTTAATCCAAGACTTAGCCCATTTCTCTCACATTTACATTTGGTTGGGCGATTTTTGGAGCTCTTGGAGGGGAGATTTTCATCATCTATGTCGAGGTAAGTAATTCCTACATATTGTGAGTTAAATACATGGTTTATATTCCTACATAGAAAACGTAAAAATTTGTATTTTTGGATTTTGACCACAAAATTGGACATGAAATTTGGAACAAATTATATATTTGAGTTCATGGTGTTATGGGTAAAGTTTATCTTTAAAAATATTTGGAATTCGGGCACGTGGGAGTGACTTTATTGACTTTTCGAGCGGAGTTGGGAATTTTTATAAAATGTTACATTGTAAGCATTGGGGTATATTTTGATTGATTTACATAATGTTTGACTAGTTTCGGATCGATGGCTTTGGTTTGAGGTATTAGAGAGGCGCGAGAGCCGGTTATAGAACTTCGGAGTGAGGTAAGTCTCCTGTTTAACCTTGTGAAGGGGGAAACTACCCCTAGGTGATATTTATTATTATGTGCAACTAGTTGTGGGTGCTACGTACGCACGAGGTGATCAGTGTCTGTACGTAGCTAAAGCATAATTATGTCCGGGTAGGATTAGGACGTTATCATATAATATTTAAATAGCTTGGACTCATTTTGCTAGTTTAATTAATTAAAATTTTAACTCGAATGGATTTAGAAACACATAAATATATTAGGCTGAGTTTTATCACCTTGAGTTGTTTCCAAGATATTTGATGAATGTAAAGGGGTATATTTCTTATTGTGTCCATGTACTATATTGTAAGCATGTGCCTCGTACTTCGATAATTTCATTCCTTTCTTGTGGAGCGGGCCGAACGCCTCGACAGTATAATAGATGCATATATGGTTCATTCCACTCGACCCTCGGTAGTGTACACATTATTTTGGATCGGGCCGAACGACATCGGCATAATCATGCATTATATCGCTGGTAGTCCGAACATTCGCGAGATTATCTGTCCACTGATGCTCGACATTTTATATGGTATTCCTTATTCATTTGATATTGGCACTTGACATTTTCTGAGCTGCTAAGGTAGAATACAAGATTGAGAAATTCATACTTTAAAAGAAATATTTGGAAGATTATGTAACTTACAGATTTACCCCAATATTGTTGTGTGCTTCATATCTGCTTATGATTTATTATATTGCTTTATTGGACCTCTAGTAAGTGTCGATGTCGACCCCTTGTCACTATTTCTCTGGGGTTAGGCTAGATACTTATTGGGTACGCGTTAATTTATGTACTAATGCTGCACTTCTACACTAAATGTGCAGGATCTGACAGGTTCGTTTGGTGATCATCCTGGCGCGTAGGCACACCTATTGAGGAGACTTTATGTGAGCTGCATTCCAGGCTACGCATCGTAGTCCACCGAGTATCCATCGTACTATTTATTTTATCCTGTCTTATTTATATTCTGGACAGATGTTGTATTATTATTGTACTCTTTGAAAAATGCACATGCACTTGTGACACCGAATTTTGGGGTTATACTGGTTTATGCATAAGGTTTCGTATATTATTATCACCTTTAATATTTTTTATAAACTACAAATGTTGCACGTTTCCGTGAATTTAGAAGTGTAAATCTCCTTCCTTACTAAAATCTATGATTTCGAAAGTAATAAAAATGAGTAATTAAATTGATAAATCACTGTTGTCTTGCTTGACGGCGACGTTAGACGCCATCACGACCTATAGTGGATTTTGGGTCATGACAAATTGGCATGCCTCCTTTAGGAATTATTATTAGAATAATCAGTTTAGGTGTCAAAATGATAAGGTATAGGCTTGTTGTTAACTATACTAAGACTTTAGAAACACCTGTGAACAATAGCTTTGATCTGAACACACTTAGAAGATTTATGAAAGATTAAACCTACAGTGAAGCCAATAGAACATACCCTTATGCTCATCTCTGTGGGATACTTGACTGTAACACATATGAGTCTAGAATCTATGAGAAATGAAACATGTCTCTTGCCTGCACTTTGTTTTCTTGCTTGACTGTGTCTTCAATGTGATCTCATGACTCTGATATGATCCCTCTTAAGTCAATATTGTGCCCTTGGCTGTTTTTGTGCTTTGATAATGAATTACAACATCCCATTTGTTCGAAGCTGTTGAGTTTTTTGTGTGTTTGAACCTTTAAAGGGTTTACCATGACTCTTGTACCTTCTGTTTATATATTAGCAGTATAAAGTTACTCTGTTGATTCTTTAGTTTGTATTTCAACCTCTGAGGAAGATTAATAGTGGGTGGTTATGGGTATTTGGATGTGAAAGCTCATTTGGGTTATGATCTCTCTCCTTGACACAAGTACTGCTTGGGGTCCGTGAGACTCTCGTGAACTATGAAATGCCAAGGGCTCAAATGAGGGATTATATCCATAAATGAGGATTTACACCAAGCTTTTAGTCACTAACTCTTATGAGTCTTCATAGAATTGGCATAAATAAAATCTGCCTCACTACATTTTTTAGTTCTCTATTACCATTTCGTATAATCATTGTCTTGCTTAGCTTTTGAAATTGATATACGTTATAATTTTCTTTTCTTTGTATGCATGAATTCAATTTGGGCCTGCCGAGCCCATTTGGAGCTCAAGTCCACTTTCAGATTCGGGTCATCGCATTCCTGTCGAGTCTGTTGTTCGTGCACATTATGTTGGGCTTGAACATTTGCTAGCCCATAGCGAGAGTCCAGTTCTCCATTCCCCTTCCTTTAATTTCACTTGTTATTTTTTACCGCCTCTATGTATATATATACTTTAGAGAAACTAACCATATTGAATGTGTTGGATATTTTATTATTCTTGTAGGAACATAGGCAAACCAAAGCTCATAGGTAAAAGAATAAAAATTCAGAAATTCTGCTATTTAAACACCTATAATTTTTTCTCACTTATTTATATTATTAACAAATGAAAGATCTTATCTTGTTATCACTAACCGTTTCCAGTAAGGTTGGACTTTGACAGATTAAAAAGCAAAACGAATTCTCTTGAAAAAAATTAGAATTACAAAAAATAATTACGAAGCCATTTTCAAGAACTAAAATCAAACACAATGAATGCTTATGAACTGATGGACGTCAACGAATTTCAAAGTATGTGGTTCCGGTTAAACTTGATTTCCAAATAAAGGTTTACCCATTCCAATTTAAGGCGTAATTTCAAGTAGTCCTTTATTTACTAAGTGACATTTTCCCTAAAACATACCACTTCTTTTAATCAAAAGAGTTCTTACAAGATTATTCAGAAAATAAAGTGTATATAGTTTTCAACTTAATAAGTGTACATATATTAAAGGGCGATTTCTTTTCAAGATTATCGCAAAAATATATAGTTTCTTTTCAAAGCACATACACCACCTTTTCTCAAGTAGCCGACTTTTAGCTAAAGCTTAGAACATTTTTATAGGCTTTAAAAACAGGACTAAGCAGAATATAGGCATTTTTCCTCGAACTTAGTCTAAGCTTAAGGAGCTACCTCAGGTAGATTTTGAGGGGTGACTAATTCCTTGCCCTTAGAATAACTAGAACCCTAATACAAATATCACCGGTTAGTAGACCATTAAGATAATAATTTAACAAACCCATAGGTGCCCTACTATACCTTAAAATATTAGGTGGCGACTTTTCTTTAATCAACTTCAGATGGACCATTAGTTAAATTTTAATTTGACTAGGTCAAAATAAGGTTCTATAACATGACGACTCTGCTGGGAATTTTTATACTTAGGTTCTGACCTTAGCAGACTTAGGTTAGACTTGAACTTTGAGGATGTTTTGTTATATTCTGCTTTAATTATGCTTAACCTTCAAATACATGTTTATTCGCTTCATTCTACTTTCTTACACTTTCAACATGCTTATACATCCTTACTTGTTTGCATATATTACTACTTTACCACAATTATCTGTTTCTACTTTATACACTATCATCACATCTTTCCTATCGAGTCTTGGATGTACACAATCACAGACAAATGGCATGCGAGGATTGTCTTTTACACCCCTCCAAACCTTATTTCAAAACTCTCCAGTTTTAGAGAACGACTTTGTCAGGCCAACTGACATAACATCTTGTAGTTATTTAGTCCAACTCCAAAATTAGGAAATACTCTACTCTTAGCAAACATAGGTCATGTTGCATAAACCTTAGGTGGGTCAGTCCTTGGTATTGACTCACAATTAGGAATGCCACCTTAATGTCAACGGCTTATGCACCCAACGACCTACTCTCTGTGGAACGACGAACCAATCCAGATAATACATTAAATATCTGAGTCAACATGTACCAAACCTTTCACCTCTTTACATGGAAATCAGCTGCAACGTCCCCGAGGTTAGCATGGTCGTTGGTTGACCTCACATGTTGAAGTAGTGGTGGAGGAAAATTCGACGGGAGCACGTGAGTGAGAACAAAACAGACCTGGAAGCACTAATTGCCTTGATGAACACTTGAACCGAAAAAGTCCTCACTAGGCTGCTAATAGTGATTTTGGACCCATCCAAACAAGTCTTCAAATTTGTTGATTGTGTGTTGATGCCTACACTGGAGGGGGTTAACAACTTCATGGAGTTACCATTCGTCGGAAGGAAACCAATACAACTAGTCGGCATGCCAGACCATAGGTTACTCCATGTATTGGGTCAGACAAGAAACAAATACTTGAGAAACGTCAAAGATGGATGGGTGAGCTAGGCCAGCTATTTGACAAAATAGAACATCGGGAGAGCTATGAGTGTCATCTTGAATAATTCCAGTGTGATCAAGAAGCATGGGAGAGCCTCCACCCCTTAAACGTTTCTCTAGCATTGTTGGGAGTGTTGGTTTTCTCACAAAGAAAGGGACGAATCAATATCAACCTGCTGTCCCTAGTTTTGGCAACCTTCCTGGGAAATCTGCAACTCACCCTCATTCCTATGATACTGGAAAAACAAATCTGGGAGCTAGCACATTTGGTCGTGAAAATGCTTCTGCAACCACCCTGCTTCCCTTCCCTAGATTCAATCCCTGACCATTTCCCTTCATCTATCCGACAAACAACCAATACCCTAACTACTATCACCGCAAATCCCACAACTCAAGTTATACCACCAGTAACCCCTGCAAATTTACCAAACCCTCCTATACACACACCCTATGCTCCAAACTATGTCCAAGAACCATAAAATCCACCAGCTACCACCAATTTGGTTCACACCCCTCCTCGTGACAACGTCACTTTTACCAACAATCACACACAGTATATACCTGCGGCACACAACGCCACACATGAGCGGTACATTCCACCTGTATATGCCGGTCATGAGCCTACCTTTACTGCGCCCATCACGGTCAGAGTGCCTTATGAGATAGACCAATATGCTGAGATAGAGAAAGAAGCAAAATACAAGGAAGAGGAGTCAGTATCAGAAAAACTACGAGTATTGAGGAAACAGATGAAGAATCTCCAAGTTGCTCGAGGGAGAGAGAGCTTGGATTATGAAGAATTGCATACATCCCGATGTTGATATGCCTGCAGGGTACAAACCTCCAAAGTTCGACATTGTTTACGGAACAGGCGACCCACACGCTCTTTTAAGGGCATACCGTGACAAGTTGGTCGGATTAGGGAGAAATAAAAAGCTAAGAATGAAACTATTTATAAGGAGTCTGACTAGAGAAGCGCTTGTTTGGTATACCAGACAAGACACTAGGAATTTGAGGGAGTGGTAGGACATGGCTGAAAATTTTATGAATCGCTTCAGATTCAACACTGAGGTCACTCCGAACGGATTCACTTTGGTGAATATGTGGAAGAGGCTCTTTGAACCATTTCAAGAATATGCTCGCCGTTAGAGATCAAAAGCTTCTAGGACTCAACCACCGTTGGATGATAATGAGAAAACTAATTACTTTATCCGTGCGCAAAAGGGAATTTATTTCAAAAAGATGATGGGTATGATGAGTAAGAAATTTCTCGACCTGGTTAAAATGGGAGTTTTCTTGGATGAATGTATCAAGTCAAGAAAGATAGAGTCAATGATCGTGCTACAAGCTACTAGCAAGGCTATACAATCCAATTCAATCGGAAGTGGGAAGAAGAGGAAAGAGGAAGTAACAGCGATTTCCCCCTACTATCAGTCAAGTCCTCCTTGTCGAACCAACTCCTACCCCACAAATACCCATCCTCCCTTATACCCCAGTATATAATACCCAACTATTCTACAATGGTCAACCCCATTATAACCCACCCCGAGCCAATATACATCCAAACCCACCACGACCATATAGTTCGAACCACCACCCATAAAAGCAGACATGCCTATGTACCCAGGTCACGTCCAAACATTGAAGAAAGGAATCCAAGAAACTTCACCCTAATTTCTGAGCCTTTAGCCCAATAGTTCGAACGATTAAGAAGAGACAAAATGATCTACCATGTGGAAGGAAGAATCCTCGACCAACCCTACAAATATTTTGATGGAAGCAAGCATTGCGCCTATCATTAAGGTGTTCCTAGGCATGACACAAAGGATTGTTATAGATTGAAGAATAAGATCAAACTATTGATTAAAAGTGGAGCTATCCAGTGTGTAAATAGTAACCCACAACCAAACCACAGAAACTAAGGAGCCAACATAATTGTATTAGACGAGGACTATTACTTAAAAGGGAGCATTGTCACTATTGGGAATGATGAAGCTGCAAGAACACTCCCTTGGGTAACTCCATTGATTACTATGAAGTTGAAACCTCCTATGATAGTTCAGACAAATCAACAACGATCCACCACCACTGTTAGATATGAAGGGAGTCGAGTATATAAGGCAGTTTCGTGGACTCATCAGTCAAAGGGAAAGGAAAAATAACATTCAGCGCAACTGCTCACATAATGACTAGGTCAGGAAGGTGTTACGCTCCAGAAGAGGTGAATTGAGGGAACATGAGTAGAGAGCAAAATCAGAGGAGAAACACAACAGACGTGGAGGCAGTAGAGTTTTGAATGAGGATGCCGATTAAAGAAAATTTCATAGAAGAACAGTTGAGAAAGACCCCTGCCCGCATATCAATTATGGATTTGTTGATGAGCTCCGACAGTAACAAGGATGCTTTAGTAAAAGTGCTAAGTGGGGAAAGTATGCCGGGCAGTACCACTAGCGAGGCACTAGTAGCAACCATTGGGAAGATGGTCAAAGAAAACAAGATTTCCTTTCGATGAGATGAACTTCCTATGGAGGTTATGGACCAAAACAAGGCTCTGCACATCACAGTCAAATGTGGGGACAAAGTTGTATCATGTGTGCTTTATCGACAGAGGATCCGGAGTAAATATTTTCTGGTTCTCTACTCTGTGAGAATTGGGCATTCATTTGAGGGAAGTGAAAGAGAGCCATGTAACAGTAAGGGCTTTCGATAGGTCACAGAAGGATGTCATCAGAGATATCTACTTAGCCTTGAAAATTTGCCTAGTTGAGTTTCCAATATTGTTTCAAGTGATGGACATTTTGTCTTCATACAATCTACTATTAGGAAGGCCCTGGATACACATGGCAGGGGCAGTTCCATCCATTCTCTATAAGTGTATGAAATTTGAGTGGGATTTCCAGGAGATTGGGATACATGGGGAGTGAAGCCGGTCAGCTTACTTGGAGAATGCAGTTCCTTTCATAGAAGGATTAGATGGGGTCGCCATCCATGCAATCAAGATCATGCAAGCAACATAAATGTAGAAGAATGAGTAGAATCACAGCATGCAGTAACACTATAGGTTAAAGATGGCAATGTAGGAAATGATGAAATATGGATACCGACCAGGGAATGGGCTAGGAGACCGATCAGATGGGATACCAGAGCCAATTGAATCGAATGGGCAGAAAAGTACCACCGGCTTGAGGTATCAGCCTATAACTGGAAGAACATACAACGATAACCCTAGGAAGAAGGTTTTGGTACCAGAGCATATTCCAGGACCCGGTCAGAGCTCACCACCAGATGATTATATCAATGATTGTATGGGAAGATTTTTTGTAGCCATGATCGAGGAATGTTGCGACGAAGATGATATCAAGACACCGACTATTCAAAATGCCAAACCTAGAGAGACATTGAAAAACTGGACCACCTGTCTCTGGTTCGGCGGGAGTCTTGGTAGTATGGAATTGTAGTAATTTTGAAAAAGCGCATGGTCAATTGAGTCCTGAACCATGCTTGTACCTTTTTGTTAAATTGCCTCTTTATATACTGAGACGTTCTTTTTGGTTAAATAAAAAATTACTTTCATGAAATCATCGCAAATTCATCTTTATCTTTATCTATACTCAATTTATCTTTTTAGTAATCAAATCAATAAAAACTCGCATTCCACGATTTTGACATCTAACGAAACCGGTGAGCAAAATGATTTGGACTATGAAGAGTACGATGACAGTATGATGCCTAAGAACCACCTGCAAGAGACTGAGCAGCTAGAAAGCCAGAAAAAGCCCAATCATGAAGAAACATAAGTGATTGACTTTCGAAGTGAAGAAGATGTGAAAGAGACTCGAATCAGCATCCACTTGAAAGCAGAACAGAAGGAAGACTTGGAAGAGCTCTACGGACAATACATCAATGTATTCGCTTGGTCATATGACGACATGCCCAATTTAAGTACTGACATCATCTCGCACTGGTTGCCCACTGATCCCGCTGGGCCAACAACCAAACAGAAACCCAAAAAATTCAAACCAGATTTGAATCTAAAAATCAAAGAAGAAGTCACTAACAAGATAAAAGCAAATGTGGTGAGGGTCACCAATTACCCTACATGGTTGGAAAACGTCGTACCGGTATCGAAGAAAGAAGGAAAGATTAGGATATGCGTGGACTACCAATATCTCAACAAAGCCAGTCCCAAGGATGACTTTCCTCTTTAGAATATCCATATCCTTAGCGAAAAGTGCGCGAAACATAAGTTACAATCGTTCGTGAATTGTTTCCTGGATACCACCAGATTTAGATGCACAAAGAAGATGCAGAAAAGAAAGCATTCACCATACCATGGGGAGTATATTGCTATAGGGTCATGTTGTTCGATCTCAAGAATGCCGGTGCTACCTACATGAGGGCCATGGCAAACCTCTTTCACGACATCTTCCACAAATAGATCGAGGTATATGTGGATGGCATCATCATCAAGTCATGAAAGAGTGCATATCATTTGAACGACTTAAGGAAGTTCTTTGACTGATTGTAAAGGTACAGTTTGAAGTTGAATTCTGCAAAATATGTGTTGGAGTCCCCATAGGAAAACTGTTAGGCTTCATCGTCAGCAGAAAAGGGATAGAACTAGACCCCTCATAGATCAAGGCAATTCAAGACTTGTCTCTACCCAAAAGTAAGAAGGGTGTGATGAGATTCCTTAGAACATTGAACTACATCAGCAGGTTCATAGCCTAGTCAATAGTAATCTGTGAGCCGATTTTTAAGTTGTTAAATAAAGATGCCTCTACAAAGTGGAAAGAGGAATGTCAAAAAGCTTTCAATAGAATCAAAGAGTATTTGTCGAGTCCGTTTGTGTTAATTCCTCCTGAACCTGGGAAGTCTCTGCTGCTATACATGTTAGTCTTGAATAATGCATTTGGATGCATGTTGGGACAACATCATAAGACTAGAAAGAAGGAGCAAGCTATCTATTACTTGAACAAGAAGTTCACACGATATGAAGCCAGATACACATTGTTAGAGCGGACCTGTTGCGCTTTGACCTGGATCATTCAGAAGTTAAGACATTACCTATTGGCATATAGCATATATTTAATCTCCTGAATCGACCCGCTCAAGTACATCTTCAAGAAGCCGATGCCTATGGGAAAATTGGCCAAATGGCAGATTCTTTTCAGTGAGTTCGATATTGTGTACGTGATGCAGAAAGCTATCAAAGGACGAGCGTTCGTTGATCATCTTGCAGAAAACCTGGTGGACAAGGATTATAAGCCACTTAGCACTTACTTCCCAGATGAAGAAGTGTTGTTCACTAGGGAGGATATTTCAGATTCATATCCAGGGTGGAGAATGCTTTTCAATGGGGCAGCAAATTTCAAGGGAGTGGGAATTGGGGCAGTCCTAATTTCGAAGTCGGGACAACATTATCCTGCTTCAGCTAAGATAAGGTTACATTGAACAAGTAATATGGCAGGATATTAGGCATGAATCCTAAGGATTAGGATTGCAGTCGACGTGAACATTAAAGAGCTTTTGGTGATAGGAGATTCTGATTTGTTGATACATCAAGTTCAGGGTGAGTGGACCACCAAGAATGTCAAGATCCTTCCATACTTGTATTGCATGAAGGAGTTGTGTAAGAATTTCACCAAGATCAAGTTCAAACATGTGCCTAGAATCTATAATGAGTTCGTCGATGCTCTCGCAACTTTGTCATCCATGATCCTGCACCCATACAAGAATTACATCAACCCTATCGAGATAGAGGCTCGAGATTAGAATGCATACTATTTCCAGGTAGATGAAGATCCAGATAGTAGGCCTTGGTACCAAGACATCAAAGGTTTTTTGAAACAAGAAAGTACCAAGAAAATAACACTAATGGTCATAAATGAGCCTTAAGAAGACCAGCAAATCACTTTTTCCTTAACATGGAAGTTCTGTATAGGAGGACCCCGAATTTGGGTCTGTTAAGGGGTGTGGATGATGCTGAAGCAACAAGATTATTGGAGAAAATACATACAGGAACGTTCGGGTCTCACATGAATGGTTTCACCTTAGCTAAGAAGATTTTGAGAGCCGAATTCTTTTGGATGACCATGGAAAGTGATAGCATCCGCTACGTGCATATGTATCACAGTGTCAGATTCCCGGGGATTTCATCCGAGTTCTACCGAATGAGTTAAATGGAATAGGCTCTCCTTGACCATTTGCCACTTGGGGCATAGATTTGATTGGACCTATAGAACCCGTTGCATCGAACGTGCATCATTTAATCTTGGTAGCCATCGACTACTTCACAAAATGGGTCAAAGTTTCTACATACAAGGCTATCACGAAGAAGGTGGTGTCAGATTTCGACCGTAAAAACACAGTCTGTCTATTGGGGATTCCAGAGTCAATCATAATTCACAGTGCAGCCAATCTCAATAGCAATCTCATGAGGGAGATTTTCTAGAAGTTCATAATTGTCCACCACAACTCCATAGCCTATAGGCCACAAATGAATGAAGCAGTTTAAGCAACCACCAAAAACATCTATAGAATCTTTAAAAAGATAAGTGGACAATCACATGCAATGGTACGAAAAGCTATCCTTTGCCTTACCGGGTTACCACACTACCATAAGAACATCTACTGGGGAAAAACCATACTTGTTGGTAAATGGCATAGAAGTTGTGATATCTGGAGAGGTCGAGATACCATATTTGAGAGTTATCCAGGAAGCCAAGCTAGATGATGCAGAATGGATATGTTTCAGGCAAGAACAACTTATGCTCATTGATGAAAAGAGAATGGAAGGATTTATCATGGTCATCTGTATCAAAATAGGATGGCCAACGCGTTCAACAGAAAATTGAAACCTCGGCAATTCACATCGGGTCAGTTGGTTTTGAAGAAGATATTCCCCCCATTAAGAGGAGGCAAAGTCAGCACGAAGGCCATCGATTAAGAAATGGGAGGTGCACAAATCCTAGTAGAAATGGACGGCAAATTCAGCACGAAGCCAATCAATTCAGACGCAATCAAGAGATAACACATTTGAAGACAATAGAGTTAGGGTTTTATTGTAACAGAACTACACCTGACCTACCTTCCCACGATGGGATACGTAGAGAACCTACGTAGAGTCTAGTCTCTAAATTATTTATGATTATTAATTGGCAATAAATATGGTAAAATATTTTCTAATCAATAATACCTATTTTTCTAAAATACAATAGATAATAATAATTAATATTATTGAATTAAAAGTAATTTGATATTAAATATTTATAAATTATACTACTCTTACTGTTTTGAACTATTAAAATAACCATTATATTTTAATAAACAAGTTTTATAATTAATTTAATGAATTAGTCTTAAATTTATAATTATATTTCCTTATTTACTTTAATTAACCAAAGTAGTTTCATAATTCAATTAATAAAATATTATAACAATAACTAATTAATTAAAGCAATTAGTAATATATTTGATTATTATATTTTATTGCATTTAATTACGATAAATTAAGCATAATTAAGTTGATTTTAAAAAGGGGTTAAATGCTCAAAAGGCTACAATTGTAATTAATCAATTAAACTCAATGTGGCCAATTGTTAAACTTTATTTAAGATATTTTGGCCCAAATACACGAGCCCAAACACCCTGACCCAGTCCAGACTCACCCTTTCTATTCCATGTTGGCAATCTGTGCCACTTCCTCTGAGTCTCTGAGCCAATAGCATCGTGCCACGTCGCCTATTTCCCACACTCACAAAACAAACACAAGAATCTGGACTTCTGGCCCAGATCATCAAGGGTCCACATTAATCCCCATTTATTCCTTTATTTTAAAATATATGCCTGACCTCATCTCCACCTTTGGATTACAGAGATCCAACGGAAGTATATTTTTTCCCATAATAAAACTTTTATTAAACCTACCAAACACCCCTAAACCCTATCATTCTCTCACCACCTAACCGCCTCCATTTCCCTTTCCTCTCTCCTTTCCCTCATCCATCAGCCCATCAATCCTCAAAGACCTTGCACAAATTTGTGCAAGGTCACAAGAATCAACTTCAAATCACCCAGTCTGTCCCCTATGCCGCGAATCCAGGTGGAATATTTCCATTATCATCACCGAAATTCAAAATCCCCAAATTAAAACCTGGACCTAAATCGTGAAACTTGAAAACCCATCAAACCTCCCATGTTCTTTCAAATCCAGAGCATGCATGGCTGCTTGTCTCTTGTTTAATCAATGTTATTATTTATCCATAGGTCAAACGTAGTGACCTCTGATATTACGGTTTGACCACCAGTCCAAAAGCTTTAACGGTCATCCCCTCGTGCCCAAGTAATTTCTAAGATATTTTTCCCTCTGTTCTTCACTGATTTCACCTCTATTACTATCATCATCTGGATATAGGCACTTTCCAGTCACTATTTTGAATCTGAGCGGGACACTAAGTCTCGTATGCCACTATAAAAAAGGGAATTCAATGTATTCACCTAAGACAAATTGAATACTATCCGAAACACAAAAGAAAGAAAGAAAAGAGTTGAAGTTTAAGAATTTCTCAGTAAGTACTCTCTGATTTTTCTATTTTCTTTCTCTTCTCCGGTTTGAGTTCAACTGTTATACTGGTCATGAGTTTGGATTCCTAAATCACTGTTGAACATCTACTACTTGGTTTTCTGCCCTGCAGAAGAGGTTGGGATAAAATCAAGTTTCAAAGAATCATTTGTATGCTGTCATTACTTGTTTCATTATGCCATCCCGATACATGTAATGTTCTGCTATTTGGTTTAGTTCCCAACTTCATATTAATTTGTTTGACTCTAATTAGTATACTGCATATGTAGTAGTAACAGAATGATTCTTGTGCGTTCTTTGTGATGGTGTGAGAAGTCAAGAAAGTACGTGCTGAACCTTGCTAAGTGTGTTAGGAAGATTGTTCTCTATTGATCCTTAGTATGAGATTAATACTCACCCTCTCATGACTGTTTGAGCTTTTGTGAGACTCTTGCCATTACATTAATGACCTTTACACATGAGCTTACCTCTGTCATATTAATCCTTGCTATGCTAATAAACTATTTTTTGACTTCAGTTTGAGAGACTATATATTTGCACCTATGTGCTAACCTTTACTTGCCTTGGTTGCTATGGTGCTTTACTTGGTTTGAGTATGTGAATATTTCCCACTAAGGGATCTATTCCCATTGCTAGTGATGATATGCTCTCATGACTTTAATTGTTAGACTTAGTTGTGACTTTCTGCTATCCTGATTCCTATATGTTTGTCATATTAACTTAAATTAAAATCATGTATTGAGTTTGATTTACATACCATACTAGTTGCCTATATATTCAAGTGTCAGTTCATTATGACATGTTTGCCTTAAAATGGATGTTATTACCTATTTCCTTATACCTGATAGTGCCATCTCCCGTAGGGACTCACCCTGAATTTGTTTAAGTCTGATAGTTAGAAATTTTGATGATATATGTGTTGTATAATCAGTCTGTCAGTATTGAGTAAGAGTAAGATCAATTCTTTCCTATTTAATGACTTTGTTTCCCTGACTAATTGGCATGCCCCTTAGGAATTCTGATTAGAATAATCAGCTTAGGTGTCAAAATGATAAGGTATAGGCTTGATGTTAACTATGCTGAGACTTTAGAAACACCTGTGAACAATCCCTATGATCTGAACTCACTTAGAAGAGTTATGGAAGATTAAACCTATAGTGAAGCCAATATAACATACTCTTATGCTCATCTCTGTGTGATACTTTACTGTAACACTTATGCGTCTAAACTCTATGAGAAGTGAAACATGTCTCTTGCCTGCACTTTGTTTTCTTGCTTGACTATGTCTTCAAAGTGATCTCATGACTCTGATATGATTCCTCTTAAGTCAATATCGTGCCCTTGGCTACTTTTGTGCTTTGAAATGAATTACAACATCCCATTTGTTCATAGTTGTTGAGTTTCTTATGTATTTGAACCTTTAAAGGGTTTACCATGACTCTTGTAACTACTTTTTGTATCTTAGCAGTATAAAGTTACTCTGTTGATTCTTTTGTTTATGTTTAAACCTCTGAAGAAGATTAATATAATGTGGTTAAGGGTAATTAGATGTAAAAACTCATTGTGGTTATTCTCTCTCTCCTTGACAAAAGCACTGTTCGGGGTCCGTGAGACCCTCATGAACTCTGAAGTACAAGGAGCTCAAAAGGGAGATTATATCAATAAGAGAGGATTTACACCAAGCTTTTAGTCACTAACTCTTATTAATCCTCATAAGATTAGAATATATAAAATCTGCCTCACGACATTCTTTTGCTCTTTATTACCATTTGTTATACTCTTTATCTTACTTAGCTTTTGCAATTGATATACATTAGTTATTTTATTTTTTTTGTGTGCATGAATTCAATTTGGGCCTGCTGAGCCCATTTGGAGCTCAAGTCCACTTTCAGATATACGTCATCACGTTCCTATCGAGGCCACTATTCGTGTACATTATGTTGGGCTTGAACATTTGTAGGCCCATCGCGAGAGTCCAGTTCTCCTTTCCCTATCCTTTAATTGCACTTATTATTCTTTACCGCCTCTGTGTGTATATATACTTTAGACAAACTAACCATATTGAAAGTGTCAGATATTTTATTGTTCTTGTAGTAACATAGGCAAACTAAAGCTCATAGGTAAAAGAATAAAAAATCAGAAATTCTGCTCCTTAAACCCCTTTAATATTTGATCACTTATTTATCTTCGTAAGAAATGAAGGATCTTATCTTGTTATCACTAATCCTTTAATAATTTAGAATTTGAGAGATTCTAAAGCAAAACTAATTCTCTTGAAAAAATCAGAAGTGCAAAAAATAATTACGAAGTTGTTTTCTAGAAATAAAACCAAATACAGCTGATGCTTATGAACTGATAGACTTCAACGAATTTCAAAGTATGAGGTTCTGGTTGAACTTGATTTCCAAATAAAGGTATACCTATTCTAACTTAAGGCGCAATTTCAAGTAGTCTTTTATTTACTAAGTTACATTTTCTTAAGAACATATAACTTCTTTTAAACAAAAGAGTTCTTGCAAGATTTTTCCAAAAATAAAGTGTATCCAATTTTCAACTTAATAACTGTACATATTTTAAAGGGCGATTCTCTTTAAGATTGTAAAATCCAAAAACATATAATTTCTTTTCAAAGTACATACACGACCTTTTCTCACGTAGCGGACTTTTAGCTAAAACTTAGGATATTTTCATAGGCTTTAAAAAACATGATTAAGCAGAATATAGACATTTTTCCTCGAACCTAGCCAAAGCTTAAGGAGATACCTCGGGTAGATTTTGAGGGGTGCCTAACACCTTCTCCTTAGAATAACTAGAAACCTTACCTTAATCTCACCTGTTAATAGACCATTAGGATTATAATTTTAAAAACCCATTAATACCCTAATAAACCTTAAAATATTAGGTGGCGACTCTCTTTTTATCAACTTCAGATGGATTATTAGTTGTATTTTATTTTGGCTAGTGCGATATAGGGTGCAACAACATGGCGACTCTGCTGGGGATTTTTACACTTAAGTTCTCACCCTACCAGACTTATATTAGACTTGAACTTTGAGGATATCTTTTTAACATGCTTACTGTTTGCTTATATTACTACTTTACCATAATTATCTGTTACTGCTTTATGCATTGTCATCATATCTTTCCTACCGAGTCTTGGTTGTACACAATCACACACAAATAACGCGCAGGGGTTGTCTTTTACACCACTCAGAACCTTCTTTCAAAACTCTCTAGTTTCAGAGAACGACTTTGTATGGCCAATTGACATAATGTCTTGCAGTTATTCAGTCCAACTCCAAAATTAGGTTACAAACTATTCTTAGTAATCATAGGCCATGCTGCATAAACCTTAGGTGGGTCCGTCCTTGGTATTGACTCATGATTAGGAAAGCCACATTAATGTCAATGGGTTATGCACCTATTGACATGTTCTCTATGAAATGATGAACCAATCCAGATAAGACACTATACATACGGAGCAAACACTAACCAAACTTTTCAGCTCTTTACATTGAATGAACCACAACGTACCCCAGATTAACATGGTCAAGGTTGCACCTCACAAGTTGAAGCAGCGGTGGAGGAACATTCGACGAGAGCAAGTGAATGAGATCAGAAAACACTTGGGAGCAAAAACCGCATTGATGAACATCCAAGTCGACAAAGTCCTCGCTAGGCTGCTGAGAGAGTTTTTGGACCCATCCAAAGTGCTCTTAAAATTTGTTGATTGTGAGTTGACGTCGACACAAGAGGAGGTTACCAGCTTCACAGAGTTACCATTTGCCGGGAGAAAACCAATACTACCTGTCGTCATGAGATACCAATGGTTCCTCATGTATTGGGTCTGACAAGCAACAGAAAGTTGAGAAATGTCAAAGATAGATGGATGAGTTTGGACCAGCTATTTGATAAATTCGTACTTCGGGAGAGCTATGAGTGGCATCTTGAAGAATTTTAGTGCGATCAAGCAACATGGAATAGCCACCGCCCCTTAACTTTTCTTTAGCATTGTTGTGACTGCTGATTTTCCCACAAAGAAGGGGACGAATCAATATCAACCTGCTGCCCCTCGATTTGGCTACCTTCCAGGGAAATCTGCAAGTCAACCTCATTCATATGATACTGGCAGAGACATTTCGAACACTATCGGCATGCTCAAGGGGATATTATTTTTTTCAGCGGCTGTAACTTGCTACTCCAGATATAGGCCATAGAATATTTCTTACAGAGAGAGGCAACGGTTGATTATTTTGTTGGCATCAATAACATGATCCGGAGCCATAACGAAAAGATGAGGCACTGGGTTACACCACATGGCCAGGAGGAGTGGCGGGAAATATTGACCCATCTGAGTGGAGAATCCATAAATTGGACTTGTTGTTCTTTACCGTCTTTGTGAATATACATACTTTAGGGAAACTAGACATATTGAATGTGTAAGATATTTGATTCTTCCTATAGGAACATAGTCAAACCAAAGCTCATAGGTAAAATAAATAAAAATCAGAAATTCTGCTCTTTAAGCTCCTTTAATATTTGATCTCTTATTTATCTTCTTAGCAAATGAAAGATCATATCTTGTTATCACTAACCATTTTTAGTATGTTTAGACTTTGACAGATTCAAAAGCAAAGTGAATTCTCTTGCAAAAATACAGAATTACAAAGCTATTTTCAAGAAATAAAACCAAACACAGTCGATGGTTATGAACTGATGGACTTCAACGAATTTTAAAGTATGAGGTTCTGATGGAACTTGATTTCCAAATAAAGGTATACCCATTTCAACTTAAGGCGTAATTTCAAATAGTCTTTTATTTACTAAGTTATATTTTCCCAAGAACATACAACTTCTTTAAACAAAAGAGTTCTTACAAGATTTTTTCGAAAATAAATCGTATCTAGTTTTCAACTTAATAAGTATACATATTTTAGAAGGCAATTTCTTTTCAAGATTATAAAACCAAAAAACATATAATTTATATTCAAAGTACATACACAACCTTTTCTCAAGTAGTAGACTTTTAGCTAAAACTTAGGATATTTTCATAGGCTTTAAAAAACATGACTAAGTAGAATATAGACATTTTCCTCGAACCTAGCCTAAGGAACTACCTCAGGTAGATTCTGAGTGGTGCCTAACAGCTTCTCCTTAGAATAACTAGAACCCTTACCCAAATCTCACCGACTAGTAGATCATTAGGATAATAATTATGCAAACCCATAGGTACCATAATATACCTTAAACTATTAGGTGGCGACACTCATTTTATCAACTTCAGATGGACCATTAGTTGTATTTGTTTTGACTTGTGCAAAATAGGGCGCAACAGTAACAACCCAGTTATTTTGCGTATTTGAGCCTCGTTCACCTATTTGATACATCCCCTATATTTGTTTATTATTTATAACTTGTGGGAATGATTAATTTTATTTCGGAAAGGTTTGAGAATGATTTGGGACACTTAGTCTTATTTTGGAAGCTTAAGTTGCTAGAGTTGACCAAGGGTTAACTTTTGAGTAAATGTCATGACTCAGAATTTCCACCCTTGGGACCGTGATGGTGCCTAACATCTTAGTTGATAGGCAAGCCAACGTTAGCTATATTCATTAACCATTTTTAAAAAATTACAATTAAATGACAACAATAACTGAATTGTCTGAAATAAGGTGATAAACTAATAAAAACGAAATCCAAATATAATCCCAGAACTGGTGTCACGAATACATGAGCGTCTAGAGTACAACAAATAGTTGTCTGAATAAATACATAAATATCTGAATAATAATTAATAGCTAAAATGATATAGAGGGGGACTTCAGGGCAGCGGACACCCAGCAGCTGTACCTCAAGTCTCCACTGATAGCTAGAACTGAGCAAATCTCACTCAGCACTGCTGGGACCAACTCTAGTATCTGCACAAGAAGTGCAGAGTGTAGTATGACTACAACTGACCCCATGTACTCTGTAAGTGCCGAGCCTAATCTCGACGAAGTAGTAACGAGGCTAAGGCGGGTCACTTACAATAACCTGTACGCAATAACAATAATAACATGAAATGAAAATAAAGTAGTTAACTGGCAAAACGAACTTAAAATCCAATTACCAGAGAGCCCAGAATAACAAGTTCTATAAATTCATTTCAACATACCGAGGCGAACCCTACAGTCACAAACAAATACAACAAGAACAATTTGTTACAGCGCGCAACTTGATCCCACCATATCATCATCTGTCAATATTATAATACGTCCTTATTTTGCCATTTCAATCCATTACCATTCAATTTCTATTGCGGCGTGCAACCCGTTCCCCAAACAATTTCAATCAACAATAGCAATCCAACAACCAAAATTTACAAGAATTTCTACATCAAGAGAGTAAATGTACGAGGTAATGAATAATCACATAATAATTAAAGAATCTCTAACAACTCGAATGTCTCCACTTTACGAACTCATCGGTATCAACCAACTAATAACTCATACAAGTGAAACTACATTATAGAAGTCAACAAATATTACAAAACAATAAGATGAATAAAACTTAGGACAATTTAGATATGCAAGTAAAGCAAATAGACACAAGTAGCAAATAAGCATGGAATTATGGAAATGATAGACAATTTAATACAAGGATAACGAGATGACAAGTAACAATTATGGCATGGAAGTAAAATAAGCATGTAGCAATTAAGGCATGTAACTAATATACTATGAAGCAACGAAAACATGAAATCAAGTAACATAACGGCGCATATACACTCGTCACCTCGCGTATACGCCGTTTCCCACGTAATTCACATAACATGTACTCCTAAGGATTCCTAATTCGCTCAAATCAAGGTTAGACCCGACCCTAACGTCACTCCGCAACTCAAGTAATCATCTGCAACTCAAGTAATCAATCGACCACGACCTTGTCTTTTGAACAGGCCTCCAAACAAACTAAATCTAGCAAATTATGGACCAAATGATTCAAAATAAGATTTAGAAACTACCCACAAATGAAAGCGGTTCAATTTAGAACATTTTTTAAAAAGTCAACAAAAGTCAATTTCGGGCTTGCTTGGTCAAAACCGAGATTTGGACCAAAACCCGATTACCATTCACCCTCAGTCCGGTTATGTGATTTGTTTCGAAATCCGTCCCAAATTTGAGGTTTAAATATCAATTTTATAAAATCCCCAATTCTACCCCAATCCCTAATTTCTACCATGAAAATCCTAAATTTGATATTGAAATCTCATGTGTAATGGGTAATTGAAAAGAAACGGATTAGAGTCACTTACCAATGAATTCGGAAGAAACGTCTCTTGGAAAATCGCCTCTACAGGGTTTAGGATTGAAAATGGTTTAAAATGAGCTACGTCCCATTTTTTCATCTTTTATCCAGTTGCAGATGTCGTAATTGCAAAGCCAGGTTCACAATTGCGAACATCGCAAAGGCGAGACAAGGGTCGCAAATGCGAACCCTACCTCAGAGCAACATATTTTGCAAATGCGACAATATGATCACAAATGCGACAATATGATTTCAAATGCAAAGTTCCCACCTTCGCAAATATGACCACTGCCTTCGCAACTACGAAGGAGCACAATTTTGTCAGGCATCGCAAATGCGACCAAGTGATCGCAAATGCGATCCTGAGCTGTTCGCAATTGCGAACCATTTCCTTACAAATGCGAGGTTACCCAATCCCAGGCCCAGCTCACAAATGCGAACTCTTGTTTGCAAAAGCAAGGCTCGCAATTGCGATCCAGACCTCACAATGTGAGATCTGCAGCAGACACCAGAGCTAGTATTGCAACAACAAACTTTTCATTAGCAAAACGCATCTGAATCACGTCTGAAACTCACTCGAGCCCCTCGGGTTCCAAACCAACATGCACACAAGTGTAATAACATCATAATAACTTGCTCGCGCAATTAAATCACCAAAATAACATCTAAATCTACAAATCAAAACTCAAAGCAAATGAAATTTTAAAGTGAAACTCAAGAACACTAGAATCACATTTAAGAGCCCGAATAATGTCAAATCAATTTCAAATTGAACCAAATTTTGCAGACAAGTTTCAAATAGCGATACAGATATATTCCATGTTTCAACAGTCAAAATAATTTAGGGACTTCCGAATTTAATTCTGGGCATACGCCCAAGTCCCAAATCACGATACAGACCCACTAGGCTTGTCAAAATACCGATCTGGGCCCGTTTACACAAAATGTTGTGAACATTCAAATATTTTTCCTACATTCATTCGTGAAGGCACTCCTAATGGGTTAAAAACCATATCAACAGATCTTCCATCTTGTAAATAAGGCATATCTTGTCTTGGAATTTTTTTGGAAATGATACCTTTATTTCCGTGTCTTCCAGCTACTATTTTCCCCTTTCTTTTATGGTTTGCTAGCTGGATTAGCTAGCTTCAAGGCGCTTATTTGAAACAAAGTACATAGACAATTTAAGGTTATCATACTTTATTGTGACGATTTATAGAAAATCGGGGTATCAGCGTACTTCACAGCTAACTGAAGCCAGTGCAGATAATTCCTTTTTTTAATGAAAGTCCATAGGGGGCGTACCCTAAGGAATCAAGAAGGGAGGATTTTATTTACTTTACCGCTAGAACCTTCCTTTCACGAGTGAACCCGGCCACGACCCTACCTTGGTTTAACTAAAAAGGGGTACCGGCTGGTCTAGCGAGCCTTCCTAGCCGCCTAGAGTGCAACCTGCCTGCTGAACCCCCCTTGTGGTATTCATCCGGATTTATCTGTCTCAAGCCGGTCTGTTCACAAATAACAGATGTTAAGTTTTTGCACGAATCTGACCTTTTCGGGGGATTAGCTCCTGGGATTTTGGGTTGTTTTACTCTATTTCAAACAGTAGACTTTTCAACCATTTTTGCTCATGCTAGTGCCCCCAGAAATTCTTGGATTTCTTGCAATATGATATTGAATGCCATAACTCTTATTTGTATTTTACTTTGATGGAATAAATAAAAGGAGAGTCTACCGTAGTCAACTCAAAGCATTTTAAAGGCAAAAATTCACATTTTTTTTTAATTTTTCACATAAAGACTTCGTAGAATAAGACACGGACTACGCACGTAAAGCAAGAAATGCTAAACGCAGCTAATCGAGGTCTCAAAACAAAGAAATAGAGGCTTAATCTCAAAATGACCTATCAGGTCATCACATTCTCCACTCCGCATATCCGACTCGGACTCCCACTTAGTTGCCTCGATCGGCTCACCTCTCCACCGCACTCTAACTGATGGATAACTCTTAGACTTCAACTTCCAGACCTGCTGGGCTAGAATGGTCACTGGCTCCTCCTCATAATTCAAATCCTTGTCCAACTGGACTGAGCTGAAATCCAACACATGGGACGGATCACCTTGATACTTCTGGAGCATGGACACATGGAATATCGGATAGACTGTTGATAAATTAGGTGGCAATGCAAGCTTGTAGGCCACCTCACCCACACTTTTAAGAATCTCAAAAGGTCTGATATACCTAGGGCTGAACTTGCCCTTCTTTCTGAACCTCATCACACCTTTCATGGGTGAAACCCGGAGCGGTACCCTCTCTCCAACCATGAATGCAACATCACAAACTCCACGATCGACATAACCATTCTACCTAGACTGAGCTGTGCGAAGTTGATCCTGAATCATCTTGACCGTTTCCAAGGTATCCCGAACCAAATCGGTACCCAATAACCGAGCATCTCCTGGATGAAACCAACCAAGGCGAACGACACTGCCTCCCATATAGTGCCTCGTAGGGATTCATATGAATACTCGATTGGTAGCTATTATTGTAGGAAAACTTCGCAAGTGGCAAAAACTGATCCCAAGAACTCCCGAAATCTATAACACAAGTGCGAAGCATATCCTTCAATATCTGAATGGTACACTCGGATTATCCGTCCATCTGGGGGAGAAATGTTGTACTCAACTCAACACGTGTGCCTAACTCATGATGTACGTCCCTCCAAAAGTGCAATGTGAACTGCGTACCCTGATCAGAAATAATGGACACCAGCACATCGTGCAGATGAACAATCTCACGGATATAGATCTCAGCCAACTGCTTCGAAAAATAGGTAACTGCTACTGTAATGAAATGCGCCAACTTGGTCAACCTATCCATAATCACCCATACAGCGTCAAATGTCTTTTGAGTTCGTGGGAGCACAATAACAAAATCCATGGTAATATGCTCCCACTTCAACTTAGGAATCTCAAGATTTTGAAGCAAACCACCTGGCCTCTGATGCTCGTACTTTACCTGCTGATAATTCAAATATCGAGCTACATGCGTACTATATCTTTCTTCACCTTCTCCACCAATAAGGCTGCCTCAAATCCTGACACATCTTTGCAGCACCCGGATGGATGGAATACCGTGAAATGTGGGCCTCCTCAAGAATCAAGTCATGAAGCCCATCCATATTGGGCATACAAATCTGACCCTGAATCTACAAAACCCCATCATCTCCAATGGTAACCCGCTTGGCATCACCGTGCCACGTTATGTCCTTAAGCACAAGCAAATGGGGGTCATCATACTAAGGCTCTCTGTTGCGCTCATACAAAGAAGACTGAGAAACCGTGCAAGCAAGAATCCGACTAGGCTTCGAAACATCTAACCTCACGAACTGGTTGGCCAAGGCCTGAACATATGATGCTAGTGGTCTCTCACCAACTAGAATATATACAAGGCTACCCATACTCACAACCTTTCTATTCAAGGCAGCGGCCACCATATTGGCGTTCCCGGGATGATACAAAATGGTGATATCACAATCTTTTAACAACTCTAACAATCTCCTGCCTCAAATTGAGATCCTTTTGCTTGAACAAGATACTGTAGACTCTGATGATCCATGAATACCTCACATGATACGCCGTATAGGTAATGCCTTTAAATCTTCAATGCATGAACAATGGCTACCAATTCCAAGTCATGAATATGGTAATTCTTCTCGTGAACCTTCAACTGTCGCGATGCTATGCAATCATCCTGCCATCCTGCATCAATATTGCACCGAGCTTAATAATTTATGCATCCCAATACACCATATAAAATCCTGAACCCGTGGGTAATACCAACACCGGAGCTGTAGTCAAGGCAATCTTGATCTTCTTAAATCTCAACTCACACTCATTCGACCACCTGAATAGAGCACCATTCTGGGTCAATCTAGTCAATAGGGCTGCGATGGATGAAAACTCCTCCATGAACCGATGATAATACCCCGCAAAACCCAGAAAGCTCCGAATCTCTGTAGCTTAAGTAGGTCTAGGTCAGTTCTAAACTGCTTGAATCTTCTGAGGATCCACTTTAATGACCTCAACAGATACAACATATCCCTAAAAGGCAATCCGGTCCAACCAAAATTCACAGTTAGAAAACTTGGCGTATGGTACTGACAATCTCTCAGGGTCTGAAGTACCACCCAAAGATGTTGCTTATGCTCCTCTCGATTGTGGGGGTAGATCAAGATATCATAAATGAATGCGATGACAAAAGAATCAAAGTAGGGCTTAAATACCCGATTCATCAAAATCCAGAAATGCTGCTAGGCATTTTTCAAGCCAAATGACATCACTAGGAACTCATAATGCCCATACCGAGTCCAAAAACTTATCATAGGGACATCTGATGCCCTAATCTTCAACTGATGGTAGCCAGACCTCAAATCAATCTTCGAAAACACTTTGGCACCCTGAAGCTGATAAAATAAGTCGTTAATCCTCGGCAACGGATAGTTGTTCTTGAAAGTGACTTTGTTCAACTACCGATAGTCTATACACATCCTCATTGAACCATCCATCTTTTTCACAAACAACACTAGCGCACCCGAGGGCGAGACACTGGACCTAATGAATCCTTTATCAAGAAAATACAACAACTTCTCCTTTAGTTCCTTCAACTCAGGTGGCGCCATACGGTATGGTGGAATAGAAACTGGCTGAGTGCCCGGAGCCAAGTGAATACAAAAATCAATATCCCTGTCAGAAAAACACCTCTAGAAACTCAAGCGAAACAGGTAATGAATCCATGGAAAGAACCTCTGTACTAGAATCACGATTCACGAACATAGGCCAAAAATGGTAGACATCCCTTCTCGACCATATGCCGAGCCTCCATATAAGAAATAACCTTGCTAGTAGAATGGCCAGGAGTCCCCCTCCACTCTAATCAGGGCAACGCCGACATGGCTAAGGTCACCGTCTTGGCGTGCCAATATAGCATAATAAGGTGACAACCAATCCATGCCCAAAATAACATCAAAGTCCACCATATCAAGAAGTAGGTGATCTACATTAGTCTCAAGACTCCCGATAGAAAACACACGCGAGCGATAAACACGATTTACAATAATAAAATCTCTCTGCAGGCATGGATCACATATACATGAGAACTCAAAGAATCACAAGGCATCATCAGATATGACGCAATATAGGACGACACATAGGAATAAGTAGAGCCCAAAAAAATAGAACTAAATCATCTCTATGGCAAACTGGAACAATACCTGTGATGACAGCGTTAGATGACTCTGCCTCATGTCTAGCTGGGAATGCATAAAAATATGGCTGGGCCCCACCACTCTAACCTTCGCCTCTCAGGCACCCCCTAGCTGGCTGGCCTCCACCTCTACTGGCCTGACCTTCACCTCTAACAAACTGACCCCTACATCGAGTTGGTTGTACGGGCGGTGGAGCAACCGGTGCCGACATGATGGCACGAGAACCCTGCTGAGGCATGCTGCTCGTCAATCTAGGGAAATACGTCATGATGTAACCTATGCCCCCACACTCAAAGCACACTCCTGGCTGCTGAGGTTGCTGAAGTTGAGACTGTCCCTGACGACCCGAATAGCTGTTGTAGTAACTCCGAAGCGGTGGTGCACTGATACGGGCTAAAGGTACACTGAATGTTGGGTGCTAAGGATGAAACCCATAAGACCCACGACAGCCTGAAACACTATGAGCTACCTGAAGAGCTGACTGAATCATCCTAGAAGGATGGCCTCTACCAAAAGAACCACTGCCTCCAGCTGAGGCATCACTGAAGCCACTGAAATGACAGGGCCTCTTCTCAGATGTCGACCCCCTATCCTGACGACGAACCATCTCAATCCGTCTAGCAATCTCTACGGCTTTCTGTAAAGAAATATCATCCCTCGTCTCCTTAGCCATCTAAAGCCTGATGGCGAAGGTAGGACCGTCAATAAACCTCATCATCCTATCTCTATATATATGAATCAACATAGTTGCATGACGGGCAATGTCCACAAATATAGTCTCCTACTGGGTGACAAACATTCCACCCTGCTGAAGGTGCTAAAACTATCTACAGTACTCCTCTCTCTAAGTAAAAGTAATAAACTTCTCCAGAAATAGCTGTGAAAACTGATCCCAAGTAAGTGAAGGTGAACCGGCATGTTTGCTCTGCTCAAAATCTTGCCACCACCTTTTGGTAGAGCCGGTCATCTAGAATACTGCAAATTCGACCCCATCGGTCTCAACAATACCCATGTTGCTCAACACCTCGTGGTAACGGTCCAATGAACAGGAATGAGCTTGGTGAACTTGTCTAACCTCTCGGTTGAGCTCTACCTTTGCCTCAACCTCTACTTCAGCCTCGACCCTTACCCCTGGTCGTGGCTGCAATAGGGGCTTTGGCTTCTGCCCGGTTGTAGACGATGTGCGAGTTCTCACCGTCTGCGAGAGAACAAGAGTAGAATGGTTCAAACTTCAATAATGGAAATAAACCGCATGATAGAGAATATAAATAAGTGCAATTTTCCTAAAGCCTGATAGCCTTTGAAAGATAAGTATACACGTCTTCGTACCAATCCTCCACACGCTACCAAACTTGCTCATGACTCGTGAGACCTAGGTAGCCTAGTTCTTTGATACCAACTTGTCACAACCGGTAATTCCCACCCTCGGCACCGTGATGGCGCCAAACATTTCACATGCTAGGCAAGCCAACATTAGCTATATTTTATTAACCATTTTAAAAAGGTGATAAACTAATAAACAATGAAATCCAAATATAATCCCAGAACTGGTGTCACGAATACATGAGCGTCTAGAGTACTACAAATTGTTGTCTGAATAAAAAGATAATTGTCTGAATCAAAATAAATAGAAAAAATGATATGGAGGGGGACTTCAGGGCTGCGAACGCCATGCAGTTGTAACTCGAGCCTCCACTGATAGCTAGATCCAAGCAAATCTCACTTAGTGCTGCAGGGACCAACTCGAGTATCTGCACAAGAAGTGAAGAGTGTAGTATGAGTACAACCGACCTCACGTACTCTATAAGTGCCGAGCCTAACCTCGACGAAATAGTGACGAGGCTAAGGCGGATCACTTACAATAACCTGTACGCAATAACAATAATAACAGGAATAACGGGAAGTGAAAATAATGTAGTTAACTTGCAAAACGAACTCAAAATCCAATTACCAAAGAGACTAGAATAACAAGTTCTATAAACTCATCTCAACATACCGAGGCAAACCTGTCACGCCCCTAGTAAAATGAGAATATTACGCAACTCGAAGAGCCAGTGAGATGGAGCAAGGGGAGATAAAAGTGAAAGAATGTTTTGTTTATGTTTTCAGAATAAGGTAATAGATAGAGATATTAGTAGGAGAATAAGAATAGAGTAAATGAAGCATTACGAGTAAGATGTGATAAAAGGGTGATAACGATAGATCATAATATGACAGGATGACAGAGTCTATAGTCAAGTAAAGAAAAAGATAAGAGGTGACAAGCCTTGAGACTATAAAAGAGTATATGCCATAAAGTCATATCCTTATTTCGAGAAATGAGTTGGTGACTCCAACATGATTACTAGAAGGCTAAGTTAGACCCCCAGAGTAATAGAAATTAGTATGGGCTAGTAAACACGAAAATAAAATCAAACATGATTTAGGGACTAAAGGATTTGATAATAGTCGGTATAGTAAGAATTTCAGAGATCTCGTTTCGGCAATGATATAATGGACAACGGAAGAATAACCTTTAAAGGTCATTCAGGATGACGCTTCCCTAAAGCAACTGTCTATGAGCGAGCCCAGAATGGCCGAGATATAGAGCCTAGTATGGCCGAGTGCCTATGAGCGATCCTAATATGGCATAGCAGTTATACGTACCGAGCCTTATAGGGCCAAACATATATTTTACTTAATATATTGAGAGAGTTGAGTAAATTTCACTTCTTTCATTACTCTCGTTCGGATTTTTCTCTCACAGATGGTGAGGACACAAGCTGTAGTTTTTGACAATACTACTCCCAGGGCCAGTATTGCTAGAGACTGAGGAGGAGCATGTGCTACAGCTAGAGCACCTGGTAGAGCAGCAACTAAGGAGCCACCAGTAGCTCCGATTGGGGAGCCGGCACCTGAGACGCATGTTGCTACCCCCGGGCTTCAAGAGACTTTGGCACATTTCCTGAGCATGTTTGGTACATTGTCTTAGGTGGGATTAATTCTGGTTGTGCCAGCTACTTCTCAGGATGGGGGAGGGGTAAAGACTCTCGCTACACATACTCCAGAACAGCAAACTCATATTTGTTAGGTTCCAAGTGTTCTGCCAGTACAACCGGTGGTTGCGGTTCAGCTTGAGGTCAGGCCAATGGCGTCAGAGGTGGAGCAAAAAAGTTTAGAGAGGTTCAATAAGTATGATCCTCCTACTTTCAGTGGTGCAACTTCATAGGATGCACATGGTTTTATGGAGCGGTGTCACCGTATTCTGCGCACTATAAGAATAGTTGAGGTGAGTGGGGTTGACCTTACTACTTTCTAGCTGACTGGGTAGGCATAGAGGTGGTGGTAGGCTTATGAGGTGGGTAGGCCAGCTGATGTAGTGCCACTTACTTGGGCTCAGTTCTCTGACATGCTTTTTAGGGAGTTCGTCTAACATACACTCCAGGATGGGTGGTGCACAGAGTTCAAGCAATTGCGTCAGATGACTATGACGGTGTCAGAATATGCCATGAGTGTTAGTGAGTTGTCCTGTCATGCACCTGCTTTAATTTATACTTTTAGAGAGAGATTCCACAGATTTATCAAGGGGCTCAATTATGGTATTAGACTGGGGATGGCATGGGAGTTGGAGACTGATTCTTTATTTCAGTAGGTTGTGGAGATCGCCAGGAGGATAGTTTGCATTCGCGGTCTAGACATGAAGGAAAGGGAGGCTAAGAAGCGTCGTGGACTGGGAGGATCTATTGATCCCTCTTTTGGGGACATGGTGCGTCATGGTAGAGGTTTTGTTGGTCAGCCAGTTCAGTCTGCACTTTAGGTTTCACGTGGTGCTTCAGTTATGCATGGGTCCTAGAGCACTCGTTCCGGACAGCTCCCACAGCCATGTCAGCAGAGAGATTGGTTTGAGTGTGGGGATACCATGCACATGTTGAGAGATTGTCCTAGACTTTGGCGGGTGTACTGTGGCTGAGTACTTAGGCTATATGTTCTTCTCTAGTTGCTACTACACTTACACAGCCAGCTAGAGATGGGGGACAGGTAGGTAGGGCCGGACCATTATTATGCTTTCTCTTATAGGACTGATTCCACTGCACTAGATAATGTCACTATAGGTATGGTTTTGGTTTGTTATAGATATACATCAGCTTTATCTTGATCTGGTCCTATTTATCGGGATGAGTCATCCTATCTTGCTTTATATATGGGTATGTTTCATGATTCTTATACTCTTTTTATGTGTCTACACCTGTTCGGAGCTCTATTGTGGTAGGCCGTGTTTATCATTCAGGTTTGGTCATTATTAAAGGTTATGAGAGTAGGATGGACTTTCTGTTACTTAATACGGTAGGTTTTTGGTTGGTGTGATGTCTATTCTACTTGTGATTCAGAATTGAGGATAGGATCCTCGTGTTTTCATGTGGATCAGTGTATTTGGACCTGGCTAAGTGTTGTGGTGGAGTTAAGTTAGGATCAGATACTTTATCATTACTTCGTGTGTTTTGTTTCTCCCTTATGGAATGGATTCATGGTATGGTATCTATGGGGAGTTGTACCTGTTGGACTTGTTTGATAGTTCTCGCATGTGTTTCTCTTTCCATATTCAGTCATATTCGAATTGTATTTGTGGGGTTCCGATTGCGATGTATATGTCTAGGTGGCATTTCATGTAGCTTGTTGGTCGGGTGAGTGGTTATGAATTTCACATGTTTCTTACATTATTATTAGTGTTGTGAAGGTTTAGAACAAGGTTCTAGTTGTTATGAGGCTATTTACCGGTATCAGATTTGGTAATGGGCAGTTATTATGGTAAGAGTTATTGTTATGGGCGATGTGTTACATCGTGTGGTTATACTTTGTGGATGTATCCATGAGCTGGTGTAGCTGGTTGCATTGATACATTGTGTTTATGCGAGAACCTGGTATTTGGGGGATGCTTGGGTGCTGAAATTTTGTTCTTAGGCTTATTGGTTAAGGTTGAAGGAATAATCTTCAATAGACACGGTGTTGTCGGGCTTATGTGGATTGGGGTGACGTGGGATCACCCATGTGTATTTGTATGGTGAGTTTATACAGTGATTTGATGGCTTTGGAATGACTCTTGGCACGTTCTAGGACTAACGTTTATTTAAGATGGGAAGAATGTAACAACCAGACCAGTCGTCTTATTCTGAAAACTTCAACAAAATACTCTTTCGCTTTTGGCTCCCCTTGCTCCATCCACTGGCTCTTTGGGTCGCCTAACATTCACTCTTTACTAGGGACATGAGCCATACTAAGGTAAATATTTATCCCTTCTAGGATTACAGTGCCTATCTTCTAGATTTTCTAAACTTTTTATCATTCATATCTAACTGTACTTATTCTAGAGTGCACTACCTTGGTGTCTCACAAGGAGATCTACTATCACATTTGCAATATCTTTTGAAAATGTCAACTAATGCTAATAATCCATCCACCATTTTGGGTTACTCTAACCCCAGCTGGATTCTGATATCCCATCCTTCTCTTAAACTATATCTGTCAGCTCCCACAGGGAATAAATGAGAAAGGGTATGGTCAATTGTACATACCTTTGTTATTGTTGGAGGTAACTCAAAATACTTATATTTATCTGCCTGAATTGTAAATGTTGATAATCTTCACTAATTGGGTACCTCGTACCCTTCTTCACCTTGCTTCTTTTATTTGTTGAAACTTGTATTTACCTTCCGATTCTCTCGTTGCTTTTCAAACCATATGGGTGTATAGATATTCATGCCTTAGGTCTCCTTATGAAGAAACTTACACATCTTAGTACACACATAATGTACTGCAAACCTTACATTTACTCATCATAAGCATGATGTAAAATCGAATTCCTCTGATCAACTCTTCCACATCCACATTCAATCTCTTACCAACTATCTTTGTGGATGTAGGTATCGTTGTAATACGAATAAAGTAGAATTTAGGAGTTTCAATTCTTACAACTGAGCTCTACCACACGATCTAGAGTAAGAAGAAAGAGTGACAGTCATAAATTCCATGTAGGTTCCTGCTTATAAGTGTGGTGCACAATACACCCATAAACAAAACTCTACAAGATACGGCTTGTAGACTCCCTAGGATAGAACTACTCTGATACCAAGTTTGTCACGACCCAAACCGAAGGGCCGCGACGGGCACCCGGTGCCTTATTCAATCGAGTACCAACGTAACATATCATTCTTTTCATACTATCATGGATAAATGAGCCGGAAAGGCTGCCATGAGATAACCAGAATAAAACATAAGGGGATACTCGATATATGATGACCCAACATGATATACAAACGTATACATGTGACAAACGGACCGACATGATCATTTGTACACTCAAACTATTGGCCGACAAGGCCATACATGTATCCATATACATGACCTCTATATACAAGCCTCTAAGAGTACATAAATGTCATAACAGTCGGGACAGGGCGCCCCCATACCAATCAATACTTGTCCAAATCATATTGACCAAATAGGCAACTACGGAGCAAGTGGAGTGCACCAACACCTTCTGTTGAGCTGATAGCCTACTAGGAGGACTGTCAACCTATCTATCGGGACCTGCAGGTATTAAATGCAGCATCTCCAAGAAAAAGGTATATCAGTACAAATAATGTACCGAGTATGTAAGGTAGGAAAGCATAAATAAGAAGAGTAATGTAAAGAGAGATAGAGAGGATACAAACCATAACATCTGAGTGCCTCTAAGGGCCACTGGCATGAAATACATGGTATATATACATATATATATACATATATATATATACACATCAAAATTTCAAAAACATACTCCTCTGTGGGCATCATCATCATCATATCGTACCTGGCTGTAATAGGCTCGGTAAAAACACACACGGCCATCATAAGGCTCGGTAGAGTAAAATAAATACATACATATATATATATACATACATATATATATACATACATATATATATATATATATATATATATATATATTGCATTCTGGACTCATGGAATCACGTTCTAAACTTTTCGGAGTGACATAAGGTCGTCACACCTAATAGAATTCAAGGATCATACATACTTGCTTAGAATAACTTTATAAGGAAAGAACAACATGGACAACCTTAGTTTCTAGGAGTAGATCCGTTATGAAATAGCGTATCGTTTACGTTCATTTCACTTTAGATCATGCCAAAAGAAAGAAGTGCCTTAACATACCTTTGAAATCTTCTCTCCAATCGTCAACCAAGCTCAATATGATCTTCTTACGTCTACATTGAGTAAACCAACTTCGTCGTCATCATATAAGCATTGTAATTCTCATATATCGTAATCAATATTCTACAAGAAAATAGATAGCACCTCCCCTTTGTTTACTACATCCCATAAATTACTAAAGGTCGCCAAACATCTCAAACAATAACAATATAATTCACAATAAGCCCTCTAATTACTTCAACAACCATTTTGAGCGGCAAGCTCGATTTACAATTAACAAAATATAATTTAATCCAATTCCTTTTCCATGAATCTACCTACAACATGTATAACATCATAATTATGTTTACTATATAATTATCAGCCCAAAACATCATTAGAATAATCTTCAAAAATAGTCCACACGCCTAGCACTTTAACCTTTATCGTCAACCTCTTGTTTTTCATGTTATTTTCTTCAATCATCTGAATTAGCACATAGATAAGATTAACAAAAGAAGACACAACATAATTAAACTACTTATAGCAATTTCAAGCGACAACAAACTATATATATAGCCTCAACACAGCCCACAAAAAAAAATAGTGATTCCTTATGCCATGTCAATTACTATCTTGTAGATTTTCACTGAAACAACTCAACCAACACATGATAAACCTTAAGAACAACCAAGAACATTATTTACTTACCTTAGGAAGTAGATATAACCTGAAATCCCCAGCTGGTGTAGCTCACAACAACCCTCAAGCAAACCATAACGTTATAGTAGTTGCATTCTCTTCTTGAATCAACTTTTGTGTTCAAGTTAGTGTGTAAACACTTGTATATCTACTTAAAATTCTAATATATGTGAGGGAGGGACTGAATATTATCTTAATCAACAAGAAAATTACGAAATCTTAGGTTACATCACTTTGAAGGATTCTCAAAAACAGCCACAAGATGAAGAACTACGATCTAGGAAGCACCATGGGATTTCTAGCATTGGATTCATGTTTGTATCTTTGGTTCTCACTCTAGAATCATGGAGACTGATTTGAGAGTGTTTTTTGAGAGTATAGGGTCCGGTTGGGTCGAAAAATGACCCCAAATGAGCCTCGCCCCGATCTTTAAAGGTTGGAGAATCACCCACCGCCTAAGTAGGTCCAATAGGAGCTGCTTGCGCAGTCTCGCAAAAATGTGAATATCTCTGTACTCCGATGTTGTATAGATGAACGGTTTAATGCTTTGGAAACTAGACTCGTTGATCTTCAATTTGATATGTATATAATCCCATAATTCCAAGTATAGTAGGACAAACGTGTAGCTACATTTGACCTAATTTTCAGAACATTATGAATGTAACTTGTGATGACCATTGCCAACTTTTGATCCACAACTCGCTTGACTTCAAAACGTAGCACACGACTATCATACGACTAAAATAAATCATAAAATAACCTCCTTATCATGCTAAGTACCTTAGTCTCACCCCAAAAGTACATGTTATAACATTCCCAACTTGTCAACTTTTGACGAAATTTATTTTCTTCGATTCGTTTAGTTTCTAAGGTTTCCAACCCTCTCAACTTGTTATTCATGATCTTGAATATTTGTAAACTCCAAGGTAACATGATTAACTTACTTTATGTACTTTCAAAGACGATCTCATTTCTGAGCTTTCGTCATTTGACCTACAACGTACTCTCACGTACGAAAACATGGGGTGTAACAGTTATTGTCCCATTTGCGACATTGGCAAGGGGCTGACAAGGTTCGCTTTTGCGATTCCTGTGTCGCATTTGCAAAGGTCACATTTGTGAACCCCAGGTGACAAATGCGACATCTGCAGCTGTTTATATGTAGTGTGTTTCAGGACTTAGATTCATTTATCACATTTTAGAACCCAAGAGTCGGTAGGAGGCGATTTTGAAGGAAGGCTTTAACATACACCCACTGGGTAATTGATTTTGATCAGTGTTTGATTACATAACATGATTTTTATGAGATTTAACATATAAATAATGAGATTTGAATGAACGTTTTGGAGATTTTTGTCTATATTTTGAAAAATAAAAAATTGATATTTGAGAGTCGAATTGGACTTAGATTTGAAAACAAAACACATATTTAGACTCGTCGGGCTATGGGTAGTCATCATCTACCCTTCGACTCGGGTTTTGACTGGGTGTGCCAGGGGTTGACTTTTGGGGAATTGTGTAAAGATCTTAACTTTATTTGTTGAATTTAGTTTCTCTTGCATTATTGGATGTTATTAAGTCGATTTTGGTTCATTGGCTTCACAGTAGCTGAAACAGAATTTGATAGAATACCCGGCGGTAACTTGGGATGACGTCCATAACAGGTACCAATAGAATATCAGAGTGGAGGATGATCAGCTCGGGGCCCACTCTGGTTCCGTGTATCCCATCGGAACTAATGACAGGTCTAAAAGAGCCGTCAATCATGAACAAAAACCGAGCAGAGATCGGGACCAACTATATAACGGAGATCGAAGGGGTAGTGGATCCGGACGTAACCCAGCAAAGAATGAAAAAAGAAGTGATCGAGGTCATAATAACTGGGGACTCATGAGCAAAAACAGTTTTGATAGGCCAATCAGGGCCAGGGAGGCACCAAGGTTATCGTAGTACAATTTCAGCATCGATGCTGCAGGCATCGTATCAGCCAACGGATGAATCAAAGATGCCAAGTGGAATCGGTCATTGCTGTGTGATCCTGCCCAAAGAGACCCCAACCTGATGTGTAAGTATCGTGGAACCCATGACCACAGGACCGAAGACTGCGGACAGCTAAGGGAAGAAGTGGCCCCGTTATTCAATAACGGACACCTCCGGGAGTTTTTGAGTGATCGAGCCAAAAATAACTTTAGGAATAGGGACTCCAACAAGCAGATCCAGCAAGAGGAACCTCAGCATGTCATCAACATGATCATCGGTGGAGTCAACATCCCCCAGAGGCCAATGCTGAAGCGCACAAAGGTGTTCGTAGCAACTTCAATCTATTGTAGAAATATAACAAATTGAATCAACATTAGGAAGATGATCATAGTTCTAGCTCATTTGAGCATTTTATCAAACACTAGGTGTGCATAAGGTTTCAAGGTCCTTTAATGGAAAATTCCATCATCCCACAACCCAATTTTTACCATGCTTAGTTCAACAATCTTCCTACACCTCTTGATATCAAACGCATGTAAAATAAACAACTTTCACGCCCAACAATTATCTTGCTAATTACACATTTTCAGAAAATTTCGAAATTAGGGATTAGGGTGTAGAATCTTACCTCTAGGATGAAGACCTAGTGAGTTTCCCTTCTTAATCTTTCTAAACTTGGGCAAGAATCGAAGAACAATTATTGAAGAACACCTTCTCACTCTAGGGCACTCTCTTTCACTCTAAAATGTTAGATTATAGCTCAAAAATGGCCCAAAGAGTGTATTTAACGAAATAGAGTTGGGTTTTAAAAACCCAAAAATGGAGCTCCGGAACAAAGGTTGTGATCACATATGCGATCGCATAACCGATATACGGACCGCATATCGGTCGCATAATTGGTTACAAAACAGCCAAAAGAACTGTCTGTGTATGCGGTCACTATACGGTCCGCATAACTATTCGGCGGTCGCATAATGACCGCATAACAGTTATGCGATCGCATAGTCGATCGCAGAATTGCCTTCAATATGGCCCTATCCTGCCTCACTTCTGCGGCCATTATGCGGCCCGCAGAGTGATTATGTAGTCACATAATGGACCGCATAAATGCGTTTTTTTGCCAAAAATTTTCCTTTACTTTCTGATGCATTATTCAACCCAAAAGGTCTGAGCCGCGGCGAGCTTGCTCTCTGCGGAGAATTTCTATAATACACAACACGTAAAACCAATTCGGCACCACGAAACATTATTTTCTTTGCAAAATTTTATGGGGCCTTACATAGGGGGTGTTTGAAAATTTGAGAAATGAACACGAAGTTTTGGAAAAAATGGTTTTGAAGATGAAGAACAGAGTATGAAGATTCGAAGGAAATCTGGGTAGAAATCTGGAGATTACTATGGAAATTGAAGAACAAGGATAAAGATATGAAGGTTTGATGATGGCTGGAAAGCTCGAAGGTAGTGATTTGTTCGAAAAGCATAAAAGGGACAAACCGAGGAAGGTTTTATCAGGAAAGAGCTTGATGCTTCGTATTCGGATGCAACCTACCGATGAGCGACACATATCTGATGTCAGAACGACGTGATTGGTTGGATGTTTCGGCTCCCTTGTTGTAATGTACGAAGGAAGGAACCGGAGACATTTGTCGTTTCCCATCGTTTTGGCAAACCTACTCTCTGATAAACGAGGAGACTATCTGTATATAGGTACAACCGGTCCCACTGAACACCTCTATTTCCCAGTAAGCCAAACAGAGCAGGAACGTGACCGTAATGAATCGGAGTTAGAGCGAGGAGCTCTCGTATCGGGTCTCGGGCAAAACATATGCCCTCGGGGGTATCAGGTCCATATCCTCTAGGTCCGGTTCGAGGATTAAGATTTCTAAGGGTATTATCAAACAGCTACACACGCCTAACGGAGGGTCGTGATGTCCGTTCCCAACCAGATATCACAGTGTGTATCTCGGCCCGTATCGGCAGAAAATCAGTGATTAGCGAAACCGAAGATTTTTCCCTTTCTTAGAATTGTATTTAGGGTAAAACTCCCCTACTACTTAAAAGGGAAAGATTATTATTCAGGGGACACATTGTAACACACATATCATGGCAACTTATTTCAATTCTCTTTGTTTTTCAAAGTTCTTAATCTTGTTCTTAAGTTCTTCATAAGTATAAGCTTGGAATCGAAGGCAGGTTTTTCATCGGGCCATCAATCGAGCTCGGAATCACCCTTATCATTGGTTTGGTCATCTCTAATTTTTTTATTTGCTTAATTTAACATCATTAATCACTCGTATTGAATTAATCCACATCCCCTTAAAACCACATATAAATTCAATTGTTATCCATTATTTAAAGTAAACAACACTTACAATTTTTCTTCGAATGCAGGCATAGCAGACATAACATCGACAAGGATATCTGCAAAATATATACAACAAAATAGCTATCTTCGCATGGATGGGTGTTGTCAAGTCCAAATGCATCAAGTTAAGAAACACTTTCCTTCCTCATATTTAATCATCGCTTTCTCTGTATAGGGCTAAGCACTGACCTCATCACATTGCATGAGGCTAAACACTGCCTCCATTATTGCATAAGGCTAAACACTGCCTATTTTTGCATAGGGTTGAGCACTTCCCTCATTACATTGCATGACACTAAGCACTGTCTCCATTATTGCATAAGGCTAAGCACTGCCTCCATTATTGCATAAGGCTAAACACTACCTTTTGTAGCATAGGGCTAAGCACTGCCCTCATTACATTGCATGATACTAAGCATTGTCTCCATTATTGCATGAGGCTAAGCACTGCCTCCGTTATTGCATAAGGCTAAACGTTGTTTTTCTCTGCATAGGGCTAAGCACTGCCCTCATTACATTGCACGAGACTAAGCATTGTCTCCATTATTGCATAAGGCTAAGCATTGCCTCCGTTATTGCATAAGGCTAAACCCTGCCTTTCTCTGCATAGGGCTAAGCACTGCCCACATTTTATTGCATGAGACTAAGCATTGTCTCCATTATTACATGAAGATAAGCATTGCCGTCGTTATTGCATAAGGCTAAATGTTGCCTTTCTCTGCATAGGGCTAAGCACTGTCCTCGTTACATTGCGTGAGACTAAGCACTCTCTCTATTATTACATGAGGCTAAGATTTTCCTTCGCCTGCATAGGGCTAAGAACTGCCCTCGTCTCATACAAGGTTAAGAACTGCCCTCATTACATTGCATGAGACTAAGCACTGTCTCCATCATTACACGAGGCTAAGCACTGCCTATGTTACTGCATAAGGCTAAACGCTGCCTTTCTCTGCATAGGGCTAAGAACTACCCTCATTACATTGCATGGGACAAACCACTATCTCCATCATTTGCATAAGGTTAAGCACTACCTTCACCTCCATAGGGCTAAGCACTGCCCTCATCTCATACAAGTCTAAGCACTGCCTTGTTTCGTTCTTGCATATGACTAAGCATTACCTGTTCCCTCTATCAAATGATCGATATTGCCACATCTTTGCATTTCATGGGTTGAAACTTCACCACATTGTCCGAAGGCGTCATAGTATGAAGGCACCATCCTCATAGCCTGAGGACACTATTCCATGGCCTGAGGATCCCTCGAAACTGCATATCATTATTCAAAGGCGTCATAGTACAGAGGCACCATCCTCATAGCCTGAGGACATCATTTCATGGCCTACAAATCCTTTATCATATACCTCATGGCCCAGGACATCATGGTCTAAGGACGTCGTCCTTATCGTCCGAAAGGCAACCTTCATGGTCTGAAGGGAGTTTGCATCATGTTTAATTTTTCCCAATGACCATATATATTCATGTGCAACGTATTTTATGTTTTGCAGGTAACTCGGGAGGTAACCGTTCTACCAATAGGAGAAATTCTCACTCCGGTTTTCGTTCAAAACGTTCACATCCTTCGATTGTCCCAAAGGTAACTGATAACCAGCAATTGATTGTTCTTTCTCCCGTAACCGCTTAAATATTTGTCTCGTACATCCATAACGTTCAATTCCACATTCATAGCTTCGCCCAAAACTATCAACTACTAATGACACTGCTCTACCCAGAGAAAATCATTCTTTGAAACAGAAGACCTTTTAGTGAGTGATTCAAATTATATAATTATATTTGCACTTTTATTATTATTTACAAAATTTGAATAGTAGACTATATTCTCATAATAATTGCATTTATTACATTATTTATGTCAAAATAATATTTTTTAATATATTTTTATAACTCTTAGTAATTATTTTTAAGTATTTAATTTCTTATATTATTTATTGGTCATTTTTATAATTTGTTTTTTAATAAATTTTGTGTATTTTCAAACCCAGCCCAAAACTAGGCTGAAATTGAGCCAAAACCGGACCAAAATTAGCCCAAACCGCTAGCCCAAACCCCTGGCCCAATCTCCCCTAGCCCAAACCAAATGACCTCTTTTATTTTAATCCGGTTGGGACCCTTTTTACTGACATGCCCCAATTCTCCCCCAAACGTGACCGTTGATCTCAAATGATCAATGGCCCATAACAATTCCCCCCGTTTTAATTACCCTCACCCCAAAACCCCTAACCCATTTCCCTCCGCCAACCGCCCCTAAACTCTCTCAACTCCCCCCTTCTCTTCTGTAAACCCTAGCAACCGCCTTCTAATTTCTCTACGATTTCGACATAAAACTGTAATCAATCCATGATCTACTTACCTTATTTGGCATTCTCTCGCTACTGGTTGTCCGTTTATGGTATTAATTAGGTACTTGCCTAACTTTGGCAAGTACTACCTCCAAGAACAGGCTGTGATGACCTGAGTCTTTGGGATTTGGATGACACTCTGTCCATATACGTTCAACAAAGCATAATTTGCACATTTGGTTAGATTTTCAGACGTTTGGACCCAACTAGGGTTTGAGATTTTCCATTTCATTTACCGATTTTAATTGCTTGAGATATTTTCTTTCCTTCTTTATGTCTAATTGATTGTTTTCTATGTTTGTTTTGTTCAAATCGATCACTAAATAAACTCCTCCACCAATTTCCTTAAAACATACTTGGAATCATTATCACTCTCTCACTTGCTTACTCATACTGTTCTGAAAATCTTTGTTTTGGCCGGCTTAAAGCCAAGGCCACCGGAATCTTCTTTATTGGCTTTCCCATTGCGAGCACTGCTCGGGGCTCGTCTGAAGCTCTTGTGAACTTTGACGCACTGAGTCTGGAGTCCTATTGTTCTCTCTTTGCTACTGATAATTAAGTTGTTGCTAGCATTTGGTTTTTTCCTTTATTTGCTTGTTAATTCGGCAAACTGGTAAGTACTTAGACCCTTGCAATTCTATTCTCTCCATGCTTTTTTCCATGCTTCTGAATATCTGTGTTATTTGAACTCTTATGAACCAAAATGACATTGTGTCGACCTTGCTTTAAAGTTCTGCTCTAACTCTTCATCAGAATTTTAATAAGTCTATGTATGTTCATTCAACATATTCAATTTGGAAGACTTCTAACGGTTAAGCTTATTTGGGGCTATCATGTTCATGTATGCTCGAATTCCTATATGGAGTGATTGTTGTGAGTCCTAAATTTTATTTAACTCTATATAGGTTTATAATCCAAATAATAGCGTAAATGACTCATTTTTGCATGATACAGATTGGTCACCTAAACATAGACGTAGAAAGATGTCTAATTACTCCGTCAATAGGTACAAGTTTCATATAGAAGAATGCTCTAAGGGAAAGAAAATCAATAATAGTGGGGTTTGGGTGAAAGGTGATGGGAATGTCGATTATTATGATGTACTTTAGGAGATTTTAGAACTCGAGTATAGTGAGGGTTGACCAAAATAAAAGTTGGTACTAGTTTTCGTGTAAGTGATATGATCCAACACCTAACAGAAGTACAAAGGTGTACCCACCCACAGTACAAAATAGTTGAAATCAAATACACGAGGGAGTGTAGACTTTATGATCTATTTATTATTGCACAAAATGTAAAAACAAGTGTATTATGCTTCTTATACTTTGCAAAAGAATAAGTATGCATGGCGGGTAGTTTTAAAGATAAAGCTCCTGGTGGAGTAGAAGTCGAGGATACATTAGATATAGCGTACCAGAATGACGTTTCAAGTGTTGAAGAAATGGTGGATGTCACTTAGTTGGAGGCTTGAGTTGTAATTTGATAGGAGTTTGACATTTGTGTAGACGACCTTGGAATACTTTTTTGATGGTTCCAATAGGTTTGTATAGTGATTAAAGACATAGGAATGTGTTAGGATTTAAATTTGGATGTTCCTAGGTTTATTTTGTTATGCTTGGCAAAAGTTGGAATGTTGAAGATTTGGAAGGTTCATAGGTTTGACCAGGAGTTGACTTTGATGATATCGGATTTGGATTGTGGCTCCAAGGGTTGGAATATGTCTGTTATGTTATTTGGGCCTTGTATCCAAAATTTGAGGTCATTCTGAGTTGTTTAGGCATGTTCGACGTACGTTTGTAATTTGGAAATGTAAATTAGTTTCTTGGACTTGAATTGGGGTGCAATTCATGGTTTTGATATTGGTTTGTGTGATTTGAGGATTCGAGTAGGTCTGTGTTATGTTTTGAGATTAGTTGGTGTGATTGGACGGGGTCCCGGGAGCCTCAGGTGTGTTTCGGATTGATTTCGTATCATTTTGGATTGAGTTCGTATTGCTGAAGATTTGCTGAGTTTTGGTGTTTTCGCATCTGCAGAATTTTGGTCGCAAGTGCGAGTCCTTAGAAGTGGGCTTGAGGTCGCGGAAGAGGAGCTGGGCTGGAGGTGCCGGGGAATGCAGATGCAGAAGTTAGGGCGCAGAAGCGGACCCCGGGATAGAGAGGAGGGGGCGCAGATGCGGAAGGTCAGGAGTTTATGTGATTCTCACAGATGCGAGAATTTGCCTGCAAAAGAGGAGCCGCAGATGCAGTGGTTTGTCAACAAATGCATAAATGTTGGAAAAAATATTATCTCGAAGGGTTTTGGTTATTTCTCATTATTTGGATTTGTTGAGCTCGGCTAGGGGCGATATTTGGAAGGTGTTTCACTACAATCTAAGGGGTAAGTAATCCTTACTTGATTTTGGTGTTAGATATTGATTATCCATAGATTATCACACCTAGTTTTATGTGAATTAAAGGTGAAATTCGGGGTTTTTTACTATGATTTCGGAGAGTGAAAATTGTTGATTTGAGGGTCGATTTGAGGTTGGATTTGGATGAAACACATATTTGAACTCGTATCCGAATGGCTATTTAGGATTTATTAGTTTTGTCGGGTTCTTGGTGCTAGCCCAGGGTTGACCTTTTGGGTTGACTTTGCATAATCGATTCAAGGTCATAGCTTTATTGTTTGGGGTTTTTTCTATGGTTTTTATTGATATAATTAAGTTGTTTTGGCTAGATTTGAGCCGTTCGGAGATTGTTTCACGAGAGAAGGGATTTCTAGAGTACTTATTTAGCTTTATCGAGGTAAGTATCTTACCTAAACTTGGTTGAGGCACTAGTTTGCTGAGCTATTAGTGATATCCATGTGCTATGGGTGGCGCACATGCGAGGGGTTAAGCCCATGTGCGTGCACTGGGGCATTATTCATGCTCAGGATAGTGTCTAGGCTATGAAATGCCTTGAATTGACTGCTAAGTTTCATGTTGTTATGTTTCTTATGTTTGTACCCCTTTGTGAGTTTTTTGAACCATGTTTGAGGTTACATAGAGGCTAATCTCCTGATTGAACCTGATAATTGCTACTTTTGTTATGTAATTGCCTAGTTTGAGCTATGGTAGCACACTTTGCACATGCATACACTTTAGCATGTCATTTATACCAGTCTAGGAGTATGAAATTTGATATTCAATATTCATGTACATGTGATCTTGTAAATCTGCCTTCTATGTGATATGAATTGGACTAGTAGCACGTAAGTTATCCATACAGTTGTGATTATTGGCAAGTGAATTGTCCGTGCGGTTGTGGTTAGTGGCACATGTGCTGTCCATGCTATTGTGATTGTTTGCATGTGAGTTGTCCGTGCAGCTGAGATATGATAGCACGTGGTTGTCCATGCTAATTCGAGATATTGTTATTATATATACGTGAGTTATTCGTGCGGTTGAGATATTATTGGCACATGAGTTGTCCGTGCAGCGTGTGAATAAGGATCCATCCCCCTATGGTCACCCTCTTATGTTTCTCTCTTGTGGTGTACACGCGGTATGAGGAAAAAACTTTCCAGTGTTTGATTTGGTTATCGCATTTCTTCTTTACCTGCAATTTCCTTGGTTATATACATGTTTTATTCACATATCTTATTTATATGATAAACCAAAAGTGTATACATGCCTTGTTTCACATATCTTATTTATATGCTGGATTGTTAACTGAGAAGAGTATATGACTTTATATTGTGTACCGAGGTGGGTTTATATGTGATTCGTGACCTGATCATTTTACTGTTGTATACTTTTGGGAATTCACGAACTAAGCAGGTTATTAGCGAGTATAATTGATAATTCTTGCTTCTATTACCTCGCCCAGGTTAGTTATGATACTCGCTGAGTACATGGGGTCAATTGTACTCATACTACACTCTTCACTTAATTGTACAAATCCAGGTGTTGGACCGAGCCATCAACAGCTATGACTTGTTGCTGCCGTTATCTATGAGAGATGAGGTAAAGCTGAATCTCGACCACAGTCTTGGCATCTCTTTTCATTTTAGTGCTGTCATTTTCATTAAACAGAATTTTACTTTGTATTTCATACTTGTACTTCTATTTCAGAGCTCATGACTCTGTATTTACCAGTTTTGGGGATTTGTTATGTATCAACGCAGTTATTTTATGTTATTCGCTTTAGACTTGTATTATTCTCGTTATTTCTGTTATTTTGTTCCGCCTTAATTATGTTTGGCTTGCCTAGAAAGTGAGTTAAGTTCCATCACGACCGGTTGGTGGTTTTGGGTCATGACAAGTTGTTATCAGAGCCCCAGGTTCATAGGTTCTACAGGTCATGAGCATGTTTAGTAGAGTCTTGCTGATCAGTACGGACATGTTTATACTTATCTTCAAGACGCTACCGAATTGTTAGGAAACTTTACTTTATTGCATTGTTGTCGTGCGAATTCGTTAATTATGAAGTTTGAACTTTTACTCTTCTATTCTCTTATTTATAGTGAGGACAGGTTTAGCTGAATCAGGCGACCAGACACAGGTTCCACCAGTCAGGGCCGTGAGAGGCCGGGGCCGAAGTAGAGCTCACACTATAGCTAGAGTAGCACTTGTGGAGCCACCAGGTACTCCAGTGGAGGAGCAGGTTCTGGATATTTTGGAGCCAGTGGGACAAACTCAAACACCAATGGTACCTATTACTATACCTGGCCTTCAGGAGTCTTTGGCTCAGATCTTGAGTGTGTACACGATCTTGGCACAAGCAGATATGATACCAGTTGCACCAGCTACCTCAGAGGCTGGGGGAGGAGCTCAGAATCCCACTGCTCGTACACTACAACAGCTAGCTCAGGGCTATTAGACACCAGGGGTGCCAGTTCAGCCAGTTGTGGCAGCTAGGGTCGAGGTAGGACACTCTTTTACTAATGATGTGCAGAAGAGGTTAGATCATTTCTAGAGGTTTCTTCCTCCCCAGTTCAGTGGAGGAGAGTCAAAGGATGCTTAGGGTTTTCTTGATCAGTGTCACCGGATTCTTCGCACAGCGGCTCTTGTGGAATCTAGTGGGGTACTTCAGTTGACAGGGACAACCTAGAGGTGGTGGCAGACCTATGAGTCAGGGCCAACCTACAGGTGGTGGCAAACATCTTACATGGCATCAGTTCTCAGTTCTTGTCTTAGAGAAGTTCATTCCACAGATTCGTAGAGAGGAGTTTCTTAGGGAGTTTGAGAATCTATCCTTTGAGGGAATGACTTTGACCCAATACGAGATGAGATTCGCGGAGTTTGCACGTCCTGCATTATGGGTCATTCCCACTGAGAGGGAGAAGATAAAGAGGTTCATTAATGGCCTCAACGATGGTCTACATTATAGTTTGGCTCGACAGGCCGAGAAGAATGCTAGGTTTGACTAGGTTGTTGAGATTGCTAGGCATTTGGAGCATGTTCGCAGGCTTGAGCGAGAGGAAAGGGATACCAAAAGGCCCCGCGGTTTAGGCGGTTTTTGTGGTGCCTCATCTGGAGGCCAGTCTCATTATAGCAGAGGTCATTCTTTTAGGCCCGCTCAGGCAGCTCTCCATATTCCTCTTGGTTCATCAGTTCATATGGCACTCACCCAGTTCAGTCTTCATTCATTGCACTGTCGGCACAGATTTCTTACCGTGATTCATCTACTTAGGATTCATAGGCAGTTATTCGGGTTATCAGGGTCAGCAGCCTCGTCAGAGGAAGGGTTGTTTCGACTGTGGAGACTTGAGCAACCTTAAGAGGGATTGCCCCTGAATTTTGATTAGAGTCCCACAATAGAGCACACAGCTTATGGTTTTAGAACCAATAGCTACACCACATACACAGCCAGTTAGGGGTGGGGCTCAGTCAGTTCGAGGTCACCCTAGAGGGGTAGGTTAGTCAAGCGGTGGACAGACCCGTTGCTATGCCTTTTCCTCCAAGCCAGAGGCGGTTGCTTCCGACGTCGTGATCATAGGTAATGTGCCAAAATGATGCTTCAGTGTTATTTGACCCTGGATCCACTTTCTCTTCTGTGTCATCCTATTTTTCTCATTATTTTGATATGCCTCGTGATTCTTTAGATATACACGTTCATGTATTTACACCGGTGGGTGATTCTATTGTGGTGGATCGTGTATATCGGTCGTGTGTAGTTACCATTAGGGGTTATGAGACTAGAGTTGATCTTTATTGCTTAGTATGGTTGATTTTGATATGATTTTGAGTTTGGATTGGCTATCTCCATACCATGCTATTCTTGATTGTCACGCTAAGACCGTGAAATAGGCAATGCCGGGATTGCCTAGGATAGACTAGAGAGGTTCTCTTGGTCACACTCCCAGTAAAATGATTTCATATTTAAAGGCTCAACGGATGGTCGAGAAGAGTGTTTGGCGTATTTGGCTTTCATGAGAGATGTTAGTGCTGATACTCCTACTATTGAGTCAGTTTCGGTAGTGAGGAAGTTCCCCGATGTGATTCCTATGTACCTGTCGGGAATGCCACCCGGTAGGGATATTGATTTCGGTATTGATTTGGTGTCGGACACTCATCCCATATCTATTCCACCATATCTCATGGCACCAATGGAGTTGAATGAATTGAAAAAGCTGTTATAGGAATTTCTTGATAAGGGTTTCATCAGGCCTAGTGTGTCACCTTGGGGTGCACCGGTGCTATTTGTGAATAAGAAGAAAGATGGTTCTATGAGGATGTGCATTGACTACAGGTAGTTGAATAAAGTCACTATCAAGAACATATATTCACTACTGTGTATTGATGATTTGTTCTATCAGCTTCAAGGTGCTAGGGTAGTCTCGATGATTGACTTGAGATCGGGGTACCATCAGTTAAAGATCAGGACTTCAGATATGTTTAAGATGACTGCCATGACCTGTTATGGTCACTATGAGTTCTTTGTGATGTCTTTTGGCCTGACCAATGCCCCAACAACATTTTTCACTTGATGAACAATGTATTTCAACCTTATCCGGATTCTTTCGTCATAGTTTTCATTGATGATATATTGGTGTATTCTCACAGCTAGGAGGATCATGAGCAGCACTTGAGGATTTTGCTCTAGACTTTCAGAGAGAAGAAGCTATATGCTAAATTCTCCAAGTGCGAGTTTTGGTTAGACTCGGTGGCATTCTAGTGCCATGTGGTATCTAGTGAGGGTATTAAGGTGGATCTGAAGAAGATTGAGGCAGTTCAGAGTTGGCCTAGACCTTCGACTGCTATTAAGATCTGGAGTTTCCTTAGGTTGGCTGAGTATTTTTATTGTTTTGTGGAGGGATTTTCATCTATAGTAGCCCCACTAATTAGATTGATGCAGAATGGTGCCCCATTCAGGTAGTCTGATGAGTGTGAGAGCTTTCAGAAGCTCAAGACTACCTTGATTACAGCTCCAATTCTGGTTTTGCCTTCGGGACCGGGTTCTTATACAGTCTACTGTGATGCTTCACGGGTCAGCATTGGGCGTGTTTTGATGTAGGATGGCAAGGTGATTACTTATGCTTTGTGTCAGTTGAAGCACCATGAGAAGAACTGCCCAGTATATGATTTGAGTTAGCAGCCATTGCTCATGCACTTAAGATTTAGAGTCATTATCTTTACGGCGTGTCTTGCGAGGTGTTCATAGATCATAGGAATTTCCAGCACTTATTCAAGCAAAAGGATCTAAACTTGAGGCAATGGAGGTGGTTATAGCTACTAAAGGACTATGATATCACCATTATTTATCACCCAGAAAAGGCCAATGTGGTGAACGACACTTAGAGCAGGAAGGCTAAGAGCATGGGGAGTCTTGCTTTTATCCAAGCTAGGGAGAGACCGCTAGCTTTGGATGTTCAGGCTTGGCCAACATGCTCGTGAGGCTGGATATTTTGGATCCTATCAGAGTTCTTTCTTGTGTTTCATCATGGGTCGTCCTTGTTTGAGCGCATCAAGGTGTGTCAGTATGCTGATCCCCACTTGCTTATCCTTAGGGACATGGTGCAACACGGTGATTCTAGGGAGGTGACTATTTGTGATGAAAGGGTACTAAGGCTTCGTGGTCGGGCATGTGCTTCGAATATGGATGGATTACGAGAGTTGATTCTTGAGGAGGCCCATAGTTTACGGTATTCCAATCATTTGGGTGTCGCAAAGACGTACCGGGATTTGAGGCAGCATTATTGGTGGAGGAGGATGAAGAGGTATATCATTGAGTATGTTGCTCATAGTTTGAACTGTTAGCAGGTGAAGTATGAGAATCAGAGTTTAGGTGGTTTGCTTAAGAGGCTAGATATTCCGGAGTGGAAATTGGAGTGTATCACAATGGATTTTGTATTTGCATTTCCACGGACCTTGAGGAGATTTGATGAAGTGTAGGTCATTGTGGACAGACTAACCAAGTCTAGATACTTCATTCCAGTCATGACTACCTACTCTTCAGAGCAGCTAGCTCGGATTTATCTTCCTGAGATTTTTTGCCTTCATGGTGTGCCCGTGTCTATTATCTCAAACCGAGGCACGCAGTTTACATCATATTTATAGAGAGCAGTGCATCGTGAGTTTGGCATAGAGGTCGAGATAGTATAGCATTTCATCCCCAGACAGACGGGTAGTCCGAGCGCACTATTCAGATCTTGGAGGACATGTTATGAGCATGTGTCATTGATTCCAGGGGTTAGTAAGAGGGTTCTACTCAGCGTTTCGCCCATGAGTTATACCGAGGAGATGCGGGGCAGATATCCTTACCTTTTTTATACCCCAGGTATGATTCTAGTCTCTTTCAAGGATGAATGTTTATTTATGAGGGGGAGAATGTAACGACCTAGATAGAATGGTATTTAGATGGTTCCAAGAGGTTTGTATGGTTATGATGGACTTAGGCGTATGTCCGTATTTGAATTTGGAGGTTTCTAGGTTTATTTGGTTATATTTGCCGAAAGTTGGAAAGTTGAAGGTTTGGACGGTTTATATATTGACCGGGAGTACATTTTTATGATATTTGGTTAGGATTGTGGCTCCGAGGATTGGAATAGGTCTTTTATGTCATTTGGGACTTGTATGCAAAATTTGAGGTCATTCCAAATTTTTTAGGCATGTTCGATGTAAGTTTTAAATTTGGAAATGTGGATTAGTTCCTTAGGCTTGAATTGGGGTGCGATTCATGGTTTTGATGTTGTTTGTGTGATTTGAGACTTCGAGTAGGTTCGTGTTATGTTTTCGTTTGATTGGTGTGATTGGACGAGGTCCCGCGGGCCTCGGGAGTATTTTGGATTGATTTCGTATAATTTTGGATTGAGTTGGCATTGCTTAAGATTTGCTGAGTTCTAGTGTTTTTGCATCTGCGGAATTTTGGTCGTAGATGCAGGCTTGAGGATGCAGAAGTGGAATTCGGATGGAGGAGCGAGGGACTGCAGCTGCAAATGTTAGGGTGCAAAAGCGAACAAGCAGATGCGGAGGAAGGGCCGCAGATACGTGAGGTCGGGAGTTTAAGTGATTCTCGCATATGCTATATTTTTCCAGGAATAGTGGAGTCGCGGATGCGGTGGTTTGTCCGCAAATGTGGAAATCCTGGAAAAAATATTATATCGAAGGGTTTTGGTTATTGATCATTATTTTGAGTTGTGGAGCCCGGCTAGGGGCGAGTTTTGGAGGGCTTTTCACTACAATAGAAGGGGTAAGTAATCTTTTCTTGATTTTGGTGTTAGATATTGATTACCCATAAATTTGTACACCTAGTTTATGTGAATTAAAGTTGAGATTTAGGAGTTTTTGACTAGGGTTTTGGAGAGTGAAAATTTGTGATTTGAGGGTTGATTGAGGTTTGATTTGGATTAAACACATATATTCGGACTTGTATCGAAATGGGTGTTCAAGATTTGTGTGTTTTATTGGATTTCGGGGTGCAGGCTTGGGGTTGACATTGCATAATTCATTCAAGGTCATAGCTTTATTGTTTTGGGTTATTTTCTATGGCATTTATTGATATTATTAAGTTGTTTTGCTAGATTCGAGTCGTCCAGAGATTGATTCACGCCAAAAGGGCTTTTTAGAGTACTTATTTAGCTTGCTTGAGGTAAGTATCTTACATAAACTTTGTTGAGGCACTAGTTTGCCTGAGTTATTAGTGATAGCGACGTGTTATGGGTGGCTCGCATATGAGAGGTTGAGCCCATGTGCGTGCACAGGGGTATTATTCATACTCGCGGTAGCGTTTAAGGTATGAAATGCCTTGAATTGACTGCTTAGTTTCATGATGTTATGTTTCTTATGTTTGTACCCCTTTTGTGAGCTATCTTAACCATGTTTGAGGTTACATAGAGGCTAATCTCCTGATTGAAACTGATAATTTCTATTTTTGTGATGTAATTGCCTAGTTTGAGCTATGGTAGCACACTTTGCACATGCATACACTTAAGCATGTTACTTATACCACTCCAGGAGTATGAAATTTGATATTCATTGTTCATGTACATGAGATTTTGTATATGTGCCTTCTGTGTGATATGAATTGGACTGGTAGCATGTGAGTTGTCTGTGCGATTGTGATTATCAGCATGTGAGTTGTTCGTGCTGTTGTGGTTATTGGCACATGAGTTGTCCGTGCGGTTATGATTGTTGGCACGTCAGTTGTCTGTGCAGTTGAGATATGATAGCACATGAGTTGTCTATGCGGATTCGAAATATTTTTATTATTGGCACATGAGTTGTCCTTGCGATTTGGATATTATTGGAACGTAAGTTGCATGTGCAGCACGTGAGTTGTCCATGCAGCACGTGAGTTGACCATGCAACACATGAGTTGTCCGTGCAGCATGTGGATAAGGATACATCCCATAGGATCACCCTCATGTTTCTCTCTTGATGGTGTACACACGGTATGAGGAAAACACTAGTCAGTGTTTGATTTGGTTATTGCATTTCCTCTTTACATGCAATTTCCTTGGTTGTATACATGTTTTATTCGCATATGTTCTTTAAATGCTAGATCAGGAGTGCATACATGCCTTGTTTTGCATAACTTCTCTATATGTTGGATTGTTAACTGAGTAGAGCATGTTATGTTATCTTGTGTACCAAGGCGACTTTATATGTGATTCATGAGTTGATCATATTACTGTAGTAAACTTGTAGTAATTCATGAACTGAACAAGTTAATAGCGAGTATCATTGATAATTCTTTCTTCTATTATCTCGCCGAGGTTAGATATGTTACTTTCTAAGTATATGGGGTCAGTTGTACTCATACTACACTCTACACTTAATTATGCAGATCCAAGTGTTGGACCAAGCCATTAGTAGTTGTGACTTGTTTCTGCGACTATCTTTGGGAGACGAGGTAGAGTTGTATCTCCACCGTAGTCTTGGCATCTTTTTTTTATTTTAGTACTGTTATTTCCATTTAGATAGTATTTTACTTTGTATTTTAGACTTGTACTTACATTTTAGAACTCATGAGTCTGTATTTACCAGTTCTAGGGGATTTGTTTTTATGCTAATATACCACTCGACTTGATTCCTTGTGGTAAATATATAAATAAAATCCAAAATAGGAATCCAGTACAAGATGTGTAAAATAAGTAAGCAAACTTGTGCAAAAAGCAATAAAATCTAGTTATTACAATAGTCTGAGTTGGACAGGTTCCAGTCGAATGTGTTATTTGTATCCTCTAGCCAAGTGCAAAACTTCCATGTAGCACCAAAAACGCTCTCACCAGGCGCCATGTTTTGCATTCCAAAAGGATTTGGCAAAATTGAATCTCTAACGTGCACCTTCGATTGTTGTGGCTGTCCATGAATGTGATGGTGCGTGCAAGTAAATTTGAGACCTTTGTCTTTCCAAATGTTGTGATGCATTGCCGAGTTAGATGCCTGGTGATGGATGTTGTTGCATTTTACTGTATGGCCTTGTAGTCTACTATTTTGACAGCAACACCAAAACAGTTTTGACATCTTCGATCGAGTATATAAGAAAAGGAATTCCCGCAGAAGTATTGTTGTATAATAGACCTATTATAACCAGACTTGTTTGAACCCAATATTGCATTGATAATTTCAATAAACTGAACAGCTGCAAAGATTCCATAATCCAAAACAAGCGTTACAGTTCTTTCCTGTATTGTGCTCTACCACTCCCATAATGAGCATTATAAAATACTAATACCGCTGGTAAACAATAAAACCCCATACAGTTAAAAACTATCCAAAGCTTCTCAGTGCAATCAGTGGAAGAAATCCAGCAATTCCATGGATCTTATTGACAACCTTAGAAACCTATATATATCCGTTCCTGAAGCTGCCAAGACCATCTATGTTACAGCTATAATACATCCTTGAAAAATATGTAAAATATGCCTCCTCATGTCCAGATGCTAAGGATGCCAAGAACAAATCTGTTACAACACTAATTCTTTGTTTCGGTCAGTTGCGAAGTGAAGCAGTTAACTAACAGTAGTAGGAATTTGAATTACTGAAGTTGTTGAAGGCCACCCAAATGCTGTTTAGTTGACCTCCAGGATGAGCAGCAACTGAAGTTGCCTTGACCAGCTCTGTTGCACCAGTAATCCATGCTTGATGAATATTTGAGCTGTTGCAGCTGTGGTCGACTATAAGTTGTGTAGCACCTCAAGTTTGTGATCTCTTCTTGGAACACAACTGTTGTTTGACGATCTCCATAAAAAATAGCAATTGCGGAGTAATAGCTTAATAGCATCAATCTGGAGCCTTCCTCTTTGCTAACATTATCCTAAGGTTAGGGATATAGGCCTTGTCTAGGTTGATTAATCTCCTACCTGCACTTAGCAACTCATTGAATGAGTTAAATGTTATTGTACCTGCAAAAGAGAAAGCCATGTTAGTTAAATAGTCTGCCAGTATGTTGCCCTCCCTTAGAACATGTTGGAAAATCACATTGAAATTTTCCTTCATCCCCTTGATCCTCTTCACCTCATTTGTTATGCACCATGGTATTTCCCATTCACCTTCTATTATCCTTTTCATTACCACAGAATCTGTCTCAGTTATTAGTTGATGAATTTGTTGAGTTACACAGTACTCCAGCCCTTCTGTGATCGCTTTTGCTTCTGCAACAATATTAGTGGTGTCTTCTACCTTTTCTGCCCTAGCAAAAACCAAATCACCTCTCTGGGGATTTGTTATGTATTGACATAGTTATTTTATATTATTGGCTTTAGACTTATATTATTCTCGTTATTTCTGTTATCTTGTTCCGCCTTTATTATGTTTGGCTTTCCTAGCAAGTGAGTTAGATGCTATCACGACCGGTTGGTGATTTTGGGTCGTGACAGTATCGTATCAGAGACAATATGTGAAATCAATTTAGGAAAAAAATAAAATAAATTTATATGATACTTATTGTCTTCATCTAAAGTTATTATTTATTTGACAAACAAAGTGTACATGACAACCTAAAATCCCAACCACATGGTCATGATGGCCCCTAATGCCGCTTGCTAGGTCAAACACTTAACAACAATAAAGAAACGAGTCTAGCAGTTAATAGCAGAATAATGAAGATAAAGAGTGAAAAACTCAAAAATACAGATTAAGGCTAAAACCAAACATAATCTTATCCTTTTCCCAAGAATTTGGTGTCAAAAGTACTTGGTCTACTAAGATTACTAAATACAGAGTCTGCAACAAAATACAATAACATCTAGTACAATAAACAGTAATAAAAGGATAGAAAGAGGACTCCAGGGTTTGCGAATGGTGTGCAGCACTACCTCAAGTCTCTTGAATAGCCCGAGCTAATCAACCTTGAGTGCACCGCTGGAACCTATATGAAGATCTACACAAGAAGTGCAGAAGTATAGTATGAGTACAACCGATTCTATGTACTCAGTAAGTATCAAGCTTAGCCTCGACAAGGTATTGACGAGGCTATGACAGATACCATATAACTTGTAAAGTAAATGACCAATAGAAATAAAAATTGAGATAACACTGATAATATCAGGAAATAAAGGTAGAAAATAGCAGAAAGTACCCAATATCAGAACTAATAACCATGTCTCTTGAAATACTCAACCAAACCCATTTCAGCAGGTAAAAACAACAAGAAAACTATCCGTGAACAACATAATCATAACCCAAAAAGGGGACTAAATCACAAACAACACCAAAACATGTATTATATACATTGTGGCACACAACCCAATCCAATACACAAAACGTTGTTGCGGCGCCAACCAGATCCCATGGCCATACTAATATTGCAGCGAGAAACCGATCCTTATCATAATATTATTGCAGTAATAACCCGATCAAACATATCAATTCATATAGAATCATCAACAACACATATAAACATAGGAGGACCATAATAAAATATCGAAAGAATAGATATGACCATTCCATTTAGGAAAGAAGTAAACCAACAAGGAATATAAGGAATTCGGTAATCGAAAACTAGTATCGCACATATATCTCGATAAAGTCGCAAACAAGGTCACTAACACATGAACGATCAAGTAGCCACACAATATAATACCACATAGAGAAACGAAGCATAAAACGAGTAAAGACACGTGACAAATATGGCATGTAACAAGTAAAGACATATAGTACGTAAAGGCATATAGCAGATAAAAACATGTACCAACTAAATGCATTAACGAGTAAACCATAAAGTATGAAAAGATATTTAACAAATAAAAGCATGGAATATGTAAAGGCATTTAACAAATAAATGCATGAAATAAGGAATTGCATGAGTAAACTAGTCTCACCCGCATGATTTAACCCATAACAACGCATATGCACTCGTCACCTTTCACATACACAGTCCCCAACATATAAAAACGTAGAAAATAGACCAATCATACCTAATTCTCTCAAATCAAGGTTAACCATGATACTTTCCTCTTCTAGAACAAAATCAATAATAGAACATAGCTTTCCCTATAGAAGAAGCCTTCAAACCACTCTAATCTAGTCAAATAATGCCCAAATAAGTCAAAACAAGCTTAAGAATCTACCCTAGTATAAAAAAGGTTCGATCTTTAACATATTTGAAAAAGTCAACAAAAATTCAACCCGGGACCACTTGGTCTAAATCCGAAATCGAGACAAAATCTCGATTACCCATTCATTCCTGAGTCCAAATATGTGATATGTTTTGAGATCCGGCCTCAAATCGTTGACTAAGGCTCTAAAATACAAAATCCTAAATTTCTACCCAAAACCCATATTTGTACTCTATGAAATCTAAGATTTAGGGATAAAAATCAACGGAAAGTTATGGAATTTGATTAAAAATAAACTAAAGTTACTAACGCTTGAAGTGGGGAAGAAAATTCTCTTCGCAAATCGCCTCCCATACAGTCGAGGTCTCAAAAATAAAATAAAATGAGTTGATCCCAAAATCCCCTATTTTTAACTAGCTACAGATGTCGTAATTGGGAACTCTTGTTCGCAATTGCACAGGTCGCAAATGCGAACTAGTGTTTGCAATAGAAAATGGCCTTGGAGCCTTAGAGGTCGCAAATACAACACATATCTCATAATTGTGAAGGTCGCAAATGTGACTCCATCTTCGCAATTGCAAAGTTGTCCTCCCCCATCCCACCTTCGCAAATGCGAATCTCGCATTTGTGAGCATTTTATCGCAATTGCGATGACTGCACCACCAACAATACCAAGTCTTTTCAAATTAGCCTGAGACCAATCTGAAACTCACCTGAGCCTCACTCCAAACATCAACATAAGTATAACAACCTCATACAAACTCGCTCACAAGCTAAAAACATCAAAATAACATCTATAATCAAGAATCAAAAATCAAACCTCAAGAATTCATATGTTCATAACTTAAAATTTTCAACTTTTCATAATAACCACAGAAACAACCTCGGGTTACCTGGGACCCCAATCAAACATAAGTACAAGCCCAAAATCGTCATACGAGCCTACCAGAATTGCCAAAACACCGAATCGAGATCGTTTACCAAGAATGTTGATTGTGGTCAACTCCAACATCTTTATACTTCAAAAATCATGTTTTCTTATTAAAAATGCATTTAAACATTTCGAAAATCAAAATAGACCACACACACAAGTCATGAATCATCAAATTAATCTACTGAAAGTCTCAAATCATGAAATAGAAAGGTAGAAGTCAAAATGACCTATCGAGTCGTTACATACTCCATCTCTAAAATAAATGTTCTTCCTCGAACGAATAAAGAAATGTACTTGAAATGGCAAAAAGATGTGGATATCTACTCCTCATATCAGACTCGGACACCCAAGTAGCCTCCTTAGTCGGCTGTCCTTTCTAAAGCACTTTCATGGAAGGAATTTCCTTAGATCTCAACTTTCGAACCTGCCTATCTACAATAGCTACTGGCTCTTCTTCATTGGTTAGCTTCTCATCATGTTGCAATAGTGTTGAAGTCCAATACATGCGACTTGTCTTCAGGATACTTTTGAAGCATAGAAATAGGAAATATTGTATGTACCCTCGCAAGGCTGGGAGGCAATGCAAGCCTATAATCAACTCAACCTCTACAACTCTCTCTAAGATCTCAAATGGGCTTATAAACCTCGGGCTCATCTTTCCCTTCTTCCCGAATCTCATCACGCCCTTCATAGGCGAAACTTTCAAAAGTACCTTCTCGCCCTCCATATATAAGCCACATCACGGACCTTCTTGTCCGCATCACTCTTCTATCTACTCTGTGTTGTACGAAGAGGATCATGGATCAACTTTACCTTATCTAAAGCATCACAAACCAAGTCTTTACCCAACACCCTAGGCTCACCAGGCTCAAATCAACCATTTTGAAAATGGCATTGCCTAACATATAAAGCCTTTTGCGGTGCTATTCATTACTAAATTGGTAGCTGTTGTTGTAGGCAAACTCCGCCAGTGGTAGAAACTGGTCCCAACAGCCTCCAAATCAATAACACGGGCCCTCAACATATTCTCAAGGATCAAAATGGTCCGCTCGGACTAGACATTTGTCTTCGGGTGAAATGCAGTGCTAAGCTCTACTTGCATGTCCAACTCTCACTGAACAGCTCTCTAAAAGTGCAATGTGAACTACATGCCACTATCTAAAATGATAGATATAGGCACACCATGCAAGCAAATTATGTCCCTAATGTACATCTTAGCTAACCTCTCTGAAGTGTAAGAAGTCATTACCGGAATGAAAGGTCGGATATGGTCAGTTTGTCCACAATGAAACAAATAGCATCTAACTTCTTCAAAATCAATGGCAATCCTACCAAAAATTCCATATTAATGCACTCCCACTTCCACTCTGGTAAAACCAACCTCTGAGTCAAACCACCTTGTTTTAGGTGCTCATATTTGACCTGCCGGTAATTCAAGCACCGTGAAACATGTTCAACAATGTCCTTCTTAATCTTCCACTGCCGGAAATGTTGCTTCACATCACGATACATCATCGAGACACCTAGATGAATGGAATACCTCAAACTGTGAGCTTCTTCAAGAATCAAATCCCTCAAGCTTCAGATCACAAATCCGGCCCTAAAGCCGCATAACACCATCATCTCCGAGCATAACCTCTTGTGCACCACCTCGATACATTATATCCTTTAACACCAACAAATGAGGATCATCAAATTGGAGAGTCTTGATGTGCTCCAACAAAGATAATTGTGTCACCACACAAGCGAGAACTCTACTCGGCTCAGAAATACCCAACCTCAAAAATCGGTTCGCCAAGGTCTGAACGCCCATACCCAATGGCCTCTTCTCTGCTGGAATAAATGCCAAACTACCCATGCTCTCTCCCTTTCTACTCAAGGCATCAGCAATCACATTTTTCTTGCCCGGATGATATAATATAGTGATATCATAGCCTTTCAACAACTCCAACCACCTCCGCAGCCTCAAATTCAAATCCTTCTGCTTGAACAAATGCTAGAGACTCTTATTATCAATGTAGACCTCAGATAATACAACGTACAAGTAGTGCCTCAAAATCTTGAGCGCGTGCGAAATAGTTACCAACTCTAAATCATAAATATGATAATTCATCTCATGGGTCTTCAACTGAGGAGACGCATAGGCAATCACTTTGCCATCCTATATCAGTACCGTACCAAGTCCAATACATGAAGCATCATAATAAACGGTATAAAGCCCTAAAATTATGGGCAATACCAATACTGAAGCGGTAGTTAAAGCCATCTTGAGCTTCTGGAAACTCTCCTCATACTTATCAGGCCATCTAAAAGAAGCACCCTTCTGAGTCAACTTGGTCAATGGGGCTATAATAGATGAAAATCCCTCAAAAGAGCGATGATAGTAGCCCGCCAAACCCAAGAAACATTTAATCTATGTAGCTGAAGTAGGTCTAGGCCAATTCTGAACTGCCTCAATCTTCTTAGGATCAACCTTGATACCATCACTAGAGACAACATGACCAAAAAATGCAACTGACTCCAACCAAAACTCACACTTCAACAACTTGGCATAAAGTTGGTGATCCTTCAAAGTCTGAAGTAATACCCTCAAGTGTTGCTCATGCTCCTCTCTACTATAAGAGTAAACCAGAATATCATCAATGAATACAATCACAAAGGAATCCAAATAAGTCTTGAACACTCGGCTCATCAAATCCATGAAAGTTATTGGGGCATTAGTCAACCCAAAACATATCGCCAAGAACTCATAATGACTATAGTGAGTCCTAAAAGCTGTCTTAGGGACATCCGAAGCCCTAATGTTCACTGATGATAGCCAAATCTCAAATCAATCTTTAAAAACACCTTGGCACCCTAAAGCTAATCAAACAATTTGAGGCAATGGATACTTGTTCTTGATAGCAGCCTATTTCAAATGTCGATAATCAATGCACATCCTCATAGAACCATCCTTCATCTTCACAAACAACACCGGTGCACCCCAAGGACAAACACTAAGTCTAATGAATCCTTTATCAAGTAAATCATGTAGGTGCTCCTTCAACCCCTTTAACTCAGATAGAGCCATACGGTACGGTGAACTATAAACGGGTTGAGTGCCCTGAACCAAGTCAATGGAAAAGTCAATATCTCTATCAAGCGGCATACCAGGTAAATCCACTAGAAATACCTCTAAAAACTCTCTCACAACCAGTACTAAATCAATAGAAGGAACCTTCACACTAGAATCTTGAATATAAGCCAAATATGCTAAACACCCCTTCTCAACCATGCGTTGAGCCTTCAAGAATGAAACCACCCTACTAGTAGAATGACCAAGGGGACTCCACTCAAACCTAGGCAACCCTGACAAAAATAAAGTCACAGTATTGGCGTGACAATCCAAGATAGCGTGATATGGGACAACCAGTCCATACCAAAAATAACCTCAAAATCCACCATATCCAATAGTAATAGATCAACTATAGTATCAAAACAATTAATGGTAACAACACAAGACTAATACACTCGATCAACTACTATAGAATCCCCAACCGATGTAGACACAAAAACAGGAATATCAAGAGAATCACGAGGCATACTCAAGTGTGATGCAAAATATAAAAACACATAAAAATATGTAGAACCGGGATCAAACAACACCGAAGCATCTCTATGATAGACTGAGATAATATCGATAATAACTGCATCAGACGACTCTACCTCAGGCCTACCCAAAAAAATGCATAAAATTGGGGCTAAGCACCTCCAACTTGTAATCCACCTCTAGTACAAACGCTCACTAACTAGCCTTCACCTTTAGCTAGTTGACCTCCTCCTCTGACTGGCTGACCCCCACCTCTAGTTGGCTAAGTAGGTGTTGTAGGAGCTAGTATTGGAGCAATGGTTTGGATCCATTGATGTGCTCCACCCCACGATCTTGGGCAATGCCTCTTATAATGCCCCATATCCCAACACTTGAAACTACCCTTTGCTAGATGCAGCTGATGGGGCTGAGGATATCCTGATTAATCGAATCACCACTATAGAAGCTTTGTATTGGATGTTCACTTATGGGAGCTGCAGATTCACTGAATGATGGTCACCCAAAGCGAGAACCATAAGTACCATGGCTGCTTGAAGTACCGTGAGAAACCTGGAGTGTTGACTGAACTAGCCTGATAGAATGGCCTCTACCAAAGAACCTCTGCCTCCAAACGAGGCACCACTGTAACCACAAAAGACAAGGCCTCTTGTCAGATATTGCCTCTCTCCCAAGGCTACAAATCCATTGAATCCTCCTAGAAATCTTATCAACCTAAGTGAAAGAAGTCTCAGTCTCGGCCTCTCTATCCATCTGAAGTCTAATACAATAAGCAAGGCCCTCTATGAATCTCCGCACCTACTGTAACACTCCGTGAATCTTAATTAGTTGTGGATGCATTAAATGAGTATTAATGTGACCTTTTAACATGTAAAGTCCTATCTGGATGAGTATGGGTAGTAATCATTATTTTGGAATTAAGACCGATAGTGAGGTGCATAAAATTCGATAGAATCTACTAAGTTTATGGGAGGTAGGTCTTATAGACATAGTTAGTGCATGGCCATGAAAACTCACGGCCATAGACAATGAAAGGCCATAGACAGTGCAAGGCACTATCCAGGGCATTAAAGTCAGCGCCTCTGACAGTGCAAGGCACTATAGTTTTGGCGCCTCTGATGGAGCCTTGCACCATTATTTTTGCGCCACTGATGATGCCTTGCGCCGACAATGTTTATCCTAGCTACTTTTATTTCCTCGTCAATTTTGGGGCGTGTTCACTTATTTACAACCCTTACCTCGTTCCCCCAAACCCCAAGCACGAAAACCTACTCTAGAAAGGGAAGCTCTCAAGAACCTAACTTCTCCAAGGTCCCTCCATCATCCAAGCTAAGCTCTAACGATGCTTCTAAGTTAATTTCAGAAAGGTAATGCTTCTACTCCCTAATCATTTATAACTATGAATTGATAAGTTTTTGGGAGAATATTAAATGGGTTTGATAAAGAAAACCATAAGAACTATGCTAGGGTTTTGGATTGTTGACTTATGATTGTTGTAAACATTTGGGTGATGAGAAATGGTGTTAGTTACATCTATTTGGGATTGTAGAATCACCTAGAAGTAGTAGAATGAGAACTTGGTGAAGAAAACACCAATTACTAAGGGCTGTGAGGCTTTACACCTATAAGTTGTTTAATATAATTCCTAAGTTACTAAAATAGGATCATTAGTGCTAATATTAGTTCCTCTTGATATATATATTGACGTAGATTAGCATTGAAAGTGGTGACGAACACTGTGATACTCTTAAAAAGGGCCAGAGTTAAGGTATGTGAGGCTAACTCTCTTTATATTTGGGAATTTTTATAATTCTCCCTACGTCCCATTCTTTACGACTGTTATGAGTTTCCTCAGAAAGTAATTAAGCCTTAGTTCCATGAATTATTTTAGAACTTCTATTCTCTAGATGGAATAGTTTCTTAATCGTTCAATCTCCTATGAGTTTCAGTTATGACAAATCAATTTATTCTAAATACATGTCTCAGTCTAGTTCTATTCAGCATTTCAGTGTCATGTAACTCAGTATGGTTCAGTATTTTAGTATCATATATTGCAGTATGATTCTCGATTCCTAATTCTAAATTTCTGAATGTTGAACACATGTATTTGGGCCTGAGGCCGCTGTTTATGCTTTATGCATTTTTGGCCTTGAGGCCGCAGTTTATTTATTCAGATAAACAGTTGGTTCATCATTTAGAAGAGAGAGTATTCATAACCTTACTTCCTATGTTTAGTTAAGTTATCAATAATCAGTTATCAGTTACAGTTTTAGTATTTACAGTTCCTTCTTTCAGCTGTTTTACATACTAGTGCATTTCAAGTGTATTGACGTCCCTTATTGCCCAGGGCCTGCATCTCGCAATGCATGTAATGATTTAAAGGTTGATGATTCTGCTTGCTAGGACATCTCGTATCAGTTGTTGGTGAGCACTAGGTTCAAGAGTCCTAGGGTCTATGAAGTCGTGACCAGTGGGGTCACTTTTATGTGTGTGTGCACGCCACACATGTAAACAGTTAACCACCAAGACATTTAGGATTGTTTCATTACTTTCATACTCTAGATTGTGCAGTTAGATCTATGCATTCAGGAATCCTTCTAACTCGTGCGAATTACGTATTTCAGAAAATGCCTGCAAAAAGAAGGTACACCATGAGGGCCTCAGCTACTAGCGAGGGGACTATGGCTAATGCTGCTCATGAGGAGGTCACGTCGGCCCAGGGAGTTGCATTGGGCTCAGTGCCCAATACTTCAGACATGGATGCCAGGGTAGCTATCCAGTTGCTCACCCAAATTGTTGCTACTCATGCTCAAAGGCAAGGGAACAAGTGTTGTTGATGAGATGGGTAGTTCCAGGTCTAAGGGATTCCTCAACATGAAACCTCCAGTTTTCACAGGGTCCAGAAAGGATGAGGATCCGAAAAACATCATTGATGATGTTCAAAAGATATTTCAAGTGATGCATGCTATAGACACTGAGGCATCAGAGCTTGCTGCATACCAGCTAAAGGATGTTGCTAACACTTGGTATGAAACACGGGAAGAGTCCCAATGGGAGGATGCGGCTCCTACAACTTGGAAGGAATTTGCAGATGCGTTTCTTGAGCATTTTCTACCCATTGAGGTCTTGGAAGCTAAGGCTTTAGAGTTTGAGAGACTCAAAAAGAATGATATGAGTGTAAATGAGTACTACCTCAAATTCGTCTCTCTAGCCAAATATGCTCCAGAAATGGTATGTGATATGAGGGCCAGAGTTAGGTGGTTTGTTTTGGGGCTTTTGGATGACCTATTTACTGATGCTAATATAGTTGTTCAGAACAGTGACATGACCATTACTAAAATGGTAGCCTTTGTTCAAGGGAACAAATAAAGGTTGAAGGAAGAAGAGCGACTACAGAGAGAGAGCGATAGGGAATTCCGCAAGAGAACTAAGTCTGCAGGAAATTTTAGACATGGGGGATCTCAAGGAGGTGGTAATCGTCAGTTCTTCAAGAAACCAAAATCAGTACCTGCTCCGTCTTTAGCTAGTGCACCAGTTCAGAGGTCCATGTTTAACAAGTAAAATCACAATTTCATAGCAGCAGACTCACAGTCACAGGCTAGTGTGGGCTAGAGTCCTTGGTTACCCTATTTGTAACATGTGTGGTAAGAGGCACCTAGGGTTGTGTCATTCGGGCACAAATAGTTGCTTTGAGTGCGGTCAGTAGGGCCACTTCTTGAGGGATTGTCCATTAGCAAAGCAGAACAATGGAGGCAATGTAGCTCAGTCCACTAATTTAGCAGCCCCTCAGAACTTTCAGGCCCAACAAGGGTGTGGTGCAACAAAGTCTGGTAATACGGGTGGTGGTCGGAACCACTTGTATGCGCTGGTAGGCCGTCAGGATATAAAGGCTCGTGGAGATGTTGTCACAAGTATGCTAACAGTCTTCACCTTTGATGTTTATGCTTTTATGGATTCGGGATCCACCTTATCTTATGTAACCCCATATATTGCTATGAAATTTGGGATAGAACCAGAAAAGTTGTGTGAACCCTTTGAAGTGTCTACTATAGTTGGAGAATCTGTTATAGCTAGACGTATCTATAGTGGATGTCCATTTAAAGTGTATCATCGCCCTACTGTAGCAGACTTAGTAGAATTTGAGATGGCAGACTTCGATGTAATCATGGGCATGGATTGGTTATGCCACAGTGGGTTGTAGAACCAAAATAGTAAGTTTCGAATTTCTTGGTGAACCAGTCTTAGAATAGAAGGGTGATGCAGTAGCACCAAGGGGTATGTTTATTTCCTATCTTAAAGCTAGAAAGATGATCTCTAAAGGGTATATTTATCACTTGGTTCGAGTTAAAGATGTAGCTGCGCAGATTCCCACTCTCCAGTCAGTACCACTTGTAAATGAGTTCCTAGAAGATCTTCCCGGAGTCCCTCCCGATAGAGAGATTGACTTTGGAATTGATCTACTCCCCGGCACTAAGCCGATATCTATTCCGCCTTATAGAATGGCTCCAGCAGAGTTGAAAAAGCTAAAACTCCAGTTGAAAAAACTTCTAAATAAGGGATTTTTAAGGCCAATTGTCTCACCTTGGGGTGCACCGATCTTTTTTGTCCAAAAGATGGATGGGTCTTTGCGCATGTGCATTGACTATCGTCAGTTAAATAAAGTCACCATCAAGAACAAGTACCCCTTCCTAGAATAGATGATTTATTCGATCAACTTCAGGGTGCCCAGTGTTACTCCAAGATTGACCTCAGATTGGGGTACCATCAGTTGAAGATTAAGGAAGTTGATATTCCAAAAATAGGTTTTAGGACTCATTATGGGCATTTCGAATTTTTGGTAATGTTGTTTGGTTTAATGAATGCACCAACAGTTTTCATGGACCTTATAAATAGGGTCTTCAATTCTTATCTTGATTTGTTCGTTATTGTGTTTATTGATGACATATTGATTTATTCCCGTAGCGAGACGGACCATGCAGAACATCTCAGAATTGTGTTGCAGACACTGCAAGATCACAAGCTTTATGCAAAATTATTTACGTGTGAATTTTGGTTGAAATCAATAGCATTTTTGGTCCATGTCATCTCAGACGAAGGCGTGAAGGTGGACATTCATAAAACAGAGATAGTGAAGAATTCGCCTAGACCCGCCTCAGTATCCGATATAAGAGGTTTCTTGTGTCTAGCAGGCTATTACAGATGTTTCGTATAGGGATTTTCCTCTATCTCATCCCCTTTGACTAGATTGACTCAGAAGAAGGTCAAGTTTCAGTGGTCAGATGCTTGCGAGAAAAGTTTTGAGGAATTAAAGAAGAGGTTGACTTCAGCGCCAGTTTTGACACTACCAGAAGGAACCGAAGGGTTCGTTGTTTATTGTGATACTTCAGGGGTGGTCTTGGGTGTATGTTAATGCAGCATGGTAAAGTCATAGCCTACTCATCGAAACAACTCAAGGTTCACGAGAAGAATTATCCGACTCATGATCTTGAGTTAGCTGCCGTGATATTTGCGCTAAAGATCTGGCGCCATTATTTGTATGGAGTGCATGTTGATATTTTCATAGATCACAAGAGTCTGCAATACATCTTCAAGCAAAGAGAATTGATTCTTCATCAAAGAAGGTGGCTCGAATTGCTCAAGGATTATGATGTGGATATCCTCTATCATCCCGGGAAAGCAAATATTATAGCTGATGCCCTCAGTCGGTGTTCTATGGGAAGCTTAGCTCATGTTGAAGCAGACAAGAGAACTATGCTGAAGGAAGTCCACCAATTAGCAAGTCTAGGAGTTCGACTTTTGGACTCCGAAGATGTTGGCATTGTTCTTTAGAACAGGGCTGAATCCTCCTTAGTAGCTGAAGTGAAGGAAAAGTAGTTCAGTGATCCCTACTTATTTGGAGCTGAATGAGGGAATTCACAAACACAAGACTACGGCTTTTGAACAAGAGGGATATAATGGTACTTTGAGATATAGAGGCAGACTATACATTCCAGACACAGATGGGCTCAGAGAGTGGATTATGTCAGAAGCCCGCAATTCTAGGTATTCTATTCACCCAGGTTCCACAAAGATGTATCATGATCTTAAGGAGATCTATTGGTGGAATGACATGAAATGGAACATAGCAGATTTTGTGGCTAAGTGTCCAAATTATCAGCAGGTGAAAGCTGAACACCAGAGGCCTGGTGGTTTGGCTCAGAGTATAGACATTCCCATTTGGAAATGGGAGATGATAAACATGGACTTCATAATAATCTTATCTCGCTCATTTCGGAAGCATGATTCAATTTGGGTGATTGTAGACCGACGTACCAAGTCAGCTCACTTCTTTCTAGTGAAGACTACAGATTCAGCAGAGGATTATGCCAAGTTGTATATCTAGGAAATTGTCCGATTGCATGGGACTCATTTGTCCATCATCTCAGATCTTGATGCTCAGTTCACAGCGAACTTTTGGAAATCCTTTCAGAAAGGATTGGGCACAAGGGTGAACCTCAGCACAGCTTTTCATCCTCAGCCAGATTGCCAGGTAAAGCGCACCATTCAGACTCTTGAGGATATGTTGAGGGCATGTGTTATAAATTTTAAAGGTAATTGGGATGATCATCTACCCCTCATTGAGTTTGCTTATAATAATAGCTACCACTCTAGTATAAATATGGCATCGTACGATGCTCTGTATGGGCGAATGTGTAGATCACCAATTGGTTGGTTCGAAGTTGGCGAAGTGGAGTTGTTAGGGATTGATTTGGTCTATCAGGGTATGGAGAAAGTCAAGTTTATTCAATAGCATTTGAATATGGATCAGAGTTTCCAAAAGTCCTATTCGGACTTGCGCCATAGAGACTTAGAGTTCCAAGTGGATGATTAGGTGTTTCTGAAAGTTTCGCCAATGAAAGGCGTTATGAGATTTTGGAAGAAGGGGAAGCTTAATCCCCACTATATTGGGCCATATAGAATCCAGTGAAGGATCGGGCAGGTGGCTTATGAGTTAGAATTGCCACAAGAATTAGCTGTTGAACACCTAGTGTTTCATGTGTCTGTGTTGAAGAAATTCATGGGAGACCCTTCTCTTATGGTTCCTACTGAGATTATAGGGGTTAAAGATAGCCTAACTTATGATGAAATTCCAGTGGCTACCCTTGATCGTCAAATCTGCAAGCTTAGAACTAAGAAAATTGCTTCAGTGAAAGTGCATTGGAGGAATCAAAAGGTTGAAGAGGCTACGTGGGAAGCCGAAGAGGACATGAAGTCCAGATATCCCCATCTCTTTGAAGAGCAATCGAAAAATGTAGAAGGTAACTAACCTTTGCATGCAGACCTTATATTACAATCTTCATGTCTTTTATTATTCAATCAGTTTAGTAGCCATTCAGTTTAGTACCTATTTAGTTCAGTACAGTAATCGTGTATTCATTCAGTTTATTATGCACGTGTTCATGTCATTTTAGTGTTCACATGTTTCCATTAGTCCTATTAACATCAAGAGTTAGTCGTAGTTACAATTAAGACAATCATTCGAGGACGAATTATCCCAAGGAGGAGATAATGTAACACTACGTAAATCTTAATTAGTTGTGGATGCATTAAATTAGTATTAATGTGACCTTTTAACATGTGAAGTCCTATTAGATGAGTATGGGTGGAAACCATTGTTTTGGAATCAAGACCGATAGTGAGGTGCATAAAATTTGAAAGAATCGACTAAGTTTATGGGAGGTACATTTTATAGACTTAGGCAGTGCAAGGCCATGAAAACCCACGGCCGTAGACAGTGCAAGGCCATAAAAACTCAAGGCCATAGACAGTGCAAGGCACTGTCTAGGGCATTAACCTCAGCGCCCCTGACAGTGCAAGGCACTGTCCAGGGCATTAAAGTCAGCGCCCCTGATAGTGTAAGGCACTGTAGTTTTGGCGCCCCTGACGATGCCCCGCGTCGATGATGTTTATTCTAGCTACTTTTATTTCCTCCTCAATTTTGGGATGTGTTCACTTATTTAAAACCCTTACCTCGTTCCACCACAACCAAAACACGAAAACCTACTCTAGAAAGGGAAGCTCTCAAGAAACTAACTTCCCCAAGGTCCCTCCATCATCCAAGGTAAGCTCTAATGATGATTCTATGTTAATTTCAATTCTCCAACACCTTATTAACATAGGTAGATCCTTCCATACATTAGGTATTTGATCGAGACACCATTGTTGAGAAAGAAAACCCTAGAACTCGAATTCAAGAGGAGTGAACTTCAAAAAGGCAATGCTTCTGCTCCTTAATCATTTATAACTATGAATTGATGAGTTTTTAGGAGAATAGTAAATGGGTTTGATAAAGAGAACTATAAGAACTATGCTAAGGCTTTGGATTGTTGACTTATGATTGTTGTAAACATTTGGGTGATGAGAAATGGTGTTAGTTACATCTATTTGGGATTGTAGAATCAGCTAGAAGTAGTATAATGAGAACTTGGTGAAGAAAAGACCAATTACTAAGGGCTATGAGGCTTTACACCCATAAGGTGTTTGATATAATTCCTAAGTTACTAAAACAAGAGCATTAGTGCTAATATTGGTTCCTCTTGATATATATATATATATATATATTGACGTAGATTATCATTGAAAGAGGCGACGAACATCGTGATACTCTTAAAAAGGGCCAGAGTTAAGGTATGTGAGGCTAACTCTCTTTACGTTTGGGAATGTTTATGATTCTCCCTACATCCGATTCTTTATGACTGTTATGAGTTTCCTCATAAAGTAATTATGCCTTAGTTCTATGAATTGTTGTAGAACTTCTATTCTTTAGAAGGAATAGTTTTTTAATTGTTCAATCTCTCATGTGTTTCAGTTGTGACAAATCAATTTATTATAAAGACATGTCTCAGTCTAGTTCTATTCCGCATTCCAGTATCATGTAACTCAATATGGTTCAGTATTTTAATATCATATATTGCAGTATGATTCTCAGTTCCTAATTCTAATTTCCTGAATGTTGAATACCTGTATTTGGGCCTGAGGCCACAGTTTATGCTTTATGCATTTTTGGACCTGAGGCCACAGTTTATGCTTTATGCATTTTTGGACCTGAGGCCGCAGTTATGTATACATATACTTGGGCCCGAGGCCGCAGTTTGTGCAATATATATATATATATATATATATATATATATATATATATATATATATATATATATATTGGGCTTGAGGCCGTAGTTTATTTATTCATATAAACAGTTGGTTCATCATTCAGAAGAGGGAATATTCCTAACCTTACTTCCTATGTTTAGTTCAGTTATCAATTATCAGTTATCAGTTTCAGTTTCAGTATTTACAGTTCCTTCTTTCGGCTGTTTTACATACCAGTGCAATTCAAGTGTACTAACGTCCCTTTTTTTTCCGGGGCCTGCATCTCGCAATGCATGTAACGATTTACAGGCTAACGATTCTGCTTGCTAGGACATCTCGTATCAGCTATTGGTGAGCCCTAGTCTTTCGGGGCATTATCTCTTTTTTCAGTCTTAAGTCTTTATAGTATTTCAGTTAGTAAGGTATGCCGGGGACCTTGTCCCGGTAAACAGTTAGCATTTCAGTATTCTTAGAGCCTTTGTAGACTATAGTCCAATCAGTCAGATGTTAGCAGGCTTTTATGTGTTAGACTTGTAGGCTACTCATTTACACTTGCAGACTTTTCAATACTTTCCACATTTATGATATTTCAGTCAGACTCTTTACTAGATCAGCATGTTTATATTCAGCTTACAATTATACCACATGTTGCTCTAGCCATCCAGTTGGTTCGCTCGGTCACATTTAGTTAGGCACTGAGTGTTACGCCCAGGCCATGGTTCGGGGCATGACACCTTCTCCCTCTTAGTAGGGATCATGACAGCTGCATGACGAGACAAATCAACAAATTTTGTCTCATACTGGGTAACTGCCATACCACCCTATCGAAGGCATTTAAACTGACTACATAGATCATCTCTCTAAGTGAGGTGGATAAACTTCTCTAAGAAAAGCAATAACAATTGAGCCCAAGTAAGCGGAGGTGATTATGCTAGTCTGGCTATCTCATAAGTTTACGACCACCTCTTGGCTGAACCATGCATCTGAAAGACGGTGAAGTCAACTTTATTGGACTCAACTAGTCCCAAATTACGCAAATGGCAACGGTCCAAGAACTCCTGGATATCCTCTGAAGTCATGTTGCTAAAGTGAGGAGGAAATAAATTTTTGAACTTGTCCATCCTCTTAAGAGTATTTGATGACATCATGGGCCTAGCTTCAGCCTTTGCAGCAACAATAGGCTAAATCATCCCAACTGGTAACACTCCTGGGACTAATAACCATGGGCCGTCTGCTCTGGATGTGAGTAGCGGGAGTCTGAGCTCCTAAGCCGGCCTGAGAAGTGGCTAGTGCCATAGGAAGCACACAGTTCTGAACCATCCTCTCCATAAGCCCAACCATACGTACAAAGGTGTTCTGAAGCATTGGGGTAGCAATAAACCCCTCTGGCACCTGAATTGGTCCTATCGACTCGACCTGAAATGGAACCTCACCATCCTGAGCTAGCTGAGGCTCAACTGTAGGTGCCACTGCATGTGCTCTAGCTTGAGCTATGTCTCTGCCCCTGCCTCAGCCCCTACCCCCAGTAGTGGCTGCAACGTAGGGCTCTGGCTCTTGCTCATTTGTGGCTGAAGTGTGTGTCCTCACTATCTGGAAGAGAATAAGATAGTAAATATTCAAACATCAGGAGAGAACAAAGTCGCACGATAGAGAAAGAAAGAAAGTGAAGCTTTCCTAATACCTTTATAGCCTCTCGAAGATAAGTACAAACGTCTCCGCACAGAACCTGGAGACTCTACCAAGTTTGCTCATGAATCATGAGACCTATGTAACCTAGTGCTCTAATACCAGCTTGTCACGAATAAAAATCCCAACCATGGGGTCATGATGGCGCCTAATAAAGCTTGCTAGACAAGCAAACACTTAAAAACATTAAAGAAATAAGTCGAGCAGTTAATAGAATAATAAAGAAGATAAAGAGAGAAAAACTCATAAATACAGAATAAGGCTAAAACCAAACACTGTCTAATCCTTTTCCCAATTTTTGGTGTCAAAAGTACATGGGCTACTAAGAGTACTAAAAGAATTGTAAGGGGACTCCAGGGTCTGGGAATATCATGAAGCACTATCTCAGGTCTCCTTAATAGCCCGAGCTAATCACCCATAGGAGCACTGTTGGGACCAATACCGGAATCTACACAAGAAGAGCAGAAATGTAATATGATTACAACCGATCCCATGTCTTAGTATTATCGAGCTTAACCTAGACGAGGTAATGACGAGGCTATGACAAGACACTTACCATATAACATGTACAGTTAATGAGCAATAGAAATATAAATAGAGATAACAATGATAATATCAAGAATAAAGACAGAAAATAGCAGAAAGAACCCAATATCAGAAGTAATAACCATGTATCTAGAAATACTCAACCAAACCCTTTTCAGCAGCTCAAAACAACGGGGAAAAACAATATCCATGAACAACATAGTCACAACCCACAATGAGGACTAAATCATAAACAACTGCAAAACATGCAACATATATGTTGTGGCGTACAACCCTATCTAATACACAAAATATTGTTACAGCGGCATCTGGATCCCATGGTCATACTATTGTTGCGGCGAGAAACCCGATCTTATCATAACATTGTTGCGGCAACAATATGATCCAACGTATCAATTCATATAGAATCATCCAATGACACATTCAAACATAGCGAGGACCATAAGAAAATATCAAAAGAATAGATAAGCCCATTTCATTAGGGAAAGATGTACATCAACAATGAACAACAGGAATCCAATAACTGAAAACTAGTATCACACATATATTTCGATGAAGTCTCAAACAAGATCACTAACGCACGAACGATCAAGTAGCTACACAATCTAATACCGCATAGAAGAACGGAACATGAAACGAGTAAAGAGACATGACAAGTGAGGCATGTAACCAGTAAAGTCATATATCAGGTAAAGACATATAGCAGGTAAAAACATGTATCAAGTAAAGGCACTTAACGGGTAAAAACATGAAACATGAAAAAGCATTTAACAAGTAAAAGAATAGAATAAGTTAAGGCATTTGACAAATAAAATCATGAAATAAGTAAAGGCATGAGTAAACTCGTCCTACCCCCATGCTTTAACCCATGAAAACACGTATGCACTCGTCACCTTGCATATACACGGTCCCAATACATAAAATACATAGCAAATAGACTAATCACACCTAATTCTCTCAATTCAAAGTTAGCTATGATACTTACCTCTTCTAGAACAAAATCAACAATCCAACACAGCTTTCCCTTTAGATCAAGCCTCCAAACCACTTGAATCTAGTCAAATAATTCCCAAATAAATCAAAACATGCTTTAGAAACTATCCCAGTATCAAAAAGGTTCGCTCTTTAACATATTTGAAAAGGTCAACAAAAAGTCAATCCAAGCATACTTGGTCAAAATTAGAAATCAAGACCAAATCACAATTACACATTCATCCCCGAGTCCAAATATCTGATTTGTTTTGAGATCTGACCTCAAATCAAATTATAAATCTCTAAAATACAAAATCCTAAATTTCTACCTAGAAATCCTATTTCTACTTTATGAAATCTTAGATTTAGAGATGAAAATATACGAAAAGTTAAAAAATAAGGTAAAGTTACTAAACCTTGAAGTTTGGAAGGAAATTCTCTTCAAAAATCGCCTCCCACAAAATCTAGGTCTAAATAAAATAAAATGAGCTAATCCCAAAATTCCCTATTTTTAACCAGTTGTAGGTATTGCAATTGCGAACTCTTGTTCCTAATTGTGCAAGTCGCAAATGCGAACTAGTTTTCGCAATTGCGAAGATGGCCTTGGAGCCTCAGAGGTCACAAATGCGCCACATACCTCGCAATTGCGAAGGTCGCAAATGTGACTCCAACTTCGCAATTGGGAAGTTGGCCTTCCCCATACCACATTCGCAAACGCAATGTCCTTTTCGCAAATGCAAACCTCGCATTTATGAGTAGTTCATCACAATTGCTATGATTGCACACCAGCAATACCAAATCTTTCCAAAATAAGTCGAAACGAATCCAAAACTCACTCGAGCCCCTCGGGTCCAATTTCAAACATCCACATATGTATAATAACCTCATAAGAACTCGCTTGCAAGCTCAAAATATTAAAATAATATTTACAATCAAGAATCGAGCATCAAAATACAAGGATTCACATGTTCATAACTTCAAATTTTTAACTTTTCACAATAAGCGCCGAAACGGTCTCGGATCACCCGGGAACCAAACTAACCATATGTACAAGTTCAAAATCATTATACAAGCCTATCAAAATTATTAAAATACCAATCTGAGGTCATTTACCAAGAATGCTGATTGTGGTCTGTTGATACCCAATTTTGCCCTCATATTTTTCAAATACGTATATATACTTTCAAAATATCATTTTGCATCATTACTTAATTTACAAGAATTATACAAGTATTTTCTATAATTTTCCATAATTTTTAGAGCTTTAAAAATTAATTTCTTTGCATTTAAATTACTTGATTATTTATTAATTATCTCTTTAAATTATTTTGAGATGACTTAATCATCTAAATTTATAATTTTTATCCACATATAGGTTTCATAATATTTTATCTCATTTTTACATAATTATAATAGTATTCGTAGGCTATTTACATAATTTTGCAATAATAGCTTATATGTTATGCATAATTACATTTTTTTCACATTATGTTTTTGCCAAATAGCATTTTTTATATTTTTTGTAATGTTAAGTTATTATTTTAAATCACTTTGTTACACAAGTGATATCTTATTATCTATTAAATAGTATTATAAAAATTTTATTAACAATTTTCGTATATTTTAATTTGTAGCCCAATTTTAAGTTACTTTCGGACCAAAATCAAAGCCCAAACACCTGACCCAATACCCCATGCTACCCTAGCCCAATCCAAATGACCCTTTTTATTTCAACCCGGTCGAGATCTATTTACTCGACCCGCTCCACTTCCCATTAATCACGGTCGTTGATCTTAGATGATCAACGGCCCATAATAATCCCTACCCTTTCCTTATACCCCTTACCCTGAAACCCTAACTCATTTCCCTCACCCAACCGCCCCTGCATTCTCTCATCTCCACTCTCACACTAAACCCTAGCCGACCATGGAGATCCCTTCTTATTCTTTCCTTATACGCGTCCATACGCGGGTTTACTTACCTTTCTTGCTACTATTACTCATTTTATGGTAACTTTCGTTACCATTTTACTTATGGAAAGCCAGATTCTCACAAATCTAGTTTTGATTCTATGGTTCTGGGTGCTATTGTGGTTCTATGCACTGGAGAAGAGAAAATCTCTTTTTTATATGGTATATCTCTGTTGATTCCGCCGTGATTGGAGCTTGTGAATGATTTGCCCTAAGTTCAACTCCAACTAGGGTTTGGATTCCGATTTTTCTTTTACTGGTCCTATTACAGATTGTATGTGATATTTTCTCTCCTAATTTAGGTTTAATTGATTGTTTTCCTTATTTGTACATCTTAATTTGAACACATATAAACCCCTCCCCAATTTCCCCTTTGGAGGGACCTTAGACTGAAATTAACAATTATTACTCTCTTATTCTTTCATTCTATATACTATTCTGAAATTTGAGACCTTGGCCGGTTGAAAGCCAAGGCGTCCGAAAATTCGATTGTTGCTTTTTCTCAGTACGAGCACTGCCCGGGGTTCACTTGAAACCCTTGGGAACTCTGACGCACTGGGATTTTGGGTGTTGCTGTACTTTTGCTATTGACGATTAAGGTACTGCTGGAAATTTTTCTTCTTACCTACTTGTCCGTTAATTTATAACTGGTAAGTACCTTGACTCTTGCAATTCTATTCTCAGTTGTGGTCATGACCTGAATACTATGCATGTTTGAATTTTCTGAACCTATGTGATTACAACATGTTGTTGCCTTTGTTTGCAATCCTATCTGTTTCAAAGCTAGCCTATAGTCATGTATTCTTTAGCATCTAAAATTGTTTAAATCCTGCACTTAGATATCTGCCCACTGTATACATATCTCGACCATCTTAAACCTACTTAGTCCACTATGTCTATGCACACATGAGTTTCCTATGTATGTTGCTTGCTCATATTCATGTATTGTTATGAACTATTGTGTTAAAACTTTGGGGTACTTACTCATGCCCAGATTTTGCTTGACTGTACTTCGTTATGCTAAGTCATTTAAGCATAACATGCTACTTGATCATGTTTGTATTCTAAATGTTGGTTCCCCAAGTACACGCAAGTATACGTGGCTGTCAAGTAATAAAGTGACTCAAAAGTCGAATGTTGAACCCACAGAGACTTAGATTAACCGTTAACTAAGCAAACTAAAATCAATTTACTGTCCAAGATGATCAAAAGTTTAACTTTTTATTACAACTACTATTGCAAAATTTAAACATGTAACCAAGGGAGATATAAATTCCAGGATTGTGGTCGGTTTATCAATCCTATTGAGTTCATAATTACACATGTTAATCCAAATTATCTGTGATTGCTAGTTGACCGGATCGTTTATATAAATAGCATGTTCCCACAATACTATCCGTCTATCCATAATATATCAAGCCTATATTCCTATGGTCTTGAATCTATCATGAATGAATATAATACGGTATTCAACTAAGCAAGACTCTTAGGTATATTCCTATCCTAACCACGAAATCTTTCCCCGAGCCACGGGTTCAGAAATAAGCTCTTTCCAATTCTACTCTAATCTAAGCACGGCTTTCCAAGCATAGCATAGATAGTAAATAGAACTCAACTGCTGGCCAAACAATTAAGCAATTATGCACATAATTAGAGAAACAACCAAAGATGATAACTCGAATTAACTATAATATAATTAATAAACTTCAATATTCATGACAACCACAACCCTAGAACGTAAAGTTTAGATCCACATAGACATGGTAGCAAAACAACAAATCATCAAGAAAAACTAAATATTACTAAGTTTGATGGAAGAAAAAGTACTTGTGATGGGCTTGAAAATATTGTATTCGGGCCACTAATAGCCCTACTAAGTACGTATTTGTTTTATTGTTATAACTGGTCCTGTAATAATTTGTAAACAACAGTCGGGGTATTAATGAATAGGGGGTTAGGGTATTCTAATACTTGCATGAATGGGTAGAAAACATGCCTCTAGGGTCTGCATGATCTATTTGCTATTTTGTTCAATATGCCTATATGTTATTTAGTTTCATATGTCGCACACTGATAGAAATCATGTCTATAAGGATCACACACACTACACTTAATTTGTCTAACACGGGTACTTTATTCAAAGCATGTTAGTTTAAGTAATTGCTACATTTATTTCCGTATCTGCTACTGAATGCTTTAGACAGCATGTCTATAGTGATCACACGCTTTGCTTAATAGACAATATGCCTATAGGACACTATAAAACACGCCTTTGGTATACTTATTTAGATATCATGACTATAGGATTAACTAATTAAATAGTTGCTTCTATTATTTTCCTTTATACTGCCTTATTTAGATGATATGCCTATAAGGATAAAGTGTTACAAAACCAAGTCTAATTGTCAACTATTAGAAATCTCGCCTATAGGATATTGTCACCCGCCTAGAAAGCATGCCTACAGGGATAAAGCATTTAAAATGAAGCCTAATTGTCAATTGTTAGAAAACCTGCCCATAAGATGTTTATTGACGAATTCACTGCCTATTTACACAAATGATTAGAAATCATGTCTATAGGACTTGCAACACTCTAATTTGCCTATACGTCAGAAATTATAGCATTGCCTATATAATACTGGAATCCAGAATAACATAGAAACATGCCTATAGGACACAACGATTCAAACACATCATAATGCCATATATTGCCTAATAAGAAATCTGTCTGTGTGCTTTTCCTGCTTATGCGTGGAGGTTACTTGAGCCCCTTTTAGTGCAATTATGTGCAGTCCTATCTGTTTTGATTGTCGCCTAGTTTTATCATTTTGAGCAACTGAGTTGAGTCGAGAACTACCAAATAGTAGGTCCAAAGCCTCCTGGACCCTAGGCATGGGATGGGTAGCATACGCATAGGGCACGACTTATAATTGAATTAGAATGATTTTAAGTAAACAACTTCAACATAGTAATCGGATAGCAGGAGATAATAGTCTGTGCCCGCTGAATAATATGAGCAACTCCTACCTAAAGGAAGTTGCGAAGTATTATTTATATTGCACGGGGTGATCCTTTCGGCTAAAAAACTTATGACCCCCCATTTTCCTTACATACTTGCTAAAAGGATTTATTCATTAAACATAGACCGACGCAGTTGTAATCCTTGTGATCTTTAAAACTTGTATCAATTATTCATATAGTTTAATAATATTTTTCCTTAAACTGGTTTACGTTATAATAGGACTTTCAACTTTGATATTTTTCTTTACTTATATGCTCACCTAGTTTAATCATATAATCCACATAGTGTAAAATTCGGCCGGGAACCACAGTTGTGGACCTCGAAAAGTGCCTAACACCTTCTCTTTGAGGTAATTTGAGCCCTTACCCGATTTTTGGTGGCGTTGACTAGTCAAACAGAGTTATTTGCAAATAGGTGACCTAACGCACCTCAAAAAGCATTAGGTGGCAATTCTTCTCTTTTAACACCCCCATTTAAAAGAGTTGTCACACATCGAAATCCGCTTTCGTGAGAAAACGAGGCGCGACAGTATGGCGACTCTGCTGGGGATACTTAGGCTCTTACCATAACGAACTTGACTTATGTGGATTACTTTCTTTGTTACATGCATATCTCTTCCCTTATTCACCTTTATTTGTTTAAAGTTACTATGGCATGCACATCCCTTTCCTTATTCTCCTTTGTTTTCTATGACATGTGTGACCGATCTCCATTTCTTTTCATCTTGACCGCTACATTATCCCTATTTCCTTACCTGCTTCATTACATTCTCGCACATTTTCATGAGCCAAACTAACTTCTTTCTTTTGTCTTTCTTTCTCTTTTCTCTTCTTTTCATGTTCACTTTGCTATTTTATTTACTGCTTCTTACATGCAAATACTTGGCAATGTGTTATTATTTTCGCATAAAGCATGCTCCACATCATACTCCACTCGTGCCAATTATCAACATAGCGGCGCTTGATGAGTGTCCGCGCTTTCCTAAAAATTACCCCTTTTAAAATCAAAAAGGCTTATTTGCGGTAGACTAGTCGATCAGCGGTGCAATCGACGGTCCCATGCCTTTCCCTCTCAAGTTGTCCACTTGGGAGTACCAGTCTAGACCATTCTAGAAACCCTACTCCAACTTGAAATGTACATGCATCATGCTAAACCTAGTACGGGTTGGAGCGTTATTAACGTAACAACCCGCTAAGATGAACCTTATCCAAAGTCCGCGCGGGATTTCCACAATCCCAATAGACACTATCATATTATGTGCATTACTTGGATAAAATGTGCCAACATGTTGATCATTATTGCGTAAGTAGTCAAATCTGGAGGGGGAAATGGCTAACCTTTGTTTGTTTGCAGAAAATGAAGCATGAAATCCCCAGGTTCGGTATGGTCCAAAACATCCCACCTTTACTACTTGTGAAATGAAGCAAATATTGGCATCAATTTTCTCCAAGTCTCTGTGTTGCTTAGGCCTACCTCAGGCAGAATGAGGTCCCCAAACTTAGGACATGAATTATTGCATGACTTTTGTGAAACATGTTTAAATATTGCAAACACTCTTTTATTTCACCTTACTAACTTGGTTACCTTTTGCTTTTTCTTTTCTTTTTGATTATTCCCATTCCCAAAGGTTGGTTCGTGCATACTGGTATCATCAGCATACCACACTAGATCCGGAGGTCCCCCACCTCCTCCTCCACCGAGCGACCCCAAAGGCAAAGGCAAGGGAAAAGGGAAAATGGATGATTTAAGCGGTATCAGAAAAGACAATGCTACTATGGTAGAAAACGTTGAAACTTCAGATGGCTGAAATACTCCGGGACAGAATGAGTTAGTCTTACATTTGGAGCAGAAAATCCTTGAACTACAGGGCGAGCTTGAGCAGGTCCGAAATTTGGCTAACCTCTCTCTTACTCTCAATGTTCCCGACATCAACTAGCAAAACCCGACTACCCAGAACCAAACACCACTATAAAACACACAAAACCATAACCCACCACCAAATCTTCCCGCACTACACCAGTATCCCGCACCTCCCCATAACCTTAACCCACCACCAGTACCAACCCCTCAACAACAACACCATCATCCAACTCAATACCCGCAAACCACTACTTATCACACTCCCCAAAATGCACCACAACCTACTCCCGATCCCCAAAACTCAACTAATGACCGCCCATATACCCAAGTTCCAGGAATCTATCAAAGCAATCTGATATATGTGGAAACCTTACCCCATACCCCGCATCAAACCCTATATATACTCGTATTAATAGAAAATGACCTGCCCATTAAAAATATGGCGGAGGAACTCAAGAAGCTCACTGATAGAGTCCAGAGTGTTGAAGGTGCTAAAGGCATTGAAGGTCTAAACTATGAGGACCTATGTATTTAGCCGGATGTGGAATTGCCGAAGGGTTCCAAACCCCCCAAGTTCAAAATGTTCGATGGTATTGGTGATCCAAAGGTGCATCTGAGAACATACTGCGACAAGCTTGTAGGAGTAGGAAAGAATGAACAAATCTGCATGAAACTGTCCATGCGAAGCCTTACAGGAGACGCCTTATCTTGGAATATTAGTCAAAACCCAAAGAAGTGGGTTAGTTAGGTGTGTATGGCGTCAGATTTTATGGATAGATTCAGGTTCAACACGGAAAATGCGCCAGATATTTTCTACATTCAAAACCTCAAGAAAAAACCGACATAAACCTTCCGCGAATATGCTACTCATTGGAGATCAGAGGCCGCAAAGGTAAGGCCGACATTTGAAGAAGAACAAATGAACAAGTTCTTTGTTAGAGCTCAAGATCCACAGTATTACGAAAGGTTAATGGTCATTGAAAATCACAAGTTTTCCGACATTATTAAGCTAGGAGAAAGAATAGAAGAAGGAATTAAGAATGGGATGATGACCAATTTCGAGGCACTGCAGGCCACGAATAAAGCTTTGCAATCAAGAGGCATTTCGAAGAAGAAAGAAGTGGGTGTCGTGATGGTAGCCTAGGGCCCTAAGTCTCCCCTCACATACCAAGCACCTACACCCACACATCAACCCTCATCCCTAAGATACCAACACCCTATCGCCACCTACCATACCTATAATACTCAACCTGCATATTACCATTCACCTCCACCCGCCCGCCAAAACTACCAGAAACCACGTCCAAATTTTGACCGCAGACCTCTTAGATTGATGAACCCATATACACCCCAATTGATGAACCCATATACCAATTGTATGAGAGATTGAAGGCCAGTAGTTATGTTACTCATGCCCCTGTTGTTGTTGTGGAAAATCCCTCCCAATGGATCAACCCTAACAAAACATGTACTTATCATTCAGGCATGAAGGGTCATACCATTGAGGAGTGTCTCACGTTGAAAGATAAGATTCAGACGTTGATTGACACTAAGGTCATATAGGCAAAGGAAGCTGCACCAAATGTTCGTAACCACCCTCTCCCGGATCACAGAGGTAAGGAAGTGAATGTGATAGAAACTGACGAAGGATGGGATCAAGAAGGGTCCATTAGACTCATTCAAGAGGGAGACACTCCTAAAACATCTCCGGTCACCCTCACGCCAGTTGTGGTGCAAACCCATACGCCATTTGAAGTTGAGGTAACTACACCCTTCACTGTGATGGTAGTTCCCACACCATCTTACAAGTTTGTTATCGTCCTGTGGGATTATGTTGCGGAAGCAAAAAGAAAGGGAAAAGCAAAAATGGAGGAAACAGGTGTCGCGCAAGGTATCACTAGAACTGGCAGAGTTTATACACCTAATAATCTAGGAGGAACAAGCAAGGAAGTTGCACCTAAGTCGCCTGTTGTCGAGACTGGCACTGACGATGTTTGGAGGAAGATACAAGCTAGGGAATACTCTGTTGTTGACCACCTGAACGAAACTCCTACTCAGATATCCATCTTATCACTGCTACAAAGCTCAGATGCGCACAGGAATGCTTTGATGAAGGTGTTAAGTGAAACTTATGTGCCCACCGGCATTACTAGTGGAAAGATGGCCAACATGGTCGGGAAGGTATTGGAAAGCCACAAAATCACTTTCCACGAAGATGAATTACCACCAAAAGGGCTAAGTCACAATAGGGCGTTGCACATCATGGTGCAATTTGAAGATAAATTCATCGCCAGGGTCTTCATAGATGGAGGTTTGAGTCTTAACATATGTCCACCGACCACTCTAAAGAGACTAGGTAAAGGCCTATACGAGATACGAATGGGAAGCATGAATATGAAGGCATTCGATGGATCTCAGAGAGCCACCATTGGAGAAATCAACCTCAGTCTACATATCGGTCTGACTTGGTTTGATATCGAGTTCCAGGTGTTGGATATATCTGCTACTTACAATCTATTGTTGGTACGACCATGGATACATGCCACTGGGGCAGTGGCTTCAACTCTGCACCAGGCTGTGAAATTTGAGTGGAATCATCAGGAGGTGATCATCCATGGAGATGGAAGCAACCCCATCTACACCAACTAGACTGTTCCGGTCATCGAAAGCAGAAGGAAGCTGGGTGGATAAACATACCACCGCATTGAACGGGTTAACACAATTGAAAGGACTGATGGTTGAGCAACAAGATAGAAAGCATACTGATGTGGACGGGGTATGAACCCGGCAAGGGTCTCGGCAAGAAGCTTCAGGGGATCACCAAACACGTACAACCACAGTACCATGGCACAACTTTGAGACTCGGATATGAATACACATGGCAAGAATACCAGGATTGGACACCTCCATGGCATGCTCCTTATTATCCATTAGAAATGCGTATAAGCATTCATCTATCACCGTTGGAGAAAGAAGAGTATATTAGATTCCTAAAGGAGTATGAAGACATCTTCGCATGGTCCTACAGCGATATGACTGCTTTAAGCACATCTATAGTATCTCACAAACTACCCACCAATCATATGTGTCCACCAGTAAAGCAGAAGCTTAGAAAGTTCAAGTCGGATATGAGTTTGAAGATAAAGAGGAGGTTACCAAGAAAATCAAAGCCAAGGTTCTCCGGGTGGTCGAATACCCGACTTGGTTGGCCAACATTGTGCCAGTTCCGAAGAAAGATGGGAAAGTTAGAGTATGTGTCGATTACCGAGACCTGAATAGGGCAAGTCCTAAACATGATCTCTCGTTGCCCAACATACACATATTGATTGAAAACTGTGCCAAGCATGATATCCAATCCTTTGTGGATTGCTTCACAGGATACCATCAGATTTTGATGGATGAAGAGGATGCCAAAAGGACATCCTTTATCACACCATGGGGAATATACTGCTACAAAATGATACCGTTTGGTTTGAAGAATGCTGGGGCCACCTACATGAGGGACATGACGACTATCTTCTATGACATGATACACAATGAAATAGAGGTGTACGTGGACGATGTTATCATCAAATATAAAAGGAACCCGGATCACATACCAGACTTGAAGAAATTTTTTGACCGGCTTAGAAAATACAATTTGAAGTTGAATCCTGCAAAATGTGCCTTCGGAGTCCGTGCTGGAAAGTTGTTAGGATTCATCGTCAATCGCCGAGGGATTGAGTTAGACCCATCAAAAGTATAAGTTATCCAGGACTTGCCGCCTCCAAAGAATAAGAAAGATGTGATGTGTTGTTTAGGGTGCATCAATTACACCAGCCGCTTCATAGCACAATAAACCGTGATATGTGAGCCAATCTTCAGAATGCTAAGGAAAGATGCTGCAACAAGCTGGACTAAAGAATGCCAGAAAGATTTCGACAAAATTAAGGAGTATTTATCTAAACCGCCCGTGTTAGTCCCACCAAAACCAGGAAGACCTCTGCTACATTATTTGTCCTTGTTATATGGGGATTTTGGTTACGTTCTGGGACAACATGATGAAACGGGAAGAAAAGAGCGGGCGATATATTATCTGAGCAAGAAGTTCACACCTTATGAGGCCTGGTACTCTTTGTTGGAATGCACCTGCTGTGATTTGACATGGATAGCTCAGAAGTTGAGACATTATTTCTATGCATACACTACATATCTCATATCAAGGATGGATCCGCTAAAATATATCTTTCAGAAACCCATGCCTATGGTAAGTTAGCGAAGTGACAAATATTGTTGAGTGAGTTCGACATTGCCTATGTAACTCAGAAGGCAGTCAAAGGGCAAGCATTGGCAGATCACTTGGCAGAAAATCCCGTAGACGGAGAATACGAACCACTGAAAACGTATTTTCCCGACGAGGAGGTATCATTTGTAGGAGAAGATATTACCGAGGCATACGATGGTTGGAGGATGTTCTTCGACGGAGCAGCAAACTTCAAAGGAGTAGGTATCGGAGCTGTCTTAGTATCAGAAATCGGTCAACACAATCTGGTATCTGCAAAACTCAGGTTTCCATGCACCAACAATATGGCGGAATATAAGGCATGCATCTTGGGCCTCAGATTGGATATTGACATGAACATTCAGGAGCTGCTGGTAATCAGAGATTCGGATCTTTTAGTGCACCAGGTTCTAGGGGAATGGGCTGCAAAGAACACTAAAATATTGCCATATTTGCACTGTGTACAAGAGCTGATCAAGAGGTTCACAAAGATAGAATTGAAACATGTTCCAAGGATTCAGAATGAGTTCGCAGATGCATTAGCCACTTTGTCTTCCATGATACAACACCCAGATAAGAATTTCATCGATCCTATCCCAATAGGAATTCATAAGCAGCCAGCTTATTGTGTTCATGTTGAAGAAGAGATTGACGGAAATCTGTGGTTCTACAACATCAAGGAGTATTTGGAAAAGGGAAAATACCCAGAGAGTGCTACCCATACTCAAAAGCGCACGCTTCGCAGATTAGCCAACCATTTCTTTTAAAGTGGAGGAATTCTGTATAGAAGGACTCCTGACCTGAAATTACTGCAGTGTGTCGATGCCAAGGAGGCGTCCAGATTGCTCGAGGAAATACATGCCGGAACCTGCGGACCCCACATAAATGGTTTTGTTTTGGCCAAGAAAATATTAAGAGTAGGGTATTTCTGGATGACTATGGAAACGGACTGCATCAAATATGTTCAAAAGTGTCACCAATGCCAGATATATGTTGACATAATATGAGTACCACCTAACGAACTTAATGCAACAAGTTCGCCCTGCCTTTCTCTGCTTGGGGTATGGATGTCATCAGACCAATTGAACTCGTTGCTTCAAATGGACATAGGTTCATTTTGGTGGCCACGGACTACTTCATAAAATGGGTTAAAGTCGCATATTATAAAGCTTTAACTAAGAAGGCTGTAGCATATTTTGTTCGGGATCGCATCGTTTGCCGATTTGGGGTACCAAAGTCAATCATTACTGACAAAGCCACCAATATCAATAGCGATTTGATGAAATCCATTAGAAAAACATTCAAGATCAAGCATCGGAACTCTACACCATGCAGGCCACAAATGAACGGAGCCGTAGAAGCCGCCAACAAAAACATCAAGAAGATATTGAGGAAAATGGTAGAAAATTAAAAACAGTGGCACGAGAAGCTACCATTTGCTTTACTCGGGTATCGTACCACAGTTCGTACATCAACTGGGGCAACTCCCTATCTACTGGTTTATGGTACTGAAGTCGTTATTCCCGTCGAAGTGGAAATCCCTTCCTTAAGAATCATACAAGAAGTCGAGCTCAGCAATGCGGAATGGGTACGAAGCCGCTATGAACAACTAGCTCTCATTGATGGAAAACGAATGAACACAGTATGTCACGGTCAACTCTACCAGAACATAATGGCAAGAGCATTCAACAAAAAGGTCAGGTCGAGGAAATTCACGCTGGGGCAGTTGGTGCTAAAGCGAATCTTCCCACATCAGGATAAAGCAAAGGGTAAATTCTCACCCAACTGGCAGGGCCCTTACGTGGTTCACCGGTTGTTAACAGGAGGAACACGTATACTTGCAGAAATGGATGGAGAGATTTGGCCAAAACCTACAAATTCGGACACAGTCAAGAGATACTGTATATAAGAGTTTGTTTGCACTTTCTATTTGATGTAACTGAACTACGCTTGACCTGATTCCATTTAAGAGTGGATACGTAGGCAGCCCTATGGATTTGGTCACATCATAATAAAATCTTCATTTTTCCTATGGTCAGAAATTGGGGCAAGATCTCGAGTTTGCCCGATCTCATCACGTTTGGAACCGCCAAGGAATGTGTTTCCAGAAGTATGCATTTAAACAGGGGTAGAATTTTGAGGAGGATCCTCAAAATTCTGAAGCAAGGAGGTTGCAACGTCTCAAAATGCGTCACAGTCACCGGTTCATCAAAATTATTTGATCTCGTACATTATCGCATATTTGAAACAACTACATTTCCATAAATAATTTGTCAAATGCATGCATATTTTTCGAAAATTTTGTTTCTATGGCAGCCAGATGTTACCCAGGGTGACTCAAGCAGGGCCTCAAGGCAAGAGTAAAGGTGAAGCAAGGAATTGAGAGCATGAACCAACCTTTTCCCCGCAAAACTCACGATTTTTCTTTGGATGCAGGCACAATGAGCATAACAGGAACGTCCGCAAATACATACACATAACAGGATCACTATCTTCATAACGACAAAAGTCGCCAAACGCAAGCACATCAAGCTAAGAAATGCTTTACCCTATCGCATTTAGTCATTGCTTTTCTTGCTTAGGGCTAAGCACTTCCCTCATCATTGCATAAGGCTAAGCACTGCCTTCCTTTGCATGAGACTAAACATTGTCTCCACTTCTTCTATAGGGGTAAACATTGCCCTCACCTTGCATAAGGTTAAGCACCGCCCTCATCATTTCATAAGGCCAAGCACTGTCTTTCTTTGCATGAGACTAAGCATTGTATCAATATCTTGCATAAGACTAAGCACTGCCTCTATTATTGCATAAGGCTAAGCACTGCCTTCCTTTGCATGAGATAAACATTGTCTCCGCTCTTTGCATAGGGTTAAACATTGCCCTCGCCTTGCATGAGACTAAGCACTGCCTCTATTATTGCATAAGGCTAAGCACTGCCTTTCTTTAGGCATGAGACTAAGAATTGTCTCCATACCTTGAATGAGGCTAAGCATTTCCTCCATTATAGCATACGGCTAAACATTGCCTTCTTCGCATGAGACTAAACATTGTCTCCATCCTTTGCATGAGGCTAAGCACTGCCCTCATATCATACAAGACTAAGCCTTGTCTTGTCTCATCCTCGCATATGACTAAGCATCATTTGTTTCCTCTATCACACGATCGATATTACCACATCTTTGCATTTCATGGGTTGAAACATCTCCACATTGTTCGAAGGCATCATAGTCCGAAGGCACCATCCTCATAGCGTGAAGACACCACTCCATGGCCTGAGGATCTCTCAAAACTGTACATCATTATTCAAAGGCGTCATAGTCCAGAGGCATCATCCTCATAGCCCAAGGACACCATTTCATGGCCTACGAATCCCTTATTATACGCTTCATGGCCCAGGACGTCATGGTCTAAGGACATCATCCTCATCGTCCGAAGACAACCTTCATGGTCCGAAGGGAATTTTCATTATGTTTAACTTTTTGCAATAACCTATATATATATATATTTGTGTACATCATGTTTTAAGTTTTTGCAGTTAACTCGGGAGGTAACCATTCTACAAATAGGAGCAATTTTCGCTCCGGTTTCCGTTCACAACGTTCACATCCCTGACTATCTCAAACGTAACCGGCGGCCATTAATTGAATGCCCGTTTTTCCCATAACCGCTCAAATACGTGCCTTATATAACCATAACGTTCAAAATTGCATCCATAGCTCCACCTAAAATTATCCGTTACTTGCGATGCTACCCTCTTATAATAACTCCATCGGTTTCGTTCGTCGTTGGATCCATAACTACATTCGACCTGATTCCCGTCATACCAGGGATATGTAGGCGACTCAAGAACCAGGGTTTGGCCCCCAGTTTTTTCAAAAATACATCATTCCTCACTCAATTCGGATAAAATTGGTCATCATTTTCTTTACCCGACAACTCTTTCATCATTCCCGGGTATAGAGGGGCAGCTGTTGATACCCAATTTTGCCCTAATATTTTTCAAATAAGTATATATACTTTTAAAATGTCATTTTGAATCATTAATTAATTTACAAGTGTTATACAAGTATTTTCTATAATTTTTCATAATTTTTAGAGCTTTAAAAATTAATTTCTTTACATTTAAATTAGTTGATTATTTATTAATTATCTCTTTAAATTATTTTGAGATGACTTAATCATCTAAATTTATTATTTGTATCCAAATATAGGTTTCCTAATATTTTACCTCATTTTTACATAATTATGTTAGTATTTTTAGGCTATTTACACAATTTTGCAATAATAGCCTATATGCTATGCATAATTACATTTTATTCACATTAATTTTTTTCCAAATAGCATTTTTAATATTTTTGTAATGTTAACTTATTATTTTCAATCACTTTGTTGCACAAGTGATATCTTATTATCTATTAAATAGTTTTATAAATTATTTTATTAACAATTTTTGCATATTTTAATTTGTAGCCCAATTTTAAGTTACTTTCGAACCAAAATCAAGGCCCAAACACCTGATCCAATACCCCAAGCTACCCTGGACCAAACCAAACGACCCTTTTTATTTCAACCCGGTCGTGATCTATTTACTCGACCCGCCCCACTTCCCTTTAATCATGATCGTTGATCTCAGATGATCAACGGCCCATAATAATCCCTACCCTTTCCTTATACCCATTTATCCTGAAACCCTAACCAGTTTCCCTCACCCAGCCACCCCTTCATTCTCTCATCTCCACTCTCACACTAAACCCTAGCCGACCATGGAGATCCCTTCTTATTCTTTCCTTATACGCGTCCATACGCGGGTTTACTTACCTTTCTTGCTACTATTACTCATTTTATGGTAACTTTCGTTACCATTTCACTTATGGCAAGCCAAATTCTCACAAATCCGATTTTGATTCTATGATTCTGAGTGCTATTGTGGTTCTATACACTGGAGAAGAGAAAATCTCTCTTGTATATGGTATATCTCTATTGATTCCGCCATGATTGGGGCTTGTGAATGATTTGCCCTAAGTTCGACTCCAAATAGGGTTTGGATTTTGATTTTTCTTTTATTGGTCCTATTACAAATTGCATGCGATATTTTTTTCCTGATTTAGGTTTAATTTATTGTTTTCTATGTTTGTCCGTCTTAATTTGAACACTATATAAACCCCTCCCCAATTTTTCCTTTGGAGAGACCTTAGACCGAAATTAACTATTGTTACTCTCTTATTCTCTCATTCTATATACTATTCTAAAATTTGAGACCTTGGCCGGCTGAAAGCCAAGGTCACCGGAAATTCGATTGTTGCTCTTTCTCAGTGCGAGCACTGTCCGGGATTCACTTGAAACCCTTGGAAACTTTGACGCAGTGAGATTTTGGGTGTTGCTATTCTTTTGCTATTAACGATTAAAGTACTGCTGGAAATTGTTCTTCTTACTTACTTGTCCATTAATTTGTAACTGGTAAGTACCTTGACTCTTCCAATTCTATTCTCAGTTATGGTCATGACCTGAATACTATGTTTGTTCGAATTTCTTGAACCTATGTGATTAAAACATGTTGTTGCCTTTGTTTGCAATCCTATCTATTTCAAAGCTAGCCTATAGTCCTGTATTCTTTAGCATCTAAATTTGCTTAAATCCTGCACTTGGATATCTGCCCACTGTATACATATCTCGACCATCTTAAACCTACTTAGTCCACTATGTCTATGCACACATGAGTTTCCTATGTATGTTGCTTCCTCATATTCATGTATTGTTCTGAACTATTGTGTTAAAACTTTGGGGTCCTTACTCATGCCCAGATTTTGCTCGACTATACTTCGCTATGCTAAGTCATTTAAGCATAACTTGCTACTTGATCATGTCTGTATTCTAAACCCTTCAGACAAAGCATTCTACTCGTGAACCCCAGTCCTCATTATGGTTGCCTGCTTTACTACTATCTTGTTCTGTACACTCATATCTGCTAATGCTAAGATTGCTCAAGTTTAATGCCTATGGAGCTTTGATGTGCAAAACTGAACTTTCTATATGTGATCAATTTGTATTAAATACTTGTTTGATGACTAGTTGTGGTGTTGAGTTTGTAATAATGTTGACCCTGAGATTCTGTATTAGGTTTCTTTAGTAATACCTCTACATGTCCTGAATTTGTCTACAAATCTTAGTTTTGCCCTGTCTTGAATCCTTATGAAGACTGTAATGATATCTACCCCAAAGGGGAGTCTCTCGAGCATGTCATTATCATTTGTTATTCCATGTTCAGCTCCTTGCTTTATGAATTCATGTTTCCTATAACTACTCTGGTGCATCCTGAGAAATCCATGCTTTGAACTTGTTTGCATCACCTATGTGCTCATTGTAAGGTTTTTATACATGCATGTTGTCATCCCTAAGGTGACACTTAGAAAATCTTTCTGCTGATAATTGTAATAATGGGAATCCATGTGTCTTTGCCTGAACCCTGAGCTATATGAATGACGCGCCTTATATCCCCAAGTTCCTGTTATTCGTTAATGGGTAAGCAAGGCAATTGTTTTCATGTTTGGGGCCTGGCTTATTGGGCTGTGCGTATTATTGGATCTGAGCATTTATCAGACGGGCTTGCAAGCCTGGATATCGGGCACGTTCGTTATGCAAGAGTACTGCTGGTGAAGGCCCAGAAGGGCATTGCTGGGTTACTTTGTACTTGTGTTGGGCCTGTAAATATTGTATTTGGACCTGTAATAGCCCTACTAAGTTCGTATTCATTTTATTGTTCTAACTGGTCCTGTAATAATTTGTAAACAACAGTAGGGGTATTAATGAATAGGGGGTTGGGATATTCTAATACTTGCATGAATGGGTAGAAAACATGCCTCTAAGATCTGCGTGATCTATTTGCTATTTTGTTCAATATGCCTGTATGTTATTTAGTTTCATATATCGTACACTAATAGAAATCATGTCTATAAGGATCATACACACTGCACTTAATTTGTCTGACACGGGTACTTTATTCAAAGCATGTTAGTTTAAGTAATTGCTGCATTTATTTCCGTATCTGCTACTGAATGCTTTAGACAGCATGTCTATAGTGATCACACGCTTTGCTTAATAGACAACATGCCTATAAGACACTATAAAACATGCCTTTGGTATACTCATTTAGATATCATGACTATAGGATTAACTAATTAATCAGTTGCTTCTATTATTTTCCTTTATACTGCCTCATTTAGATGATATGCCTATAAGGATTAAGTGTTAGAAAACCAAGTCTAATTGTCAACTATTAAAAATTCTGCCTAGAAGATATTGTCACCCGCCTAGAAAGCATGACTATAGGGATAAAGCGTTTAAAATTAATCCTAATTGTCAATCGTTAGAAAACCTGCCCATAAGATGTTTATTGACGACTTCACTGCCTATTTACACAAACTATTAGATATCATGTCTATAAGACTTGCAACACTCTAATTTGCCTATACGTCAAAAATTACAGCACTGTCTATATAATACTGAAATGTAAAATCATATAGAAATCATGCCTATAGGACTCAACGATTCCAACATGTCATAATGCCATATATTGCCTAACCATAAATCTGTCTGCGTGCTTTTCTTGCTTATGTGTGGAGGTTACTTGAGCCCCTTTTATTGCAATTATGTGCAGTCCTATCTGTTTTGATTATCACCTAGTTTTATCATTTTGAGCAACTGAGTTGAGTCTAGAACTACCAAATAGTAGGTTCAAAGCCTCCTGGACCCTAGGCATGGGACGAGTAGCGCACACATAGGGAACGACTTAGAATTAAATTAGAATGATTTTAAGTAAATAACTTCAACATAGAAATCGGGTAGCAGGAGATGATAGTTTGTGCCCTCTAAGTAATATGAGCAACTCCTACCTAAAGGAAGTTGCGAAGTATTATTTATGTTGCACGGGGTGATCCTTGAGGCTAAAAAAATTTAGGACCCCCCATTTTCCCTACATGCTTTCTTAAATTATTTAGTCATTAAACACAGACCGACGTAGTTGTAATCCTTGTGATCTTTAATATTTGTATCAATTATTCATATAGTTTAATAATATTTTACCTTACACTGGTTTACGTTATAATAGGACTTTCAACTTTAATATTTTTCTTTACTTATATGCTCGCCAAGTTTAATCATATAATCCACATAGCGTAAAATTCGACCGGGAACCACAGTTGTGGACTTCGAATATTGCCTAACACCTTCTCTTTGAGGTAATTTGAGCCCTTACCCTATCTTTGGTGGCGTTGACTAGTCAAACAGAGTTATTTGTAAATAGGTGCCCTAACACACTTCAAAAATCATTAGGTGGCGACTCTTCTCTTTTAACCCCCCCCATTTAAAAGAGTTGTCACACGTCAAAACACGTTTTCGCGAGAAAACGGGGCACGACATGGTCGATTCCAACAACTTTATAGTTCAAAATTCAAGTTTTCTTTGTAAAAATACATTTAAACTTTTTGAAAATCAAAACGGGCCACGCATATAAGTCATGTATCATCAAATTAAGCTATTCAAGGTATCAAATCACGAAACAGAAAGCTAGAATTCAAAATGACCTATCGGGTCATTACAATATATATCTAGCTCATACTTTTTGATTTTGCAGAAAAAGAAAAGAGGGCGAGATGTATCTCATGTTGAGGTCTTTGAGGAGACATATAAGAAAAAACAGATGATACAAGAGAAGAATGTGTTGAACCGCGTACGTCGGAGACATAGGTAAGATTCTAACTTCAAGATTTTTATTTTTATTAATATTAGTTTGTTTATATAAGGCTTATTATTTTTATTTCGGGAAGGGTATCATAAAAGTTTGTATGAACGGTGGCAAACTCGGCGTGCTTCAGCCTAACCATATGACTTTAATATGGACAAAAGTGGCAGGTGGAGTTAAAAAAAAGGTTGAGTCTACGGACTTGGAGTACGATGGTCCTCATGCCGTCCAAACGCATTGTTCCCCGGTGCTTCTACTTCACAAAATCAAGAAGAGATAGAATCTATGCGAAAATAAATTCAAGATTTGGCGCAGTAATGGGAAACACGTAATGCAACATTTGCTAAGATGAAGAAATTTATGAACAAATATGGCATTGATCTATTTGAGGAGGAGGAGATTGAATTTTACGAGGAGTAGTACTTTGGTTGTGTGTTTTGGTTATGGATATTATGTTTAGACTTGGTTGTGATAAACATGATCTGATTGAAGGTTTTTAGACTTGAAAGAGGGCATGAAGTTTATACTTGATTGCGGTTTGATTGCAGTGTTTAGACTTGTTTGAAGATTTTTGAATGCTTACGCTAGTTTTTGGATATTTTTAGGTACAAATGTTATGTTTAATACTTAAATAGTTTGTGGTTTGTGGGTTTGTGGTTGAAATTGTGATATTTATTGTTTGGCTGGATTGGTTGGTTGTTTTTTCGTTTGAAAGGTGATGTAGCTGAAAATACAGTAGAATTCTGCCTAAATTTACATAATTTCCCAACAGATTTTTGACCACTGTGATCAAAAATATATCGAGCTTTGCTAGTTTTCCATCCGAAGTGGTCGATATAAGAATATTAATTTTTTAAAATTTTTAGATTTCTGACCGAAATGGTCAGAAATTAAGTATAAATTTATTTTATTTTCTAATCGAACATGATGCTGAAAGTTGCACTATAAATACTTTACGTCAAATAAACATATCTTTAATATTACTATATTGCGTATTGTAATTTAAGTAATTATAACACTTAATAATTACACAACGACATCCTTAGAGTCGTATCTCTCCCATGAAGTAGGAGAGAAGAAAATGAAATATGTACATGACGTTATTTAGGTATGACTATGATTTAACGTTACTTAAGTATTTTCAGTTAGAAAAAATTATAATTGTACTATGCTTTTTATATAGTTTTTAAATATATAACAATATTTAAAAACGATATTCAAACTTACACATCAAATGAGATATTGTATACCTTCTGAATTTTGCAATAAATTCCAAAATCCTCTTTTCGAGTTGAAACACTTTGTATTTGGCTAAATTATTTAAGAAGTATTTTGAGTAGTATCAAAAAATAGTTTGTGTTTGATCAATTTGGTAAAAAGGATATTTTTTATGTATCAAATTATAGTTTAATTTGTACCTTATACCCTGAATTTTGAGATTTATTCCAAAATTATCACGACCCGAAATTCCAACCTTGGAGTCGTGATGGCGCCTAATGTCCAGTTGCTAGGCACGCCAACATTAGTACACAACTATTCATTTTAAACAATTTTTAAAAAAGCGGTTTAATAAGAAGCAAAGTTGTAGAACATCAAAATAAATATAATATAATTCAAACGTCATCTAGTCTAATTCCGGAATCTGGTGTCACAAGTATATGAGCTACTAAAAGTGCTATAACCAATGTCTGAATGAAAATACAACTATTTGAATGAAATTAAACAGTACAAAAGATAAGAAGAAGGGGACTTCAGGACGCTGTGCAGCTCTACCTCAAGTATCTGGATGAATAGCAGTCCAAGTAATGCCTCCACTAGACGCTACTGGGACCGACATCATAATCTGCACAAGAAGTGCAGAAATGCAATAAAAGTACCACCGACCCCATGTACCCCGTAAGTGTCGAGTCTAACCTTGATGAAGTAGTGACGAGGCTATAACAATGCACTCACTATAAATATGTACGAGTATAAGTAAAAATAATAGCAAAAATAGAGGAAACAATAGTTGACATAAAGAAAATCAGAACAATAAATACACAACAGAAAGCCCCAGAATAAGATCTATGCTCAACTTCTCAACACAACACGGATTCGGGACCAACAGTTAACAACAGTCATTATGTATTCTACATTGCAGCGCAACCCGATCCACAAATATATATGTACAAATACCATTGCGGCGTGCAATCCGATCCCAAATAATATAACCAATATCCATTGCGGCGTGCAACCCGATCTCAAACAAGAATACCATTCTTTGTTGCGGCGTGCAACTCGATCCCAAATAATAATATCAATATCTGTTGCGGCGTGCAACCCGATCCTAAATATAAAACATGTATGTACAAAACTAAAACCAATCACGGCGTATTTCACAATAAAACTCAATAAGAAAATTAAACAAATAAAGATGTAAAACATATAAAAGTGGCTATCTAACAATATACAAAACATGAGGCAAGTAAAGGCAATCAAAAAAAGAAAGACACAGATTCATGGAAGCATATAGCAAATTAAGGCATGTAACGAATAAAAGCAAGAATTTAACAAGTAAGGCAAGTAGGAATTAAAGCATTTAACACGAGTAACATGTATGAACCTACCGGAGTTGTCAAAATATTGATCCGAGGTCGTTTACCAACAATATTGACCGTGGTCAACTCTAGCCTCATTTTAAATCAAAAAATATATATTTTTAAAAGTTTCACATAAAAGCTTTCTGAAAAGCAACACGGATCACGCATGCGAATCAATTAACATCAAATAAAGATATGAGAGGTCTTGCAATACGGAAAATAAGGCTAGTACTCAAAATGACCTATTGAGTCGTCACATTCTCCACCTCTAAAAGAAACGTTCGTCCTCGAACGAACATAGAAAAGTACCTGGACTGGTAAAAAGTTGGGGGTATCTACTCCGCATATCGGAATCAGACTCCCATGTAGTGTAATGACCTGATCGGTCATTTTGAGCTCTAGCATGCCGTTCAGTGGTTTGAGTCCATGAGTAGTTTTACTTCATGTTTTATGACTTGTACGCGTAGTCGGAATCGAATTTCGGGAAGTTCAGAGTTGATTTGGATGGAAAATTCTAATTTCGAAAGCTTTAAGTTGGAACAATTAACTAAGATTTGACTTTATAATAAACAACCTCGAAATCGAGATTTGAAGGTTTCAATAGATTCGTATGATGATTTCATACTTGGGCGTATGTCCGGGTTGAGTACCGGGTGGTCCAGAAGTATTTCAGCGTCTATTATGGAAGATTGGCATTTGGGAAGTTTAAGAAATTCTTGAGTTTGATTTGAAATGAATTTTGGTATTATCGATGTTCGTTCGAAGATCCGAGCCTTGGAATTGGTTCATATCGTGATTTGTAACTTGAACGTAAAGTTTGGCGCCATTCAGGGATATTTAAGTGTAATTCGTACGCGTTCGGCGAAGTTTAAAGGTTGAAAAGTTGAAAGAAATGTTTTGGCCATCGATTTGTAATTTTGATGTTGTTTGACGTGATTCAACGTTTCAACTAAGTCCATATCGTGTTGGTATGTTTGGACGGGGTCCCGGAGGCCTCGAGTGTGAATCAGATTGGAAACGGATCGAGTTTGGAATTGGAGGAACTACTGAAGCTTAAGGCTTCTGGTGCGATCGCACCTGCGAGGTTATGGCCACAGGTGCGAGACCGCAGAAGCAGCCCAGGGGTCGCAGAAGCAGTAGGGAGTGAGGCTGATCGGATGCGCAAGTGCGAGGTTTGTGCCGCACCTGCGAGATCGCAGATGCGGGAAAGGGGTACGCAGGTGCGACGGGGTGTGAGTTCGTTGTTTTCGCAGAAGCGGATCCCTAGTCGCAGGAACGACTCCGCAGAAGCGGAGTCTGGTCTGCAGATGCGAAGGCAGGAGTGCTGAAGGGGGGCCGCATAAGTGGAACTTTTGGCCATAAAAGCAGTCAAGTGGCCGCAGATGCGATGATCGCTGGGCAGAAGGCTTGTTTAAGTGTGTGGGTTTGGCTCATTTTTATTTCATTTCTTCCATGGGAGCCGGCCTTGGAGTGATTTGGAGTGTCATTTTCATCGTCAATCATGAGGTACGTAATTTCTTCAACTTGTGAGTTAAATATACGAATATGGGCTTGTAAATGCATGAAAAATTATGGAAATTGTGGGATTTTGATAGCAACCCTAAAATTTGGTATTTTTGGATTTTGACCATGAAATTAGACATGGAATTAGGAATAAATTATGTATTTGAGTTCGTGGTATTATGGGTAATGAAAATCTTCGAAAATTTTCGAAATCCGAGCACGTGGGATCGAGTGTTGACTTTATCGACGTTTCGAGCTGAGTTGGTGATTATTATAAATTGATTAATTATGGGTAATGGGGTATATATTTATGGATTTGCACATTATTTGACTAATTTTGGAGAGACGGGCATCAGTTTGAGGTGTTGGAGTAGCGTCGGAGCTGGCTATGGAACTTCGGAGCGAGGTAAGTCTCCTGTCTAACTTTGTGAGGGGAAAACTACCCCTAGGTGATGTATTTGATATGTGCTACTTATTGCGGGGGCTACGTACGCACGAGGTGACGAGACTCCATATGTAGCTAGATTCATGTTATGTCCGGGTAGACTTAGATTCCCGTCATGCTATAACTGTACTATTTGAGTTGTCCCTTGCCTATTAAATTCTATTATTTACGTTGCGACTTGAGACTAGACTTGCGTAGAGTGATAGACTTGCTATTGTAGAGATTTGAAGGGCTTCATGATTAGCCGCGGAATAATTGTACCCCTCTTACGAATTTCTCCCGTGTTATGCGTTTTCCTTGAAAGGCTTTCCTTAAAATTTTATATCTCACACGTTTATTTGTGGGTGGGGTCAAGGACCCGTTAAAACTTCTTAATCTAATAGGATCGGTCCGTTCTCCTCGACAGTATAATAGATACATCTATGGTTTGTGCCGTTCGACCCTCGGCAGTGCGCACATTATGATAGGATCGGGCCGTTCGTCTCGGCAGGATTATGTATCACACTCTCATGGGAGCGGAACGTTCGCCTCGACAATATAATAAATGTATCTATGGTTCATTCCGTTCCACTCTCGGCAGTGCATACATTATGATGGGATCGGGTCGTACGCCTCGGTATTTCTCTAAAATACCCTTATGAAATCGTGCGTAATATTTGACAAGAAGCTAGTATATGTGTGAGTTTTCCTGATTTGAACTGTGATGACCTATCCGGTGAGGTCAATTATATATATACTCCGATTGAGGAGGTAACTACTAGCTGATAGCTTTAGTTTATTGTTGAGAGCAGGATTTTACCACGTATTTATACTTGTTATTTCGTTTATTTACTCTGCCTCACATCTATATACTTCTATTGTATCTGTCTTATTGGACCACTAGTAAGTGTCGATGTCGACCCCTCGTCACTACTTCTCTGGGGTTAGGCTAGATACTTACTGGGTATGCGTTGATTTACATACTCATGTTACACTTGCTGCACTTATTGTGCAGGTACATATAAGTCTGGTGGTCTTTTGGGCGCAAAGACGCGGCTATTGCGGGGACTTTACCGTGAGCTGTATTCCATGTTACGATCCGCATCCTGTAGAGTCTCCATCAGAGTTATTTATATTCTCCTCTCTTATTTGTATTCCAGACAGATGTTGTATTTGGTTATATTTCCTAGTTGATGCTCATGCACTTGTGACACCGAGTTTTGGGGGTTCCTACTATTTGTTCATTATTATAGTTCATGTAATTATTACCATTTTACCTTGAAAATTATATTTTTATATAGGAATTGGAAAAATACAATCATGGGTTTTGCACGAGTACCAGCTTTTATACTATTTGATTAACGGGAAATATGATTTCAAAAGTAAATATAATGAGTAATTAAATTGATCAATCACCGTTGGCTTGCCTTGTCACGCCTCAAAACCGAGGAGCGCGACCGGCGCTCAACCGAGTGAACCTGACCGAGCAAGTCTGTTAGATTCCTTCGGCCCAAACTCATTCATGAATAAAGAGAATATATATTTTCCTTAATTAAACAATAAAGTGGTCATGTCTGCAATTACTAATTTCTTACCATAAGTTTCACCATTTTTAAAGTATCAAATGGACAAGTAATACAACCGCAACATAGCATAGTTTGTCTTTCCCAGCACCAATACACAACCCACACTATGTCTACGGAGCCTCTATATATAAAGAAGAGTACAATGATAATGCCGGCAATAAGGCCCCGACTATACTTCATACAGAATACACAAAGTACAAAAGATTCATGACCTCGGAATGAAGTGGGGCTCACCAAGTCAGCTGGGAAGAAGGTGCACTGCTATCACTAACCAATATCCCCTGCTGTGGAACCACCTGCATCCATTGAAAGATGCAGCATCCCCGGCAAAAGGGACGTTAGTACTGTCGAATAGTACTAGTATGTATAACTAAACACCCTCTCAATAGAATGACAAATAATACATATAAGATTATCATAATATCAATGAAAGCCTTAATTAACATCAAACCTCAATTTAGGATCAAGACAGTATTCGAATTAATTTCCATATCTCACATTGGGAGATTTTTAGTATCGATATACCATTGTCCATAATACCATTATACACAATACCAGTACCACCGTATTCTTAGCACAGAGTTCTATCACGACCCGATCGGCTAGGCCATCTCATTAGAGACATCAACCACAATTTCTCTCAATATCAATACCACCGTATTTAACACGGAGTCCGATCACGACCCGATCGGCTAGGCTATCCATTAAGGACATCAATCATAATTACAATTTCAATTATAATTTCCAGCACAATCACCACCATGTATGCGGCATGGTGTCCGATCATGACCCGATCGGCTAGGCCGTCTTATTTGAGACATCAACCTTTTTATATCAATCATCGCATTTCATAATACTTTCACATCTTTTCATTTCATTAGCACTAGTGGCCATAATTATAAGATCATTCTTGGCACATTGGCCATATTCAGTATTTCATGCTCACATTATCAATTTCAAATATCATCCTCGTCATCAACAACAAACACAATTCAAATCAAAGTGTGTAGTACACATGTGAGTAATTTAGAGTCTAATGCATATAGAGATATTTCACAAATTTGGCATAATAGCCTTCATTTGAACTTGAATTAAGGTCGAAACATTATTAATGCATAGCCCATATTTTAACACATCCTCAATTGGTAGCATAACATGAATAGAGCATTTGTAATGCTTGTTGAACATATATCGTTCAATCCAATCTTACTCGGAATAGCCTATTTCATAATGAATCACTCGAGACTTACATAATTTACATGAATATCGTGGGATTCAATTCTAAGAGAGAAGTTTAGCCAACATACTTCACTTGAGCTTCCTTACACTCTAAAACGTTCCCGAATTCTTAGCAACTTCAATCTATTGTAGGAATATAACAAATTGAATCAAAATTAGGAAGATGATCATGGTTCTAGCTCACTTGAGCATTTTATCAAACACTAGGTGTGCATAAGGTTTCAATGTCCTTTTTATGAAGGATTTTATCATCCCACAACCCAATCTTTACCATTTTTATCTCAACAATCTTCCTACACCCCTTGATAACACATGCATGTAAAATAAACAACTCTCATGCCCAAAAATTATCTTGCTAGTTACCCATTTTTAGAAAATTTTTAAATTAGGGTTTAGGGTGTAGAATCTTACCTCTAGGATGAAGACCTAGTGAGCTTCCCTTCTTAATCTTCCAAAACTTGAGCAAGAATTGAAGAAAAATTATTGAAGAACACCTTCTCACTCTAGCGCACTCTCTCTCACTCTAGAATATCACATTATGTCTCAAAAATAGCCCAAATAGTGTATTTAACGAAATAGGATCGGGTTTTAAAAACCCAAAAATTGAGCTCCGGAACAAGGTATGCGATCGCATAACCGATATGCGGACCGCATATCGGTTGCATAATTGGTTACAAAATAGCCAAAAGAATTGTCTGTGTATGCGGTCACTATACGGTCCACATAACTATTATGCGATCGCATAATTCACCGTATAACAGTTATGCGGTCGCATAGTCGATCACATAGTTGCTTCCAACTGACCCAATTAACTGCCTCACTCTGCGTCCATTATGCGGTTCGGAGAGTGGTTCTGCGGTCGCATAATGGACCGCAGAAATGCACTTTTCCGCCGAAAATTTTCCTTTCCTTTCCGGTACATTGTCCAACCCAAAAAGTCCAAGCTCGACACGAAGAATTTCTACAATCCTCAAACACGTAAGCCTAGTCGGGCACCATGAAATATTTTTTTCTTTGCAAACTTTACCGGGCTTTACACTTAAGTACTTCGAAATTTTTCGGGGTGTTACATTCTCCCCCGCTTAGGATTATTCGTCCTCGAATGAGGGTAAAATTCCGTCATTAGCATCTTATGCAACTCAGTTTGTTTCATACCACTTTCGAGCAACCCCAAATTTGACTAACTCCCAAAATCTTCAAAAATTTTGCCAGAGTTTCCCTTGTAACTTGGCCTATCCACCTGTCAGAGAGCCCCAGAAATACATCCTAACAACATATACGTATTCCAACGACATAACATAATACAAAACAACACCAAATGTGGTCTCATAAGCAATATATATCCAGAAAGGAACACCCTTAATGCCAATTGTTCACATGATATAAAATTCATAAAATGTAAGTCTTATAATCTTTTCATCGATCACAATTTTAAATACATGATCATTCAAACAAATAAGGATACTTTTTTTCATTTCTTCCTCGGCCTCCCAAGTAGCCTCTTCAACCTGTTGGTTTCGCCACAACACTTTCACGGAGGCAATTTCTTTATTTCTCAATTTTTGGACTTGACGATCAATAATAGAAACTGGAATCTCTTCGTAAGTCAATTTCTCATTTACCTCAATGGTCTCAACCGGAACAATGAGTGTCGGATCTCCAACTACTTTCTTCAACATAGACACATGAAACACCGGGTGTACTAATGACATCTCAGGTGGTAGCTCAACCTTGTACGCCACCTCACCGATCCTCTGAATGATTTTGTACGGTCTGACATACCCCGGACTCAATTTCCCTTTCTTACAAAATCGCATTACCTCTTTCATGGGGAAAACTTTCAAGAATACCCAATCATCTTCTTTGAACTCCAAATCCCTACGACGAACATCCGAATAGGATTTCTGATGACTATGAGCAGTCTTCAACCGCTCCTTAATGATTTTAACTTTTTCCATGGCCTGATGCACGAGGTCTGGCCCTATCAACTCTACTTCCCCAATTTCGAACCACCCAATGGGAGATCTACATCTCCTACCATATAAAGTCTTAAATGGTGCCATTTGAATGCTAGTGTGATAGCTATTATTGTAGGAAAATTCTCTGAGTGGTAAATGATCATCCCAACTACCTTTGAAGTCTAGAACGCAAGCACACAACATATCCTCAAGCATCTGAATAGTCCGCTCTGCCTGTCTGTCAGTATGCGGGTGAAAGGCTGTACTAAGATTCACCTGAGTATCCAAACCTTGCTGAAATTTCTTCCAAAAATTAGCTGTGAATTGTGCCCCCCGATCAGAAATGATGGAAACTGGGGTGCCATGCAACCTGACTATTTCTTTGATATACAGCTGAGCATACTGCTCCGCTGTGTTGGTAGACTTAACCGGAAAAAAGTGTGATGACTTCATGAGTCGATCCACAATCACCCAAATTGAGTCAAACTTGCACGAAGTGCGCGGTAATCCTACCACAAAGTCCATATTAATCATTTCCCACTTCCACATTGGAATTTCTATGTTTTGTGCCAACCCACCAGGCCTTTGGTGTTCGTCCTTCACTTGCTGACAATTCGGACATCTTGCCACAAAGTCCGCCAGATTCCTCTTCATATCATTCCACCAATAGACTTTCTTAAGATCATGATACATTTTTGTAGAACCAAGATGCACAGAATACCTAGAGGTGTGAGCTTCAGTCATAATTCTTTCTTGGAGACCATCCAAATTTGGAACACATAGTCGCCCTTGGTACCTTAGTGTACCATCATCCATGCCAAAAGAAAAGGCCATGGTCTTATGTTTATGAATCCCCTCTTTCAATTTCACCAATAATGGTTTGTTATATTGCTTCTCTTTGACTTCCACAACAAGCGATGATTCAACCCTATTTTGCACAATTACCTCTCCTTCACTAGAGTCCTCAAGACTAACTCCCAACCTAGCCAATCGGTGAACTTCTTTGGCCAATGGCCATTGATATTCCTCTAAGTGTGCTAAGCTACCCATATATTTTCGGCTAAGAGCATCCACCACAACATTAGCCTTCCCCGTATGGTATACAATATCAATGTCATAAATCCTTGAGTAATTCAAGCCATCTTCTCTGCCTCAGATTCAATTCCTTCTATTTGAAAATATATTGTAGGCTCTTATGGTCCGTGAATATATCCACATGGACCCCATATAAATAATGACTCCAAATTTTCAATGCAAATACCACCGCCGCAAGTTCTAAATCATGTGTTGGATAGTTCTTTTCATGATTCTTTAGTGGCCTAGAAGCATAAGCTATCACCTTCCCATGTTGTATTAATACACATCCAAGCCCGATTCTTGAAGCATCACAATATACCACAAATCTATCTATACCCTTTGGTAGAGTCAACACCGGTGCCGTAGTCAATCTTGCTTTCAATTCTTGGAAACTCTTTTCACAAGCATCTGACCATTGGAACTTAATTGCCTTCTGCGTCAATTTAGTCAATGGAGAGGCAAGAGTAGAAAACCCCTCCACAAACTTTCTGTAATATCCAGCTAAGCCTAAGAAACTACGAATCTCTATTTGAGTTGTAGGCCTCGGCCAATTCTTCACAGCTGAAATTTTCTAAGGATCAACCTTAATTCCCTCACTAGAAACTACATGACCCAAGAATAGGACTGATTCAAGCCAAAATTCACACTTTGAAAACTTTGCATATAACTGGTGCTGATGTAGGGTTTGCAGAACTACCCTGAGATGGTCAGCATAGTCCTCCTGACTTCGTGAATATAGAAGAATATCGTCAATGAACACTATCACAAAGGAGTCAAGGAATGGCTTAAAAATGCGATTCATAAGATCTATGAAGGCTGCTGGAGCATTTGTTAGCCCAAAAGACATTACTAGAAACTCAAAATGCCCATACCGAGTTCTAAAAGCTGTTTTCGGAATATCCCGCTCCCTGATCTTCAATTGGTGATACCCGAATCTTATATCGATTTTGGAGAAGTACCTGGCACCTTGCAATTGATCAAACAAGTCATCTAGCCTTGGCAGTGGGTACTTATTTTTGGCTGTTACCTTATTAAGCTACCGATAGTCAATACACATTCTCAGTGACCCATCTTTTTTTCTTACAAAAAGGACCGGTGCGCCCAAGGCGACACACTTGGCCGGATAAAACCCTTTTTCTAACAAATCTCTCAATTGTTCCTTTAGCTCCTTCAGTTCTGCCGGTGCCATTCTGTAGGGTGGAATAGATATAGGATGCGTGTCTGGCATCACATCAATTCCAAAATCAATCTCCCTGTCTGGTGGGATCCCAGGGAGTTCATCCGGAAAGACTCCCGAAAATTCATTCACAGCAGGCACAGACTCAAGTGAAGGTGCCTTAGCATCGGTGTCCGTAACCCGGACCAAATGGTAAAAACATCCCTTGTTGATCATTTTCATGGCCTTTAGGTAAGAAATAAACCTGCCTTTCGGCACTACATCATCACCCTTCCACTCAATAACTGGATCATTTGGAAATTCGAACCTAACAGTTCTGGTTCAGCAATCAAGCTTGGCAAAACAAGAATAAAGCCAATCCATCCCCACTATCACATCAAAATTGACCATTCTCAATTCAATAAGATCATCCACGGTGTCCCGACCATGCAACGTAACAACACAATCCCTATAAACCTGCGTGGCTAAAATAGACTCACCAACCGGAGTAGATACAGAGAACGGCTCATAAAGTTGTTCTAGTTCTATGACAAAGTGGAACCGGGATCAATAAGAGCATATACATCATGAGATTGGACAGTCAATATACCTGTAACAACATCTGGAGAAGCCTCTGAATTCTGGCGACCCCTCATAGCATAGAAACGGTCGGATCCTCCCGAACTCTGTGCTCCACCCCTAGCTGCACCATGCCCTGCGGGTGTTGGAGTGCCTCGAGCTGGAGGAGGTATTGCGGATGTAGTAGCTGCAGAACTGGCTGGCTGTGCCATGCCCCTGCCCGCACTCTGGTGGGACGAACGACAATCCCTCTGAATATGACCCCTCAATCCGCATCCTTAGCATATGGGTAAGTCCATGTAGCATATTCCTAGGTGCATCTTTCCACACCTAGAGCATGGGGGCTTCCTCTGCTGCTGGAATCTATCACCATGACCACCCTACTGATTGGATCCCATGTTGCCCTGACTGGGCCTGAAACGGCTCCACTGCTACTACTGACTAGGCCCTAATGGCGGTGCACTAGCCGAAGACTGAGTAAAGGACTATGATGGCCCTGACGACCCTGCTCTGAATTTTGACTTGCCACCAATTGAATAACCACCGATAGTGCCTATAGACAGGGCCTTATTACTACCCTCTCGCTCTATTCTGTTCCTTAATTTGCAGGTCTCTATGGCTTGAGCGAATGCCACCATCTTTCCATAGTTCATATCAGAATTCAAGGCTGTTGTAGCGGCCTCGTTAATTACCAAGGGACTAAGGCCCTGTACAAATCGGCGAACTCTAGCCTCCATAGTGGGCAGCATGTAAATAGCATATTTAGACAGGTACGCGAATCTCATATGGTAATCCCACACACTCAGGCTACCTTGCCTCAAGTTCTCAAACTCAGCAGCACGGGCCGCCTTAGTCTCGGCAGGCAAGAAATGATCAATGAAGGCATCGACAAACTCACTCCACCTCGTCGGAGGGCTCCCTTCTTCACGTTACTCCTCCCATAGTTCAAACCAAGAATATGCCACCTCTTTCAGGTGGTAGGAGGGCAATTCCACTGCCTTTGTTTTAGTAGCACGCATAACTCTGAGAGTCTTATGCATCTCATCAATAAAATCCTGGGGATCTTCCTCTGGGTTAGTACCCGTGAACACTGGAGGATCCAACTGGAGAAACCTGTCCACCCTGGAACCAGTAGAATACCCTAGCTGACTGGAAGAAGTGGGTGGAACATTTGACCTCTGGGTCTTGGAAGCCACTATTTGAGACAACATCTGTATGTCTCCCCTAAGATCAATATCAAAAACACCAGAATCGGAAGCTGGAACTGGAGGTGGAACTGGTATATCAGTTGGAGGGACTGTTGCACCTTCAGTAGGTGTAGGGACAAGTGAGGTCTGATCAGTTGTAGTAGAGTCAGGCAGTGTAGTAACTGGAGGAATATTCTCACTCCTCGGGTGCTCAACCACATCATCAATTATACGATCAATTGTCACTCCTGGGGTGACATTGGCTCTTTGTCTAGTTCTTGCCTTCTTCTTAGGCGCCATGTACTAAAATTTAGAGCAACTCAGGAGTAAAAGGAGGAACAATCTTACAATAAGCTTTATCGCACGATTAAGAACATGAAAGAAGGGTATTATTCCTAAATGCCCATGTAGCATCCTAATTATAGATGTGGTCGACAACACACTGATAATAAGGACTCTGCTAGACACGGCTCCGAGACATCCTAGGACACTTAAAAACCTTAGGCTCTGATACCAAGTTTGTCACGTCCTAAAATTGAGGAGCGCGACCGGCGCTCAACCGAGTGAACCTGACCGAGCAAGCCTGTTAGATTCCTTCTACCCACACTCATTCATGAATAAAGAGAATATATGTTTTCCTTAATTAAACAATAAAGTGGTCATGTCTGCAATTACCAATTTCTTACCATAAGTTTCATCATTTTTAAAGTATCAAATGGACAAGTAATACAACCACAACATAGCATAGTTTGTCTTTTCCAGCACCAATACAAAACCTACACTATATCTATGGAGCCTCTATAGATAAAGAAGAGTACAATGATAATGCCGGCAACAAGGCCCCGGCTATACCTCAAACAGAATACACAAAGTACAAAAGATTCATGACCCCGGAATGAAGTGGGGCTCACCAAGTCAGCTGGGAAGAATGTGCACTACTATCACTAACCAATATCCCCTGCTGTGGAACCACCTGCATCCATTGAAAGATGCAGCGCCCCCGGCAAAAGGGACGTTAGTACTGTCAAATAGCACTAGTATGTATAACTAAACACCCTCTCAATAGAATGACAAATAACACATATAAGATTATCATAATATCAATGAAAGCCGTAATTAACATCAAACCTCAATTTAGGATCAAGAAAGTGTTCAAATTAATTTCCATATCTCACATTGGGAGATTTCTAGTATCGATATACCATTGTCCATAATACCATTATTCACAATACCGGTACCACCGTACTCTTAGCACAGAGTCCGATCACGACCCGATCGGCTAGGCCATCTCATTAGAGACATCAACCACAATTTCTTTCAATATCAATACCACCGTCTTTAACATAGAGTCCGATTACGACCCGATCAGCTAGGCTATCCATTAGGGACATCAACCATAATTACCATTTCAATTACAATTTCCAGCACAATCACCACCATGTGTGCGGCATGGTGTCCGATCACGACCCGGTCGGCTAGGCCGTCTTATTTAAGACATCAACATTTTTATATCAATCATCGCATTTCATAATACTTTCACATCTTTTCATTTTATTGGCACTAGTGGCCATAATTATAAGATCATTCTTGGTACGTTGGCCATATTCAGTATTTCATGCTCACATTATCAATTTCAAATATCATCCTCATCATCAACAACAAACACAATTCAAATCAAAGTGTGTAGTACACATATGAGCAATTTAGAGTCTAATGCACATAGAGATATTTCACAAAATTTGGCATAGTAGCCTTCATTTGAACTTGACTTAAAGTCGAAATATTATTAATGCACATCTCATATTTTAAGACATCCTCAATTGGTAACATAACATGAATAGAGCATTTGTGATACTTGTTAAACATATATCGTTCAACCCAATCTTACTCGCAATAGCCAATTTCATAAAGAATCACTCGGGACTTATATAATTTACATGAATATTGTGGGATTCAATTCTAAGAGAAGAGTTTAGCCAACATATCTCACTCGAGCTTTCTTACACTCTAAATGTTCTGAAATTCTTAGCAACTTCAATCTATTATAGAAATATAACAAATTGAATAAAAATTAGGAAGATGATCATGGTTCGAGCTCATTTGAGCATTTTATCAAACACTAGGCGTGCATTAAGGTTCTAAGGTCCTTTTATGGAGAATTCCATCATCCCACAACCCAATCTTTACCATTTTTAGCTCAACAATCTTCCTACACCCCTTGATAACACATGCGTGTAAAATAAACAACTCTCATGCCAAATATTATCTTGCTAGTTACCCATTTTCAGAAAATTTCTAAATTAGGGTTTAGGGTGTAGAATCTTACCTCTAGGATGAAGACCTAGTGAGCTTCCCTTCTTAATCTTCCAAAACTTGAGCAAGAATTGAAGAAAAGTTATTGAAGAACACCTTCTCACTCTAGGGCACTCTCTCTCACTCTAGAATATCTCATTATGTCTCAAAAATAGCCCAAATAGTATATTTAACGAAATAAGGTCGGGTTTTAAAAATCCAAAAATGGAGCTCCAGAACAAGGTATGCGATCGCATAACCGCCGCATATCGGTCATATAATTGGTTACAAAATAGCCAAAAGAACTGTATGTGTATGCGGTCACTATGCGGTCTGCATAACTATTATGCGATCGCATAATGCACCGCATAACAGTTATGCGGTCGCATAGTCGACCACATAGTTGCTTCCAACTGATCTAATTAACTGCCTCACTCTGCGATCCGCAGAGTGGTTCTGCGGTCGCATAATGGACCGCAGAAATGCACTTTTCAGCCGAAAATTTTCCTTTACTTTTCGGTGCATTGTTCAACCCAAAAAGTCTGAGCCGCGGTACAATCCTCAAACACGTAAGCCTAGTCCGGCACCATGAAATATTATTTTCTTTGCAAACTTTACCGGGCTTTACACTTAAGTACTTCAAAATTTTCCGGGGTGTTACATGTCTGACGGCGGCGTTAGGCGCCATCACGACCTATAAAGGATTTTGGGTCATGACATGTAGCCTTCTCGTTCAGCTGACCTTTCTATTGCACTTTCACTGAAGGAAAACTCTTGGACCTTAACTTACGAACCTGCTGGTCTAGAATAGCCACCGGCTCTTCCTCATAGGTCAAGTTCTCGTCATGTTACACCGTACTGAAGTCCAAAATGTGTGACATATCCTTATGGTACTTCCGAAGCATGAAAATGTAAAATACCAGATATACCCCTGCTGGGCTAGGAGGCAATGCAAGCCTGTAAGAAACTTCCCCAACTCTTTTCAAACTTCCACCTTTATGCTCAATAACTCATCACATCGGATCCCATATCACAATCAACCAAAAACCCCTGTCGGTTTCTCAAAACTTACATGTACACCATCAAGAGACAAAAATGAGAGGAATATCCTAGGGGGATAGATCCATATCCACACGCGGAACAATCGGAGCCTCATGCCATAATAATATCACATTACAGTCACGCACGGCAAGGACCTCGTGCCAAATTAATAACAATATCACAATTGATGTTCGGCTAAAAAATATATATATTTTACCATTGTTGCCTCACATTCTAATACTTTTAATCATCTTTTGAGTGTTAATTATACTATTTTATGCTTAATATTAAATTTTAACTGTGTAAGAATAAAGCGGTATAAAGATGAAGAGATTTGAAGCAAAATTGATAAAACACGGAAGAAAAAAGAAAGAAAAATAAAGGAAGAAGACAAATGAGGGACACCGTTTAGTGTTTGTCCCCCCAAGTGGAAGACAAAAGAAAGAAAAGAAACAATGCTAAGGCAAAAATTGAAAGAGGGAACGTGAAAAGCTACTAGTTTCAGCGCCAGAGCCAGCACGACGCGCTGCCCCGGACGCTGTGCTGCGGGAGTTTTTCTACTTCGTTTGGGATAAGGTTTTTTGGCAGTACACACCCTCAACTCGTATAGAAAGAAGCCTAAACCTATTTTGGGTGAGGTTGGACGTTTTTGAGAGTAATGTTTGACGAAGGGAGAGCACAGAGCCGCCGTGAAGGCCAGGTTTCATTTTTTCTTCCACCAAACATAGTAATTTTTATATTTCTTTGGATGATTTATCGTTTGGCTACCATGTCTATGTAGATCTAAACTTCACGTTCTAGGTTTGTGGTTCTTCCATGAATATTGTTATTCGAATATTAATTTTCATTTCTTTGTGTATCATATTGGTTTACTTATTCAATCATGCGCTTAATTATTTGATTACTGGATTACCAATGGAATACTATCTACGAATCTAGAGTTGAACTCGAAAGTGAAAATTCTAGATTGCATTTAGGATTGACTACAACAAGTTCTTGAAAATGCGCATCGGGGAATAGATTCGCGATTAGGATAGACATATGCTACTTGCCTTGTTTGGTTATTATACGGGAACTATAAATGTATTCTTTTTTATTCTAACTCTATAGACATATAAGTGTTGAGTTAGCTTGAATAGGCGAGTAGGAGATCGACAAATTCTTACGAGCAATATTAACCTCGTCAACCAATAAATCAGATAAATTAATTAGTCAATTAACATGAAGAATACAATAGGATTGTTAGATAGCCCATGACCCTAAATCGTTTTCATTACATTGATATCATAAAAATCAGTTTTTCCCTTGTTCAGGGTTTATTATTTATTTTCTTTTTATTTTAATTATATTAGAATCAAATACTTCTAGGTTTAATTCTTGTTTAGATAATTAGGATAGTCTAATTTAGTTAATATTTGATAACAAGTCCGCGTGGGTTCGACATCCGACTTTTAGTTACTTTATTAGTTGACGACCGCATATACTTACGTGTGCGTTTGACCGCAATAAATTTTTGACGCCGTTACCGGGAACTTAGAGATTAGCTATTTTTCTAGATTAGACTTTTTAATTTAAGTATATTTTTTTTCCAGCAAATCCACTAGGCAAGGTGCCTAGGGCTAGTTTTTATATATATATAAAACAAAACCAAAATACCATACGGTCCTACAAGATGTAAAGAAATAATTGAAGATAGGTACATACTCCCTATTACCAACTTTGAAAATATGATATCTAAAGTTGGTAGTACAAATTGATCTAATGATTAACTCGACTGTGAAATAGCAAAGCTGTAGAAACCATAAATTAAAACTAGCCTAATGGTTATAAAATTCAGTGCAATCCAGTTCTTCCTAAGTTTGTAAGTTGTCCAAAGATCCACGATGATCATCACTGTCCATAGTAGATGATGTGCGGTCCTTACCTTATCTGTGTATACGGTTAAAACCGATCCTCGGTCATGAAGATCGATCGAGGATGGCATTTCAATCAAGGGGTATCTTCATGGAGACCCCGAACGAATTCCGAGATGGGGGCGTCGAGCTCGGGCGTTCGAATCGACCGAGGTAACATCGACCGATACAGGTCCCGAACATCGATGCCCAAAAGTGATCACCTAGCTCGAAACCAAGGCCGAGGTTCCGATCCGATACCGAGCTCGAGTCGGTATCGAGTTCACAGACAAAAAGCTATTACAACTGCACCAAAGGAGAGAATCTCTGCGGGAATTAAGGAGGAGACACACCATCATGGGTCCTCCACTAGTAATATTTATTCCATCATGTTACTATAGATAAAGTAGTGATCCTTGGCTATAAAAGGAAAGATAGTGTGTAATAGAAGGTACTTTTTGGCTGGAATTAAGAATTCATTGTGTTTATCCTTCTAAAGCTCACTAAATATCTTTGTTCATCATCTTCTATTTTTGCACTATAAATACGTGTATTGTTATTTTCAGATCAAAGGAATCTACTTGCCCTTAGAACCATACATAAATTCAACGTTATCCGATTCTTCGGGTAAACAGTTTGGCGCCCACCGTGGGGCTAAGGATAACAAGTGATTATTTGATACAAATATACAGTACACTCCAGCTTACAACTTCATACCAGTAATGGCTCCGCCAATCGACCTCGAAGCCGGCCTTTAGGATGAAACCAACAACTCGGTGCCCGTGGCCGAAAGGCTACCCAACAACGGCAACGAGGCTCGAATCGGGAACCCAAAATTCGAGCCGAAGTACCAGTAGATATCAATTCATAAATAGCTCTAGAAGCGAATCAACGTTCCGAGCCGGAAAGAAGCGTTCAGGATGGCGCTCGACCCATAGCCCGAGACACCCACAGCGCGGGGGAAATCGGGGTCAGCTTGCGTATGATTTTCGAAATGCTACAAGCCCAACAAGTAGCGATAGCTCAGTTGCAGAGCCAAACTCATATGCAAAGTAATCCTAACTCCAATCCACTTCTTCGAGAAGTAACCCCCAGAATGGAGCCCGACACAGTGAAATCGAACGAGCGAAAATCAGGAACCGCTCCTGAAATTACTAAACTACTCAAGGAACTCACAAAACGAGTCGAAGCCAACGACAAAAAATTCAAAACATATGATGCTAGGATCGATCAGATCCCGGGGGCTCCACCCATGATGAAAGGGCTGGATTTGAAGAAATTCATACAAAAGCCTTTTCCATCGAGCGCGGCCCCGAAACCGATCCCAAAAAAGTTCTGTATGCCCGTAATTCCCAAATATAACGGTACGACCGATCCTAACGAACATCTCACCTCCTATACATGTGCCATCAAAGGCAACGATTTGGAAGACGATGAGATCGAGTCCGTATTATTGAAAAAGTTCAGAGAGACCCTCGCAAAAAGAGCAATGATCTGGTATCACAACTTGCCACCGAATTCTATCGATTCTTTTGCCATGTTAGCAGATTCGTTCGTAAAAGCACATGCTGGTGCCATAAAGGTCGCAACGAGGAAATCGGATCTATTCAAAGTAAAACAAAGGGGTGACGAATTATTGAGGGAATTCGTATCCCGGTTTCAAATGGAACGCATGGATTTGCCACCAGTCACGGACGACTGGGTCGTACAAGCTTTCACCCAAGGGTTGAACGGACTGAGTTCGACAGCATCACGTCGGTTGAAACAAAGCTTGATCGAATACCTTGCAATAACTTGGGCGGATATACACAATCGGTATCAATCGAAAATCAGTGTCGAAGATGATCAATTGGGATTTCCGTATGAACCCACGCGTCAGAACCACGCAACCACTAAAATTCTGAAGGAAACCAACAAAGAACAAAGGTCAAACAGAGACCTACACCAGCCGTACGTCACAGATCGGGTGAACCACGGTTCGGCATATGAGACAGTTAGGAATAACCGCAGGTATGATCGGGGGCAAAATTCTCGGGGACTTATGAGCAAGAGAGGCTTTGATAAATATGTCGATCCTATAGAAGTTCCTCGATTATCGGAATATAACTTCAACATCGATGCATCCGCCATCGTATCTGCTATCGGACGCATCAAAGATACCAGATGGCCTCGACCCATGCAGACCAATCTGGCCCAAAGGAATCCCAATCAGATATGCGAGTATCATGGCACCCATGGTCACAAAACGGAAGAATGCAGACAATTAAGAGAGGAAGTAGCCTGCCTGTTTAACAAAGGGCACCTTAGGGAATTTTTGAGTGATAGGGTGAAGAACCATTTTAAAAACAAGGACTTCGGCAAGCAAAACGAAGAAGAAGAACCACAGCACATCATTCACATGATCATCGGCGGCGTCGATACCCCTCAGGGACCTTTGCCCAAATGCGCTAAAAGGTCGATTGTGAGGGAAAAGCAATCTCGAATTCAAGATTATGCTCCCACAGGGACTTTATCGTTTAATGATGAAGATGCAGAGGGAATCATCCAACCCCATAACGATGCACTGGTAATATCCGTACTCATGAATAAAATTAAAATTAAGCGTGTGTTAATTGATCCAGGTAGCTCGGCCAATATCATCAGATCGAAGGTCGTAAAATAGCTCGGCCTACAAAACCGGGTCATATCCGCAACTTTGGTTTTAAACGGATTCAATATGGCATGCGAAACCACCAAAGACGAGATAACCCTACCGATAAACGTCGCTGGAACAATTCAGGAAATAAAGTTTCACGTGATCGAAGGCGATATGAGATATAACGCCCTTTTCGGAAGGCCATGGATCCACAACATGAGAGTTGTACCTTCGACCCTACACCAGGTCCTCAAATTCCCAACACCAACAGGTGTCAAAATAGTATACGGAGAACAACCAGCCGCAAAGGAAATGTTCTCCGTTGAGGAAGCAAAACCAACATCCTCGTCTTCGCCAATGAATGGATCGGGTTCAAAAGGAGGGACAGTCGAAGACCGAAATGCTAAATAGCAATCAAAGACATTGGCCCCGACCCAGCCAGATAAGCAGAGCATCGAAGAAGATAATGATCAGTGGATCCCTCGATCCTTCGTGACCCCCGATGACTCCGATGCCACCAAATCAACTATTGAGGAATTGGAGCAAATCATTTTGATCAATCACTGGCCCGAACGAAAGGTATACCTGGGAAGGGGTTTGAGACCCGAACTCAGGAAGAAAATCATTCAATTTCTTATCGATAACATCGATTGCTTTGCTTGGTCCCACTTAGATATAACAGGAATCCCGCCGGACATAAAGACACATCGACTAAGTGTGTCCCCTAGATTCAGACCGGTGAAGCAAAAAAGAAGACCCCAATCGGAGGTAAAGCACGCATTCATAAAAGATGAGGTAACCAAACTGCTCAAAATAGGATCCATTAGAGAGGTAAAATACCCCGAATGGTTATCCAATGTGGTCGTAGTGCCTAAAAAGGGAAACAAACTTAGAATGTGTATAGACTACAAAGACTTGAACAAAGCATGCCCCAAAGATTCTTATCCACTTCCCAACATCGATCACTTGATCGATGCCACGGCCGGCCACGAGATCCTTACCTTTCTCGATGCCTATTCCGGGTATAATCAAATCCAGATGAACCCGGAAGATCGGGAAAAGACTTCGTTTGTGACCAGATATGGAACATATTGTTATAACGTAATGCCCTTCGGGCTAAAAAATGCAGGAGCTACTTATCAACGCCTAGTAAATAGAATGTTCGAAGAACAAATATGTAAATCAATGAAAGTCTATATTGATGACATGCTAGTCAAGTCCCTGCGCGCAGAGGACCATTTGTCCCATTTGCAGGAAACATTCAATATCCTAAGGAAATACAACATGAGGCTCAACCCCAAAAAATGTGCTTTCGGAGTTGGCTCGGGTAAGTTCCTCGGCTTCATGGTATCAAATCGGGGAATCGAGATTAACCTAGACAAAATCAAGGCCATTGAAGACATCACCATCGTGAACAGCGTGAAAGCTGTACAAAGGTTAATAGGAAGAATAGCAGCCTTAGGCCGACTCATTTCGAGATCATCAGATCGAAGCCACAAATTTTTCTCTCTACTCAAAAAGAAGAACGACTTCGCTTGGACACCGGAATGCCAACTAGCGTTGCAAGAACTGAATCGATATCTATCGAACCCACCACTGCTGCACACTCCAAAAACCGACGAAAAACTTTACCTGTACTTGGCAGTATCAGAAGTCGCCATAAGCAGTGTCCTGGTTCGAGAAGAGGAAGGTACGCAATTTCCTGTTTACTACGTAAGTCGGACCTTAGGGGAAGCGGAAACTAGATATCCACACTTGGAAAAACTGGCGCTTGCACTGGTTAGCGCCTCTAGGAAGTTACGACCGTACTTCCAATGCCACCCCATAAGCGTATTAACCAACTGCCCACTTCGTAATATTTTACATAGGCCTGAACTATCGGGCCGATGGCCAAATGGGCCATCGAACTCAGCAGGTATGATATCGAATATCGACCTCGAACGGCCATCAAGTCTCAAATTTTAGCAGACTTCGTAGCTGATTTCACGCCGACCCTTGTACCCGAAGTCGAAAAAGAACTACTGTTAAAATCAAATTTATCGACGAAGGCATGGATCCTCTTTACGGACGGAGCTTCGAACGTAAAGGGGTCCAGGCTAGGCATAGTTTTAAAATCTCCCACGGGTAACATTATTAGGCAAGCTATTAAAACTATCAGATTAACTAACAACGAGGCCGAGTATGAAGCCATAATTACAGGTCTCGAGCTAGCTAGAAATTTGGGAGCAGAGGTCGTTGAGGCCAACTGCGACTCTTTGCTAGTGGTGAGTCAAGTAAACAAAACCTTCGAAGTCCGAGAAGGCAGAATGCAAAGGTATTTGGACAAACTGCTTATCACTTTGAACCATTTCAAACAGTGGAGTCTACGACATGTTCCACGAGAACAGAATAACGAGGCCGATGCGCTTGCTAATTTGGAATCATCGGTCGAGGTGAATGGTTTGAACTCGAAAACTGTCGTTCAACTTTCAAGGTCTGTAATCGAAGAAGGGCATGCCGAAATAAATTCTACTAGCTTAACCTGGGATTGGAGAAACAAGTATATTGAATACTTAAAAAACGGAAAGCTCCCTTCAGACCACAAAGAGTCCAGGACCCTTCGAACTAAAGCTGCTCGATTTACTTTGGCTGCGGATGGAACGTTATATCGAAGAACATTCGACGGACCGATGGCGGTGTGCATAGGTCCGGGGGATACCAATTACATCCTCCGGGAAGTACATGAGGGCACTTGTGGCAATCACTCCGGTGCCGACATGTTAGTTCGAAAAGTGATCAGTGCAGGGTATTATTGGATCGATATGAGCAAAGACACAAAAGAATTTGTTCGTAAATGCGATAAATGTCAAAGGTTTGCTCCAATGATCCATCAGCCCGGAGAACAGCTTCACTCGGTCCTATTGCCATGGCCATTCATGAAATGGGGAATGGACATCGTCGGCCCCCTACCATCGACCCCAGGTAAAGCCAGATTTATTTTGTTTATGACTGACTATTTTTCTAAATGGGTTGAAGCGCAGGCGTTCGAGAAAGTAAGAGAAAAAGAGGTTATCAATTTTTTGTGGGATCATATCGTATGCTGATTCAGGATACCATCCGAAATAGTATGTGATAATGGGAAGCAATTCATTGGCAGCAAAATCACAAAATTCTTCGAAGACCACAAAATAAGAAGGATACTAGCAACCCCATACCATCCCAGCGGAAACGGACAAGCCGAATCAACAAACAAAACTATTCTTCAAAACCTGAAGAAGAGATTGAACGACGCTAAGGGAAATGGAGAGAAATCCTGCTCGAAGTCCTTTGGGCATACCGAACAACATCGAAATCCAGTACAGGGGCGACCCCATTCTCCTTAGTATATGGCTCCGAAGCATTGATACCAGTCCAAGTCGGAGAGCCTAGTCCCAGATTTCGATTCATGACGGAAGAAGCAAATAACAAGGCTATGAACACCAGCCTTGAATTATCGGACGAAGGACGAGAAGCTGCCCTCGTCCGGTTGGCCGCACAAAAGCAACGAATCGAAAGGTATTACAATCGAAGAACTAAACTTCGCCACTTCAAGCCAGGGGACTTGGTGTTACGGAAAGTCACCATCAACACCCGGAATCCTAACGAAGGAAAATTAGGACCAAATTGGGAAGGGCCATACCAGGTGCTCGAGAACTTTGGGAAAGGATCGTACAGGCTCGGCATCATAAACGGCAAACAGCTATCAAGCAGTTGGAATGTATCACATCTAAAACGGTACTACTGCTAAGGTCCGACCTTTCCCATATTTATTCAACTGTCCCGTACAGAAGTTCAAATGAAGAACAGAAGTATTCTTTTACTCAAAAGCATGTGTTGCACTCTTTTTTCCTTAGACCTGTTTTTCCCAAAAGGGTTTTTTGCGGCAAGGTTTTTAATGAGGCAACCATCGATCGTGCTGCGCTTTCAAAATAGTATCCGAGGCTTTCAACCCTTAGCCCAAACGGCCTCGAATACCGGGGGGGGCACCAGGGCCTCAAATACATCGAGTTTAGACGCAACAAAGTCTTCTCACAACAATAGAGGAAAAATTATGAGAGCCAAAATGGTCAAAATGAACCATGCTCATATTAGATTGCCCCAAAACATATGTACAATGACTTGAGATTTATTATGCAACCAGAATTAACGATCACTCGAATATTAAGCCTACGGGCTACCACATTATCTCTAGTTCGAAATAAACAAGCCTACGGGCTACTTCAACATCGAGTTCAAAACGATCACTCAAATATTAAGCCTACGGGCTACTAGATTATCTCGAGTTCGAAATAATCACTCAAATATTAAGCCTACAGGCTACCACATTATCTCGAGTTCAAAATAAATACTCAAATATTAAGCCTACGAGCTACTTCTATATCAAGTTCGAAATACTCAGTCGACCGTTAAGCCTACGAGTTATTTCAACATCGAGTTCGAAATAATCACTCGAATATTAAGCCTACGGGCTTCCACATTATCTCGAGTTCGAAATAATCACTCGAATATTAAGTCCACGGGCCACTTCTGCATCGAGTTCGAAATAAACACTCAAATATTAAAGCCTACGGGCTACCGAGTTCGAACAAAGACCCAATCGAATTTGAAACATTGAAAAAGCTACGTTTACTCAGAGTTTACGTTAACCACCACATTATCATCAACTCAACAAGCAAAACGTCACTCCAAATCTGATCGATCAAAATTGACCTTGGTATATATATACAAAATTGCCTACGTAATTAATTTACAGATAATGAGAATTAGACTCTAAGCTTTTGGGTCGGGGTCTTCCCCACCCTCGGACCCGCTTTTGCTACCATCATCATTATTATCATCATCATCATCAGAAGACAAGGCTTCAGCTTCCGCTTCAAGCTCTTTTGCCTTTCTTACCTCTTCGGTAAGATCGAAACCTCGAGCATGAATCTCCTCGAGGGTCTCCCTCCGAGATCTACACTTAACAAGTTCGGCAACCCAATGAGCTCGAGCATCGGCAATCTTCGCCGCTTCCCGGGCCTCCACCTGAGCGGCCTCAGCATCAGCTCGATATACAGCAATAGACTTATCCGCCAAAAGTTTCGATGACTCAACCTCCGCCTTAGCCTAAGCAAGTCGTATCTCAAGCTCATCGATTTTCTTAGCCTGAACCGACACCTTTTGCTTGACGTTTCGAAGCTGAACATCGTCTGATAATAACTTTGTTAAGATGGTTTCTTTCTCCGCTGCCAGGCGGTCAATATTCTCCTTCCACTGGTTGCATTCGGTCCGGATTTGATCGACCTCTTCCCGAAGTAGCCCGATCTTCTCGATCTTTTGCTGCAACTGAGACAACGGAGGGTTAAATTCCACAGTCGAGTCGAATCCATACTTTAACAGAACGAGGCTCACCTGCTGATCGAGCTCGACCCTTTCTTCATGAACCTTAGCCAAATCCGCTTGAAGATCCTTTATAGCCTCCTCATTTTTGCTACAAAGAAGCCGAAGGTCATCTCTTTCACCTAGGACCTTCCGGAGTTCGGCCTCACACTGGATAAGATCAACTCGGAACCTACCGATGGCCTGCATAGTTATAAACTGTCATCAATACCAATAAAGCAAAAAGGGATCACCGATATCGGAACTGCCAAGTATGGAAAAGAACAAAGAAGCCAAGTATGGAAGAATCATTACCCGAGTAATAAAACGCTGAGCTTCCTCTAACAAAAGAGAAGCATCACCGATATCGGAACTGTCATCAACACCAGTAAAACAATCCTTAAAAGGATCCGCTGCACCTGAGCCAGCACCAATGTCGGGAGTCTTCAGTTCTCGAGCCTCCTTCAATGCCTCCTCAGAAAAAGACGGAAGGGAAGGTGAATGACCCATTGCCATTGCCCCGAGAAAATCACTCGGAGTACTCCGATCGAGACTTAGGTCTTCGGAACCAACCCCGATGGGCACGGCCGCCATCGGCTCAGCAACTCTAGCAACCTCGACTGCCTCCGTAGGTCAGACTATCAAAGCCGAGGAGCTATCTTCTTCTTCTTCTTCCTCCCTCAGTCGATGGATCGAGTCGATCGAAAGCGCAATGATTTTTTTCCTCACCTTTCGAGTTTTGGGCTTAGGGTCCTTCGGCCGAGAGGAAGCCCTTCGTTTCTTTTCTTTCCCCTATTCCAGGACCAGGGGCTTGTTTCCTTCATCATCGCTCAAAGGCCGCAAAACGGCATCCCTAGTTACACCTATATACAAGGGAAAAACCGATAATGAAATGAACGCAGAATATACCTCGAGGGAAACAGGAACCAAACCTCACCATGATTCTTGGCCTCCCATCTATCTTTAGTCAAATCACGCCAAGCGCGTTCGGCATAGGATGAAGTCGAGGCTAACTTTCAAACCCAATCCTCGAGATCAGGCACAGCTTGTGGCATCCAAGGTGCAGCTAGACATCAGAAAATAATATTAACAAATACGGAAAAAGACACGAAAAGCAAACATGGATCACTTACGGTCGAAGTTCCATTTTTCAGGAAACGGCATAAGATCATGAGTCCTCACTCGAATATATCGACGTATCCAGCCTCGATCCTTATCTTCATCGATGCTCAACATCAAAGCCTTCGATGCCCGATGATATAGCCTAATAAGTCCACGATAAATCTGAGGCCGATACAGTCGTATAAGGTGGCTCAGAGAAAAATCCAACCCTCCGGCTTTGATAGAGAAGAAACGTAATAAGATGACTATACGCTATAAGGAAGGATGAATTTGGTCGAGGGTGACCTGATATCTCCTGCAGAAATCAAAAATCACGGGATCGACAGCTCCCAACATAAAGGGGTAGGTGTAAACACTTAAAAATCCCTCCACATAGGTAGTGACGCTCTCATCGGGGGAGGGAATTTGTAACACAACCTCAGAACCCCAGCCGCAGTCTTTTCTGACGGCCTCGAGGTGAACCTCCGTTATAGAGCATGTATACATCGATACGTGCTCATACCGACCCGGAACTGACGAATGGTTCTCCACCTTAAAATCAGTTTTTAAAATACATGGGTCGGGAATATAATCTTGAACGGACGGCTCGGGCGGCGCCTTATCGTCACACAGCCAGAGGAAGAAGCTTTCTCCTTGTGAGGTACGATTTTTGAAGTTTTCGCCATTAATATGAGAAGAAAAAATAGCAAAGAAAGGTGAAAGAGGGGACAGCACCGTATCTCCGGTATAAGCGGCACTAAAGCAACGAAATAAGAGAAACTAATCAAAGGGAATTTGGGAAAAGAGGAAGCACAAAAGTGGAAAACATTATATGTAAAAACTATTTATAAGGCATGGCGATTCGTTTCTAGTGGTGGCCGACCACCGACTGACACACATTAAATGCCTTGATAAAACCAAATCGATGGGACAGCTATCACGCACGTCGTAGTCAAAGCCGATAGAAACGTCATTATCGATTCGGTCGAACCTTAGGGAAATCACATCGTTTCTCGTCATCTCCTTTCCAAGAAATGAGGGGGCTATCTGTATACGGTTAAAACCGATCCTCGGTCATGAAGATCGATCGAGGATGGCATTTCAATCAAGGGGTATCTTTATGGAGACCCCGAACGAATTCCGAGATGGGGGCGTCGAGGTCGAGCGTTCGAATCGACCGAGGTAACATCGACCGATACAGGTCCCGAACATCGATGCCCAAAAGTGATCACCTAGCTCGAAACCAAGGCTGAGGTTCCGATCTGATACCGAGCTCGAGTCGGTATCGAGTTCACAGACAAAAAGCTGTTACAACCGCACCAAAGGAGAGAATCTCTGCGGGAATTAAGGAGGAGACATACCATCATGGGTCCTCCACTAGTAATATTTATTCCATCATGTTGCTATAGATAAAGTAGTGATCCTTGGCTATAAAAGGAAAGATAGTTTGTAATAGAAGGCACTTTTTGGCTGGGATTAAGAATTCATTGTGTTTATCCTTCTAAAGCTCACTAAATATCTTTGTTCATCATCTTCTATTTTTGCACTATAAATACGTGTATTGTTATTTTCAGATCAAAGGAATATACTTGCCCTTAGAACCATACATAAATTCAACGTTATCCGATTCTTCGGGTAAACAATCTGCTTTGTTTATTTTCCTGTTTATCCTTTCTTCTTTGATGCACAGTAGGACTTGCATTCTTCGAGTGGATTTCCTTGCTGCTTTAGCATGCCAATTCCATGTATTATCAACATGTGCTGGGCCTCTTTTCTTCGTTGTTTCGTTGATGTATCGACCTACACTCCGTATCACAACACTTGAGACCCTCACATAGTATTTGGATGTACTACATGAGGATTATTTTGATGGATGAGTGTACCCAAACTGAAACAACTGGATTTTTAGATATCCCAGTATACTCCTAGCCTTCAGGCTTGTGCTTATCATTGACATTCCTTCTAGGGAAAAAGCACATAGTGCTAATACCAACCATTAAAGTTGTGTCAAATGATAAGGCATGAGTACAGTAGCTTTCCCTGCAAAAAAGAACACATTGTTAGTGAAAAAAAGGACCACCAAGTTCTCCTCCATAAGGATTTGAATTGGATTAGACTTTTTTTTTGCTAATATACCACTAGGCTGGTTGCTTAGAGGTGTTTTTTATTAAGATAATCAAGAATAAAATAACATGTGTCTGGAGGTCTCACAAAATGTAAGTGCGTAATAAATGAGAGTACATGGAACCTATTATCAAAGTATTGTGTAAAATAATCCTTTGATAGTACAAAAGGAACTAGTAACCATAAACATTAAAGCAATCCAATTGATTTCAACTTGCAACACCTCTTTGATTGGGCAATTGCACTTGATGTCTTGGTCATCTGGAGACTTCATGTGATGTCTATAACTGGTATTTAAGATTGACAATGCATGCTTCTTACCAAATTTGCACTCAAAGCATTCTAGGATACCTGTCCAGTTCAATGCAATAGAGACTTTATTGCGACTTTGTCTCCTAAATACATGATCATACCTGAACAATCTGGTAACAGACCTGTTATATATAGGTACCTTATGTGTAGCAGATGAACTATGTGCATGGGAGCTCCTCCGATTCTTACTGAAATAGCCCGCCCAAAGCTGTAAAAACCAATGGGCAACCATACCTAACCTGGGCAGTAGAGTATTCATGCGCGTATAACTAGCCCTTGTAGCTTGAAGAACTCTGTAACTTTTACCTTGTGTGATCCTCAGGAAGTAGTAGATGCAAAGTTATCTGCATTCCATAGTGTAACTTTTCCCGTTTCCTTGACACTGGACATGGATGTGGATCATGAAGTATATGTTTGTGAGTAGCCTTCTCTTTGCATTTTTGAGAGAAAAATCGGGCTGACTTGTGTAGTGATTACACCTATAGGGATTGAGTATCAAAGATACTAATACCACCCTACTAGGTTTGGCCAAAACATAGAGCTACACCTCCTCCAAAGTACCTACAAAATTAACAAACATGTTAGAGAAAAAATCCTTCTTTCTCTCCTCCCTTAGGTTTTGAGTTGGAAGGGTCATGTGATCTCCATCCCCTATTGCTTGTATCCTTTCTTCATAATACTTTCTCCTCCTCTTCACTAGTATGATCTCCTCTTCACCCTCCATATCATCTAGCACATTCATCAATTAGTATTTGACTTGACAACTCATACCCTCAAATAGGGTATTTGAAGTTTGTCATTATTTAGAATCCTCCTCCCTTGTATGTCTAGTTCCCTAAATGAATGTACCTGCTGTATATGTTGTTGGTCCAAGGTCAAGTTACCTAGATGATCAGCTAACTTGCTGCCTTCCCTCAGTACATGAACTAAATGAAATACACCCCTAGATAGTAATGTTTTAATTTCATCAACCTGATTGGCTATGCTCCAAGGTGGTTCCCAAATTTCATCCAGCACATTTTTTATAAGCAAAGAATTAGTTTCAATTATGCATGGAGGAAATTTCATTGGAATAATATACCTCAGGGCCTCCAGAATAGCTTGTGCCTCTGCTATGTTGTTTATTGCATCCTCAACTGCATCTGCCTGGGCATAGATAAGGTCTCTTATTCTATTCCTTATACAAAAATCATATGAAGCTCCTCCATTGTCTCCTCTACAAGCCCCATCAGTATTGCATTTTATCCAACACATAGGAGGTAATTGCCACAACACCTTAGTATACCTCAGTTTAGGAACATGATGTGCTAACTTCTCATGTAGGTCTGGCCAGTTTGTTGTGATACCCTTGATGCCTGGTCTCCTCACTTTCAGCAGCATTTGGATGGAGGTTTATATCTATAAAATCAACCTATTAGTAGATACATATTTTCCATGCATTCCAGAATTCCTTTTCTTCTACAAGTGCCAGACAATCAAGCTTGGCAATGCTTGGTATACTGCTTTCAAATTTGTATTTTTCGATTTGTTCCACCATTCATTTATCAATTGTACCAGCTGCTTCCCTTGTGTTTTGATCCCTGCAGGTGCACCAAAGTAATTTCACACAAACCTGGCAGCTAGAGATGTCAAGAAGATATGAGGTAACATTTCTTCTTTAGGATTCATACAACACCAGCATCTTGAAGTTCTGCAGTATCGCAGCCTTAAGAACTAATCATCTAAAGGCAACTTTGCTTTCCACAACCTCCACATGAAGAAACTGATCTTGAAAGGCAGTCCCTTTACCCAAAAGAACTTGTATAACTTGCTCTCCTCTCTTTTCTTCCTTATTTATTGCCAAGCAGACTTCACCGTAAATTGGCCATTTGTTTCTAACTTCCACCAAGGCTTATCCTTCATTGAGTGATCTTTACAAATTTTATTTTTTTCTTTTTGTAAATATTTTTATTTTTATAACTGTTTGATTTTTCTCTTAACTATTTGAAATTATCTATGATGCCTGTACAGATTGGATAGTATATCTTGTGACGCCAATGACTCATTTATTTGACTTATGTCCACTTTGTGCTTAATTCTTAATATTTTGTGACTTTGTGAATATTTGCATTAGTTGAGAGTAGAATGGGACCGTCCTTACTGATTCATGTGTCAGTATTGTACTTATGTCTAGAAGTTGCCCGCTATGTGAGTTGAAGCGAAATTTTAGGCGATGCTCGGTTTGAAAAATGGTTTTAGGCTTTCTTTGATCTTTTTGAACATATTGCTTATCACAAATAAAATTATCCCTAGTTAACCCTTTTGAGCCTATATACTTTTATTTGGCACCAACAATACAAGCCTAACCCTTTTTTGTTTTTAATTGACATTATTTTTATCCTTTTACCACTTAAAATACTTTAATTATAAAAGGAGCGCTAAAAGAAGTAAGGAGGGAATTTGAGTGGCTTTCGAGTGGTATAAATGAAAGGAAGAAAGGTGCATTTATTTTGTAAAATACTACACCACTAGCAAAAATTACAAAAGAAAAAAATAATAGTTGGAAAAAAGAAAGAAGAAAAATCTGGAAAAAAAAAAAAGAAGGAAAAATATGTAGATAAATAAAATGAGATCTTGTCCTTGCTAGTGGGTATGAATTAAAGTAGTTCTTAAAGAAAGAGGAAACATATGTTGGGGTGATTTTGGTTGTGGAATTGAAGAATTTGTCCTTAAAGTTAATTTTGTGATATGTTAAAGTGCTTAGGAGGATGAGCCACTATTCCTAAATATATCCTACCCGTCCTTTAGCCCACATTACAACCCTGAAACAGTCCTAATTGATTTTAGATTGAGAGAGCCTACATTAGTAGAGGTTTACATAAAGGGCAAGCCGATGGTACCAATTGCATGCATGTGACTTCTTTGTGAGAGTAAGAGATTTCTTTTATATACAAGTGAGTCCTTAAACTATATTTGATCACGAGATTCGGATGTGTGGATTCAACTTACTCTCTTTACTTTTATTGTGAGGGCACATGGTTTCACGAGGATAGGTAACGTGATTAGACTTCTCTATGACGTTGGGTATTCAAAGCATGAGTGCATTGTGATATTGAGTAGGTTTTTGAGGCTAGGATTGTTATGAGCATGTGGTCTTTGTTGTGAATATTTTCGAAGTATGTCGTAAGTTAAAAGGAAGTGTAAGTTATTGCATATGGTACAATTTAATTGTTGCTATCAACCATGGTCATTAGTGTAGTGTGCTTCAAATGTATAAATATAAAGTACTCAAGAATAGTGATAATTGTTGGTTGATTCAAGGACGAGTAAGAGTTTAAGTGTGGGGTGGTGATGTTCAGCTAAAAAATACATATATTTTACCATTGTTGCCTCACATTCTAATACTTTTAATCATCTTTGAGTGTTAATTATGTTATTTTATGCTTAATATTATATTTTAACTGTATAGGAATAAAGCGGTGTGAAGATAAAGATATTTGGAGCAAAGTTGAATAAAACACGAAAGAAAAATAAAGGAAGAAGACAAAGGGGGATACCCTTTCTTGTTTGTCCCCCCCAAGTGGAAGAGAAAAGAAAGAAGAGAAACAAAGCTAAGGCAAAAATTGAAAGAGGGAGCATGAAAAGCTACTGGTTTCAGCGCCATGGCCAGCGCAACGCGCTGCCCCGGACGCTGTGTTGAGGGAGTTTTCCTACTTCGTTCGGGATAAGGTTTTCCGGCCCTACACACCCCCAACTCATATAGAAAAAAGCCTAAACCTAATTTGGGTGTGGTTGGACGTTTTTAAGAGTAACATTTTGACAAAGGGAGAGCACAGAGCCGCCGTAAAGGCCGGGTTTAATCATTTCTTCCACCAAACTTAGTAATTTTTATGTTTCTTTAGATGATTTATCGTTTGGATACCATGTCTATATAGATCTAAACTTCACGTTCTAGGTTCGTGGTTCTTCCATGAATATTGATTTTCATTTCTTTGTGTATCATATTGGTTTATTTATTCAATCATGCACTTAATTATTTAATTGCTTGATCACCAATTGAATACTATCTACGAATCTAGAGTTGAAATCGAAAGTGAAAATTCTAGATTGCATATAGGATTGACTACAGCAAGTTCTTGAACATGGGCATCGGGGAATAAATTCGCGATTAGGATAGACATATGCTAATTGCCTTGCTTGGTTATTATACGGGAATTATAAATGCATTCTTGTTGATTCTAACTCTATAGACATATAAGTGTTGGGTTATCTTAAATAGGCGAGTAGGAGATCGATAGATTCTTATGAGCAATATTATCCCCGTCAACCAATAAATCAGATAAATTAATTAGTCAATTCACTTGAAGAATATAATAGGATTGTTAGATAGCCCTGACCCTAGATCATTTTCATTACATTGATAACATAAAAATCTATTTTTTCCTTGTTCAGAGTTCATTATTTTTTTTAATTTTAATTAGATTAGAATCAAATACTTCTAGGTTTAATTCTTGTTTAGATAATTATGATAGTATAATTTAGTTAATAGTTGATAGCAAGTCCTCGTGGTTTCGACATCCGATTTCTAGTCACTTTATTACTTGACGACTGTGTACTTGTGAGATTTGTTAACTAAGCAAGTTATTAGCGAGTATCATTGATAATTCTTGCCTCTATTACCTCATCGAGATTAGTTATGATACTTGCTGAGTACATGGGGTTGGTTGTACTCATATTACCTCTGCACTTAATTGTGTACATCCAGGTATTGGACCGAGCTGTAAGTAGTGGTGATTCGTTGCTGAGGAATTACAAAGAGACGAGATAGAGCTGCATTTCGAAGGCAGTCTTTGGCGTCTCTCATCTTTGTACTATTGCTTTCATTCAGACAATATTTTACTTTGTATTCCAAACTTGTACTTCCGTTTTAGAGCTCCACTATGTATTACCACATCTGGGGGATTGTTATGTATCGACGCAGTTATTTATGTTATTGGCTTTAGACTTGTACTTTTTTGTTATTTCTATTATTTTGTTTCGCTTTTATTATGTCCGGCTTTAACAAGTGAGTTAGACGCCATCATGCCCGATTGGTGGTTTTGGGTCGTGGCACAAATGAACCTATCCAAGGTCTTAAAACTACTATATGAGCCCGGTAACACGAAATCCAACTTTCAGTCAAACCTAAGAACTCTCCAAACCTTTAAATTGCCAACTTTCAAAACATAGAGCCAAAACCTTCTAGGAATTTCCAATTCGAAATTCGAACATACGCCCAAGTCCAAAATTACCATATGAACCTATTGAAATCATCCAATTCTGAGTCCGAGGTTATTTACTCAAAAGTCAGACCTTGATCAACTCTTCCAACTTAAAGTTTTTAAATTGAGAATCACTCTTCCCAATCAATCCCGAACTTCTCGAACATCAAAATCAACTATATACATAAGTCATAATGGATCATATGAAGCTTTAGAAGTCTTGAAGCACCGTATGAAATGTTAAAGATCAAAAGGATCTATTAGATTGTTATAAAGAATTTTTTTGTCTTGAATTTTTTTCTACTTTGCTTATACTTATGGGAAGAAACTATTCTTTTTCGTAACAGAAACATTATTTCTACTGCTTCTCAAACACCTTTCTTTTTTACCAAATATATCAAAACTCAAAAAAAAATAAAAAATATTACGTGATTTTACCTTTGCAAAAGCTTGGCAAAAAACATTATAAATTTATGAGTACAATAGATGCAAAGGGAAGATATTGGAACTAATTGACGGTTTGTTTACCCTCCAAGATGATTTGATAATGAAAACAGGCAGGTGCGGATTAACATAATATGGATTTAATTGAACCCATAATTTTTTTATACGGAGAATGAATTTATATGTAAATATAGATTAAAATTGTATCAAAGAATAGATGAACCCATAACTCTAAAAGTACAATGGGTTCAATATTAAAAATCTTAAAGATTAAATTCATAGTGTTTAAATTCTGAATCCGCCTCTAAATAAGTTTCATCACTCAAAAGATTGGCAAAATAAATTTACACTATTCAGAGGAGATGTTTGGAAAATTAGAATATCACATGTTCCATTTCACAAAATTTCAGAAAAATTACGAGCCCGTTTGGATGTGCTTGTTTTAAATGACTTTTAAGTCAGAAGTCATATTAGAAATTATACCTTTTGGCTTTTGGCTTATTTTTTTTTATCATTTTAGCTTAAAAACAAGTGCTCAAAAATATTTTTTTATTTTATTCAAATACTACAAAATGACTTAAAAGCTATTTTGGCTTAAAAGCACTTAAAATAAGTCAATCCAAACGGCCTCTACATCACATAAGTAGAACAAAAGCTAAACTAAGTACAACCAAAAAGTAGAACAAAGAGCCCACGACCCTACAAACTAAGGGCTCGTTTGGTATGGGGGATAAAGGATAATTAATCTCGGGATTAAATTTGAGATGAGTTTATCCCATGTTTGGTTGGGATAAAATTGTGGTATAAATAATAACGGAATTAGTTATCCCGGGATTGTAGTATTTTTTTATCCCTATGAAAAGGTGGGATAACTAATCCCGGAAAAAATAATCCCATGATAATTAATCTTGGGATAACTTATTTTCAACCAAACGACCCCTAAGTTACAAGGATGCTATTTTATTAGGGGTGAGTATCATTTGGGCAAAACCCGATATTCCAACCGAAATTCAATTTTTTTTAAATTTTTGGTTTGAATTTTCGTATTACAGATTAGATTTTAAATTTAATTTTTAAAATTTCGAATTGGATGTTGAATTTGGTACTTCTGATTTATGGATATTCAAGACTCTAAATTTTTTATACTTTATATTTAGTGCATTATCCATATACGAATAGTAATAAGTCCAATACCTTACCCATGTGATGCTATCTTATATATTCAATACTAATTACTAAATTACTATCAGAATACTTTTTATTTGGATATGATTTTATTATTGATAATTCTTATCGGCCTTATAAGTGTTTATGTTAGATTTTCTCAATGATGATTTCATATGATTGCGGTGAGAATAATAAACTTTTTATGTAATTTAATAAATACTTTATTTGGATATTTATTTATTTTTGTAAGAAGAAAAAATATTTCAACTTATAGGCTCATATGAATTTAAATATTATTTTTTTAACCCAAAAATTTCATATCCGATCCAAACTACCCACCCCTATATTTTACCGTTCTTTAGTTCTATTGTATTTTCTATTGTGTGAACCAAATTGCTCCTTCCTAGTCCCTATAAGAACCATATTTGTTTCCTCGAATCAAGCCAAAACTAGATTAGTTTTCAAACAGAAGTCGAAATTTTGAGGAACAATATAATTTTCTCAAAATTGAGGGACTTGTAAGAAAGCCAGCAACAAATTAATGAATTCAAACTCTACAACTCAATTCAGTACTAGCCCTCTTTGCAACTCTGCGAGTACGCACTACAGAGTACAGACTTGAAGATTCCTTTGTCCCTAGAAATCATCACCCCACTATTTTCTCAGCTTCCTTTGCTTCTGCCAAAAACCCATATTCATCTCTCTTACTCATGGTATGGAGTGTAAAAAGCTGGATTTGTTTTTTGTCTAAGCTGAATATCTTGTCCATGTCCAACTGAACCCCTAGTTGAAAACTGTATGTAACGACGTCGTAAAGTAGCTGCAAAAACATCAGAGTCTACTCCTTTACTTTGTTGCACCTATTTAGCATTTCTTTCCTGTGGGGTAAGCGTTTTTAGTGTTTTTGCTATTAGAAATCTCCAAAAATATAGAATCTTGATTTGTTTTAATTTAATGAAACTTTGAACCCTTAATTCCTGGTGTCTATTCTAATAATAAGCATATTTATTTCAGCGGGAATCTTGGTTCTTGTTTACCACTTTGGTACAATCATCTTTTCTATTTGCCCTCATATTCTGTGTTCAAAAAAAATTTCTTTTTAAAAACAAAAAGAAAACTAACTGTGTCATTGGATTAGATCTTTTAATCAAAATCTCAAAATGGGTGTAGAATCAAAAACTGAGGGAATGAAATCTGCAGCTAAACCATCTTCAAACATTTCTGAAATCGTCTCCGAATTTGCCAAAGTTTGTAAATTTAGGTCCATTGGGGTCTTCACTTCTGAAAACCTTGATAATAATCAACATGAGCTGTACCTGAATAATGACAACAACTTTCTCAAAGTGTTTAAAGAAAGCAGTAGTGATGCTGCTGAGGAAGCTGGATGTGATGCTATTAAAGTTCATCCTCAGCATGTGGATATTCAGAGTGATGCTAAAAGATCTGGTCGGATTGACCAAATCTTGAAATTGTTTGACACTGTTTCAGCATTGAAAGTAGCTTATGTTCAGCTCCAACAAGCTCACATTCCTTATGACCCTGATAATATAAGAGCTGCTGATGGAGTTATTGTCTCTCAGCTTGAGTCGCTGTGCAAGATTAAGCGATCATACAAAGAGCGGCAGTTGAAGGATTTGAATTCGTTCTCAGCCACTTCAGCTCTCTTTCTTACAGAAATACAAGTTAAAGAGAGACTTCTGGAGAAGTTGAAATCTCAACTTAAGATTAAGGAGTCCAAGGTTGTTAATTTTCGACAAGAGCTTCAAGATTTGGAGTTGAGTAATGGGAAGATGGCTGAAATTTTGAACAAGAGTGAAAAGGAGAGTTCGAGAATGCTGAGTTTCACTTCCTTTGAGGCCACTGTTGAAGCTGTGTCAAAGGCTGTCCATGATTTTTCCAAGCCATTAATTGCCTTGATGAAAGTCTCAGGCTGGGATCTAGACAAAGCAGCCGAGGCAATTGAAAGGTCTGTTGTGTATTCGAAGAGGTCGCACAAGAAATATGCTTTTGAAGCTTATATTGCTAGGAGGATGTTCAATGAATTCTCGCCTCAATCTTGCAATGTCGACAGAATTATGAAGCTCGATGATCCAATTGGTGCCCTGATTATAGATACACAATCTGCTTTTGCCCAATTCTGCAGAGAAAAGTATCTGTCCATAGTTCATCCTATGATGGAAAAATCTTTCTTTGGTAATGTCGACCATAGGACATTAGTAAGCAACGGGATGCATCCCCAAACACCACTCTATCAAGCATTTGTGAAAATGGCAAGATGTGTCTGGATTCTGCAGGCTACTGCAGCTTCAGTTGAACCTAGAGGTGAAATATTTAGAGTGAAAAGAGGAAGTCATTTCTCCAATATGTATATGGAGAGTGTGGAGGAGTTTAACAAAGATGTTGTGCTCAATCTTGGGCATGAGAAATGTAGAGTTGAACTTATGGTCATGCCTGGGTTCCTAATTGGGAACACAGTTATTAGGTCTCGAGTTTATCTCTCGAAGATGGATGAGTGATAGTCGTATGCATTAGGAGAAAGTACTGTTATGTTGCTGACTTAAACTCTAGGAAAAGTCTTTTGATGTTTTGTCAGTTTTACTGGGGATTGTTCTTAGCAGTTGCAGCTTGCAGAAAGATGGGTATGTACTCACAGATAGATCCTTCAGCTTGTATCTTTGAGGTATTGCCTTCCAATATCCCCATACTGTTATAAGCAGTTCCTTGCCTTTGAAGTGTAAATATAATACTCCGTGTTTAATTAGTTTGCTTGATCATTTTACATTTTAATCTGCACCTCTCGTCATTGCAGCTTGTGGTCTTAATTTAAGAAATTTGAGATAACTTTGATCCTTACTTTTCAATACCGATGTGTTTGTCTAGTATTCTAAGAGACAGGACAACAGTTAGCACAACTGTCCTATAATCGATAGTTTCATCATACTTAGTTTCTCTTCTTAACTAACAACTAGATTGGTGAATGTCTATTCAACGGGGAAAAAAAAGGAACAATCTTTTAAGTTTCTGCACGTTCCATTATGCTGATGATATTTGCATTGCAACTAAAAGAAAAGAGAAGAAAAAAGCTGTCTTTTTTTTTTCTCTTGCCTCTCTACCTTTATAAGGTAGGGGTAAGGTCTACGTACACACTATTCTCCCCAGACCCCACTTATGAGATTACATTGGGTTTTTTGTTGTTAGTAATTAGCTGTGGGGGCTGTTTTGAGGAAAAGGTGTAGTGATGGTCATAAATGTGATTGAAATACTGTATGCGATGAACATTTTAAATCCCCTGCTTGTTGGGCTTGCTGCTTTTTGCTATTGCTGTTTCAGATCTGCAAATACATACATATAAAGGGCTGTAAAGACATAAGTTGTGCTCAAACGATAAGATAAAGCAATTTCATTATAAGTCACTTTAGAATGTTAATGTCGTCCTCATAGCTATTCGAAAACAAATCCCTGCATAGCTCTCCGTAGAATCTGCACACAAGGTCAATGAAGACGGGGCTTTTGAGATTCTTCCAACAGTATAACAATTCTTCCACATCCGCCAAGTCCCTCATTTTTCCTTCTTCCACAATCATTTCCACCAGATAATTCTCAAAGCTTCTGCATGCATCTTCTACATCATCCGCTTCTTTTTTAGTGGCTGTACTCAATCTAACGTAAGCTGGGGTGAGGGGTGAGGGAAAGGGTGCTTTGTGATGTTCTACTTCTGAGAAACTCTTGAGCTCCATGACTTGGTCCTCTTCTGGCTCTCTCCCTCTTCTTCTTAGAGAACGAAAAACTGACAGAATTATCTGTGAAGATCGGTTCCTTTTATCAGTTTCGTGTACTGAACGACGAAACCTAAGTCTACTTATAAAGAGGGGCTTTCTGAGTCTGAACTTGAAAAGCCTAAGTATTTTGTTGCATGGATTGACAAGCTTGCATTTGAAGGGACCTAATGCTTTCACTTTCATCATATTTGAACCTTTATGGTTGAGGAAAGAGTATGGATGAAGCAATGATTTATCTTTCTTTCAGTTTGGATATGACAGGAGAGTAGTGGTCTATTGCTGTTCTGAGACAAATATGTGTTTGTTGAAAGTTTGGTGTGAAGGAAGGATGGTAGAAGGGGTACCCCTTTTTCTAATGATGAGTTGTGGGCTACACGTTTCATGTTGAAGTAAAAGTGGTATGCATGAAAGAAATGTCTTCAACTCTTTGTGGAGGAACACTTGATGGTCTCCCATGAAGTAAGATTTCCATAATTGTCAAACTTGAGTTTGTTTGGGGAGAGAGGGTGGTTGCTACATCTAATTGAATATTTAATTGGGTATAGGCGAAATTGCCGCTTTAGGGTTATGGTCTTAACTATTGCACTACTGACCGTGGATAACAGTAAAAGTCTTTTGCACAACACAAATAAGGGTGTGTTTAGGTTCAATTTCATTGGGTTAAATATTTTGAAAAATAGCTTCCTTGGAGACACATTTTCCTTTAATTTCTGCAAGTGACATCCCTATGACAAGGGAAAAATATTTCCCAGAACTCTCCAATTGATGATTTCAACCCTCTCATCCCTTCCCCACCCTCTACACCCTTCTCCCCTCACAAGGGAAAAATATTCTTTTGACCATAGGGATGGGGAAGGGATGAGAGGGTTGAAATGGGAAATATTTTTCCCTTATGTTACTTTTATCTTAAGAGTTATAAATTACAGTAAGGATATTCTTTTGACCATAGTAAAGTGATAAAAGCTTATATACAAGATATGTCTTGCATTCAATTATTTGGCGCACATACCATTCAGGAAAAAATGTTAGATGGAAGTAGGTTTTTTTCTGTTCAAATGCTTATACTAAGGTCTAAAACAAATGATCCTTGTTCAATTTCATAATTATACAAATGATGGATTACAGTCACTTGGTAAACGACGAATCACTACCAGCAGAAAACAGAGATAAGGTCAACAAAATTATCATTGGCAAGGCTGAAGTTACTCTTCTCTCACCATCTTCTCCATGAGCTCTTTTTAAAACTCATTTCATCGTGGGTCTAACATTTTCCAGTAGTTACTTTCGTCCCCTCTCTGTCGGATCTTATAGGTTGGGCCACTGAGAATACCATAATAGTTCAACTGGTTGTTTATTTCCATCATAGGTTGGATATGTAAACGGGCTTGCTTAGATAAACGGCGTGAGCTGTCTAATTTTTGAGCCGCTAATTAATGTCTAGTCACCGCTTGAAGTATACAGTCAGACCTTATATAACGACATCCTTATATAATAGTTATTCACTATAAAAATTATATTTTTTTCAGAACCGATTTAATATGTTATATTTTACCTCTCTATACCAGTTTTTTACCAATAACAACAACAATCATCTTTATAAGATTTTAATTTGATCAATTCTTTTAAAACTTTAGTGCACCACTTCTAATAAAAAATATTATGTTCGTACATACTTCCATAATTAAAGATTTCATTTAACTCTATTAAAAGGTATGTTTATATATTTTCATTCTACTGCACAAAAGGTTCTATCATGCACAATGTCAAATATATGAACATCTGCACATACAATCTTTTTCACTGGACAAAGTTTTCATCTTGTATAATGCTTAAGATTCAAAGATTTATACATATCTTTTTCAGAGTTATTCCATTAATCTTGAAAGATTTAACTTCCTACTAGCTTTAAAATATTTGTGTTAGAGTTTAAATCTTTGTACACTTAATTATGAATATATTAATAATGTATTAGCTTTCTTTAATATTTAATTAGTAAAATATGCATATCTTTTGAAATTTTAAATTTGAATAATTTTTTATCTTTTATAGTATGTAACATTAAATAATGGAAAGAATAGTTTTTGATAATTTTTGTCCTTAACAGCCAGGAAATATTTAAACGTCAAATGTTGTTATAAGTATATAACAACCATTCGCTATAGAAGCCTAAAAATGTCGGAACAAATGATATTATTATACAGAGATTTGACTGTAATTAAAAAAAATCAGTTCTCTTTTGATGATACGAGTTCTCTAATTTCTACTGTGCTCCTTCATCAGACCTGAAACATATTTGCAAAAGAGTTGTTGGAAAATTAATTCAAAGTTGTAGTAGGAAACTTTAATCGTTTAAGATTTGATATTTGCTAGTTTATTTATTTCATGTCCCAATAGGATTTGTAGTTATAATTAATATAAGAATAGGCTTTCCTGTTTCTAGTTGAAATAAGTTTCGTACTATTATAAATAGGGGTATTAATAGCTTATTTTAAGTGTAGAGATTTGTGAGAATTGTAGAGAGCTTTCAGAGAGTTATAATAAAATATTTTTCCTTCAAATTGGTATCAGATCTTGGGAGAGAATCAAGCAGCTTCCACTGCCGGCGGGCGGCGCTAGCCAATATGTGCCGCATGCCTGGCCATTGAGTATGTTGAAAAATGTCAGGCCAGTGATATATGCATGAGAAAAATCATGTTGAGAAGGATTGGAAAAAAATTCAAGTTCAAGGAGACGCTAACAAATATGGCACTTGAGGAACAAATATCTTCTCTAAAAGTTTGAGAGAGGTGGATTAAAAATAAAATTGCAATATTGCAAGTTTAAAGAGATGCAAGAAATTTTACATAAGAGAAAGAAACACTTCTCTAAAAGTTGGAGAGAAGTTAAAAAAATTGGAAGTTGATTACAAGTGAATCAACAATTAGGAGGACAGGTGCATCAGCAATTGGATGTTGGTGTGTAACGATCCAACCGATCGTTTTGAGTATTTTAGCCCTGATCCCCTATTTATTACCTCCTCTATGTTATATTGTGGTTATGTGACTTGCCGGGGTGTTTGGTTTTGGTTTCGGGTGAGTTTCGGAATGAAATGGGATACTTAGTCCCTAAGTTGGAGATTTAAGTTGAAAGAGTTGACCGTAGTTTGACTTTTGTGTAGAGGACTCCGGAATAGAGTTTTGACTGTTCCAATAGCTCTGTATGGTGATTTTGGACTTAGGAGCGTATCCGGATGTTGATTTGGAGGTCCGTAGGTCGTTTCGGCTTGAATTGGCGAAAGTTAGAAAGTTGAAGGTTTGGAAGGTTGAGAAGTTTGATCGGGAGTTGACTTTATTCATATCGGGGTCAGATTCTGATTGCAGAATTTGGAATAGGTTCGTCATGTCATTTATGACTTGTGTACAAAATATAAAGTCAATAAAAGTTGTTTTGATATGAATCGACATTTGTTTTGGAATTCGGAAGTTCATAGTTTCAATAGGCTTGAATTGGGTTGCGATTCGTAGAATAGATGTTGGTTAATGTGATTTTTTTCCTCGAGTATGTCCGTCATGTGTTTTAGAACTTGTTGGTATATTCAGATGGGGTCCCGGGGGCCACAAGTGTGATTCGGATTGAATCTGGAACAATTTTGGACCTTACACATTGCCGAATCTCTGCTGTGTCTGGTGCGATCGCACCTGCACATTTTGGGCCGCAGGTGCGGCACCGCAGAAGCGGCTCTCGCGCCGAAGAAGCGAGAATTGGACTTGTCAGCTGTGACCGCAGGTGCGGTAGTTTATCCGCAGAAGTGAACTTGCATGCGGGGAATGCATCGCAGAAGCGTATATGGCCAGGAAGGCCTGGGATCGCAGAAGCGGACATCGTTCACAGAAGCGCATTTTTGTCCGCAGAAGTCGAAGCGCAGAAGCGCGTTTGGTCCGCAGAAGCGGAAAGTCATGGCTTAAGTTGGAACCGCACCTGCGATGGATTTTCCGCAGGTACGCCGTCGTAGATGCAACCCTATACCCGCAAATGCGATTTCACTAGGCAGAAATATAGGGCATCAAGGGTTTGATTTTACTTTTTATTTTTGGATCTAGAGAACTCGGTTTGTTGTGATATTTCGAGAGTTTTTCAAGAAAATCATTGGGGTAAGTGATTCTAACTCGGTTTTGGCTAAATTACACAAATCTATTGTTATTTTCATCATTTAATTAGTGATTTGAGTTGGAAATTTGGGAAATATTGTGAAAACTTCTTAGGCTAAATGTTGGGGATTTGAAAGGCGATTTGAGGTCGGATTTGAGTAATTCTTGTATGGTTGGACTCGTTATCGAATGGGGTTTGGATTTTATAATTTTGGCCGGGTTCTGAGACGCGGGCTCGGGTTGACCTTTTGAGTTGAGTTTTTGTTTCTTTTTAAAGATTGTAACTTTATTGTTCGGAATAGTTTCCTATAGTTTATATTTATGGAATGAAGTTGTTTTGGCTAGATTCGGGCCGTTCGGAGTTGGATAATTAAGAAAAAGTCTTACTAGTAGATTGAGTTAGCGTGGTTTGAGGTAAGTATCTTGTCTAACTTTGTGTGGTGGAATTACCCCTTAGGATTGGTGTTGGTGTTTATTTAATTGTGATATGTGAAAGTCGTGTACACAAGGTGACGAGTGTGTACACGAGCTCAATGTGAAAATTGACCGGTTTTAGCTATGTAGATTCCTTCCACGCCTTAATTGAGTTACCTTAACATGTTATATTCATCCTCATTAGTCTATCTTCACATGCTCTATTTGCCTTATCTCTTACTTATTAATTGTCTTTACATGTTTAGTTGAAGTATTGTTTCCTCTATTCCTTATTCATTATTTAACCGTTGAGTTCTTTACTTGAAGTTGTTATTCTTGGAATATCTTATTGTTAAAATTGGTATTGAGTTATAAAGGCCTTGATTCACATTGATGCAAAGTTGTAAAGTTGTGAAATACTATTCTTGTTGAGTTATTCACTTCCGGTTGTTATTGTGAGAATCTTGTGCATATTGTGGTTGAGCCATGGGCGATTTATTGTGGAAACACCCTTATTGTTGACTTCTTTGGCAAGTTGTGATATTGGGCACTTGAGGTGCGATTTGTGTTACGTTGTGATATTGATACGCATGCGGTGGTATAAGGATTTGGGGTTGAAACACATGCGGTGAGATAAAGTGGGCATGATACGCGTGTTGCTAGTAGGGGAACTACTTGAAGCCACACAGTGTGATAAGGTAGACTAAAACGCGGGAAGCTATTTCGGAAAAAATGATTTTCAAAACTAAATGCAAGGCTCCCGCGGTGATATAAGGAAAGATTGTGAATTATTTTGTGATTTAAGACTACGAGACGGTACCTCGGTAGTGACTTTTGTTGATACTTTTCTATTACTTCACTTGTGTTTTGGTTGCTTTGTTTCCTTGGAATAACATTCCTTATTTTCTTCCGTGATGCATTATTTGCCTTAGTTCAGTGTAGCTAATCTTGGTATATTTCTTATTTGTTTCATTTCCATTGTTATTATTATTATTATACTTTTAATTACTCGTTCAGTTTCTTATTTATTCCAGTAGGGCCTTGACCTGACCTCGTCACTACTCTATCGAGGTTAGGCTTGGCATTTACTGGGTATCATTATGGTGTACTCATACTATTCTTTTGCACATCTTTTTGTTCAGATCCAGGTACCTGCTTGCAGTCCAGGCACTAATGAGACAAGCTCAGCTTCGGAGACTTCAAGGTATACCTTACGACGTCCGCAGGCCTCAGATTCACCTTCTATCTAGTCTACTTCATTTTCTTTTCCTTTATAGACACTGTTGTACAGGGATGACCAGTACTTATTCGTAGAGCTTGTGACTTGTTATCACCAGATTTTGGGAAGTTTGTATATGCTGAGTTGTAAAGTTTTCTTTATAATAGTTGTTGAGTATTTGAGAGTTTATTCTGTATATTCTGCATGTATGTTAGGCTTACCTAATCTTAGAGACTAGGTACCATCATAACATCCTACGGAGGCAAATTGAGGTCGTGATATGGTGACAAAGTGCATCAATGGTAGTTGAAGAAAAGTGCCTTAACAAATTTAGTTGTTGGTGACAAAGTGCATCAACGGGAGTTGAAGACATGTGCTTCAACAAAATTGGTTGTTGGTGACAAAGTGCATCAACGAGAGTTGAAGACAGGTGCTTCGACAAAATTGGTTGTTGGTGACAAAGTACATCAACGAGAGTTGGAGACAGGTGCTTTAACAAAATTGGGTGTTGGTGAAAAAGTGAATCAACGGGTTGGAGACATGTGCTTCAACAAAAGTGAAAATTGGAGAAAATTTCTCCAATACAACAATAACAACAACAAAAAAGTCAGACGTATACAACTTTGAATTATGGGAGAATATTGGAAAACTAATTCAAAGTTGTGATAGGAAACTTTAATCGTTTAGGATTTGATATTTGCTAGTTTATTTATTTCTTGTCTAAATAGGATTTGTAGTTAGAATTAATATAGGAATAGGATTTTCTGTTTCTAGTTGAAATAGCTTTCGTACTATTATAAATAGGGTATTAATAGCTTATTTTATGTGTGGAGCTTTATGAGAATTGTAGAGAGCTTTCATAGAGTAATAACAAAATATATTTCCTTCAAGCGTGACTTGTTTTAATCTCTTCCATGTCATTTATGTAGCACCCAAAATATTTGGTACATATACGATCTTAGATTTATGCTTAATTGCTAACCACTTATTGTGTGTAGATTCAAGGTATTGTTTTTGACCTTGATCACTGATGTATTAATTATATAACACTCTATGATGATTATTCTTGAATTTGAAAGAATTATAACTATAAAGTTATGAGATTAAAGAATAGGATTTAGGGATTTTAGATCTAACTTCCTAATATGATAAATTCAAGATTAGAACATGCAATATGATGACCTGATAGGTCATTTATAGTTTTACCCTTCATTTCTGTGCTTCGAGACCTCGAATAGCCTCGTTTAGCCTTCCTTGATTTGCGTGCGTACTCCGTGTCCTTTTCCGGAAAGAGTTTTTGAGAAAATTGATTAAAATGTGAAATCGTACTTTAAAATTGACTACGGTCAACGTTTTGTGTAAATGGACCCAGATCAGTATTTTGACGGTCCCGGTGGGTCCGTATCGTAATTTGAAACTTGGGCATATGCCCGGAATCGAATTCAAAAGTCCCTAACTTGATTTAATGTAATTTGTTGAAAACTAGTAATTTAAAGGTTTAAAGGATTCCTAAGTTTGACCGTAGGTTGACTTTGTTGCTATCAGATTTGGATTTCGGTTCCGGAACTTGGTATAGGTTCATTTCAGTATTTATGACTTGTCTGTAAAATTTGGTGCAAAACGGAGTTGATTTGATGTGATTCGGACGTCCGGTTGTAAAATTGCATGTTCTTAAGTTTCATTGAAAATTCCATTCGTTTTGGCATCCGATTCGTAGTTCTAGGTGTTATTTTGATGTTTTGATCGCGCGAGTGAGCTCATATGATATTTTTGGACTTGTGTGCTTGTTTTGTTTAGAGCCCTGAGGGCTCGAGTGAGTTTCGAATAGGCTACGAATTGATTTTTAAACTTAGAAGAATGCTGGTGCATCAGGTCTGCAGATCTCACATTTGCGAGGACCTGTTCGCAAATGCGAGGTCAGGCTCGCATATGCGATGTTGGTGGGGGTTGGGTCAGCTTCACTTTTACGAAGTTACGTCCGCAAATGGGGGGGGGGGGAGGGGAGGTTCGCATTTGGGAATATTCTATTGCATTTGCGACTAAAAGAGAACTGGGGCAGACTCGCATTTGCGAGTCGATTGTTCACATTTGCAGATAGCCTTGGTTCGCATTTGCGATAAATTCATCGCAATTGCGACGAAAGCAGGCTCAGTGACTTTTTCTCTTTTGCGAAGAGTTGATCGTTTTTGTGATCATCGCAATTGCGATAACTGCTGCTTGGTAAAAGAGGGAAAAAACGGGATTTAGCTCATTTCTCACAAACTCTCAAACCCTAAACACCAGAGGTGATTTTTCCAAGAGATTTTCTTCCTAAATTCATTGGTAAGTAACTTTAATCTATTTCTTTTCAATTACCCATTACATTTCATAAGTTTTCAACATCAAATCTAGGATTTTCATGGTAGAAATTAGGGATTTGGGTAGAATTAGGGATTTTTATAAATTTGGGATTTAGACCTCGAATTGAGGTCGGATTTCGAAACTAATTACATAACCGGCTCGGGGGTGAATGGGTAATCGGGTTTTGGTCCGAATCTCAGGTTTTGACCAAGCGTGCCCGGGGTTAACTATTGTTGACTTTTTGGGTAAAGTGTAAAGACCTTAACTTATGTATTGTAATTGATTTCCTAGCATTATTTGATGTAATTGAGTTGATTTTGGTTAGATTCGATTGATTTGGAGATGGATTTTAGAGGAAAGGCCCCGATTGAGCTTTGATTATATTGCGGAGCGAGGTAAGTGTCGCCGTTAACCTTGACTTGAGGGATTAGGACTTATTTACCTATTTGTTACGTGATTAACGTGTGGGTACATATGCGAGGTGAATAGCATTTATGCGTTGTTGTTGGGATAAAGCATGCGGGTGGAACTTGTTTCCTTGTGATTTGTTGTTCTTTTAATTATGATATCCATGCTTAGGTTAGATTACTACTTATTTGATCATTCTTTCCGTAATTATTGCTTAATTAGAAATGGTTGAGTATTTTGGAAGTTGAAGTTTGATATCTTGGCATAATATTTGACGTAAAGCATATTATCCGCGTCGTTTATCTCCCGAATTTATATTATCTTTACTACATAGTAAGGAAGAGTGTTAAAGCACGTAGGGTGATGCCGTGTCATATATTGCATTTATCTCATTTATTGATTAATACATAGTGAGGAAGAGAATTAAAGCACGAAGGGTAATGCCGTGCCATTTATATCATTTATTCATTGTTACATGGTGAGATCGAGAGTAAAAGCATGAAGGGTGATGCCGTGCCATTCTTCCCAATTGTTCATTGTTACATGGGGAGATCGAGAGTAAAATCACGAAGGGTGATACTGTGCTATTTTATTTTACTTATGTCATCATTTCATGGTAATGATGAGAGTAAAAGCACGAAGGGTAATGCCGTGCCATCCTTATACCATTTGTTTATCTGTCTTCATTTGTTGACGATTTATTTGGCTATCACGTGATGTCATACCTGTCGTAGTTATCGTATCTTTTTCCCCTTTCGCATATCCCCTCCAAATTGTACATTGTTAATCTCTGTTTATGTTGTTGTTTTGTATGTGATATATATATATATATATATATATATATATATATATATATATATATATATATAAGTTTGTACATGTTTAATTAAGTGTGTAAGGCCCCGTAAAATTTTGTAAAAGAAAAATAATGTTTCCTGGCGCCGAATTGGTTTTACGTGTTGAACAATGCTGTCACGCCCCAAAATCGAGGAGCGCGACCGGCGCTCAACCGAGTGAACCCGACCGAGCAAGCCTGTTAGATTTTATTCTACCCAAACTCATCCATGAATAGAGATAATACATATTATCATTAATTAGACGAAAATGTGTTCATGTCTACAATACCAATTCATTTCCAATAGTTTTTTCATTTTTCTAAAGTCTCAAATGAACAAGTAATACATCCACAACATAACATAGTTTGTCTTTCCCCAGCACCAATACACAACCCACACTATGTCTACGGAGCCTCTATAGATAAAGAAGAGTACAATGATAATGCCGGCAACAAGGCCCCGGCTATACCTCAAACCGAGTACATAAAGTACATAAGATTCATGACCCCGGGATGAAGTGGGGCTCACCAAGTCAGCTGGGAAGAAAGTGCACTGCTATCACTGATCAATATCTCCTGCTGTGGAACCACCTGTATACATTGAAAGATGCAGCGCCCCCGGAAAAAGGGACGTTAGTAACGTCGAATAGCACTAGTATGTATAACTAAACATCCTCTCAATAGAATGACAAATAATACAAACAAGATTATCATAATATCAATGAAAGCCTTAATCAACATCAAACCTCAATTTAGGATCAAGACAGTGTTCAAATTAATTTCCATATCTCACATTGGGAGATTTTTAGTATCGATATACCATTGTCCACAATACCAGTACCATTATTTACCATACCAATACCACTATTCACAATACCATTATTCACAAAACCAGTACCACCGTACTCTTAGCACGGAGTCCGATCACGAGCCGATCGGCTAGGCTATCTCAGTAGAGATATCAACCACAATTTCTCTCAATATCAATACCACCGTCTTTAACACGGAGTCCGATCACGACCCGATCGGCTAGACTATCCATTAGGGACATCGACCACAATCACAATTTTAATTATAATTTTTAGAACAATCACCACCATGTGTGCGGCATGGTGTCCGATCACGACCCGACCGGCTAGGTTGTCTTATTTGAGACATCAACCTTTTTATATCAATCATCGCATTTCATATTACTTTCACATCTTTTTATTTTATTGGCACTAATGGCCATAATTATAAGGTCATTCTTGGCACGTTGGACATATTCAGTATTTCATGCTCACCTTATCAATTTCAAATATCATTATCATCATCAACAACAAATACAACTCAAATCAAGGTGAGTAGTACACATGTGGGCAATTTAGAGTCTAAGGCACATAGAGATATTTCACAAACTTTGGCATAATAACCTTCATTTGAACTTGACTTAAAGTCAAAACATTATTAATGCACAACCCGTATTTTAACACATTCTCAATTGGTAACATAACATGAATAAAGCATTTAGGATGCTTGTTGAATATATATCTTTCAACCCAATCTTACTCGGAATGGCCAGTCTCATAATGAATCACTCCGGACGTACATAATTTACATGAATATTGTGGGATTCAATTCTAAGAGATGAGTTTATCCAACATACCTCACTTGAGCTTCCTTACACTCTAAATGTTCCGAAATTCTTAGCAACTTCAATCAATTGTAGAAATATAACAAATTGAATCAAAATTAGGAAGATGATCATGATTCAAGCTCATTTGAGCATTTTATCAAACACTAAGTGTGCATTAAGGTTCCAAGGTCCTTTTATGGAGAATTCCATCATCCCACAACCTAATCTTTACCATTTTCAATCAAATATCTTCCTACACCCTTTGATAACACATGCATGTAAAATAAACAACTCTCATGCCCAAGAATTATCTTGCTAGTTACCCATTTTCAGAAAATTTTGAAATTAGGGTTTAGGGTGTAGAATCTTACCTCTAGGATGAAGACCTAGTGAGCTTCCCTTCTTAATCTTCCAAAACTTGAGCAAGAATTGAAGAAAAATTATTGAAGAACACCTTCTCACTCTAGGGCACTCTCTCTCTCACTCTAGAATATCAGATTATGTCTCAAAAATGGCCCAAAGAATGTATTTAACGAAATAGGGTCGGGTTTTAAATACCCAAAAATGGAGCTCCGGAACAAGGTATGCGATCGCATAACCGATATACGGACCGCATATCGGTCGCATAATTGGTTACAAAATAGCCAAAAGAACTGTCTGTGTATGCGGTCACTATGCGGTCGCATAGTCGACCGCATAGTTGCTTCCAACTGACCCGATTAACTGCCTCACTCTGCGGCCATTATGCGGTCACATAGTGGTTCTGCGGTCGCATAATGGACCGTAGAAATGCACTTTTCTGCCAAAAGTTTTTCTTTACTTTTTGTTGCATTGTTCAACCCAAAAAGTCCGAGCCGCGGCGCATCCTCAAACACGTAAGCCTAGTCCGGCACCATGAAACATTATTTTCTTTGCTAATTTTTCCGGGCTTTAAACTTAAGTACTTCAAAATTTTCCGTGGTGTTAGAAATGCACCGGACTTTTTGGGTTGAACAATGCACCGGACCTTTTGGGTTGAACAATGCACCGAAAAGTAAAGGAAAATGTTTAGCAGAAAAATGCATTTCTGCGGTCCATTATGCGACTGCAGAATCACTCTGCGGGCCGCATAATGGCCGCAGAAGTGAGGCAAGAGAGGGCCAGTTTGGATGAAATTTTGCGGTCGACTATACGACCGCATAACTGTTCTACGGTTCATTATGTGACCGCAGAACAGGTCTGCGGGACACATAGTGATGCAGACACGGACAAGTTTTTGGCTGTTTTGGTCATCAATAATGCGACCGATACGCGGTCCGCATATCGATTATGCGATCGCAAACCTTATTCCGGAGCTCCATTTTTGGGTTTTTAAAACTGGACCGTACTTCGTTAAATACACTCTTTGGGCCATTTTTGAGCTATAATCTGTCATTTTAGAGTGAGAGAGAGTGTCCTAGAGTGAGAAGGTGTTCTTCAATAATTAGGATGCTACATGGGCATTTAGGAATAATACCCTTCTTTCATGTTCTTGATCGTGCGATAAAGCTGGTTGTAAGATTGTTCCTCCTTTAACTCTTGAGTTGCTCTAATTTTCAGTACATGGCACCTTAGAAGAAGGCAAGAACTGGCCAAAGAGCCAATGTCACCCCAGGAGTGGCAGTTGATCCTATAATTGATGATGCAGGTGAGCATCCGAGGGGTAAGGATATTCCTCCAGTTACTACGCTTCCTGATTCTACCACAGCTGATTAGACCGCACCTGTCCGTACACCTACTGAAGGTGCAACCGTTCCTCCAACTGATATTCCAGTTCCACCTCTAGCTCCAGCTTCCGATTTTGGTGTGTCTGATGTTGATATTAGGGGATCCATACAGATGTTGACACAGATAGTGGCTTCTCAGGCCCAGAGATTGAGTATTGGGACTAATTCTTCCAGTCGGCCAGGGGAATCTGCTAGTTCCAGGGTGAACAAGTTTCTTCAGTTAGACCCTCCAGTGTTTACGGGTACTGATCTCGAGGAAGACCCCCAGGAATTCATTGATGAGATGCATACGACTCTTCGGGTTATGCATGCTATAGAGACGGAGGGAGTGGATTTGGCCTCCTACCACCTGAAAGGGTTGGCCTATTCTTGGTTTGAGTTGTAGGAGGAATCCCGTGAGGAAGGAAACCCTCCGGTGAAGTGGGGTGAGTTCATAGATGCCTTTATGGATCATTTCTTGCCTGCCGAAACTAAGGCAGCCCGTGCCGCTGAGTTTGAAAGCCTGAAGCAGGGTAGTATGAATGTGTGGGAGTACCATATAGAGTTTGCGTGTCTCTCCAATTATGCTATTCACATGTTTCCCACTATGGTGGCTAGAGTGCGCCGGTTTGTTCAGGGCCTTAGCCCCTTGGTTATCAATGAGGCCTCTACAGCTGCCTTGAATTCCGATATGATCTATGGTATGATGGTGGCATTTGCTCAAGCCACAGAGACCCGTAAATTGAAGAATAGAATGGAGCATCAGAGTAGCAGTAAGGCCCGGTCCGCAGGCAACTTTGGTGGTTCTTCCGGTGGTGGTAGTGGTAGGTCGGCATTCAAGGGAGGGTCATCAAGACCATCCCAATAATTCGTCCAGTCTTCGATGGGTGCACAGTCATCTGGACCCAGTCAGGGCAACCGAGGAACCCACCAGCAGGGTCGTCCCGACAGAAGATTTCAACAGGCGGGGCTCCCATGCCCTAAGTGTGGGAGGATGCACTTTGGGTCCTACTTCATGGACCTACAGTATGCTATGGGTATGGTATGAGGGGTCACATTCAGAGAGATTGTCGCTCGTCCTGCCGAATTATGGGCAGAGGTGCGACACAGCCAGCTAATTCTGCAGCTACTACATCCACAGCACCTCCAGCTCGAGGCACCCCAGCACCCGCAGGGTATGGTGTAGCTAGGGGTGGTGCACTGAATTCGGGAGGACCCAACAGATTTTATGCTATGTGGAGGCGTCGGGAATCAGAGACTTCTCCAGATGTTGTCACAGGTATATTGTCTGTCCAATCCCATGATATATATGCTCTTATTGACTCCGGTTCCACTTTGTCATATGTCACTCCTTATGTTGCTATGGAATTTGGGATAGAACCAGAACAACTTCATGAGCTGTTCTCTATATCTACTCTGGTCGGTGAGTCTACTTTGGCCGCGCGGGTTTATAGGGATTGTGTTATCACGTTGCATGGTCGGGACACCGTGGCCGATCTTATTGAATTGAGAATGGTCGATTTTGATGTGATAACAAGGATGGATTGGCTTTATTCATGTTTTGCCAAGCTTGACTGCCGAACCAGAACTGTTAGGTTCAAATTTCCAAATGAGCCAGTTATTGAATGGAAGGGTAATGATGTAGTGCCGAAGGGTAGGTTTATTTCTTACCTTAAGGCAACGAAAATGATCAACAAGGGGTGTATTTACCATTTGGTCCGAGTTACGGACACCGATGATGAGGCACCTACGCTTGAGTCCATGCCCGTTGTGAATGAATTTCCGGGAGTCTTTCCGGATGAACTCCTTGGGATCCCACCAGACAAAGAGATTGATTTTGGGATTGATGTGATACCAGACATGCATCCTATATCTATTCCACCCTACAGAATGGCACCAGCAGAATTGAAGGAGGTAAAGGAATAATTGAGCGATTTGTTAGAAAAGGGTTTTATCTGGCCAAGTGTGTCGCCTTGGGGTGCACCTGTACTCTTTGTAAGAAAGAAAGATGGGTCACTACGTATGTGTATTATCTACCGGCAACTCAACAAGGTTACAATCAAAAATAAATAACCACTACCAAGGATAGACGACTTGTTTGACCAATTGCAAGGTGCCAGGTACTTCTCCAAGATTGATTTAAGATCCGGGTATCACCAATTGAAGATCAGGGAGTGGGATATTCCGAAAATAACTTTTAGAGCCCGATATGGTCACTTTGAATTTTTGGTGATATCTTTTGGGCAAACAAACGCCCCAGTAGCTTTTATAGATCTTATGAACCGAGTTTTCAAGCCGTTCCTCGATTCTTTTGTGATAGTGTTCATTTACGATATTCTTGTATATTCACGAAGTCAATGAGAGCATACTGATCATCTCAGGGTAGTTCTACAAACCCTACATCAGCACCAATTATATGCAAAGCTTTCAAAGTGTGAATTTTGGCTTGAATTGGTCATATTCTTGGGTCATGTTGTCTCTAGTGAGGGGATTAAGGTTGATCCTCAGAAAATTGTAGCTGTGAAGAATTGGCTGAGGCCTACAACTCCAACAGAGATTCGCAGTTTCTTAGGCTTAGCTGGATATTACAGAAAGTTTGTGGAGGGGTTTTTTACTCTTTCATCTCCATTGACTAAATTGACGCAGAATGCAATTAAGTTCCAATGGTCAGATGCTTGTGAAAAGAGTTTTCAGGAATTGAAAGCGAGATTGAGTACGGCACCAGTGTTGACTCTACCAAAGGGTATAGATAGATTTGTGGTATATTGTGATGCTTCAAGAATCAGGCTTGGGTGTGTATTAATGCAACATGGGAAGGTGATAACTTATGCTACTAGGCAACTAAAGAATCATGAAAAGAACTATCCAACACATGATTTGGAACTTGCGGCGGTGGTATTTGCATTGAAAATTTGGCGTCATTATTTATATGGGGTCCATGTTGATATATTCACGGACCATAAGAGGCTTCAATATATTTTCAAGCAGAAGGAATTGAATCTGAGGCAGAGAAGATGGCTTGAGTTACTCAAGGACTACGACATTGATATTCTATATCATCCGGGAAAGGCCAATGTTGTGGCAGATGCTCTTAGCCGGAAATCTATGGGTAGTTTGGCTCACTTGGAGGCATATCAAAGGCCATTGGCCAAGGAAGTTCACCGATTAGCTAGTTTGGGAGTTCGTCTTGCAGACTCTAGTGAAGGAAGGGTAATTGTGCAAAATAGGGCTGAATCATCGCTTGTTGTAGAAGTCAAAGAGAAGCAATACAACGATCCATTGTTGGTGCAGTTGAAAGAGGGGATTCATAAACATAAGACCCTAGCCTTTTCTCTTGGCATGGATAATGGTACACTAAGGTACCAAGGGCGACTATGTGTTCTAAATGTGGATGGTCTCCATGAAAGAATTATGACTGAAGCTCACACTTCTAGGTATTCCATGCACCCAGGTTCTACAAAAATGTATCATGATCTTAAGGAAGTCTATTGGTGGAATTATATGAAGAGGAATGTGGCGGACTTTGTGGCAAGATGTCTGAATTGTCAGCAAGTGAAGGCCGAACACCAAAGGCCCGGTGAGTTGGCACAGAACATAGAAATTCCAATGTGGAAGTGGGAAATGATTAATATGGATTTTGTGGTAGGATTACCACGCACTCCACGAAAGTTTGACTCAATTTGGGTGATTGTGGATTGGCTCACAAAATCAGCACACTTCTTGCCGATTAAGGCTACCGATACAGCGGAACAATATGCTCAGTTGTATATCAAAGAAATAGTCAGGTTGCATGGCACCCTAGTCTCCATCATTTCTGATCGGGGAGCACAATTCACTGCTAATTTTTGGAAGAAATTTCAGCAAGGTTTGGGCACTCAGGTGAATCTTAGTACAACCTTTCACCCGCAGACTGACGGGCAGGCAGAGCGGACTATTCAAACGCTTGAGGATATATTACGCGCTTGTGTTCTAGACTTCAAAGGTAGCTGGGATGATCATTTACCACTCATAGAATTTTCATACAATAATAACTATCATGCTAGCATTCAGATGGCGCCGTTCGAGGCTTTATATGGTAGGAGATGTAGATCTCCCATTAGGTGGCTCGAAATTGGGAAAGCAGAGTTGATAGGGCACGACCTCGTGCATCAGGCCATGGAAAAAGTTAAAATCATTAAAGAGCGATTGGAGACTGCTCAGAGTCGTCAGAAATCCTATTCGGATGTTCGTCATAGGGATTTGGAGTTCAAAGAAGATGATTGGGTATTCTTGAAAGTTCCCCCCATGAAGGGTGTAATGCGATTTGGTAAGAAAGAGAAATTGAGTCCGAGGTATATCGGACCGTACAAAATCATTCAGAGGATCGGTGAGGTGGCGTACAAGCTTGAGCTACCACCTAAGATGTCATTAGTACACCCGGTGTTTCATGTGTCTATGTTGAAGAAAGTAGTTGGAGATCCGACACTCATTGTTCCGGTTGAGACTATTGAGGTAAATGAGAAATTGACTTACGAAGAGATTCCGGTTTCTATTATTGATCGGCAAGTCCGAAAATTGAGAAATAAAGAAATTGCCTCCGTGAAAATGTTATGGCGAAACCAACAGGTTGAAGAGGCTACTTGGGAGGCCGAGGAAGAAATGAAGAAAAAGTATCATTATTTGTTTGAATGACCATATATTTATAAAGTTGTGATCTAGGAAAATTATAAGACTTACTTTCTATGAATTTTGTATCATTTGAACAATTGGCGTTATAGGTGTTCCTTTCTGGAAATATATTGCTTATGAGGCCACAGTTGGTATTGTTTTGTATTATGTTACGTCATTGGATTATGTATATGTTGTTAGGATGTGTTTCTGGTGCTCTCTGACAGGTGGATAGGCCTAGTTACAAAGGAAACTCTGGCGAAAGTTTTGGAAATTTAGGGAGTTAGTCAAATTTGGGGCTGCTGGTGTGTGGTATGAAAAACTGAGTTGCATAAGATGCTAATAACAAATTTTGACCCTCATTCTAGGATGAATGATCCTAAGTGGGGGATCTGATAGGTGGATAGGCCTAGTTACAATGCTGTTTTGGTCACCGATTATGCGACCGATATGTGGTCCGCATATCAATTATGCGATCGCAGATATTGTTCCGGAGCTCCATTTTTGGGTTTTTAAAACCCAACCCTACTTCGTTAAATACACTCTTTGGATCATTTTTTAGCTATAATCTGACATTTTAGAGTGTGAGAGAGTGCCCTAGAGTGAGAAGGTGTTCTTCAATAATTGTTATTCAATTCTTGCCCAAGTTTTGGAAGATTAAGAAGGGAAACTCGCTAGATCTTCATCCTAGAGGTAAGATTCTACACCCTAACCCCTAATTTCGAAATTATCTGAAAATGGGTAATTAACAAGATAATTTTTGGGCATGAGAGTTGTATAATTTACATGCATGTGTTATCAAGGGTGTAGAAAGATTGTTGAGCTAAAACTGGTAAAGATTGGGTTGTGGGATGATGGAATCCTCCATGAAAAGACCTTGAAACCTTATGCACATCTAGTGTTTGATAAAATGCTCAAATGAGCTAGAACTATAATCATCTTCCTAATTTTGATTCAATTTGTTATATCTACAATAGATTGAAGTTGCTAATAACTCCGGAACATTTTAGAGTTTAAGGAAGCTCAATTGAGGTATGTTGGCTAAACTCTTCTTTAAGAATTGGAATTTCTATTATCCTTGTAAGGTCCAAGATGTTGATTACAAATCGAGTATTTCGATAAGTTTTGTGATAAAGATATATGTTTAATTCGTGTTTCAAATGCTCTTATCATATTGCATTATAAATTGAGGATTAGTTTCGAACTGTGGATCGTGTATCTACATGTTATAAATTCAAGTCGTGATTTATGTGAAAGTTATCATGCCAAGTTGTGTAGAGATTGGGATTGTGATACACCTCCACCCGCATATATTGGGGTGAGGCGGCATGACCACTTTTTGTAGGGATTATGGTATTGTGCGACTGCACCTCCACCCGCATACATTAGGGTGAGGCGGCATAGCCGCTTTGTGTTGGTATTGGCATCGTTGATGCATTTCCATCCGCATACATAAGGGTGAGGCGGCATAGCCGCTTTGTGTTGGTATTGGTATCGTTGATGCATTTCCACCCGCATACACTGGGGTGAGGCAACATAGCCGCTTTGTGTTGGTATTGGTATCGTTGATGCATTTCCACCCTCATACATTGGGGTGAGGCGGCATAGCCGCTTTGTGTTGGTATTGGTATCGTTGATGCATTTCCACCCTCATACATTGGGGTGAGGCGACATAGCTGCTTTGTGTAGGTTCTTGGTACTGTGGTTATACATCCACCCGCATACATTGGGGTGAGGCGGCAAGGCCGCTTGAGTAGAGTTGCGGTATTGTACTTACACCTCCACCTGCATATATCGGGTGAGGCGGTGGGGCCGCTTTGTGTGAAGATGGTTACAGAGGATCTCATCTTAAATCCTATAAATATTATTGATAGCTCTTAATAAGCTTGCTTTGGTTTAAACGGTTAGCTTTATCATTCTATTGTTGCCCTGATTCATCATATTCATATTGTATTTCTAAATTCTTAAATTGATGTTTGGTTTTAACCTAGTTAGGATAATAATCGGAAGAGGTTTTCCTAAAGACCAATCCACTATGCATTCTTGCATATCTTCACATGCTTAAATTGGTTCATCTTGTGAGGTTAAGACTCAATCGAGAGAGGCATTTTTGCGGAATATTTGAACTAATAATTGAGTGAATTCGAGAGACTCACTTGAACATTAGAAGTGAATTATCTAAAGTTAGATCACGAACAATTATCTTGCACCTATCCTATCAAAACCCTATCTTCTCCCATTGAATATCTCAACTGTTGATCATCTTGGATAACAATCAAGCTAGAAACTACGAGAATACTATTTAAATCCAACCTTTGTGGATATGATATTATACGATACTATATTTGATTCGCGAGTATAATTTAAGTGTGTGTTTTACGCTCGTTAAATTTTGGCGCCGTTGCTGGGGATTGACAATTAATAGTGTTTGAAATAGTTTGTAGTGCTAATTCAGGAATTTTATTTTTCTTTTTATTTCTATTTTCTCTTTTTATGTTTGGTGTTTGTTGACTGTGCGTAGGGTGCAGGTTTAGATTGGTCCATGACTCGAGCTTCTGCAAAAGAAGTGCTACCATACGAACCGGAGATAGAAAAACAACTGTGATAACTGAGGAAGGAAATAAATCTCACCGAGACTTTAGAAAAGGTTGGGCAATCCTCAACCAAATAACTTATGACTGGAAACGGTTATGATAATGTAGATTTGGCTGTGAGGGAGGAAGCACAACAACGAGAAAAAGCTACACGGGATGTTGAGGAAGCAGCTATTATAGATGTACAGATTCTCTATGAAGAAGAGAGAGGTCGGAGAATTACTCAGAATCAATCCTTAGCTGCAGACCAGTTCGGAAAATATAGCTCCCATGCCTGGGAGACCACTGGGTGATTATGCTAGACCGGTCTATAATCAAGAATTATCCAGTGTTATACCACCTCCAATTACAACAAATAATTTCGAATTAAACCAAGGGTTGCTTCAAACCCTTCAGAATTGCTGTGTCTTCGGAGGAAAGATGAACGAAGATCTAAATACACATCTAATGGACTTCGAGGAGATTATGAACACCTTTCAATACAATGGGGTGTCATAAGATGCAGTGTACTTAAGGTCATTCCCCTTCACACTCAAAGATGACGTAAAGTAGTGGCTTCAAAGCTTACCTACATGATCAATTAGAACATGGGAGGAGATGACCAGAAAATTCCTTGATAAATATTTCTCCTCAGCTAAGACGGGAGAGTTTGGAAGAGAAATCCACAACTTCTTCCAAAAAGAGACTGAAACTGTTTTTAAAGCATGGGAGAGGTTTAAGGAGATAGTTAGAAAGTGTCAACATAGTGGAATTGAACTCTGGATGTAACTCCAGGACTTTTGGGATGGATTGACACCGGCCTCGCGTGGAACATTGAGAAATGTAGTTGGAGGCCCTTTGATGAAATAGACTATAGAAGAGATAGTTACTATTCTTGATGAGTTGTCTGAGGATGCAAATCAGTGGGCCTCTGAGAGTGCTAAAAGAATAAGATCAATTGGTGTTCACCAAGTTTATGATAATACATCTATGAAGGTAAAACTTGATGTTATGGCTAAAGAACTACGAAAGCTGACCTTAGAATTGATACAAAATGAGCCTCATACAGCTTGTGATATATGTGGAAGACGATACCCTACTCATGAGTGTCAAGCCTCAACTGAGAAAGTGAATGATATGGGAAACTACAATTTTAATGCAATGGGTCATAGGCACCGTGGTTTTTCATGGAGTTTACCTGGGGGTACCACGAATGCATGGAAACAAAATAACTCTAGAAACTAGGGACAAGGAGCTCCAGCATTCCAAAATCAGTAGAGGTAGCAATTGCAGCCTCAATAGCCCATTCAGTCTGGCATAGAAGATCTCATGAAGGCCTTCATTCTGAAAACCGATGAGAGGCTAGAAACACATAGCGTAGCTATACGGGAACATGGAGCAGCTATCAAATAACTAGGCACTAGTTTTCAAAACCTGGAAAGATAGGTTGGGCAGCTAGCCACTCTATTGTCTGAGAAGATTCCAGGAACTCTCCCTACTGATACTGAGAGAAATCCCAAAGAAACGGAGAATGCTGTAACCTTGAGAAGTGGGCAAGTGTTGAAAGATCCCTCCTTGATCCAAAAAGATGTGATACATGAAAAAGAAAGTGGGGAGCAGCTGAAAAGTGATGATGACAAGAAGAAGAAAGGCCCGATAAAAGCTGAGAAAAAGAAGAAGGAAGAAAAAATGAGAAAAGGAGGAACATGAGGAGAGCAAGCATATGCCTGCTTTACCTTTCCCCCAAAAGCTATATAGAGAAAAGCTGGACAAGTAGTTTGAGAGATTTCTGGATGTGCTGAAATAGGTTCATGTAAACTTACCATTAACAGAAGTGCTCTCACAAATGACTTCTTATGCTAAATTATTGAAAGAGATCCTTACGAAGAAGAGGCAAATAGAGGAGACTTCAGTGGTCAAGCTCACAGAGCATTATAGTGCGATATTGCAAAACAAACTCCCACAAAAGTGTGGAGATCCAGGGAGTTTTACTATACCTTGCTCTTTAGGAACTATTAATTTTGATAAGTCTTTATGTGATTCTGGTGCTCAATTAATTTAATACCTCTATATATTTACAGGAAACTGGAGAAGGAGGTAGGAGAGATAAGATCTGTACCAATATCTTGGTAGCTGGCAGACCAAACAACTTTAATACCCGAGGGGGATAGTGGAAGATGTGTTAGTTCGTGTGGATAAGTTCGTATTTCCTGTGGATTTTATAGTGGTGAATATGGAGAAAAATAAGGAGGTCCCCTTTATATTAGGAAGACCATTCTTAACGACGGGCAGAGCGATATTAGATATACATGAGAGAAAACTCATGCTTAAAGTGGTTGAGGAGAATATGACTTTCAAGACAGATGTAGAAAAGGGGGTGCAAAAAGAAAAACCAGCTGCGAATGTTGAGTGGAAAGTGAAGGGCTCGAAAGAGAAGGCTGTGGTGAGCGAGAAATATAAGTGTGGGGTGTACCCAAAGAAGTCCAAGAAGAAGTTGTCCGCATGGACGTGTGCATTAGTTCGGGAGCGCGGAATAGAGCCAGACTTCGACTCAGACCCCGACTAGAAATTCAGGAAAGTTTGCTCTACCTTATGCTTTTTAATAGTGTGTCATGGGGACATGCCACAACTTAAAGTATGGGGTGGGGGATATTTGTATGTATGTATAGTAGTTTTCTTTTTTTTTTTAGTTGTAGTTAGTCGAGATAAAAAAAACTTTTGAAAAAAATAAATCATAAAAAATTTAAAATTTTCGATTTTTCCCGACGATGGATATCATCGACAAGTTTCTTGAGGGATTTAAGTTGAAAGAAAAAGACAAAAAGATTTTCGTTTGTAGGTAGTTTAATAATCCCCCTTAGTTTTTCTCTGTGCCGTAGTTCTTTTCCAAGGGTTTTGTTTGAACCAGGTGTAGTTAGTTTTATTATTTTTTAGGAGTAGGAAACCTTGTGCTATGATTTGAATTGAAAAAAATATCTCTTAATTTTATTATGCCTTGAGAATACTAAGTGCTTTAGTCGTGACGCTAAGGCTCAATTTTTGACTATTGTATAAGTACCTTAATGTTACACCCCATGCTTTCTTACGTGAGAGTATGTCGTAAGTCGAGTGACGTAAGCTCAGAAATGAGATTGTCTTTGAAAGTATATAAAGTAAGTTTATTGTGTTATGTTGGACGTTCCAAATACTTAAGATCATTAATACCAAGTACCAAGAGGGTTTAAAGGCTTAGAAGCTAAATGAATTGAAGAAAATAAGTTTCGTCAAATGTCAACAAGTTGGGAATGTTATAACATGTATTTTTTGTGTGAGACTAGGGTGATTAACATGATAAGGAGGTTATGTTATAAGTTATGTTGGTCGTATGATAGTCGTGTGTTATGTTTTGAAGTCAAGCGAGTTGTGGAACAAAAGTTTGCAAAGGTCATCACAAGTTACATTCATAAATCTGCTGAAATTAGGTCAAATGTAGCTGAGCTTTTGTCCTAATATATTGGAATTACGGGATTATCCACCTACAAATTTGAATATCTACGAGTCTAGTTTCTAACTCATTAAACCGTTTGTTGATACGACATCAGAGTTGAGAGATATTTGCGTTTTTGTGAGACCGCGCAAGCAGCTCCCAATGGGACCCACTTTGGCGGTGGACGACCCTTGAACATTTTAAAGGGGTTGGACGGCTTATCTTTGGTCATTTTCGACCAAGAACAGTTCCCAAACTCTCTCAACACCTCTATAACAGTTCTCAAGGGTTCCAAGTCGAATCCAAGGGTGTTTTACCTAAACCTAACCTCAAATGTTAGCCTAAGTGAAGAAGAGAGTCTCTATGGCATTGTGAGGTGATTAAGGGTGCTTGTAAGCTAAGGGAAGCTTTGGTTCAAGTTTTTTAATATTCTTTAAGGTATGTATAACACCCTTTTTCTTGGGATTAATCTTATCTATGTGTTGGTTAAGTTATTTGGATGAAGAATTACAAGATAGAAATTGAAGTTGTATAAGATATTGTTGTCTCTTATTGGACTATTTTGGTGTTGTGTATATGACTTCATATGGCTGGAAATCGTGCGGAATAGCTTGTTTATAATGTTATTATTGTTGTTATGCTTGTCAATATGTTGAGTATGTTGATGATGTTGTAAATAGGAGAAGAAGCAACCACACAATACCTAGAAGTTGTTCATGTCGTTGTCTTATCTTGTGGGGTTGTTTGATGTTACTTTTATGATGGATATAAGGTTGAAATGTCATGTAAATATATATTTTTATATGCTGGACCTATTTATGGTGTTGTAAGTATAGGGGAGATGGGAAAAAAGAGTTGGGGTTTGGTTCCAATCCAAGCTTGCCGCTCGTCATGTTAAATAGTAGTTTTGTGTGTGACGTTTGTGCACTTGTTGTTGTGTAGATTGATTGGGGTTGTTGGGATGTTGGTATATGGTATTGGAGAAGGGGAGTGATGTCTCCCAAATTCATACCACTTATTGGGATTGTGAAGCGGTCGATGAAATTATAAGTACCCAATGTGAGTCGGGGTCGATTCCACAGAGAGCTTATATTGGATTAGGTATAAATCTAGACTAGGTGTATGACGTGCCCAAATTGCACTTCCGCATAATTGGTTGTTTCTTCCTACTTCTAAAAAGTATACTATAGTTTGTAAATGAAAAGCTAAGGAACGATATTTTTGGTATTATTGTTTTTCAAGTTGATAAAAGATCTAGGGTCGTGATTTCCACCTAGGTGGTTACCTAACGGATTGTGGGCTTTAAGCAGGTTTGATTGATCGGGGTGTAATATAGCAATCACACGCAATTACCCACTCTATACCTCTCGGTGGTATTGTCCAGTTTGGCTTTCTCAAGTCCAAATGGGTAATTCACAAAACTAATGATAGATGCTCAAGTCGGGTCTTACTATCTCTAGATTTGACCCTTTAATTGGGGCTATCAATTTCTTGAGTTCACCCCAATTCCTTGTTAGCCAAGTTTTCCTATACTTAGTCAAGTAGAGACTAGGTCAATTAGGCCTGCATCAATGTTTGCAACCATTAATTCTTAAATTCAAGAAAAAACTAAGCTAAATATCATACACCCGATCACAAACAAGCCCCAAATTAAACACCCATTAGGCACCAGAACTAAGGTTGGGTCACAACCCTATCTAAGTATTTTGCTACTCATAGGAAAAATTGAAGAAACAAAATAAAAAACTAAGATTAAACTCATAATAGATGATTAAGGGAAGAAAATCTAATGTTAAAATGATAAACTATTACAAAGTTACCCAAAATAGTGAAGGAAAAACGGCTATCTGCTTTCAGGTGTTCAAATTTGACCTAAATTTGACAAAACAGATCTATTTATACCCAACTAAAATTGTCGGACAAAATTGCCCCTGCGGAGGTTGTGCGGCCGCACAATTCTGTGTGCGGTCTGCACTTTGAAGCTGGCTTGACAGGATGGACTTCTGTGACCGCACAATTCTGGGGTGCGATCGCACTTCTTCAAATTTTTGCGGACCGCACATTTTTGAGTGCGGCCGCACTCTTGGACTTGATCTAGACATGGGAGATTTCTGCGGACCGCACATTTATGAGTGCGGCCGCACTTTTGCATTCTGCGGCCTCACAATAATAGTGCGGTCTGCACTTCTTCAGGGACCCAAAACACCATTCTCTCTGAACTTCGTCTTCTGCAGCCGCACAATAATTGTGCGGTCCGCACTTTGCGAAGGGAATTTTTCAGTGGTTCTTTACAGTCTGCGACCGCACACAGTATTGTGCGGTCCGCACTTTGTTCTTTTCTGCTTTGTTTTGGTCCTTGTCCAATTTTACTCCTTCTTGAGTTGATTTTCATCTCTTTGGCTCATTTCCCAATATTCCTGTAAGAAAGCACATTTCATTAGTTCTCGGGAATACCTTTAAGCATTTTTGAGCTAAAACGAAAGTAAAAGAGTGCAAATAAGTGGTCAAAATCCCTACTTATCTGCTCCCCCAAACTTAAGCTTTTGCTTGTCCTGAAGCAATTAAGGTAATTCCCACCTCCACAAAGAAAGAGCTATTTCAGCTGGCCTAAGTTGAATCAAACACACATCAATTGGGACCAACGATTACCCACACACTCATGAATCATCAACAAGCCTATGTTTTGAATGTTAAAGCACAAATAGCTCTAATGTGACGCTTGAGAATCAAGATTTGACTTTATTCATCAAGGAAGTTTGCACTTTTATGTAGGTCACTGTGGATCCCAAACTCCTCCTCCTATACTCTCCGTAAGCACATCCCACTCAAGAATGAAGCACTCAATGCAATGATTCGAGAAAGGTTCGCTCATCACTCTCAAAAGAATGTCACAAGCCCGGGTTTAAGTACCATATGCTTGCCCCTCATGTAGATTACAACTAATGTAAGCTTACTAGGCCTGAAATCATGTAGGGCTTGTTCGGCATGTAATGAAGGCTTTTTGGACTAAGGAGGGAAATATTGGAATGGAACTGGTTCATCTTTCCTTTAGCACTCCATTTTCTCTTTTTGGCTCATACTTTGCCGAGTCTCTGAGTCATTTTCTTTTTCTTAGGGGAACTAGAGAGACTTGACATCACTCTTTCTTGGTCATGCTATTCATATTCTCCTTCTTTGTTTTCTCCATGCTTTGCACTTTTGCTTTCTTTTGAATCCTTTCAACCCTTTCATATTATTCACTTTATTTTTGTGTTTTTCTTTTGTTATTTCTTTCCTTTTCTTTGCCTTTCCTCTTCTTCATTTCTTTTCTCTTTTTGTACCTTGATACCATCTTCAAATGCCTCGTCTCTCCCTCAAACTTATGTTTTTGCCATTTGTTTCTCATGAGTGCTAAAGAATGCTCGGGTGCCAAGAGAGAGTCACTATAAAATGGGTAAAGGCTTGTAACATGGTTATCGAATGAAAAAAGGCTTTAGGCTCAAAAAGGTTGACTAGGGATAATATCATTGGTGGTCCATGGAAGGTTTCAAAATGGGCCAAGTAGAGCCTACAATCACTTCTCAAGCCAAGCTAACTTAGAATTTCGCCTAGAAACACATTCAGGGCAAGTTCTAGACCATTCGCACGGGTGTTTGGACTTGTAACAAAATACCTCACCTCTCACACAACCGGTTTGTTAAAGAGAATAGAGTCGAGGGCCCACAACAACCGCATTCAATATTGAAAATCGCTAATGGTTCAACTAAACCAACCGATGATTGCCTAAGTCAACACAAGAGTCACAAGGTCACTAACTAGAGCCATTTCTTTCCAAAACTTATTTTTAACCATAAACATGTAGTTAAGTATGTTGGTACCAAGTGAAGCATGCTTGACCCTTATTTATTAATTAATAATACTGTTTTTACCTAAACATAAAAACAGACTCGATCCCTTAAGAAGGTTGTCACGCCATCCATCATTGGGAAGAGCCACCCGGTTCACACAAAACCCACCTTTGGAAATAACCGTGGCATTAAAAAAACCAAAGGCTTATTGTTCACTTAAACATAAAAAGAAGCTAACAAATTTTTAAGAAGCTATTAAAGTAAATAAGAGGCTATACTATTAAGAAAACAAATTGAAGAAGCTATGAAATAAACTACTGAAAGTAAGTCAAATGAATATACAAACCGAGAGGAATAGAATATATACATCAAAAGAAAGGGAGGAATATATACATAATGAAAGAGAGGATAAAGATAAAATAAAAAGATTATTAAAGTTATTAGAGGCCAATGTCATCAAATCAAACCAAAATAGACCACCCCCTGAATAAAAATAAGCACTGTCCTCAATGCTTAGCAAAATCAGAATAAGGGAGGGTAGAGAGTAAAGAAAACTCCCTATGTGGTCTCAGGGTGACTGGCAGCATCACCACCCTCGGGCTCCTCCAATTGGATCTCATTATCATCTGGCTGGGGAACAACGAGGTTGGCGAGCATCTGAAGCATCTCCTCGGCAGTGTGGGTAGCAAGGTCTGGCTCGTCAGACTGGCCAGCTGGTGCCTCTGCTGATGGTGCTGCTGGGTCTGCTGGTACTGATGGATCTGTCTCCATCAGCAGGTCAAATAGCAAATCACCCATTGCTGCAATCTTTGTCACCTCCTTTCTCAATCTCTCCACTGATTTCTTTGAAGCTCGGGATTTCCTCATCTTCTTTACCTACTTGTCCAACTCCTCAAAAGCTCCCCCATGAGACACCAGTGTATCCATAATGGTCTTCTGTTTCTCCAGAATCTTTTTCAATGTTTCCTCCACTGACGAAGGGACCTATGGTATTGCTGGGGTAGAAGACTGTGCTGCAACAACACTGGATATGTCATACAGCTTAGAGGTGGCTTCCTGCATCCAGTTATTGAAACTCGCCAATGACTGGGAGACTCGCACCGTAGTGAGTGGATAAGTGGATGAGATCAGCACTGGTACTGATGTTGATGCTCTAGAAGATAAAGGTGGTGGCATGTCAGTTGTCCAGGTGGAAGACCCGGTTGCTGTGGAAGGCATGGGAGCTGTAGATAACTCAGCAGTACACTCTGTAACCACCACCGATGGCTCATCATACTGACCAATGGTGGTAGTGGCCTTACCCTTGAACTTTGGGTTGTTCGCACCTTGCAGGGAGTACCATGAGAAGGGATTTTTGGCCCTCACTTTTGTATCAAAAGTCCTTGGCTCCACCTTTGCATCGTTGAAATATTCTGTGAGGGTGTTGGGATATGGGCATGAGCTTTCACCTTTTTGGACAGCCACTGTCATGTTGGCCGACATGATGGAACCCACATTGATTGGGTACCTGGCCATAATAGATGCCACCAGAACTGCTCGGGGAATTGGAAGATTGTTCTCATTCAAGCTTAGATCAATACGGCTGCATACAAAGGTTTGCCACCCTTTTGCTTCAAAATTTAGGGTGGCCCGTGTGATAGGAATTCCTGCTGTGATCCACAGTGGTGGTGGTCCTGGAGCAGCCAAAATCTCTACTAACCAGGGGCGTGTTCTAGGTACTAGATTGCCTCTACCTCCTCAATTCCCAGGTGAGTGTGCAGAGTGCTGGGGTTGAATCTGAATTTCAAATTTCTCACTTTGGTTATTTTGGTACCCTTCTTGATATGAGTCACATTGGCATAGAACTCCCGTACCAAGTTCTCATTTGCTTCTATGACACTTTGGGTGAACCACATCCACTCCTTTCGCTCCCGGAACTGTCTAAGGACATTTGGATTGTATTTATCCAAATCCTTCATTAAGAACTGTCGCTCAAGTGTGAGCGATCTCTGGGGCCACCACTCTCTGAACCTTATGAAGTTTATCAAACTCACAAATCTATCCTCCCACGCTTCCTTCTTTTTCGACCTCTTTAGGCCGCCAATTAGAGTGTCACCTCCTCTACCATCATCCGGGACATCGTCATCATCATCTACTGCAACTGGTGTAGGAGGAGTAGGCGTAGAGGAGGGCTCTGAACCCTGGCTACCGACATCGGAACCCTCAGAAAAACTTGCTGTAGTGGAGGGTTCATTGCGCAATTGATATCTCCCAATGGTTTGTGGTGGTTGGGACTGGGCCTCAGGCTGCACCTCCACTGAATGACCCTCGGAGACTTCCCTAGACGGGGCATATGAACTAGATTCTGAGGGCTCTGTAGCCCTACCTCTCCTAGTAGTCAGCTTTTTGGCGATGACTTTTGATTGCACTGCCAGTAGGTGAGTGCCCTTTCCTCGGCCACGGGAGGGTTCATCTCTCCCTTTAGATGTATCGCCTCTACCTCGTGACTAAACCATTGTCTGCAATACAAGGCACATAAGTCAGTTAGAGTTCAAAACAATGTAAACAATTGCATTACAGTTGTAGGAAAATAGTCTACAGAAGAGACAGTGGGGACCACACAATTTTGAGTGCGGCCGCAGACTGCCATGTGCGGACCAAACAATTTCAAAGTGCGGTCGCACATCTTGAAGTGCGAACCACACAATTTTGAGTGCGGCCACACATTCCCAAGTTCAGAACACTGATTCTCTGATGTTCCAAAGTGCGGTCGCACACAATTTTCTACAGTCGCACAATTTTTTTACGGACCGCACAATTTTGAGTGGGGTCCCCACTTTTCATGCAACACATTTGCCCTAATTTAAGATCTGCGGACCGCACAATTTTGTGTGCGGCCACACAATTTGAAATTAAGTGGCACTGACTTTAGGTTTTGCAACTTTTGCAAAATTTAGACATGGTATTTGCAAATAAACATGATTAATGATCTACCTTGTCCCCAATGAACATGCATGATATAACCCACATGATTTTAAGCACACATGAATAACATTTGGCATTGTAGGACTACAAATAACTATACTAATCAAGAACAAAAATTAAGAAAAATGGAAAAATCTAACATGGATTGAACATACCAGTGATGAAGGATGCGGGTGAGAATCTAAACTTGATGAAATGAGTATGGTGTGTGAGCTATTTTGTGGTGCATTGTATTTGCTTAGGTCTCAAGAATTCAGATTGTGTAAAGTTGTGAATAGTGCTCAGAGGACCTATTTATAGGTTGACCAAGTTGGTCAAAAGTTGAGCTGAGTGCGACCGCACAATTTTGAGTGTCGTCCGCACTCTTTACCTGGAACTTTCCTAAGATTCTGTGGTCCGCACAAAAGTGAGTGTGGCCGCAAAAATTTGTGCGGTCCACACATTTTTGTGTGCGACCGCATAATGGCCTATTCGCTGCAACTCAAAACTTCAGAGAGTTCACATTTTTGGGTCTCCAGTTGTGCGGCCGCACAAAGAATTGTGCGGCCGCATACTCTTTTCTACAATTGCATTCATTATTGTGCGGTCCGCACAATAAATGTGCAGTTTACACTTTGTTCAACACTTGGCCAAATTTTCCGAACACAGTCCCTGCAATGCACACTCATTACTGCAATTCACTTCAAAAAACAGTTAGCTCAAAATAAAACCTATCTAACAAAGAAGAAAATAAAAAATGAAAAGAAATATGGGTTGCCTCCCAAGAAACGCCTGATTTAATGTCGCGGTACGAAGCAGATTACCATCAATAACTTGAAATGAATTAACGCCACGACATGTCCATCATCAACTTTGCCAAGATAATGCTTCACCCGGTGACCATTGACTCTAAACACTTCATCATTTTTATTTTTCAAGTCCAATGCACCTATAGGTGTCACATGCACAACCTAAAATGGATCACTCCACTTAGACTTCAACTTTCCCGGAAACATTCATAACCGAGAATTGAACAATAACACAAGATCACCTTATTTGAACTCCTTGTTCCGGATGTACTTGTCATGGAGGTACTTCATCTTGTCCTTATATAAGGACGAACTTAAATATGCATGGTACCGAAATTCATCAAGCTCATTCAATTGTGCCACCCTCAAGTTGGCGGCGACATCCCATTCAAGATTAAGCTTCTTCAATGACCACATAGCTTTGTGCTCAAGTTCCACCGAAGGTGACAAGCTTTCCCGAACACTAACCGGTATGGAGACATACCAATCGGTGTTTTGTAAGCCGTTCTATAAGCACAAAGAGCATCATCAAGTTTCTTTGACCAATTCGCCGGGTTGGCATTCACTGTCTTTGACAAAATACTCTTGATCTCCCGATTGGAGACTTCCACTTGCCCACTTGCTTGAGGATGATAGGGGGTCGACACTTTGTGAGTGACACCATACTTTGTGAGTAAGGTATCAAAAGTTTTGTTGCAAAAGTGCGATCCCTCATCACTAATAATGGCCCTTGGAGTACCGAATCTCGTGAAGATGTTCTTTTTCAAAAATGCCACCACACTTCGAGCTTCATTGTTGGGTAAAGCCACGGCTTCAACCCACTTTGACACATAATACACCGCTACCAAAATGTAAGTGTTCCCACAAGAGCTCACAAACAGACCCATGAAATCAATGCCCCACGCATCAAAAATGTCAATCTCCAAGATGGTGGTGAGGGGCATCTCATTTTTCTTTGAAATCCCACCGGCCCTTTGACATTCATCACAACGCTTGACGAGATCGCTAGTGTCCTTGTAAAGAGTAGGCCAATAGAATCCACAACTCAATACTTTTGTTGTCGTTCTAGCTCCCCCATGGTGACCACCATATGGTGAAGAGTGGCATGCCTCAAGAATTTTCACTTGTTCCTCCGCCGGTACACATCGTCGAATCACACCATCGGTATAAATCTGAAAGAGATACGACTCATTCCAATAATAGTCAAGGCAATCCCGTTTGCGCTTCTTCCTTTGGTTTGAAGAGAACTCATTCGGTATAATACCACTCACAAGATAATTGGCTAAGTCGACGAACCATGGCATCCCGGTCATTGAAATGGCTAGAAGCTGCTCGTCAGGGAAGGAATCATTTATCTCAAGGCTGTCATGTGGTCTCCCTTCCTCCTCCAAATGAGACAAGTGGTCCGCCACTTGGTTTTCACTACCCTTTCGGTCTTGAATATCTAGATCAAACTCTTGCAATAGAAGCACCCACCGCATTAACATTGTCTTTGAATCTTTCTTGCTCATCAAATATCGAAGAGCTGTATGATAGGTGTGGACAATCACCTTTGTACCCATCAGGTATGGGCAGAACTTTTCCATAGCAAAGACAATAACAAGGAGCTCTGTTTTGGTCACTGTGTAGTTGACTTGGGAATCATTCATGGTCTTACTAGCATAGTAGACCGGATGGAAGATATTTTTGATACGTTGCCCCAAAACTGCTCCAACTTCCACATCACACATGAGCTCAAAAGGCAAGCTCTAATCCGGTGCGGTGATAATAGGAGTAGTAGTCAATTTGAACTTGAGCAATTCGAATGCCTTCAAACAATCCTCATTGAAATGGAACTTGGCATCCTTCTCCAAAATTTTACAGAAGGGATTTACCACCTTAGAAAAGTCCTTGATGAATCGGCGACAGAACCCCACATGACCCAAGAAACTCCTCACTCCCTTCACGGATGTAGGGGTGGGAGTTTAGAGATCACCTCTATTTTGGCCTTGTCGACCTCAATACCATGCTTTGAAATTTTGTGGCCGAGGACAATGCCTTCTTCGACCATGAAGTGACACTTCTCCCAATTCAAAACCAAGTTTGTTTTCTCACATCTTGCCAAGACCTTATCCAAGTTGTTCAAGCAATCATCCAAAGAGTTCCTGGCAACAGAAAAGTCATCCATGAAGACCTTAAGAAACCGTTGAAAAGTTGCCGGTGCATTGCATAACCCCAATGGCATCCGCGAGAATGTGAAAGTACCATAGGGACAAGTGAAAGTAGTCTTCTCTTGGTCCTCCGAAGCAATAAGAATTTGATTGTAGCTGGAATATCCATCAAGGAAATAATAGAAAGCTCGACCGGCCAACTTATCAAGCCTTTGATCAAGGAATGGAAACGGGAAATGATCTTTCCGAGTGACTTTGTTGAGCTTCCATTAGTCCATACACACTCTCCACCTGATGACCGTTCTTGAAGGGATCAATTCGTTCTTGTCATTTGTTACCACAGTCATACCTCCTTTCTTTGGGACATATTGCACCAAAGAGGTCCACGAGCTACCGAAAATGAGGTAAACAACCCCGACATCCAACCATTTTATGATCTCCTTCTTCACCACCTCTTGCATTGCTTCATTTAATCTTCTTTGATGTTCAACGGAGGGTTTGGCATCCTTCTCCAAAATAATCTTGTGCATTCAAAAGGCGGGGCTTATACCCTGAATATCCGCCAATGTCCATCCTATAGCTTTCTTCCTCTTTTGGAGCATCGCCAAAGTATAATCTACCTGCACGTTAGTCAAGCAAGAGGAAAGAATAACCGGTAAAGTAGAACATGGGACAAGAAACTCATACCTGAGATGTGGAGGCAATGGCTTTAACTCCAAAGTGGGAGGCTCCTCGATTGATGGCTTTGTTGGAGGAGTCTTCCGGTTCTCAAGATCTACGGACAATTTTTGGGGTTCATAAGTGTACGACCCCATTCCTTGCAATGCATTTACACATTCCACATAGCCTTCCTTCTCATCATCATCATGATTAGGCAATATGGCTTCCAAAGTATCATCAACATTCATCATGGCACTAGCATCATAAACAATCACTTCGGTCACTAAGTCCACAAACGAACAAACTTCATTGCTATTCAGTTGCCTCATAGATGTTCACACATTTAAAACCACTTTTTCATCACCCACCCGGAAGGTGAGCTCACTGGCTTCCACATCAACAAGTGCCTTCCCCGTAGCAAGGAAAGGTCTACCCAAGATAATAGGCACCTCAAAGTCCGCCGGAAGGATGAACTTATCAACACGAACCAACACATCATCAATAATACCCAATGGTCTCTTCATAGTAAGATCCACCATTTGTAGCCTCATAGATGTAGTTCTTGGTTGCCCAATTCCAAATGTTTTGAACATCGAATAGGGCATCAAGTTGATACTCGCCCCTAGATCACATAGAGCTTTGGCAAAGTCGGCGCTCCCAATAGTGCAAGGGATTGTGAAAGCGCTGGGATCTTCTAATTTCGGAGCCATTGAGTGCACAATAGCACTCACTTGATGCGTCATCTTGATAGTCTCACAATTCATTGATTTTTTCTTTGTCACCAAATCCTTCATGGACTTTGCATAGCCGTGCATTTGTTCTAATGCCTCAACCAATGGCACATTAACGGATAAGCTCTTCATCATGTCAATAAACTTCTTGAATTGGTTCTCGCTATTTTGCTTGGCGAGCCTTTGAGGGTATGGAGGAGGAGGCCTTGGCATTGGTGCCTTGGCCTTTGGCACTACCGGTTTCGGTATGTCAATCACGTGTTCCCTAGATGGGTTTACTTTTTCTTGGGTCTCCTCCACATTTTCATCAATCTCAATTCTCACTTCTTCATTAGCTTGAACCATATTGCTTGGAATTTCATCTTCTTGAATCACTACATCATCATCCACAACTCTTCTTTGGTTTGAGGTTGTTGCCTCCCCACCTTTTTGCACTCCGTGTGGTTACGGCCATGGCATGTCCCGTGTTGTTCCCACCCTTTGGGTTCATCACCGTGTCGCTAGGTAGTGCCCTCTTAGGACGGGTGTTTAAAGCTTGCGAAATTTTCCCTAATTGAACCTCCAAATTTTGGATTGAAGTGTTGTGAGAGGCTAGTTGAGTATCGGAGTCGGTATTTTTCTCCATTATCTATTTGAACATATTTTCAGTCCGTCCCATCTCATTATTGGAAGAGCTAGAACCATGGGATGGATAAGGAGGCAGGTGGCTTGGTTGTTGATACATCGGGGGCCTTTGAAAGCCCGATCCCCAATTCCCTTGGTTATTATTCCAACCCCCTTGGTTGTTTCCTCCAAAGTATCCCTGATTGTTGCCTTCCCAATTGCCTTGGTTGCCTTGATTATTGTTATTGTTCCAATTACCTTGATTGTTGTTACCACCACTCCAATTTCCTTGGTGGTTTTGATTGTTCCAATTTCCTTGTTTTCCTTGAGAACGCCATTGTTGTTGACTCGAGCCTTGAGAATTGTTTCTTTGCCCTTGATAGTTGTTCACATATTACACTTCTTCCTCTTGCTCATTGTATGATTCATCTTGGTCAAACCCACTATCATCTTGCACAAAGTGCTCCACATGGATTTGTACTTGTTGACCCTTTTGCCTTCTTTTGTTCACCATCATACTCACACCTTCCATTGCATTCACTTGCTTAGGACCTTGAACTTGTTGAAGTTGAGATTTGGCTAATTGATTCATTGTGGTCGTCAACTCGGCAATGGCTTGCCCATGATCATGCAATTTCTTGTGTAGGTGAATCACATTTAGATCACCTTTAGGAAAATTAGCTCTACTTTGCCATGCCGATGAAGTATCCTCCATTTCATCCAAGATTTCACAAGCTTCGGCATATGGCATTGTCATGAAATTCCCATCGGCAAGTTGGTTGACCACGCATTGATTGGTAGTGTTAATCCCCCGGTAGAAGGTTTGTTGAATAATAGCCTCAGTCATATCATTATTCGGGCACTCTTTTACCATGGTACGGTACCTCTCCCAAATCTCGTGCAAAGGCTCATTGGGTTCTTGCTTGAATGTCATCCCGAAGAGTAGCCATATGCCCGGGAGAAAAGAACTTGGCAATGAATTGTTCTGCCAATTCATCCCATGTATGGATGGAATGGTTTGGAAATCTTTCTAACCAATCCAAGGCCTTTCCCGTAGAGAGAAGGGAAATAGCCTCAACCTTAGAGCATCCTCGGAGACGTTGGTCTGTTTACTCCCCCAACAAGTATCCACAAGCCCTTTTAGGTGCTTGTATGCATTTTGACTCAGAGCTCCGGTAAGAATCCTAGTTGATCTAGCAATGTAAGCATCACATTGGTGATTTGGAAGTTTCCCGCCCTAATGCGGGGCAGGACTATTGTACTTGCATATCCTTCAATCGGAAACACCCGGTGTGGAGCCGCTCTTGGTGGAGGTGGGGGAGGGACGAGAATATTATCATGAGGCGGTCGAGCTCGCCTATTTACTTGAGTGTCAAGAGGAACCTCATCACCTTGGTCATCGTCCACTTCCTCCCCTAAGGGCAAATTTCGAGAGGATTATTGTTGAGAGCCATTTTTGTACCTATAATCAATTCACAAAAAATTTAGTAACTCGGAAGGGAAAGAAGACAAGTCACACACAAACCCAAATATATAGCTAAATCCATTTGTAGCTCCCCGGCAACGACGCCAAAAGTTGATATCGCCCAAATTCATAACACTGATTGGGATTGTAAAACGGTCGATGCAATTATAATTACCTAACATGAGTCGGGGTCGATTCCACAGAGAGCTTATATTGGATTAGGTATATATCTAGACTAGGTGTATACGTGCCCAAATTGCACTTCCACATAATTAGTTGTTTCTTCCTACTTCTAAAAAGTATACTATTGTTTGTAAATGAAAAGCTAAGGAACGATATTTTTGGTATTGTTGTTTTTCATGTTGATAAAAGATCTAGGGTCGTGATTTCCACCTAGGTGGTTACCTAACGGATTGTGGGCTTTAAGGCAGGTTTGATTGATCGGGGTGTAATATAGCAATCACACGCAATTACCCACTCTATACCTCTTGGTGGTTTTGCCCAATTTGGCTTTCTCAAGTCCAAATGGGTAATTCACAAAACTAATGATAGATGCTCAAGTCGGGTCTTACTATCTCTAGATTGGACCCTTTAATTGGGGCTATCAGTTTCTTGAGTTCACCCCAATTCCTTGTTAGCCAAGTTTTCCTAGACTTAGTCTCTCTTTCTCATGTAGAGACTAGGTCAATTAGGCCTGAATCAATGTTTGCAACCATTAATTAATAAATTCAAGCAAGACCTAGGCTAAATATCATACACCCAATCACAAACAAGCCCCAAATTAAACACCCATTAGGCACCCAAACTAGGGTTGGGTCACAACCCTAGTTAAGAATTTAGCTATTCATAGGCAAAATTGAAGAAACTAAAGAAGAAACTAAGATTAAACTCATAATAGATGATTAAGGGAAGAAAATCTAATGTTAAAATGATAAACTATTACAAAGTTACCCAAAACAGTAAGGGAAAAAACGGTTATCTACTTTCAGGTGTTCAAACTTGACCTAAATTTGACAAAAAGATCTATTTATACCCAACTGAAATTATCGGACAAAATTGTGCCTGCGGAGGTTGTGCGGCCGCATAATTCTGTGTGCGGTCCGCACTTTGAAGCTGGCTTGACAGGATGGACTTCTGCGGCCGCACAATTCTGGGGTGCGGCCTCACTTCTTCATATTTTGCGCACCGCACATTTCTGAGTGCGGCCGCACTCTTGGACTTGAGCTGGACATGGGAGATTTCTGCGGACCGCACATTTATAAGTTCAGCCACACTTTTGCATTCTGCGGCCGCACAATAATAGTGTGGTCAACACTTCTTCAGGGACCCAAAACACCATCTCTCTGAACCTCGTCTTCTGCGACCGCACAATAATTGTGCGGTCCGCACTTTGCGAAGGGAATTTTTCAGTGGTTTTTCATAGTCTGTGGCCGTACATAGTATTGTGTGGTCCGCAATTTGCTCTTTTTTGCTTTGTTTTGGTCCTTGTCAAATTTTTCTCCTTCTTGAGTTGATTTTCATCTCTTTGGCTCATTTCCCAATATTCCTGCATGAAAGCACATTTCATTAGTTCTTAGGAATACCTTTAAGCATTTTTGAGTTAAAACGAAAGTAAAAGAATGCAAATAAGTGGTCAAAATACCTACTTATCAAGGAGATGCTGCTCATATTTACATAAACGAGCTACTAGCTTAAGTTACAGACTTAGCATTTACTCCGCACCGATTTTGAATCTCCTAATGCTATGGTAGACTGAGTTGAGTTGTTTGAAGAGTTGCTTGGAAGCTATTAAGGAATCAACGAGGTTAAGGTATGTTAAGGCAAAACCTATCCTTCATTTTGGCATGATACAATAACTACATGTGTTTGATAACGAGACATAAAGAGAAGTTCATATTCCTGAATTTATGTACACTGGTCTAGTCTCATAAGTTACAACATTCTCCCTTATCGGGACTTCATATTCAGTTTAGTTTTGTCTTCTTTCAGCCAAGAGAACAGAGAGTCTATATATATATATACAATATTACAGTATTTTCACCACCATCGAGCTATAATCGATGGGCAGGCCCCTATTTGACAACCTCTAATCAGATGGTAAGTTATATACCGAGCCTACTGTGGCCGATCGCCTATAAGTGAGCCCAGAATGGCCGAGATATAGAGCCTAGTATGGTTGAGCGCCTACGAGCGAGCCTACTATGGTAGAGCAGTTACATATACTGAGCCTTATAGGGATGGACATCTATTTTACTTACTATATTGAGAGAGTTGAGTCAGTATCAGTAGGTAAGCATATCTTTAGATTTTCTTTGACTCCCAGTAATTTAAGTTATTATATTATCAGTTCAGTTGTAGCTTTCAATTATTCTATTATCTTACATACCCGGTATAATATTTCGTACTGACGTCCCTTTTGCCGGGGACGCTGCATTTCATGCCTGCAGGTCCTGATAGACAGTTGGACAGACCCTCCCAACAGACAAAGTCAAACATCAGCATGGTTGGTAAGCTCCATTTCCTCGGAGTTACCAGGTCTAGACCTTGGAGTCCATTTTATATATACAGGTTTGATGGGTAGGTCGAGGCCCAGTGTCATGACCCAAATCGATGGGCCGTGACGAGTGCCCTAATTCTACCTATGGAACATCCCTAAGCATTCGTCTAAGATATAAACATGAAATAAGTGTAGGTCATGCATAACGTCTGGAAATAAACTACTGATTCATATGAACAACATACGTGGGAAAACATGCCCAAAAGACATATATACATATATATATATATATATATATATATATACGGAATACGATAGGGCGAGCCGACAAGGTCATATACTATCCAACTATACATAACTGTCTATAGACCTCTAATAGAGTGTACAACTGTATAAAGGATGGGACTGGGCCCTGTCATACCCATATGTATATAAAAATATCATACCAAAACTCAATAGCAGCTCCGGATCAAATGGAGCACACCAATCTCGCTGAGCAGGGACCCTAAGATGGGGGACCGTCTGCCTATCTACCGGCACCTACGGGCATGAAACGCAGGCCCCCAGGCAATATGGGCATCAGTACGAATAATGTACCGAGTATGTAAGGCATAAAAATTAATATATAACATACATAAAAGAAACATGGAGTAAAGGACTCAACCTGTAAGTTTGAACAGCTCTATGAATCATGAAACATTTATAATGTCATGCATATGCGTATAAATGTCATATCATGCAAATGTATATGCATACATAACATCATCAAGACTCTGAGGGCATCCCATCATATCATCTCATCCTCTGTGGGCGAAATCACAAATGTATACCAGCTGATCAGGGGGTGGTGCATATATAATACCATAACCTTTCCCCATACCCCATATACATATACTATATGCGTATATAACACCATCTGGTCATGGTTCAATATACATGTATAAATGGATACAATGCATAATGAAGTAAGTCAATAATATCTCTCGGAATTCCATGAGACCCATGAACAAAAAATATGAAAGTAGGACATATGGGGAATCCAGAACCTAGGCAACCCTAGTACTTCTAAGAATAGAATCATTTATGAAAGTTGTGTGCTTACTCGTTTCGTTGTATTATATAGATCATGCCAAAAGGAAAGAAGGGATAGCCTTAACATACCTCAAGTCGTCAATGCAACTCAACAACAAGCTTATGATAACTAGTGCTCCAACCCTATAACAAAGAAATACATGTACGACTTAGATGGTGCAAGTATATTACGTATCTCAAACAATAACTTGATTCTAAAATAAAACGGGCAGCATTTCCCCTGATTTTACTTCTCCATCAAGCCTACTATAGGCAAGATACAAACACAATACAATCAGCAACTCAAAACGTAACCTAATTACAATTCGGAACCATTAATACAACAAAAATCCCAAATATACCATAACACACCCAATCAACAAGTTATCAATTAGCTTGAAACTGCACTGACGAGCGACCAACCTACTACCCTACCACGTGTGGCATTTATCCACGCCCTTTTATCCTTCAAAACTCCATAAATCAGCAGCACAATAGGCCAACACGAGCGGACTACAAAACAGTGCACTAAAAGTGGAAAATGATCAAACTCACGGCTTTCGATCACCGTCCCGTGAGTTCTAACTATCAGGAAACCAATTTATCAACATTACTTGATATATAAACACTTAAATACAGAAATTAGACGCTTCTTAACTATGAAGTACCTTCCAAAACTCGAACTACAAAGAAAAAAGAGAGGCGGTATAATGATACTTACATCATAGGGATCATTCCGATGTTATCACTTCTCGATTTCATACCCGGGATGTTAGTATTCTTTGAAACCTTATTAGAGATCTCAAGGATAGGTTTTATGGTGTTCTCTGGTCGGGTTCTATGGTAAAATGAAGAGAGAGAGAGAGAGAGAGAGAGAGAGAGACGAGTTAAGACCTATATATCAACTTTTGAAAAGTCAAAGAGGTGCTAGCTCTGTACCCTCGCATTGGCCCATCTTCCGATGCTTATATTCTTTTATCCGGATGTCGTATGAATGAACGGTTAAGTGCGTTGGAAACTAAATTCCAAGATATTCAATTTGGTATATAATCTGTCCCAAAAAGATCTCATATAGGACACGAAAGTTATTTCTCAAAAAGCTCCGTTACAGGGCAAATCCTTAGTCGGTTTTTCCGCAACTTAAATCTATTTTTTCCCAAATTTTATATTTTTTATCCAAACATCATATATAGTCATATTATGACTTTAAACTCATCTAAATCATGATAAACAAGTTTCATATTCATTATATGTCACCTTGGGAAGCACAAGGTGTAACAATCTTCCCTCTTTAGAAACATTCGTCCTCGAATGTTAAACTCCCAGAGATTTATAGAAATTTTGGCAGAGTCTCCTCTGTAATGGTACCACTACCAACCTGTCAGATAGAAAACCCAACAATACAAAGCCACATAGGGCCACAATCATCAATAACACCAATGGCCTTACACGACCAATGACAATAACTAACATAAGAATCAAGTACCATATACGTACCTAAGGGTGTGATGTCTCAGTCCGATCCTCCTCCAGAAGAGGAAACAAGTGAGGATACCTAGACTTCATGTCTTCTTCATCTTCCAAAGTCATCTCCTCCATATTATTGTTCCTCCAAAGTACTTTAATCGAAGATACGTCTTTAGTTCTCAATCTCCGAACCTGTCTATCTAGTATAGCAATGGGAGCTTCCTCATATGATAGTTGCTCTGTGACCTGAACATCGTCAATTGGAATGACTCTAGAAGGATCTTCGATACACTTACGGAGCATAGCGACATGAAAGACTGGATGTACTGACTCCAAGTTGGAAGGCAAGTCTAACTCATATGCTACCTGGCCTACTCTGTGTATGATCTTATAAGGTCCAATGTACCGAGGGCTAAGCTTTCATTTCTTACCGAATCTCATAATGCCTTTCATCGGTGATACCTTTAGGAATACCTAGTCATCTACCTGAAACTCCAAGTCTCATCATCGATTATCTACATAGGACTTCTGACAACTCTGAGCTGCTAATAGCCTTTCCCTTATAAGCTTAATCTTCTAAATTGCCTGTTGTACCAACTCTGTCCTACTAACTTAGTTTCCCCAACCTCGAACCATCCGATAGGTAACCTACATATCCGTCCATAAAGTGCTTCATATGGAGCCATCTGGATGCTTGAATGATAACTATTATTATATGCAAACTCAATAAGTGGAAAATGATTATCCCAACTACCCCTGAAATCCATCACACAAGCCCATAGCATATCCTCCAGTGTCTGAATAGTACGCTCCGCCTGACCATTTGTCTGGGGATGAAATGTTGTATTAAGACTTACTTGAGTCCCCAATCCTTTTTGGAAGGACCTCTAGAAATTAGCTGTAAACTGAGCACCTCTATCGGAGATAATAGATATAGGGACACCATGAAGTTGTTTTATCTCCTTAATGTAAAGCCTTGCATAATCCACTGTTGAATACGTAGTCCTGACATGCAGAAAATGGGCTGATTTTGTAAGTCTATCAATAATAACCCATATAGAATCAAACTTACGCTGGGTACGAGGTATGCCTATGATGAAATCCATATTAATCGCTTCCCATTTTCAAGTCAGAATCTCTATAGCCTGCAATAATCCACCGGATTTCTAATGCTCAATCTTAACCTGTTGACAATTAGGGCACTGAGCAACAAACTATGCTATATCCTTCTTCATTATGTCCCACCAGTATATTCCCTCGATATCATGATACATCTTTGTCGCTCCTGGATGAATAGAATAACGAGAATAGTGAGCTTCTCCCATAACTTGCTAGCGCAACCCTGCCACATTAGGAACACATAATCGACCTCGATATCCGAGGACTCCATCTCCTATAATCTCAAATGGTGTATTCTTCTTTTTAGGGGATGTATCTTTATAATGAGCTAGCACAGGATCCTCATATTGGCATTCCTTCACTTCAGTTACTAAAGAGGATGTTGCCGTGTCCTGAATAGTAACTCCGGTATCACCTGAGTCCAGTAATCGAACTCCAAGACTAGTTAGCTGATGAATCTCATGGGCTATCCCACACTTCTTTGGCTGTAAATATGATAGGCTACCCATAGACTACGGCTGAGGGTGTCGGCTACTACATTCGCCTTTCCTGGATAGTATAAAATATCAACATCATAGTCTTTCCGTAGCTCCAACCATTTCCTCTGACGTAAATTAAATTCCTTTTGCTTGAAGACATACTGAAGGCTCTTATGATCCGTATAGATATCAACATGAATACCATACAAATAGTGCCTCCACATATTTAGTGCATGAATCACCGCGGCTAATTCTAAATCGTGGGTCGGGTAATTCTTCTCCTGCTTTCTTAGCTGTCTAGAAGCATAAGCTACAACCTTACCATGTTGTATCGGTACACAACCCAATCCAATGCCCGAAGCGTCATAATAGATAGCATAACTATAGGCCCCCTCTAGGAGTGACAGAACCGGTGCTGAAGTCAATCTGTCCTTCAATGCTTGGAAACTCCGCTCACAAGCATCATTCCACTGAAAGTTAGTTGTCTTCTGAGTCAACTTTGTCAATGGTGCTGAAAGAGAAAAAAAGCCCTCTACAAATCTCCTGTAATAACCTGCCAAACCCAAGAAGCTACGAACCTCCGTCGGTGTCATGGGTCTAGGCCAAGTATTCACTGCCTCAATCTTCTATGGGTCAACACGGATACCCTCATCTGGAATAATATATCCAAGGAAAGCTAAAGAATTCAACCAGAATTCACATTTAGATAATTTTGCGTACAACCTCCTTTCTTGTAGAACTCTGAGCACAGTACGCAAATGATCTGCATGTTCAGCCTCTGAACGAGAATAAACCAAAATATCATTTATAAATACAATCACAAACAGATCTAGAAAGGGTCTGGACACACGGTTCATCAAGTCCATGAATACCACTGGGGCATTGGTCAAACTGAACGACATAACATGAAATTCAAAGTGCCCGTATCTGGTCCTGAATGTTGTCTTCGGAATATACCTGTAACCCTGCAACTGATCAAATAAATCATCAGGAGCGGGTACTTATTCTTGATCGTCAACTTATTCAACTGTTTATAATCAATACACATCCGCAAAGAACCATCTTTCTTTCTCACAAATAACACATGTGCTCCCCACGGTGATGTACTGGGTCTGATAAAGCCTTTTTCAAGCAAATCCCTCAGTTGTTCTTTCAACTCTTTCAGCTCTGCAGGTGCCATTCTATAAGGAGGAATAGATATCAGCTGAGTATCTAGTAATGTATCAATAGCAAACTCAATCTCCTGCTCTGGCGGAAGGCCTGGAAGCTCATCGGGAAACTCATTAACCACCGGGATAGATTGAAGGGTCGGTGACTCTACTTTCATATCTTGTACCCGAACTAAGTGATAAATATAACCCTTTCTGATCATCTTCCTTTCCTTGAGATAGGAAATAAACCTACCTCTCGGTGATGCAGTATTACCTTTCTACTCTAGAACTGGCTCCCCTAGAAACTGGAACCGAACCATCTTTGATCTACAATCAACGTTATCATAACAAGAAGCCATCCAATCCTTACCCATTATAACATTAAATTCTACCATATCTAGCTCAATCAGGTCTGCTACTGTAGAATGACTAAGAACTACTACTATACAATCTCTCTATACCCATCTAGCTATCACTGGATCCCCAACAGGTGTAGACACCTCAAAAGGTTTAATCAACTCAGGTTCTATCCCAAACTTGCCAGCAACCAACAGAGCGACATACGATAAGGTGGAACCTGGATCAATCAATGCATATACATCATATGAGGAGACTGATAATATACCTGTAACAATATAAGGTGACGACTCCTGATCCTGTCGACCCGCTAATGCATAAACAAGGTTTTGAGGACCGCTCGAGCTAGATGCTCCACTTCTGCCTCTACCACGACCGGCTGGTGCCTGTGAACCTTGCCCAGGGGGCCGTACTGATGATGACGAACCGGCTACAGTTCCCGCTGGCTGAACTATACCTGTACCACCTCTCGTCGGACAATCTCTCATAACATGGTCTGGATTACCACAAGTATAACAAACACCCAACCCCACGAGGCACTGCCCGACATGCTACTTACCACACTGAGCACATCGTGGCAAGTGTGGCCTCATCTGACTTGACTCACCCCTATACTGAGAACTAGAGGCCCTGGAACTCTGACTGGGCCCTGGATAGGTGGAATGATCAAATCTCCTACCGGCAAACTGAGGCGGTGCACTAGCCGATGACTAGGCTGGTTACCTCGGGTACTGCTATCTCTAACCACCTCGAAACTCACCAGAATGACCTGAAGATCTCACTCTCTTACTCTAGCCTCTATCATGCTCACGATCGGCCCTCTGCTTCTGCTTACTCTCCTCTACACCCTGAGCGTATGCCTAAATACGAGAAATATCAATGCTGGATAAAGTGAGACTGACATACAATCATTAAGCAGGTGCGGCTCCAACCCCATTACGAACCGGTGAACCCGATCCTCCATCTTAGCTAAAATAGTGGGAGTATACCTAGCCAAAGAATCAAACTGAAGGCTGTACTCCCGAACACTCATATTACCATTCCGAAGAGTCAATAACCTACCAACTCTGGCCCGTCTAAGCTCTGGTGGCAAATAATGACGAAGAAAAACCTCTGTAAACTCCTGCCATATTATTGGAAGGGCATTCTCAACTCTGGACAACTCCCAAGACTCATACTAATTAACTACAACATCCTGAAGTCTATAGGAAGCTAGCTCAGCTGACTCGGTTGCAGTGGCCTTCATTACCCTCAAAGTCCTCTGCATCCTATCGATAAATACCTGAGGGTCCTCGTTTGGATCTGCTCCAGTGAATATCAGAGGGTCCAAATTAATGAAATCACAAACCCTCGCATTGATGGCCCTATATGCATGACCAATACCTACCTCCTAGAGTCGAGCCCGTGCGGCCACTAATCGAGTCAATAGCTGAATAACATCTCTTATCTCCTGACCTGGTGCATCTGGCTGAGGAGCTGGGGATACTGCAACAAGCGCTGGAGCAGGTGCCCTTTGAATCTCCTCTGGAGAGGGTAGGGTATGTGAAGTCTAAGATGGAGTCTCACTATGCATCTCTCCCAGAGCCCTGGTAACTCGTGGCGCTCGACTTGTAGTCTCATCAGCCACATGCTTGCCCTTCTAGGCGGCTGTAGCCTTCTTGGGCATCGCTGAAAACATAACATATCATTAGGAAACTGAATTCTCATATCGCACGATCTAAGATAAGAAGGGAGGATACCATCCTATATGTCCTACAGCCTCCTATTTATAAGTGTGGTGCATAACACACTCACAAACAAGACTCTACTAGACACGGTCTATAGACAAGCCTAGGATGGAACTGCTCTGATACCACTTTTGCCACGACCCAAACCGATGGGCCGTGACGAGTGCCCGAGTTCTACCTATCGAACACCCCTAAGCATTCATCTAAGATATAAACATGAAATAATTGTAGGTCATGCATAACGTCTGGAAATAAACTACTGATTCATATGAACAACATACGTGGGAAAACATGCCCAAAGGATATATATACATATATATATATATATACACACACACATATATATACATATATATATACACACATATACACACACACACACACACACACACACACACACATATATATATATATATATATATATATATATATATACGGAATATGAAAGGGCGAGCTGAAAAGGCCATATACTATCCAACTATACATGACTGTCTACAGACCTCTAACAGAGTGTAAAACTGTATAAAGGACGGGACTGGGCCCCGTCATACCCATATGTATACAAAAGTATCGTACCAAAACTCAATAGCAGCTCCGGATCAAATGGAGCACACCAACTCTCGCTGAGCAGGGATCCTAAGATGGGGGACCATCAACTTGTCTACCTGCACCTACGGGTATGAAATGAAGGCCCCCAGGCAATAGGGGCGTCAATACGAATAATGTGCCGAGTATGTAAGGCATAAAAGATAATATATAAGAGACATGAAAGAAACATGGAGTAAAGGACTCAACCTGTAAGTCGAAATAGCTCTGTGAATCATTAAACATTTATAATGTCATGTATATGCCTATAAATGTCATATCATGCATATGTATATGCGTACATAACATCATCAAGCCTCTGAGGGCATCCCATCATATCATCTCAGCCTCAGTGGGCGAAGTCATAAATGTATACCAGCTGATTAGGTGGTGGTGCGTATATAACGCCATAACCTTTTCCCATACCCCATATACATATACCATACGCGTATATAACGCCATCTAGTCATGGGTCAGTATACATGTATAAATAAATGCAATGCATAATGAAGTAAGTCAATAATATCTCTCGGAATGTCATGAGACCCATGAATAGACAATATGAAAGTAGGACATATGGGGAATCCAGAACCTAGGCAACCCTAGTACTTCTAAGAATAGAATCATTTATGAAAGTTGTGTGCTTACTCGTTTCGTTGTATTATATGGATCATGCCAAAAGGAAAGAAGGGATAGCCTTAACATACCTCAAGTCGTCAATGCAACTCAACAACAAGCTTATGATAACTAGCGCGCCAACCCTATAACAAAGAAATACATGTACGACTTAGATGGTGCTAGTATATTACGTATCTCAAACGATAACTCGATTCTAAAAATAAACGGGCAGCATTTTCCCTGATTTTACTGCTCCCTCAAGCCTACTATAGGTGAGATACAAACATAATACAATCAGCAACCCAAAACAAACCTAATTACAATTCGGAACCATTAATACAACAAAAATCCCAAATATACCATAACACACCCAATCAACAAGTTATCAATTAGCCTGAAACTTCAACGACGAGCGACCAACCTACAACCCTACCACATGTGGTGTTTCTCCACGCCCTTTTATTCTTCAAAACTCCATAAATCAGCAGCACAATAGGCCAACACGAGTGGACTACAAAACAGTCCACTAAAAGTGGAAAAGAATCAAACACACGGCTTCCGATCACCGTCCCGTGAGTTCTAACTATTAGGAAACCAATTTATCGACCTTCCTTGATATTTAAACACTTAAATACAGAAATTAGACATTCCTTAACTATGAAGTACCTTCCAAAACTCGAACTACAAAGAAAAAAGATAGGCCTAATAATGATACTTACGTCGTAGGGATCGTTCTGAAGTTATCGCTTCTCGATTTCGTACCCGACATGTTAGTATTATTTGAAACCCTATTAGAGAGATCAAGGATAAGTTTTATGGTGTTCTCTGGTCGGGTTGTATGTAAAAATGAAGAGAGAGACGAGTTAAGACCTATATATCAACTTTTGAAAAGTCAAAGAGGTGCTAGCTTGGCACCCTCGCATTGGCCCATCTTCCGTCACTTATATCATTTTATCCGGATGTCGTATGAATAAACGGTTAGGTGCGTTGGAAACTAAATTCCAAGAACTTCAATTTGGTATATAATATGTCCCAAAAATACATCATATAGCACATGAAATGTATTTCTCAAAAAGCTCTGTTACAAGGAAAATCCTTAGTCGGTTTTTCCGCAAATTAAATACGATTTTTCCCAAACTTTATATTTTTTATCCAAACATCATATATAGTAATATTATGACTTTGAACTCATTTAAATCATGATTAAAAACTCTCATATTTATTATACATCACCTTGGGACGCACAGGGTGAAACACCCTGTCCCGACCATGATACAGTTCAATTATCTCTAGACGAGTCCTGTACATTTTTTATATCAGTATTTTGTCTTTACCATCCCTATGTAGATGGTTAGTTTGGTATTTATGGTTATAGAAGTTATTTTCAGATGATTCATAATATGGCCTCATTAGCCTAAGTTGAGGGTTACTCCTCCAGAGTTCACAGTTACAGAGTGGTACGCTCGGGCCGTGTATGGCACCGGGTGCTGGACATGCCTCTTCAGGATTGGGGCGTGACAAACTTGGTATCAGAGAAGTTTTATCCTAGGGAGTATACAAGCCGTGTCTAGTAGAGCCTTGTTTATAGATGTGTTGTGCACCACATTATATAAACATGAATCTACAAGTCATTTAGGAGTCTTTTACCCTTCTTTCAAATCCAAATCGTGCTATAAAGCTGAGTCATAAGAGTTCAAGACATGACTTATGTTTGCTAATGATATAGAGATGCTTGCAATTAGAAATTACAGTTAGCCAGAGGGCTAATACAATAGCAGGCAAGGGCACTAGTAGAGAGAGAATTCTTGACAACGTGGCCTAGAATGAGGCCCTATCAGATCATGCATACCAGATGTGCAAATTTCAAGCTTAAGGCCCTAAGATGCGAATATCAAACACACCCCATGAATAGCAGGCCATGGGAGTATCAGACGGTAAAAGTATAAGTTTCAACAGGTAATAAAAGCAAGGTGAAGGAGGGTACGAGGTACCCAATTAGTGAAGATTATCAGTATTTACAATTCAGGCAGAGAAATATAAGCATTTTGAGTTACCTTCAACAATAATAGAGGTATGTACAATTGACCACACCCATCTCAATTATGCCCTGTGGAAGCTAACAGATATAGTTCAAGAGAAGGATGTGATATCAGGATTTAGATGGGGTTAGAATAACCCAAAATGGTGGATAGATTGTTATCGTTAAATGACATTTCCGAAGGATATTTCAAACATGGTAATAGTTCTCCTTGTGAGACACCTTGATGGTGCACTCTAGAATAGTACAGTTAGATATGAATACTAGAAGGTTTATAAAAATTGAGAAGGTAGGCACTGACATCCTAGAAGGAATAAATATTTACTTTAGTATGACTCCCGTCCCTAGTAAAGAGAGAATATTACGCGACCCGAAGAGCTAGTGAGATGGATCAAGGGGAGGTAAAGTGAAAGAATGTTTCATTTTCAGAAAAATATAATAGGCAGAGATATTAGCAGGAGAATAAGAAGTGAGTAAATGAATCATTATGAGTAAGATGTGATAAATGGACTATAACGGTAAATCAAAGTATGACAAGATGACAAAGTCTATAGTCAAGTGAAGGAAAAGACAATAGGAGATAGGCCTTGATACTATAAAAGAGTATATGCCATAAAGTCATATCCTTTTTTCGAGAAATGAGTTGGTGACTCCAACATGATTACTAGAAGGCTAAGTTAGAGCCCCAAGGTAATAGAAATTAGTATGGGCTGGTAAAAAAGAAAAAAAAATTGAACATAGTTTAGGGACCGAAGGATTTGATAATAGTCAGCATCGTGAGAATTTCAGAGATCGCGATCCGGCAATGATAGAATGGACAACAGAAGGATATCCTTAAAGGTCATTCAGGAAGACGCATCCCTAAAGCAAGAGAAATAAGCAGAGTTAAGCTTAAGGGACTAAGCATACCAGTTAAACTAGGTGTCACCTTCGTGCCTAAGAAATTCAGTTATCCCTAGTACAAGAGGGTTACCGCAAGGCGAGTAAGAGTCACTGAATATGTGAAAAGACGCCAAAGATGAAGAGGTAAAACATATATAGGTAAGTCTTCATACCAATAAATGTTAATACTCTCCTAAATGGGGGAAGATGGTGTGATATGGTATTAAGTCGGAGATAAGTGGATTAGGTAACTATGAAATAGTAAAGGAAGAATGCGGTAAAAGGGCAAAATGAGTGAGATATCATTTACTCTGATCCTATAGATATGTTACGACTCCAGAGCATTATGCAAGCACGTTGCTGGGGAGAGGTAGTAAGGGTTCCCGCACAGGATTTTAGTGATAAATAAGTGTGAATGAACACTTGATACATACGGAGCTAGCGCGAGAGGTAAGTTAAGACAAATGAAACAACCCAAGAGAGATTACACGAAATTTAGATATGGGAATGGACCAACAAGTTGCTAGTGGTTGATTCAGGAAGAGACTAGTTATGGCTAGACAAAAGGATACAGACAAATCAACAGATCGTGCAAGGTTAACGTAGTGAAACCCAGCATAGGGAATTCAATCTCGCAGATATGATGACATCGTAATCCTTGAGAAACATTAAGATAGGAGTTGGGGTAGTTAAAGGTACCGTATAAGTGTTACAAAAATAAAAGAGAGTTCCACTGGGGAGACAATCAAAGTTTTAGTTTAGAAGTAACCCTACAAGCACAATGGCGCGGAGGTAAGTCACTAAGGTAATTATGGGCAAGTAAGAACATAAAAAATTCTATGGGAGATACAATGTAATAAGCTCACAGCTTTACGAGAGTTAGAGGATTTTTACTAAGTATTACAATGAAATACATGCGAAGAAAATAAGGAAGAAGGCTTCAACCTAAGCATAGTAACTTGAAGAATAAATAGTCTTATAACAGCAGTCTCACTATAATATTGTATGCACTCCATAAGGAAGTGGCACCTATCGTGACTAAGGAACGGGAAGTAAAATCCAAAGTAATATTCGAGATCATATGAGTTGCACAATAATTCCAGCATGCGTGGGAACTAAGATAAGCCAAGTATTCACGCAACATGTGGCGGAAAGACCAGGAAAATAATTGCTTACATTTAAAGAAAGTTGAGAAGGAACGGAAGGAATTATTCTATCGATGACCCAAAGTTAGTTACGTTATGAACGCATTTAAGATTTTGGTGAATTATCCATACAGTATATATGTTAACATTCATACAACCGTAAAAGATTCCAGTATCAGTTAAAAGAAAGAATTGAGTCCAGGTCATAGACAAATGCTTGAATTATTAGAAGATTATATCATGAATGTTCCATAGTGTCCATGAAAGGCTAAAGTAACAACTAATACCATGAGTCGCAGATCGAAATATAGCTTAAGTCTAAATAAAGGTTGAGAGAGAAGAGGAAACTAAAGAGTTACATCAACTAAGTAAATCAGGAGTCTGATTATTAGACCTAGATAATTATAGAAATTGCGATTTAGAACATTGTAGAATCACTCTTAATATCAGAGGTACAAGAGAGATAGTAAAGAAGCCATATTGTATAACGACTCTACGATAAAGCCAGTTAGAAGAGTACTGGCCTCATAAGAAATTAGTATGAAGCTCCCGCCGGATTATGTATGCACTAGAGGTGCAAGTTTATAGTAGAGCTTCAAGTTGTGGATGTGAATTCTACTTATGTGGAAGTGGGGTTATGAAAGAGACAGAAGATATGATGTGACATTAAAAGATAAGTAAGGTAAAGGTGAAGAAGGCACGAGATGCTCAAGTGCAGAAGGTTGTGAATAATCCATACTTCAAATAGAGGGCTAGAAGCACTGTGATTCAGTATCCAAAAATGATAGTGGTGTCATCAGTAGCATATCTTCCACCCTATGGTTTTTAGGTACTGAGAGGTCTAGTTAAGAGAGTAAAGAAGAGTTAGAGACAGCGTGATGTCTCGCTTGAGGTTCTAGAATAACATAAGGAAATCTATGGTGCTAGCAAGTTAAAGGAAGGTTTAGAGTAGTATAAATAGATATGTGTAGGTTGCAAGCTAAAGTGTGGTAGAGTGGGAAGGTTTTAGGTAGACAGGAGTAAGGAAGCTAAAGTAAAGGTGGGTAATTAGGTGACGAGAATAGGTAATTCCTCGGGATTAAGCCCATCAAAACAAGAGGGTTGATGAATTTCGTAAGTTATAGAAAGCTCAATATAGCCTGAATGAGCTCAGAGAAGTCTATGATTATGAGTGATTTGAAGAGATGAAATGTTTCCCTGGTAGTAGAATAAGGGTGTAATTGTGATAGATAAGAGGATGACGTTAAGGCCTTTGATTGATTAATGATTCAAATAAAAGAGATTTCATGAATTGCACAGGATTAGAATACCCCCATAAGGTGAATCACGTTGGGATGCCATGAAATATGGTTATTGAAGAATAGTATCGCCCCTAGGTGGATCAGGCAAATAACTTTAGATGTTCCGTGATGAGACATAAGCCCTCAACATTAAGGTGTATCAATAATAGATGGATTAAAGTTCCAAAGTATGAGATGAGATTAGGTTGTCATTCTTAAGATGGACAGTATTGAGGAAGCATTAAAGGACTTAGATTTATACATATGGGATAAGTAGTGAGAGAGTAACATAGAGTTGGGTAGAAGACCTCGGTAATAATAAATCGAAGTAAGAGTTATAGTATAGTATGACCTACCTAGATGTAGTAAACCATAAGCATAGATAACCAAGGCTATAAAGCAATGTATATCAGTATTCATAAGTTCGACAAAGTATCGAGAGAGGAACTTCAGTACACCTATAGATGCCTAGAGGGATAGCTTGTCACAGTTCTGTATATGTTCACAAAGTGAGGCATAGAGATTGGCTAAAACTTGGAGGAAAAAGGAGAGAAAAGTCACATAGGCACACATACAAGGACAGAGTTGTACAAGCTGGATGACATAAGGTAGCAACAGTTACGATATTGGAAGAATTCTGACCACAATTCATGGTGTGAGAAAGAGGCCTAAAGGAGGAATTGCCCTGACCTTTGGATTTATTCACAGAATAGCTGCCTAGATGGAAAGGACTGTATAAAAGTATTCGTTAGAGATATAGGTAATTAGACTGATAAGTGCATCAGTCAACATTCGAGGATGAATGTTCCAAAGGGGGAATGATGTTACACCCCATGCTTTCATACGTGAGTGTATGTCGTAAGTCGAGTGACGTAAGCTCAGAAATGGTATTGTCATTGAAAGTATATAAAGTAAGTTAATTGTGTTACGTTGGACGTTCCAAATAATTAAGATCATGAATACCATGTACCAAGAGGGTTTAAAGTCTTAGAAGCTAAACGAATTGAAGAAAATTAGTTTCGTCAAAAGTTGACAATTTGGGAATGTAATAACATGTACTTTTTGGGTGAGACTAGGATGCTTAACATGATAAGGAGGTTGTGTTATAAGTTATGTTAGTTGTGTGATAGTCATGTGTTATGTTTTGAAGTCAAGCGAGTTGTGGAACAAAAGTTTGCAAAGGTCATCACAAGTTACATTAATGTGCTGAAATTAGGTCAAATGTAGCTGAGCTTTTCTCCCAATATACTTGGAATTACGGTATGATCCACCTACCAAATTGAAGATCTACAAGTCTAGTTTCTAACTCATTAAACCGTTTGTCTATATGACATCAAAGTAAAGAGATTCGCATTTTTCTGAGACCGCGCAATCAACTCCCAATGGGACCCACTTAGGCGGTGGACGACCCTTGAACATTTTAAAAGGGCTTGGATGGCTTATATTTGGTCATTTTCGACCAAGAACAGTTCCCAAACTCTATCAACACCTCTCTAACAGTTCTCAAGGGTTCCAAGTCGAATCCAAGGGGGTTTTACCTAAACCTAACCTCAAAAGTTAGCCTAAGTGAAGAAGAGAGTCTTTATGGTGTTGTGAGGTGATTCAGGGTGCTTGTAAGCTAAGGGAAGCTTTGGTTCTAGTTTTTTCAGATTATTTAAGGTATTTATAACACCCTATTTCTTGGGATTAATCTAATCTATGTGTTGGTTAAGTTATTTGGATGAAGAATTACAAGATAGAAATTGAAGTTGTATAAGGAATTGTTGTCTCTTATTGGACTATTTTGGAGTTGTGTATATGACTTAATATGGCTGGAAATCGTGGGAAATAGCTTGGTTATAATGTTCTTATTGTTGTTACGCTTGTCAATATGTTGAGTATGTTGATGATGTTGTAAATAGGAGAAGAAACAACCACATAATACCTAGAAGTTGTTCATGTCGTTGTCTTATCTCGTGGGGCTGTTTGATGTTACTTTTATGACGGATATAAGTTTGAAATTTCATGTCAATATATATATATATATATATATATATATATATATATATATATATATATATATATATATATATATATATATATATATATATATATATGTTTATATGCTGGACCTATTTATGGTGTTTTAAGTACAGGGGAGATGGGAAAAAAGAGTTGGGGTTTGGTTCGAATCCAAGCTTGCCGCTCGTCGTGTTAAATATCAGTTTTGTGTGTGACGTTTGTGCACTTGTTGTTGTGTAGATTGATTGGTGTTGTTGGCCTGTTGGTATGTGTTATTATATAAGGCCCATGTTACAGGGGAGATGCTGCCCAAATTTACACAAACGAGCTACTAGCTTAAGTTACGGACTTAGCCTTTACTCAGCACCGATTTTGAATCTCCTTATGCTATGGTAGACTGAGTTGAGTTGTTTGAAGAGATTCTTGTAAGCTATTAAGGACTCAACGAGGTTAAGGTTTGTTAAGGCTACACCTTTCCTTCATTTTGGCATGATACAGTAACTATATGTGTTTGATAACGAGACATAAAGAGAAGGTCATATTCCTGAATTTATGTACACTGGTCTAGTCTTATAAGTTACAGCATTCTCCCTTATCGGGACTTCATATTCAATTTAGTTTTGTCTTCTTTCAACCAAGAGAGCAGAGAGTCTAGATATATACAGTATTACAGTATTTTCACCATCATCGAGCTATAATCTATGGGCAGTCCTCTATTGGGCAACCTCTGATGATATGGTAAGTTATATACCAAGCTTACTGTGGCCGAGCACCTATGAGAAACCCCAGAATGGCCGAGATACAGAGCCTAGTATGGTCGAGCGCCTACGAGCGAGCCTACTACGGTAGAGCAATTACACATACAGAGCCTTATACAGCCGAACAACTATTTTACTTACTATATTGAGAGATTTGAGTCAGTATCAGCAGGTAAGCATATCTTCAGATTACCTTTAACTCTAGTTACTTTCAGTTATTATATTATCAGTTCAGTTGCAGCTTTCAGTTATTCTATTGTCTTACATACTCGGTACATTAATTCGTACTGACGTCCCTTTTGCCGGGGATGCTACATTTCATGCCTGCATGTCCTGATAGACAGTTGGACAGACCCTCCCAACAGACAGAGTCAAACATCAGCATGGTTGGTAAGATCCACTTCCTTGGAGTTACCAGGTCTAGACCTTGGAGTCCACTTTATATATACAGGTTTGATGGGTAGGTCGAGGCCCTGTCCCAACCATGATACAGTATAATTATCTTTAGAGGCTGGTAGACGAGTCCTGTACATTGTTTGTACCAGTATTGTAGCTTTACCAGCCCTATGTAAATGTTTAGTTTGGTATTGCTGGTTGTAGACATTATTTTCAGATGATTCAGAATATGGCCTCATCGGCCTAAGTTGAGGGTTACCCCTCCAGAGTTCACAGTTATAGAGTGGTACGCTCGGGCTGAGTATGGCACCGGGTGCTGGCCATGCCTCTTCAATATGGGGCGTGACACATAAAGTGTATGATCTTAACTTTTCTTAACTGCTTTGACTAGAGTGTCATGATAATCTAATCTCTAGTGAGTTATGTGCCATGTGTGTGTGAGGTCTTGTGTTGTTCTATGCATTGCATTTGATGTCTAGAACTCACCCCGTGTGTTTGCAAAGTGAAATAGTAGTTTATTCAGTTTTGGACGTGATATAGGCATTTCTTTGTTGAGCCAGTTATATGCTTTTACCCACCTAATTTTTATGTATCTCAGTTAACCCCTTTGAGCCTGTAATCCGGTTTCTTTGGCAACCACATTACAAGCCTAACCCATTTGTTTGAATTGACCATCTATTTGAACCTTTTACCTCTCGTGAGCATTTGAATTTGTTATGAACTTTGTAAAAGTTGAAGTGTGGGGTGGTTGGTTTGGCTTTTGAGTGGAACTATTGAAATAAGGAGAAAGGTGCAATGTTTTGAAAAAATAAGAGCCACTTGAATTGAAAAAGAAGAGAAAACAAATAAGTGTATGATTGTGAAAAATATTCCTTGATAATGGTAACTTGATGTAATTATGCTTAAAGAAGTAGGGAGTTAATATATATTGATGTGAAGGTGGAGTGTTGGTTTGAAATAAGTGTGGGGTTTTGAATGGTTAATTGAATGTATTAAAGTTCTTAGGGAGGTGTAGTCACTCTTGTATCTGAAATGTATCCTACTCATCCTGCAGCCTACAATATTAAAGTCCTACTTGATCCTTGACTGAATGAGCTCAATTAGTAGAGTAGTACACTACGGGCAAGCCTATGGCACGTCTTTTGTGGCATATGAATGTTACTTCTGAGAGTGAGTGAATTTTTTCTATCTTGTATTCCTGATTGCTTTTAAATTTTATTGTGTGTGGAACTACTCTCTATTGTTGTGTGAGGGCACTTGATTCATGAGGTAAGGGTAATGTCATTGACCTCTGTGTTAGAGTATGTGATCGGGGTATGAAGAAATGCATGGTGCTTTTGAGTCAAATCTTGAGGCGAGGATGTTACGATATTGTGCTTAATTCGTTTTAAATATTCTTGGTATAATGAGTTATTAGAATTGTTGAAAAGATCCTGTCTATATGAAATGTAGTTTGATTGCTCGAGGACGAGCAATGGTTTAAGTGTGGGGTGTTGATGGTAGGCTATAATCTCGTCTTTTAGTCTCGTATTGCACTTTAATTCACAGTACTTTTTTTTTTAGCTTTAATTGGTAGTAGTTTGCACTTATTGTGTATTTTATGCCTTGCAGGAGTGATTCCGTGCTATGTAGATGTTTTGGAGATAATTTGAGCTATTTGGAGATTTGAAGTCTACGTAAAAGCCCAAGTAATTAAGTCGGGATCGTGTTCGAGGGTCGAGGACCAAGTCTGGACATCAAAAATCGAAGTTTTAGCCGTACTCTCTACAACCGCGGCACGTGGGGCGGCGCGTGGTGCACCGCGGCTGTACAAAACCTGCTTCCTGTCAATTTTTAGCTCACTGAAAATCCCCACTAATAAACCGCATTGGCGTGCCTGTATAATTTTTACAGAGCCAATGTACTATTTCTGCTAGGAGAAGGTGGTTTCGTCTGGGCCCGAACCTACTTGGTATAAATACATGGAAAACGTTATTTTCAGTACTTTTGACATACATTGGACCTAAGGAGGCTAAGGAGGAGTTTGAAGAATACAAGCACAAGGATTTCATCATTCCTTCCTCACTCAAGCCCCGAGTTTGGATCGAATCTATGTTTTCCTATACTTTAATTATATTTGTGATGAATTTCTCCATGATTATGGAGTAGTTCTCTTTAGGGTTTGATGAATTATGACTCTAGTTTTATGTATTGAAGCATTTTGGATGATTTGATTGTTGCATCTATATTCACTAGTTCATGTAATAGATAGAGGCATAACCTGTGATATCTTTGCATCATTTTGTATGTTGAGTTCATTAATTCTTCTTAGTAATCAAAAGAGGCTAGTTGAATCATTGATTAAACCTAGTTATGAGAATAATCGGAAGAGGTTTTCCTAAAGACCAATCTGCTACGCATTCTTGCATATCTGCACATGCTTAAATTTGTTCATCTTGTGAGGTTAAGACTTAATCGAGTGAGGAGTTTTTGCTGAACGTTTAAGCTAATAATTGAGTGAATTTGAGAGACTCATTTGAACATTAGAAGTGAATTATCTAGAGTTAGATCCCGAATAATTATCTTGCACCTATCCTATCAAAACCCTATCTTCTCCCATTAATAACCTTCTTTGCTTATTCCTTATTTCGGTTGTCATTAGTCCATAGTTTTAGATTCTTAGTTAATTTTAGTTAGACATCCTATAAATCTCAATTGTTGATCTTCTTGGATAACAATCAAGCTAGAAACTACGAGAATACTATTTAAATCCAATCCTTGTGGATACGATGTTATACTATACTACATTTGATTAGCTAGCATAATTTAAGTGTGTTTTGCGCTCGTCACATGTACAATAGTAAAGGTCTCCTGGGCTCTAGTGGTACCAGCACATGAGGTTTGGATAGATACTCCTTGATTTTATCGAAGGACTTTTGACACTCATCAGTCCAACTTGTTTCAGCATCCCTCCTCAACATCTTGAAGATTGTATCACATATTACTGTCGACTGCACTATGAAATGACTGATGTAGTTGAGACGACCCAAGAAGCTCATTACATCCTTCTTATTCCTTCATGGTGGTAGATCATGAATGGCTTTGATCTTTGACGGGTCCAGCTCAATACCTTGGCGGCTGACGATCAAACCTAGTAACTTTCCCGCAGGGACCGCAAAAGCATATTTCATAGGGTCCAGCTTCATATTGTACTTCAACAGGCGATCGAAAAACTTTCTCAAATCTGCTATGTGATTCGGGCTCTTCTTGGATTTGATGATGACATCATCTATGTAAAACTCTATTTTCCTGTGTATCATATCATAAAAGAGAGTGGTCATGGCCCTCATGTAGGCTGCCCCGACGTTCTTCAAACCAAACGGCATCATCTTGTAGCAATGCATCCCCCATGGTGTAATAAAGCTCATTTTATCTACATCCTCTTCATCCATCCAGATCTGGTGGTATCCTACGAAGCAATCAAGAAAGGATTGTTGTTCATGCTTGCCGCAGTTGTTGATCAAGATGTGTATGTTTGGTAGTGGAAAATCATCCTTAGGACTTGCTCTATTCAGATCTCGTTAGTCAACGCATACCTTGACCTTCCTGTCTTTCTTTGATACAGGTACGATGTTGGGTAACCAGGTCGGTTATTTGACCACTCAGTGGACATTGGCTTTGATCTGCTTGATGACCTCCTCTTTTATCTTTAAACTCATATCTGACTTGAATTTCCTGAGTTTTTGTTTCAATGGTGGACACATAGGTTTGGTAGGTAGCTTGTGCGCCATTATGGATGTGCTCAACCCTGTCATGTCATCATAGGACCATGCAAAGATGTCCTCATATTCTTTCAAAAATTTAACGTACTCTTCTCTGTCTGACGGTGATAGATGAATTTTAATACGAGTTTCTTTGACTGTTTCAGAATCCCCCAAATTAACTGCCTCAGTATCTTCCAGGTTGGACTTTGGTTTGTTTTCAAAATCTTTTATTTACCTGACAATTTCCTCAGGTATTATGTTGTTTTCCCGTTCTTCTGAATCACTCTCATTGTGTTGCGTTGTCTTATTACATGTCACAATTGTAGATTCAACAGGATAGAAAATAGTTATGTTGAAAAGAATACATAGAGATAATAATATAAATAAACGAAAGGAAAGAATGCATTAATTTAAAACGTAAAATGTTAAACAAACACGACTCGATATCTCGAGTATTTATTTCAAAACAAACTACTGAATGTCTTAAATTACAAAAAATAGTTTAAAGTAAAATTATGCTAGTCTAGCAAAGCTACCCAGGTACTCGACGAGCCTGAGATGGTGCAGCAGTCCAATTCCTGAGAACAACTCCATCTCCTACCATCTGGATGGTACGATCTTTCTTCTCCCCCCCCCCAAAGATCACATTGCAATCCATATTTTCTTCATTTAGAAACAAGTTCCTCATGCCATCTAGGATCTCATCTACTTCAGAACCCCAAATCATGTCGGCCTTGCAGAATCTTTGGTAAAATGGTGGTATGGGTTTAAGCAACGGATAATAGAAATCATGCCATGGTGGTGACCAATCCTCATATTCTTGCACAGCGTACTCGTACTCGAGACCAAAAAAGGTGTCCTCAGTACATGGTTGTATTAGTTCTGTTATCCCTTGAAGCTTGGGGACAAGACCTTGACGCAGCTCATACCCCAATCAAAGCAGCATGCTTAGCACCTTATTGCTCAACCATCGTCCCTTCGCGACTGTGTTTATCTGTTCGATACTGTAGAATGTATCTCCTCCTAACTTCTTTCTGTTTTCAACTGCTGATATGGTCTGGTTGGTATAAATGGGATTGTTTTTGTCTCCATGAATAATCACCTCCTGATGATTCCACTCGAACATCACGGCCTGCTGTAAAGTAGAAGCAACTGCCCCAGCCATATGTATCCACGGTCGTCCCAATAGTAGGTTGTAGGTGGCAGGATATATAGTACCTGGAACTTGACATCAAACATGGTCGGGCCTATCTTCAAACTCAGATCAATATCTCTGATTATAGCTCTTTAGGACCCATCGAATGTCTTTACATTCATGATTCCCAACCGTGTTCCAGGTATGCCTATACCCAATATTTTCAGGGTGGTCGAAAGGCATATATTCAGACTCGAACCCCCATCAATCAAGACTCGAGTAATATATTTTTTTTCACACTGCACGGTGATGTGCAATGCTTTGTTATGACTCAAACCTTTCGATGGCAACTCATCTTTGTGGAAAGTGATCTTGTGTGTCTCCAGCACTTGTCCTACAATATTTGCCATCTCTCTACTGGTGATGCCAATAGGAACATAGGCTTCACTTAACATCTTCATCAAGGCGTTCTTGTGTGTGTCTAAGTTCTACAACAATGACAAGATGGATAATTGGGTAGGAGTTTTGTTAAGGTTATTAACAACAGAATACTCCTTTGCTTGTATCTTTCTCCACAAATCATCAGTACATTTTACCACAACAGGTGGTTCTGGCGCGCTCTCCTTACATGTCCCTCCCTGGGCGAGATTGTTTGACGTGTAGACTCTGCCATCTTATCTTTCCCTTTTCTTCTTGCCTCTACCACATAATCTCCCATAGAACAACATCAGATTGGTAAGATGGCGATGGAGCTACTATCATAGTGAACAGTGGCCTAGATGTAGCCACTTCAACCTCGAATGGTGCCTTGGTTTGCACCACAATCAGTGAGAGTGTGACAGGGGATGTCATAGCAGTGTCTCCTTCTTGAATAAGACTGACAGAACCTTTCTGGTCCCATTCTTCATCAGTCTCGATCATATTTACTCCCTCACCCCTATGGTCGGTAAGGGGGATGTTGCGGAAATTCAGTGCAGATTCCTTCGCCTGTATTACCTTAGTATCAATCAATGTCTAGATCTTGTCTTTCAACATGAGACATTCTTCAATGGTGTGCCCCTTCATGCCTAAGTGATAGGCGCAAGTTTTGTTGCGCTTGACCCATTGAGAGGGATTTTCAAATGCGACGGCACGAATGGGAGTGACATAACCGGCGGCCTTTATTCTCTAGTACAATTAGGCTAATGGTTTGGCGAGAGGAGTGTATTATCTAGGAGCTCTGCAGCTGAAGTTGGGTCGGTGTTTCGGGTAGCTCTGTCGAGAAGGTGGAGATGAGTGATAGTAGGTTGGCTAGTTATTGTAGGTATGGTAGGTGGTAGCAGGTTAATGGTATTTTGGGGGTGAGGGATGATATGTTGGCGGGGGTGTTTCATAGGTGAGGTGAGATTTTGGCCCTTGGGATACCATCACGGCACCCACTTCTTTTTTTTTTAGTAATACCTCCAGACTGCAAAGCTTTATTAGTGGCCTGCAAAGCTTCGAAGTTGGTTACCATGCCGCTCTTGATACCCTGTTCAATTCTTTCTCCTAGCTTGATGATGTCGGAAAACTTGTGATTCTCTATGACCATCAATCTTTCATAGTATTATGGGTCCTAAGCTCAGACGAAGAACTTATTCATTTGTTCATCCTCCAACGGCGGCCTTACCTTAGCAGCTTCTGATCACCAACGGGTGGCGTACTCACGAAAGGTCTCCATGGGTTTCTTCTTGCGATTCTGGATATATAAAACGTCCGGTGAATTCTTTGTGTTGAACTTGAATCTGTCCATAAAGTCAGATGACATACTTATCCAATTAGGCCATTTCTTTGGGTTTTGAATAATGTACCAAGATAAAGCATCCCGAGTGAGACTTCGCATTAACAGCTTCATGTGGATTTGCTCATTCTTGCCTATGTCCATGAGTTTATCGCGGTAAGTCCTCAAATGCACCTTGGGATCACCGGTGCCATCAAATATTTCAAACTTTGGGGTTTTGTAACCTTCAGGTAGCTCCATATTCGGTTGGATACACAAATGTTCATAATTCAAACCTTCAACACCCTTCCATCCCTCGACACTCTGGACCCTTCCAAATAACGTGTTCAACTCTTCGGCCATGTTCCTTATGAGCAGGTCCTTCTCAGTAGGTTCGGGCATGTATAGTGTTTGCTGTGGAGTTTATGTTAGAGTTTTCACATATATGTGGTTGCTTTGGTTGGTTTGTAAGGCCCCGTGAATTTCTATAGCTAATTCGAGCAATTTCGAGCTTAGGAATACAATTTAATTTAGACCCGAACTACATGAGAAAATACTGGAGTGGATAAAGTTATTTGGATACTTGGGGATAATTATTTTATTAATCTTTGAATATTGTATTAATGGGAAAAAATTTGATGTTAATTTCCAAGAATTAAACTAAAGAAAATACAGTAAACTATCTCCCCATAGCACAGCTATAGCACAGGAGGGAAGTCGAAATTTTAGCATACTAGTGGACAGAATACTGTACCTGGACCTATTAATACCTGAGTAGGGAGAGAGAAAAATAAAAGGATTTCAAGACTAGGTCTTTTCTCTCCATCACCCATCCGGCCAAAGCTTCCAATACACACTTAAGGTGAGTTTTTAAGTGTGTTTTTATGATTATTTCACTTCTCAATCACTAGTTACAACAAGGTTTTGTATTGGATTCCATAGGATTTCTTCAAAATCTCAAGAATACCCCAAAAGTTGTCTTTCAAGATTGGTCTACAAGAGGTAATCTTTCACTCTTAAACCTACATGCATGGATTGTTAGTGAATATATGACCAAAAAATAAGTACTAGCACTTATGAGATGGTGATTGGAAGCCATAAGTGCTTAACCTAGATTATTGGGTGTTGTAGAGATTTTGTAATGAGTTAATTAGTAAAATTTGGTGGATGTAAGTTCATTGATGATTATAATTGTGCTAAAGAAGGCAGTTAGTGGACAAAAGATGTTGTAGTATCTCTTGTTGGTGGTAAGGATGGATTGTTGGATGAAGAAACACCATTACTAGAGGTAGTAGAATATTATGCACTCTAGGTGTTTGATAAAATGCTAAAATAACCTAAAACCTGGAATATTTTACTAATATTGGTCCATTTGAATTATGTTGATGTAGATTGAAGTTGGTGTGAGGTTTTAGTATCACTAAAGAGCTCCATCGAGGTCTGTTGGCTAAACTCCTATACAATTGGATTTCATGATTCTCGTATGAATTCCAAGCATGGTTGTCCTAGTTCCTATTTCCATTATTCCGGATTGCTTTTGATGGTTGAATTCCAAATGTTCATGAGATTTCTAGATATTTCTTAATTGCCAATGCCATGCTCCCATCCTTGGAAATGTTTAGCTATTTCATTTGATGGTAATATGCACATGAAAATTAAGTAATGATTTTTATACCACAAATCTTCATGATTGAAGTGCTTTAAAATGGTTGAATTACTAAATGCTCATGAAGCTCTACACAATCCCTATTTGCTATTGCCATGCAATTCTTTTTAAAAATATTTCAAGCATGATTGATTCATTAAATGCTATGATTTAAACTCATGTTTCAATTGCAAATCACTATGCTCTCATTTTGGAAGAAATTCAATGTGCTTAGGGCTCTTTTTATGCATGCTTTTGAAGCCATGATTTCCAAATGTCCTAAATATTGGTATTTTTAGAAATCCTTGAAAGTATAGGAATGAAAGTATAAAATATAAAATGTGGCCGTCGTGCCATGAACGAAGGTATGGAATGTAAAATACGGGCATGGTGCCAAGAACAAAGATTTACATGCGTGGCCAAATGTGCCAAAGAAATGAAAGGATTTTCAAAAGGGAAATGAGATGAGTATTTTCTTTATATAATATTGTTTTTGGGAGTATAATTACATAGCCGAGAAGATATAGGTTGTATAGACTAAACCCTAAACTACACGTGCCGGTGTAGGAGTTGATAGAAGGGTAAATCCCCGTTATATTGTGTTGATATTATTCCCCTTAATTGGCATGAATTTATTGCTAGCATCAGTCTGAGTTCCCATGTCGATCCACGCGGCATCGTGGTGAGACGACTTAGCCGATCGAGCTGTGATGGGATGACATGCTGTGCACATGGGGGGTATTGTGTTGTTATGTCAACCCTCATGGATCGGGGTGTGACGACTTAGTCGGTCGAGCGGTGATCGGACTCCATGCCACGAGCATGGTGGGTTGTCCTTCTTAATATTATATTGGATTTACCTTGCCATGTCGATCCATATATACATCGTGGTGTGACGGCTTAGCCGATCGAGCGATGATCGAACTCCATGCCACGAACATGGTGGTTTGTGTCAGTAGCTGATGATCTCCCAAACTAAATGAAAAAGGTATGTTTGAAGGTTTCGCTCACACTATGTTTTCTATTATGGCATGGCACATTACACTTGTACCCATTTACTACTCTTTCATATTTTCCCTACTTATGTTTCTTGTTCCATTTTATGTGAGGGTACTTAGCTTTATATACTAGTACTATTCTATATGTACTAACTTCCCTTTTGCTGGGGGCACTGCATATTTAATGGATGCAGGTGGTTCCGCAGTAGGTGGCTCAGGTTCTTGATAGGTGTACCCTCTTCTCAGCTGATTTGGTGAGCCATATTCTACTTCGGGGCCTTATGTCTTTTTATCTTACACATTCTGTTATGAGGCATAGCCGGGGCCTTGTCGCCGGCATTCCCATATTGTACTCTTGTTCACTTAGAGGCTCCGTAGAATTACTATGGGTTGTATTTTGACTTGGGATCACAAACTAATAATGTTGTTGTATCTGTCGAATGTTCCACTTCTAGACTATAAACGTGTAATATTTTGGTAATCGAAAAATAAAGCTCTTATAGAAATAAAGGTTGATGTTGAACATACTATCCTCTTGATTGGTTTAACTCCTTATATGTATCCTCAAATTATTTATGGGTATGGTTGAATGATAGGCACTAAGTAGGCTTGCTCGACTGGGACGTCTCTGTCGAGTACCGGTCGCGCTCCCCAAGGTCGAGGTGTGACAGGCTTCGTATCAGAGCCTAAGGTTTTAAAGTGTCGTAGGATGTCTCAGAGCCGTGTCTATTAGAGTCCTTCTTATCGGTGTGTTGTCGACCGCATCTATAATTAGGAGGCTACTTGGGCATTTAGGAATGTGACCCTTCTTTGGTATTCTAGACCGTGCGATAAAGCTGATTATAAGATTGTCCCCTTTTTAACTCGTGCATTTACTGATACCAAAGAACCCCCGAAATCCCATGAACTGATCTCAAGAACCCCCCGAATCCATAACATACGTACGAAGCATATCCTCTAATATATGAATGGCGCGATCGGACTGCATGTCCATCTATGGGTGAAATTTCATACTCAACTCAACCTGTGTGACTAACTCACGTTGTACGGCTCTCTTGAAGTGTAAATTAAACTTCGTGTCCTGGTCAGAGATAATGGATACCGGCATGCCATGAAGTCTAACAATCTCGCAGATATAGATCTGAGCCAGCTGCTCTGAAGAATAGGTAGTCACCACCGGAATGAAATGAGAAAACTTGTTCAACCTATCCACAATCACCCATACAACGTCAAATTTCTTCAAAGTTCGTGGGAGCCCAACAACAAAGTCAATGGTAACACGATTTCATTTCCACTGGGAAACTCAAGTCTCTGATGCAAACCGCCTGGCCTCTGATGCTCATACTTCACCTGCTGACAATTTAGGCACTTAGCCACATACTCCACTATATCTTTCTTCATTCTCCTCCACCAATAGTGATGTCTGAAATCTTGATACATCTTAGCAGCACCCGGATGAATGGAGTACCACGAACTGTGGGCCTCCTGAAGGATCAACTCACCTAACCCATCTACATTGGGCACACATAACCGACCCAGCATCCATAACACACCGTCATCTTCGATAGAAACCTCCTTGGCATCGCCGTGCTATACCGTGTCCTCAAGGACAAGCAAATGAGGGTCATCATACTGACACTCTCTGATGCGATCATATAAGGAAGACTGAGAGACCATGCAAGCAAGAACTCGGCTGGGCTCCGAAACATCCAATCTAACAAACTGATTAGCCAAGTCCTGGACATCCAGGGCTAGTGGCGTCTCTACTACCGATAGATATGCCAAACTACCTAAACTCTCTGCCTTTCGACTCAAGGCATCGGCCACCATATTTGCCTTCCCGGGATGATATAGAATAGTGATATCATAGTTTTTAAGCAAGTCTAACCATCTCCGCTGCCGCAAGTTAAGATCTTTCTATTTGAAGAGATGTTGTAGACTCCAGTGTTCGGTATAGACCTCAAATGGAACACCGTACAAGTGTGCCTCTAAATCTTCAAGGCATGAACAATAGCTTCCAATTCAAGGTCATGGATCGGATAATTCTTCTCAGGAACCTTTAGCTGCCGAGACACGTAGGCAGTCACCCTACCATCTTGCATCAACACCGCACCAAGGCCAATACGCGACGCATCACAATACACAGTGTAAGACCTCGAACCCGTAGGCAACACCAATATTGGGGTTGTAGTCAAGGCTGTCTTGAGATTATGAAATCTCACCTCACACTCCTCGGACCATCTGAAAGGAGTACCCTTATAAGTCAATCTGGTCATAAGCGCAGCAATCGATGAGAAACCCTTTACAAAACGGCGATAATATCCGGCCAAACCAAGAAAACTCCAAATCTCAGTAGCTGAAAACGGTATGGGCCAACTCTAAACAATGTTAATGTTCTTCAGATCTACCTTGATCCCGTCACATGAGACCACATGACCCAAAAACGCCACTGAATCAAGCCAGAATTCACACTTTGAGAATTTTGCAAACAACTTCTTCTCTCTCAAGGTCTGGAGCACGATCCTCAGATGTTGCTCATGATCTTCCCGACTGCGATTGTACACCAAGATGTCGTCAATAAACACAATGACGAATGAATCAAGATATGGCTGGAATACATTGTTCATCAGGTGCATAAATGTTGTTGGGGCATCGGTCAGCCCAAATGACATCACAAGGAACTCGTAGTGACCATACCGAATCCTGAAAGCAGTTTTTGGAATATCCGTATCTCGAATCTTCAGTTGATGATACCCTGACCTCAAATCAATCTTTGAGAACACTCTAGCACCATGCAGCTAGTCAAATAAGTCATCAATCTGCGGCAATGGGTACATGTTCTTCACTGTAACCTTGTTCAGCTGTCTATAATCAATACACATCTGCATGGAACCATCCTTCTTTTTCAAAAACAGAACAGGAGCACCCCAAGGTGACACACTAGGCCAGATGAAACCCTTATCAAGCAACTCTTGCACTTCTCCTTTAACTCCTTCAACTCTGCTGGTGCCATACGATATGGTGGAATATAAATGGGTTGAGTGCCCGGCAACAAGTCAATACCAAAATCGATATCTCTATCAGGCGGCATGCCCGAAAGATCAGCAGGAAATACATCTGGGAAGTCTCTTACTAATGGAACTGACTCAACGATGTGAGAATCAGCACTGACATCTCACACAAAGGCTAGATATGCATCACACCCCTTCTCAACCATCCATTGGGCCTTAAGGAAGGACACAACCCTACTATGAATATAATCCAATGTACCCCTCCACTCTAACCGCGACAAATCTGGCATAGCTAGTGTCACAGTCTTGGCGTGACAATCCAGAATAGCATGATAGGGCGATAACCAGTCCATGCCCAAGATAACCAGTCCATGAAAGTCTACCATACTGTGATATCCTAGCCGCACCTGTAGCCAAGGCCACCGCAGGTGCAATGACACTAGAATATGAGTTGTAACAACACTTCCTCCTAAGTCCCAAAATAGACCTGAATCAATCCGAATCATGCTGGGGGCCCTCGGGATCCTACCCAAACATACCATTAAGTTCTAAAACATACAACGGACCTACTCGAGGCCTAAAATCATGTCAAACAACATCAAATCTATGAATCACATCCCATTTCAAGCCTATCGAATCAATGAACATTCAACTTATAAAACTAATGTCGAAACACATCGAACCAACTCCGATTGACCTCAAAATTTGTACACAAGTAATAAATAACACAACGGACCTATTCCAACTCCAGATACCGAAATACGGACCTGAAATCAATAATGTCAACTCTTGGTCAAACTTCTCAACCTTCCAAACCTTCAACTTACCAACTTTTGCCAATTCAAGCCAAAACGACCTACTGACCTCTAAATCAATATCCGGACACACTCCTAAGTCCAAAATAAACATATGGAGTTATCGGAATCATCAAAACTCTATTATGAAGTCGTCTACACAAAATTCAAACTCATGTCAACTCTTTCAACTTAAGCTTCCAACTTTAGGACTAAGTGTCCCAATTCACTCCGGAACTTCCCCAGAACCAATCCAACCACCCCGGCAAGTCACATAACCACAATATAACATAGAGATGGCAATAAAGAAGGAAACATGACTAAAGTACTCAAAACGATCGGCTGGGTCGTTACACATCTATTTGATCTTTTTCTTCTTTATTGCAGTGGTGTAAATAAAAAGGAACTACAATGTGAAACATTGACTATACTTCTCCCATATAATGGATGAGAACTTGCAGATGAAGACAATGGATGAGAGAACGTGTAGATGAAAAGAATGGATGAGAGAACGTGCAGATGAAAAGAATGGTCAACCCCCTACTACTTGAATTGCAGATGAAGAATTTTAGTGAACTTTATATATTTTTTATATTTAATCATAGTACTAAGTTTTGTAAACATTGTATATTATTAACAATTTAATCATAGAAAAATTAAAGTCACAAGTTTTGAAACTATTAAACTTGCTATAAATCTTACCTTATCAAGTGGCAGCAAATTCATATTATTTCAGTAATGTTCGTGGGTTGCAAGTGGCAGCAAATTCAAATTAGAGCTTGAGGCTAATGTGAAGCCATGGATGGATAATATAGTTACCAATTTTAACAGCCGGTTAATCTATTTTTTTCCGTATTAAATATGGGTCGAGTCGGATATTTTATCAATTTTTTGCATTACTCATTTTTTACCCCCTCATATCCGACCCGACCAACCCGTTTTCCACCCCTAGTCAGGACCCAAACTCCCACATAGTCGTGATGGCACCTAACCTCATTATGCAAGGTAAGCCAAAAAATAATTAATAAAACTCAAATGAAAGAACATTAACAACAATAAGTAATAAGATGAAAATCCATACAATTACACCAAGGATTGGCAGTCCAAGTCATGAGCCAATAAGATTCATATTTATAAAGTTGATACGAAGAATAACATCTGTTTGAATATACATAAACATGTCACGACCCAAAATCCCACCTTAAGGATCGTGATGGCACCTTGTCTCTAAGACTAGGTAAGCCTAACACATGACGAGATTAGCAGAATAAAATAACTTATCTATTGAATATAAAGTTGATGAATAACATAACATAGACGAAAAATTATCAACAGTTATACATCCTAAAACTAGTAGAATGGAGACATAATCTCTACTGAGAGTATACTAGAAATCTCAAAATACAATATTGTTTTGGAATATAATAAACTGTAGTAAGAAAAAAACAACAGAAGGTGACTCTAAGGCCTGCGAGCAGCAAGTATACCTTGAAGTCTCCACAACTCAGCTAAAAAATCTAGCGACCAGCACGATCCGAGGTACCTGGATCTGCACAAAAAAGTGCAGAAGCTTAGTATGAGTACACCACAATCGGTACCCAGTAAGTATCAATACTAACCTCGGTAAAGTAGTGACGAGGTTCAAGTCGAGACACTCGCTAGCCAAATAACCTGTGCAGAATATCAATATAAAACTAACAACGAAAAAACATAACCAAATAAATAACAATAAAGGATAGATATGTGATAGCAAGGCAAATCAACCAAAACTCGTAAAATGTAAAGTGAAATCAGTTAAGGAAAACAATGACATGTTCAAATCATCAACCCGTGCCAACACAAGAATAACAACAAGGATCACCCTGGAAGACCACGTAAACATAATCACAAATCACCCTTATCACACAGCGTGCACTTCACATTTAAAACATTTCCCCTAAATAGCTTTACGTGCATAGGCCCGCTTATCTCGCCGCGTGTGCATCACAATGAAGTATTTTCCCTAACTTGCAACACACGCATAAACCCCCCTTATCTCGCGCATGTGCATCAATAACACCACCCTTTTGTCGTCACATGCACATCGCATTCACAACACACCAATCAACCCGCACCATACGTGCACATATGCCACAACATCACCCAAGCAACAATACCAAAGAAACAACAATGTATAGCCCACGACTCAATAATAATATGTACAAGAATCTCAACAATAACATAAGGGTGCGGGGAATGAACAACAATAAACATGCTTCATATAACAAACAACACTAAATCAAGGCATATTAATAGCCTAAAGTCTAATCCGGTCAATTAACACACATACGCCTGTGTACACACTCGTCACCTTATGTACATGTCATTTCACATAGTACAAATAATACAACTAGACCAAATCCTAAGGGTAATTTCCCTACACAAATTTAGGCAAGATACTTACCTCAATTAAGCCAATTCAATACTCTAAAAATGCATCTCCCTTAAAATTTACCTCCGCTCGGCTCAGATCTAGCCAAAAATAACTTAATAATATCAAACAATGCAAGAGAAACCAATTTTGTTTAATAAATTTAAGATCTTTACACAATTTTCCAAAATTCAATAAAAGTCAACCTCAGGTCCACCTGGTCAAAACACGAGTCGAAGGATAGATCTCGACTACCCATAACCCCCCCAGTCCATATATGTGTTTACTTTTCAAATTTGAGTCTAATTCGTCTCTCAAAACTCAAATTTTCATTTTCCAAATCATAGTAAAAGTTTCCCAAATTTCCTCTTCAATGCACATGTATTAGATGTTAAAATTCATAATATTCATGTTGTATAATAAAAATTGAGTCAAAATCACTTACCCAATATCTTTATATGAAAATATCCTCCTAAAATCGCCTCCTACCGAGTCTGGGATACAACATATTATAAAATGAGACTAAGTTCGAAATCCCACTCTTTGTTCAGCTGCAGAAGTCAAAAATGCGACCAAAGGATCGGAATGACATTGCGTGACAAGCCAAGGGAATGTCGCAAATGCGACGCAGACATCACACTTGCGAAGTCTGCCCAGGTCGCAAAAGCAACCAGCCTAAGACTAGACCCACCTTCGCAATTGCGATAAAGGCCTCACAATTGTGATGCTTGAGACCCCCTGCCAACTTCGCAATTGCGAACTGGTACTCGTAATTGCAATAACCATAGAACCATCACACTAACTGTTATGAATCAAGTCCAAACCAACCCAAAACGTGTTTGAAACTCACCCGAGCCTCTGGGGTACCACACCGAACATCCACACAAGTCTAAAAATATCATACGAACTTGCTCGCACATTCGAAAACACAAAAATAACATCCAGAACCATGAGTCAAACACCAAAACGCATGAAATCCACAATGAAACTCAAGAATCGCTAAAATCACAATTAAGCGTCCGATTCCAATCAAACCAACTCGGAATGACGCCAAACTTTGGAGACAAGTTCCCAATGAAAAACCAAAGTTCAAACCCGATAGCCATAAAGTCAACTTATGGTCAAACTTAGGAAATTTCTAAACCTTCAAATTGCCAACTTTCGGCAAATAGAGTAAATTCAACCTAGGAACCTTCGAATCCAATTCAGGGCATATGCCTAAGTCTAAAATTACCATATGAACCAATTGGAACTATCAAAATACCTTTACGGGGTGATTTTCACAAAAGTCAAACTTTGGTCTACATTTCCAACTTAAGCTTCCAAACTAAGAACCAATTGTTCCAAATCAATTCAAAAAGGGAAACGGGGCTCAAATATACAAAATGACCGGTCAGGTCATTACATTCTCTCCCTCTTAAACAAATATTCATCCTAGAATGAGTATAGAGACATACTTTAAGTGCCAAAAAGATGAGGATAACAACTCCGCATATCATGCTTGGTCTCCCAAGTCACCTCCTCGATCGGTTGACCTCTCCATTAAACCTTCACCGATGAAATGTTCTTCGATCTCAACTTCCGGACCTGCCTGTCCAAAATAGCCACTGGCTGCTCAACATAGGTCAAATCTTTGTCCAATTGTACTGAGCTAAAATCTAACACATAAGACAGATCACCATTATACTTTCGAAGCATGAAAACATGAAACACGGGGTGAACTCCCGATAAGTTGGGTGGCAATGCAAGTTTGAAGGCCACCTCACCCACTCTATCAAGAATCTCTAAAGGACTAATATATCGAGGGCTCAACTTGCCCTTATTCCCGAACCTCATCACACCATTCATGGGTGAAACTCTGAGTAGAACCCTCTCACCCACCATAAATGCCACATCATGAGCCCTCCGATAAGCATAACTCTTCTGCCTGGACTGCATTGTAAGAAGCCGATCCTGAATCAACTTCACCTTCTCCAAAGCATCACAGACCAAATCAGTACCTAACAACCTAGCCTCCCCAGGCTCAAACCAACCAACTGGAAAATGACATTGCCTCCCATATAAGGCCTCGTACGGATCCATTTTCATGCTCGATTAATAGTTGTTGTTGTAGGGGAACTCTGCTAGGTGTAGAAACAGATCCCATGAGCCCCCTAAATCAATAACACATGCACGTAACATATCCTCCAAGATCTTAATAGTGCGCTCGGGGTGCCCGTTCATCTATGGATCAAATGTCATACTCAGCTCAACCTGTGTGCCCAACTCACGTTGCACGGCTCTCAAAAAATATGATATGAACTGCATGCCTTAATCCGATATAATAGACACTGGCACACCATAAAGGCGAATAGTCTCACGAAGATAAATTCGAGCCAGTTGCTTTGAAAAGTAGGTAGTCATGATTGGGATGAAGTATGTAGACTTGGCCAGTCTATCCACAATGACCCACACAGCGTCGAATCTCCTCAAGGTACGTGGAATTCCAACTACAAAATCCATAGTAATACACTCCCACTTCTACTCCAGAATATCAAGCCTCCGAAGCAGACCACCCGGTCTCTGATGCTCGTACTTAACCTGCTGACAGTTCAAACACCAAGCCACATACTCCAAAATATCTTTCTTCATTTTTCTCCATAAGTAGTGTTGTTTTAAGTCATGTTACATCTCACGGCACCCGGATGAATGGAATACCGGACCTATGGACCTCCTCAAAAATTAGCTCCCGTAATCCATCAACATTGGGCACATAAATCCGGCCTTGAAGCCTCAACACCCCATCATCCCCACTTGCTTGTCCTTAAGGACACTGTGCTGCACTATGTCCTTAAGGACAAGCAAGTGGGGATCATCATACTGGCATGCCTTGATGCGCTCAAACAAAGAAGACCATGAAACCACGCAAGCAAGAACTCGGCTATGCCCCAAAACATCCAACCTCACGAACCTGTTTGCCAAAGCCTGAACATCCAAAGCTAATGGTCTCTCCCCAACTGGAATGAAAGCAAGACAACCCATGCTCTCAGCCTTCCTACTCAAAGCATCGGCCAACACATTGGCCTTACTGGGATGATAAAGAATGGTAATATCATAGTCTATTAATAGCTCTAACCACCTCTGTTGCCTCAAGTTCAGATCCTTTTATTTGAATAAGTGTTGTAGACTCATGTGATTCGTGAACACCTCATAAGCCATACCGTACAGATAGTGCCTCCAAATCATGAGTGCGTGAACAATGGCTGCCAACTCCAAATCATATACTTGGTAGTTCTTCTCATGGGGCTTCAACTGACGCGAAGCATAAGCAATCACTCTGCCCATCTGCATCAACACACACCCAATGCCAACCCATGAAGCATTACAATAGACTATATAAGAACCCGATGCTGAAGGTAAAACTAAAACTGGAGTTGTAGTCAAGGCAGTCTTGAGCTTCTGAAAGCTCTCCTCACACTCGTCCGACCACCTGAATGGAGCACCCTTCTGAGTCAATCTAGTCCAAGGAGCTGCAATGAATTAAAAACCATCCACAAAATGGCAATAATACCAAGCTAAGACTAGAAAACTCCAGATCTCAGTAGCAATAGAAGTCCTGGGCCAACTCTGAACTGCCTCAATCTTCTTTTAGATCCACCTTAATCCACTCACTGAACACCATGTGGCCGAAGAATGCTATTGAATCAATCCAAAACTCGCACTTAGAGAATTTAACATATAGCTTCTTCTCCCTTAAAGTCTGAAGCACGATCCTCAAGTGTTGCTTATGTTCCTCCCGGCTGCGGGAATACACTAATATATCGTCAATGAACACGATAAGAAAGGAATCAAGATATGACTGGAACACGTTGTTCATCAAGTACATAAAGGTTGCTGGGGCATTGGTCAACCTAAAAGAGATCACCAAATACTCATAGTGGCCATAGCGGATCCTGAAAGCGGTCTTCGAAATATCTGAAGCCTGGAACTTCAGTTGATGGTACCCTGATCTCAAGTCAATCTTTGAGAATACCTTAGCACCGTGAAGTTGATCGAACAAATCATCAAAATGCGGTTGTGGGAACTTATTCTTGACGGTAACCTTGATCAACTGCCTGTCGTCAATGCACATCCTCATAGAGCCGTCTTTCTTTTTCACAAATAAAACTAGAGCACCCCAAGGCGAGATACTAGATTTTATGAAACCGTTATCAAGTAAATCCTGAAGTTATTCCTTTAATTATTTAACTCCACTGGTGCCATGCGATATGGTGGAATAGATAAGGGTTGAGTGGCCGACATTAAGTTAATATCAAAATCAATATCCCTATCGGGTGGCATGCCTGATAGGTCTGTTGGAAACACATCTGAAATTCTCTCATTACCGAAACTGACTCAATGGTAGGAGTATTCGCATTAACATCCCTCACAAAGGCTAAGTATGCCAAACACCCCTTCTCAACCATCTATTGTGCCTTTAGGAAAGACACCACCCTACTAGGAACATGACCCAATAAACCTCTCGATGCTAACCTCGGCAACCCTGACATAGACAACATCACGGAGTTAGCGTTACAATCAAGAATATCGTTATATGGTTGCAACCAATCCATGAAACAAATCACATCAAAATCAACCATATTGAGTAACAGCAGGTCAACCCTAGTCTCATAACCCCCGATAGTGACCAAACACGAAAGATAGACCCGGTCTACCATGTTAGAATCCCCAACATGCATTGACATATAAACAGGGGTACTCAAAGAATAATGAGACATATCCAAATATGAAGCAAAATAGGATGACACATACGAATAAGTGGAACCCGGATCAAATAAAATTGATGCATCTCTATGACAGACCGAATAATACCTGTGATGACAGCATCTGATGCAATGGCCTCAGTCCTACCAGGGAAAGAATTACAATGGGCCTGACCTCCCCATATAGAACGTCCTCTACTCGCATGTTCTCCGCCCCTAACTGGCTGTGCAGGTGGAGTAGCAACTGGAGCAGAAACCATACTCTGAGTACCCTGTGGAGGTCCACTCCTCCGAAGCCTGGGACAATCTCTCACTATGTGCCTAGTACCACCAAACTCGAAATAACCCCTTTGCGGGCATGGGTTCTAGTACCGAGTCTGACCTAGACGACTAGAATAACCATTGTAGGCACCCCATGCAGGAGGTGCACTGGAAGATGGATGTCAACATGCGTACTCTGAGGTCCCTAAATAGCTTGAGCATTGTGAGTAACCTGAAGTGCGGACTGAACTGGTCGGCTAATATAACCTCTACTATGACGAGCAGAAATTGCAGAGAGGGAACTACTAAACCCTCTAACATCTCGAGGAATCTTGGCCTCCCTATCCCCTCTCTCCTAGTCGCGGATACGCTCCAACCTCCTAGCGATCTCCACAACCTACTGAAATAGAGTATCAGTATCCCTACGGGTCTATGGAACAAACTTCCTCAAAAATAGATCAGTGAACTGAGCCCAAGTAAGTAGCGTTACGCAAGCTAGCCTACTCTCCTCATAATCATGCCACCATCTATATGCCGACCCCGTCAGGTGGAAGGTAGTCAGGTCGACCCCGCTCAACTCCACTATGCCCATAGTGTGCAGAATACAGTGACACTGGTCTAGAAAACCTTATGCATCTTCAGAAGCTACGCCCCTAAAATTAGGAGGAAAATACATCTTGAACCTCTCCAGCCTCTTCTGCTCCTCCTTTGATGCCACTGGCCTGACCTCAGGCTGAACCGCAATCACGGGCTGCACTAGCATAACATCTTAAGCCTGATCAACATGAACCCGTTTCTCTGAAGTACGGGCGGCGGGAGTCTGAGCTCCTCCCCCAGCGTGAGAAGTATCTGGTGAAACTCGGATCAATCCCGCCTGAGCTAAGGTATCAAACATGCTCAGGAAGTGCGCTAAGGTCTCCTGAAGTCTAGGGGTAGCAACAGGCGCCTCAGGTACTGATCTGAAAGACTCTACTAAACTTTCTTATGACTCATAGAAACTATGAACCTAGAGCTCTGATACCAACTTGTCACGACCGCAAAATCCATCTTACAGATCGTGATGGCACCTAATCTCTAAGACTAGTTAAGCCTAACACATGACGAGATTAGCGGAATAAAATAAATCATCTATTAAATATAAAACTAGTAAATGACATAACATAGTCGAAAAATGATGAACAATCGTACATCCCAAACCCGGTGAGTCATATGCTCTACTAAGAGTACACTAGAAATCTCAAAATACAACAATGTTTTGGAATACAATAAACAGTAGTAAGGAAAAATAACAAAAGGTGACTTCGAGGAATGTGAGCTGAGCAACAGGTATACCTTGAAGTCTCCACAACTCAGCTCAAAACTCTAGCGACCAGCACGATCCGAGGTACCTAGATTTGCACCAAAATATGCAAAAGGGCAGTATGAGTACACCATAATCAGTACCCACTAAGTATCAAGACTAAGCTCGATGGAGTAGTGACGAGGTTCAAATAGAGACACTCACTAGACAAATAACCTGTACAGAATATCAATATAAAACTAACAACAGAAAAACATAACCAAATGCATAGCAAAAAAGGATAGACATGTGATAGCATGGAAAATCAACCAAAACTCATAAAATACAATGTGAAATCAGTTAAGAAAAATAATCACATGTTCAAATCATCAACCCATGCCAACACAAGAATAACAATAAGGACCACCCCGAAACACAACGTAAACATAATCCCAAAACATCCTTATGACGCCATGTGAGCTTCAAATCTAAAACATTCCCCTAAATAGCTTCACGCACATAAACCCCCTTATCTCGCTGCCTGTGCATAAATAACACCACCGACGCATGCGTATCTCATTCGCAACACAACAATCAACCCGCACCACAAATGCACATATGCCACAACATCACCCAAGAAAATACACCAAAGCAACAACAATGCATAGCTTACGGCTCAATAACAATATGTACAAGAATATCAACAATAACACAAGTGTGCGGGGAGTGAACCATAAACGTACTTCATATAACAAACAACATCAAATCAAGGCATATAAATAGCCTAATCTAATCTGGTCAATAAACACACATACGCCCGTGTAAACACTCGTCACCTTATGTACACATCATTTCACATAGTACAAATAATGCAATTAGACCAAATCCTAAGGGGTGATTCCCCCACACAAGTTAGGTAAGATACTTACCTCAATTAGGCCAATTCAATTCTCTAAAAATGTTTTTCCTTTAAAATTAACCTCCGCTTGGCTCAAATCTAGCCAAAAATGACTTAATAATATCAAACAATGCAAGAGAAATCAATTTTGATTAATAAAGTTAAGATCTTGATACAATTCCCCAAAAGTCAATAAATGTCAACCCCGGGCACGCCGGGTCAAAACCCTAGTAGAAGGGTAGATCTCGACTATCCATAATCCTGAAGTAAATCCTGAAGTTATGTCTCCACCAAACCCTACTTGATAACTTATGAAACCGTTATCAAGTAAATCCTGAAGTTATTCCTTTAATTATTTAACTCCACTGGTGCCATGCGATATGGTGGAATAGATAAGGGTTGAGTTGCCGACATTAAGTTAATATCAAAATCAATATCCCTATCGGGTGGCATGCCTGATAGGTCTGTTGGAAACACATCTGAAATTCTCTCATTACCGAAACTGACTCAATGGTAGGAGTATTCGCATTAACATCCCTCACAAAGGCTAAGTATGCCAAACACCCCTTCTCAACCATCTATTGTGCCTTTAGGAAAGACACCACCCTACTAGGAACATTACCCAATAAACCTCTCGATGCTAACCTCGGCAACCCTGACATAGCCAACATCACGGAGTTAGCGTTACAATCAAGAATATCGTTATATGGTTGCAACCAATCCATGAAACAAATCACATCAAAATCAACCATATTGAGTAACAGCAGGTCAACCCTAGTCTCATAACCCCCGATAGTGACCAAACACGAAAGATAGACCCGGTCTACCATGTTAGAATCCCCAACATGCATTGACATATAAACAGGGGTACTCAAAGAATAATGAGACATATCCAAATATGAAGCAAAATAGGATGACACATACGAATAAGTGGAACCTGGATCAAATAAAATTGATGCATCTCTATGACAGACCGAATAATACCTGTGATGACAGCATCTGATGCAATGGCCTCAGTCCTACCAGGGAAAGAATTACAATGGGCCTGACCTCCCCATATAGAACGTCCTCTACTCGCATGTTCTCCGCCCCTAACTGGCTGTGCAGGTGGAGTAGCAACTGGAGCAGAAACTATACTCTGAGTACCCTGTGGAGGTCCACTCCTCCGAAGCCTGGGACAATCTCTCACTATGTGCCTAGTACCACCAAACTCGAAATAACCCCTTTGCGGGCATGGGTTCTAGTACCGAGTCTGACCTAGACGACTAGAATAACCATTGTAGGCACCCCGTGCAGGAGGTGCACTGGAAGATGGATGTCAACATGCGTACTCTGAGGTCCCTAAATAGCTTGAGCATTGTGAGTAACCTGAAGTGCGGACTGAACTGGTCGGCTAATATAACCTCTACTATGACGAGCAGAAATTGCAGAGAGGGAACTACTAAACCCTCTAACATCTCGAGGAATCTTGGCCTCCCTATCCCCTCTCTCCTAGTCGCGGATACGCTCCAACCTCCTAGCGATCTCCACAACCTACTGAAATAGAGTATCAGTATCCCTACGGGTCTATGGAACAAACTTCCTCAAAAATAGATCAGTGAACTGAGCCCAAGTAAGTAGCGTTACGCAAGCTAGCCTACTCTCCTCATAATCATGCCACCATCTATATGCCGACCCCGTCAGGTGGAAGGTAGTCAGGTCGACCCCGCTCAACTCCACTATGCCCATAGTGTGCAGAATACAGTGACACTGGTCTAGAAAACCTTATGCATCTTCAGAAGCTACGCCCCTAAAATTAGGAGGAAAATACATCTTGAACCTCTCCAGCCTCTTCTGCTCCTCCTTTGATGCCACTGGCCTGACCTCAGGCTGAACCGCAATCACGGGCTGCACTAGCATAACATCTTAAGCCTGATCAACATGAACCCGTTTCTCTGAAGTACGGGCGGCGGGAGTCTGAGCTCCTCCCCCAGCGTGAGAAGTATCTGGTGAAACTCGGATCAATCCCGCCTGAGCTAAGGTATCAAACATGCTCAGGAAGTGCGCTAAGGTCTCCTGAAGTCTAGGGGTAGCAACAGGCGCCTCAGGTACTGATCTGAAAGACTCTACTAAACTTTCTTATGACTCATAGAAACTATGAACCTAGAGCTCTGATACCAACTTGTCACGACCGCAAAATCCATCTTACAGATCGTGATGGCACCTAATCTCTAAGACTAGTTAAGCCTAACACATGACGAGATTAGCGGAATAAAATAAATCATCTATTAAATATAAAACTAGTAAATGACATAACATAGTCGAAAAATGATGAACAATCGTACATCCCAAACCCGGTGAGTCATATGCTCTACTAAGAGTACACTAGAAATCTCAAAATACAACATTGTTTTGGAATACAATAAACAGTAGTAAGGAAAAATAACAAAAGGTGACTCCGAGGAATGTGAGCTGAGCAACAGGTATACCTTGAAGTCTCCACAACTCAGCTCAAAACTCTAGCGACCAGCACGATCCGAGGTACCTAGATTTGCACCAAAATATGCAAAAGGGCAGTATGAGTACACCATAATCAGTACCCACTAAGTATCAAGACTAAGCTCGATGGAGTAGTGACGAGGTTCAAATAGAGACACTCACTAGACAAATAACCTGTACAGAATATCAATATAAAACTAACAACAGAAAAACATAACCAAATGCATAGCAAAAAAGGATAGACATGTGATAGCATGGAAAATCAACCAAAACTCATAAAATACAATGTGAAATCAGTTAAGAAAAATAATCACATGTTCAAATCATCAACCCATGCCAACACAAGAATAACAATAAGGACCACCCCGAAACACAACGTAAACATAATCCCAAAACATCCTTATGACGCCATGTGAGCTTCACACCTAAAACATTCCCCTAAATAGCTTCACGCACATAAACCCCCTTATCTCGCTGCCTGTGCATCAATAACACCACCGACGCATGCGTATCTCATTCGCAACACAACAATCAACCCGCACCACAAATGCACATATGCCACAACATCACCCAAGAAAATACACCAAAGCAACAACAATGCATAGCTTACGGCTCAATAACAATATGTACAAGAATATCAACAATAACACAAGTGTGCGGGGAGTGAACCATAAACGTACTTCATATAACAAACAACATCAAATCAAGGCATATAAATAGCCTAATCTAATCTGGTCAATAAACACACATACGCCCGTGTAAACACTCGTCACCTTATGTACACATCATTTCACATAGTACAAATAATGCAATTAGACCAAATCCTAAGGGGTGATTCCCCCACACAAGTTAGGTAAGATACTTACCTCAATTAGGCCAATTCAATTCTCTAAAAATGTTTTTCTTTTAAAATTAACCTCCGCTTGGCTCAAATCTAGCCAAAAATGACTTAATAATATCAAACAATGCAAAAGAAATCAATTTTGATTAATAAAGTTAAGATCTTTATACAATTCCCCAAAAGTCAATAAATGTCAACCCCGGGCACGCCGGGTCAAAACCCTAGTAGAAGGGTAGATCTCGACTATCCATAACCCCATGAACCCATATATGTGTTTGGTTATCAAATCCGAGTCCAATTCCACTCTTAAATCTAAAATTTTCATTTTTCAATACATATTCAAAATTTTCCAAAATTTCTCTTCAATTTACATGGATTATATGTTGAAATTCATAAATATTCATGTTATATAATCAAAATTGAGTCAAAAGAACTTACCAAATATATTTGTATGAAAATATTCTCCTAAAATCATCTCCTACCGAGTCTAGGGCTCCAAAATCTGATAAAATGAGACTAAGTTCGAAATCCCACTGTTTATTCAGTTGCAGAAGTCGCAAATGCGGCCCAGGGTTCGCAAATGCGGCCCCTCACAAATGCTACCAAAGTATTGCAAAGGCGCTGCCTGACAAGCAAAGGGAATGTCGCAAATGCGACACAAACATCGCATTTGCTAAGTCTACCCAGGTCACAAAAGCGACCAACCTAAGCCCAGACCCACCTTTGCAATTATGATCAAGGCGTAGCAATTGCGATTCCTAAGACCTCATGCCAACTTCGCAAATTCAAACTGGTGCTCATAATTGCGATAACCACACTACCAGCACGCCAGCTGCTATGAATCAAGTCTAAACCAATCTGAAACGCGTCTGAAACTCACCTGACCCCCAAGGGCCCCACACCGAATATCCACACAAGTCTAAGAATATAATACGAACTCGCTCATGTGCTCAAACACCAAAATAGCATCCGAAACCACGAATCAAAGACCAAAATGCATGAAATCCATAATGAAACTCAAGAATTGCTAAAATCACAACCAACCATTTGATTCCTCTCAAACCAATTCGGAATGACGCTAATCTTTGCAGACAAGTTTCAAATGACAAAACAGGCCTATTCCAAGTCCCGAAACCCAAATCCAAACCAGAGAGCCGTAAAGTCAACCTATGATCAAACTTAGAAAATTTCTAAACCTTCAAATTGTCAACTTTCGGCAAAAAGTACCAATCAACCTAGGAATCTCTGAATCTAATTATAGGCATATGCATAAGTCCAAAATCACCATACGAACTTATTGGAACCATCAAAACACCGTTCCGTGGTCGTTTTCACAAAAGTCAAAGTTTGGTCAATATTTCCAACTTAAGATTCCAAACTAATAACCAATTATTCCAAATCAATCGAAAAACCTCCCTGAAATGAAACCAACCATCCCTGCAAGTCATAAGACTACAAATACACATACGGGAAGCTTCAAAAGGGGAAATGGGTCTCAAATATACAAAACGACCGATCGAGTTGTTATAAAACAGAAGTACAAATCCTAAACTACCGAGAACAAGTGGTAGCTTATATCTGGAACATAGGTACATCTCCAATGCTAAGACTTCGTCATCCACAATAGCTCCTCTCCAAGATCTGCACGCAAAATGCAGAAGTGTAGTATGAGTACAATCGGCCCCATGTACTCAAAACCTCGATGAAGTAGTGACGAGGTTTCATGTCAGGGATACTCACTTTACGTTACCTGTACAACTCAATAACATATACATATTAAAAGCAACATTATCGAAATCTAAGCCTGAAGTCGATATAAGGCCATCGATGAACATGGAGAAGATATGCACAAGCATTATAAACAATTAACAGTTCGGCATATGGAGAAGATACGCATTTGATATCAAGTAACTTGCCAACAAATTCATATAGAGAAGATATGAATTAAATATCGAATACCAACAACAACTTGCATATAGAGAAGATAGGCATGAAGTATCAATAATTCATCAATAGTTGCATATAGAGAAGATAAGGATGAAATAAGCAAGTCGAGTTACATGAACTTGCATATGGAGAGGATATGTACCGTGAACTATTTCATCAAGTAAAGAAACATATAGAGATGGTATGCATAAAAGCCATGTATACATTTCGGAGATAGCATATAGAGATGATACACAAAATCCAACCAGTGGCCAATTTTCCATAATCTGCATGTACATCATCAAGGAGAAACATAAGAGGACGATCGTAAGGGGATGGATCTCTATAAACATGTTGCACGGACAACTCACGTGCCATAATCATAACCAGCGCACGAACACTCACGTGATATGATCCAAACAATTGTACAGATAACTCACGTGCTATCAATCTAGTCCATCACACAGAAAGTATATACAAGGATACATGTATACAGTCAACGGATATCAAATCATATACTCATGGACAAAGAAAAATAGCATGCTAAGGTGTATACATGTGCGAAATGTATTACTACAGCTCATATTAGGCGGGTACGCCATACAAAAACCAGTGGCCAAATAGAAAATCAAGACCTACATATGATTTCTAGCATGATTCGATAAGTTTACATAGTCATTCAAACATATAAAGCATGATATCAGGAAGTACCGTATCCAAAATAAGGCATGATATAGCCTAAAGTCTACTCCGGTCATGACGAGCACCCGCATATACGCTCTTCGCCTCGCATATACATCGCTTATCACACATTCCAATTAGACAAATAAGGTCATGTCCTAAGGGTTATTCTCTCAACAAGATTAGGCAAGATACTTACTTCATCCGACTAGTCTTCAACCTCAAATTGCATAGAAACCTCGCTCCAGCCCTCCAATCATGCAAATCCAAGCCAGTCATCAACCAAAAAAGTCAAACAATGCTATAGGAAGCGATCGCAATCCATAAAGCCTTGATCTTTGAAGAATTTCTAAAAGGTCAATAAAAGTCAATTCGGGCCCGCATGCTCAAAATTTGAAACCAATACCAAAATCTGATATCCCATAACCTACCGAGTCCAAATATACAATTAGTTTCCAAATTCGAGTCCAAATTGGTACTCAATTCCTCAAAATACACTCTCTTAAAGTGAAGGCAAAAACCTCAAAGTTCACTTTAAAATTTTATGTTTTAGGTGTAAATATTCATGGGAATTCCTGATATATAATCAAAATCAAGTTAGAAACACTTACCCTCATGATTTGTGTGAAATCCATCTCCAAAATTGCCTTAGTTCGCTCTCCAAGTCAATATTTATGAACATGAGCTCAAAATCCCGAAATTAGGCATTAAATACCCCCGAAAGGCCTCCTTCTTCGCAATCATGGTCATCAACCTTGCAATCGCGGTTCACAAAATACCCAGCATGATTTTACCCTTCACAATCGCTGCCAAGAAGCTCTGCGATCGTGATGAACAAACTTGAACCAACTTGTTCAACTCTTTCCAGGCGGCCTCTAGTATAATGGTCATAACGTCTTGTACAAAGTTCCAAATGACAAATGGTTTGATTTTTGGAGTACTAGACACAAAGGTCTATAACAATTTTTTTATCATCTCCAAATTCTTTACAGATTGCAAGATATAAGCTTCCCAAGTCAGTCCAGTGACAGCAGAAATTTCTTTTGCGTGATCGGGAACAAGCCCCCCGCGATCGTGATTCACAAAATTAAAACTGAACTTTACTCTTCGCGAATGCAGCCCAGAGTTATACGATCACGATGTACTCCTGTAGTCGAGAACCAGTGTCACGACCCGGAATTTCCACCTTCGGGACCGTGATGGCGCCTAACATTTCACTTGCTAGGCAAACCAACGTTAGAGGATTCTTTAAACCAATTTTTAGTCAATTTCAATAGCAGAATCAATTAAGCTAAATAGATGCTAAAACTGAAATGTAGAATAACATAAAGCCCATCATATTTGATACAATACGGATCTGGAGTCAAAACTCACGAGCTTCTAAAATTTACTACAAACGGAGTCAGAAAGAAAATACAAATGTACTGAATGAAAAGAAACAGTCAAATAAGAAAACTAGGAAGGGACTCCAAGGTCTGCGGACGCCCGCAGATCTACCTTGATCTCCGATAAGCAAGTTCAGACTGCCCAGTCTCGCGATCAGCTAGGGCCGGTACCAAAATCTGCATAAGAAGTACAGAGTGTAGTATGAGTACAACCGACCCCACATACTCGCAAATGTCGAGCCTAATCTCGACGAAGTAGTAACGAGGCTATGACAACACACCCACATAATAAACATGTGCAGATAACAGTATATGTACAAGATAACAACAAATAAAAACTAATCATGTACTATTGGGAGGGGGACATGCTAAGGGGGATAGAAGATACGAGAAATACAGTGGAATTGATAACCAAACAGTCAATATGCCTTTAACTAGTGAAAACAATTAAGCACAATAAAGAACAATTGCACGGCATCACCCTTCGTGCTTTTACTCACAACCTAACAATGAAACAATGATACTGCACAACATCACCCTTCGTGCCTTTACTCTCACTCTTAATATAAATCAATAGAAACGGCACGACACCACCCTTTGTGCATTAACTCTCATAATATAGCGCGACATCACCCTTCGTGCATTAGCACTCACAATATGGCACGACATCACCCTTCGTGCATGAACACTCACAATATGGCACGGCATCACTGTTTGTGCATTAACACTCTCCCTTACCACATAACAATGAGCAAGTAATAGTAGGGAGATAGAATCAACAAGAACAAGCCTTACTTCAACAATGGCTCCACAATACCAATCTCAACTTTGGAATCAATACTCAATTATCACAAAAGCCCGTAAACGTGATAAGAATGATCAATTTAGTAAGTAACTAGTCTAAGAATGGATAACAAGATCAAAGTAAGCAATAAACTACAAGGAACAAGTCCCACCCGCATGCTTTAACCCGACAACAATGCATAAATACTAGACACCTCACATATACATTGTACCCAACATTTAAACATGTAGCAAATAGACAAACAAGTCCTAATCCCTCAAGTCAAGGTTAACCACGACACTTACCTCGCTCTAAAGGTCCACTCAAAGCTCAATCACAGCTTTGCCTTTCAAACAAGCCTCCAAACCAATGGAATCTGGTAAATTACCAACCAAATGATTCAAATTAAGCCTTACGAACTGCCCACAATTGCGAAGGATTCAATTTAGGTCATTATTGAAAAGGTCAACAAAAGTCAACCCTCGGGCTTGCTTGGTCCAAACTCGAAATTCAGATCAAAACCCGATTACCCATTCACCCCTAAGCTCGGTTATGTAATTTGTTTTTGAATCCGACCTTAATTTGAGGTCAAAATCTTAGGAAATGTAGTGAAAGATTGAAAGATAATGGATTAGAATCACTTACCAATGATTTAGGGAAGAAGATTTCATTGAAAAATCGTATGTAGTGTTTTCTTGTTTTGAAAATTTGAAGAATGAACAAAAATCCCATCTAACTCCCATTTTGATCAGTTATAGATGTCGCATTTCCGACTTGGGGTTCGCAAATGAGAGCCCCGCAAATGCGAAGAAATAGTCGCAAAAGCAAAGTCTATCCCATCTCTACTTTCATCGCATTTGCGATGAATGGTTCGCAAATGCAACTCTGATCATCCGCAAATGCGACCGTTTGATCGCAATTGCGATCCTGTACCCAAACTTGGTCAGCCTGTCCACAATGACCCAAACTGCATCGCAATTTCTTTGAGTCTGTGGGAGTCCAACAACGAAATCCATTGTGATACGCTCCCACTTCCACTCAGGAATCTCTAACTTCTGAAGTAATCCACCCAGTCTCTGATGCTCATACATTACCTGCTGACAATTTAGACACCGAGCTACATATGCAACTATATCTTTATTCATCCTCCTCCAGCAATAATGCTGCCACAATTCCTGATACATCTTGGCAGCACCCGGATGAATAGAATACCGAGAACTTTTGGCCTCCTCAAGAATCAACTCACGAAGTCCATCCAAATTAGGTACACAAACACGGCCCCGCATCCTCAAAACTCCATCACTAAGGATAAGCAAATGAGGGTCGTCATACTGCAGCTCCCTGATGCGTTCAAACAAGGAAGACCGAGCGACTGTACAAGCTAGGACACGACTGGGCTCTAAAATATCCAGCCTCACAAACTGATTGGCAAAAGTCTGAACATCTGATGCAAGCGGTCTCTCACAGACTGGAATGTACTCGCTGCCTTTCTACTCAAGGCGTCGACCACCACATTGGCCTTCACGGGATGAGACAAGATGGTTATATCATAGTCTTTCAATAGCTCCAACCACCTACTTTGTCTCAAATTGAGATCCTTTTGCTTGAAAAAATACTGTAGGCTCTGATGATCCGTGAAAACCTCACACGACACGCTGTAAAGATAATGCCTCCAAATCTTCAGCGCATGAAATGGCTACAACCTCTAGGTCATGGATAGGGTAATGCTTCTCATGAATCTTCAACTGTCATGACGCATATGCAATCACCTTTCCATCCTGCATCAATACCATACCAAGTCCAATACAAGATGCATCACAATATACCGTATAAGATCCTGAACTTGTAGGCAACACCAACACTGGCGCCGTTGTCAAAACAGTCTTGAGCTTCTGAAAGCTCATCTCACACTCGTCTGACCATCTGAACGGGGCACCCTTCTGGGTCAACCTGGTCAATGGGGCTGCTATAGATGAGAATCCCTCCACAAACCGACTGTAATAGCTCGCCAAACCCAAAAAACTCCGGATCTCCATGGCTGAAGTGGGTCTGGTCCATTTCTGAACTGCCTCAATCTTCTTAGGGTCCACCTGAATGCCCTCTGCTGATATAACGTGCCCCAAGAAAGTGACCGAATCCAACCAAAACTTACTTTGAAAACTTAGCATATAACTGGCTGTCTCTCAGAGTCTGAAGTACAATCCGAAGGTGCTGCTCGTGCTCCTCTAGACTGCGGGAGTAGATCAAGATATCATCAATAAACAAAATCACAAATGAGTCCAAATAAGGCTTGAACACTCGGTTAATCAGATCCATAAATGTTGCTGGGGTATTTCTCAACCCAAAGGACATCACTATAAACTCATAATGCCCGTACCGAGTCCGAAAAGCTGTCTTAGGGACATCGGATGCCCTAATCCTCAACTGATAGTAGCCCGACCTCACATTAATCTTCGAAAACACCTTGGCACCCTGAAGATGACCAAATAAGTCATCAATCCTCAGTAATGGATACTTGTTCTTAATGGTGACTTTGTTCAACTGTCGAAAATCTATGCACATCCTAATCGATCAATCCTTCTTCTTCACGAACAACACAGGCGCACCCCAGGGTGAGACACTATGTCTAATGAAGCCCTTATCAAGCAAATCCCGCAACTGCTCCTTCAATTATTTCAACTCAGGCAGGGCCATACGGTTTGGAGGTATATTAGAAATGGGATGAGTGCCTAGAGCCAAATCAATGCAGAAATCAATGTCTCTGTCGGGTGGCATCCCCGGTAGGTCTGCAGGAAATACATCTGGAAACTCACGGACAACTGGTAGTGAATCCATGGTAGGAACCTGTGCACTATAATCGCGGACATAAGCCAAATAAGCTAGACACCCCTTATCGACCATACGCCGAGCCTTCATATAAGAGATAACCCTGCTGGTAGAATAGCTAGGAGTCCCTCTCCACTCCAATCGAGGCAACCCCAGCAAGGCTAAGGTTATTGTCTTAGCGTGATAATCCAATATAGCGTGATAAGTTGACAACCAATCCATACCCAAGATAATATCAAAATATACCATATCGAGAACTAGAAGATTTACACTAGTCTCAAGATTCACAATGGTGACCACACACGAACAATAAACGCGGTCTACAATGATAGCATCTCCAACAGGTGTGGACACATACACAGGAGCACTCAAAGAATCACGAGGCACAACCAAATATGAAGAAAAATAGGATGACACATAGGAGTAAGTAGAACTCGGATAAAATAGAACTGAAGCATCTCTACTGCAAACTGAAAAGTACCTGTGATAACAGCGTGAGATGACTCAGCCTCAGGCCTGGCTTGAAAAGCATAGCATCGAGGCTGGGCCCCACCACTCCAGACTACATCTCTAGGACGGCTCTTAGCTGGCTGGTCTACACCTCCAGCACCCTGACCTCCACCTCTAACGGCCTGACCACCACCTCTGGCTGCCTGACCCCTACCTCTAGCTGGCTGAGCGGGCAGTGAAGCACCCGGTGCCGGGACCATAGCATGAGAACCCTGATGCTGTGAACTGCTCAATGCACAAGGGCAAAATCTAGCAATATGCCTCGGATCACCACAACTATAACAGGACCTCGGCTACTGTGACTGCTGACCCTGAAACTGACCATGTCGACCTGAGTAACCACCCTAAAAACTCTAGAGCAGAAGTACACTAATAAGAGCTGGTGGTGCACTGTAGGCTAGCTGGTCGGAATAAGGCATATGAGAGCCACGACCACCTGAAGCACCGTGGGATACCTGGAGTGCTGAATGAAAATGCCTGGGTGGATGGCCTCTACCAAAAATACCCCTGCCACCAGATGAGGCACCGCTAAACCCACCGGAATGACGAGGCCTCTTGTCAGTCCCCTGACCTCCCCCCTGTGAAAGAACCATCTCGACTCGCCTGGCAAGACTGGCAGCCATCTGAAAAGAAATCTCACTCCCGGTCTCCTTAGCCATCTGTAACTTGATAGGCTGAAAAAGTCCCTCAATAAACCTCCTCACCCTCTCTCTCTTGGTAGGAATCAGAAGAATAGCATGACGGGCTAGATTTACAAAACGGGTCACATATTGAGTGACGGACATACTGTCCTGCTGGAGACGCTGGAACTACCGGCGAAAATCCTCTCTCAGTGTGACAGGAAGGAACTTCTCAAGAAATATCTGAGAGAATTGGTCCCAAGTAAGAGCAGGCGACCTCGCTGGTCTAGTCAATACAAAATACTTCCACCATCTCTTGGCAGAACCCGTCATCTGAAACACAGTAAAATTGACCCCATTGGTCTCAACTATCCCTATGTTACGCAGAACCTCATGGCAGCGGTCAAAATAATCCCGTGGGCCCTCAAAAGGTGCACCGCTGAAGTGAATTGGAAAGAGCTTGGTGAACTTGTCCAACCTCAATAAGCCCTCAGAAGACATAGCTGGTCCATCACCGGCCTGTGCCGCAACAGCCGGCTGAACTACTCCAACTAGCGGGGTTGCTGGAGCCTGATACTAGGGAGCCATATTCTCTGGAGCGGGAGTAGTAGGAGTTTGTGCTCCTCCCCCAGCCTGAGAGGCGGTTGGTGCCATGGGAAATGTGCCAGTCTGGGCCACACTTTCCATAAGGCCCACCAAATGGACCAAAGCGTCCTGAAGTACTGGGGTGGCGATGAACCCCTCCGGGACCTGAGCTGGTCCGACAGGAACAGTCTGGGCTGGAACCTCCTCGTCAACTCTACTTGAGGATCCACTGCTGGTGCTGCTGCATGAGCTCTGGGCTGAGCTCTGCCCCTACCTTGGCCTCTGGCATGGCCTCAGCCTCAACCTCTGCCCCTCTTAGGAGCAGCCACTGGGGGCTCTGGCTACTGCTCAACTGAAGATGCAGTACGTGTTCTCACATCTGCGAGAGAATAAGAGTAGAAGAGTTCAATTAGCAATGAGAGAACAAAATCGCATGACAGAGAAGAATAGAAGTAAAATCTGCTCCTAAACTTCATAGCCTCTAGAAGATAAGTACAGACGTCTCCGTACTGATCCTCCAGAGTCTACTAAGCCTACTCATGAATTGTGAGACCTAGGAAACCTAGTGCTCTGATACCAACTTGTCACGACCCGGAATTCCCACCTTCGGGACCGTGATGGCGCCTAACATTTCACTTGCTAGACAAGCCAACGTTAGAGGATTCTTTATACCAATTTTTAGTCAATTTCAACAGTAGAATCAACTAAGCTAAATAGATGTTGAAACTGAAATGCAGAATAACATAAAGGCCATCATATTTGATACAATACGGATCTAGAGTTACAACTCACGAGCTTCTAAAATTTACTACAAACAGAGTCAGAAAGAAAATACAATTGTTCTAAATTAAAAGAAACAGTAAAATAAAGAAACTAGGAAGGGACTCCTGGGTTTGCGGACCCCAGCAGATCTACCTTGAGTATCCGATAAGAAAGTCCGGACTGCCGAGTCTCTCGATCAGCTAGGGCCGATACCAAAATCTACACAAGAAGTGTAGAGTGTAGTATGAGTACAACCGACCCCATGTACTCATAAGTGTCGAGCCTAACCTCGACAAAGTAGTGACGAGGCTATGACAAGACACCCACATAATAAACATATGCAGATAACAGTATATGTACAAGATAACAACAAATAAAAGCTAACCACATACTATTGGGAGGGGGACATGCTAAGGGGGATGCAAGATACGAGAAATACAGCGGAATTGATAACCAAACAGTCAATATGCCTTTAACCAGTGAAAACAATTAAGCACAATAAAAAAATATTGCACGGCATCACCCTTCGTGCTTTTACTCTTAACCTCACAATGAAACAATGATACTGCATGGCATCACCCTTCGTGCTTTTACTCTCACTCTCAATATAAATCAATAGAAACGGCACGGCATCACCCTTCGTCCATTAACTCTTATAATATGGCACGACATCACCCTTCATGCATTAGCACTCACAATATGGCACGGTATCACCCTTCGTGCATTAACACTCACAATATAGCATGGTATCACCCTTTGTACATTAAGACTCACAATATGGCACAGCATCACCCTTCGTGCATTAGCACTCACAATATGGTACGACATCACCCTTCGTGCTTTAACACTCACAATATGGCACGACATCACCCTTCGTGCATTAATACTCACAATATGGCACATCATCACCCTTCGTACATTAACACTCTCCCTTATCACATAATAATAAACAAGTAATAGCTGGGAGATAGAATCAACAAGAACAAGCCTTACTTCAACAATGGTTCCACAATACAAATCTCAACTTTGGAATCAATACTCAATTATCACAAAAGCCCGTAACCGCGATAAGAACGATTAATTTAGTAAGTAACTAGTCTAAGCATGGATAACAAGATAAAAGTAAGCAATAAACTGCAAAGAACAAGTCCCACCCACATGCTTTAACCCGACAACAACGCATAAGTACTCGTCACCTCATATATACTTTGTACCCAACATCTAAACATGTAGCAAATAGACAAATAAGTCCTAATCCCTCAAGTCAAGGTTAACCACGAGATTTACATCGCTCCAAAGGTCCACTCAAAGCTCAATCACAGCTTTGCCTTTCAAACAAGCCTCCAAACCAATGGAATCTAGCAAATTACCAACCAAACGATTCAAATTAAGCCTTAGGAACTACCCACGATTGCAAAGGATTCAATTTAGGTCATTATTGAAAAAGTCAACTCCCGGGCCCGCTTGGTCCAAACCCGAAATTCGGACCAAAACCCGATTACCCATTCACCCCTGAGCCCAGTTATGTAATTTGTTTTGGAATCCGACCTCAATTTGAGGTCTAAATCCCCATTTTACAAAAATCCTTAATTCTACCCAAACCCCCAATTTCCACCATGAAAACACAAGATTTTAGGTTGAAATCTTAGGAAATGAAGTGAAAGATTGAAAAAAAATGGATTAGAATCACTTACCATTGATTTGGGGAAGAAGAGTTCTTTGAAAAATTGCCTCTAGGGTTTTCTTGTTTTGAAAATTCGAAGAATGAACAAAAATCCCGTCTAACTCCCATTTTTATCAATTGGAGATGTCGCATTTGCGATCTGGAGTTCGCAGATATGAGCAACAGTCGCAAAAGCAAAGTCCATCCCATCTCTTCTTTCATCGCATTTGCGATGAATGGTTCGTAAATACGAACTCTGATCTTCCACAAATGCGACCGTTTGATCGCAATTGCGATCCTGTACCCCCTGACCCACTTCGTAAATGCGAAGCTTTGTTCGCAAATGCGAACTTGAGGTGCTCCAGCTACTCTTCGCAAATGCGAACCCATCAAAGGTCGCAAATGCGAAGCTTGACCTCGTAGATGCGATATCAGAGGCCTGCTCCAGAACTGAAACACACCAGCAATATTTCCAAGTCCAATTTCACTCTGTAGCCTGTTTGAAACTCACCCAAGCCATCGGGGCTCTAAACCAATTGTGCTCACAAGTCTAAAAATATTATACAAACTTCCTCGCACGATCAAATCGCCAAAATACCACCTAGAACTATGAATTTAGCATCAAATCAATGGAAAGTTTCAAGAAAACTCATGAATTTCTAATTTCACAACTGGACTGCGCTCACAAATTGAGGAATGCCAGAATGAGGTATTTAAGGCTTCATAGCGCAGAATTAGGTTCTAAAACAATCGTTCGTCCTCGAACGGACATAGAAAAGTACCTGGGTTGGTGAACAGGTGGGGATATCTACTCCGCATGTTCGACTCGGACTCCCAAGTAGCTACCTCCACGAGCTGACCTCTCCACTTTACTCGGACTGAAGGATAACTCTTCGACCTCAACTGACGAACCTGCCGGGCTAGAATAGCCACCGGCTCCTCCTCATAAGTCAAATCCTTGTCCAACTGGACAGAGCTGAAATCTAACACGTGGGACGGATTGCCGTGATAATTTCGGAGCATAGACACATGGAATACCGGATGAACTACTGATAAGCTGGGTGGCAATGTGAGCTTGTAAGCCACCTCACCCACTCTCTGAAGAATCTCAAAAGGTCCGATATACCTAGGGCTCAACTTGCCCTTCTTTACGAACCTCATTGCACCCTTCATGGGAGATACCCGGAGCAATAGTGTCTCTCCGACCATGAATGCAACGTCACGAACTCTACGGTCGGCATAACTCTTCTACCTGGACTGAGCTGTGCGAAGTCGATCCTGAATAATCTTGACCTTATCCAAGGCATCCTGTACCAAATCTGTACCCAACAACCGAGCCTCTCCCAGCTCGAACCATCCAACCGACGATCGGCACTGCCTACCATATAATGCTTCATAGGGAGCCATCTGGATGCTCGCCTGGTAGCTGTTGTTGTAAGCAAACTCCGTAAGTGGCAAAAACTGATCCCACAATCCTCCAAAGTCTATAACACAAGCGCGGATCATATCCTCATATATCTGAATAGTGCGCTCGGACTGTCCGTCCGTCTGAGGATGAAATGTTCTGCTCAACTAAACCCGCATGCCCAACTCACGCTGTACTGCTCTCCAAATGTGCGAGGTGAACTCCGTACCTCGATCAAAAATGATACACACGGACATACCATGAGGACGGACGATCTCGCAGATATAAATCTCAGCCAACCGCTCTGAAGAATAGGTAACTGCCACAGGAATGAAATGTGTTGACTTGGTCAGCTTGTCCACAATGACCCAAACTGCATCAAACTTCCTCTGAGTCCGTGGGAGACACCAATGAAATCCATAGTGATACGCTCCCACTTCCACTCAGGAATCTCTAACTTCTGAAGCAAACCACCCAGTCCCTGATGCTCATACTTTACCTACTGACAATTTAGACACCGAGCTACATATGCAACTATATCTTTCTTTATCCTCCTCCACCAATAATGCTGCCGCAAGTCCCGATACATCTTGGCGGCACCTGGATGAATAGAATACCGAGAACTGTGGGCCTCCTCAAGAATCAACTCACGAAGTCCATCAACATTAGGTACACAAACACGACCCTGCATCCTCAAAACACCATCATCTCCAACAGTAACCTGCTTGGCACCATCGTGCCGCACTATGTCCCTAAGGACAAGCAAATGAGGGTCGTCATACTGGCGCTCCCTGATGTGATCAAACAAGGAAGACCGAGCGACTGTACAAGCTAGGACATGAATGGGCTCTGAAATATCCAACCTCACAAACTGATTGGCCAAAGTCAGAACATCTGATGCAAGCGGTCTCTCACCGACTGGAATGTATGCAAGGCTGCCCATACTAGCTACCTTTCTACTCAAGGCGTCGGCCACCACATTGGCCTTCCTGGGATGATACAAGATGGTGATATCATAGTCTTTCAATAGCTCCAACCACATACTCTATCTCAAATTGAGATCCTTTTTCTTAAACAAATACTATAGGCTCCGATGATCCGTGAAAACCTCAAACGACACGCTGTAAAGATAGTGCCTCCAAATCTTCAGCGCATGAAATGGCTACAAACTCTAGGTCATGGACAGGGTAATTCTTCTCATGAACATTCAACTGTCGTGTCGCATATTCAATCACCCTGCCATTTTACATCAATACCTCACCAAGTCCAATACGAGATGCATCATAATATACCATATAGGACACTGAACCTGTGAGCAACACCAACACCGGCGCCGTAGTCAAAGAAGTCTTGAGCTTCTGAAAGCTTGCCTCACACTCGTTTGACCATCTGAACGGGGCACCCTTCTGGGTCAACCTAGTTAATGAGGCTGCTATAGATGAGAACCCCTCCACAAATCGACGGTAATAGCTCCCCAAACACAAGAAACTCCGGATCTCCGTGGCTGAAGTGGGTCTGGGTCAGTTCTGAACTGCCTCAATCTTCTTAGGGTCCACCTAAATGACCTCTGGTGATACAATGTGCCCCAAGAAAGCGACCGAATCCAACCAAAACTCACACGTTGAAAACTTAGCATATAACTGGCTGTCTCTCAGTGTCTAAAGTATAATCCGAAGATGATGCTCGTGCTCTTTTCGACTGCGGGAGTAGATCAAGATATCATCAATAAACACAATCACAGAGGAGTCCAAATAAGTCTTGAACACTAGGTTCATCATATCCATAAATGTTGTTGGGGTATTTGTCAACCCAAAAGACATCACTAGAAACTCATAATGCCCGTACAGAGTCCGAAAAGCTATCTTAGGGACATCGGATGCCATAATCCTCAACTGATAGTAGCCCGACCTCAAATCAATCTTAGAAAACACCTTGGCACCCTAAAGTTGATCAAATAAGTCATCAATCCTTGGTAATGGATACTTGTTCTTGATGGTGACTTTGTTCAACCACTGATAATCTATGCACATCCTCATCGATCCATCCTTCTTCTTCACGAACAACACAGGCGCACCCCAGGGTGAGACACTAGTTCTAATGAAGCTCTTATCAAGCAAATCCTGCAATTGCTCCTTCAACTCTTTCAACTCTGGCAGGGCCATATGGTATGGAGGAATAGAAATGGGATGAAGGCCCGGAGCCAAATCAATACAAAAATCAATATCCCTGTCGGTGGCATCCCCGGCAGGTCTGCAGGAAACACATTTGGAAACTCACAGACAACTGTTACTGAATCCATGGTAGGAACCTCCGCACTAGAATCACGGACATAAGCCAAATAAGCTAGACACCCCTTCCTGGCCATACGTTGAGCCTTCATATAAGAGACAACCCTGCTGGTAGAATGGCCAGTAGTCCCTCTCTACTCTAATCTAGGAAACCCCGGCAAGGCTAAGGTCACTGTCTTAGTATGATAATCCAATATAGCGTGATAAGGTGACAGCCAATCCATACCCAAGATAATATCAAAATCTACCATATCGAGAAGTAGAAGATCTACACTAGTCTCAAGATTCCCAATGGTGACCACACACGAACGATAAATGCGGTCTACAACGATATCATCTCCCATAGGTGTGGACACATACACAGGAGCACTCAAAGACTCACGAGGCACAACTAAATATGAAGCAAAATAGGATGACACATAGGAGTAAGTAGAACCCGGATCAAATAAAACTGAAGCATCTCTACTGCAAACTGAAAAGTACCTGTGATAAAAGCGTCAGATGACTTAGCCTTGGGCCTGGCTGGAAAAGCATAGCATCGGGGCTGGGCCCCACCACTCTGGACTACATCTCTAGGACAACCCCTAGCTGGCTGGCCTCCACCTCCAGCAGCCTGACCTCCACCTCTAACAGCCTGACCACCACCTATAGCTACCTGACCCCTACCTCTAGCAGGCTGAGCAGGCAGTGAAGCACCCGATGCCGGGACCATGGCATGAAAAACCTGATGCTGTGAACCGCTCGATGCACGAGGGTAAAATCTACCAATGTGCCTCAGATCACCACAAGTATAACAGGACCTCGGCTGCTGTGATTGCTAACCCTGAAACTGACCTTATCGACCTGAGTAACAACCCATAAAACTTTGGAGCAGAAGTGCACTAATAGGAGTTGGTGGTGCACTGTAGGCTAGCTGGACGGAATAAGGCATATGAGGGCCACGACCAACTGAAGCATTATAGGATGCCTGGAGTGCTGAATGAAAAGGCTTGGGAGGATGGCCTCTACCAAAAGTACCCCTGCCTCCAGACGAGGCACCGCTAAACCCACCGGAATGACGAGGCCACTTGTCAGACCCCTGACCTCCCCCCTTTGTAAGAACTATCTCGACTCGCCTGGCAACATTGGCAGCCGTCTGAAAAGAGACCTCACTCCCTATCTCCTTAGCCATCTGGAACTTGATAGGCTGAGCAATTCCATCAATAAAACTCATCACACACTCTCTCTCGGTAGGAAGCAGAAGAATAGCATGACGGGCCAGATCTATAAAACGGGTCTCATACTGAGTGACGGACATACTGCCCTGCTGGAGACGCTCGAACTGCTTACGAAAATCCTCTCTTAATATGACAGGAAGGAACTTTTCAAGAAATATCTAAGAGAACTGGTCCCAAGTAAGAGCAGGCGACCCCACTTGTCTGGTCAATACAAAATCCTTCCACTATCTCGTGGCGGAACCCGTCATCTGAAACACAGCAAAATCGACCCCATTGGTCTCAACTATCCCTATGTTCTGTAGTTACTCATGGCAGCGGTCAAGATAATCATGTGGGTCCTCAGAAGGTGCACCACTAAAGTGAACTGGAAAGAGCTTGGTGAACTTGTCCAACCACAATAAGCCCTAAGAAGACATAGCTGGTCCATTACCGGCCTGTGCCGCAATAGCCGGCTAAACTACTCCAACTGGCAGGGCTGCTGGAGCCTGATACTGGGGAGCCCTCTGCTCCGGAGCGGGAGTGGTGGGATTTTGTGCTCCTCCCTCAGCGTGAGAAATGGCTGGTGCCATGGGAAATGTGCCAGTCTGGGCCACACTCTCCATAAGGCCCACTAAACGGACCAAAGCATCCTGAAGTACTGGGGTGGCGATGAACCCCTTCGGGACCTGAGCTGGTCCGACAAGAACAGTCTAGGCTAGAACCTCCTCATCAAAATCTACCTGAGGCTCCACTGCTGGTGCTGGTGTTGGTGCTCGAGCTTTGGGCTGAGCTCTGCCCCTGCCTTGGCCTCTGGCACGGCCTCAGCCTCCACCTCTGCCCCTCGCAGGAGCTGTCACTGGGGGCTCTGACTGCTACTCAGCTGAAGATACAGTGCGTATTATCGCCATCTGCGAGAGAATAAGAGTAGAAGAGTTCAATTATCAATGAGAGAACAAAATCGCACGACAGAGAAGAATATAAGTGAAATCTATTCCTAAACTTCATAGCCTCTGGAAGATAAGTACAAACGTCTCCGTACTGATCCTCCAGACTCTACTAAGCCTGCTCGTGAATTGTGAGACCTAGGAAACCTAGTGCTATGATACCTATTTGTCATGAGCCGGAACTCCCACCTTCGGGACCGTGATGGCACCTAACAGTTCACTTGCTAGACAAGCCAACGATAGAGGATTCTTTAAACCAATTTTTAGTCAATTTCAATAGTAGAATCACTAAGCTAAATAAATGCTAAAACTGAAATACGGAATAACATAAAGCCCATCATATTTGATGCAATACGGATCTGGAGTCATAAGTCACGAACTTCTAAAATTTACTACAAACAGAGTCAGAAACAAAGTACAACTGTTCTGAATGAAAAGAAAAAGTCAAATAAGGAAACTAGGAAGGGACTCCAAGGTTTGCGGACACCAGTAGATCTACCTTGAGTCTCCGATAAGCAAGCCCGTACTGCCGAGTCTCGCGATCAGCTAGGGTAGGTACCAAAATCAGCACAAGAAGTGCAGAGTGTAGTAACTCTCATAATATGGTACGGCATCACCCTTCGTGCATTAGCACTAACAATATGGCACGACATCACCCTTCATGCATTAACACTCACAATATGGCACGGCATCACTCTTCGTGCATTAACACTCACAATATGGCACAGCATCACCCTTCGTCCATTAACACTCTCCCTTACCACATAACAATGAACAAGTAATAGCAGGGAGATAGAATCAACAAGAACAAGACTTACTTCAACAATGGTTCAACCATACCAATCTCAACTTTGGAATCAATACTCAATTATCACAAAAGCCCATAAACGTGATAAGAACGATCAATTTAGTAAGTAACTAGTCTAAGCATGGATAACAAGATCAATGTAAGTAATAAACTACAAGGAACAAGTCCCACCAGCATGCTTTAACCCGACAACAACGCATAAGTACTCGTCACCTCACATATACGTTGTACCCAACATCTAAACATATAGCAAATAGACAAACAAGTCCTTATCCCTCAAGTCAAGGTTAACCACGACACTTACCTCGCTCCAAAGGTCCCCTCAAAGCTCAATCACAGCTTTGCCTTTCAAACAAGCCTCCGAACCAATGGAATCTAGCAAATTACCGACCAAATTATTCAAATTAAGCCTTAGGAACTACCCACGATTGCAAAGGATTCAATTTAGGTCATTATTGAAAAAGTCAACAAAAGTCAACCCCCGGGCTCGCTTGGTCCAAACCCAAATTTCAGACCAAAACCCGATTATCCATTCACCCCTGAGCCCGGTTATGTAATTTGTTTTAGAATCCAACCTCAATTTGAGGTCTAAATCCCCATTTTACATAAATCCCTAATTTTACCCAAACCCCCAATTTCCACAATGAAAACACAAGATTTTAGGTTGAAATCTTAGGAAATATAGTGAAAGATGGAAATAAAATGTATTAGAATCACTTACCATTGATTTGGGGAAGAAGAGTTCTTTGAAAAATCGTCTCTAGGGTTTTCTTGTTTTGAAAATTTGAAGAACGAACAAAAATCCCGTCTAACTCCCATTTTGATCAGTTGAAGATATCGCATTCACGACCTGGGGTTCGCAAATGCGAGCCCCGCAAATGCGAAGTCCATCCCATCTCTTCTTTCATCGCATTTGCGATGAATGGTTTGCAAATGCGAATTCTGATCTTCCACAAATGCGACCGTTTGATCGCAATTGCGATCCTGTACCCCCCTGACCCACTTCGCAAATGCGAAGCTTTGTTCGCAAATGCGAACTTGAGATGCTCCAGCTACTCTTCGCAAATGCGATGAGTGACTCGCAATTCCGAACCCATCAGAGGTCGCAAATGCGAAGTCTGACCTCGCAAATGCGGGATCAGAAGCCTGTACCAGAACTGAAACACACCAGCAATATTTCTAAGTCCAATTTCACTCCATAGCCTATCCGAAACTCACGCTAGCCCTTGAGGCTCTAAACTAATTGTGCACACAAGTCTAAAAATATCATACAAACTTGCTCGAGAGATCAAATCGCCAAAATACCACCTAGAACTATGAATTTAGCATCAAATCAAAGGAAATTTTCAAGAAAACTCATGAATTTCTAATTTAACCGGGCGTCTGAATCACGTCAAACCAATTCCGTTTCTCACCTAATTTGACAGATAAGTCATAAATACAGTATTGGACCTATACCGGGTTCCGGAACGAAAATACGAACCCGATATCCAAAAAGTCAAACATTGGTCAAACATTTCAAAGACATTAAGACTTTAACTTTCAAATTTCAACAAAGTGCGATAACTCGAGCTAGGGACTTCCGAATTCGATTCTGGGCATACGTCCAAGTCCCAAATTACGATATGGACCCACCGGGACCGTCAAAACACGAATTCGGGTCTGTTTGCTCAAAACAATGGCCGAAGTCAACTCAAATAGATTTTAAGGAAAATATTTCATATTTTCTCAGTGTTTAACATAAAAGCTTTTTGAAAAAACACCCGGACTGCGCACGCAAATTTAGAAAGGCTAGAATGAGGTATTTAAGGCTTCATAACGTAGAATTAGATTCTAAAACATAAGATGACCTATCGGGTCATCACAACCAGCAACTAAAAAGGGCGTAGAAATAATCCAAAACTATCTCATAACTCTCCTGAGGCCCTCGGGACTCCGTCCAATCATACCAACAAGTCCATATACCTAATTCAAACTTAGGCAAAGACTCAAAACACCACAAATAATATCAAAACCAGAAATCAAATATAAACATCATTCTTTTAACTATCAAACACTCCAACTTTGCCGAACGCATCCAAACTATACTTAGACATTTCAGATCAATAAAACTTTGCACACAAGTTACAGTCAACTAAATGAACTTATTCAAGATTTTAAAATCATAATAGGAGTCCGATAACAACGAAGTCAACTTTTCGTTAGACCTATAAACTCTCCAATTTTTCAAATTCTTAACTTTCGCCAAATAGAGCCAAAATATTCTATAAAATTCAAATCCGAAGATACATCCAAGTCTAAAATCACTATACGAACCTATTAAAACCATCAAATTCTGATTCCAAGGTCGTTGACTCAAAAGTCAAACCTTGATCAACTCTTCCAACTTAAAACTTCCAAATTGAGAATCACTGTTTCAAATCAATCATAAACCTCTTGAACATCAAAAAAAGCCATACATGAAAGTTGTAACAGATCATATGAAGACGGAAGGTCGCAAACCACCAAATGGAATGCTAAACCTCAAAACGACCAATCGAATTATTACATAGATCGTAAAGATTCAATGAAGCAATATCCATGTCAAAACGAAATGAACTGAAAAACGGTATTGAAATAAGCTACATAAAATATTTTGAAATTTTCAATAGAAAAATAAAAATACATCTTTGGATGAAGGTGGTAGACATATGCATGTGTTTACCCTTAAAATTGGATAATAATTAAACTTATAATGTGGTTAAAAGGATACTTGATTTCACTTAATACCAATTAATAAATATGAAGATTAATAACAGAAATGAACTATAAAGTAAAGCAAACCAGTGTTAGAATGGAACTCAGCCCTCGAGTTTGGATACCCTCAAGCTGGTTGATGTAAGAACAATCAAAATATAACAAGGTGATGAACACTAGTATAAACGAGAAAGAGAATTGTATTGCTTTGATATCTGCAAACAATGTGTGTTACAAATGATTAGAACTCCCCTTTAAATAGTAGAGGAATTCCACTTATGGTATAATTCTAATTACATAAGGAAATCCCATGATTAGCTAATTAACCGTTTATGATTTGATCCGTTCTGAGATTTACGCTATGATCCTCGACCAGTCACGGATATCTCGCCTTTCCGTTATTGTACTATCTTCGATCTTGCTCGATGTCTGTCTCATTTGGCTTCGATTGCTACTAGCCTTGATCTCGACAGGTACCTTGATTCTGAACTCGGTACTTTATCCTCGTGATTTAGTCTGTTCCGTTATGAGGCCATCCTTAGATGCAACCTCCCGTTCTCGGTAAAGTAGTAAAATCAGGTGGGCCCGGTTTTAACCGTATACAAATAGTCCCCTCATTTTTTGAATGAAATGACAAGAAACGAATTGAGCCTTCAATTTTCTACCTCGACCTGTCATGACATCATCCTCATGACGTACGCGACGGGAGTGACCGAAACATCGCGTCAGTACAGTTTCCCAAGTCATTAACGAGTGTCAGTTGGTGGTCGGACATTAGTGCCTTTGAACCGTCGCCGTGAATCCAATAAATAGACCCCTTCCTCATTGATTCAAACTTCACTTTCACTTCCTTCTAATCTCAAAAGATTTTACATCTCTTAAGTTCTTCCCTTTTACAAATCTTCAGGTTTTGCTGTTAATCCTTTCTCAAACATAAAGTCCTATTATCTTCCTCTTCTTTAAACATACACAAAAATGGCAAAAACATCGAAAACAGTACCACAAAAAGTAGTTGCTTCATCTTCTCAACCGGCCGGCGGGAAAATGCCGGTGGAACCCCATCTTGAGGAATGCATTCCTGGGGGGTGCATGCTAAACTCTGATTTCAAGACCGATAAAGCCTCGTCAATTCCTGGTCGATGCGAGCCAATGTTGAGGTATATATGCTTGATAACTGAGGGATACCTTAATTAGGTAAAGAAAGACTGCAACTGGGAGGGCAAAGAGGTGGTGATTCGGATCCCTGAAGAAGACATCACCACCCATGTGGAAAGGTTTCTAAGTTTTTACACTTACCCTTTCACAATGTGCCCCCTCGACCCCGTCATCATTGATTTTTGCCGTCAATATCAGATAACCCTAGGCCAAATCCATCCTTCCTTTTGGCAAATTGTTATTCTGCTCCAATTCTTCATGAGCAAAGTCGAGGGGCTCCCTTTCACCCTCGATCACCTTATTAGATTGTATAGCCCCCGCATCTATCGAGGCGGGTTAATAAAACTTCAACGTCGGGCTACCAAAGTGCTGTTCTCGAGCATAGACAGGGACAAGGATCGAGGCTGGATGGGCCAGTTTGTTCGACTGAGTACTTCCGACCTAATCCCAGCTGAGAAGATGCCATTTTCTGAGAAATGCAACATGAATTGTAAGTACCGTCTAACTGATAGCTTCCATGTATTATTTGTTCCTTTGTCTTTTCTCATCGATGTCTTTTTCCATGTTGTCGTTTGGATCACCCGTGTAATTCCTGACCTCGAGAGCTAGGTTCAGAACCTGGCCTTGACCTCTACATACACTGAGCGCTCATGGAACGATTTATCAAAGGGCCGATGGGAGGCCAAGAATCATGGTAAACCTACTTTTTGTGTATTTGATGATTTGATTAAGATGCCCTTCTTCTACTTATTCAATGTTTTTGTGTACAGACCTAGGCAAGGATGCGGTCATGAGGCCCCCGTCTGGTGAGGAGGAGACTTAGAACCCAGTTCCGAAGCCGGCGAAGGATAAGAAGAGAAAAAGGACCTCATCTTTCGAGGATCCAAAGCCTAAGAAGAATCCGGTTCCTAAGCCGAAGAAAGACACCATTACCCTGCCTGCGGATGTGATTCAATGGCTAAGGGAGGAAGAAGAATAAGATGAAGACGATGGCTTAGAACTGGTGGCCCGAGTGAAAAAAACCATTGAGGCCCCAAAGTCCACTGAGTCGGTGGTGGTTGAGGAGATTCCGCCTCGCGCCAAGGGGGTCTTGGAAAAGGACTAGGGCAAAGTCCCCAAGTCGTCGAAGATCAAAGATGCCTCCCGCCGAGATGAGCAAAAGGCGGGTATGTCTGAAGGGGCCGGCTTCGAGGCCCTTCGCAGCGAGGAGAAAGCCCCAAGTGGCTCAATTGGGGCAATAAATATTGGAGACTCGCCGATTCTCCCTGCGTTTTCCGAGGAGGCAATTCGGGAGGCCCATGCTACGAGGACTCCCAAAGTAGATGGGGCCCATGGAGGAGAGGACCCCTTCTGTGGGGTCGAGGATACTACCGACCTGAGTGAAGCATCGAGTCTCTTCAATGGGGATCAACAAGCCTTGAATCGGGTGAGTCTCAACTCCCTTAGTTTATTTGTTCTTTTCCTATCTAATTTCCTTTCTTTTTTCCGTATAGGCTTTGGCACTCCATTAGGAGGTGTTTTCAATGTCCCGAGCAAAGCTGAGTCGATGTGAGGCCGACCTTCGAGGGCTCACGGAGGAGAGAAATGCCCTTAAACTTCGCAGTGGGTAAAAAGAGGAGGAGATCAAGGACCTCCGAGCCGAGTTGGCCAAGGCTCACCAAGATCAGACCGACCTGATCGAGCATGTAATGAAAATATTAAAAGCTCATGAGCTTGATTCGGGAATGGTGGCTAACATTTCACTCTCACAGCTGCAGCAGAAGTTTGAGAGAATCGAGCAATTCCGTGAGGAGGTCAACATGATGAAGGCGGAGACCTTGGGGTGGAAAGAAAATATGGACCGCTTTGCTGCTGAAAAAGAGGCTGCTCGAGCCCAATTGTCATCGGTCGAAAGTCAGCTTCGAGGCATGAAGGAGAAGAGCTCAGCTCAGGCAAAGAAAATAGAGGAGCTCGAGGCTCGGTTGGCTTCCGAACTTGAAAAGGCCAAATCTGAAGTCGAAAAGGCAAAGGCCGAGGCAGAGGTCATCGTGGCCGTCTATCGGGCCGATGCTGAAGCCACTCAAGTCTAAGCGAGAGAGGCAGCCGAGACCGCTCAAACTCAAGCACATTGGATTGCTGAACTCGCCAAATGCCAATCTCGGAGGGAAACCTTCGAGGAGATCCATGCTCGAGGTTTTGATCTAACCGACGAGATAATAAAGGCTAAAGAGTATGAAGCTAATGCTAGAGCGCTGGCCTCTTCCGATGATGATGATGATAATGGCAGCAATAGTGGGTTTGAAAATGGGGAAGACCTCGATGGAGAAGAAGCTTCCCCTGAGGAAAATTAAGAATCCTAGATTTTTTCTTTTTTGATTTTTTGTGCGGGACTCTGATCGGTCTTTGTAAATATTTCGTATAGATAAAAGATCTTTTTTTCGATTTGACTTGTCTTTATTCTATTTTCTGCCTCGTGAAAATTCTATTTCATTCATGCCTTCATGCCTTATGGAGATTTTGCTCACAAGTTTGGGAATTTAGGCAACTAGACTAAAGTCGGACCAGTATAGTCTTTAAAATCGAGTGAGTACTTGCTCGAACTCTAAGTAGAGTGAACCTTAGGTTTTATTTGAGTAAGGATGATTTCTCAAATTCAAAATATAAAATAGCCCTTAGGCTCTTGAATTAGGCCGATATGGCCTCAGAAGAATGGCTTTTTGCCTTTTTCAGCTTGAAATATTAATCATAAAAATATGTCATGCCTTAGCACGAGATAAAGTTGTACCCATTAGGTGTTTCAAGGATTGGTGTTATTGAAATCCTTCGCTTTGTTATGCCTTAGCAAAAAATTGTCCGGGAGTTCGAATAATTCGCTACCCCTTAGGGTTTTTCGAGTGTCGATATTATCGAGACCCTTAGTAATTCAGCCAAGGGTTGCCTTTTTTAACCGGTTTATGAGAATATTTGAAGGCCTGTTTTATAATGGAATTCAGACGTCTCCGAACCGTGTTAAATGGCCATAGCCTTTAGTCTGGGATTTTCCCCTTAGGCTTGTTTCCTTGCTATACTTCGAACTCGTTCGAAGTTTTAGTCCTCGAGTGGGGTGGCCATGGCCTATAAAATCGAGGATTGCCTTTTTAAGGTCTTACGATTTTGAGGTTTAGTAATTTGATCATGTCGATTTTTTGGACGGTAGTCCCCGAGTATAGGGTAAATTGTTTGAACTTCAGTTGTGATCGGCCCATAAGCCAGTTTTCACAATAGATCGTAAGTATGAAATTATAAAGTATAAATTTCTCTAAGGCATAGAACATCTGGTAAGGAAAAAAACTTCTTTCAATAGATTATACATGCGTACATGTTTTGCCATTAGGGCTCGGGAAATCTACACCGTTTGGTCCTTTTCCTATCGAGACCCTGTCAACGCAAAGTATTTTCCTTGTAACTATAGGAGGGTGATGCCCCCCAGTATTCGAGGTTGATTGTAAAGGAACCTCAGATACTGTTAAATTGCTCTGAGTTAGCACGAACAATGGTTGCCTCGTTAAAAACCTCGCTGGAAAAACCCAAATGGGACAAAAACTGGTCTAAGGGAAAAAGAGTGCAACACGTGCTTTCAGAGCTAAGGACTTTGTGTTTGAAGAATCCTTTGGTGTCTTCGATTAAACGCCTGCAAATGGTTAGTATAAAATATAAACGAAAATGGAGAAGGTCGTACTTTAGCAGTAATATCGTTTGAGGAGTGATATGTTCCAATTATTTGGTAATTGTTCGCCGTTCATCGTGCCAAGTTTGTAGGATCCCTTTTCGATGATATCGAGGACCTGATACGGTCCCTCCCAGTTCGGGCCAAGTTTTCCTTCATTTGGGTCTCTAGTATTGAGTGTGACCTTCCTCAGAACCAAATCCCCGATTTTAAAGTGTCAAAGATAGGCTCCTCGATTGTAGTACCTTTAGATCCGCTATTTCTGTGCTGCCATTCGAACGAGGGTGGCTTCCTATTTTACATCTAGCAATTTGAGGCTTGTATTCATAGCCTCGTGATTTGACTCTTCCGTTGCATATCGAAACCTGACGCTAGGTTCACTGACTTCAACCGGTATTAGAGCTTCGATGCCATATACTAAAGAGAAGAGTGTTGCCCATGTACTGGATTTTGACGTTGTTCGATATGCCCAAAGGACTTCGGGCAATATTTCTCTCCATTTTCCCTTAGCGTCGTTCAATCTTTTCTTTAGATTTTGAATGATGGTCTTGTTTGTCGATTCGGCCTATCCGTTCCCACTAGGATGATATGGCGTCGACAGGATCCTTTTTATTTTGTGATCTTCGAGAAACTTTGTCACTTTGCTGCCAACGAATTGCTTTCCATTGTCGCATAAGATCTCGGCAGGCATCCCAAATCGACATATAATGTGGTCCCAGATGAAGTCTATGACTTCTTTCTCTCTAATTTTCTCGAAAGCCTGTGCTTCAACCCACTTAGAGAAATAGTCAGTCATAAACAAAATAAATTTAACTTTACCTGGGGCCGATGGAAGAGGGCCGACGATATCCATTCCCTATTTCATGAATGGCCATGGGGATAAGACTGAGCGGAGTTGCTCTCCGGGTTGGTGAATCATCGGCATATCTTTGACATTTGTCGCACTTTCGAAAAAATACTTTTGTATCCTTTTCTATATCGGCCCAATAGTACCCTGCTCTGATGACTTTGTGAACCAATGATTCGGCACCGGAATGATTTTCGTTGGTGCCCTCATGGATTTCTCGTAGGATGTAGTCGTTATCTCCTGGTCCCAAACATATTGCCAATGGTCCATCGAACATCCTTCTATATAGTTATCCATCTTCGGCCAATGTGAATCGTGCGACCTTCGTACGTAGAGTCCTCGTTTCTTTAGGATCCGATGGAAGCTTCCCATTCTTTAGGTACTCGATATATTTGTTCCTCCAATCCCATGTCAGACTTGTGGAGTTGATCTCGGTATGGCCTTCTTCGATTACTGACCTTGAAAGTTGTACGATAGTCCTCGAGCTAATCTCGTTGTCTTCGACTGATGACCCCAAATTTGCAAGGGCATCGGCCTCGCTGTTTTGTTCTCGAGGCACATGTTGTAGGGTCCATTCTTTAAACTGATGTAGAGTCACCTGTAGTTTGTCTAAGTACCTCTGCATTCGATCTTCTAGAATCTCGAAGGTTTTGTTGACTTGGTTTACCATAAGCAGGGAGTCATATTTGGCCTCGATGACCTCTGCTCCCAAACCTTTAGCTAGCTCGAGACCTGTAATCATGGCCTCATACTCGGCCTCATTGTTAGTTAACTTGGAAGTTTTGATAGCTTGTCTAATTGTATTACCCGTGGGTGGCTTCAAAATGATGCCTAGCCCAGATCCCTTCACGTTCCAAGCGCCGTCTGTGAAAAGGGTCCACACCCCCGATGATGTACCCGACTTTAATAATAGTTCCCTTTCGACCTCGGGAACGAGGGCTGGCGTAAAGTCGGCCATGAAGTCCGCTACGATTTGAGACTTGATGGTCGTTCGAGGTCGATATTCTATATCGTACCCACTGATCTCGACGACCTATTTGGCTAATCGGCCCGAACGTTCGGGCTTATGCAAAATATTGCGAAGGGGATAAGTAGTCACCACACGGTTCGGGTGACACTGAAAATATGGTTTTAATTTCCTAGAGGCGTATATTAGGGCAAGCGCTAATTTTTCTAAGTGTGGGTACCGGGTCTCGGCCTTATCTAAAGTTTGACTAACATGGCAAACAAGAAATTGCGTACCTTGCTCTTCTCGAACTAGGACCCCACTTACCGCAATTTTCGAGACTGCTAAGTACAAGTAGAGTTGCTCGTCCGCTTTCAGAGTATGAAGCAGTGGCAGCTCGAGAGGTACCTCTTTAATTCTTCTAATGCTTGTTGGCATTCCGGGGTACATGCGAAATTGTTCTTCTTTTTGAGCCGTGAGAAAAACCTATGACTTCTATCTGAAGACCTCGAGATGAATCGGCCTAGGGCGGCTATGTGCCCTGTAAATCTTTGTACGACCTTAACATTGTCCACGACTGTGATGTCTTCGATTGCCTTGATCTTATCGGGGTTGATTTTGATCCCCCGATTTGATACCATAAAGCCAAGGAACTTGCCCGAGTCGACCCCGAATGAACATTTCTCCGGGTTGAGTTTCATGTAGTATTTCCTTAGTATATCGAAGGTCTCCTACAAATATGTCAAATGGTCCTTTGCTCGCATGGACTTAACTAGCATATCGTCAATATAAACCTGTATTGATTTACCTATTTGTTCTTCAAACATTCGATTTACTAAGCATTGATAAGTGGCACCAGCATTTTTTAGTCCAAACGGCATTATATTATAACAATAGGTTTCGTACTTAGTGATGAACGATGTCTGTTCCTGATCCTTTGGGTTCATTTGTATTTGATTGTACTCGGAGTAGGCATCGAGAAAACTATGGATCTCATGGCCGGCCATGGCATCGATCATGCGATCGATATATGGCAGAGGAAAAGAGTTTTTAGGACATGCTTTGTTTAAATTTTTATAGTCTACGCACATTCTAAGTTTATTTCTCTTTTTAGGGACTACGACTACGTTTGCTAACCATTCAGGATATTTTACTTCCCAAATGGATCCTTTTTTGAGAAGTTTGGCTACCTCGTCCTTGATGAATGCAAGTTTTACCTCAGACTGGGGCCTTCTCTTTTATTTTATCGGGCGGAACTTCGGGTCCAAGCTCAGTCGATCTATAATAATCTCTGGTGGGATCCCTGTCATATCTAGGTGGGACCAAGCAAAACAATCCATATTATTGATAGAAGATTTAATGAGTTTTTCCTTGAGCTCGGGGGTTAACCCCGTACCCAGGTATACCTTTTGATCGGGGAGATGCTCGATCAGTATGACTTGCTCCAGCTCTTCGACTGTCGATTTGGTGACGTCAGAATCCTCGTGGATTATGAAGGATCGAGAGGTCCAGTAGTCATCGTCCTCGTCTATTCCCTGCTTCTCCGACTAAGCACCGATACCGGTATTACTTCATCGACCGCGAACATCTCTTTGGCAGTATGCTGTTCCGCATACACCGTTTTTACTCTATCCGGTGTTGGGAACTTCAGCATTTGGTGAAGGGTTGAGGGGACCGCCCTCATGTTGTGAATCCAGGGTCTTTCGAGCAGTGCGTTGTATCTCATATCGCCCTCGATCACATGGAACTTTGTTTCTTGAATAGCTCCGGCTACATTTATTGGAAGGATGATTTCACCTTTAGTTGTTTCACTCGCCATGTTGAAGCCATTGAGAATCCGTGCTGCAGGTACGGTCTGATCTTGTAGGCCGAGCTGCTCCACGACCCTCGATCGAATAATATTGGCCGAGCTTCCTCGATCAATTAAAACATGTTTAACCTGAATTTGATTCATAAGGATAGAGATTACCAAAGCATCATGGTGTGGTTGTAAGATCCCTCCTGCTTCCTCATCATTGAATGATAAAGTGCCTTCTGGAACATAGTCTCAAGTTTGTTTTTCCCTGGTGATTGATACGTTAGTGAGTTTGAACACGTGCCCTTGTTGAATATCGACCCCACCAATGATCATGTGAATCACGTGCTGTGGTTCTTCTTGTTCGTTTTTCCTGTTTGCATCCCTGTCTCCGAAATGGTTCTTAGCTTGGTCGCTCAAGAATTCTCGAAGGTGACCCTCGTTGAATAGATAGGCCACCTCCTCCCTTAGTTGCCTGCAGTCTTCGGTTCTATGACCATGTGTACCATGGTATTTGCATATTTGATTGGGTTTTCTTTGGGATGGATCAGTTTGTAGGGGTCTGGGCCATCTAGTATCTTTGATTCTCCCAATGGCTGACACAATACCTGATGCGTCGATGCTGAAGTTGTATTCTGATAATCGTGGTGCTTCTGTGGGATCGACATATTTATCGATGCCACTTTTGCTCATGAGCCCTCGAGAGCTTTGTCCTCGATCGTTCCTTTGATCATTTAAGATAGGATTGTGTCCTGGGCCTCTATTCCTACGATCTCTGTTCGACCGGGGTTCTCTGTCGATATCCCTTTGAGTTCTGCCGACAGGCCTGTTTGGATAAACGAAACCGGAAGGGGTCCTCAATTGATCATTCTCGACTCTGATCTTTGACTGGCAATGATTATGAACATCGGCCCAGGTTACCGCTGGATATTCAGTTAAATTCTTCTTTAGCTTTCGTGATGCCACCGAACTTCGTTCATTCAAACCTTGAGTAAAGGCTTGAACAGCCCAATCGTCTGCGACCGGTGGTAGTTCCATGCGTTCCATCTGGAAACGAGATACGAATTCCCTCAACATTTCCTTATCTTTTTGTTTTACCTTGAAGAGGTCTAAATTCCTAGTCACAACTTTTATTTCTCCGGCTGTGCCTTTACAAAGGAGTCTACAAGCATGGCGAAAGAATCGATGGAATTAGGCGGCAAATTGTGGTACCATATCATTGCTCCTTTCGACAAGGTTTCTCCAAATTTCTTCAGCAGAACAGATTCAATCTTATCGTCTTCCAAGTCATTTCCTTTTATTGCGCATGTATAATAAGTGACATGCTCATTAGTGTAACACCCCGAAAAATTTCGAAGTACTTAAGCGCTATTAAGAAATTTGATGTGCGCTAATTATATTATTTTGTGTGCAGACAAGGACTATTATATGAATGATATCAATTGATCATGATAACATATGTATGAGGTGCATTAATAATGGTTTATGGTCTAAGAAGATCCCCAAGGATAAGTCAAGTTGAAAATTTTATGATGGGATAAAGTTTCAATTCAAGTGAGTTCGCACAATACCTAATTTTAAACGAGAATAACTCTCTTGATATGAAGATATATATGGTGTATTATCTATCAAAGTAAAGTGCTATGTGTCTAGTTTCTAACGCTTCAAATCGTTCGTCATTTGGAAATTCCTATAATACGTTATGACCAAATTACCAAAGGCTGGCAGAATGCGATTCTGCGACCATTATGGGATCGCAGAAGTGGTTATGCGACCACAAACTGGTCGCAGAATGGACCAGTACAGCCCAATTTTTGGCACAGATTTTGCAGTGCATTTTGCGACCCGCATAGCCATTCTACGGTCCATTATGCGACCGCAGACCTGATTTCGGAGAGTTAATTTTTCTATTTTCATAACCCCACCCCATTTTGATAAATAGGCTTTGGGGCTTATTTTGGGGCAATCATCTCAGATTTTTTAGAGAGAAGTGATAGTGTTCTAGAGAGATAAAGTAGATGAAGTGTCTTTTTCAATAAGATCTTGCCCAAGCTTTGAAATCCAACAAGGAAATCTCACAGGATCTTCATCTAAGAGGTAAGATTCAAACCCCTAGTCTTCAATTTCGAGTTTGGGGTAAAAGATGGGTGATTGGGAGTATGCTTCTTGGGTGTAAGAGTATTATTTATACATGCTTGTACTAATAAGGTTTGTGGGAAGATTGTTGAGCTCAAATAAGTAAATATCTAATTGTGGAGTGAAGGAAATCTTGTAGAAGAAACTTGTAGTTAAATTTGCACACCTAGTGTTTGATAAAATGCTCAAATGAGCTGAGACCATGAATATCTTCCTAATAATGGTTCAATTTTGTTATGTCTCAAAATAGATTGGGATTGCTAGAATTTCCGAAATATTGTAGTAATTTAAGAAAAGCTCAAAGTAAGGTATGTTGGCTAAACTACTCTCTTAGAATTGAATTCAATAATGTTCTTATAAGTTTCAAGTATGGTTGTCTCAAGTTCCTTATTCTATGTTTTGAGTTGTTCTCGATAAATTCGATTGTCCCGAATAAGCAAAGTGTCGAGAATTAAGTATTCAAAACATGTTCCGAATGTTCCTAATACATTATGTTATCCTTTGGGAATGTGTTCAAGAATGATATGTGTATTAAAATGCTATGTCTTTGAGTTGTGTTTCAAATGAAGGTTATGATTCCAAATTGTGTGAGAAAACTCAATATGCTTAAGACTCTTAATTGCTCATATGTGTACCTAAAGTCTTGATTGGAAATTTCTTACTGTTGATAACCTATAATGATGGTTGGAAGTGAAATAAGTGAATTGGGATATAAAGTGTGGCCAATGTGCAAGAGTGAAAGTTATACTTGTGGCCGATGGCACCAATGGAATTAAAAGATGTGAAAGAAGTATGAAATGCGATGATTGATATAAGTGAAAGTTATACTTATGGACACTGGTTCCAATGAAATGAAATGATGTGATAAAAGTTATGAAATGAGCCTTGATTCAACTATTCCGAATTGACTTCGAAAAAGCTTATAAACTCAAATCATGCCTATATGTGGTTGTTTTAACAGACGCTATGATTTGTGAGTATTTTCAATGTGTTTTGCGTTTTTACATATTCGTGAGTGAAAATTATGTATTGTCCTTTTTGGGGGAAAATATGTCAAGAATAAATGGTGTGTTATTTGTTGATGATTTTAACTTACGCATCAATTGCCAATTATTTTACTCCATTTCTCGGAAAGAAATCAATTGTGCTTAAGTTGTTCATTTCTAATGAACTTAAAGTTGTGATTTCCGGAATATTATATGTATGTTCATATTTATGATGATGATACATAAGAGTGAAGAAATAAAAGTGTGGAATAACAAATATGGCCACCGTGCCTTGAATAAAGAATCTTGTGAATGGCCAAAAGAGCCAAGGAAATATTGTTGTTGTTATTGGTTGAAAATACTACTGGAGATTTATACAATGTGGAAGATGATGAGGTAAATACATTTGCACCTATGTTTTTTTTTGTGAATTATTTCCTTATTTGGGATGAGATTGATGTGATAAAATTATTCCTCTTATTTGGGGTGAGATTGATGTGATAAAATTATTCCTCTTAATTGGGATAAGATTGATTGATATAAAAGGGTTGATGTCTCGAATAAGACAGCCTGGCCGATCGGGTAGTGATTGGACACCATGATGCACACATGGCAGTGATTGTGCTGGAAATTGTAATTAAAATTGTGATTTTGGTTGATGTCATCAAATAAGACAGCCTAACCGATCAGGTCATGATCGGACTCCGTGCTAGATTCACGGTGGTATATTTGCATATAGATTATGATTGAGATTGTGGTTGATGTCTTCAAATAAGATGGCCTAGTCGATCGGTTCGTGATCGAACTCCTTGATAAAAGTACAGTGGTATTGGTATTGATAGTTATTGTGGTTGATTTCTCTAATGAGATAGCCTAGCCGATCGGGTCGTGATCGGACTCCGTGCTAAAAGTATGGTGGTATTGCTATTGTGAATATTGGTATTGTGAATGGTGGTATTGGTATTGTGAATATTGGTATTGTAAAAGGTGAAATTGTAAACAGTGATATATCGGTGCTAAAGATCTCCCAACAAAAAAATAATATTATCATCATATTTTGATTATCACTTCACAATGTTATTTACATATTTTCAAAATTATTATGTTTTAACTTGGTATTTGAATATCATTGATTGTTGATTGTTGTTTTCACGGTTTTTCCTTTCTTACATTGGCATTTTATTTGAAAGAGGACAGTTAGCTTTACATACTAGTACTATTCTATATGTAAAGCAGTTACTCCGGGGCGCTGCATCTTCAATGGATGCAGGTGATTCAGCAGCGGGCAACTTTGGTCCTCGTTAGCAGTTACTCCCTATCCAGCAGGTTTTGATGAGCCCTACTCTATTCCGGGCCCGATGTCACTTGATGTTACACTTTGTGTCTTGAGGTATAGCCGGGTCCTTGTTGTCGATGGCAGGGTCAGCCCCCGATTCGTTGGCGTTCGACCTTTCAGGCACAGGCTCGGTCCTATGGACGACTTCTGGTTCGATCCTACTCGGTGTTAGGTGCTGATTTTGTAGTTGTGCTATAGCGGCTTGTTGAGCCTGTAACATTTAGAATATCAGTTGGACGCTAACTCCACCATCTTCTCTGCCCTGCGTACCTCGACCACCTGATCGAACTTCCCTGCGTATGCTACCTTCGGTATCAACGCCCAAATTTGCATTAAGGGTGACATGCGAACTGACATCGACGGGATTTGCAATTGGTGCTCCCTCGAGGTCAGCCTGAGGCGCCTCGATCCTTGGGGCGTCTATGTTGTCATTTTCCCCTTAAAATCCAAGGCCGTTGTCACCATGTGTAGGCGCGGCTTGTGAGTTTGACATGTTTATCCTGAAAATAAAGATTCTTACGATAACAAGTGTAAAGCAATGTGTGTTATCAGAATCAGTATTAAGCAATCACTATTATCCTCCGCTCCACGGTGGGCGCCAAACTATTTACCCTTAAAATTGGATAACAATTAAACTTATAATGTGGTTCTAAGGACACGTGATTTCACTTATTACCAATTGATAAATATGAAGATTAATAACAGAAATGAACTTTAAAGTAAAGCAAACCAGTGTTAGAATAGAACTCAGCCCTCGAGTTTGGATACCCTCGAACTGGTTGATGTAAGAACAATCAAAATATAACAAGCTGATGAACAATAGTATAAACGAGAAAGAGAATTATATTTCTTTGATATTTGTGAACAATGTGTGTTACAAATGATTAGAACCCCCCTTTAAATAGTAGAGAAATTCTACTTATGGTATAATTTTAATTACAGAAGAAAATCCCATGATTAGCTAATTAACTATTTCTGATTTGATCCGTTCAGAGATTTAAGCCATGATCCTCGACTAGTCACGGATATCTCACTTTTCTGTTATTGTACTATCTTCGATCTTGCTCGATGTCTGTCTCATTTGACTTCGATCGCTACTAGCCTCGATCTCGACAGGTACCTCGATTTTGAACTCGGTACCTTATCCTCGTGATTTAGTCTGTTCCGTTATGAGGCTATCATTCGATGCAATCTCCCAGTCTCGGTCAAATAGTAAAATCGGGTGGGCCCGATTTTAACCATATACAACATGTGTGTGAGATATTAAATTGCATTTGGTTGCTTCCTAAGAGAATTTGAACGTGTGAGTCTAGAGAAGTTTCAATCGCACTGCAAGTTCTTTTTGCAAAATACCGAGAGAGTCACTAGGATTGTACCTAAGGACTTAACATATTTAACAAATTTTGTCATTATTGTCGTTGGGTATCAATTATACATTAAAACAAATTATAAGTAATAAAGTAGATATAGTAAAAACTCTATAAATGTTTGTTTTGCATAAGAATTGATCTTACAATATCAATCATTATGCAAATCAAAGTAAGTGATCTATTTGGTTTCAAATTGCCAACTTTTAGTTTGGACGTGTAGGACTTAGATTAAAGTGTAGTATTTTCGGTTATCTCCTTTTGTTATGACGTCTTATGAAAATTAATGAAAATATTTAAGGGCATAAAAGTCTATTAATATTGTGGGAATATTTTAGTCGTTCAATGTTTAGTATAAAATATTCGTACTTATATATATATATACTAATCTCCGTGTACGCATGTTGCCGTGTACCCAATCAATGAGTATGATTTTAGTTTTAAAATTACATAAATATTATTAAAAATATTTTTGAGTTTTAAAAAAATAGATTAAAGGAAAAAAAATTAAGTCTCGGATAAAATGATGAAGGTACGATATTTAACTAACTCCACAAATGAAGAAATCGTGCATAAATATCTTCAAATGTCTTATTGAATGATTCACATATTATTAAATTTCATTAAAACGATATGAATGTCACCTTTTCAATTAATTGACTTGCAGCTAATTTATAACAAGCCTTTCCTTTAGTATCCTCTTAAGTGAAGAGTTAATATCAATTAACTAAATCCTTATCTCTCAATCAACCTAGTTAAGAAGCTATTAGATCGATATCCGGTCCGATTTCGTTGGCAGGGAAGTTGCCTCGAGGGTAACCTCATAATAGATCGGGCTCGAGTTTGAAGATAGAACATCATACATGGAGATCGAAGTGTTCATTGAGATCGAGACCGGAAACAATCGAGATCAAACATGACCATCTTCGAGTATGGCGTAATAACAGAATGACAAGATATCAGTAACCGGTCGAAGATCAAGGCGGAAATCTCGGAACAGATCAAATCAAAGCGGTTATTAGTGCCAATCATGGAATCTACTTCCGTTATTAGAGTTGTACCTTTTTTAGGATTCATCTATTATATAAAGAGGGATTCCATTCACTTGTAAGGGCGGAAGGATTATTCACTGATAAGAATATACATATACGCTGCTTTTGTTTTTATTTATTGTTCATCGCTGTTTGTTCCATCCTCCAATGTTCTTATTAACTAACCTCGAGACTATCTCGAATTGAGGTCGAGGGATTGTTCGTTCACCGATTTGATTTATTTTATTGTCCAATTTATCTATTTAATTCGTTGTTTATCAATTGGTGCTGGTTTAAATCACATATCCTTAAAACCACAATATAAGTTTAATTGTTACTCAATTTTTAGGGTAAACAATAGCCTTAGCTCAAATTATTTACTCCTGCATTATCATGTAAATCAAACTTTATTTATTCCACGAGAAAGCATTGTAATTGAAATTGGAATTGAATTTGTAATTAGACGTCTATAAAATTTATTCAAATAATTATCTGGAGTTATTTTACAAGTGGAATTATAATTTAATTGATATGCCTCCTTTCTATAATTTGATAGTTTTTTTATTTTATTAAAAAAATGTACAACTCTTTGATAAGATGATTAAAGAGTTAAAATTTTGTATTCTGCAAATTTTAACGGTATTACTAATAAATCCAATATATATAAGTAACCTTACCGGCAATCATAAGAAAGTATTAAGCAACAAAATGTTTAGATTAATAATTAAAATTTGGATCATAAATCAGTTAATGCTATGTTAACGTGCTAATAAAAAACTTATAAGAGCATTTTTGTTCTGTCACTACCCGAAATTCCAACTTCGGGGTCGTGATGGCGCCTAACATCCACCTGCTAAGCAAGCCAACGTGAATAAAGTAATTAACAAATTTTAGCAGGTAAAACAAAATAATGATATTTAACGAGAAATAAATTATGTATTTAACGTAGTCTAATTATAAGCAACGTGATACTAACTACTCCCAGAAATTCGGAGTCACAAGTACATGAGTTACTAGAATACTACATACATGGTCTGATGATAATACAATTGTTCGAAGCTAGATAAACTGTAAAGATAGAAAATGGAAGGGGACTTCAAGGTTCGCGATTGCCAACAGATCTACCTCAAGTCTCCAAAGTAAAAATGATCCGAACCGACGCATCTCTAAGCACCGATGGGACCAATACCAGTATCTGCACAAGAAGTACAGAAGTATAGTATGAGTACAACCGACCCAATGTAATCCGTAAGTGTCGAACCTAACCTCGATGAGGTAGTGACGAGACTATGATAAGACACCTACGTAAACATCCTGTGCAAATATATATAAAGTAGCCAATACACAAGTAGAACAATGAAATATTAATTGGGAGGGGACATGAAAAGGGGGAGATATCATAAAAACTACAAGTACGAAATTACAAAATAACATCTTCAAAAATAACAACAATATAACCAGGTAAATTATCAAAATCGGAAATCAGATAAGGCAATAATATGAAAATGGTACGGCATCACTCTTCGTGCTTTTACTCTCGTCCTCACCATGTAGTGCAGCTTTGATGAATAGCACTCAAGGTCAAGATCATTTGTGCAATGCTCCAGCATAGGGGGTTCTCTTGGGACGATCATGCACAATGCAAACAGTTGGTTACGCTTGGCTATTCTCATGCAACTCATGTTAGCTCATTATGTACTACCAATGTTGAGTGTGATGCTCAACTTTGGTACTAGAATTGATGTAATTTCATGCATTAGTTTTCTTCATTTTGTGAGACCTCCTGTTAGTTATTTATATTTTGTTCTTATTATTATTAAGAAAAACCACCACTAAGCACACAACTTAGTGGTATATTAAAATAAAAAAAAAACTAAAAAAAACAAGTCATAATCCCTCAAGTTAAGGTTAACCACAACACTTACCTCACTCCGCAACCAAATCAATGCTCAACCGCGGGTTTTCTCTAGAATTAACCTCTAAACCAATCAAATCTAACCAAATATAGTTCAAATAATATAAAATAGGCTTCGAAACTACCCACGAGTGAAAGAGATTCAATCTTTAATAATTTTGCAGAAAGTCAACAAACATTAACCCCGATCCCGCTTGGTCAAAACCTAAAATTCGGACCAAAACTCATTTACCCATTCACCCCCGAGCCCGGTTATGTGATTACTTTCGAAATCCGAACTCAATTTGAGGTATAAATCTTAATTTCTCAAAATTCTCAATTTCTACCTAAATCCCTAATTTCTACCATGAAAAAGCGTAGATCAAAGGTTAAAATCAATGGGTGTTTATGAAAATGTAAGGAAACAAGTCAAAATCTACTAACAGTGAATAAGTGGGGATGAAAAATCTCTTTCAAATCGCTTCTAGGCCGAGTTCAAACTTGAAAATAGTGAACAATGAAGAGAAATCCCGATTTTGAAATGTTTTAAATCACTGGCGTCAGGTGTTCTTCGCGTTCGCGAAGGACCTGACACGATCGCTAAGCACAGCGGTCCGAATGACCTTCGCGTTCGCGAGATACGCTCCGAATTTGTGATGGCCTCGCCCACCTGGCCTTCGCGTTCATGAGCCTAGGCTCGCGTTCGCGTAGAGTATCAGCCCAGCCTTCCCCAGACACCCCATAACCTATTGCATTTGCGTGAGTACGATCGTGTTCGGGAAGGGTAATCCTCCACTGCTTCACGTTCACGATCGCATTCTAGCGTTCGTGCATACAAAACTCCTCCCCATCCCCATTTTCTCTTCGCAATCGTGAAGCACAAATTACTAGACACCGGCAACAGTCAGAAACCAGATTTTTCTAAGTTTAAAATGGTCTGAGGCCTATCCGAAACCCACCCAATCCTCTCGGACTCCAAACCAAACATGCACACAAGTGTAATTACATCATACGAACTCACTCTCATGATCAAAACATCATCATAACACCTAGAACTACGAATCGGACATCAAAATGCATGAAATTTTTAAAGAAACTCAAGAATTTTCAAATTCACAACCGAGCGTCCGAATCATATCAAATCAACTCTGTTTTGCATCAAATTTTGTAACCAAGTTCTAAATAGTAAAATGAACCTATAATATGTTCCGGAACCAAAATACGAATCTGGTAGACATACAGTCAACCTACGGTCAAACCTAAGAAATCATTAAACCTTCAAATTACTAGTTTTGAACAAATCAAGTTAGGGACTTCCGAATTCAATTTCGGACATATGCATATGTCTAAAATCATGATACGGACTCACCGAGAGCATCAAAATACCGATTTGGGGTCATTTACATAGAATGTTGACCGTAGTCAACTCAAGTAATTTTTAAATTAAAAAATCATGTTTTATTCAAATTTTCACATAAAATCTTTCCGGAAAAAAGGCACGGACTACGCATGTAAGGCCCCATAAAATTTTACCTAAAACTCGGGGTTTTGTGGTGCCGAAGTAGACTTATGTGAACACTGACCCGACATTGTAAATTTAAGTTTGGAAAAATTTTACCAGATCCCATTTTTATAAAAAGACTTAGGGGGTTATTTTAGTAGGTTCCAACTGCTACCCGCTTGGAAATATAGCTCCCAATCCTGGGCGATTATGCTAGACCAGTTCGGTCTAGCATGGAAGAAAAATCAAGATTTAACAAGTGTTATACCACCTCCAATTGCAGCTAAAAATTTAGAGTTGAAGTCGGTTCGGCCTTTTTGGGTTGAACAGTGCGTTGGGGAGTTGAAGAAAAAATTTAGAAGTGCAGGGCATTTTTACGGTCACAAAACTGATCTGCGGACCGCAGATTTGCCGCAGATTGAAGCAAAAACTTGGGAAATGTTTTTTGACCATTATGCGGTCTATTATGCGGCCGCATAATCATTTTGCGGGCCGCATAACCCATCGCTGACCCAGCACAAAAACTTTCAGAGAGAAGTTCTGCGGTACATTATGCCACCGCAGAATAGGTCTGTGGACCGTAGACCGGTCACAGAGTGAGGCAAAAGTGCGCAGTTCTGGAGGGCCAATATGCGGTCTATTTTGCGGACCACATAGCCGTTATGCAGTCGCATATGCGACCGCAGATCTGCATCGGGGCTTTATTTTTTCTAATTTTTTAACTCGACTCCATTCTTATAAAATAGTCTTAGGAATCGTTTTAGAAGGTTCAAACTTATATTTTAGAGAGAGGAAGGTGGTCTAGAGTGAGAAAAGGAATTTATTAGTCACTTGTTCATCAATCTTTGCTCAAGCCTTGAAGATTCTCTAGGGTAACTCATAAGGTCTTCAACCAAAAGGTAAGGTTTCTAGCCCTAGCCTTCAATTTCGAAATTTGACTAAAAATAGGTAATAAGCCAAGCAATTCTTGGGTATGGGAGTTGTTAATTATGCATGCATGTACTATCTAGAGTTGTGGGGAGATTGTTGAGCTCAATTGGAATATTTTGGGTAGTGAAATAGAAGAATCCTTCATAGGAGGACCTTGAGATCATAACGGCCACCTAGTGTTTGATAAAATGCTCAAATGAGCTAGAATCATGAACTCCTTCCTAATTCGTGTTCAATGTTGCTGTGTCTCTAAATAGATCAAAGTTGCTAAGATTCTTGAACTGTGTAGTGAATTAAGGAAAGCTCAAAGCGAGGTATGTTTCCTAAACTCCTCTTTTGGAATTGAACCCCCCCAATGGCCTTGTAAGTCCCGTGATGCTCATTATATGTTGATTATTCCAAATAATCCTTGTGTCAAAATTAATATGCGTTCAATATGTATTCCAAAGATTCTTGTTATGTTGAGTTACTATTTGAGAATGTGGTTTAAGTATGGGCTGTGTGTTATTATGTTATGATTTAAAAATGCGATTCTAATGAAAGCTATCATGTCAAATTGTGTAAGAAATCACATGTGCCTAAGACCCTAAATTGCTCAAATATGTGTTTAAAGTCTTAATTTGAAAGGCCTTGTTGTTGATTATCCATGATGATATTTGAAAGTGAAAGAATAGAACAGGAAATATGATGTGCGGCCAACGTGCCAAGGATGATATTACATCATGGCCATTGGTACTAATGAAATGAATGATATGCAAAAGATTATGAAATAAGTGGTAAATTCTTTTAATAGTAAATGCTTTGGGAGTATCGATTAGCCACCAAGGAAGGGTAGGTCGAGATAACCTAACCCCGAAACTACATGTGCTGGTGTATGAGTGATTGAGGGGTAAATCCCCGTGATAATGTAGTGAGATTGTTTCCCCTTGTATGGTATGAGATTGATGTGTTGAGTCATTTCCCCTTATATGGGATGAGATTATTGCTAGCGAGATGTGATGTGATGTCGACCCACACTGTGACAAGACGGCTTAGTCGATCGAGCTGAGATCGGATGCCATGCCGCGTACATAGTGGCATTGTGAGTTGATGTCTCGGGGTGAGACGGCTTAGCCAGTCGGGCTGAGATCGGACTCCATGCTAAAACACGGTGGTGTATCAGTACTAAAGATCTCCCAACTTAAAAAGATTGGAACTTACTTGAAATTGGCCTTTCCTCTTACTTGACACCTTGATACTATTTGATTCTCTTATTAATTTCATGTTTCCTTCTCCGTTTGCTGTTACTCATTCTATTGAGAATGTGTTTGGTTTTACATACTAGTACTATTCCATATGTACTAACGTCCCTTTTGCCGGGGGCGCGGCATCTTTAATAGATGCAGATGGTTCCATAGCAGGTGGTATTGATCAGTGATAAAAAGCATACCCTCTCCTCAGCTAACTTGGTGAGCCCCACTTTATTTTATGGTCCTGTATCTCTTGTCCTTTGTATATTGTGTTTGAGGTATAGCTGGGGCCTTGTCGCCGGCACTGTCATAGCACTCTTTTGTTTCTGTTAGAGGTTCCGTAGACATAGTGTGGGTTGTATATTTTTTTGGGAAGGTTGAACTAAACTTGTTTTAATTGTAATATTTGTCCCACTTTAACTACAAATGTATAATATACTGATTTGGGGACTTGTTAATGATGTAACTAATGGAAATGAACTGGTGTTATTCATATGACCTCTTAATGTTTCATTAATGATATAAATGTATCTTCTCTTTATTCATGGGCGAGTTGGGTAGAAGGTATTGTACATTCTTGCTCGACTGGGGTATCTCAGTTGAGCGCCAGTCGCGCTCCCTATGGTTGGGGCGTGACAATGCATGCGAATCGAGAAACACTAAATGGAGCTAATAGAGGTCTCAGAACACGAAAACAAGGGCTAGAACTCAAAACAACCTATCGAATCATCACATTCTCCACCTCTAAAAGAAACATTCATCCTCGAACGGACATAGAAAAGTACCTAGACTGGTGAAAATGTGGGTGTATTTACTCCACATATCTGACTCGGACTCCCACATAGCTGCCTCAATCGGCTGACCTCTCCACTGCACTCTAACAGAAGGATAACTCTTAGACCTCAACTTCTAGACCCGTCGTGCTAGAATGGCCACCGACTCCTCCTTATAAGTCAAATCCTTGTACAATTGGACAGAACTAAAATCTAATACATGGGACGGATCATCATGATACTTCCGGAGCATGAAAACATGGAACACCAGGTGCACTGCTGATAAGCTAGGTGGCAATGCAAGCTTGTAGGCCACCACACCAGCTCTCTCAAGGATCTCAAAGGGTTCGATATACCTAGGGCTCAACTTTCCATTCTTCTGAACCTCATCACACCCTTCATGGGTGAACCCCGGAGCAAAATCCTTTCTCCAACCATAAATGCTACATCACGACCTCTCTAATCGGCAAAATGCTTCTGCCTAAACTGTGTTGTACGAAGCCGATCCTCAATCATCTTGACCTTTTACAAGGCATCCTGAACCAAATCAGTACCCAACGACTGAGCCTTTCCCGGCTCAAACCAACCAACTTGAGAATGATATCGCCTCCCATATAAGCCCTCCTAAGGAGCTATCTAAATACTTGATTGGTATCTGTTGTTGTAGGAAAACTCCACAAGTAGCAAGAACTGATCCCAAGAACCCTCGAAATCTATAACACGGGCGTGAAGCATATCCTGCAATATTTGAAAGGTGCGCTCGGACTTCCCCTCCATCTCGGGGTGAAATTTTGTACTCAACTCCACCTGTATGCCTAACTCACGCTGTATAGCCCTCTGAAAATGCGATGTGAATTCCATGCCCCGATAAAAAATAATGGACACCGGCACACCGTGAAGTCGAACAATCTCACGGATATAGATCTTAGCCAGCCGCTATGAAGAAAAGGTAGCTGCCATCAAAAGGAAATGCGCCGACTTGGTCAACCTATCCACAATGACCCATACTGCATCAAATTTCTTCAAAGTCCGTGGGAGCCCAACAACGAAATTTATGGTAATACGTTCCCACTTCGATGGGAATCTCAAGTATCTGAAGCAAACCGCCAAGCCTCTGATGCTCGTACTTCACCTGCTGGCAATTCAAACACTGAGCCAATACTCAACTATATATTTCTTCATTCTTCTCCACCAATAATGTTGCCTCAAATCTTGTTACATCTTGGCAGCACCCGGATGAATAAAATACCACAAACTATGCGCCTCCTTAAGAATCAACGCACGAATCCATCCACTTTGGGTACACAAATCCGTCCCTACATCCGCAACACCCTATCATCTCCCATAGAAACCTCCTTGGCATTACCATGTTGCACTGTGTCCTTAAGGACAAGCAAATGGGGGTTGTCATACTGACACTCTCTGATGTGCTCATACAAAGAAGACCGAGAGACCATGCAAGAAAGAACTGACTAGGCTCTGAAACATCTAACCTCACAAACTGATTGGACAAGGCATGAACATCTGATACTAGCATTCTCTCACCAACCGAACTATATGCAAGGCTACCCATACTCACACTGTAACGACCCGACCGTTCATTTTAAGCTCTAGTGCATCGTTTGCCGGTTTGAGGCCTTGAGTAGATTCACTTTATGAATTATGACTTGTACGTATTGTCATGCCCCGACCTTGGGGAGCGCGACCAACGCTCAACCAAGATACCCCATTCAAGCAAGTCGTTACAATGCCTTCTACCCAACTCACCCTTGAATAAAGAGAAGATACATTTATATTATTAATTAAACATTAAGTGGATTTCGTGAACAATGCCAATTCCATTACCATTAGTCGCTTCATTTTATAGTCTCAAAATACATACATAATCATAGTTAAAGTGCACAAGTGATTCAAATAAAACAAGGCTAGTTTGACTTTCCCAATACCCATATACAACTCACACTATGTCTACGGAGCCTCTACGGATACAAAATACTATGATAAAGTCGATAACAAGGCTCCGGCTATACCTCAAAGCATAATACACGTGGGACAAAAGATACACGACCCCGAATGAAGTCGGGCTCACCAAATCTGCTGAGAAGAGGGTGTACTGCTATCAATGATCAATGCCACCTGCTGCAGAACCACCTGCATACATTAAAGATGCAGCGCCCCCAGCAAAAGTGACGTTAGTACATATGTAATAGTACTAGTATGAATGACTAAACACCCTCTCAATAGAACGAATGATAACACAAGGACAATTATAAAATCAATGGGAGCCTCAAACAATACCAAAACATCAAACTAGAAGCAAGACAAGTTTTCAAGTAAATTTCCATATTTTAAGTTTGGGAGATCTTAGCATCAATATACCACCGTGATCTTGAGGACGGAGTCCGATAACGGCCCGATCAGTTAGGCCGTCTCACCCAAAGACATCAACTACAATCACAATAATTATCTCAGTCTCAATCATTGTTTTAATCGTAATCTCAAGCATAAGAACCACCATGTGTTCAGCATGGTGTCTGATCATGCCCCGACCGGCTAGGCAGTCTCACCACAATGTCGTGTGGATCGACATCACCCTTTTCTATCCATCATCTCATCCCAATAAAGGGGAATATTTTCATCACATCAATCTCATCCCCATAAAGGGGTACAATCACACTTCGCTCCTACATCGGCACGTGTAGTTTAGGGGTTAGGTTATATCAACCTACCTTTCCTCGGTGACTAACGACACTCCTAGGGTGTTTATTTATTTAAAGGATTGACAACTCATTTCATTATCTTTTATATACCATTCATTTCATTGGCACCAATGGCCACAACACAATGTCACTCTTGGCACGTTAGCCGTATTTCATACTTCATATTCATCTCTTTCACTTTCAAACATTATCACGGATTATCAACAATAGAGCATTTCTATTCAGGAATTTAAGTCCACATATTGGACAAATAATAATGTTAAACACATTGAGATTTCTTACACAATTTGGCATAATAGCCTTCATTTGAATCACGACTTAAAGATATAACATTTGGATATGCAACCCATGCTTCGAGCACATTTTCAAATCGAATATAACATAACAAGAACATTGCAATACACATTGAACATATATCTTTCAGCACAAGGCTTATTCGGAATAATCAATTCATAATGAATAACTCGGGACTTACAAGGATTTTGTGGGGTTCAATTCTAAGAGATGAGTTTAGCTAACATACCTCGCCTTGAGCTTTTTAAATTACTACAATGTTCTAGATTTCTTAGCCTCTTTGATCTATTTAGAACTTAGCAAAATTTAACACAAATTATGAGAGAGTTTATGGTTCCAACTCATTTGAGCATTTTATCAAACACTAGGTGGGTATTATGATTTCAAGGTCATCCTATGGTGGATTCCTCCATCCCACTACCCAAAGTCTACCCAATTTAGCTCAACATTCTTCCCCTAACCCTTGATAGTACATGCATGCATAATGGACTACTCCAACACCCAAGAATTTCCTTTCTCATTACCTATTTTCAGTAAAATCACGAAATTGAGGGCTAGGGAGTAGAATCTTACCTCTAGGATGAAGACCTAGTGAATTTTCTTGTGCATTCTTCAACTTGGAGAAAGAGTTAATGATCAATAAGCTTAGGAACTTCCCCTCTCATTCTATGGTAATCCCTCTCTCTAGAAATATAAGATTTTTGCTTCAAAAGTGACCCTTTGCCTCAATATATCGAAATAGGGTCGGGTCAAAAATTAGAAAAACTGAAGCCCCGATACAGATTTGCGGTCGCATAAGCGACCGCATAACGCTTTTGCGGTCCGCATAATGGCCCTCCGGAACTGGGCACCACTGTCTCACTCTGCGATAGGTCTGTGGCCCGCAGACTTATTCTGCGGTCGCATAATATGCCACAGAACTGCCCTCTGGAATGTTTTTGTGCTGGATGGGTTATGCGGCCGCATAATGGACCGCATAATGGTCCAAACATTTTTCCCAAATTTCTGCTTCAGTCTTCAGCTGATATGCGGTTTGCAGATCAGTTCTGCGATCGCAGAATAGACCACAGAAATGCCCTGTACTTCCAAAAAAAATTTTCAACTCCCCAACACACTGTTCAACCCAAAAAGTCCAAACTGCAGCGAGCTTACGAGTCGTGAAGAATCTCTACAATCACCTACACATAAGTGCAATTTGGCACCATGAATCCCCGGATTTTAGGTAAAATTTTATAAGGCCTTACATCCTCACCCGCTTAAGATCATTCGTCCTCGAATGAAGGCCAAAATCCACCATTAGAAACCAACATAACTCAGCTACTATAACACACACCAACCGTTCCAAACCTTTGACTAACTCCCCAAGCTTCCAAAATTTTCGCCAGAGTATCCCCTGTAACTGGGCCTATCCACCTGTCAGGGAATCCCATAAACCAACCCTAACAACATATACATGAACCAGCGACACAACAAAACATAAAAACAATGACAACCGTGGCCTTACGAGCAGTATATAACCAAAAAGGAACACCTTAACATCAACCATACAAATTATACATAATTCATAAAAGGTAAACTCTTAGCATTTTCATAGAACACAAATTTATAAATACATGGTTATTCAAACAAATTAGGGTATTTCTTCTTCATTTCTTCCTCGGCCTCCCAGGTGGCATCTTCATCCTGCTGGTTCTGCCATAGTACTTTCACGGAGCCAGTTTCTTTATTTCTCAGCTTACGGACATGCCTATCAAGAATGGCAACTGGAATTTCTTCATAAGTCAATTCTTCATTAACCTCAATAGTCTCAACCGGAACAATAAGCGACGGATCTCCAACCAACTTCTTCAACATGGATACATGAAACATTGGGTACACTAAAAACACCTCTGGAAGTAGTTCTAGCCTGTAAGCCACCTGCCCAATCCTTTGAATGATTATGTACGATCCGACATACCTCGGACTCAATTTCCCTTTCTTACCGAATCGTATTATACCCTTCATAGGGGAAACCTTCAAGAATACCCAATCATCTTCTTTGAACTCCAAATCCCTACGACGAACCTCTGAATAGGACTCCTGACGACTCTAAGCAGTTCTCAACCGTTCTGTAATGATCTTAAACTTTTCCATAGCCTGATGCATGAGGTTTGGCCCTATCAACTCCGCTTTCCCAATCTCGAATCACCCAATGGGAGATCTACATATCCTACCATATAAAGCCTCAAACGGTGCCATCTCAATGCTAGCATGATAATTGTTGTTGTAGGAAAACTCTATTAGCGGAAAATGATCATCCCAACTACCCTTGAAGTCAAGAACACAAGTGCGCAACATTTACTCAAGCGTCTAATTTGTCTGCTCTGCCTGCCCATCAGTCTGCGGGTGAAAGGTTGTACTAAGATTCATCTGAGTACCCCAAACCTTACTAAAATGTCTTCCAAAATTTAGCCGTGAATTGGGCCTCTCTATCTAAGATAATAGAAACTGGAGCGCCATACAACCTGACTATTTCCTTGATATACAACTGAGCATACTGTTCTGTTATGTCGGTAGCCTTAACAAGTAAGAAGTGTGCTGATTTCGTGAGTCGGTCCACAATTACCCAAATCATGTTGAACTTACGAGGCGTGCGAGGTAGTCCCACTACAAAGTCCATATTGATCATCTCCAACTGCCACATTGGAATAGCTATGTTCTGTGCAAACCCACCGGGCCTTTGGTGCTCGGCCTTCACTTGCTGACAATTTGGACATCTTTTCACAAAGTCTGCTACATTCCTCTTCATATAATTCCACCAGTAGACTTCCCTAAGATCATGATACATCTTTGTAGAGCTCGGGTGCACGGAATACCTAGTAGTGTTAGCCTCGATCATGATTTTTTCCCGGAGACAATCTATATTTGGAACACATAGTCGCACTTGGTACCTTAGTGTACCATCATCTATGCCAATAGAAAAGGCCATGGTCTTATGTTTATGAATTCCCTCCTTCAATTGTATGAACAATGGATCGTTGTATTACTTCTCCTGGACTTCCACCACAAGCGATGATTCAGCCCTATTTTGTATAATCACCCCTCCTTCACTAGTGTCCGCAAGATAAACTCCCAAACAAGCCAACCGATGAACCTCCTTTGCTAACGGACTTTGATATGCCTCCAAGTTAGCCAAACTACCCATACATTAACGGCTAAGAGCATCCGCCACAACATTAGCTTTCCCCGGATGATATAGGATATCGATGTCGTAATCCTTGAGTAACTCCAGCCATCTTCTATGCCTCACATTCAATTCCTTCTGTTTGAAAATATATTAAAGGCTCTTATGGTCCATGAATATATCCACATGGACCCCATACAGATAATGACGCCAAATCTTCAATGCAAACACCACTGCCGCAAGCTCTAAGTCATGTGCTGGATAGTTCTTTTCATGATTTTTGAGTTGCCTAGTAGCATAAGCTATCACCTTGCCATGTTGCATTAATACACACCCAAGTCTGATTCTTGAAGCATCGTAATATAACACAAACCCATATGTACCGTCTGGTAGAGTCAACACTGGTGCCATAGTCAGTCTCGATTTCAACTCCTAGAAGCTCCTTTCATAAGCATCTGACCATTGGAACTTAACTCCCTTTTGCGTCAATTTAGTCAACAGAAAAGCAAGGGTAGAGAACCCCTCCACAAACTTTCTGTAATATCCAGCTAAGCCCAAGAAACTGCGAATCTCAGTTGGGGTAGTAGGTCTAGGCCATATTTTCACAGCTGCAACCTTCCGAGGTTCAACCTTAATTCATTCTCTAGAGATAACATGATCCAAGAACGTGACAGATTCAAGACAAAATTCACATTTTGAAAACTTCGCATATAACTGGTGCTTATACAGGGTCTGCAAAACTGCCCTGAGATGATTGGCATGGTCCTCTCGACTTTGCAAATATACAAGGATATCATCAATAAACACTATCATGAAGGATTTAAAAAAAGGCTTGAAGACTCGATTCATAAGATCCATGAAAGTTGCGGGGGCATTTGTTAGCCCAAAAGACATTGCCAGGAATTCGAAGTGCCCATATCGGGTCCTGAAAGCTATTTTCGGAATATCCTACTCCCTACTCTTCAATTGGTGATATCCGGATCTTAAATCAATCTTAGAGAAATACATAGCACCTTACAATTGCTCAAACAAGTCATCTATCCTTGGAAATTGGGTACAAACAAGTCATCACATCAATCTCATCCCCATAAAGGGATACAATCACACTTCGCTCCTACACTGGCACATGTAGTTTCGGGGTTAGGCTATTTCAACCTACCCTTCCTCGGTGACTAACGACACTCCCAGGGTGTTTATTTATTTAAAGGATTGACAACTCATTTCATTATCGTTTATATACCATTCGTTTCATTGGCAACAATGGCCATAACCCAATGTCACTCTTGGCATGTTGGCCGTATTTCATACTTCATATTCATCTCTTTCACTTTCAAACATTATCACGGATCATCAACAACAAAGCATTTCTATTCAACACTTTTAAGTCTACATATTGAACAAATAACAATGTTAAACACATTGAGATTTCTTACACAATTTGGCATAATAGCCTTCATTTGAATCACGACTTAAAGATATAACATTTGGATATGCAACCCATGCTTCGAGCACATTTTCATATAGAATATAACATAACAAGAACATTGGAATACATATTGAACATATATCTTTGAACATAAAGCTTATTCGGAATAATCAATTCATAATGAACAACTCGGAACTTACAAGGATATTGTGGGGTTCAATTCTAAGAGATGAGTTTAGCCAACATACCTCGCCTTGAGCTTTTCAAAATTACCACAATGTTCCGAAATTTTTAGTCTCTTCGACCTATTTAGAAATATAGCAAAATTGAACACAAACTAGGAGAGAGTTTATGGTTCCAGCTCATTTGAGCATTTTATCAAACACTAGGTGGGTAATATGATTTCAAGGTCCTTCTATGGTGGATTCCTCCATCCCACTACCCAAAGTCTACCCAATTTAGCTCAACATTCTTCCCCCAACCCTTGATAGTACATGCATACATAATGGACAACTCCTACACCCAAGAATTGCTTTTCTCATTACCTATTTTCAATAAAATCACGAAATTAAGGGCTAGGGAGTAGAATCTTACCTCTAGGATGAAGACCTAGTGAATTTTCTTGTGAAGTCTTCAACTTAGAGCAAGAGTTAATGATCAATAAGCTTAGGAACTTCCCCTCTCACTCTATGGTAATCCCTCTCTCTAGAAATAAAATATTTTTGCTTCAAAACTGACCCTTTACCTCAATATATCGAAATAGGGTCGGGTTAAAAATTAGAAAAAATGAAGCCCGATGCAGAGCTGCGGTCGCATATGCGACTGCATAACGCTTCTGCGGTCCGCAAAATGGACCGCAGAATGCCTCTCCGGAACTAGGGACTCCTGCCTCACTCTGCGACCGGTCTGCGGTCCGCATACCTATTCTGCGGTAGCATAATGCGCCGCAGAACTGCCCTCCGGAATATTTTTGTGTTGCATCTGCGAGGGTTTATGCGGCATGCAAAATGATTATGCGGCCCCATAACGTACCACATAATGGTCCAAAAATTTTGCCGAAATTTTTCCTTCAGTCTGCGGCAGATATGCGGTCCGCGGATTAGTTCTGCGACCGCAGAATGGATCGCAGAAATGCCCTGTACTTCCAAAATTTTTCTTCAACTCCCCAACACACTGTTCAACCCAAAAAGTCCAAACAACGGCGAGCTTGCGAGTCGTGAAGAATCTCTACAATCATCAACACACCAACAGTTCCAAACTTTTGACTAACTCCCCAAACTTCCAAACTTTTCGCCAGAGTATCCCCTGTAATAGGGCCTATCCACCTATCAGAGAATCCCAGAAACCAACCCTAACAACGGCAACATAACATAAAAACATAACATATACATGAACCAATGACACAACATAACATAAAAACAACGGCAATCGTGGCCTTACGAGCAGTATATCACCAAAAAGGAACACCCTTAACATCAACCGTACAAATGATACATAACTCATAGAAGGTAAACTCTTAGCATTTTCATAGAACACAACTTTATAAATACATGGTTATTCAAACAAATGAGGATATTTCTTCTTCATTTCTTCCTCGGCCTCCCAGGTGGCCTCTTCATCCTGCTGGTTCTGCTATAGTACTTTCACGGAGGCAATTTCTTTATTTCTCAGCTTACGGACTTGCCTATCAAGAATGGCAACTGGAATTTCTTCATAAGCCAATTCTTCATTAATCTCAATAGTCTCAACTGGAACAATAAGCGACGGATCTCCAACCACCTTCTTCAACATGGATACATGAAACACCGGGTGCACTAAAAACACCCTCTGGAGGTAGTTCTAGCCTGTAAGCCACCAGACCAATCCTCTGAATGATTATGTATGGTCCGATATACCTCAGACTCAATTTCCCTTTCTTACCATACCACATTATACCCTTCATAGGGGAAAACTTCAAGAATACCCAATCATCTTCTTTGAACTCCAAATCCCTACAACGAACATCTGAATAGGACTTCAGACGACTCTGTGCAGTTTCAACCATTCTGTAATGATCTTTACCTTTTATATAACCTGATGCATGAGGTCTTGACCTATCAACTGCGCTTCCCCAATATCGAACCACCCAATGGGAGATCTACATCTCCTACCATATAAAGCCTCAAATTATGCCATCTGAATGATAGCATGATAACTGTTGTTGTAGGCAAACTCTATGAGCGGCTGCCCTTGAAGTCAAGAATACAAGCGCACAGCATATCTTCAAGTGTCTGAATAGTCCGCTCTGCCTGCCCGTCAGTCTGCGGGTGAAAGGTTGTACTAAGATTCACCTGAGTTCCCAAACCATGCTGAAATTTCTTCAAATTATTAGACTTGAACTGTGCGCCTCGATTTGAGATAATAGAAACTGGAGTGCCAAGCAACCTGACTATTTATTTGATATACAACTGAGCATATTGTTCTGCTGTGTCGGTAGCCTTAACAGGTAAGAAGTGTATTGATTTCGTGAGTCGGTCCACAATTACCCAAATCAAGTCGAACTTTTAAGGTGTGCAAGTTAGTCCCACCACAAATTCCATATTGATCAACTCCCACTTCCACATTGGAATTTTTAAGTTCTGTGCCAACCCACCGGGCCTTTGGTGCTCGGCCTTCACTTGCTGAAAATTTTGACATCTTACCACAAAGTCCGCTACATTCCTCTTCATATCATTCCACTATTAGACTTCCCTAAGATCATGATACATCTTTGTAGAGCCTGGGTGCATAGAATACCTAGAAGTATGAGCCTTGGTCATGATTCTTTCCCGGAGACCATCTATATTTGGAACACATAGTCACCCTTGGTACCTTAGTGTGCCATCATCCACGCCAAGATAAAAGCCCATGGTCTTATATTTATGAATACCCTCCTTCAATTGTACCAACAATGGATAGTTGTATTGCATCTCCTTGACTTCCACCACAAGCGACGATTCAACCCCATTTTGCAAAATCACCCCTCCTTCACTAAAGTCCGCAAGACGAACTCCCAAACTACCCAACCGATGAACCTCCTTGGCCAACAGCCTTTGATATGCCTCCAAGTAAGCCAAACTACCCATAGATTTTCGGCTAAGAGCATCTGCCACAACATTAGCCTACCCCGGATGATATAGGATATCGATGTCGTAATCCTTAAGTAACTCCAGCCATCTTCTATGCCTCAGATTCAATTCCTTCTGTTTGAAAATATATTGAAGGATCTTATGGTCCATGAATATATCCACATGGACCCCATACAGATAATGACGCTAAATCTTCAATGCAAACACCACCGCCGCAAGCTCTAAGTCATGTGGTTGATTGTTCTTTTCATGATTTTTGAGTTTCCTAGAAGCATTAGCTATCACCTTGCCATGTTGCATTAATACACACCCAAGTCTGATTCTTAAAGCATCGCAATATACCACAAACCCATATGTACCGTCTGGTAGAGTCAACACTGGTGCCATAGTCAGTCTTGATTTTAACTCCTAGAAGCTCCTTTCATAATCATCTGACCATTGGAACTTAACTTCCTTCTGCGTCAATTTAGTCAATGGAGATGCAAGGGTAGAGAACCCCTCCATAAACTTCCTGTAATATCCAGCTAAGCCCAAGAAGCTGCGAATCTCAGTTGGGGTAGTAGGTCTAGGCCAATTCTTCACAGCTGCAATCTTCTGAGGATCAACCTTAATTCCTTCTCTAGAGACAACATGACCCAAGAACGTGATAGATTCAAGCCAAAATTCACATTTTGAAAACTTCGAATATAACGGGTGTTGATACAGGGTCTACAAAACTGGCCTGAGATGATCGACATAGTCCTCTCGACTTTGCGAATATACAAGGATATCGTCAATAAACACTATCACGAAGGAGTCAATAAAAGGCTTGAAGACTCGAGTCATAAGATCCATAAAAGTTGCGAGGGAATTTGTTATCCCAAAAGACATTACTAGGAATTTGAAGTGCCCATACCGGGTCCTGAAAGCTGTTTTTGGAATATCCTGCTCCCTAATCAACAATTAGTGATACCCGGATCTTAAATCAATCTTGGAGAAATACTTAGCACCTTGCAATTGGTCAAACAAGTCATTTATCCTTGGTAGTGGGTACTTATTCTTTATAGTAACCTTGTTGAGCTACCGATAGTCAATACAAATTCTTAGCGACCTATCCTTATTTCTTACAAATAGAACTGGTGTGCCCCAAGACGACACACTCGGCCGAATGAAACCTTTCTCTAACAAATACTTCAATTGTTACTTTAGCTCCTTCAATTCGGTCGGTGACATTTTGTAGGGTGGAATAGATATAGGCTGTGTGCCCGGCATACATCAATCCCAAAATCAATCTCCCTATATCGTGGAATCCCATGAAGCTCATCCAAAAAGACCTCCGAAAATTCACTCACAACCGGCACGGACTGAAGTGTAGGTGCCTTAACATCAGTGTCAGTAACCTAGACAAAATGGTAAATACACCCCGTGTTGATCATCTTCATGGTCTTAAGATAAGAAATAAACCTACCCTTCGGCACCACGTCATCCCCTTTCTATTCAATCACTGACTCATTTGGAAATTCAAACCTAACGGTTCTAGTTCGACAGTCAAGCTTAGCAAAACATGAATAAAGCCAGTCCATCCCCAATTCAATAAGATCGGCCAGGGTGTCCCGACCACGCACCGTGAAAACATAATCCCTATAAACTCGCACGGCCACAATAGACTCGCCAACCGAAGTAGATACAGAGAACGGCTCATGAAGCTGTTCCGGTTCTATCCCAAATTCCATAGCAACACAGGGAGTGACATAGGACAAAGTGGAACTGGGATCAATAAGAGATACACATCATGAGACTGGACAGTCAATATACCTGTGGCAACATCTGGAGAAGCCTCTGAACTCTAGCGACCCTGCATAGCATAGAAACGATTGGGTCTTCCCGAACTTTGTGTACCACCCTTAGCTACACCAAGCCCTGCGGGAGCTGGAATGCCTCAAGCTGGAGGAGGTGATGCATATGTAGTAGCTGAAGAACTGGTTGGCCGTGTTGCACCCCTGCCCTCACCCTGGCGGGATGAATGGTAATCCCTCTAAATGTGACCCCTCAATCCGTACCCATAGAATATGGGTAGGTTCATGTAGCAGATTCCTAAGTGCATCTTTCCAAACCTAGGGCATGGGGCCCTCTGATGCTGCTGGAATCTCACACCAGGCCGACCCTGCTGGTAAGATCCCCTGTTGCCCTGACCAGGACTAAAATGACTCCACTGCTGTTGACTGGGCCCTGACGGTGGTGCACTGACTAAAGACTGAGCAAATGACTGGGATAGCCCTAATGACCCTCCCCTGAATGCTGACCTACCATCACCACCACCCAAAGAACCTTTAATATTGCCCTCGGACCGGGCCTTGATGCTACTCTCTCACTCCATCCTATTCTTCAATTTACGGTTCTCTGTAGCTTGAGAAAATGCCACAATATCAGAATTCAAGGCAGTTGTAGCGGCCTCATTAATAACCAAGGGGTTAAGGCCCTGCACAAACCGGCAAACTCTCGCCTCCATAGTGGGCAGCATGTATACATCATACTTCCACAGGCACGTGAATCTCATATGGTACTCCCACACACTCAGGCTACCTTGCCTTAATCTCTCATAATCAGCGGCACCGGCTGCCTTAGTCTCAGCATGTAAGAAATGATCAATGAAAGCATCGATGAACTCATTCCACCTTGCCGAAGGGCTCCCCTCCTCACGGGACTCCTCCCACAATTCAAACCAAGAATATGCCACCTTTTTCATATGGTAGGAAGCCAACTCCACTACTTCTGTCTCAGTAGCACACATAACTCAAGAGTCTTGCGCATGTCATCAATAAAGTCCTGGAGGTCCTCTTCCGGATTAGTACCCGTGAACACTGGAGGATCTAACTGAAGAAACTTGTTCACCCTAGAGCTACAGATTCCCCTAGCTGACTGGAAGAAGTAGGCACAACATTTGATCTCTGGGCCTGAGAAGCCACTATCTAAGCCAACATCTGTATGGCTCCCCTAAGATCCCCCTCAGAAACATCAGGACCGGACGTTGGGGCTGGAGGTGGAACTAGAATATCAGTTGGAGGGATCGTTGCACCCTCAATAGGTGCAGGAACTGGTGCGGTCTGATCAGGTGTAGTGGAACCAGGCAGTGTAGTAGTCAGGGGAATGTTCTCATACCTCGGGTGCTCACCCGCATCATCAATTAAAGAATCAACTGCCACTCCTGGGTGGCATTAGCTCCTGATTTCTTCCTAGGCGCCATATACTAAAATTAGAGCAATGCACGAGTTAAAGGAGGAACAATCTTACAATCAGCTTTATCGCACGATCAAGAACATCAAAGAATGGTATTATTCCTAAATGCCCAAGTAGCCTCCTAATTATAGATGTGGTCGATAGCACACCGATAAGAAGGACTCTACTAGACACGGCTCTAAGACATCCTAGGACACTTTAAAATCTTAGGCTTTGATACAAAGTTTGTCACGCCCCGACCTTGTGGAGCGCGGCCGGTGCTCAACCAAGATACCCCGGTCAAGCAAGCCTTTACAATGCCTTATACCCAACTCGCCCATGAATAAAGAGAAGATACATTTATATCATTAATTAAACATTAAGTGGATTTTGTGAACAATGCCAATTTCATTATCATTAGTCGCTTCATTTAATAGTCTCAAAATACATACACAATCATAGTTAAAGTGCAGAAGTGATTCAAATACAACAAGGCTAGTTTGACTTTCCCAACACCCATATACAACCCACACTGTGTCTATGGAGCCTCTACGGATACAAAATACTATGATAACGTCGGCAACAAGGCCCCGATTATACCTCAAAGCATAATACACATGGGACAAAAGATACACGACCCTGAATGAAGTGGGGCTCACCAAATATGCTGAGCAGAGGGTGTACTGCTATCAATGATCAATGCCACCTACTGCAGAACCACCTGCATCCATTGAAGATGCAGCACCCCTAGCAAAAGGGACGTTAGTACATATGGAATTGTACTAGTATGAATGACTAAATACCCTCTCAATAGAACGAATGATAACACGAGTAAGGACAATCATAAAATCAATGGGAGCCTCAATCAATACCAAAACATCAAATTAGGAGCAAGACAAGTTTTCAAGTAAATTTCAATATTTTAAGTTTGGGAGATCTTAGCACCGATATACCATCGTGATATTGAGCACGGAGTCTAATTAGGGCCCGATCGGCTAGGCCGTCTAACCCAAAGACATCAACCACAATCACAATCATTATCTCAGTCTCAAACATTGTTTTAATCAAAATCTCAAGCACAATCACTACCATGTGTGCGGCAAGGCGTCCGATCACGCCCCGACCGGTTAGGCCATCTCACTACAATGTCGTGTGGATCGACATCACCCTTTTCTAGCAATCATATCATCCCAATAAAAGGAATATTTTCATCACATCAATCCCATCCCCATAAAGGGGTACAATCACACTTCACTCCTACACTGGCACGTGTAGTTTCGGGGTTAGGTTATTTCAGCCTACCCTTCCTTGGTGACTAACGACACTCCCATGGTGTTTATTTATTTAAAGGATTGACAACTCATTTCATTATCTTTTATATACCATTCGTTTTGTTTGCACTAATGGCCAAAATATAATGTCACTCCTGGCACGTTGGCCATATTTCATACTTTATATTCATCTCTTTCACTTTCAAACATTATCATGGATCATCAACAACAGAGCATTTCTATTTAAGACTATAAGTCCACATATAGAACAAATAAGAATGTTAAACACATTGAGATTTCTTACACAATTTGGCATAATAGCCTTCATTTGAATCACGGCTTAAATATATAACATTTGGATATGCAACCCATGTTTCGAGAACATTTTCAAATAGAATATAACATAACAAGATCATTGGAATACATATTGAACATATATCATTCAACACAAGGTTTATTTGGAATAATCAATTCATAATGAACAACTCGGGACATACAAGGATATTGTGGGGTTTAATTCTAAGAGATGAGTTTAGCCAACATACCTCGCCTTGAGCTTTTTAAATTACTACAATGTTCCGGAATTCTTAGCCTCTTCGACCTATTTAGAAATATAGCAAAATTAAACACAAATTAGGAGAGAGTTTATGGTTCCAGCTCATTTGAGCATTTTATCAAACACTAGGTGTGTATTATGATTTCAAGGTCCTCCTATGGTGGATTCCCCCATCCCACTACCCAAAGTCTACCCAATTTAGCTCAACATTTTTCCCCCAACTCTTGATAGTACATGCATGCATAATGGACAACTCCCACACCAAGGAATTTCTTTTCTCATTACCTATTTTCAGTAAAATCACGAAATTGAGAGCTAGGGAGTAGAATCTTACCTCTAGGATGAAGACCTAGTGAATTTTCTTGTGAATTCTTCAACTTGGAGCAAGAGTTAATGATCAATAAGCTTAGGAACTTCCCTTCTCACTCTATGGTAATCCCTCTCTCTATAAATATTAGATTTTGGCTTCAAAAGTGACCCTTTGCCTCAATATATTGAAATAGGGTCAGGTCAAAAATTAGAAAAAATGAAGCCCCGATAAAGATCTTCGGTCACATATGCGACCGCATAACGCTTTTGCGGTCTGCAAAATGGACCGCATAATGGTCCTCTGGAACTGGGCACTCCTACCTCACTCTACGACTGGTCTGCAGTCCGCACAACTATTCTGCGGTCGCATAATGTGTCGCAGAACTGCCCTCCAGAATGTTTTTATGCTGGATCTGCGAGGGTATTATGCATCCCGCAAAATGATTATGCGGCCGCATAATGGTCCAAAACCTTTTCCCAAATTTCTGGTTCAGTCTGCGGTAGATATGCGGTCCACAGATCAGTTCTGCGACCACAGTATGGACAGCAAAATGCCCTGTACTTCCAAAAACTTTCTTCAACTCCCTAACGCACATTTCAACCCAAAAAGTCTGAACTTCAAATAGATAAAGGAAGGAGCACGCATTGGAGTAAGTGGCAGATTTGTGCTTACCAAAGGAGGAAGGTGGACTTGGCTTTAGATCTCTGTTTGATGTCTCAAACGCACTATTTGGAAAACTGTGGTGGAAGATCAGGACAACAAAATCACTCTGGGAAAATTTCATGTGGAATAAATACTGCAAAAAAGAACTACCCACTACTGTCCAGTTTAGGCATGGCTCACATGTTTGGAGAAAGATGTTGGAGGCAAGGGAAGAATTGGAACATGAAATCTTATGGGAAATGAGGAGAGGCACAACCAACATATGGCACGAAAATTGGACAGGCCATGGGCATTATATCATGTTATTCCACCAGAATTTGTCATCAATGAAAACATTTAGGACGTATCTGACTTGAGAGAAGGAAATGATTGGAATCATCATCTTCTGGCCCAAACTTACCCAACAGACATTGCAGATCATATAACACAGGAAGTACATTTGGAAAACAGTTGTGAAAATTGGGATTCACCGAAATGGATGCCTACTACATCAGGGAGATTTTCAGTATCCACTGCATGGTAATTAGTTAGGCATAGAGCACCAACAAATCCTGAGTACAAGCAGCTATGGACGGAATGGATACATGGTGGTATCAAAATGTTGGTGCTGCATTCAACCTGAGAGTGACACATTTCAACATCTATTCCTGACAAGCTCAACAACAGATATAGTGTAGAAATATTTTGGCAGGCTGCAGGTATTGTTGATAACCTAGTGCATGTACATCAATCCATAAGAACTTGGTGGAACGTCTCATGATGTCCCAAACTGAAGCCCCTATTCCAAGCAGCCCCGGCAGTGATAACCTAGGAACTTTGGAAAATGAGAAACGTCATGAAGCATGGTGGATCAGTGTCTTGCTGTAAAGTTATTCATGAAGTGAATAAAATATTGCATAACTTAGCAAAGCTCAGATATCGCTGGTTAACAAATATACCACTTCAATGGCCAAACATGATTGCATTCTTTGAGTGATGCAAACCATCTTTGGTAACAAAGAGAGGTGTATGGCATTCACCCTATGAAGGATGGTTCAAATGTAACACTGATGGAGCATCGAGAGGCAATCCTGGACAAAGACCTTACGCTTAATGTGTGAGAGATTGGAACGGTGAATTGGTTTTTGCTAGGGCAGAATAAATTGAAGATACAACCAACATGATTGCAGAAGCAAAAGCAATTGCAGAAGGGTTGACATTTTGTGTCCATCAACAACTTCATCCTCTGATAATTGCGACTGATTCACTGGTAATGAAAAGGATAACAGAAGGTGAATGGGAAACACCCTGGTGCATAAGCAAGGAGGTGAATATGATCAAGGGAATCAAGGACAATTTCAGTGTGATCTTCCACCATGTCTTAATGGAGGGAAATACACTGGCAGATTTTTAACTAACCTAGCTTTTTCTTATGCAGGTACAATAACATTTCACTCATTCATTGAGTTGCCAAGTGCAGGTAGGAGATAACTCAACCAAGACAAGGCCCATATCCCTAACCTTAGGATAAGGGTAGAAAAGAGGAAGGCTCCAGACTGATGTAATGCTGGATCAGTACAACAAATGCAGAGGAATATCATCACACAGGCTACACATGGGATCAAAGAGAATACAACAACTAACAAGTATTGGACAATTCATGCATTATCACAGCCTCGATAATTCAATATCCTCCTTCAGCTACTTATCAACTTCAGTCACTCAGCTGACTCACACAAAATCACACTGGATTCTCAAAGACAACACACACTTGACAAGCATCGGAGTGTCGCTTCATTCACCAGTGTTGTTCCCTTGGTTAAACACAATTCATGTATATGAAGAGGATCCCTTCTTTAAATATGGTTCAAGAAGAAATCATTGCAGTCATATCGAAGTTATCAGCACTACTAGATACTTCGTTGATCACTGTACACTTTGAATATCTACTGCATCAAAGGTTTGCAATACGAGATTCTTCCACACTACACTGGGATTTCTCCAACTAGTCTTTCTGAAAAACTTTTGACATCACACTGAATATTTGGAGTTGTATCATTTCCCAATGGTATTTACATTTTATAATGCTCATTCCGGGCATGCTATAGCAACAAATAGAAAGAAACTACATTGATTATTCTTGCTCGTGGTGAATATTTTGTTTCCTTCTTTTTGGTTTACTGGAATGGATCATGCAATGCTGTGTCATAACCAAAGTCATAACATACATTCGATTAACATAGTATATGGACATGAGAAGGTTCCATTTTGTCAATTCTCTTCAAAAAAGAATTGCTGCAACAATAGAGATGATATTAGTATCACCATGAATGGATACGTCTATTTACACTGTACATCGCACATTCTTATTTCAATACAAAATGGTCAGATGATCCTCGATGGAAATAGGGAATTACTTTCATTGGTTGTGCTGGACAGCTTAGGGTAGTTCAATGACTGTATGGAGATGTGTGATGTCCCAGTGGTATTAGCATTCTATAATGCTCATTCTGGGTATGACATATCACCATATGGGAAGGAATTGCAATGCTTCTTCTAGCTTATGTAGATTCAATTGTCCTTAACTGGTTGGTTGATGAAAATTTACCACTGCAAGCTAGGTTTCAAGTAAAGAAATATCAAACATTTGTGTTCTATATCAACACAGCTATGGGAGTTCAACCTCCTCCACCATACAATGAAGATATCCTATCTGTTATGATGTACCTTTTTGGATTTACACTTACCTACTCCTTTGGATTGCAAAACATGGCGCCTGATGAGAGCTTTGGAGGTGCTACATGGAGTTGTTTGCAATTGGCGTGTGAATTCATATACATCATTATCAGTTGGCTGTCTTACATTAAAAATTATATAACATCAATTTTCATTTGGTTAAAGCTACAATGTATTTGGTAGCAATAGCCATCTGTTGCCTTTTACAATTATTTTCTTTTAATTGGACGATTTGTAATTTAGCCCCAGTTTGGGATTTATTAAATATATTAGCTGCTAGGTGTAACACCTAGTAGTATATTTGCTTAAAACAAAGTCCACTTCGGCACCACGAAATCCAGAGTTTTAGATAAAATTATACGGGGCCTTACATACTCCCACGCTTAAGATCATTCATCCTCGAGCAGTATATCGCCAAAAACAATGGACCATGGCCTTACGAGCAGTATATCGCCAAAAAGAAACACCCTTAACATCAACCGTACAAATGATACATAATTCATAGAAGGTAAAATCTTAGCATTTTCATAGAACACGACTTTATAAATATATGGTTATTCAAAAAAAATAAGGGTATTTCTTCTTTATTTCTTCTTTGGCCTCCCAGGTTGCCTCTTCATCCTGCTGGTTCCGCCATAGTAATTTCACGGAGGTAATTTCTTTATTTCTCAGCTTACGAACTTGCCTATCAAGAATGATAACTGGAATTTCTTCATAAGTTAATTCTTCATTAACCTCAATAGTCTCAACCGGAACAATAAGCGATGGATCTCCAACCACCTTATCAACATGGATACATGAAACACCGGGTGCATTAAAGAGATCTCTGGAGGTAGTTCTAGCATGTAAGCCACCTGACCAATCCTCTGAATGATTTTGTACGGTCCGACATAACTCAAACTCAATTTCCCTTTCTTACCGAACCGCATTATACCCTTCATAGGGGAAACCTTTAAGAATACCCAATCATCTTCTTTGAACTCCAAATCCCTATGATGAACATTTAAATAGGACTTCTGACGACTATGAGCAATCTTTAACCATTATGTAATGACCTTAACCTTTTTCATAGCCTGATGCACGAGGTCTGGCCCTATCAACTCCGCTTCCCCAATCTCGAACCACCCAATGGGAGTTCTACATCTCCTACCATATAAAGCCTCGAACGGTGCCATCTGAATTCTAGCATCATAACTGTTGTTGTAGGCAAATTCTATAAGCGGCAAATGATCATCCCAACTACCTTGAAGTCAAGAACACAAGCGCGCAACATATCCTCAAGCGTCTGAATAGTCGCGCTCTGCCTGCCCTTCAGTCTGCGGGTGAAAGGTTGTACTAAGATTCACCTGAGTACCTATTGATCATCTCCCACTTCCACATTGGAATTTCTATTGTACCTATTGTTATACTGTGTCAGTAGCCTTTATAGGTAAGAAGTGTGCTGATTTCTTAAGTCGGTCCATAATTACCCAAATCGAGTCAAATTCCGAGGCGTGCGAGGTAGTCCCACCACAAAGTCCATATTGATCATCTCCTACTTCCACATTGGAATTTCTATGTTCTGTGCCAACCCACCGGGCCTTTGGTGGTCGTCCTTCACTTGCTGACAATCTTGACATCATGCCACAAAGTCCACTACATTTCTCTTCATATCATTCCACCAGTAGAATTCCCTAAGATCATGATACATCTTTGAAGAACAGGATGCACGGAATACCTAGAAGTGTGAGCCTCGGTCATGATTCTTTCCCTTAGACTATCTACATTTGGAACACATAGTCGCCCTTGGTACCTTAGTGTACCATTATCCACACCAAGAGAAAAGGCCATGGTCTTATGTTTATGAATCCCCTTCATTCAATTGTACCAATAATGGATCGTTGTATTGCTTCTCCTTAACTTCCACCACAAGCAACGATTCAGCCCTATTTTGCACAATCACCCCTCCTTCACTAGAGTCCGCAAGACGAACTCCCAAACTAGCCAACCGATGTACCTCCTTGGTAAAAGTCCTTTGATATACCTCCAAGTGAGCCAAACTACCCATAGATTTCCGGCTAAGAGCATCCTCCACAATATTAGCCTTCCACGGATGATATAGGATACCGATGTCGTAATCCTTGAGTTTCTTTGCCTGAGATTCAATTCCTTCTGTTTGAAAATATATTAAAGGCTCTTATGGTCCATGAATATATCCACATGGATCCCATACAGATAATGACGCCAAATCTTAAATGCAAATACCATCTATATTTAGAACACATAGTCGCCCTTGGTACCTTAGTGTACCATCATCCACGCCAAGAGAAAAGGCCGTGGTGTTATGTTTATGAATCCCCTTCTTCAATTGTACCAATAATGGATAGTTGTATTGCTTCTCATTGACTTCTACCACAAGCGATGATTCGGCCCTATTTTGCACAATCACCCTCCTTCACTAGAGTCCGTAAGACGAACTCCCAAACTAGCCAGTCGATGAACCTCCTTGTCTAACGGCCTTTGATATGCCTCCAAGTGAGCTAAACTGCCCATAGATTTCCGGCTAAGAGCATCCCCCACAACATTAGCCTTCCCCGGATGATATAGGATATCGATGTCGTAATCTTTGAGTATCTCCAGTCATCTTCTCTACCTCAGATTTTATTCATTCTGTTTGAAAATATATTGAAGGCTCTTATGGTCCGTGAATATATCCACAGGGACCCTATACAGATAATGACACGAAATCTTCAAAATCCACAATCATCAACACATAAGTCCACTTCAGCACCACGAAACCTCGGGTTTTCGGTAAACTTTTATGGGGCCTTACACGTATAGTCGGATTTATATTTCAGAATGTTCGTAGTTGATTTGGAAGGAAAATTCTCAAGTCGGAAGTTTTAAGTTGAAAGAGTTGACCAAGGTTTAAATTTTGAGTAAACAACCTCGAAATCGAGATTTGAAGGTTCTAATCTATTCGTGTGACGATTTTGAACTTGAGCGTATGCTCGGGTTAAGTATCGGATGGTCCAGGAGCATTTCGACGCTTGTTGTGAAAAGTTGGCATTTAAAGGTTTGGAATTTTCCTAAGTTTGACCATGGTTTGACTTTAAGGCTATCGGGTTCAGATTTTGGGTTCATGACTTGGAATAGGTCCGTTTCGTCATTTGGAACTTGTCTGCAAAATTTGGTGTCATTTGGAGTTGATTTTATGTGGTTCGGACGCTTGGTTGCAATTCTAGAAGTTTTTGAAGTTCATTGTGATTTTCATGTGTTTTGGCGACCGATTCATGATTCTAGAGTTTATTTTGGTGTTTTGATCACGCGAGCGAGTTCGTGTTATGTTTTTAGACTTGTGTAATGTTTGGTTTAGAGCCTCGAGGGCTCGGATGAGTTTTGGACGCGTTCCAGAGGAGTTTGTAGATGTTCAGCTGGTTCTGGTGCTATGTTCTCGCATTTGCGAGGTATTTATCGCAATTGTGATGTCTGCATTTGCGAGATCATTCTCGCTTTTGCGAAGATGGGCTGGGACGGGGGAGTTAGCATTTGCAAACAATCTAATCATATTTGCGATTGAAGCAGCTTCTGCATTTGCGATACGACTGTCGCTTTTGCGAAGTCTCTGAGCTTGCATTTGCGGGACGCATTTGTGACTTAGGAAGAGTTGGTCAGGCTTCGCATTTACGACTCTATTTTCACATTTGCGACCATCGCAGTTGCGAACCTCATGTCACAAATGCGACATCTGAGGCTGGTATTAAGACTTTTATTTCGGGGCTTAGCCCATTCCTCTCACATTTTTACTTGGTTGGGAGATTTTTGGCGCTCTTGAAGAGGAATGTTTCACCATATATTGTGAGGTAAGTTATTCCCACTTGTTTCGAGTTAAATACATGGATTATACAAATTTTAACATGGAATTTTATAGAAATTGTGAGATTTTATAACAAACCTAGAATTTGGTATTTTTGGATTTTGATCACGAATTGGACATGGAATTGGAAACAAATCATATATTTGAGTTCGTGGCGTTATGGGTAAAGTTTATCTTCAAATATTTTTGGAATCCAGGTACGTGGGCCCGAGGGTAGACTTTGTTGACTTTGGAGCGAAGTTGGGAATTGTTATAAATTAATTAATTATGAGTGTTGGAGTATTTTTTTTATTGGTTTGTATGTTGTTTGACTAGTTTTGGATCGTTTGGCTTTGAATTAAGGAGTTAGAGAGGCTTTGGAGCAGGTTATTGGAATTTCGGAGCGAGGTAAGTCTCATGTCTAACCTTGTGAGGGGGAATTTACCTCGTAGGTGTTATACTTATTATATGCTACATGTTATGGGAGCTACGCATGTGTGAGGTGACGAGTGTCCGTGCGTATGCTAGAGTTCCTGATTATGTCCGGGTAGACTTAGATTCACGCCATGCTTTAATTGTACTAATTGAGTTATTCTTGCTTGTTTAATTACTTTATTTCGCATTATAACCTGAGACTAGACCTGCGTAGAGTAATGGACTCGCTATTTTAGATATTTGATGAGCTACTTGATTAGCTGTGGAAAATTGTGCTTCCCTTATGAACTTCTTCCGCGTTGTGCATATTCATTGAAAAACTTCCTTAAATTTCATAACTCACATGTATATTCGTGAGTGGGGTCAAGGACCTGTTAAAGCTTCTTATTCTAATGGGATCGGGCCATTCGCCTCGACAGGTTATTATAATACACTGTTATGGGAAAGGGGTCGCTCGCCTCGGTAGGATTATTGTAATACACTCTTATGTGATCGGGTCGTTCTCCTTAGCAGGATATTGTAACACACTCTTATGGGATCGGGTCGTTCGCCTCAGCAGTTCTATGAAACACTTTTATGGGATTGGGCTGCTCGCCTTGGTAGAATCGTGTGAAATACTTAATAAGGAGTCTGCGTACTCATGAGTTTCCTGACTTGAGATGTAACCGTTGATTTGGTATTGACCATTACATATTCTATTTGAGGAGGTGTCCGATAATTGAGGATTTTGTGTTCATTGTTCCACGGTAGAACATATGATTTGCCTATATCTGTACTCATTGCTTACTTACCATATTTCATACTTGTCTACTTTATTATATCTCATTTACTGGACAACTAGTAAGTGTCAATGTCGACCCCTTGTCACTACCTCTTCGTGGTTAGGCTAGATACTTAGTGGGTACACGTTGATTTGAGTACTCATGCTGCACTTCTGCACTAAATGTGCAGGATCTGACAGTTTCATTTGGTGGCCATTTGGGCACGTAGGCGCAGCTATTGAGGGGAGTTCATGGTGAGCTGTATTCCATGCTACGATTCGCCACACTCAGAGTTTCCATCATAGTTATTTACTTTATCCTGTTTATCTTGTATTCCAGACAGATGTTGTATTGTTATTATACTTCCTAGTAGATGCCCATGCACTTGTGACACCAGATTTTGGGGTGTTTTAGAATTTGTTATGGTTTGCTTTACATTGACACACCTTTACTTTATATTATATTTAAATGGTACGTATCTATGATTTTTAACGCATTGATCTCTCTATCTAATAAGATTCATGATTTCAAAATATAATAAAAATGAATAATTAAGTTGGTAATTCACCGTTGGCTTGCCTAACAGCGTCGTTGGATGTCATCACGACTTACAGTGGGTTTCGGGACGTGACACATAGCCTTTCTACTTAAGGCATCGGCCACCACATTGGCCTTCCCGGGATGATACAAAATGGTAATATCATAGTCTTTTAACAACTCTAATCATCTCTGCTGCCTCAAGTTGAGATCCTTTTGCTTAAACAAGTACTGTAGACTCCGATGATCTATGAATACCTCACACGACACGCAGTTGAGGTAATGCCTCCAAATATTCAATGCATGAACAATAGCTGCCAACTCTAAGTCATGAACAGGGTAATTCTTCTCATAAACCTTCAACTACCGAGACGCGTATGTAATCACCCTACCATCCTGCATCAATACTGCACCAAGACCAATATGCAATGCATCACAATACACAGTGTAGGATCCTAAACCTGTAGGCAACACCAACACTGGGGTTGTAGTCAACGCAGTCTTGAGCTTCTGAAAGCTTAACTCACACTCATCGGACCACCTGAATGGGACACCCTTCTGGGTCAATCTGGTCAATGGGGCTGCGATAGATGAAACCCCCTCCACGAACTAGCAATAATAGCCCTCCAAACCCAGTAAGCTCTGAATCTCTGTAGATGAAGTAGGCCTATGCTAGTTCTGAAGTGCCTCAATCTTCTTAGGATCCACTTTAATTCCCTCGGCAGATACAACATGCCCCAAAAAGGCAACCGAGTCCAACCAAAACTCACTTTTTGAAAACTTGGCATATATGTGACTATCTCTCAGAATCTGAAATACAATCTGAAGATGTTGCTCAAGCTCCTCTCGACTGCGGGAGTAGATCAAAATATCATCAATGAAGACGATCATAAAGGAATCCACATAGGGCTTAAATACCCGATTCATCAAATCCATAAATGTTGCTGGGGCATTTGTCAAGCCAAATGACATCACTAGGAACTCATAATGCCCATACCGAGTCCGGAAAGGTATCTTAGGGACATCTGATTACCTAATCTTCAACTAATGGTAGCCAAATCTCACATCAATCTTCGAAAACACTTTGGCACCCTGAAGCTGATCAAATAAGTCATCAATTCTCGGCATCGGATACATGCTCTTGATAGTGACTTTGTTCAACTGTCAATAATCTATACCCATCCTCATCGAACCATCCTTCTTCTTCATAGATAACATTGGCGCAACCCAGGGTGAGACACTGGGCCTTATGAATCCTTTATCAAGAAAATCATGTAACTGCTCCTTTAGTTCCTTCAACTCTGGTGGGGCCATATGATATGGTGGAATACAAATGGGCTAAGTGCTCGGAGTCAAATCAATACAGAAGTTGATATCTCTATCGGGTGGCATCTCCGAAAAATCTGCAGGAAACACAGTTGGAAACTCACGCGCAACTGGTACTGAATCCATGGAAGGAACCTCCACACTAGCATCACAAGTATAGGTTGAATATGCTAGACATCCCTATTTGACCATATGTCGAGCCTTCACATAAGAAATAACCATGTTGGTAGAATGGCCAAGAGTCCCCCTCCACTCTAATCGGGGCAACCCCGGCATGGCTAAGGTCATCGTCTTGGCGTGACAGACCAATATAGCGTGAAAATGTGACAGCCAGTCAATGCCTAAAATAACATCGAAGTCCACCATATCAAGAAGTAAGAGGTCTACACTTATCTCAAGGCTGCCGATAGAAACCACACACGAGCGATAAACACGATCTACAACAATAAAATCTCCCACAAGCATGGACACATATACAGGAGCACTAAAAGAATCATGAGGCATAACTAGATATGAAGTAAAATAGGATGACACATAGGAATAAGTAGAGTCAGGAGCAAATACAATGGAGGCATCCCTATGGCAAACTGGAATAATACTTGTGATGACGGTGTCATATGACTCTGCCTCAGGTCTAGATGGGAATGCATAAAAATGGGGATGGGCCCCACCACTCTGACCTCCGCCTCTCGGACGGCCTCTAGCTGGCTGGCCTCCACCTCTAATGGCCTGACCTCTACCTCTAATGGACTGACCTCCTCCTCTAGCAACCTGACCCCCGCCTCTCGCTAGCAAAGCCGGCGGTGGAGTAACCGGTGCCGGAACCATGGCACGAGAACTCTGTTATGGCATACCACCCTATAACCTAGGGCAAAATCTAGCAACGTGCCTCGGATCTCCACAAGTATAACAAGCCCTTGGCTTTTATGACTGTTGACCCTGGAACTGGCCTTGTCGACTTGGATAACCACCCTGATAACTCTGGATTGGGGGTGCACTAATAGGAGCTAATGGTGCAGTGTAGGCTAGCTACACATAATGAGACACATAAGAACCACGACTACCCGAAGCACCGTGGGATACGTGAAGCTCTAACTAAAATGGCCCGGGAGGATATCCTCTACCAAATGAACCCCTTCCTCCAGACGAGGCACCACTGAAACTACCAAAATGACGAGGCCTCTTCTCGATCCATCTAGCAATCTTTATGGCCCTCTGAAAAGAAATATCATCCCCGTATCCTTGGCTATCTATAGCCTAATACCAAAAGTAAGTCCATCAATGAATCTCCTCATTCTCTCCCTCTCAGTAGGGAGTAAGATAACTGCATGGCGAGCTAGGTCCACAAATTGGGTCTCATACTGGGTAACGCTCATGCTATCCTGCTGAAGACACACAAATGGCCTGCGGTACTCCTCTCTTAGAGTGAAAGGAATAAACTTCTCCAGAAAAAACTGTGAAAACTGCTCCCAAGTGTGTGGCGGTGAACCAACTGTTCTGCTCCGCACATGATCCTGCCACCATCTCTTGGCCGAACCGGTCATCTGAAGCACTGTAAAGTCTACTCCATTGGACTCAATAATATCCATGTTGCTCAGCACCTCGAAGCAACGGTCCAAATAATCCTGTGGTTCCTCAAAAGGTGCACCATTGAAGTGAATAGGGAAGAACTTTGTGAACTTATCCAACCTCATCAACCCCTCAGAAGACATCGTGGGCCTCTCCCTAGTCTGTGCAACAACAACAAGCTGAACTACCCCAACTGGCTGGACTACTGAAATCTGATATATGGGATCCATCTGCTCCTAAGTGTGAGTAGCGGGAATCTGTGCTCCTCCCCCAGCCTGAGAGACAGATGGTGCCACCGAAAACGCACCGATCAGGGCCACACTCTCCATAAGGCCCACTTAATGGACTAGAGCATCCTGAAGCATGGGAGTGGCTATAAATCCCTAACGGGACCTGAGCGGGTCCGACTGGTGCAGTCTGAGCTGGGATCTCCTCCTCATGATCAATTTGAGGCTCCATAGTGGGTGCTGCTGCACGAGCTCTAGGTTGAGCTCTATCTCTGCCTTGGCCTCTTGCTCGACCTTGGCCTCGGCCTCTACCCCTGGTAGTAAATGACATAAGGGACCTATTCCAACTTTCGGAACTAAAATATGAGCCCGGTAACAACAAAATCAACTCTCAGTCAAACTTCTCAGCTTTCCAAACTTTCAACTTTCCAACTTTCGCCAATTCAATCCAAAACAACCTACGGACCTCCAAATCAAAGTACGGACACACTCCTAAGTACAAAATCAACATACGAAGCTATCCGAACCATAAAAACTCCATTTCGGAGTCATTTACATATAAGTCAACATCCGGTCAACCTTTTCAACTTAAGCTTCCAACCTTGAGACTATGTATCCCAATTCATTCCGAAACATCCCCGGAGCCAAACCAACCACACCGGCAAGTCACACAAAAAAAAAAGTAATAAATGGTGTAACGGGACTACGATACTCAAAACGACCGGTCGGGTCGTTACAAAAATGGTCTGAGCCCTATTCGAAACTCACCCGAGCCCCTCAGGCTCCAAACTAAATATGCACAGAAGTGTAATAACATCAAACCAACTTACTCTCGCAGTCAAAATATCAAAATAACACCTAGAAGTACAAATCGGACATCAAAATGCATGAAATTTTCAAAGAAACTCAAGAACTTTCAAATTCACAACCGAGAGTTTGAATCCTATCAAATCAACTCTATTTTGCACCAAATTTTGCAGACAAGTTTTAAATAGCAAAATAAACCTATATCAAGTTTCGGAACCGAAATTTGGACCCGGTAGCTATAAAGTCAAATTATGGTCAAACCTAAGAAATCTTCAAAACTTCAAATTACTAGTTTTCAACAAATCAAGTCAAATCAAGTTAGTAACTTCTGAATTCAATTACGGGCATATGCATGTCACGACCCAAACTCTCACCCATCGTGATGGCGCCTATCTCAATACTAGGAAAGCCAAAAATCTCAATCAACCACAAATTCTTTTAAGTCTGAAAATATAATATTTAAATATAATATATAATCCCACAAATACTGATACGAACACTCTCCAAAACCTGGTGTCACTGAGTACATGAGCATCTAATATGAATGCAAGTCTGGAAAATATGGTCTATAACAGTCTGAGACCAAATATAGTAAACAAGGAGATATAGATGGAGAGACAAGGTCTGCGGAACACGACAGCTACCTCAAAATCTCCTAAAAATCAACTGCGCGAAATGATCAACACCCGCTATGTCCGGGAACACCTGGATCTGCACACGAAGTGCAGGGTGTAGTATGAGTACAACCAACTCAGCAAGTAATAATAATAACTAAGGAACTGAAGATAATGACGAGCTATATAGTTAAAGTTCACTTTCAGTAATTCCAGCAAAGAATAGACATGCTTTCAAATCCGGCAGTTTAAGTCAAATCAATTTTATATAGTTCAAGTTCATGTAATCCGGATATAAAATCTTTCAGAGATTTCACAACAATGACAGATAGCAACCAAGTGCAACAAAAAATGCAAAGCAAGTACAGCCTCTCAGGCAACAGTCACTCAACTCATCACAACAACTCAACCACTCGGCTCTCAGCCCTCAGCACTCACACTCATTGGGTACCCGCGCTCACTAGGGGTGTACATACTCCGGAGGGGCTCCTACAGCCCAAGCACCATAATCTGCACGGACAACTCACGTGCTATAATATCCTACACGGATAACTCACGTGCCATAATATCCTTACCTCACCGACAGGCCCTCGGCCTTACTCAGTCCTCAACCTCTCTAGTCTCTCGGGCTCTCGGAAATCACAAAGATTGGCTCAAACAAAGATAACAAAGTGTATCAACAAATATCAAGAAAGACTGAGGTATGATACGCAAGTAAAATTATGACTGAGCACAAGATAGCAATTAGCAAATAATTCAACAAGTACGTGACCTATGTGGGTCCCAACAGTACTATCACATAGCCTAAGCATGATTTCTAACATGATTTATAGTCAAATTTCTTCATCACATAGAGAGCATATAGCTAACAACAAGTTATTCAACTTTACAGTTTTACGGGACGGACCAAATCACAATCCCCTCGGTGCACGCCTGTTACCTAGCATGTGCGTCACCTCCAAAATAATCACATGACACAAAATCCGGGGTTTCATACCCACAGGACCAGATTTATAACTGTTACTTACCTCATAGCGTGAAATTATTTACTCTGCTATGCCTTTGCCTCGCAAATCGGCCTCCGAATACCTCGAATCTAGTCACAAATAAGCCGTTTCAGTTAAAAAAATTTATTGGAATTAATTCCATATGAAAAATCCAACTTTCAAAAAACAAATCCGAATTTTAGCTCAAAAATCGCCCGTGGGGCCTACATCTCGGAACCCAACAGAAGTTACAAAATCCAAAATCCCATTCAACCACGAGTCTACCTATACCAATTTTACCAAAATCCGACCTCAAATCAACCCTCAAATCTAAAAATCTTATTTCCAAATTTCTATGTTCAAATCTCCGATTTACACCTCAAAATCATGTAATCTAATCGGATTATTCGATGATAATTCAATATTATTTAGTAGAAATGATCCCAGAGGACTTACCTCAAGTTTTTTTTGAAAATCTATCAAAAATCGCCTCTCCTCAAGCTCTAATTTGTCAAAAATGGCGAATGGGATGAAGTCCCTGTTTTATAATTCTGCCCAGACAGCCTCGGTTTTACCTCGATCTTGGCCTTCGATCGAGGTCCTCGATCTTGGGCCTCGATTCTGACCCTCGATCCTGGCCCTCGATCATGGCCCTCGACCCTGGCCTTCGATCATGTCTTCGATCCTGTTCCTCGACCATGCCTTCGATCGTGGCCCTCGATCGTGGCTTCAGTCCTGATCCTCGATTTTTGGGCTCAATTCTAGGCTCGGGGCCTCGATTTCTGGGCTCGATTCTAGCAGAAGAAATTTCCAGCAGAAGGAAATTGCAGCAGCTGTTGTAGTTCAATTTTTTGATTCGTTAACCATCCAAAACTCACCCGAGGGCCTCAGGACCTCAACCAAATATACCAACAAGTCCTTAAATATCATACGAACTTAGTCGAATCCTCAAATCACCTCAAACAATGCTAAACCCATGAATTACACCCCAATTCAAGCCTATTGAACTTTGAAATTTCTAATTTCTACAAACGACTTCGGAACCTATCAAATCACGTCCGATTAACCTCAAATTTTGCACACAAGTCATAAATGACATAACGGAGGTATTCAAATTTTCAGAATTGGATTCCGACCCCGATATCAAAAAGTTAACCCCCCGGTCAAACTTCCCAAAAATTCAACTTTCGGCATTTCAAGCCTAATTCCACTACGAACCTCCAAATAATTTTTCGGACACGCTCCAAAGTCCAACATTACCATACGGAGCTATTGGAATCATCAAAATTCAAATCTGAGATCATTTACACATAGGTCCATATCCGGTCCACTTTTCTAACTTAAATTTTTAATTATGAGACTAAGTATCTCATTTCACTCTGAAATCTTTCCGGACCCGAACCAACTACCCCGCAAGTCAATAAACAACTGTAAGGCATAATTTGAGCAGTAAATGGGGGAACGAGGCTGGAATACTCAAAACGACCGGCCGGGTCGTTACATTCTTCCCCACTTAAACTTATGTTCGTCCTCGAACGTGCCAAGAGTGGTTCCAAGCCATCAAATCACTATTCCATCTTACCACGCACGTACCCGGATATTCCACATAGGCCTGACAACACAATACAATTGGAAATCCTTAATTTAGCCTTAGCCTAACAACCTTGGAATTCAATTCCCAACCTTCAGAATTTCTTTTCAAGACACGAATCTTATATTTACACATTGTATGAGTCTGAACAAGCTCCATCGAGCTATAACTATAATCAAGGATATAATCACCCAGCATATTACACAACTCGCCCGCTCGTGGCACCATTCCTGATCACAGTAACTACTCCAATCCAACCAAGTACTAGCATTAAACCACATATCGAACAAAAACTCATCCCAACACCTTCGTACACTATTGATAATAAAAGAAACACGCATAAACTCGTAACCATTCATCAGATCCACCAGTCATGGAGCTCCCTCTCCTTCGACAAGAACCATAGCATATTTCTAAGCTGACTTTCAATATTATCCTTCCGAATATACTGTAATCAAACATGATAGTACCTATTCTAGGTCTGATGACTTTATATTATTAAACACAACTATCCCACATACACGCCATATCAATATAACTCCGGCCACCACTGCGCAATCTATGCACCCAAATATGGGAGATGTCTCAAGGAAGAGAACTATATTGCAAGTTCAACAAGCACCACCACAACCACAATATTACAACCAACTCCTCAAATTTCGTGAAGAGGATAACCGTAGGCGCATGTACACAATTCTTTAATTACGCTGCTCATGTAATTTTTTTATCATAAAGGAAGGAAAACAATGAAATCCGATAAATTATCAAAGAAATAAAATTCCCACACACGGCACGGATAACTCACGTGCCAATAATTTGAAATGCCTAGCATGGTCACAGGCCTCCAGTCCTAGCATATCATACAGGAGCAATTAAACAAGTACACTTGTATATGATAATGAAATAAGATTCTCATGCTCCCGTACTGGTATAAATAGCACGCCATAGTGCAAGCATGTGTAAAGTCTGCTATCACACTTCAAATCGGCAATTTTACGCAAAATTAATAACTACCCCCGTTTATTTAGGGAATCATCTTCTTTGTCACCTCAAGTATAGCCCAGATAGTTCTCAACAAAGGTACGAATACGGGAAACATTATAACCTTACACTTAACAGTCAACTCTAGGCATATTATAGCCTAAGCATTCCTCCGAATATGAATACTTGCTCTAATGCTCGCACATGGGCTCAAACCTCACATATATGCGCACCCATAGCGCATAGCTATCATAAATAATTAACGCAACTAGTGCCTCCACTTAGTTTAAATAAAATACTCACCTCAAACAGGTCGCGACCCTGAAATAATATGCTTCTGGGAACTCTCAGTCTCCAAATTCATCGAACACATGAATCACCATAACTGATCTCAACTCCAGCACTAGAATGACTAACATGTCTTCCATTCACGATATTCCCATGAGGAATACTTTCATAATTCTTTTGTGTCACATAGAAATAATTTGAATATTAGCAGTCTATCAAACAGGTGAGTACTGCAATACCGATGAACATCCGTAAGTCAAAACACAACGTGCCTTCTGAAATGCGCACCCTTCTCAGGAATTACCGAGCAGTTATAACATTAATAGAAATATCTGAAACTAACCATGTTGTCCAATATTCGTTACCTTCTCTTCAAGACTGAATTGTCATTTTGTATATGTAAATTCTAATCCTGCACAACACACCACATCTATTATGCCATCATGTGACAAGCACAAGAATCCCATTATCAACTCTGAGTCACCAGCAAATTACATACCTTATTAGTTAGAAACCTCTCTCTTGCTCCTTTCCAGGAGGAAATCACAATACACAACACGTTCCATACACCGGTAGAAAATATTCGGTTCAAATCATGGTAGAAACCATCATGAACACTTTGAAATCCATTTGCACATAACCAAACTATCATAGCTGAATTCCTCCAACTCCACCAAGCCACACAAGTTTCCAAATCCGAGAGTATTACCACAAAACACCCGTAAAGTCCCACGTCATCATATGAAATAAAAGAACCGACCATACCATTACCATACTGATCCAAGTTGATATTTCTCCTTGTCAAAACACTACTATCCTTACCCAAAGCTCACTACAAGACATCCTAACATAAAACCACATCGCCCTAAGTCCCATAAGCTACCGTATTCTTCTTAAGCACCTTCATAAATACCCCAACCGTAACACTCACTCTGAAAATACCTTATGCGAATTTAAAATTGTTCCTCTTTCCTTTCTTATACTGAAATGTAGAATCTGTAGTCAAAAAGAATTACCGCACGTCCCGATACCATCCAATGTAAGTAACTGATTCTAGTGATATACAAATTCGAAAAATTTTCAATTTCCACATATATACTTTGAACCCATTAGAACCCTCTCGATAGTCATCCACTCTGCTCAAATCTAATTTACTCCGCCCCAAGCGGGCCGAAAGACATGTGCTCCTTTAGCACAGTCAACACTCAAATAAGTAACCCTGCCTTAACACGACCAATCAAATTCATACTTCATGTGCACTACATCCTTCAAAATAACAAATTAATCATTCTATAATTTTCATATTTCTATAAAGTGCCATATATCCCGTATTCAGGAATTTTCTTACTCGGGTCATCCTCGATCTCCATCTCTGCAAGTCATAACTGATCCACAAGTATGTCTCCGACCAAAAATAAAATTTAACACATAACCATGAAATCAAATTGTCAATAGCAGGCTCCCCCACTTAGCTTTTAGCTGTAATAATATAAAATTAGAACCCGCAAGAATTTCTCCTTCTCAATTACCAAGATCTCACATCGTTAACCCGCCAGACTTCTCTAAGTCTTTTGTTAAGCATTCCATGAACATTCTGAATCACTAGCCACAGTCACACACTCAACCTCTTACCAGGTAGCAACTAATATTTCTCGCAGAAGTTTCATCAATATCATGCCACCGCTAAATACTCATCGGAGATAACCTACCTATGGAATTCCTTACCGACATCTTCCAACGATGTTGCACTGGGTGCAACGACGTAATCAGTAAATTCTTCCGAGCTCATGCTCGCCCACCGTTTGTATAAGTTTGCACTTTCCCTATTGACATTAACTGAAAATTCAACAATGCCTTCCGAACTCAAGTCATATTCAATCTTTCTCCATATAGTAACCATCACTCCAAATAAAGTCCGTAGGCCAAATCACATTCTATCACGATTCCAAACCGTTCTACACTTTCTCAAAGCACGAGACTACCCTACCACAGAATCCATATGCTAATTTGTCACTCTTACTTTGGTTAAACCATCTCCTTTAAACAACTTCTCAACCTCTACTTCTCCTACTTGACCTGCTAGTACTTCAACTACCACGAAACGCTTCCCGTCATGTCTTCCCTCACACTTTGCTACCCAACTGTTGCATCAAATCAAAATGCATCTCTATCGCACCCGAACTAATAAAATATTACCGACTCTAAGCCTCTTAGAAGATCATCTTTCTCGAGCCATCAACATTAAAAATATCCATTCACAACCACAATTACTACACAATCACTAACTCTTTTTGAGTCCAAACTCATTGACAAGACATGAGAATTTAATTTGTCCCACAATTTAACAATGTGAAAGATCCTTCAATACACTCACAACTCGAGACCATACGTCAAATCAAGAGAGATATCAAGTATCCAATAGCAAACTCTTGAGTCACAAGTAAACTTTATTTGTCTCATTCAACCCATCTGAACACATCTCGCATTCACATCATACTTATCATATAGTCATTCAACCGCTCATCGAGACACAAATTCCACTCATAGGGACATTACCGGACATATGAGTCCAAATGTACAAGTTCACATAACTGAAGCTACCAAGCCTAAGCTGCGGTCTAACCCTGGTCTCAAGTCCTCCAGACTGGCCCATTACCGAAACATAGAATACATATCTTGAACATCGTTCATATAATCCCAAGCCAGTGATGCACAGCTGATACCGAGCGCTCATATGCGCATACGAAATGCGTGGAAGGATTTCAAACAGTTATGTTTCAAGCTGAATCAATTCTGTACAATAGAATACAAGAAAGTGAAATTTTCCTAAGGGCTCTGCATCCTCTCGAAGATAAGTACAGACGTCTCCGTACCGATCCGCAAGACTCTACTAAACCTGCTCATGACTCGTGAGACCTATGTAACCCAGGCTCTGATACCAACTTGTCACGACCCAAACTCTCACCCGTCGTGATGGCGCCTATCTCAATACTAGGAAAGCCAAAAATCTCAATAAACCACAAATTCTTTTAAGTCTGAAAATATAATATTTAAATACAATACATAATCCCACAAATACTGATACAAAAACTCCCCAAAACCTGGTGTCACTAAGTACATGAGCATCTAATATGAATACAAGTCTGGAAAATATGGTCTATAACAGTCTGAGACCAAATATAGTAAACAAGGAGATATAGAAGGAGAGACAAGGTCTGCGGAACATGACAGCTACCTCAAAATCTCCTGAAAATCAACTGCGCGAAATGATCAACACTCGCTACGTCCGGGAATACCTGGATCTGCAAACGAAGTGTAGGGTGTAGTATGAGTACAACCAACTCAGCAAGTAACAATAATAACTAAGGAACTGAAGATAATGATGAGCTACATAGTTATAGTTCACTTTCAGTAATTCCAGCAAAGAATAGACATGCTTTCAAATCCGGCAGTTTAAGTCAAATCAATTTTATACAGTTCAAGTTTATATAATCCGGATATAAAATCTTTCAGAGATTTCACAACAATGACAGATAGCAACCAAGTGCAACAACAAATGCAAAGCAAGTACAGCCTCTCAAGCAACAGTCACTCAACTCATCACAACAACTTAACCATTCGGCTCTCAGCCCTTAGCACTCACACTCAATGGGTACTCGCGCTCACTAGGGGTGTACAGACTCCGGAGGGGCTCCTACAGCCTAAGCGCCATAATCTGCACGGACAACTCACGTATTGCACGGACAACTCACGTGCTATAATATCCTGCATGGACAACTCACATGTCATAATATCCTTACCTCACCGACAGGCCCTCGGCCTTACTCAGTCCTCATCCTTTCTAGTCTCTTGGGCTCTCAGAAATCACAAAGATCAGCCCAAACAAAGATAACATAGTGTATCAACAAATATCAAGAAAGACTAAGGTATGATATGCAAATAAAATCATGACTGAGCAGAAGATAGCAATTAGAAAATAATTCAACAAGTACGTGACCTCTGTGGGTTCCAACAGTACTATCACATAGCCTAAGCATGATTTCTAACATGATTTACAGTCAAATTTCTTCAAAATATAGAGAGCATATAGCTAACAACAAGTTATTCAACTTTACAGTTTTACGGGACGGACCAAATCACAATCCCCTCGGTGCACGCCTGTTACCTAGCATGTGCGTCACCTCCAAAATAATCACATGACACAAAATCCGGGGTTTCATACCCTCAGGACCAGATTTATAACTGTTACTTACCTCAGAGCGTGAAATTCTTTACTCTGTTATACCTTTGCCTAGCAAATCGGCATTCGAATGCCTCGAATCTAGTCACAAATAATTCGTTTCAGTCAATAAAATTTATTGAATTTAATTCCATATGAAAAATACAACTTTCAAAAACAAATTCGAATTTTAGCTCAAAAATTGCCAGTGGGGCCCACGTCTCGGAACCCGACAAAAGTTACAAAATCCAAAAGCCCATTCAACCACGAGTTTACCCATACCAATTTTACCAAAATCCGACCTCAACTCGACCTTCAAATCTACAAATCTTATTTCCAAATTTCTAAGTTCAAATCTCCGATTTATACCTCAAAATCATGTAATCTAGTCGGATTATTCGATGATAATTCAATATTATGGAGTAGAAATGATCCCAAAGGACTTACCTCAAGTTTTTCTTGAAAATCTATCAAAAATCGCCTTTCCTCAAAGTTCTAATTTGTCAAAAATTGTGAATGGGACGAAGTCCCTATTTTATAATTCTGCCTAGACAGCCTCGGTTCTGCCTCGATCTTGGCCTTCGATCGAGGTCCTCGATCCGGGGTCTCGATCTTGGGCCTCAATCCTGGGCCTCGATTCTGACCCTCGATCCTGGCCCTCGACCCAGGCCTTCGATCATGTCTTCGACCCAAGCCTTCGATCATGTCTTCGACCCTGGCCCTCGACCCTGGGCTCGATCGTGGCTTCGATCCTGATCCTCGATTTTTGGGCTCGATTCTAGGCTCGGGGCCTCGATTTCTGGGCTCGATTCTGGCAGAAGAAATTTCCAGCAGAAGAAAATTACAGCAGCTGTTGTAGTTCAATTTTTTGATCCGTTAACCATCCGAAACTCACCCGAGGCCCTCGGGACCTCAACCAAATATACCAATAAGTCCTAACACATCATACGAACTTAGTTGAATCCTCAAATCACCTCAAACAATGCTAAACCATGAATTACACTCCAATTCCAGCCTATTGAACTTTGAAATTTCTAATTTCTACAAATGACTCCGGAACCTGTCAAATCACGTCCGATTGACCTCAAATTTTGCACACAAGTAATAAATGACATAACAGAGGTATTCAAATTTTCAGAATCGGATTCCGACCCCGATATCAAAAACTCAACCCCGCGGTCAAACTTCCCAAAAATTTAACTTTCGGCATTTCAAGCCTAATTCCACTACGGACCTCCAAAAAATTTTCCGGATACGCTGCTAAGTCCAAAATCACCATATGGTGCTATTGGAATCATCAAAATTAAAATCCGAGGTCATTTACACATAGGTCCATATCCGGTCCACTTTTCTAAGTTATATTTTAAATTATGAGACTAAGTGTCTCATTTCACTCCGAATTCCTTTCGGACCCGAACCAACTACCCCGGCAAGTCAATAAACAACTGTAAGGCATAATTTGAGCAGTAAATTGGGGAACGGGACTGGAATACTCAAAACGACTGGCCGGGTCATTACAACGCCCAAGTCCAAAATTATGATACGGACCCATTGGGATCGTCAAAATACTAATCCGGAGTGGTTTACACAAAATATTGACCGTACACAACTCAAGTCATTTTTAAAGCTAAAAAATCGTGTTTTCTTCAAATTTTCACATAAAATCTTTCCGAAAAAAGACACGGACTATGCACGAAAATCAAAAAAATACTAAATGGAGCTAATGGAGATCTCAAAACACGAAAATAAAGGTTAGAACTCAAAACGTCCTATCAGGTCATCACATGTTCTCAGCTCTATATGAGTAAAGCAGGCACATGCAAGAGGAACCACCCTCTTGCAAGTGTTCTGAAAGTTCGTTCATTGATAGAATATAAAGTAAAATCTTAGTTGATTATAAAATTTTAAATATTAGAACTTCTTACATAATTCAAATAATATAGAATTTAATATACAAATTTTTAGTTGATTTTAAAGTTTTAAATATTAGAAAATAATTAAGTACAATTATGTCCAATGTGAAATTCTTTTTAAAGAGTAAAAAAGAATATCAATATATCGTATTGTAATTTCATGCTTTTATAACAGTAAAATAAAATAAGGATTCGTTACTTCAAACATTATCATATTTGTAGTGTTTTTACCAATTTCAATATTAAAAAATTTACTTAATATTTGTAAAAAGTAAATTCATTTTTTATCTATGAATAAACTAACTTGTCCTTGAGCAAAATATTATTATTGCTAAAACGAAACTATCTGAACAAAAGGAAAATAGAATTTGTGCACTTTAATAATTATTGATGTACTAAATAGAGCTAATCTTGAGAAAATTTTCTAATGTCTAGCTAGTTCACCGATAAAAGAATGCCAAAGTAAATAACATTAGGATTTTTTAGTTCTTACTTAAGTTAAATAAAGAAGGATTTAGTACGAGAAATTTTAGTTGCTTTCAAAGTTCTAAATATTAAAAAAATATTTAGTTCAAATATTTTGAATTATAGTTCAAATATGGAACAATTTAATAAGCAAAATTTTAATAATTTTCAAAGTCCTAAATATTAGAAAAGTAAATTAAATTATAATTTTGTCCAATGTAAAATCGATTTTAAAAGGGTAAAAAAGGCGAACGATATTTCGCTAAGGGCACTTTTAATATATATATTAGACTCTCTTTTTCATGCGATACACGACATATCTGTCAAATATTAAGTAAGTACAAAAAGTAAAAAAACAAATTCAATTGCGTAAACTATTTGTTATTAAATATGTATGAAATTCAATAATTAGTTCCTTAAAACAAAAATAAAAAAAGAAAAGTATAATATATAATTCAAAGTAACTCAATTAATAAATTTTTAACATAATTAAAGGATAAAATTTGTTTCCAGTAGTAGACATATTTTCAAAGTAATTATATTAAAATTGGTAAAAAGACTACTAACTTGATGAAATTGAAACATTACCTATTGGAGTTTCACTTTCACTTGGACTCAATGACCCTCTAGCTGTTGCTATTGATCTACACCTTAAGACATACATGATGTGTCCTAATCCTACTCTTCTGCTGAATGCAACAAATACTGTCAAGACAATTACTTAAACATATTTACTAAATATTCCATCGTTATCATTTTATTACTTAACTCTAAAAGTTAAACATATTGACTTTTCATTAAAAACAATATTCAACTGGAGAAGCATGAATTCATATTTATGTTTTTATTTAATACTATGGCTCTTGGAAACATTAAGTTAAGCATATTCAGATTTTTAGAAATAATAAATAGGCACAAATATTGACCCGTGAAGGAATTTTGCACAACACGAAGGAACTCCATCTTCTGTTGTTCTATTATCAAGTGAAAAATTATTCAACATAGCACTGTCACTAAGGATAATAATTCTTAAATTATATTTGGTGAAAAGAAAACTAGGTAGAGATCTACTTGGCTCATTAATTTTCCAATTTGATAATTGTATGAATTATATCTGATTTGAAACTTATATTAGCAAATAATAAGCATAAATATTGTCAAAATAAATGTTTACTTATTTATCTACTATTATTTTTATATTACTTATAAAAACAATTTCGCCAGAGTTTTATGCCCTTGAAAACTAAAGGTATTTCTTTAAGAGTAAGCAAAAAAAAACATATTTTCTATTAAACTAATATTGTCTCCCCTTGTCTCCTTTTGTCTTTTTGTCTTTTTTGTTTTCTTGAGCCGAGGGTCTTTTGGAAATAGCCTCCCTATTCCGATAAGGTCTGCGTACACACTACCCTCCTCAGACCCCATTAATAGAATTTTACTGGGTTGTTGTTATTGTTGTGCAATTCTGTATCCTATCACATTATTTAAAGTATTGGTGTGCTTCCTCGGAGTCGCCCCTAGTCCTACAATGAAATTCTAAAAAAGTCAAAAGAATCACAAACAATTTGCATATATAACAGCTTGAAGAGAGGAAAAGGGACACAAAGGTATATTTACATCTTCTGGATAGGAAATCAAACTCATAAAAAAAAAGCCAAATACAAGATTTTGGCAATCAAAGATCGTGATCAACTCCAAACTATTGAAAGTGTCTGCCTATTGAAAACTTACTTGCAACATTCCCTGAAATTTCTGCAAGAACCAAAGACACAAACATAAATGCAAAACTTACATCTTCATACGCAAAAGATAATGATTTCTCATATTAATTTGTTTGTGCGTTATCTTTCAACGAATAATCATCTCTTCTAAAGTTCTGCATATAAAACTTACAAAAAGTAATATATTTATGTTCACATACACCAAATATATATTTTATATATAAATATATTAAGAACAAATCAACCCTACTCACCTTCAACAGAGAAGGGAAGCGCGAGAGTCTTGCCAACATATAATATGTAGTCACACACATTTACATTCACATACATAGGATAAAAATTAATATATAAAAAACCAAAACAAACTCAACTAAACACGATCTTAAGTAAAAAAGGAAGCACTGGGATATTGCTGAAATTGAAAATATTACTAAAGCTTATACAACTCCTTGGTATTGAATTTTGTTTTCATCCGTAAATTCAATCGCCATACTTTTTTCTTGCTAACCCATAAATAATCCAGTACAAATTCTTTGACTATGATACTAAACGTGTCTTATAAGCATATGAATAATATTGAATTCTAATAGTAAATAACTTCGTAGAAGAATATAAATCCTAGTGTGTATCGCATATAAATTCTAGTTATCACAATTATGTCCAATATAGAATAATTTTATTTGGAGAAATATTCAATATTGAGGGGCATAAAAGTCCGTTAATATTTTAGGGATATTTTTATCATATAACATTTAGCATTAATTATTGGTACTTTTTGTATAGGGTAAAATATGTTCATATTAAATGCCCGCATAATAAAGTGACACGTGGAGCCGAAGGCAGAAGGCAATCGGGTCCGAAGGCAGCAATCCCGTTTGTTCCCGAAGGGAATGATGTTCATAAAGGCAAAATAAATATCTGTCATCTGATAGCATTTAATGGAGAATATTCTATAGCATTAAGTACGTAGTCCGTTAGAGAGAATATAGCATTCATTGCCTACCGTTACACATTTTTCAATGGCCCCAATAATTGTCATTTAAGAGTGGCTTGATCCTAGGACCTTAGGGAACAATTATAAATAGTGAGCTCAACAGCCATTGTAGGGAAAAATTTTCGAAGAAGCTTATGTTGTATACTGTTCAAAGCTCAATAATATTTTATTTTCTTGCTTATTAATATCGTTGATACTGCCACCGGAAACTCTGCTCCCGGGACCAAGATTTCTATCGTCTTATCTCGATTTCAATGCTATGTCACGACCCAAATCTCATATATTGTGATGGAGCCTATCACAATACTAGACAAGCCGACAATCACCAACAACCACGTATTTTGAATTAAAAACATAATGAAACAAGTTTAATAGTGAAAAATCTCATAAATGACCGATAAGAAAATACCGCGACTCAATACAAAATCTCCAAAATTCAGGTGTCACTGAGTACATGAGCTACAAAATATTAATATAGTAAAAACTACTAATACAACTATCTGGAAAGGTAGAACAATGCTAAATAGACGGAAAATAAAGAGAGTCGAGGTCTGCGGACGCCAAAGCAGCTACCTCAAAAGTCTCCAAGCAGATGAAGCTCTAAATCTAGCAACCGCCGTTTCAGGATACACCTTGATCTGCACACGAAGTACAGAGTGTAGTATGAGTACAACTGATTCAATGTACTCAATAAGTAACAGAACTAACCTTGGGCTGAAAGTAGTCATGAGCTAAAAAAGGTACAGTCAAAATCCAGATAATAACAACGCAGATATGACAAGAATATGACAATAATAACTCAATGAAAATCTCATAATCAATTTGTAGACAGTACAGAAATATAGACATGCTTTCAAATTTTTAATAGTTTGAGCTCAACACGGATAAAATATACCAAGTATGACTAATATGAGGTATGTTACATCTCGATATCTACATGTCAAATATGCATGTCAATTGTAATGCAATACAGTGATAAAGCCATATACTCATACTCTCGGAGTATCCAACCTCACTCAGTACTCCCAATCACTTAGTACTCCCAATCACTCAGCACTCTCAATCACTCAGCACTCTCAATCACTAGGCACTCGCACTCAGCACTCGTCGGTACCTACGTTCACTGCTGGTATGTCAGACTCCGGAGTGGCGGATACTGTCCAAGCACTAATATAAGCCAATCATGGCATTCTGCGGCATGCAGCATGATCCCATCATGAATCAACAAAGCTTGTTGCGGCGTGTAGCTCGATCCCATAAATATCACTCACAATCAGGCCCTCAGCCTCACCAGTTAATCTCTCCAGTCTCTCGGGTTCACAAAACTCATGCCAGTCATCTTAAAACAATAATACATGATGTAACAATAAATGATAACAGAGACTGAGATATGATATGCAAATGATGAATGTGACTGAGTACATAACTGCAATTTAGGCAATTAACTCAACAACAAAAACGACCTCAGTGGGTCCCAACAGTACCAGCATATAGCCTAAACATGATTTCTAACATGAATCGCAGCTCCATTTCTCTAACACATGGTGAATACATGAATAATAACAAGATTAGATAACTACACAGTTTCACAGAATCAACCGAGTCACAATTACAATGGTGCACGCCCACATGCCCGTCAACTAGCATATGCGTCACCTCAACACCAACCACATAACACGTAGTTCGGGGATTTATACCCTCAGTGTCAAGTTTAGAAGTATTACTTACCTCAAACCACACAAATCCCTACTCCAACAAGCCCTTGCCTCGCTAATCGGCCGTCGAACGACTCGAATCTAGCCACAAACAACTTAATACAATCAATATAAGCTATAAGAATCGATTCCATACAATAAAGCTAAGTTCTTTAACCAAAGTCAAAAAGTCAACCTCGGGCACATGTCTCGAAATCTGACAAAATTTACAAAATCTGAACTCCCATTCAACAACGAGTCTAACCATACCAAAATTACTCAATTATAGTCTACGAAGTTTTACAATTTTTTCCCAATTTTTCCAACCCAAAACACTAATTAAATTGTAAAACAACGATAGATTCATGTATAATAACCAAATCCGAGTTAGAATCACTTACCTCAATTAACTACTTGAAAATTTCTTCAAGAATCGCCCAAATCCGAGGTCTCTGGCTCAAAATATGAGAAAGGGGTACAAACCCTCAATTTTGATATTTAACACTGCTGCCCAGTGATTCCTCTTCGCGATTGCGGAAAGTCCTCCTCGATCGCGAAGAACAAAAGAATGATGCCCTCACAGATGACTTTCACGAATGCAGAAATCCAGCCGCAAACGCGAAGCACAGGAACTCGAAGCTACAAAGTCGCGGACCTCCTCATGCGATCACAGACCTCCTCATGCGATCACGAAGAGCAAACGCATGCCTCAGCCCCAACCTCACTTCCTTATACGCGAACGTTGTCACATCCATGTGTTTGCAATGCACAAGCACCTCAAACTTTGTGATCGCACCCCTCACTTCACGAGCGCGAAGAGTAAAATCCCAGCAATCCTCAAGAATCCTTCGCGATCGCGGAACTTCCATCGCAATCGCAATGAAGGAAACCAGAACACAGAAATCAGCAGTCCCATTTCAAGAACAATTGGGTTGTTACATGTTAAGTCTTACATTCTTGTTTAAATTAATTTAAACAATCGCACATCGATTCAAGCCTAATTAACTTATGAACTTCTAACTTCTAAAACTAATGCTGAAACATGCCAAACCACTCCGATTGACCTTAAATTTTACACACAAGTCATAAATGACACAACAAACCTATTTCAACTTTCGAAACCAAAATCTGAGCCCGGTAACAATAAAGTCAACTCTCGTTCAAACTTCTCAACTCTCCAAACTTTAACTTTTCCAACTTTCGCCAATTCAAGCTAAAATCATCTACGGACCTTCAAATCAATATCCGAACACACTCCTAAGTCCAAATTCACCATACGGAGCTATCGGAACCATCAAAACTCTATTCCGAAGTCATTTATACATAAGTCAACATTCAGTCAACTCTTCTAGCTTAGGCTTCTAACCTCGGGACTAAGTGTCCCAATTCATTCTGAAACATCCACGGAACCAAACCAATCACTCCGACAAGTCACATAACAACAAACAAACATAGAATAAGCAATAATGGGGGAACCTGCCTACAATACTAAAAAAAACCAGCTGGGTTGTTACATGTTAAGTCTTACATTCTTGTTTAATTTAATTTATCATTTTGGGATCAAATCAATTCACTTGTCTATAAACCACGTGTAAATTCAATTGTACCGTCTTACGGGTAAATAGTTTGGCCCCCACCGTAGGGCTTAGACAGTTGTGTAATTGAGTTGATCCTTGCTTCTATTACTAACCTATTTGATTCTTTGTTCTTAGGAAAAATTACAAAAAATGGCAGATAACAATGTCAACATCGCACACAACGTTGAGGCCCAAGGAAATCAGCCTCAGCACGAAGATTCGATCACTGATACCCGTAATGAGGGTGATGAGGCCACGCCGGTTCATGGCAGGCAATATCCATGACATGTTTGATAGGCAACTCTTGATGATGCTGAAGACGAGCACATCGCTAAAATAGTAAGGATCCTGAGGGAGCAACAAAAGGCCATTATGGGTGATCTCTCGTGATAGGATTAGGTCATGACGGAGTGGAGACAGGCATTGTCAGGTGCTTCCAACAATGCAAATCGACGAGGTCCAGTTCCTACCGGTGTCCCCGCAAACCAAACAATGCAGAGGGCCGACAACAACAATCTGAGGGGCAAAATCGGCTTCAACAGGGCTGGGGGAACGGTAACGGATCCAGTAACAACAATGAGAATGATGCCTTCAAAATCGAACTCATGCGGTTTATGAGGGAAATAAACGCCCGAATGGATCAAATTCCGGGTGCACCACCAGTTTTGAAAGGACCGGACTCAAAGAAATACACCCAGTTGCCATTCAAACCAAGAGCGACACCAGAATTGATCTCGAAGCGGTTCAAGATGCCAGACATGTCGAAGTATGATGGGACTTCGGATCCTTAGGAGCACATCACCACCTATACAACGGCGGTGAAGGGGAACGATTTAGCTTCGCACGAGATTGAGTCAATCTTACTGAAGAAATTCAGGGAGACTCTCACGAAGGGGGCCATGACATGGTATTAGGTCTTACCCGAGCATTCAATGGATTCCTTTGAGATGCTCGTAGATTCTATTATCAAAGCCCATGCCGGGGCTAGAAAGTTACAGGCTCGAAAGGCCGACATATTCAGGATTGCACAAGAAAAGTCTGAATTGCTATGTGAGTTCATGACCAGATTGCAGAATTAAAGGATATTGCTCTCGGTCGTACCGGATGAATGGGCAACTGAAGCATTTACTATAAGGCTGAATCCGAGAAGTTCCGACACTTCCTGGAAATTGAAAGAAATTCTGCACGAGTTTCAGGAAACAATATGGACGGACATTCACAACCAGTACGAGTCGAAGATAAGAATTGAGGATGATCAGCTCGGTTTTCCGGCATCAACCAAGGGTCGGGACTGGAAGAAGAATAAAAAAAGTCAAAGGATTATTTCGACACAGATCGATGGTCTTCAAGAGGTTGGTTGTTGCCTTATGAAAGGGCCGAATGACACGGCAGAGGTTCTCGGTCGGCGGATAGATTCGCTACCGATAAGAGAGCTGATCGCGGTCGGAATAAAAGATCATTACAGGACAAGGAAATATCGGGTTCCCGAGATTCCTCCTACCCTAGGCTTTCCAAATACAACTTCACCATCAGCGTAGTTGAGCTGGTATCTGCTATGAGGAACATTAAGGAAGCACGGTTAATGAAACCAATGAGATCTGATCCCAATCAAAGGGATCCTAATTTGTACTGCAAATACCATGGGACCAACGGTCACCGGACTGGGGAATGTCGGCATTTTCGCAAGGAGGTGGCGACATTGCTGAAAAATGGCCATCTCAGAGAATTCTTAAGAGACCGAGCTAAAAATAATTACGGCCGCAATCGTGATAACACGGAACCTTCGAAAGTAGGAGAAGATCCTCCTCGTTTGACGATCAACATGATTTTCGGGGGGAACAAGATTAATGGTGTGACATTTTTTGCTGCAAAAAAAGGCGAAGGTGCTAGTAACCCACAGTAAGAGACTCCGGGAAGTCATTGAGGACAACATTACTTTCACGGAGGAAGACGCATATGGACTACTGCTGCCGCACAACGATGCCTTGGTAATCTCTCTTAATATCTTAGATTTTAAAATTAAACATGTTTTGGTGAACCCATGAAGTTCGGTCAATATTATCCAGTAGAGAGTATTGGAGCAAGCCAAGCTGACCGAAAGTATTATTCCGGCCACAAAACTCCTCGCCGGGTTCAATTTGGCAAGTGTGACAACCCGAGGAGAGATCCTAGTCCCCATGAATGCCGAGGGGGTAATGAAGACGACCCTTTTCGAAGTAGTAGCCCAGCTACAATATTATCCTGGGAAGACCATGGTTGCACAATATGAAGGTTGTGCCATCAACATATCATCAATTACTTAAATTCCTAACTCCCGAGGGAATTAAACAAATAAAAGGAGACCAACTGGCGGCAAGGGAGATGAACGCAATCTCAGTTTCCAATAGCAAAGGGAAGGAGCATGCAACATAGCAATTACAGGAATAGACGCTTGCTCCCCAACTGAGCGGAGTCAACTAGGGGGAGGAGTCGTCGGAATCCTATCAGGTACAAAGATATTTCCAGGTACCAGGAGAAATGGACGCAACAAAGTCCACAGCAGAAGAACTCGAGCAAGTCGCGTTGTTCAAAAAGTTCTTGGAAAGTAATTTCCATTTGGGGACAAGACTAAACCCCGAGCTCAGGTCACGAGTTATAGAATTTCTTAAATTTAACGTTGACTATTTTGCGTGGTCGCATGCGTATATAACATGTATCTTGCTAGAAGTGGTCGTGCACAAACTAAGCCTGGATAACGTCCCTCCGGTGAGGTAGAAAAAAATGTCCTATTACCGAGATCAGAAACAAATTCATCAAAGAAGAGGCAACTCGTTTGCTTGATATCGGTTAAATCCGAGAGGTAAAGTTTCCTGACTGGACAGCTAACATAGTAGTAGTTCCAAAGAAGAATAATAAATTCTGCATGTGCCTAGACTATAAGAATCTAAATAAGGCGTGCCCCAAAGACTCGTTCCTATTGCTAAACATTGATCAAATGATCGACGCGACGGTCAGGCACGAGTTAATGAGTTTCCTCAATGCTTACTCCGTGTACAACCAAATCAAGATGAACCCAGACGATTAGGAAACTACTTCATTCATAACGAACTTCGGACATATTGTTATAATGTGATGCCTTTCGGGCTAAAGAACGCCGAAGCCACTTATCAGCGGCTCGTAAACAAAATGTTTGAGAAATAAATAGGGAAAACCATGGAAGTTTATATAGATGATATGTTGGTTAAGTCTTTGAATGCATGCGATCATCTTAAACACTTGCAAGAAACCTTTGACATCCTAAAGAAGCATAATATGAAGCTTAACCACGAGAAGTATGCATTCAGAGTTAGCTCCGGTAAGTTCTTGGGATTCCTGGTATCGCAAAGAGGGATCGAAGTCAACCCCGATAAAATGAAAGCCATCGAAGACATCCCTGACTAGCTATCAAGCGTGAAAGAGGTTCAAAGGTTGACAGGAAGACTGACAATTTTAAGCAGATTCATTTCATGGTCTTTGGCAAAATGCCATCACTTTTTTTCACTCCTCAAAAGAAGAAGAACTTCGAATAGACTCCAAAATGCCAGCAAGCTTTAAAGGATTTGAAAAGGAATTCATCGAGCCCTCCATTGATATCAAAATCGGAGGAAGGCAAACAACGGCTGATTTACTTAGCGGTCTCGGAGGACAAAATCTGTGAGGACGAAGGTATGCGGTCTCATATATATTATGTTAGTAAAATTTTAACGAGAGCAGAAACTCGCTACCCACATCTCGAAAAATTGGTCGTAGCTCTCGTAGTCGCCGCTCAAAGCTTAGGCCTTATTTCCAATTCCATCCGATAGCCGTGGTGACAACCTTTCCCCTGTGGAATATCCTTCATAAACCTGAACTTTTAGGTCGGCTGGCCATATGGGCAGTCGAAATAAGTGTATTTGATATAGAATATAAACCTAGGATTGCGATTAAGTCACAAGTTCTGGTCGATTTTGTGGCCGATTTCTGTGCGGGACTGTTACCTTTGGCTACCAAAGAAGCAGTGATGGTGTTAGAATCGACATCAGGAGTTTGGACCTTGTTTATGGACAGAGCTTCCAACATGAAAGGGTCCAGACTCGGCATGATGCTAATCACACCTTCGGGAGAAACCCCGAGGCAGGCCATAAGAATTGTTCCTCTGACTAACAATGAAGCAGAGTATGAAGCTTTGATTGCATGACTCAAGCTGGCCCGGGGAATGGACTCCAAGGTCATAGAAATCAAATGTGATTCCCAATTATTGGTAAATCAGGTCTACGGAATCTTCGAAGCCAAAGAGGAACGCATGCAATAATATGTAGTGAAAGTCCAGGATCTGCTCGCACAGTTCAGGGAATGGTCAATTACCCACATCCCAAGAGAAGCAAACGTGGAGGAAGACGCACTAGCCAATCTGGGGTTGTCCACAGAAATGAAGGGATCGGACTCCAGTACGGTCATGCAGCTTATGCATTCGGTATTTGATGTAGATGGCTATTACGAAGTAAACATGACCAGTTTGGTCTGGGACTGGAGAAATAAGATCATTGGCTATCTCGAGCACGGAAAATTTCTTGAAGATCCCAAGGCATCTCGGGCCCTGTGCCCTAAAGCAGCTCGATACAGCTTCTATGGAGGTCAATTGTATAGAAGATCTTTCCAAGGCCCGTTGGCTCGGTGTTTGGGAGCTTCTGAAGCTAACTATGTCATGAGAGAAGTCCACTAAGGGATCTGCGAAAATCACTCAGGCACAGATTCCTTAGTGTTAAAGTTAATTAGGGCAGGATACTATTGGCCTCGGATGGAACAATACGCCAAGGCTTATGTTCAGAAATGTGATAAATGTCAATGCCATGCGCCATTGGTACATCAACCGGCAGAGCTACTACACTCGGATTTGTCGCCCTGACCACTCATGAAGTGGGGAATGGATATAGTCGGTCCGCTATCACCGGCCCCCGGTAAGGTAAGATTTCTTTTGATTTTAACTGAGTATTTTTCTAAGTGGGTTGAAGCAGGTCCATACCAAAAGAATCGGTGAGCGTGAAGTGGTAGTTTTCTTGTGGGAGAATATAATTTGAAAATTCGGGATACCAAAAGAGATAGCCTGCTACAACGGGTCGTAATTTGTAGGAGAAAAGGTCACAAAATTCCTTGAAGACTTGAAAATCAAAAGAATCACATCATCACCTTATCACCCCGAGCGCAAACAGTCAAGCAGAATCAACAAATAATGTGATTATCCAAAACCTCAAAAAGCGGTTGGAAGTAGCCAAAGGCAAATGGACCGAGGAGCTTCCGGGAGTAATATAGGCATATCGAATAACATCCAAATCAAGCGCGGGGGAAACTCCTTTTTCTTTCTTGTACGGAGCAGAAGCCTTGATCCCGGTGGAAGTAGGAGAACCTACTCTGAGATACTTTTAGGCGGATGAAGAAACAAACAACGAAGCATTATTGGTCAAATTGGAGCTGCTCCACGAAAGCATGGATTGGCGCATATAAGGATGGCAGTCCAAAAATAGAGAATGGACAGATACTACAATCGAAGAGCCAACCTCCGTTATTTCAAAGTAGGAGATTTGGTTTTAAGGAAAGTAACTCAAAACACCCGAGAGCTCAACGCAGGAAAGCTAGGTCCAACGTGGGAAGGCCCCTATCGGGTTTTAGCTATCACAGAGAAAGGGTCATACGAATTGGAAAATCAAAATGGAGTAAAGTTGTCGAGCAACTAGAATGTGGCACACCTCAAAAGATACTATTGTTGATGAGCACCGCCTATACTGAAAGTATTTGCTGCACTTTTTTTCCCGTCGCCCAGTTTTTGTCCTAATTGAATTTTTCTGGAAAGGTTATTAACAAGGCAGCAACGGAAAGCATACTACAAAGGAAGCTTCGTCAGTAGAAATAAGACATTTAAATGACAAGGAATGCAAGCAACGAGCCACTACGGAGCAGTTAGATAGTCTTTTACTCGGTAGCAAAGTTCCTACCGGGAAGTAAAGCTTGCTATCGATCCAAAGGTTATGTGACCATTCATGAGTGCAAGCCACTCGAGGATTGTTAGATAATCTTTGGATTAATAGAAAAGTTCCTAAGGGGAAGTGAAGCTTGCTATCGAACTAAAGATTATCCAACCATTCACTAGTGGAATTTTCAAAGAAGTAAGACTTCCAGTGTTCAAATTCACATTCTTCGCATTCGAACACTAGGAGGAATGATATGAGAATACGGCAATAATGACTGCCACATCGATCGGGACTACAAAATCCGGAAATAAAGTTATGCCATTGGAACCGGGGACTGCGCGGCCAGCCCCATATAAACAAGTTGTACAAGTTAGCCACAAGTAATGGAAATTTCTTTTTAGCATAACGAATGCTTATGTACTTTTGAAAATGAAAGGAATAAAGTAAATTCCTTTTATTTTTATCTTGTTTCTTGTCCGAACGATGAATTAATTTTATCGTTTGAAAGTTAAACAAGTATTTTAAATGCTAGTGTCGTAATGAACAGGAGACGTCCTCTTCAAGAGCACCATAAACATAAGAGGGCCCTCTCTTATGAAACCCTCATGGTAAAGGATTAATTCCAAAAGAATTTATACCCGAAATCCAAAAACTATCGGGGAAAAATGCACCTGAAGCCTTGCACAATTCGACGCAAAGAGAAATATTTACGCAATATTTAAACGAAAAAATACTTCTATATACAATAAACGTGCTAATAAGCACAAGTACAAAAATATGAAAAACAAAAGCAAAGTAAAAAAAAAAAGCAAAAAGCTAAACTACTGCATCCCCGGAATCCGGAGGAAGAGAAGCATATGCACGCCCAGGAGAAGTAGGTGGATCCGTCGTCGGCTCAAGATCTTGGCCTTCACCATCTTGGCCTTCAACCTCATCCCCTTCCGGTTCTTCTTCAGTTCTTGAGAACTCGGAACCATAACCAGAAGAGTCAGTAGCATCATGTTGGACCGGGAGACCCCTTTGGACAGTTGACTTCAGCTCACGGGCCTTGGCGATCTCGGCATCAAAATCAATGACACCCGCTTTGGCCTCTTCCAAGGTTTTTCTCCTCCTGCTATACATAGAGTATGTGTTTTCAATAATGAGGGAAGCCGCACGGCGCTTAAGCTCTTCCTTAAGTTGGTCAACCTCGGTCGAAAGATTATTCCTCTCTAACCTAATTTCTTGAAGGCTAACATCGAGGTCACAGATAATTGAGTGAAAAACTCTATTATGCTCTACAACCCTCTTATGCCTCTCCTCCATCCGGGCATACTTCTCCTCAGCAGCATCAACTTCTTCAGTTTTGGAGTTCAAGGCTACCTCCAAATCACTCAATCTTTCAGCAGAGGCAGCCTCGCGATCGGCAGCAACAAGAACGGCATTTTGGACCTCGACCAACTATGCCTTAGCTTCTTCACATTGTACCCTTAACAAGGCAGCCTCTTGTCCAAGGGTCACTACCTCTTGCTCGCTTTGCTGCAACCGAGCCTCCAACTTAACGGCCTCAGCAGCTCGTGCTTCCAGTTCTGGAAGGCGAGCAGCAATTTGATCCCGCTCGGACAACAATTTATCTTGCTCGTAGATGAATTTCTCCTTGTCAAGGATTAACCTCTGAAGGCCATCAAAATCAAGGAAGTTAGCCTGCAAAATAGAAGTATAAATTAAAAATCCTGCCATAACAAAGATAGAAGTAAAAACAGAGGGAACAAGGATCGTACCGCCGCTGCGTCGTACATGGCATTGTTCACCATACACTCTCCCGAGAGAGACTGTGTTTTATTCCTATCCTTTTCTAAAGCCAGAGGCTTCAGTTAATTAGCAAGTTCCACCGGTCGGGAGAACAGATGGTACCCAGTTTTCCGCAATAAAGGGCTTTATGACCAACTTTTCCGCAATTGTAGCAGTTGCCCTTGAATTTTTTTTTGTTTTGCTCCTTAGTATGTCCAGAAGACCTCTTCCTCTTCTTGCTTTTTGGAGCAGTTTCCTCAACGATATTAGCTCCCATAATCGTTGAAATTCCACGAGACTTATTCTCGGTTGTTTTGTTGTTTTCCTCAATTTTGAGACGAATCACAAGATCTTCCAACTTTATTTTTTTCTGCCTGTGCTTTAGATAGTTTTTGAAATCTCTCCACGAATGAGGTAATTTTTCAATCATTGCAGCCACTTGAAATGCTTCATTCATTACCATACCTTCAGAAATAAGGTCGTGAAAAATAAGTTGAAGCTCTTGAACTTGGGTTCTAATGGTTTTGTTTTCTATCATTTTATAGTCGAGAAACTTGGCAACCACAAACTTTTTCAAGCATGCATCTTTAGTCTTGTACTTCTTCTCAAGTGTGTCCCCATAATTCTTTTAAAGTTTTCATAGCACGGTAGACATTATACAAGTCATCCTCCAAAGCACTTAGAATGTAGCCGTTGTAAAGAATGTCTGCATGTTTCCACGCCTCAACAATCATAAACTTCTCATTGTCCGGCATGTTGGCGGCAGGCACTGGAGGGTCTTCACTGGTGAACTTCTGTATACCAAACGTGTTAAGCCAGAAGAACACCCTTTGCTGTCATCTTTTGAAGTTGACTCCAGAAAATTTTCCCGATTTCTCGGCTGATGGCACAACAGTTCGGCTTGACGAGGCTATCATCATTGCCGCAACAGTCGCAGAAGGATTTTCATTATCAATTGTCATTTCTCACTGTCAACAACAGAATAGTTCAATTAATGGCAAAAAAAATAGAACAGTAAATAGTATTGTAATTAATGATAAACAGTACGTTTAATAAATAAAATCAAAGTTTTATATACTGTTTCACAGAAAACGATGAAGATTTTATGTTCTTCAAATCGTTTCTGAATTTTAATACTCCGATGAAGTTTTTATATCTTCAAATCAAAAATAGAAAAATTCAGAAGGAGTAGAAAACCACACAGGTTTTAATCTCCAAAAATAGAATACAGATTACAAAATAAAAATTAATTTCCTTAAGATTGTTAAACAATCTGTATTACTATAATAAATAATAAAACAATAAATTTTCTGAAACAAAAGAAGAAACAGAAAATTAGCAGCAATATAATGGCAAAATAATGATGCTGAATCTGAAATATAATTTTGGAATAAAATCGAGCCCACTGAATGCACATTGTGTCCTTAAGAAAATTATTCCCCTCAAGTACCCGAGGTGCTGGAATATTATCCTCCCAGAATAGAACTATTTAACTCACCAGAGTGTTGATACTAAAAGCGCCGGTGAAACAGCGAACCACTCGAAGGCTGTAAATCACACTGGAATTTTAATTGTGCAGAAGAAGGAGAAGAAGCTCAGAAAATTTTATAAGGAAATATTATGGGATCAAGGCATATTTATAGCCATTTCTGGCACTGTTTCTGAAAAGGTTTGCAACCTTTCAGAAACAACCATGGCTATTGGAACAGGTGGGAACGTTTCCCGTTTGAAATATTTCGGGAAAAGGGATTTAAAATAATCCAGGAAAGAAACGGACCAGGTCGCGGGTCCTGAGTTATTCCGGGTTGAATTTCGTTAATTAATTAAATAATTGAAATAATTTTTTTTCAAAAAGACTAATTAATCAATCGTTGACCGAAATTGAAGCCGAGCCGAGCAAGCGACGACGACGATGGCGCAAGACTTACTTTCTTTCCAACCCATTTAACACCAAAGGAAATGTTTTCTCAATATAAACACATTCTCTTTTCTTTCCACCACTAATGAGGGGCATTTACTCTTTCCAAAGCAAAAGAGAGATCACTTTCCCTCCACAATCTTTCCTCTATTTCCCATTCACCAATATTTTAACCCCAACAAATATTACTAGCTTAGCTTTATGATTGATTCTAAAATTTAATGTTGTACTCAATATTCCTTTATGATTATAATGTTGACTTGATATTAAAAAATCCATCTGTCACAATCGAAGATACTGAATACACTATCCTTAATGCTTCCGCCCTTGTAGGTAGACATTATAGTATTAGGTATTTAAGGACATTAAAGAATGGCCAGAGACCAAAAGAAATAATTCGAGCTGAGAGTATATATGATGCATGAATTTTACTACCAATCTTAATGGGCGTTAGGACATAAGAATTGTAACATTCCAAAAAAAAGTGAAAAAAAAATTCAAGTCAAAATGATATTTGAAAATTAGAGTTGTGTTTGGACGTGAATATAATTTTTGGCTGTTTTTGAATTTTTATGAGTCATCTTAAGTGAAAATTTTGAAAAACAGTTTTTTAGAATTTTTTAAATTTTTGAAAAATTTCAAAATTCATCTTCAAGTGAAAATTAAAAATTTTATGGCCAAACAATGATTTCGAAAAAAAATAAAAAAAATATCGAAAAAAGTGAAATTCTTTTATGGAAAAACGGGCCCTATAATTGTGGTTGGACATGAATACAATTTTGGGTTGCTTTTGAATTTTTGTGATTGGTATTAAGTGAAAATTTTGACAAACAGCTTTTTGAAAATTTTTTAATTTTTGAAAAATTTTGAGATTCATATTCAAGTGAAAATTAAAAATCTTATGGGCAAACACTGATTTCGAAAAAAATAAAATAAAATCAAAAATAAAAAAAAAAAATTTATGGCCAAACGTATTCTTAACAACACAATGGAAAGGACGACATATAGCTACAGTATTAAAGTGCAGCACATTGTATGATGTGCCTTCCCATGAATATTATAGTACTATACTACTATAATATTTGGTCAGAAGTATCGTGCTTGTCATGATATATTAATGCCAAAGTGTATACGGTTGAAATTGGGCATACCCGATTTGTCTCGAGGGTAACCTCATTATAGATCGGACTCGAGCTCGAAGATAGAACATCACGCCTGGAGATCGAAGTGTTCATTGAGATTGAGGCCGGCAACAATCGAGATCAAGCATGATTGACTTCGAGTAAGGCGTAATAACGGAATGGCGAGATATCAGTAACCGGTCGAAGATCACGGCGGAAATCACGGAACAAATCAAATCAAAGCGGTTATTAGTGCCAATCATGGGATCTACTTCCGTTATTAGAGTTACACCTTATTTAGGATTCCTCTATTATATAAAGAGGGATTACATTCACTTGTAAGGAGAACAATCATTATTCACTGATAAAAATATACACATACGCTGCTTTCTTTGTTTTACTTACTGTTCATCGATGTTTGTTCCATTCTCTACTGTTCTTATTAAATAACCTCGAGACTACCTCGAATTGAGGTCGAGGCATTGTTTGCGGACCAGTTTGATTTATTTTATTGTCCAATTTATCTATTTAATTCGTTGTTTATCAATTGGTACTGGTTTAAATCACATATCCTTAAAATTACAATATAAGTTTAATTGTTACTCAATTTTTAGGAAAAACAGTTTGGCGCCCACCGTGGAGCTAAGGATAATAGTGATTGTTCGGTACTGATTCTAGTAAAACACACTATTTTATGCTTGTTCTTGTTAAGTATCTTTACTTTCAGGTTAAAACATGTCAAACTCACAAAACGCATCCACACACGGTGACAATGGCCTCGGATTCCACGGTGAAAACGAAAATGTGATTGCTCCAGGAGTCGAGGTGCCACAGGCTAATCTCGGGGGAGCACCGGTTGCCAACCCAGTCGAAGTCAGTTCGCACGTTGATCTAAACGCGGACCTAGGCGCAAATCTCGATGGGAGTGTACGCAGAGAAGGACGATCTAGTGACCAAGGAATACAGAGTAGAAGAGACGAAGGAGTCAGTCTCCAAGTGATATTCGAGATGCTTTAGGCTCAGCAAGTCGCTATTGCTCAGTTACAAAATCAACATAAAGCTCTGAATAGGGCCGAGCCGGTAATTACTCATCGTACCGAGCCAGTACCGGAAAGGTTAAATGGTAACGAATCGGGGACCGATCCTGCGGTAATGAAAATGCTCGAGGAGCTCACCGAAAGAATTGAATCAGGGGAGAAGAAAATTGAAGCCAACGATAAAAAAGTGGAGACATACAACTCTCGAGTTAATCAGATACCGGGGGAACCACTAATCTTGAAAGGGATGGATTCGAAGAAGTTTGTACAAAAGTCATTTCCTCCAAGTGCGGCTCCGAAGCCTATTCCGAAAAAGTTTCGTATGCCGGACATACCAAAATATAATTGGACCACTGATCCCAACGAGCATTTTACTTCATATATATGCGCCATCAAGGGTAACGATTTAGAAGATAATGAAATCGAATCTGTGCTGTTAAAAAAATCGGAGAGACCTTTTTGAAGGGAGCAATGATTTGGTATCACAACCTGCCACCAAATTCCATCGACTCATTTGCCATGTTAGCAAATTCTTTCGTAAAGGCACACGCCGGGGCCATAAAGGTCGCAACGAGGAAATCAAACCTTTTCAAGGTAAGACAAAGGGATAATGAAATGCTGAGGGAGTTCGTGTCCCGATTTCAAATGGAACGCATGGAGTTTCCACCGGTCACAGATGATTGGGCTGTTTAATCATTCACCCAAGGGTTGAACGAGCGGAGTTCGATAGCATCACGTCAGTTGAAACAAAATTTGATCGAGTATCCAGCTATGCACAATCGATATCAATCGAAGATCAGGGTCAAGGACGACCAATTAGGAGCCCCTTCCGGTTCAATACATCCAAACAGGTAGGCAGGGAGCCAAGGTCGAACAGAGGGATGTCGACAGGGAGCCAAGGTCGAACAGAGACCGATATAAACCATATACCGTAGAACGAAGGAATAATGGTTCAGGACGCAATTCTGCCCGGAACGATCGAAGAAGTGATCGAGGATAGAATTCTCGGGGACTTGTGAGCAAAAGTGGTTTTGACAAGTATGTTGATCCCACAAAGGCACCTCGGTTATCAGAATATAACTTTAGCATCGATGCATCGGGCATTGTATCGGCAATCGGAAGGATCAAAGATACTAGGTGGCCCAGACCCATACAAACCGATCCTTCCCAAAGAAACCCAAATTTGATGTGCAAGTATCATGGCACGCATGGTCACAAGATCGAGGATTGCATGCAATTAAGGGAGGAGGTAGCCCATCTATTCAATGAGGGCCACCTTCGAGAGTTCCTCGGTTATCGAGCCAAGAATCATTTCAGAGAAAGGGATGCCAACAGGAAAAATGAACAGGAGGAACCCCAACATGTCATTCGTATGATCGTCGGTGGGGTCGACATTCCACAGGGACCCATATTCAAACGCACCAAGGTATCAATCACTAGGGAAAAATGAACCTGAGATTATATGCCCGAAGGCACTTTATCATTCAACAACGAAGAAACAGAAGGCATTTCTCAGCCCCACAACGATCCTCTGGTAATTTCTATCTTATTAAATAAAGTTTAAGTTAAGCGTGTTTTAGTGGATCCGGGTAGCTCGGTGAATATCATTCGATTGAGGGTCGTGGAGCAGCTCGACCTACAAAATCAAATCATGCCCGCAGCTCGGGTCTTAAACGACTTCAATATGGCCAGTGAAACAACTAAAGGGGAGATTATTCTACCGGTGAACGTGGTTGGAACCATTCAAGATACAAAGTTCCACGTAATCGAGGGCGACATGAGGTACAATGCCCTGCTCGAAAGGCCTTGGATCTACAATATGAGGGCAGTCCCTTCGACTCTCCACCAAATGATGAAATTCCCGACATCGGACGGTGTAAAAATAAGTATACGGGGAGCAGAATGTTGCAAAGGAAATATTTGCGGTAGATGAGGTAACACCGATATCGACACTATCAACCTCGAAAAGGTCGAGCATCAAAGGTAAACAAGAATTCAAATAGCAATCACAGCCACCAGCCTCGACTGAATCGGGGAAGCAGAAGATAGAAGAAGAAGAGGAGGATTTTCTGACCCCTCGAACTTTTATTGTTCCTGAAGATTCTGACACTACCAAATCAACGGTCGAAGAGCTAGAACAGGTTATATTGATCAAGTACCTACCCGAGCGAAAGATATACATGGGAACGGGATTAACCTCCGAATTCAGGAAAAAGATTATTAAATTTCTTATTGATAGCATAGATTGTTTTGCTTGGTACCATTTAGACATAACAGGGATCCCACTGGAGATAACGACGCATCGGCTAAGCCTGGGCCCTAGGTTCAAACTGGTGAAGCAAAAGAGAAGACCCCAGTCCGAGGTAAAGCACGCATTCATAAAGGACGAGGTAACTAAACTTCTCAAAATAGGGTCCATTCGGGAGGTGAAATATCCCGAATGGTTAGCCAATGTAGTTGTAGTCCCTAAAAAGGGAACAAACTTAGAATGTGTATAGATTATAAGGATTTAAATAAGGCGTGCCCCAAAGATTCTTTTCCACTGCCTAACATCGATCGCATGATCGATGCCACGGTCGGCCACGAGATCCTTACTTTTCTCGATGCCTATTCCGGGTACAATCAAATCCAAATGAACCCGGAGGACCGAGAAAAGACTTCATTTATCAGCAAGTAAGGAACATACTGTTATAATGTAATGCCCTTTGGGCTAAAAAATGCAGGAGCTACTTACCAATGCCTAGTAAATAAAATGTTCGAAGAACAAATAGGTAAATCAATGAAAGTTTATATTGATGAAATGCTAGTTAAGTCCCTGCGCAGAGGACCATTTGTCTCATTTGCAGGAAACATTCGAGATTTTAAGAAAATACAACATGAAGCTCAACCCCGAGAAATGTGCTTTTGGGGTCGGTTCGGGCAAGTTCCTTGGCTTCATGGTATCGAATCGGGGGATCGAGATCAACCCCGATAAAATCAACGCCATCGAAGAGAACACCGTCGTAGACAGTGTAAAAGCCGTGCAGAGGCTAACTAGGCGGATAACTGCCTTAGGCCAATTTATTTCGAGGTCGTCGGATCGAAGCCACAGATTTTTCTCTCTACTCAAAAAGAAGAACGATTTCGCCTGGACCCCGGAATGCTAATAGGCACTAGAGGAATTGAAGCGATACCTATCGAGCCTACCACTGCTTCACACTCAAAAGGTAGATGAGAAACTCTACTTGTACTTGGTAGTATCAGAAATCGCAGTAAGTGGTGTCCTCATTCGAGAAGATCAAGGTATGCAATTTTCCGTTTATTATGCAAGTCAAACCTTAGGAGAAGCAGAAACTAGATATCAACACTTGGAAAAATTGGCACTCGCACTGATAAGCGCCTCTAGAAAGTTAAGACCATACTTTCAATGTCACCACATATGCGTATTAACTACTTACCCACTTCGTAATATTTTTTACAAGCCCGAACTATCGAGCCGATTGGCCAAATGGGTCGTCAAACTCAGTGGGTACGATATTGAATATCAACCCCGGACGGCCATCAAGTCTCAAAGTTTAGCGGACTTTGTGGCCGATTTCATGCCAACCCTCGTACCCAAAATTGAAAAGGAACTCTTGTTAAAATCAGGTACATCATCGGGGGTATTGAACCTCTTCACAGACGGTGCTTCGAATGTGAAGGGGTCCGGGCTAGGCATCGTTTATGAGGCCGAGTACGAGGCCATGATTGCAGGTCTCGAGCTAGCTAAAATCTTGGGAGCAGAAGTCATTGAAGCCAAGTGTGACTCTTTACTGGTGGTGAACCAAGTAAATAAAACCTTCGAAGTTCGAGAGGATAGAATGCAAAGGTATTTGGACAAACTGTAGGTAACTTTGCACCGTTTTAAGGAATGGACTTTGCAGCATGTACCTCAAAACAGTGAGGCCGATGCACTTGCAAATTTGGGGTCATCGGTCGACGAAGATGAGATCAGCTCGGGGACTGTCGTTCAACTTTCGAGATCTGTGATCAAGGAAGGTCATGCCGAGATAAACTCTACAAGCTTAACCTGGGATTGGAGGAATAAATATATTGAATACCTGAAGAACAGAAAGCTCCCATCGGACCCTAAAGAGTCGAGGGCCCTACGAACCAAAGATGCTCGATTCACATTGGCTGAAGATGGAACATTATACATAAGGACATTCGATGGACCATTGGCAGTATGCCAGAAGTCGATTATGAAAGGATTGACGGAACCCAGTATCAAAGGGTAAGTATACACACTTAAAAACCCTTTCACATGAGTGGTGATGTCCTCCTCGGAGGTAGGAATCACCACCTCTTTATTCTCTCAGTGGCAGTCCTTTTTTACCTGCTAGACATGGCTCGCATCGGCCAGGAACCGAAGAGGGTTTTTCGACTTTAAAGTCGGAAGTAAGTTCACATGGCCCGGGGATGTACTCTTCGATACGTGGCTCCACCGATGTTTTGTAACTAGCCGGCCGCGATGAGGAGGCCTTTTCTTATTGAGGAACGGTCTTTGATATTTTTTCCATTGCTATATGAGGTTTAAGGAAGAACAAGGCAGAATTTGTGTTTTAATAAGAGATTGGCAAACGAAAACCGACAAAGTTGATGAACTTGAAGAGAATAGAAGAGCTTTTGAAGATTAGAAGAAGTTTGAAAGTAAAGTTTGAAAAGATTATGAAGGTGGTCTATTTATAATAGCCACTTTGACGGTTTGGAAGCACTGGTGGCCGACCATCAATCGACGTTAATTAATGACCTTGGGAACTGTGCAGACACGATGCTTCAATCGCTTCTATCGCTTACGTCACGATGGTGACGTCATAATTGATCAAGGTATTAAATCGAAGTCTCAAATTTGTTTCTTCTCGTTACACTCCAAAAAATGAGGGGACTATCTGTATACGGTCGAAATCGGGCATACCCGATTTCGTTGGTAGGGGAGTTGCCTCGAGGGTAACCTCATAATAGATTATGCTCGAGCTCGAAGATAGAACATCACGCCTGGAGATCGAAGTGTTCATTGAGATCGAGGCCGGCAACAATCGAGATCAAGCATGACTGAATTCGAGTAAGGCGTAATAACGGAATGGCGAGATATCAGCAACTGGTCAAAGATCACGGCGGAAATCCCGGAACATATCATATCAAAGCGGTTATTAGTGCCAATCATGGGATCTACTTCCGTTATTAGAGTTGTACCTTATTTAGGATTCCTCTATTATATAAAGAGGGATCCCATTCACTTGTAAAGAGAACAATCATTATTCACTAATAAGAATATACACATACGCTGCTTTATTTATTTTACTTACTGTTCATCGTTGTTTGTTCCATTCTCTATTGTTCTTATTAACTAACCTCGAGACTACCTCGAATCGAGGTCGAGGCATTGTTTGCGGACCGGTTTGATTTATTTTATTGTCCAATTTATCTATTTAATTTATTGTTTATCAATTCGTACTGGTTTAAATCACATATCCTTAAAATCATAATATAAGTTTAATTGTTACTCAATTTTTAGGGTAAACACAAAGCTTGCTGCATTAAACGGCATGAAATATAAGATGCGCGACTTATACCTACTAATATTAATTTCAAAACTACTTACCAAACAAGAGCATTTTTCATTTGGCACCAATCTATTTTTCTTCACTCACTTGTCCAGACATTTTTAGACTCCTATTTTGCAACTACTAAGTCAATCGAGCTTGCTATAGTATCGAGTATCGACCGAGACAATGTCTGGCCATATTTACCAAACCTTTCAATACTATCACTAGTGATCGAGAACATAAGGAAATTATCATTAACTATACAAACCAAAGCTAATTGAATTTAAACAGTAAAAATTACTATCTAAAATTCATAATTATTTTTCCTATATTAGATCATTCAGGCCATAGTACATAGTTTCTGGGAAAATTCACCAAACGCAACGAAAGTGAAATAAAATTCAAAGAACTCACGGCAAGGATCACTGGGAAAGTGGCCCTTGAAAGAGTATCACTGCTTGAAATTTTATTCGAACCATCGATGTCTCAACCAACATATTTTTTACATAACGTTTACGTCAATCAAAAAACTACATATCGTTTACGTCAATCGAAAAACTGTAAAAGTAAAAAATAAAAAGTTGACCAAATCGGCAAAGATCGGAACCAATTAAATTTGTTCTTTAATTCTTTTGTTTAAACATATGATATTTGAAAAATATGGCTAGACTAATCTAGCTTATTTGTGTTGTGTGTGACCCATTTAAGGGAGAAGCGCTCCCTACCAAGAGTTGCCCATGTTTGTAGTAGGCCCATTTGTAATATTTATTTATAAGTCTTTCGGGCCTAGAAAAGAACCGACCCATTATATTTTGCAATAGACTCAATTGTAGACACATACTTCATTTCATTATGTTTCCTCTCTCAGAAATAATATCTCGAAGCTTCTCTCAAAGATCTCATGAACCCTAACCATTACTTTGTAAAATTTCACATAGAAATCAACAATTAACATGGTATCAGAGCATAGATCTTGGTAGATCATCTCTTCCGCTTCCGATCGATGTTACTCTCGGCAGGTTTTGTCGGTGTTTTCGATTTCGACAGTGTTTGCTCAGTTTGGGATCTTCAATAATTTTTCTCATTTGATTTGGGGATTTTCCTTGGGTCTTATCCCTGCTACTCTTCTCCATTTGTTATCTGATTGGGTGACTAAGATTATATCAATTTTGTGGATTGTTTTTCCAAGCTAGGGTTTCGTCGTTGGTCACTGAGTCGCCGGAATACTTCTCACAAGGCTGTTCTCTTTTCGGTAGCAAAAGAGGGGGGTATTTATGTTCCTTTTATCTCCTATATCAATTTGGTTGCTTATATTTCCTGTTAATACGCGTTTTCCAAAATGACGAACGATACTCCTGTAGCTACGTCCTCAGCTACTTCCTCTGTGACATCTCGTGCCATTTTTCACGAGGATGACTACACACATCCATGTCATCCCATATATGTCCAACCATCAGACGTGCTGGGAACCTCTTTGGTTTCTATTCCGTTTGATGGAAGTTGTTATGGTAGTTAGAGGAGAAATGTTTCTGGTTGCTCTCTCCATTCGGAATAAACTTGACTTCATTAATGAAACCTCTGTGAAACCTTCAAGGATGTCCTTTGGCTAGACAATGGCAACGTTGTAATGACCTTGTGGTCTCATGGTTGACTAATTCCCTCTCAAAAGAAATCCCTCGTAGTGTAGAATATTCTGAATTTGCCAAGGATATGTGATGTAAGCTAGAGGAGAGGTATGAGAAGGCTGATAGTGCTAGAGTGTTTGAGCTCAAAAAGGAATTAGCACATATCTCTCACGGATCACTAGACATAGCCTCTTATTTTCACAAAATTAAATAATTCTGGGGTGAGATAGCTTCTTATAAAGTCAGAGTCTGCACTTGTGGGGGTAAGGCTACTGAAGATGAAGAGCAAAAAGTTTATCAGTTTCTTATGGGTTTAAATGACATATACATCCGAAGTTGAAGTAATATTTTAATGATGAAACCTATTCAATCTGTTGGGACTATGTATAGTATTTTGCTGTCTGATGAGAAGCAAAGGCAGGTGTCCTCTGCATCTCAATTCTCTACAAATTCTGCATCATTTAATGTCTGGACTTCCAAGCCTAATTTCACCTCCAAAATTTCCTTTGAGGCTCCCAAGTCATCTACGACATGCAAACATTGCAAGAAGCCTAGGCACACTATAGATAAGTGTGATAAGTTGCATGAGTATCCTCCTAATTTCAAATTCAGCAAAGGGCCTCCCACTCGCAGAATTGATGCACGTGTTGAGGTTGACACTTCTAGTGTTTTTTTTGTGCATTGTGGGTATGATGGTTCTGCTGACAATGACCAGTCTTCTGCTATTCTTGGCCTTACCAAAGATCAATACTCTCAGTTGATGATGTTACTACAACAGTCTTAGATCTCTTCTTCCCCACGTACTCCAAATCTCTTGGGTTGTGCTAACTTTGTTGGTAAGCTACTGACTTATGAGGGTGTATCTTATGGAGCTTGCATGCTATCTAGTGTGAATGGTATTATTTGGATAATAGACTTTGGAGATACTGATCACATGACTTCCATTAAAAGTTTGCATTTTGATATAATCACTCAACCTATTCCCTACCTTGTGTCTTTTTCAAATGGTTATACAGTAAAAGTTACCAATATTAAACACTCCATAACATTTTCTTCCCCTTCCTCGCTCTCTCGGTGTAGTTTAAGCTAACGTGCGCCGACCTCGTCAATTGCAGGAAAGAAGGCACGTGGTCGTCCTAAAAAGCAACAGATCAAGGTTGATGACAAAATCCCCAAGCTTAAGAACATCGAAAGTACCTCGTCTGCAGTCATGGAGTCAATCTCAGGGACTTCCAAAACACAGGTAGGAGGTGGAATACTTACCCATATCCCTTATGTCGGAGCCTCTGCATCTACAAAGCCAACAACAGAAACGAGTAAATCAGAGCCTTATTCCTATGAAAGTAAATTTGAGATTTTAGTGTAGCACCTCCTCCATCTAGGGGTGTTACTATTCCATTGGGCACAGAGCTGGAAGCTAGAAATCAAGCTCCATAATTAGCTGAAGCTACATTGGGGAAGAAGAAAGAAGCTGAGAATCAGTCACCAGCACACATTACTGTTCCATTGCCGGAAAGTACCAGGGAACCAACATGGGTTAGGGTAATTAATGGTAATCGATCAACTGCTAATGGTATGCCTTTGCATTACATTACTCCTGAAGTAGTAGAAGGTAATCGTGTGGCCAAACTTGAGAAATCGGATTTAGAAGCTGAAACTTTAAAATGGAAATGTGCCCTAATCATTTATGTAACTGGGGAAAAGCCAGGGTATAACTATATGCATAGATATATAAACTAGATAGGGAATACAGTCATTATGCCAGAGCTCTATTCTCATTATGATGGTTACTACATCATCAGGTTTCAAACCATGGCTGATATGAAGAACATCCTGTGTGAGGGACCTTACACGGTCAACAATAGGCCCATGATAATGAAACAATAGAGTCCACAGTTTGATTTTGATGCTGAATTTTTAACTGATATCCCCCTTTGGGTTAGATTTCCCAAACTTCCCATGAAATGCTGGAGAGATAGCTCATTAAGTAGAATAGCAAGTACAATATAGATTCCACTGTTTGCAGATGAGTGCACTGCCAAACAAACTAGAATCTCTTATTCCAGAATCCTCATTGAGGTGAATATCACTAAACCTCTTCCTAGCAAGGTCCCTATTATGGATGACTCGGGAAGGATGTTTGATCAGATAGTGGAATATGATTGGAAACCTGAATTATGTGGGAAGTGCTTAAAAATTGGTCATGGCTGTATAAGAGCTCACATGGAGGAGGTTAAACAAGTTCAACAGCCTAAAAGAAATAGGCCACAGCCTGTGAAACAAGTGTGGAAGACTACATGAGTTGTGTTAGCTCTTGCACACAAAGCTAATCAGGGGCAGACAGTGATGCCGAATGAACAAGGGCTTACTACTTGTGCTGATGAGAGAAGAGTAGCAGAACCAATACCTGCAGAAGGTCAGCAATAATCTCTTGACAAAAGGAAGAAAGCAGTTGAAGTAAATGGCATACCTCTAAACTATGCACAAGCAGTTGTATCACCTGGTAAGCAAAGATCTAGTCAACAGACAAATGTAGCAGTGATGACTAATTTGTCACTACCATTTGCAAGTGGTACATCCAAACCTACTTGATATCTTGGTTGGTTTAGAACATTAAAGGTACCAACAAACGTTATAAGCAAAAAGAGTTGGGTACCTATATCAAAGAGAATAATATTAAATTATTTGGTTTAGTAGAAACTAGAGTCAAAAAAGATAAGGCAGATGGCATTTCTAATAGGGTAGTGCCAGGTTGGCAAGCAAGATTTAACTATGAGCATGCTACTAATTGAAGAGTCTGGATATTATGGGATCCTTCCTACTGCGATATAACAGTGATAGATCAGTCTGCTCAAGCTATGCATTGTGATGTTAGAGGAAGGAAGGTTCAAATGAACTGTCTCATGACAGTCATTTAAGGGTTTAACACAATTGAGCTGAGAAAGCCCCTATGGGTGCAATTGCAAAAACTTGCAGCACAGATCACCAAACCTTGGCTCATTTGGGGAGATTTTAATTAAGTGTTAAATATACAAGACAGAATACATGGGAACCCTGTAACTCCTAACGAGACTCAAGACTTCACAGACTGTATGCAATGTTTAAACTTATGTGAATTACCTTGGAAGGGGGAATACGATACATGGTCTAATAAACAACAAGGTGCAGATATAGTTTTCAACAGGATTGATAGAGCTATTGAAAATGATGAATGGATGAATACTTTTGGTCATATGGAGGTGGACTACAAAATGCCTTTTATCTCAGATCATGCACCCATGATGATCACTTTAAGGAAAGCTGAATCCAGTGGCAAGATCCCATTTAAGTTATTTAATGTTTGGGCTGATCATGAAGACTTCTTATCAGTGGTTGAGAGAGTTTGGTAGACACAACTACATCCAGACACCATGAAAGATATCTGGTACAAGTTGAAGGGTCTTAGATCAGAATTGAAGCAACTTAATAATAATGAGTTCAGAGGAGTAACAACTAAGATAGAGCATCTCAGATACAGGCTGCAGGATACTCAAGAGCACCTGAACAGAGACTACTCTGATGCAGTTGCATTAGAGGAGAAAAGGTTACTTGAAGAGCTGGAAAGATGGTCACTAATAGAGGAAAGCATCCTCCTGCAGAAATCTAGATCTAAGTGGATAAAGCTTGGTGATTCTAACACAAAATATTTCAGAGCTGTCATGAAGGAAAGAAGTCATAAAAAGTTATTGTAGAACTTACTAATGCCTTTGGAGATAGACTCACTGACCAGAAGCAGATCCAATAAGAAATAATTGCCTTCTACAAATCCCTTATAGGATCAAGATCAGATCACTTGCCTGCAGTGAACAAAGAGATAAGGAAACTAGGACATATCCTCATACACTCCCAGCAGGTGAGCCTGTGTGCTGAGGTCACTGTCCAAGAAATATTTGAAACCCTGTGTGCAATTGGAGATGATAAAGCACCAGGTGTTTATGGCTATAATGCACTATTTTTCAAAAGAACTTGGACACTTATCAGACCAAAAGTGTGTCATGCAGTGAAGGATTTCTTTCATTCAAGCAAGCTTCTTAGAGCAATTAATTGCACAACTATCATCCTGATTCCTAAGGTTTCTCATCCTACAAGTATCAAGGAGTATAGACCTATTGTGTGTTGCACTGTCCTATACAAATTAATTGCCAAAATTCTTGCAAACAGGCTGCAAAACGTTATTGCTTCAGTTGTGTCAGACACCCAAGCTGGCTTCATTCATGGCGGAAAAGTAGTAGATAATGTTCTACTGACCCATGAGTTAGTCAAAGCTTACTCTAGGAAGAATATTTTTCCAGGATGCCTCATCAAAGTAGATATTCAGAAAGCCTATGATACAGTCGACTGGAGGTACTTGCATCAAGTTTTGCAATGTCTGGGGTTTCAAGTTCAATTTACCAATTGGATCATAGAGTGTGTGTCAACAGTGAATTATACCATTCTCATCAATGGGGAGACAACTAAGCCATTTGATGCAGCTAGAAGGCTTAGGCAAGGAGATCCTATGTCTCCATTCCTCTTTGTCATAGCAATGGAGTATCTGAACAGTAAACTAAAGATACTTAAGCATGAAAAAACTTTCCACTATCATCCTATGTGATCTAGATTGGACCTAACTCATTTAAGCTTTGCTGATGACCTTCTCCTTTTCACAAGAAGAGATACTACTTCTGTTGTCCTATTGCGTCAAAAGTTCAACACTTTTTCAGAAGCTTCTGGGCTTAAAGCAAATCTAGCCAAAAGCTCAATATATTATGGAGGAGTTAGCAATGAACTGAAGTTTGAGATCCAACAAGCTCTAGGGTATAGTCAAGGAGTGTTGCCTTTCAAATATCTGAGCATACCTCTTGATACTAAGAAGTTGTCAATATTGCAATGGAAACCTCTCATTGACAAAATTGTGAGCAGAATTTCTTCATGGACATCAAAGAAATTGTCTTATGTAGGCAGAATACAGCTAGTCCAAACAGTAATCTTTGGCATCCAAGCCTACTGGGCTCAAATCTTTATCATACCTGCTAAAGTCATCAAAGCAATTGAAGCACACTATAGAAGCTATATATGGTCTGGGGTGAATGCAATAACCAAAAAGTCTTTGGTGGCATGGGATAGGATTTGTTCTCCAAGAGCTGTTGGAGGATTGAATATGATTAACTTGGCCATGTGGAACAAAGCTGCTATCACTAATATCTGCTGGGAGTTGGCTAACAAGAAGGACAAGGTATGGATTAGATGGATCCATAACTATTATATCAAAGAGCAGGAGTTTATGCATATGGGAGTACCAAAGCAAGCTTATTGGATGGTTCGAAAGGTGTTTGAGGCAAGGGACAAGTTACACCTTATTAGCAATTTGTCACAAGGCACGGTCATAAAATAGGTGTACCTGCAACTACTAGGTGTATTTCCAAAAGTTCCATGGAAAGGATTGATATGTCAAAACCAAGCAACAACAAAAGCCATCTTCACCATGTGGCTTCAGGTGCAAGGAAGAATGTTAATAGCTGATAGATTGAAGAAATGGGTAATGCAGATAGATGACACTTGCTGTTTTTGTCATCAACAGCCAGAGACGCGATATCATTTGTTTGGTGAATGTGAATATGGTAAATGCCTATGGCACATGATCATGCAATGGTTGCAAATTCAGTACCCTCCTATAGACTCATGGGAAGCAAATCATCAATGGATAGTTATGAAAACTAAGAGCAGATCTTAGCTGGCAAGAGTACTAAAGCTAGTTTATGCAGAGTATATTCATGCACTATGGATTGAGAGAAATTCACGGATCTTTGAGAAGCAAACTACTGCGTGGGAGGTCCTAGCGAGGAGAGCGGCTTGCATATTGTCATGCCCCAAAACCGAGGAGCGCGACCGGTGCTCAACCGAGTGAACTCGACCGAGCAAGCCTGTTAGATTTTATTCTACCCAAAATCATCCACGAATGGAGATAATACATATTTTCATTAATTAGACAAAAAGGTGTTCATGTCTACAATACCAATTCATTACTAATAGTTTCGTCATTTTTAAAGTCTCAAATAGACAAATAATACAACCACAACATAACATAATTTGACTTTCCCAGTACCAATACACAACCCATATTTTGTCTACGGAGCCTCTATAGATAAAGAAGAGTACAATGATAATGCCGGCAACAAGGCCCCCGGCTATACCTCAAACAGAATACACAAAGTACAAAAGATTCATGACCCCGGGATAAAGTGGGGCTCACCAAGTCAGCTGGGAAGAAGGTGTACTGCTATCACTGATCAATATCTCCTGCTGTGGAACCACCTGCATCTATTTAAAGATGTAGCGCCCCCGGCAAAAGAGACGTTAGTACCGTCGAATAGCACTAGTATGTATAACTAAACACCCTCTCAATAGAATGACAAATAATACAAACAAGATTATCATAATATCAATGAAAGCCTTAATAAACATCAAACATCAATTTAGGATCAAGACACTATTCAAATAAATTTCCATATCTCACATTGGGAGGTTTTTAGTAGCGACATTCCATTGTTCACAATACTATTATTCACATTACCAATACCATCGTACTCTTAGCACGGAGTCCGATCACGACCCGATAGGCCAGGCTATCTCATTAGAGACATCAACCACAATTACTTTTAGGATCAGTACCACCGTCTTTAACACGGAGTCTGATCACGACCATTAGGGACATCGACCACAATCACAATTTCAATTACAATTTCCAGCACAATCACCACTATGTGTGCGGCATGGTGTCTGATCACGACCCGATCGACTAGGTTGTCTTATTCGAGACATCAACCTTTTTGTATCAATCATCGCATTTTATATTACTTTCACATCTTTTCATTTCATTGGCACTAATGGCCATAATTATAAGATCATTCTTGGCACGTTGGCCATGTTTAGTATTTCATGCTCACCTTTTCAATTTCAACTATTATTATCATCATCAACAACAAATACAATTCAAATCAAGGTGTGTAGTACACATGTGAGAAATTTAGAGTCTAAGGCACATAGAGATATTTCACAAAATTTGGCATAATAGCCTTCGTTTGAACTTGACTTGAAGTCGAAACATTATTAATGCACAGCCCATATTTTAACACATCCTCAATTGATAACATAACATGAAAATAGCATTTGGGGGTACTTGTTGAACATACATCTTTCAACCCAATCTTACTCAGAATAGCCAATTTTATAATGAACCACTCGGGACTTACATAATTCACATGAATATCGTAGGATCCAATTCTAGGAGAAGAGTTTAGCAACATACCTCAATTGAGCTTCCTTCAACTCTAAAATATTCCGAAATTCTTAGCAACTTCAATCTATTGTAGAAATATAACAAATTGAATCAAAATTAGGAAGATAATTATGGTTCTAGCTCATTTGATCATTTTATCAAATACTGGTTTAATGCGACTAATAGACCACGTCGTGCTCAATCAAATAATGGACACTGACTATAATTTGGATTGTCTCCCCGGCTCAATGGAAAGACAACCTCGTTCTACACTTCATCAAGACGAAAATCATGCCTTGTCTATTCCTCCAAATACCATTTGCCTTTTCCTCAGCCGACCAGCAAAACAACAAATTCAACCGGAGATACCCTTTAGCTAGCACATGCTAAAAAGAACAAGTAAATACCCATCTCGTGCTTGACTCTATCTGTAAGACAGGTGTATGCAACCACTTAGTGAGGAGACAAGACCAGAGAGAAGAAATTCTCGTGAAAAAGATATAAGACTCAAACTTTGCATTAAGGTTTCAAGGTCATTTTATGGAGGATTCTATCATCCCACAACCCAATCTTTACCATTTTTAACTCAACAATATTCTTACACCCTTTGATAACACATGCATGTAAAATAAATAATTCTCATACCCAAAAATTATCTTGCTAATTATCCACTTCTACATAAAATTCAAAATTGAGGGTTAGGGTGTAGAATCTTACCTCTAGGATGAAGACCTAGTGAGTTTCCCTTCTTAATCTTCCAAAACTTGAGGAAGAATTGAAGAATAATTATTGAAGAACACCTTCTCACTCTAGGGCACTCTCTCTCACTGTAAAATGTCAGATTATAGCTCAAAAATGGCCCAAAGTGTGTATTTAACGAAATAGGGTCGGGTTTTAAAAATCCAAAAATGGAGCTCCGGAACGGTTCTGCGGTCGCATATGCGACCGCATATCGATTGCATAATTGCTGACAAAAATAATCAAAAATTTATCTGTGTATGCGGTCACTATGCGGTCAGCATACTGTTATGCGATCGCATAATGCACCGCATAATAGTTATGCGGTCCCATAGTCGACCGCATAGCTGCTTCCAGAATGGCCCTCTCCTGCTCACTTCTGCGGCCATTATACGGCCCGCAGAGTGATTATTCGGTCGCATAATGGACCGCATAAATGCACCTTTTCACCAAAAAAATTTCTTTACTTTCCGATGCATTGTTCAACCCAAAAAGTCTGAGCCGCGGCTCGCAATCTCGCCGCAAAGAATTTTTATAATCCTCAAACACGTAAGCCTAGTCCGGAATCATGAAACATTATTTTCTTTACAAATTTTACCGGGCTTTACACTTAAGTACTTCGAAATTTTTTGGAGTTTTACACATATGCAACTTCAGAGCTGAAGGCTATATGCTTGTGTTGCTCAGCAATTGTTAATATTAGTAACTAGAATGTGTTTAGCAAGGCATAGAAATGTAGAGTGTTTTGTTGGATAATTTTTTAATATTGTAGAGCGGACTGAGATGGTATACTCAGATTTGTAAATGTTACATTGGTGATTAATGTAAAAAGTTTAATTACCAAAGAAAAAAAGTTACCAATGTTGGCTCTTTAGCTTTATTTCCTGACTTAGTCCTTCACGATGTCCTTTAAATTCCTAGCTTCAAACACAATCTCATATATGTGCACAAGGTCTTGTCTCATTGTGATGATGTTGTACAATTTACCAAGATTTCTTGTACTTTACAGTGCCCTTCAGTGAAAAAGCCAGTGGTACTTGGTAGATTGGATAATGGACTATACAAGTTATTTGAACATGCCACTTCTCCATCCTGTCAATATGTTGTTGATTCTTTTTCTTTTAATTCTTGTTCTGTCCCTGCAGTTTCTACTAGTGTTGATGTTGAGAATTCCCTTGTAAATACCATTGATAAATCTAATAAGATGAGTAAATATGAAATTGTTTGGCATTACAGGCTTAGGCATATTCCTTTTTTCTAAAATGAAACTTATTTCTGGACTTACTTGCAATTTATCTTCTAAGCAACCTTTTACATGTCCAATTTATCATCTGACAAGACAAACTAGGTTGCCCTTCCCTGATAGCTCTGTTCAATCCACTCATCCCTTTCAACTCATCCATATAGACAATTGAGGCCCTTATCTAATACCCATATATACTGGGTCCAAGTATTTCTTAACCATAGTTGATGATTATACCAGGGCAACTTAGACACATTTAATGGGGGCAAAGAGCAATGCTTTTGACCCGTTAAAAGCTTTCATTGCCATGGCTGAAACACAGTTCAGGCTAAGATAAAGACTATGAGAAGTGATAATGCCTGGGAGTTGGGTTCCAGTTCTTCTGGTTCTCTTTTCTTTTCTGAGAAAGGTATAGTGCATCATACCTCAAGTTCTCATATCCCACAACAGAATGGTGTGGTGGAGAGAAAATATAAACACTTGTTGCAGACTGCTAGGGTTCTTTTGTTTCAGTCCCATTTCCCCATTAGGTTCTGGGGTGATTGTCTTCTCACTGCCACCTACCTCATTAGTAGATTCCCTTCTCCTCTTCTTCATCATAAGAGTCCCTATGAATTGTTGTTTGGGAAAGCTCCTCTCTACTCTCATCTCAAGGTCTTTGGTTGCCTTTGTTATTTTGTTGTGCCTAAATCCCACAGGGATAGGTTTCATCCTAGGTACATTCCTTGTGTGTTTGTGGGATATCATTTTGGCAAAAAAAAGGTTATAAGCTTTATAATCTAGCCACTAGAAACTGTTTTCTATCTGGAGATGTGATTTTTCATGAACATATTTTTCCCTTTTCTGAATCTTCTGTTGATTCCTCCCATAATCTTTATGTCTTTCTCCTACCTATTTTGATGATTGCCAGTTTCGTCCTTCTTATCCCCCTGCCCCTGTTTCTTCTCCTAAGTTTGCCCATTCTTCTCTTGTTTCTTCTTCTATTCATGCTTCCTCTCCTTTTCTTTATTCTCCTAGTTCCAGCTCTGCCTCTGTTCCTATTTTGTCCTCTCCACTTAAACTAAAATGATCTAGCAGACCTCATAATGCTCCTGGATACCTTCAGGACTATGACAGCACCACTCGTCCTCCTTCTTTAGGCTATGAGTCTGCACCCTACAATGCAACTACTAATCAGCTACATATTCCTAAGCCTTACGCTTACTCTCAAGCAGTAGTTGTCCCTGAGTGGCAGGATGCCATGAGAAAGGAGTTTGAGGCTTTGGAGGCTATTAGAACTATATTGTTTAACTACCCCTTGGCAAGAAGCCTATAGGTTGCAAATGGGTATATAAAGTCAACTACAAAGTTGATGGGAGTTTGAAAAGGTAAAAGGCAAGGCTAGTTGTTAAGGGTGATACTTAGGTTGAAGGGGTTGATTTCCATGAAACTTTTTCTCTTGTTGTCAAAATATCTACTTCAAAGTCTTTAATTGTTGTAGCTATTAAACAACACTGGCCTCTGTTTCAACTTGATGTTAATAATGCTTTCTTATATGGTGATCTCGATGAATAGGTCTTTATGAGGTTGCCTCATGTTCTGTATGTTCCTTCCTCTTCCTCTTCTGCTCATTTGGTCTGCAAGCTTCTTAAGTCCCTGTATGGTTTGAGGCATGCATCCAAATAATAGTATGTTAAGTTGTCTCAAGCACTATGCTCTAGAGGATATTCTCACTCTTTAAATGATTACTTCTTATTCATTAGGGGTTCTGGGAGTTCTTTGGTGATTTTAGCTGTTTATGTGGATGATATCATATAGACTGGGACTGACGAGCGTAAAACACACACTTAAATTATGCTCGCTAGTCAAACATAGTATAGTATAATATCGTACCCACAGGGATTGGAGTTAAACAGTATTTTTGTAGTTTCTAGCTTGATTACTATCCAGGAGAATCAGTAATTGAGATTTATATGATTAACAACTAAAATCAACTAAGAATCTAAAGCTATTGACTAATGACTATCGCAACAAAGGTAAGCAAATAAGGTTATCAATGAGAGAAGATAGGGTTTTGATAGGATATGTGCAAAATAATTATTCGGGATCTAACTCTGGATAATTCACTTCTAATATTCAAGCGAGTCTCTCGAATTCACTCAATTATTAGTTCAAATGTTTAGTAAAATCTCCTCTCTCGATTAAGTCTCAACCTCACAAGATGAACCAATTTAAGCTCTGTGAAGATATGCAAGAATTCGAAGTGGATTGATCTTTAGGAGAACCTCTTTTGATTATCCTCCTAACTAGGTTTAATCAATGATTCAACTAGCCTCTTTCGATTACTTAGAAGAATCTATGAACTTAACCAACAATATAATGAAAAGATATCACAAGTTATGTCTCTCTCGATTACATGAACAAGTGAATATAGATGCAATAGTTAAATCATCTAAAAATGATTCAATACATAACACTAGAGTTATAATTTACAAACAATCATCAATACACTAAATCCATCAAACCCTAAAGGGAACTACTCCATAGATATGGAGCAATTCATCACAAATATGTTTAAAATAAAGGAAAACATAAAAGCGATCCAAACTCCGGTCTTGAGTGAGGATTGAATGATGAAATCTTTGTGATTTTGCTTCTCCAACTCCTCCTTAGCCTCCCTAGGTCTCCAATATGTCAAAAGTCCCAAGAACAATGTTTTTCCATGTATTTATACTAAGTAGGGTCGGGCCCAGACGAAACCACCTTCTCCTAGCCGAAATAGGATTTTCACTCTTTAAAAATTGCACAGGCGTGCCGCATGGGGCGATGAACCATGCGGGGCATTAGTGGGGAAATCCAGAGAGTTGAAATCTGTCAGGCAATAGAAAAATGCACAATCGTGGCACCCCACGCGCCGCGGTAGTTTGTATTTCTCAAAGTATGGATTATTTTGTCCATTTTGACATCCAGATGTGGTTTTCAACCCCCGAACGCGATCTCGGCTTAATCCTTTGGGATTTTACTCAGACTTCAAAGCTCAGAATAGCTAGAATTCATTCCATACATCTACATAGCTCGAAATCACTCCTACAAGGCATAAAACACACAATAAGTACAAAACACTAGCGATTGAAGCTCAACCATAATAAAAATACAGTAAATTAGAGTGCAATAAGCGATTAAAACACAAGATTATAGCCTATCATCAACACCCCACACTTAAACCATTGCTCGTCCTCAAGCAATTAAACTACACTTCACATAGACACGACCTTTTTCAACAACTCTCATAACTCATCATACCAAGAATATTTAAAATAGATTAAGCACTCTAACGTAACATCTTCGCCTCAAGATTTGATTCAAAAGCACCACACATTTTTATAACCCGCTCACTTACTCTAACATAGAGGTCAATGACATTACCTTTCCTTCGTGAATCAAGTGCCCTCACACAACAATAGAGAGTAGTTCCACACACAATAAAATTTAAGAATAGTCAGGAACTCAAGATAGAAAGAATTCACTCACTCTCAGAAACAACATTCATATGCCACAAAAGACGTATCATAAGCTTGCCCGTAGTGTACTACTCTACTAATTGAACTCATTCAATTAAGGATCAAGTAGGACTTTCATTGGTTGTAATGTAGGCTACGGGATGGGTAAGAAACATTTAGATATAAGAGTGACTACACCTCCCTAAGCACTTTAATACATACAATTCACTGTTCAAATCCCCACACTTACGTCAAACAAAACTCCACCTTCACATTAATATACATTAAGGCCCCATAAATTTTGTCCAAGAAATTTAAGGTTTCGTGGTGCCGAGGTAGGCTAATGGGTTTGAGGATTGTAGAAAACGAGCCACAGTACGGACTTTTTGGGTAGAAGAATGCATTAAAGTGTTGATGAGAATTTTTGGCAGAAGAAGGCGATTCAACGGTCAATTTCGCGAGCGCAGAACGGTTCCGCGGATCGCATAAGCATCACAAAGTGGAGCAGAGAATGGGAAAATTTGGAAAAACAGTTCTGCTGGCCGCATAATCATTTTGTTAGCCGTAGAAAAATTCTGCTGCCCACATAATCATTCTGCTGGCCACATAATCAATTCTGCTGCCCATAAAACCATTCTGCTGCCCACATAACGATTCTGCTACCACATAATTGACTTCGGGAGTCATTTTTGGAAAATTTCTTATCCAACCGTATTTTGATATAAGGCCTTAGGGGGTCATTTTACAAGGTAAAAATTCAATTTTTTAGAGAGAGGGGGGAGCTATTTTAGATAGAGTAGGAGAAGACCTAGTATGCTAATCATCCATTATTACCCCAATCTTCAAGAATCAAGGAAGCCAATCACAAGATCTTCATCTAAGAGGAAAGATTCTACTCTCAAGCCCTAAATTTCGGGATTTGGACTAAAAGTAGGTCATGAGAAGTATGATTCTTAGGTGTGGGAGGTACTCTTTGTGCATGAATGTACCCATAAAGGTGGTAGGGAGGTTGTCGAACTAAATTGGGCGAATGATTTGTTGTGGGTTCAAAGGATTCTACTATGGAAATCTTGTAGTGTAATTTGCACTCCTAGTGCTTGATGAAATGCTTAAATGAGGTGAACCCATGAATATCTTCCTAATTATGGTTCACTTTTATTATATTTCTAAATAGATTAAAGTTGCTAGGATTTTCGGAACATTGTAGTAATGTAAGGAAAGCTCAAGAAAGGTATGTTGACTAAACTTCTTTCTTAAAATTGAATCCCACGATGTTCTTGTAAGTCCCGAATTATTTATTATAAATTGACTATTTTGAATAAGCTTTGTGCCGAAAGAGATATGTTCAATATGTGTTCTGAATGCTCTTATCATATTATGATATCATATGAGAATGTGTTCAAGTATGGGATGTGTGTTAAGATGTTATGACATCAAGTCGTGTTTCGAATGAAGGCTATTATGCCAAATTATGTAAGAAATCTCGACGTGTTTAAGACTCTTAATTACTCATGTGTGTAATGAAAGCCGTGATTAGAGATGCTTTGTTGTTAATAATCTATAAAAATGCTTAAAAGTTAAAGGAGTGAGTTGGGGATATAAAGTGTGGCCATCATGCCAAGAATGAAAGTTATACTTGTGGCCAATAGTGCCAATGAAATGAAATGATGTGTGAAAGATTATGAAATGAGCCTTGATTCAATTGTTCCAAATTGACTCCGAAAATAGAATTGTCCAAAAGCCCATGTACTCAAGTCATGTCCAAATGTGGTTGTTCTAACTAATGCTATGCTTGGTAGGTATTTCCAATATGTTTTGAGTTCTTACATATTATTCTTGAGTTGAAATTCTGTATTGCCCTTTTGGGGAAAGGCATTTCAAGAATACTCTATATGTTGATGTTTACGATGATAATCCTTGAAAGTAAAGAATTGAAAGTGTGGAATATGATATGTGGTCACAGTGCCATGAATGAAGAATAATGTGTATGGCCACGGGAGCCAATGAAATAATGATATTGTAAGTAGTTGAAAGTACCTTGTTAGGCGGTTGGTGGAACAGTACAGAGATAGGAAGAAGGACCTGCACATGGTTTTTATTGACCTAGAGAAAGCATATGACAAGGTTCCTAGAGAAATTCTCTGGAGATGTTTGGAGTCAAAAGGTGTGTCGGTTCCTTACATTATGGTGATTAAGGACATGTATGATGGGTCTAAGACTCGGGTAAGGATAGTAGGAGGTGACTCTGAGTATTTTTCGGTTGTTATGGGGTTACACCAAGGCTCTGCGCTCAGTCCGTTCTTATTCGCCCTGGTGTTGGATGCGTTAACACACCATATTCAAGGGGAGGTGCCATGGTGCATGCTATTCACCGATGACATAGTTCTGATTGATAAAACGCGAGCCGGTGTTAACGAGAGGCTGGAGGTTTGGAGACATGCTCTTGAGTCTAAGGGTTTCAAGCTGAGTAGGACGAAAATGAAATACCTGGAGTGTAAGTTCAGCGCTGAACCAGGGGAAGTGGGCATGGATGTGAGGCTTTACTCACAGGTCATCCCAAGTAGAGGCAGCTTCAAGTACCTTAGGTCGGTTATCCAGGGGGGAGGAGAGATCGACGAGGATGTCACACACCATATTGGGGTAGGATGGATGAAGTAGAGGTTAGCATCTGGAGTCTTGTGTGACAAGAGAGTGCCACTGATACTCAAAGGTAAGTTCTATAAGGCGGTGGTTAGACCGGCCATGATGTACGGGGCTGAGTGTTGGCCTGTTAAGAACTCACATATCCAGAAAATGAAAGTAGCAAAAATAAGGATATTGAGGTGGATGTGCGGGCATACTAGGATGGATAAGATTAGGAATGATGATATTCAGGAGAAGGTGCGCGTGGTTCCCATTGATGACAAGATGCGGGAATCGAGGCTTTGATGGTTTGGGCATGTACAGAGGAGGAGCCTAGATGCCCCGGTAAGGAGGTGTGAGCAGCTGGTTGTGGAGGGCACGAGAAGTGGTAGAGGGCGGCCGAAGAAGTATTGGGTAGAGGTGATCAGGCAGAACATGGTGAGGCTTCAGATTTCCGAGGACATGGCACTTGATAGGAAGATGTGGAGGTCGAGTATTAGGGTTGTAGGTTAGGAGGTAGTTGAGTCTTGCCTTACTTCGTACCGTTGTGAGACTAGTCTGGTAGGGTTTTTGTCTAAGCTAGCTAGTGGCAATGGCGTGTCTTACTATTTGCATTTCAGTGCCGTACCTATTTACTAGCTATCGCTTTTGCTTTGCATCTTTCTTCTGGATTTCATGTTGTTCCTATTTTTCCTATAATTTCTGTGGTGATACTGATATTGTCTCCTTTTGTCTTTTTGTCATCTTGAGCCGAGGGTCTTTCGAAAATAGCCTTTCTACCTCTTCGGGGTAGGGGTAAGGTGTACGTACACACTACCCTCCCCAGACCCCACTAGTGGAATTTTACTGGGTTGTTGTTGTTGTTGTTAAGTAGTTGAAAGTACTACTGAAGTGATATATAGTGTGAAAGGTTATGAGATGTACGTATTCGTACTTATGTTTCCAATGTGTTATAAGCTCCTACAACCTCATGAGGAGAGGCTATAGTGCTCCTCAATGTTTTAAATGCTCTTAATGTCCTATGATCACCCATGTCAAGTACAGGTAAGTGATAGTATGAACATGAAATGCGGCCGTTTTCCAAAATGAAAATTATGAGGCGTTGTATGTCCCAATGGTTTCAATCATAGTATGTTTGCTTCTAAAATAATAAATGCAAATGACTTCGATGTTAAGTCCCCAAGAATCATGAACTTATCTAATGACCTTAAGTTGACAAGGGGGTATATAATGAGGTGAAAGAGAGATGTCCTATGCTAAATGATGATAAATCTTATGAAAACGAATTTAGGCCATGTGCCATTGAAATTGTCTTATTGATTCACCATACATGTGCTAATGTAATGAACTATGTTTCTCCATGATGAGCATGAACATGAATTGTCCCAATGATCCGGGAACTTACGACCTTAAAAGTAGTGTTAATCGTGTCACTTTGAGTTTATATATGGTTTTGTGCATAATGATATGTTTTGAACCCTATGGATGGGCTATGAAACATATAGGTGTATTGTGTATGAAATGTATAGGTGTATTATGTATGGAATCCTATGGACGGTTTATGATGAAACGCATAGGTGTATTGTGTATGGAATCCTATGGACGGTCTAAGAAACACATAGGTGTATTGTGTATGGAATCCTATGGACGGTCTATGAAACACATAGGTGTATTGTGTATGAAATGTATAGGTGTACGGTATGAATACATACTATGGACGGTCTATGAGACGCATAGGTGCATAATATGATATGTTAACACTATGGATGGTTTTTGAGACGCATAGGTGTATAATATGATATGTGAACACTAAGGACGGTCTATGAAATGTATAGGTGTAAAATAAGAGAGGGATATGGACGGGTTTACTCGGTTGAGCGCCGGCCATGCTCCCCAAGTTCGGGGAGTGACAAACTTAGTATCGGAGCACGGTTTAAGAGTCTTAAGGTGTCATGGAGTTGGGTCAGTAGAGTCCCTCTTATCGGTGTGTTGCCGACCACACTTATAATAGGGAGACTAAAAAGACATTTAGGAAATGTTACTCTTATTCTATCCTCGATCTTGCGTTAAGGTTCCGAGTTAGTCTCGGAGTTCCCTTGTTAATATCAAGGAATGTTTGCATATCGTGCTACGAAATGAGAAAGGCCTAAGGATTAAAGGAATGATGCACATAATAGGCATAATGTGTGAGGTGCCCAATTGTCCTTGTAATGGATGAAGGAAAAGTCAAGGATACGACCAAGGTAAGCAAGGTCAAAGAGTTAGCCTCGAGAGTTATGGTTGATGTTGTTTTCATGTATATGGTGCAATGTGGTGTTATCTATTTGTTGTCAGGATCGATTTCTAGGATTCACTGACAGGTGGATAGGCCAAGTTACAGGGGAAACTCTGCCGAATTCTTTGGAAATTTATGGAGTTACTAAAATTGGGAACTTTTGGTGTATGAATGAGGATTTAAGTCACATTGAGTGTATATAGTGGATTCTAACCCTCATTCGAGGATGAATGATCTTAAGTGGGGGAGAATGTAGCGACCCGACTTGTTGTTTTGAACATTTACGCTCCTTTCAACTATTTGAAGTCTTGAGTAGCTTCATATGATGTATTATGACCAAGTTTGAGTTTTTTGTATTCGACCTCGGATCAGAGTTTTGATGATTCCGTTAGGTCCAGATGGTGATTTTGGACTCTGGTGTATGCCCAGAATTTAATTTGGATATTTCTAGGATGTTTCGACGTCGTTTCTTCAAGTATAAGTGGTATCAAATTAAACAAATGAGCTCCAAGTTCAGTTTTGATTGAAGCATTAGATCCGTATGGTAATTACGGTGCCATAGCAAAAAGAATCATCGAATTCGGACATCGTATATGAGAGTCATGCCCATTTCCGGGCGAAGTAGAAAAGATTTCACATCGCCAGTGCCCAGGGTGGCGTGGGGCACTAGCCCTAGCACTGGAATCTTGAGGTTCTGGAAACTGGGCCACGGGTAGCGCCCCACGCTACCTGTGGCGCTCAAAATGTTATATGCTCATTTTGGGATTCATTTTTCCCCATTCCTCTTGGCCAAATTTTGGGGTTTTCCTCCACTCTCTCAAGACCTCCAAATCCCCCCATCTTCAGGGTGAGTAATCCCTACTAATTTGGTGTTTCATTCCATCGATTACACCCTAAAACTAACTGAATCCTCCATAAAATACATAGATCTTCAAGAACTCAAAGGAGGATTTTGCAAGATTTCTTACAAAAGGTAATCCTACACCCTTAGACTTACATGTATGGATATATTGTGGGAATATGAGTATGAATTAATCATTGAAACTTATGGTATGGTAATTGGAAGCCATAAGTTCCCTGTTTAAATACATAACTATTGTAGAGATTGAAAGGTAATTATTTGATGGAATTTTGTTGGTTGAGTGTAGATGGATGGTCATGTATGTGATGTTGGAAGTTATGAATTATTTAAGAATGATGGTGGGATAAATATTTGGTAAATGGTAGTAGTTGGATGAACTAATTCTATGGTTAAGAGATGTAGAGATTCATGCCTATTAGGTGTTTGATAAAGTGCCTAAATGGCCTAAATTATGAAATTTGTTACTAATATTGGTCCCATTGGATGTTGTTATTATAGATTAAAGTTGCTTAGTGTAGGAGGATCGTTGTACTATCATTAAGGGACAAATTTGAGGTATGTTGGCTAAACTTCTCTCTTAGAATTGAATCCCACGATGTTCTTGTAAGTCCCGAGTTATTCATTATAAATTGACTATTCCGAATAAGCTTTGTGCTGAAAAAGATATGTTCAATATGTGTTCCGAATGCTCTTATCATGTTATGTTATCCTTCGAAAATGTGTTCAAAATATGGGTTGTGTATTAAAATGTTATGGCTTTGAGTCGTGTTTCAAATGAATGTTATGATGCCAAATTGTGTGAGAAAAACTAGATGTGCTTAAGACTCTTAATTGTTCATATGTGTACCTGAGGTCTTGATTAGAAATGCCTTGTTGTTGATAACCCATAAAGATGATGGAAAGTGAAAGAAGTGGGTTGGAGATGTAAAGTGTGGCTACCGTGCCAATAATGAAATTTATATTTGTAGCCAATGGTGCCAATGAAATGATATGATGCGAGAACGGTTATGAAATGAGCCTTGATTCAACTGCTCCAAATTGACTTCGAAAATAGATTTGCCTAAAAGCTTATGTGCTCAAGTCATGCCCAAAGGTGGTTGTTTTAATTAATGCTATGCTTTGTAAGTATTTCCAATGTGATTTGAGCTCTTACATAATCATGAGTTGAAATTGTCTGTTTCCCTTTTGGGGAAAAGTATTTCAAGAATAAATGGTGTGTTACTCGTTTATGATTTTAACTTGCATTTCGATTGCCAATCATTTTACTCCACTTCTTGGAAAGAAATCTATTATGATTAAAGCCTTCATTACTAATGAACCTAAAGTTGTGATTTCCGGAATATTCTATATGTTGATATTCATGATGATAATTCATGAAAGGAAAGATATGAAAGTGTGGAATATGAAATACGACCATTGTGCCATGAAAGAAGAATCATATGTATGGCCAAGAGAGCCAATGAAATAATGATATTGTAAGTGGTTGAAAGTACGAATGAAGTGATATGGTGTGAAAGGTTATGAGATGAACGTATTTGTACTTTTGTTTCCAATGTGTTATAAGCTCCTACGTTCTCATGAGTAAAGGCTATGGTGTTCCTAAATGTTTTAAATGCTCTTAATGTTCTATGATCACCCATGGCAAGTACAAGTAAGTGATAGTATGAACATGAAATGTGGCCGCTTGCCAAGCTGAGAATTATGAGTCATTGTATGTTTCAATGGTTTCAATCATTGTATGTATGCTTCTAAAATAATATATTCAAATGAATTTGATGTTAAGTCCCCAAGAATCATGAACTTAGCTAATGACCTTAAGCTGACAGGAGGGTATATAATGAGGTGAAAGAGAGATGCCCTATGCTAAATGATGATAAATCTTATGAAAATGAATTTGGGCCATATGCCATTGAAATTGACTTATTAATTCACCATAGATGTGCTAATGTAATGAGCTATGTTTCTCCATAATGAGCATGAACATGAAGTGTCCCAATGATCCGGGAACTTACGGCCTTAAAAGTAGTTTTAATCATGTCGCTTTGAGTTTATATATAGATTTGTGCATAATGATATGTTATGAACCCTACGGATGGGCCATGAAATGCATAGGTGTATTGTGTATGAAATGTATAGGTGTACGGTATGAATAAACACTATGGATGGTCTATGAGACGCATAGGTGTATAATATGATATGTAAACACTATGGACGGTCTATGAGACGTATACGTGTGTAATATGATATGTGAACACTATGGACGGTCTATGAGACGCATAGGTGTATAATATGATATGTGAACACTATGGACGGTCTATGAAATGTATAGGTGTAAAATAAGAGAGGGATATGGACGGTCTAGTGAGACGCATTGTTAACGCAGACAATAGGTGCCACTTTTATTGCCCTTGTTCGTACATGTTATTTCAATTGAATTATATTATGTATTCCACATATAGTTCATATGGATCAATTGATCCCAAAGGAATTTCAGAATGGTGTAAGTATAATAAGTCTTGAAATTTGATTCTTTGGGAAGTTTCGTAGTTTCTTGATGTACTTTATTTGCCTCTTTTTTGAGTTGCCGTATTTTCATATGTTGTTTTGTCTGCCTTACATACGAGTACTATTCCATATGTACTCGCGTCCTTTTTGCTGGGGGCGCTGTATCTTTTAATGGATGCATGTATACTTCTACAAGATGATATGGATCTTTGATAATGATCTTCTTCACTACTCAACTTATGGTGAGCCCGCTATATTTTCAGTGGGTATTCGAGTCTAGTTTGTTTTATGTACTTAGGTATCTATTGTCATAGAAGCTCCATGTACACAGTGGGTCGTATAATTAAAGATTTGATTTTTGTCATGTATTTTTGTTCACAGTATGTATGAGGCTACGCACCCATCATGACAAAGATTGTAGGCATTGAGACAAATGTATTCAATTTAAAAGTCATGATCTAATGATGTTTTGATAAATCATGAATGAGTTATGATGAGATATTGATGTAAAGTAGGCTTGCTCGACTGGGTTTACTCGGTTGAGCGTCGGTCATGCTCCCCAAGTTTGGGGCGTGACAGATGTAAAGTAGGCTAGCTCGACCGGGTTTACTCGGTTGAGCGCCGATCATGCTCCCCAAGTTCGGGGCATGACAGCATATAACTGGCTCAACAAAGAAATGCCTAAATCACTTCCAAGACTGAATAAAACTACTATTTCGCTTTGTAAACACACTAGGCATGTTCTAGACATCAAATGCAATGCACAGAATAACACAAAACCTCACACACACGGCACATAACTCACTCAGGATTGGATTATCAAGACACTCTAGTCAAAGCAGTTAAGCAAAGTTAAGATCATACACTTTAAGGTACTTATACAAGAGCCACAAATAAAGCCTAAGTGTCACAACTAAAGTACTCACTATTCTCAAGGTATAATAAAGTCAAGATATATTGCTTTTAATTCAAATCATAGCACATGGTTTCCTACTCCTAAAAAAAAACTAACTACACCTGGTCCAAATAAAACCCTTGGAAAAGAATCGCGGCACAAAGAAAAACAAAGAGGGAATTATTACACTACCTAACAAAAGAGAATCTTTTTGTCTTTTTATTTTGTCCTTAATCCCTCAAGAAACCCGTCAAATGATATCCATCGTCGGGACAAATCGATTATTTTTTAATTTTTATGGTTTTTTTTCAAATAGTTTTTTTCAAACTAAAACTAACAAAACTAACACATATACGAACAAAATACAACATAGCCCCCACCCCACACTTTAAGTTGTGGAATGTCCCCATGACACATAATAAAAAAGCATAAGGTAAAGAAAACTTCCCTGAATATCTAGTCGGGATCTGAGTCGAAGTCGGGATCCATTCCTCGCCTTCGAACTAATGCGCACATCCATGCAGACAACTTCTTCTCTGTCTTATTGGGGTGCATCCCACACTTATCTTTCTCATTCGTCGTAGCCTTCTCTTTTAAGCCCTTCACTTTCCACTCAACATTTGCAGCTGACTTCTCCTTTTTCACCCTCGTTTCTACATTCATCTCGAAAGTTACAGTCTCTTCACCCACTCTAAGCATGAGCTTTCTCTCGTGTATATATAATATTGCTCTACCCGTTGCTAAGAATGGCCTTCCTAAGATGAGGGGGGCTCCTTGTTCTTCTCCATATTCACTACTATAAAATCTATGGGAAATACGAACTTATCTACCCGAACTAAGACATCTTCCACTATCCCCTCGGGTATCAGAGACGTTTGGTCTGCCAGCTGCGAAGATATTAGCACTGACCTTATCTCTCCAATTTCCTGTAAATAGATAGAGGCATTAAGTTAATTGAGGCACTAAAATCACATGAAGATTTATCAAAATTAATAGAGACTAAAGAGCAAGGTATAGTAAAACTCCCTGGATCTCCACACTTTTGTGGGAGTTTGTTTTGCAATATCGCACTGCAATGCTCTGTGAGCTTAACCACTGAGGTCTCTTCTATCTTCCTCTTCTTTGTCAGGATCTCCTTCAAAAATTTGGCATAGACAGGCATCTATAAGAGCACTTCTGTGAATGGCAAATTTACATGAACATGTTTTAACACATCCAAAAATCTCGCAAACTGCTTGTCCAACTTTTCTCTACAGAGCTTTTGAGGGAAAGGTAGAGAAGGCATATGCTCGCTCTCATTAGATTCATCCCTTCTCGAAGTTTCCTCCTTTTTCTTTTTGCCAGCTCCCTTCTTGCCTTTCTTTTTCTTATCAATATCATTCTTCAGCTGCTCCCCACTTTCTTTTGCAATTATCACATCTTTTTGGATTGGAGTGGGATCTTTCAACACTTTCCCACTTCTCAAGGTCACAACATTCATCCTTTCTTTGGGATTTATCTCAGTATCAGCTGGCAGAGTACCTGGGACTCTCTCAGATAATATTGTTGCAATCTGTCTCACTTGTCTCTCCAAGTTTCGAAAACCAGTGCCCAATTCTTTGATAGCTGCCACGTGAGCGTCCAACCTCTCATCTGTCTTGATAATGAAGGCCTTCATTAGATTTTCTAAACAAGGCTGATTGGACTGTTTAGGCTGAAACTGTTGCCTCTGCTGATTTTGGAAGACTGGAGCTCCTTGTCCCTGAGGTCTAGAGTTATTTTGTTGCCACGCATTTGCAGTACCTCCAGATGAACTCCATGAAAAATCGGGGTGCCTCTGACCCATTGCATTGTAATTTCCCACTATATTCACTTCCTCAGTTGAGGCTTGACACTTATGAGCAGGATGTCCTCTTCCACATATATCACAAGCTGCATGAGGCTCACTTTGTATTCTAGCCAAGGTCAGCTTCCATATTTCTTTAGTCATGGGAGCTATATTTCTGAACTTGTCTGCACCCAAAGGTTGATTTTGAGCAATTCTCTGACCTCTCTTTTCTTCATAGATAATCTGGGCATCTCTAATAGCTGCTTCCTCAGCATCCCGTGCAACTTGTTCTCATCATTGGGTTGATTCTCTCGTAGCCAAATCTACATTATCTTCACCGTTTCCAGCCATAAGTTCTTTGGTTGAGGATTGCCCAATCTTTTCTAACGTCTTGGTGAGATTTCTTTCCTTCCTTAGTTGTCGTAGTTATTTTTTAATTTCTGGCTTGTATGGTAGCACTTCCTTCGTAGAAGTTCGAGTCATGCACCAATCTCACCTGTAACCTGCGCACAGTCAAAGAACACCAAACATAAAAAGAGACAAATAAAAGAAAAAATCCTGAATTAGCACTACAAACTATTTCAAACACTATTGATTGCCAATCCCCGGCGCCAAAATTTGACGAGCGCAAAACACACACTTAAATTATGCTCTCTAGTCAAAGATAGTATAGTATAATATCGTATCCACATGGTGTCACGCCCCGACCTCAAGGAGCACAACCGGCGCTCAACCGAGATAACCCGGCTGAGCAAGCCTGTTTGATGCCTTCTATCTAATCTTACCCATGAACAATATAAAATCAATATCAAGAGATATACATGAGGAAAGTGTAATGTTCCCCACTCTTTTCCCATTTATCAAAAGAAATTCTTTTACGATTTCCAAAATATTACAAGTTTATAGATATATTGAAAAACATGTTTGCCAAATACCAACATTTCTAGTTCAATTCCCAACATTCGACCACCAACCACAACCTGTCTACGGAGCCTCTAAGTACAACACAAGAGTAGTATGGAAGTGCCGGCAACAAGGCCCCGGCTATACCTCAAAATACAATGTACAACTCGAATGACATCAGGCCCGGAATAGAGTAGGTCTCACCAAAACCTACTGAATAGAGAGCGACTGCTAACGAGGATCAAAGTTGCCCGCTAATGAACTACCTGCATCCATTAAAGATGCAGCGCCCCCGGCAAAAGAGACGTTAGTACATATGGAATAGTACTAGTATGTAAAGCTAACTATCCTCTTTCAAAATAGAATGTCAATGTAAGAAAGGGAAAATTGTGGAAACAACAATCAATGATATTCAAATGCCAAGTTAAAACATAATAATTTCCAAAATATGAAGATAACACTGTGAAGTGATATATCAAAATGTGATGATAATATTATTTTTGGTTGGGAGATCTTTAGCACCGATATATCACTGCTCACAATATCAACTTTTACAATACCAATATTCACAATACCAATATTCACAATACCAATGTTCACAATACCAATACCACCGTACTTTTAGCACTGAGTCCGATCACGACCCGATCGGTTAGGCCATCTCATTAGAGACATCAACCACAATTACTCTCAATACCAATACCACCGTACTTTTAGCACGGAGTCCGATCACGATCCGATCGGCTAGGCCATCTCATTAGAGACATCAACCACAATCACTCTTAATACCAATATCACCGTACTTTTAGCACGGAATCCGATCACGACCCGATCAGCTAGGCCATCTCATTAGAGACATCAACCACAATCACAATTTCAATTATAATTTCCAGCACAATCACCATTATGTGTGCGGTATGGTGTCCGATCATGACCCGATCGGCTAGGCTGTCTCACCACAATGCCGTATGGATTGACATCATCCTTTTCTATCAGTCAATCTCATCCCAATTAAGGGGAATAATTTTATCACATCAATCTCATCCCAAATAAGAGGAATAATTTTATCACATCAATTTCATCCCAAATAAGGGGAATAATTCACAAAAATAACATAGGTACAAATGTATTTACCTCATTATTTTTTACATTGTATGAATCTCCACTAGTATTTTCAACCAATAACAACAACAATATTTCCTTGGCTCTTTTGGACATTCACAGGATTCTTTATTCAAGGCACGGTGGCCGTATTTGATATTCTACACTTTCATTTCTTCCCTCTCATGTATCATCATCATAAATATCAGCATATATACTATTCCGAAAATCACAACTTTAAGTTCATTAGAAATGAATAATTTAAGCACAATAGAGTTCTTTCCGAGAAATGGAGTAAAATAATTGTCAATTGATGCGCAAGTTAAAATCATCAACAAGTAACACACCATTTATTCTTGAAATACTTTTCCCCAAAAAGGGCAATACACAATTTCCACTCACGAATATGTAAGAACGCAAAACACATTGAAAATACTCACAAAGCATAGCATTAGTTAAATCAACCACATACGGGCATCACTTGAGTTCACAAGCTTTTAGGCAATTCTATTTCGAAGTCAATTTCGGAACATTTGAATCAAAACTCATTTTCTAATCTTTCTCACATCATTTTATTTCATTGGCACCATTGGCCACAAGTATAACTTTAACTCTTGGCATGTTGGCCACACTTTATATCCCCAATTCACTTACTTCTCTTCCAACTATCTTTATAGATTATCAACAATAAGATATTTCCAATCAAGATTTAGGTACACATATGAGCAATTAAGAGTCTTAAGCATATTGAGATTTTCTCACAGAATTTGGCATCATAGCCTTCATTTGAAACATGACTCAAAGACATAGCATTGTAATACATATATCATTCTTAAACATATACCCAAAGGATAACATAATATGATTGGAACATTCATAACACGTTTTGAATACATAATTCTCGACACTTTTCTTATTCGGAACAATCGAATTTATTGGGAACATCTCGGAATATAGAATAAGGAACTTGATACAATCATACTTGAAACTTACGGGAACCTCATGGAATTCAATTCTAAGAGAGTAGTTTAGCCAACATACCTTGATAGATCTCTTTAGTTCTACTAAACCACCTACTACTCTTACAACTTCAATCTACATCAACATAATTCAATTGGATCAATATTGGTAACAAATTCCATAATTTAGGCCATTTAGGCATTTTATCAAACACCTAGTAGGCATGAATCTCTACATCTCTTAACCATAGAATTAGTTCATCCAACTACTACTATTTACCAATAATTTATTCCACCATCATTATTAAATAATTCATAACTTTCAATATCACATACATGACCATCCATCCACACCCAACCAACAAAATTCCATCAAATAATCACTTTCAATCTCTACAATGGTTAAGTATTTAAATTGGAAACTTATGGCTTCCAATGACAATACCATAAGTTCCACTACTTAATTCATACTCATATTCCCATAATATATCCATACATGTTAGTCTAAGGGTGTAGGATTACCTTTTGGAAGAAATCTTGCAAAACCCTTCTTTGAGTTCTTGAAAAAATTTCTTGAAGATCTAAGTATTTTATGTGTAGATTTCATCAATACTAGTGTAGAAATGATGGAATTTCACACCAAAATAATGTAGATTGCTTACCTTGAAGAAGAGGGGAGTTGGTGGTCTTGAGAGAGTGGAGATGAGCTCCAAAATACGTCCAAGTGAAATGGGAAAAATGAACCCCGAAATTGTAGTTATAGGCCCAGATTTTTGGGTTTCGGATGCGGCCCTAGATGCTTCGCATCCCCACTTCACTCCTCTTTAAAGCTCGGATGCGGACCTGGATGATATGGCAGCACTTCACTGCCAGCCTTTCATTCGGACGCGGCCTCGGATGCTTCGCATCCGCAGAATCCTCTGCCAGCCTTTGGTAATTTGGTCATAACTTCTTGTAGGAATGTCCAAATGATGAACGATTTGAAGCGTTAGAAATTATACTTGAATATATTTCATTTGATAGGTAGATCATCACATAAATCCTTATATATATGTAGATATGCTCGTTCAAAATTTAGTCTTGTGCGTACCTATTTGAAACTTTAGTTTATCATGAAATTTCCAACTTGACTTGGACTTAGGGATCTCCTTAGACCCCACCTCACTTATAATATGACTCGTACACTTATTATCATATCCAATTGATATCCATCATATTAATAGTCCTCGTCTGCACACAAAATAATATAATTAATGCACATCGACTTTCTTAATAGCGCTTAAGTACTTCAAAATTTTCTGGGGTGTTACACATGGATTGGAGTTAAACAGTATTTTCGTAGTTTCTAGCTTGATTGCTATCTAGGAGAATAAACAAATGAGATTTATATGATTAATAACTAAAATTAACTAAGAATCTAAAGCTATTGACTAATGACTATCGCAACAATGGTAAGCAACGAAGGTTATCAATGGGAGAATATAGGATTTTGATAGGATAGGTGCAAAATAATTATTCGGGATCTAACTCTAGATAATTCACTTCTAATGTTCAAGTGAGTCTCTCAAATTCACTCAATTATTAGTTCAAACGTTTAGTAGAAACTCCTCTCTCGATTAAGTCTCAACCTAACAAAATGAACTAATTTAAGCTCTGTGAAGATATGCAAGAATGCGAAGTGGATTGATCTTTAGGAGAACCTCTTTCGATTATCCTCCTAACTAGGTTTAATCAATGATTCAACTAGCCTCTTTCGATTACTTAGAAGAATCTATGAACTCAACCAACAATAAAATGCAAATATATCACAAGTTATGTCTCTCTCGATTACATGAACAAGTGACTATAGATGCAATAGTTAAATCATCTAAAAATGATTCAATACATAACACTAGAGTTATAATTCACAAACAATCATCAATACACTAAATTCATCAAACCCTGAAGGGAACTACTCCATAGATATGGAGCAATTCATCACAAATATGTTTAAAATAAAGGAAAACATAAAGCAATCCAAACTCGGGTCTTGAGTGAGGATTGAATGATGAAATCCTTATGATTTTGCTTCTCCAACTCCTCCTTAGCTTCCCTAGGTCTCCAATATGTCAAAAGTCCCAAAAACAATGTTTTTTCATGTATTTATACTAAGTAGGGTCGGGCCCAGACGAAACCACCTTCTCCTAGCCGAAATAGGATTTTCACTCTGTAAAAATTGCACAGGCGCGCCGCATGGGGCGACGCGCCATGTGGGGCATTAGTGGGAAAATCCAAAGAGTTAAAATTTGTCAGGCAACAGAAAAATACACACGCGCGGATTTTTTCTTGTGTTTTGACATCCAGATGTGGTTTTCAACCCCCGAACGCGATCCCGACTTAATTCCTTGAGCTTTTACTCAGACTTCAAAGCTTCAAATAGCTCGAATTCATTCCATACATCCACATAGGTCGGAATCACTCCTACAAGGCATAAAACACATAATAAGTACAAAATGCTAGCGATTAAAGCTCAACCACAATAAAAGTACAATAAATTAGAGTGCAAAAAGTGACTAAAATATGAGATTATAGCCTACCATCACGGACTGATTTTCTTGAAATATCTTCTTTTAAAGAGTTTTTGCATAAGCAGTTCAAAATTAAAGATTTAGGTTCTTTCAATTATTTTCTTGGGATTGAGACACTTTATTCTAATTCTGGGATTCTTGTGCATCAAAAGAAATTTATCAGTGAGCTATTGGATTCTTTTAATTCTTCGGCATGCTCTCATGTTGTTTGTCTTCTTTATCTTAATGTGAAGTTGAAGGCTTCAGTTGGGGACCCTTTGCCCAAACCTGATGAGTATAGGTGCTTGGTGGGCAAGTTGAATTTCTTAACCCACACAAGGCTTAATATCATTTTTGCAATACAGCATCTAAGTCAGTTCATGTAGGCTCATTGTGTTCCCCCACATGAAGGTTGCCCGGCATTTGTTGAGGTACTTGAAGGGTACTTCTGATTTTGGCCTCTTATTTAGCAATTCCTCTGATATGTCTTTGTGAGTGTATTGTGACAGTAATTGGGCCTCCTGTGCTGATAGTCATAGATCAATGACTGGGTTTTGTGTGTTCCTTGGTGATTTTTTGCTGAGTTGGAAGTCCAAGAAGCAGCCAGTTGTCTTTTTTTCCATTTCTGAAGCTGAATACATGGCAATAAGCAAAGCTGCAGCAAAGGTCACTTGGCTTTCTCGGTTGATAGCTGATTTTGGCATCTTTGTTTCTTCTCTTATTCCTTTATATTGTGATAATAATGCAGCCCTGCATATTGCGCGCTATCAAGTATTTCATGAACGGACTAAACATATCGATTTGGATTGCCATTTCATCAGGGGCAAGCTTGGTGATGGGCTGATCAGTTTGGGCCATGTTTCTAGTGGTGCTCAGGTTGCTGATGTCCTTACGAAAGCTCTTCTTGGGCCTGCACATCATTTTCATCTTTGCAAGTTGGGGGTGTTGTCACCCTCCAACTTGAGGGGGGCTGTTAGACTAGGCCCAATTGATGTAGGTTAATATTTGGGCCACTTTGTTTAGGCCCACATTTGTCGTAGGCACATTTGTAATATTTATATGTTAGTCTATCGGTTTAGAAAAGAACAAACCCATTATATTTTGTAATAGACTCAACTGTAAACACACACTTCAATTCATTATTTTTTTCTCTCTCAAAAATAATATCTCGAAGCTTCTTTCAAAGACCATATGAACCCTAATTAGTACTTTGTTAAATCTGGCATAGAACTCAACAATTAACACTAGCTAATGTTTTGTATATATGTGTTAATACTTGGCTCATGAAATGCGTAGGATGGTTATTTTGAACGGAAATAAGATTTTACCTCTAGCAAAGGAGTAATAATATGTGTAGGGCAAAAATGATTCAGCCTACACCTTTGCATGTATATGTCAATATTTAGCTCATGCATGGAATGCGTAGGATAGTCTGAGAATGGAAACTAGAGTTTTAGCTCTTATGCTGGGGAATTGTTTAATTATACTTCTAGGGGAAATAAAAGTTTCAGCCTTGCTACACCAAAAAGAGTTCAATCTACTAGACTTGCAAAGGTTGATTTTGAAGCTTCATACATCTATACAATGCATATTGAATGATTTTAGTCGTTTTACCCCATGATACTTAAGATATTCTATGTTTCATGATCATTTTAGTGTCAAAGTACTTAATCGGTCAAATATCGTTAAGTTTTCTCACTCCTTGTAATTTATTATGTATGCGGTCGAAATAGATTTCGGCCTTCGTATGATCGATCGAGTTCGAAACATAATCGATCAAAGCGAGACTTCGAATCGGTTCTGAAGATGGTACAAACAAGCTTTGAGTCTGAGGGGCCGATATCCTTATCGAGCCCGAATCCAAATTGAGCTATGATGCAAAGTAAAGTTATCGAGCTTATGATCCAGAGACCGACCAACATTGATCCCGAATCAATTCAAGGGACCGAGTCAGAATCGAGCTCAAGCCAAGATCGAGAGCTCGAGTCAAGACCGAAGACTTGAGTCAATATTGAGCTCATAGACAAGAGCCATTGCAATCCCACTAGAGAAGAGAATCTCGGCAGGAATTGTGAAAAAGCTAATTTATCATGGTCTCCCACTATGTATTTTTAATTATATTTAAAGTAAGATCCCTCTACTATAAAAAGGGATGGTTATCATTTCGGTAGAGGGCCAGTGTTTTTGCTTATATTGTAATCCAAATACCATATTCTCCCAGAGTGAAGAGTTGTTCTTTCAAGTGTCATAAACTGATTCATCTTACTTAGTCCTAAAAATCGCTTTCTTTACAACTTTATTTATTTTGCACTCTTTGCGGTCCATATTTGTTATTTCATTTTATCCTTACGATTTGTATTGAGCTATATCACATATCCTTAGAACTACGAATAAATTCAACTCTATTCATTTTTCGGGTAAACAGTTTGGCGCCCACCGTGGGGCTAAGGAAAATAGTGGTTATTTGATACGAATCTAAAAAAAATGCCATTGTGTTTTGCGCTTGTTTCCGAAAATATCTTGAATTTCGGATTAGCTACGACTAACCATCAATCAAATGGCTTCAGCAATCGACAACGGGGCCGGTCTTCAAGACGAAAACAATAACTTGACACCCAGTACTGAAAGGCCACTTATAAACGGCGTTGGAGTTCGAATTGGAGCGCCAATAAATATCAATTCGCATGTAGCCATTGAGGCGAACCTACATGCTGAACCCGAGAATAGCATCCATGGTGGCACTCGGTCTGCAGCTCGAGATACCTATAACGTCGAGGAAAACGGCATTAGCTTGCGTATGATTTTCAAAATATTGCAAGCCCAACAGGCAGCAATAGCTCAGTTACAGAGCCAAACCCAGCTACAAAGCAGGCCGGAGCCCAATCCACCTCGAGAAATCACCCACAGAACGGAGCCAGCCATAGTGAAGTCAAATGAGCAAGAATCGGGAACTACTCCCAAAATTGCTAAATTGTCGAGGAACTCACAAAGCGAGTCGAAGCCAACGATAAAAACGTAGAAATTTATAACTCTTGGTTCAATCAGATCCCGGGAGCTCCACCAATGATAAAAGGGTTGGATTCGAAAAAATTTGTGCAAAAATCTTTTCCCTTGAGCGCAGCCCCGAAACAAATCCCCAAAAAATTCCGTATGCCCAAAATTCCCAAATATAACGGAACGACCGATTCCAACGAGCACGTCACTTCTTACACATGTGCCATCAAGGGCAATGATATAGAAGACGATAAAATCGAATCTGTGTTGTTAAAAATATTTGGAGAGACCCTCTCGAAGGGGGCAATGATTTGGTATCACAACCTACCACCAAATTTCATTGACTCATTTGCCATGTTAGCAGATTCATTTGTGAAAGCATATACCGGCACCATAAAAGTCGCAACAAGGAAATCAGACCTCTTCAAGGTAAGACAAAAGGATAACGAGATGCTGAGCGAGTTCGTATCTCATTTTCAAATGGAACGAATGGACTTGCCACCAGTCACAAACGATTGGGCTATCCAAGCTTTCGCTCAAGGTTTGAACAAACAAAGTTCGACGGCTTCACGGCGATTAAAGCATAAGCTGATTGAATACCCAGCCATCACGTGGGCCGACGTGCACAATCGGTACCAATCAAAAATTAGGGTCGAAGATGATCAATTGGGGTCTGAACTCGCTGTTCGAAGGGATACTAATCGAGAACGAGGTCCGATCGGGGATCGATACCAACCGTACAACGGAAGCCACAGAGTCAGTGAATCGAGACATAACCTCAGGCAAAATAACAAAAAAGGTAATTAAGGTCAAGGGTCCCGGGGGCTGATGAATAGAAGTAGGTTCGATAGGCTTGCCAGATCTAAGGAAGCACCTCGGTTATCAGAATATAACTTCAGCATCGATGCATCCGCTATCGTTTCGGCTATCGGACGCATCAAAGACACTAAATGGCCTCGACCCATGCAGACCGATCCTGCCCAGAGGAATCCCAATCAAATGTGCGAATATCATGGCACCCATGGCCATAGAACGGAAGATTGCAGGCAACTAAGAGAGGAAGTAGCCTGGTTATTCAATAAAGGGCACCTTCGAGAATTTTTGAGCGATAGGGCGAAAAACCATTTTAAAAATAGGGATTTCGGCAAGCAAAACGAACAAGAAGAACCACAATACGTCATTCACATGATCATCAGCGGCGTTGATACCCCTTAGGGACTAGTGCTTAAATGCACTAAAACATCGATTGTGAGAGAAAAGCGATCTCGAACTCAAGATTACACACCCATAGGAACTTTGTCCTTCAATGATGAAGATGCAGAAGGAGTCATACAACCTCATAATGATGCACTCGTAATATCCATACTCATGAATAAAACTAAAGTTAAGCGTGTGTTGATTGATCCAGGTAGCTCGGCCAACATCATCAGATTGAAGGTCATAGAACAGCTCGGCCTGTAGGACCAGATCGTACCCGCAACCGTGGTTCTAAACGGATTCAATATGGCATGTGAAACCACCAAAGGCGAGATAATTCTACCAATAAACATTGCCGGAACCGTCTAGGAAACGAAGTTCCACGTGATCGAAGGCGACATGAGATACAACGCCCTTTTCGGAAGGCCATGGATCCACAACATGAGAGTTTTACCTTCGACCCTACACCAGGTCCTCAAATTCCCAACATCGAGAGGAGTCAAAACAGTGTATGAAAAACAACCAGCCACAAGAGAAATGTTCGCCGTCGAGGAAGTGAAACCAATATCCTCGCCTTCGCCAGTAAAGGGATCGGGCTCAAAAGGGGAACAAGATACCAAATAGCAATCACAGACATCGGCTTTGACCCAACCAGATAACCAGAAGATCTAAGAAGATGATGATCATAGGATCCCTTAATCCTTCATGATTCCCGATGACTCCGATGCCACCAAGTCAACGATTGAGGAACTGGAGCAAGTCACACTAATCGAGTACTAGCCCGAACGGAAGTTATACCTGGGAACGGGGTTGAGCCCCGAACTCAGGAAGAAACTTATTCAATTTTTTATCGATAACATTGATTGCTTTGCCTGGTCCTATTTAGATATAACAGGGATCCCACCGGACATAACGATGCACCGGCTAAGCTTGGACCCTAGGTTCGGACCGGTGAAGCAAAAGAGAAGACCCCAGTTCGAGGTAAAGCACGCATTCATAAAGGATGAGGTAACCAAAATTCTCAAGATAGGGTCCATTCGGGAGGTGAAATATCCCGAATGGTTAGCCAATGTAGTTGTAGTGCCTAAAAAAGGGAACAAACTTAGAATGTGTGTGGACTATAAGGATTTGAACAAAGCATGCCCCAAAGATTCTTTTCCGCTGCCCAACATCGATCGCATGATCGATGCCACGGCCGGCCACGAGATCCTCACTTTTCTCAATGCCTATTCCGGGTATAATCAAATCCAGATGAACCCGGAGGACCAGGAAAAGACTTCATTTGTCACCAAATATGGAACATATTGTTATAACGTGATGCCCTTCGGGCTAAAAAATGCAGGGGCTACTTACCAACGCCTAGTAAATAAAATGTTCGAAGAACAAATAGGTAAATCAATGGAAGTTTATATTGATGACATGCTAGTTAAGTCCCTATGCGCTGAGGACCATTTGACCTATTTGCAGTAAACGTTCGAGATTTTGAGGAAATACAACATGAAGCCCAACCCCGAAAAATGTGCTTTCGGGGTCGGTTCGGGCAAGTTCCTCGGCTTCATGGTGTCAAATCGGGGAATCGAGATTAACCCCGATAAAATCAAGGCCATCGAAGACATCACCATCGTGGACAACATGAAAACTGTACAAAGGCTAACGGGACGGATTGCAGCCTTATGCCGATTCATTTCGAGATCATCAGATCGAAGTCACAAATTTTTCTCTCTACTCAAAAAGAAGAACGATTTCGCTTGGACCCCGGAATGCCAACAAGCATTAGAGGAACTAAAACAGTATCTATCGAGCCCACCACTACTTCACACTCCAAAAACAGACGAAAAACTTTTCTTGTACTTGGCAGTATCGGAAATCGCAGTAAGCAGTGTCCTAGTTCGGGAAGAGCAAGGTACGCAATTTTTTGTTTATTATATAAGTCGGACCTTAAGAGAAGCAGAAACTAAATATCCGCACCTAGAAAAATTGGCACTTGCACTGATAAGCGCCTCTAGAAAGTTAAGACTGTACTTTCAATATCACCCCATATATGTATTAACCACTTACCCGCTTCGTAATATTTTGTACAAGCCCGAACTATCAAGCCGATTGGCCAAATGGGCCGTCGAACTCAGTGGGTACGATATCGAATATCAACCTCGTACGACCATCAAGTCTCAAATTTTAGTAGACTTTGTGGCCGATTTCACGCCAACCCTCGTATCCGAAGTCAAAAAAGAACTCCTATTGAAATCGGGTACGTCATCGGGGGTATGGACCCTTTTTACGGATGGGGCTTCGAACGTGAAGGTGTCCGGGCTAGGCATAGTTTTAAAGCCACCCACGAGTAACACTATTAGGCAATCTATTAAAACTACCAGGTTTACTAACAACGAGGCCGAGTATGAGGCCATGATTGCAGGTCTCGAGCTAGCTAAAAACTTGGGAGCAGAAGTCATTGAAGCCAAATGTGACTCTTTGCTGGTGGTAAGTCAAGTAAACAAAACCTTCGAAGTTCGAGAAGATAGAATGCAAAGGTATTTGGACAAACTACATGTCACTTTGCACCATTTCAAACAATGGACTTTACAGCATGTTCCACGAGAGCAAAACAGTGAGGCTGACGCACTTACAAATTTGGGATCATCGGTCGAGGAAGGTGACTTGAGCTTGGGGACTGTCGTTCAAATCTCGAGATCCGTGATCGAAGAAGGTCACACCGAGATAAATTCTACAAGCTTAACCTGGGAGTGGAGAAATAAGTATATTGAATACTTAAAGAACGGAAAGCTCCCATAGGACCCTAAAGATTCAAGGGCCCTACGGGCTAAAGCTGCTCGATTCACGTTGGCTTCAGATGGAATGCTATACCGAAGGACATTCGATGGACCTTTGGAAGTATGCTTGGGTCCAGGAGATACTGATTACATCTTACGTGAGGTGCACGAGGGCACTTGTGGGAATCACTCCAGTACCGATCCATTAGTCCGAAAAATAATCAGGGCATGATACTATTGGATCGATATGGGCAAAGATGTGAAGGAATTTGTTCGAAAATATGACAAATGTCAAAAATTTGCACCAATGATCCATCAACCCGGAGAGCAATTTCACTCAGTCCTATCCCTATGGCCATTCATGAAATGGGGAATGGATATCATCAGCCCTCTGCCATCGACCCCAGGTAAAGCTAAATTCATTTTGTTTATGACTGACTATTTCTCTAAATGGGTTGAAGCACAGGTGTTCGAGAAAATAATAGAGAGAGATTATAGACTTTATCTGGGATCATATCGTATGTCGATTCGGGATACCCGCCGAAATAGTATGTGACAATGGGAAACAATTTGTTGGCAGCAAAGTGATGAAATTCTTCGAAGATCACAAAATAAGAAGGATATTATCAACACCGTATCACCCAGTGGGAACGGACAGGCCGAATCAACGAACAAAACTATCATTCAAAACCTGAAGAAGAGGCTGAGCGACGCTAAAGGAAAATGGAGAGAAATCCTACCCGAAGTCCTTTGGGCATATCGAACAACGTCAAAATCCAGTACGGGGGAAACCCCGTTCTCCTTAGTATATGGGTCCGAAGCCTTGATACCAGTCGAAGTCGGCGAACCCAGTGCCAGATTTCGATACACAATAGAAGAATCAAATAACAAGGCTATGAACACTAGCCTCGAATTATCGGACGAAAAACGAGAAGCTGGTCTCGTCCAATTGGCCGCCCAAAAGTAACGAATCTAAGGATACTACAATCAAAGAACCAAGCTCCGCCATTTTAAGCTCGGGGACTTAGTGCTAAGGAAAGTCACCCTCAATACACAAAATCTGAAGTAAGGAAAACTAGGAACGAACTAGGAAAGACCATATCAGGTTCTCGAGAACGTCGGAAAGGGATCATACAAGCTCGACATTATAAACGGCAGACAACTGTCAAGCAATTGGAATGTGTCACATCTAAAATGATACTACTGTTAAGGTACAACCCTCCCATATTCATTTACATTTCAAAACTAACCCCTGCAGAAGTCCGATCAGGAGCTAAGATGGATCCTTCAGTACTAAGCCTTAGATCTGAAAGCACGCGTTGCACTCTTTTTTCCTTAGACCGATTTTATCCCAAATAGGTTTTTCGGCAAGGTTTTTAATGAGGCAACCAATGATCGTGATATACTTGGAAACAACACGACAGTATCCGAGGCCTCTTTGCAACCGACCTCGAATACTGGGGGGAGCATTAGCCCTCAAATATATCAAGTTCTGATGCAAGAAAGTTATTTCGCAACAGCGGGATTCTAATAGGAAAATTTTGTAAGAGCCAAATGGTCAAACGAACCATGCTCATGTAGTTGGCCCGAGCCCTGACGCAAAACATGAACGCATGTATAATGACTTGCAAAGAAAGTTCTCCTCTTTTCTGATATCTTATATCCAAGAAACATTCCTCTATTTTTGAGATTTATTATGCAAACAAAATTAGGATAAATCTCCGATTTCGAATTTGAATCACTCACTCGACCATTACGCCTACGGGCTATATTATTTCGAGTTCGAATCATTCACTCGACTACTAAGCCTACGAGCTACTTGTATTTCGAGTTCGAGCAAGCACTCACTCGACCATTACGCCTATGGGCTACATTATTTCGAGTTCGAATCATTCACTCGACTACTAAGCTTACGAGCTACTTTTATTTCGAGTTCGAGCAAGCACTCACTCGACCATTATGCCTAAGGGCTACATTATTTCGAGTTCGAATCATTCACTCGACTACTAAGCCTACGGGCTGCTTTTATTTCGAGTTCGAGCACTCACTCACTCGACTATTACACCTACGGGCTATATTATTTTGAGTTTGAATCATTCACTCGACTACTAAGCCTACGGACTGCTTTTATTTCAAGTTCGAGCAAGCACTCACTCGACCATTACGCCTACGGGCTACATTATTTCGAGTTCGAATCATTCACTCGACTACTATGCCTACGGGTTGCTTTTATTTCGAGTTTGAGCAAGCACTCACTCGACCATTATGCCTAGAGGCTATATTATTTTGAGTTCGAATCATTCACTCGACTACTAAGCCTGTGGACTGCTTTTATTTCGAGTTCAAGCAAGCACTCACTCGACCATTACGCCTACGGTCTACATTATTTCGAGTTCGAATCATTCACTCGACTACTAAGCCTATAGGCTACTTTTATTTCAAGTTTCAAGTCGCTTAAATCCTTGTGAAAATATTCATAAGGCTTGGATAAAGTCTTCACAAGACAGGAAACAAAACAGGAGCAAGTCGGCAAAAAAAGGGACATTTCTATATACAAAATTGTTTACATGATTGATTACAACGTAAAAAATTAAGGACTAAGCTTCCTGGTCATCCCCAGGAACGGTCGCTTCTCTATTGGGCTCCCCCCGTTCTCGGAACCGCTCTTACCCCCATCATCATCATCATCATTGGCATCATCATCGTCATCGAAAACCAAGGCTTTAACATTGGCTTTGAGTTCTTTGGCCCTTTTTATTTCTTCAGCGAGGTCGAAACCTCGAGCATGTATCTCCTCGAGGGTCTCTCTCCAAGATCGGCACTTAGCAAGTTCAGCGACCCAATGTGCTCGAGTATAGGTAGTTTTGACTACCTCTCTTGCTTAAACCTGGGCAGCTTCAGCATCAGTGCGATAGATGGCCACAAGTGCATCGACATCGGCCTTTGCCTTCTCGACGTCAGATTCAGCCTTGGAAAGTACAGAGGCCAACCGAGCCTCGAGCTCCTCTATCCTTCTTGCTTGGACCGAGCCTCGAGCTCCTCTATCCTTCTTGCTTGGACCGAGCCTTTCTCCTTCTTCTTTTGAAGTTGGTTTTCAGCCGATGATAATTGGGCTCGAGTAGTTTCTTTCTCTGCAGCAAAGCGGTCCATTCTTTCTTTCCACTTCAAAGACTCCGCTCTTATCACATCGACTTCTTCACGGAGTTTTCCGATCATCTCGATTTTATGCTGCAGCTGTGAGAACGAAAGGTTAGCCATCATTCCGGTGTCAAGCCCATAGGCTTTTAAAAGCATTATTACCTGCTCGGAGAAATCGATCTGATCTTGGTGAGCCCTGGCCAACTCAGCTCGGAGGACTTTTATTTCTTCTCCCCTTTGGCCCAAAAGGAGCTTTAAGGAGTTCCTCTCCTCCGTAACCTGTTGAAGCTCGGCCTCGTATCGACGCAGCTCGGTTCGGAATAGAGAATATGATTCTCGATGAACTGCCGTAGCCTGCAAAGAAAGAAGAGAAACAAAGTCAGAAAAGAAAAACAAACTTAAAGGTAACGCCATATGATTTAAGGCCTACCTGATTCAAAGCTTACTGTACTCTGTGAAAAAGATCTGATACATCACTTGTACCGGCAGTTTCATCATCGCCGATGAACAGGTCACGAAAGGGATCCTCTCCATCATGAGGCCTATCTAATTCGAGGGCCCCCAAAGCTTGGGCCTCCCGAATCGCCCCTGCGAAAAATGCAGGGAAGGTGGGCGAGCCTTCAATTGCTACTGCCCCTAATGAGTCATCTGGGGCATTCTCTTCGGTTCGAAAAGATTCGAAAAGAGCCCCTTCGGACATATCCCCCATCCGTCGGCTTGGATGGGGAACATCTTCGATTTCTAGAAACTCGGGGACTCTGCCCGAACCTCTCTCTGATATATCCTCAATTCGAGGCGGAGCCTTATGAACCACCATCGATCCAGCTGCATGTGGAACGTCGGTGGTCTTCTTTGTTCGGGTCGCCAGAGCGGACCCATCGTTCTCTTCTTCTTCTTCTTCTTCATTCCTCAGACGCAGAACTGATTCTATGGTCAAAGGAATGGCATTCTTGTTCAGCTTACGAGCCGTCCTCTTCTTCGATTTTTGATCTTCGAGGGCAGGGGCTCTTTTCCTCTTATTATCTTTGATCGGCTTTGGGACAGAGGCCGAAGCCTCTTCCTAAGCAGATGAGGGCCTCAAAACTGCATCCTTGCCCACACCTGCAAGCAAAAAGGTTTACTGAAGAATGCGAAAGGCATCTTATTCGAGTTACCGAAGGACACGAGAGGAGTGCTCACCGTGATTTTTGGCCTCCCATCGACCTTTTGACAAGTCGCGCCATGAGCGCTCGACATATGAGGAGGTCGAAACTAGATCACGTACCCAGTTCTTGAGATCGAACACTGCGCCGGGCATCCAGGGAACCGCTGCATCACAAAAGGGGAATATTGGTGAGAAAAGAAATGAAAGAACAACATAATAGGGGATAACAACAAAATTACACTTACGCTTCATGTTCCACTCCTCGGGGAAAGGCATTTTTTCTGTTGGGATCAAGTCCGATGTCCTCACTCGAACGAACCGGCCCATCCAGCCTCGATCCTTATCCTCGTCTATACTCGAGAATAGAGCCTTGGTAGCTCGACATTGGAGTTTTATTAACCCTCCTCGAAAAAGACGAGGACGGTATAATCAGACAAGATGATCGAGTGTTAAAGGCATCCCCTCTATTTTACTTACAAAATATCGGATCAAAATAATGATCCGCCAAAAGGAAGGATGTATCTGGTCTAGGGTTATTAGGTATTTACGACAAAAATCTATGATAACACGGTCGAGGGGACCTAACGTGAAAGGGTAAGTATACACGCTTAAAAACCCTCACGTGAGTAGTGATGTCCTCTTTAGGAGACGGCACTACCACCTCTTTGTTCTCCCAGTTACAATCCCTTTTTATCCGCTCGATGTGCCCCGGGTTATCGAACAAATATATCTCGATACGGGCTCACATCGGCCAGGAACCGGCGAACCTTTATCGAGTTTGAAATCAGAGGTAAGAACACACGCCGTCGGAACGCACTCCTCAGGACGAGGATCCACCAGTGTTTTATCGGCGGCAGATTGGGAAGAAGAAGCTTTTTCTTTTTGGGGGACGATTTTGGATGTCTTCACCATTTTGGATTTAAAGAAGGTGACGAAGATTTGGTAATTTGGAAGAAGAATTTTGCAAAAGGAACCACTGATTTGTGAATGAACTCAGAGAATACGAAAAGGAAATTGGGAAATTTGGAAGATTGGAGTTGCAAAAGTACTAAATGATAAAAGGAAGGGATATTTATAGGTTCAGGCAATAGCGGTTCAGTATCAGCGGTGGCCGACCACCGTCTGACATGCATTAAATATCTTGAAAAACTAAATCGACGGGACAACTATCACGTGCGTCATGGTCGAGCCCAATATAAACGTCAGCTTGTAATCCGATCGAGCCGTTAAAAAATCATATCGTTTCTCACCACATTCTTCCTGAGAAACGAGGGGACTATCTGTATGCAGTCGAAATAGATTTTGGCCTTCGTATGATCGATCGAGTTCGAAACATAATCGATCGAAGCGAGACTTCGAGTCGGGTTCTGAAGGTGGTACAAACAAGCTTCAAATCCAAGGGGCCGATATCCTTATCGAGCCCGAATCCAAATCGAGTTATGATGCAAAGTAAAGTTATCGAGCTTATGATCCAGAGACCAACCAACATCGATCCTGAATCAATTCAAGGGTCCGAGTCAGAATCGAGCTCAAGCCAAGATCGAGAGCTCGAGTCTAGACCGAAGACTCGAGTCAATATAGAGCTCATAAACAAGAGCCGTTGCAATCCCACTAGAGGAGAGAATCTCGGCAGGAATTGTGAAAAAGCTGATTTATCATGGTCTCCACTATGTATTTTTAATTATATTTAAAGTAAGATCCCTTTACTATAAAAAGGGATGGTTATCATTTCGGCAGAGGGCTAGTTTTTTTGCTTATATTGTAATCCAAATACCATATTCTCCCAAAGTGAAGAGTTGTTCTTTCAAGCGTCATTAACTGATTCATCTTGCTTAGTCCTAAAAATCGCTTTCTTTACAACTTTGTTTATTTTGCACTCTTTGCAGTCCATATTTGATATTTTCTTTTATCCTTACGATTTGTATTGAACTATATCACATATCCTTAGAACTACGAATAAATTCAACTATATCCGTTTTTCGGGTAAACATATTACAAATTCAACGAATATAATATAAATTCTTTCTGATAATAATAAGAAACAAATGGTGAATACTTATTATCTCATTGTCTCTGCCTTTATTTTCTGAAAAAATCTAAATTCAAACATGACAAAGATTGTTTAAGAAGTTTATACGATCAATTTTCGACTACAATCATTTTCTTAGATCGAATTTTATTATTACTGAATAACATTATATAATTTTCAAGTGAATGCATTGAAAAATATCGCATGTTTAATCACATATCACAAGCAGCACGGAAAACTACTAATAAATTCTTTTACATTTCATGAGTATTTTAGTTTTAGACTTAACCCCACTCAAATATCATTAAGTTTTCTGATTCCTTGTAATTTAACATAGACCAAAATATGATCATATAAATTCTTTCTAATAAGAAGAATATTGGAATACTTAGCTCATTGCCCTTATTTTTTCCAAAACAACAAAAAATAAAGCCGTTTGCAACCGAATTCATACTTGACCCCTTTAATAAGTTCTTTATTTTCACATAAGACGACAAATTATTCAGAAGTTCATACGTTATATGTTCAATGGTATTTATTGCAACATCATCTTTTCAAATATATATTTAAAGTAACACTCGTATATTGCACACATATTTTGGACTCAATCATTCTTTTGAATTGAATTTTATTAGAATTGAGTAAAAGTTAAATAATTTTTCAGTTAAGGTTAAAAAACTTTCCATTTTTTTAACCACACATACGAATCAAAAAAGTGCAAAGTAAAAATTATAGTAACTTGTTAAGAGTGAATAACGTATTTATTCAAAATATAAATATTGTTATGGTGTACAACAATTATCAATAAAAAATCTTTTCATGTGAACATCAAAGAGAAGTGGTGAAATAGATATATTCTCCAAGTCCTAACAACTTTGAAGTTTGAAGAATAAAAAGGAAAAACTATAGAAGAAATCCCTCAACCACTTGACAAAATTACACACAGTAATAATTTACCCTAGTCCCAATAAACTTTAGTCAACTGTAGTTATAGTATAATTTGACTTACCATTGAGTCCATACTTTGTAAGAATTTTGACGTCATAACTTAAAATGTATATAGAGACATGGGAATCCACGAAACTTTAGGGTCAATATATATAGTAGTATTCATTGTCCGAAACAAAAAGGAAAAATGAACAAAAAAGTAAAGCAAGAGGGTAAAAAGTATGAAAGGAAATTTTGTAAGTAAGTAAACGGTATCTTCAAGTATCGTGCATGCATTTTGTTGTGCTCTCTGTTTTTGTTTTTTGGTTTGCATGCACACACGCTTTCTCTCACTAAAAAAATCTCTTTCTCACTCTATATATACATAGTACTATAGTATAATGCAATCTGAAAAAGGAACTGCTGTATCTGTAATTTGGTCATCGAAACTACCACCTATCACCGCTACCGACCACCGCCGTTTTCTTGTTTATTTTTCTTCAACTGTGATTAGACCATTTTCTTGTGTGCAGATTCACTTCAAGATTTCCATAATTTCATGCCCATGCTAAGCAGCCTACTCTGTTTTCTGGGTGCACCAGTAGATTAGGCATGGTGAGTTTTTTCTTTCTTTTTCTTTTGGGGGTTTGGGATTTTTAATTTTGGGTTTATTTGATCTAAGTCAATGATTTCTTGAAAGGGTTTTAGGGATTTTTGGATTTGGAAATCTTAAATATGGGGTCAATGATATGCATGAATGAGGTTTGTCGTAAGACGACGTCGTCTGAATGGAAGAAAGGTTGGAGCTTGAAATCCGGTGGATTTGCAAACCTTTGTTACAACTGCGGGTAATTTCTTCTTTTAGTATTGTTGTGTAGTCAAAAAATTTCTGTTTCTTTCAGTAGCTTTCTATGAATTGATTTCATGATGCAAGGGCAGTTTGGGGATTTGGGGCTTTTTCATTTCCCCCCTGAAATTGCTGATGATTTTCTTTTTCTTTGCATTTTGAAATTATTCCTAAATTTAGGATTTTCAGTTATATGTGAACATTTTTTGTTATATATAGTTAGTGAGTGGGGTTTTCCCTCCCTTTTACTCTTTTTATCAGAAGTAGGAGCAGATTTTGTTTTTTTTTTTATTATGTGAATTGATGTTGCTTCCCAAAAAAAGAAGCCTCCTTTTGGGCAAGAAGAGGAGATGGGTCAAAGTCAAAAAGACTGTATGGTGTCTTGTTGTTGCTTCCTCATTTTGGGGGAAAGAGACAAGGGTCAGAAGTCAAAGGACCATATGGTGGTGCCTTTTTGTTCTTGCTTTATTCATTTATGTTTCTAAAAGAAGAAGAGTGAGGTGAGTTCTAATTACATGATAGCTTCATGCATATACCTTTCCATCTTATCTCTAAATTATTAAGGTTACTACTTAGTCCCCAAGATTAGAGGCGGATGGCGCATAGCATCTATGACTTCAACTAAACCCAATATTTTTGAACATGGATGCATATGTAAAAAATATCACTGAATTTCAACAAATATTAAATTCTAAACTCATAATTTCAAAAGTATAATGAGTTTAATGCTAAGGGCCTTAAATGTAGAATCCATCAAGTGTAAGTTTTGGATCCACATCTACCCAAGATGACAGCAAATTGGCCAGGTGGCTACAATTCGAATTGCATTGTGGCTCGTGTCTCCCTACTCTCCTGTTAACTATGTGAAAGAAAAGAGCTTGGACCTAAATCAAGAAGAAAATAACCTACTCATAGAACTTGAGTCTGAGGACAATGTTGCTTTCCTGGCCTAGAATTTTTGCTGCTTTCTCGGGCTTCAAGTACTCGTGATTCTTGAAATCTCTCTGTCACCTTTCTGTTGGTCTTTGTTGGCGAAAGAGTATGCCAGCCTTAAATGTCAACTGCTTTATTGTTAACTTGGCTATATGACTCTTAAAATCAGTAGGTAGATATTAAGTAGGTAGAAATTCCAATTCCTCCTGATTTTCATGGTTCATTTCCTTCTGTCACCCTTCTATCGCTTAACAACTTGTTTGGATGGTTGTTATGTATCATTTCATAATGTATCATATAGTATTATATTGTATTGTATTGTATTGTATTGTATTGTACTGTATCGTTTTCATTTATATGATATTTAGATAGATTGTATTGTTTGCCGTCGTTTCATGTTGTCATGCACCAACAATATGAAAAATAAACTTGCAATATTATAGAAAAAGTAAGCTACGAGGTAGAATAATTATATTAAAAGGTAGGGTAAAGGATAAAATATGATTATTTAACAATAAGGAAGGGCAAGGTGAGAGGAAAAAAATAAGGCAACGACGCGACAACACCAAATCGGTCGTTCCAAAAAGTGACACTTTTCGTCGTTACGTAACGACGGATTTAACGATTCGATACAATAAAATTTAAGTAATAATCAAAACAAACATTGTATTTAAAGTAACAATATGATACAATACAAAATGTAACAACCATCCAAACAAGCTGTAATTGTTAATTATTTGGAGCATTTTGATCAATCTTACATGTAATTGATTTTTATTAGTGCTTCTGGTGGATGTCTTAGTTTCTGTTATGCTAACTTAGTAAATCATTAAACTTTATTTTGGCTCCTGCCTTCATTGATGTCATCTCATTTGAGTGCAGATCTGCTTTTGAGAACTTATCCTTCTGTGAAACATTCCACATGGGGGATTCTGGTTGGAGGGAGTGCAAAATGTGTGGGAAGGTAAGTTATAGAGTTGGGTCAAGTTTGTCTCGTCGAGTGATTCTTGACTCTCTGTGCATATGGTCTTGCAGCATCTACACTGTGGGTGCATTGCTTCAAAATATTTGTTCGAGTACTTAGATTTTGGAGGTGTAGGGTGTATAAGCTGCGCAAGGTGTTTGGATGATCATTCCATGAGACCAATGCAGGTTCTTCTTTCTCCTTCCCTTTATCTACTTCATTTTTTTTATGTCTCATGGAATAGAGGGTGAGGAAGAGGCGTAAACAGTTGCACTAACTGGAATGAAACATAGTAGATATGATCCAAATATCAAATATGTACAGATTTTAGGAATTGTTATTGGTGGGACAAGTGCCTCTGCGATAAATGTGGTAGAGAAACGAAAGCATGTCTTCTTATCATTATCTTCAGTTTTTGTCCCTTTTATAATTGGTCCAACGAGCTGCTTGTATACCGGGATTTCCCCATTACATCAGTAAACCTTATTACTTTATAAAAATACTAACACAACAACTACACCTTAGTCCCAAACAAGTTGACGTCGGCTGTATGAATCCTCACCTCTTTATTCAAGCTCAACTGACATCATCATCATACCAAATAAAATAAATTTATATATAAATATATATTATACATACATACATACATATATAATATATATATATATATATATATATATATATATATACACACACATATAATTATAATAATTATAATAATGATAATAATATTAGAAACTCTCTAACAAGTCTAAATCCTATTCCCAACTAGTAGTTCATCAAACTACTAATAATGATAACAATAAGAATAATTTGAATAATTGGACCGAGGGGAGCAATATTTACCACTGTTTATCCGGTATCTGCAAGTACACAAACCTGTTACATAATATATTAAAATGCATCTGAATTATTCTTCATCATTCATGTTCTTGGAAGTTAATGCTGAATTGTTGTGATTGAGTATTCGATGAAGTGACATTGTCTTGAGTCTCTATCGTTTATTCTGCTTTTAAAAACATTTACTTGTTTGTTAAGTCCCGTGGATGATTTTACAGCTAGAAAAATTGGAAGATATGCTGCTCTTATCCAGCCCTTCAATTCTGCATATCCTATTTATGGTAAAGATAGTTGTAGATTGCTAAATTTGGTGCAGGAGCACTAAATTTGGGTTATCATGTCTATGTAATGTATATAGTATACGGCAGTGGTTTGGTGCTTGTCTGATGCATTTGACATTTAATCTAATATATTTTATTGTGATGTTTGCTAATTTTCCATTGTAATAGAATATTTTGATTTATAATATTTTGGAATTATGTCGGCATTTTGGCCTTGTGGATAAATGTCTTACTTTTTCTGAAGCAGTGGAAGTACTGTTCTTCACTATGCTGCAAAATACAATGAGTATGTGTATGAGATTTACACCTTTAGCAAATGGCAATTACATTTTGAAATACAATTACTCACAATATGAGGATGGATGAACATAAAATGTACCTATTACTGTAGTTTACGCTTATGAAGTTCTTCCTTTATCCTTGTCAAGTAGTGTTATCACTCATTGGCAAGTATTGTGCTCCATTTTACTTGGTTGCTCATATCTTACTAGTGTGGAGATTAAGAAAAGAAACAATGTGTTATGACATTGGAGTAAGTAGGATACATGGTTAAAATAATAATTGAAACTCGTTAATGTTGAGCTGTCCCACATCAGTGGGATTTGAGGTCCTTGGTTTCCTTATATGGTCTTAGGCAATCCTCACCTCATAAGCTAGCTTTTGGGGTTGAGTTAGGCCCAAGGTCCATTTTTCAGCTAAAAGAGATACCACCATAGAACAGAGGCTAATAAAATGTAGTAGTTCATGTATTTTGACTTCTTGTAGTAAAAAAGTACTCTTCAAGGAAAAATGGTAGAGTAGATTGCTAATAACTAGATGCTGGTCAAGAAATTGGGATGGCATATATTTTGTAATTTTTTTTCCTTTTTAACATTTACTATTCATTTAATAATATTTGCTTTCAGTCTTGAAGTATATGTATTGGAACGAAATGGGCCCCAATAGGGCGAAATGGATATAGAAAATTCACATAGCCGGACCCAACTAGTTTTAGCTTGAGGCATTTTTGATTGTTCGATTGATTGATTTGATTGTCATTTCCTAGAATTTAATGTATCGTGCCAGTATTGTTTCACCATGTGTTCACTTTTCTCTCTTCTTAGTTTGTTTTACTTTTCTAATAAGAGTTGTTTTCGGGTCTCTTTTATATATCAGCACCTTGCCTACATGGGCGGATCTAGAGCAAACATTACGGGTTCCCGTGAACCCAGTAACATTTGCATAGACCCTGTATTTGTACTAAAAAATTCATTAAAAGTACAAGAATATTTAGTTTGGAACCCAGTTCGTTGGTCCAATTATCATGTGAATTAACTTGAGATTGTTATAGGAACCCATAAGCTTAAAATTCTGGATCCGCCTCTGCTTGCCTATGCTAATTGTTGTAGTCCTTAACATATTTGGTTGATAAGTTCCAGACATATTTTAGTGTTACCATTCTATAAATATTTTGGCAGGTACCTGCTGATGATTTTCGTGATAGCGCCTTCGGAACTAATTTTATACAGCCACTTCATGTGGAAAAGGGAGTAGATAAAACTAACTTCGACAAAGGAAGGCTTCCAACAGTGAACAATATAATGGAGATTAGTGAGCCTGGTCAACCCTTTCAAAGTCAAAAGGATGAGAATAATGTGTCTCTTGGGAAAACTAAACAAGAGAAGGTGCTACCTGTTGGTGATGTTAGCACATGCTTTTCGAATCTCAACCAGCAGTCTATAGCTTCTCTATTTCGAGAACAAGACAATAGCAAACCAAACCAAGGGGTAAAAGAAATGTATGACACGACCAATCAGCCATCACTAGATTTCTCTTTGAGTACTCCTGTGGGTTGTTCAAGTTCGGGATTATCTTTTCCTGATGGAGGGGTCGAAGGAAGGGAACATGAAAAAACTCCCTTTCAACAGGGGCTAAGGACGCGCCACATATTGCTCAAGCCCCTCAAACCTAGTCCCAGTTTTGGTTCTGATTCGAACAAAGAACTGCCTTCACAGACACGGATTGCAAGGCCTCCTGCAGAAGGGCGAGGAGGCCGCAATCAATTACTGCCTAGGTACTGGCCTAGGATTACAGACCAAGAGTTGTGTCAATTATCTGGAGAGTATCCTTGTACTTGCTGCTCATTGTTACTATTGCGTACTTTTGAGTTGTTCATCATCCTGTTAATCATAATAAAATCAGCAAGCTTTACTTAAGGAATTTTTTATGTCACTTCTCTAGCTTGGTATCAATTATGTTTGCTTTGACTGCTATTTTAAGCTTGAATTCCGCTATAGTTCCACTGTTCGAGAAGGTCCTAAGTGCTAGTGATGCTGGTCGAATTGGTCGTCTGGTTCTCCCCAAAGCATGCGCTGAAGTAAGACCTAACTCTTAAGATTTCATGATTCGTGAAGTTCCTACTATTCCCCTTGTCCCAATTAGATAGACTTATTTAGGCTATTTACGGTCGATTTGACCAATTTTGGAGTTAAATCTGGTTTAGATTACTTTGTCTGGTGGGCATAAAAAATAAGTAATGAACTGTATGAACAATTCTAGAATTTGCAATATTTCTGACAGAATGTTGAGAATATTTACTTAAAAATCTTTTAGTCGAAGATCATTTCCTTTGACCCACGGGAAGCAAAGTAGGAAAATTGTTTTGAGGTAAAGGAGGGATAATATATCTTGTCTCTTACCTTTATGGTTGCTAATGGTTAGATTTGGACACACCTTTTTGCGCTTTATGAATTCTAAATCCTTTGCAGGCATACTTTCCTCCTATCAACCAATCAGACGGTCTGCCAATAAGGATTCAGGATATAAAAGGTAAAGAGTGGACATTTCAGTTCAGATTTTGGCCAAATAACAACAGTCGGATGTATGTTCTGGAGGGTGTCACCCCTTGCATACAAAACATGCAATTGCAAGCTGGTGATACTGGTAAGTTTCTTCATTTGATGTTGTAAGTGTCAGAGTTTCTTTTATGTCCTTTTCCCCCCTTAGTTTCGATTCTGCTGCAAGGTTACCTTCTTTTGTTCTACATCAATGATGCTGCACTTGATATAACCTCCTTAGATGCTTCTTCTTGAATATTATTCTTCTTTTATTCCTTTTTTCCCCTTCCAAAATCAGGGATAATCTGGTGATAATATATCCTGCTAGTGTTCACTACATCTTATCATGTTTTGATTCCACTTATGTTAAAAATAGATGAAGTTGATTATTTTTCAACAGATAAAAAATGGAGATAATAATATGAGATCTGTCGATTTGGTACATCTGTCAGATGCGTCATATTTGGCACAAATTTCTCTATGCCTTTCTTTACATGATCGTTGATTCTTCATTAGACTCACCAGTAGACCGTGCACTTGGAATTTGTTAGTGATTTCTAATTATAGCAACTAATTGTGGTATTTTATTTCAGTGACATTCAGTCGAATTGATCCTGGAGGAAAGCTTGTTATGGGCTTTCGGAAGGCAACAAACAGTGTTGAGACACAGGTTAGTTAAAGATAATTTGCTTGCCTTACTCAGTGTCCTTCAGTTATTATCTTAATGAATATATCTCCTCTTGTCAATTCGCAATCACAGGATCCTCAGTCCTCACACCTCCCCGATGGTAGTGGCTCCGCAGATACTTCATTTACTGGCTTAACTGAAAACCTTAATGTGAGTAGCTAGTTTAGCCTTTTAGGTATTTGAGAAAGCTAGTAACACGACATGCTTGCTCCATTGGTTCTACTTTTTCCTTTATGCAAACTATCTTTGTTTTGGCAAAACATGGAAAGAATGGAGGCAGGACCAGTGCTGATTCTGTGCACCGGCAAGTGCCTGTTTCAGAGAAGAAAAAGACTACAAACATCGGGTCTAAAAATAAGAGGCTTCTCATGCATGCTGATGATGCCATGGAGCTTAGAATCACGTGGGAAGAATCACAAGAATTGCTCCGTCCACCTCCAACTACCCAGCCGACCATTCTTGTGATTGAGGACTGTGAATTTGAGGCGTATGATGTAAGCCAACTCAGTGTACATTGTGGGTGTGTTTGGTATGAAGGAAAACGTTTTCCATGAAAAATGTTTGCCTGGAAAATGTTTTCATGGAAAATGAGTGGTTTTATTACTTATTTTCCCTTGTTTGGTTGGTGAGCGAAAACTTTTTCCAGAAAATATTTTCTAGTGTTTGGTTAGAGAATATAAAATATTTTTAGGAAAATAATTTTATATGCTACTCTCCTCAACCCAACTTCCCCAAAATCCTCATGTTTCCTATACTCCCTCCCCCCCGGAATTTTATTTTCTTCAAGAATTTAATTATTCTTTTCAAAATTCACACAAACCCAAATGAACTAATATGCTAGTTTACTTTTTCAAACAAGAACAAGTTGAAATTTGAGTTCGATAACTAAAAAGAATACTTTTTTTTTGTTGAAAAAGAAAGTATCCTTTCTACGACAAGAAAAGAAATTACTCATTTTATTGAATGAAAGAAAACACTTTTTCTACATCATGAAAAAAATACTCAATTTGTTGAAATGAAAGAAAATACTTTTTGTACATCATGAAAAGAAAGTATTTATTTTGTTGAAATGAAAGAAAATACTTTTTCTACATTATGAAAAGAAAGTACTCGTTTTGTTGAAATGAATGAAAATACTTTTTCTCTACATCAGAAAAAGAAAATACTTAGTTTGTTGAAATGAAAGAAAATATTTTTTTACATCGTGAAAAGAAAGTACTCGTTTTATCGGGAAAAAAATACTTTTTCTATTTCAGGAAAAGAAAATACTTAGGGTGGAGAAGGTTGAAAAAGAATTTTGAAAAATATTTTCCCTTCTTTTGATCGGGAAAACATCTTCCTCCAAGTTCGTGAGGAAAATATTTTCCAAAACATTTAAGCCAACCAAACATGGAAAACTTTGAAAACATTTTCCGGAAAATATTTTCCTTTGTACCAAACACACTCAGTATCACACAAATTTTGTTTCTTCCCATTTTATTTTTCTTCATTTCCTTTCCATCATGATAGAGATTAGTAATTGAAAACTATAATGCTTTCTTTTAACTATAGGAACCACCAGTCTTTGGAAAGCAGACAATATTTACTTCCCGGCCTTCTGGGTAAGGCAAAGACTCTTGACTATTAAGAAAAGTTTTTTCAGTGCTCAGAAAGTTTTCTCATTATACCATTACATTTAGCCTCATTGTTTGTCTATTTCTTTCCACGTGCATTGGAGGATGTAGAATCTGAAAAGATCAAAGACAGAAACTATGTGCTTTTTCAATAATATTTGCCTTTGCTTTTGCTTCATATCAAAGCTGTTGTTATAGAAAATGAGTGGATTTACTGCTGCTTATTTCACTGCTAGAAACTGCAAGATTTTTTGTTTGTGGAGTTCAATGAGCTATGATGATTGTTAAGTGGTTGTAGTACCCTTTGTACAGGGACCAGGAACAATGGGCTCAATGTGACAGCTGCTCCAAGTGGCGTAGATTGCCCATGCATGTTCTCCTTCCTCCTAAGTGGACTTGTTCAGACAACATTTGGGACTCAAATAGGTTTGTAATCTTCCATTTTGGATTGTTATTATTTAAGCTTGTTATATGATTCTCATTTATAAATATCACATTGCTGAAATAAAGAAATGTTTTGCTTCTTGCCCATATGGTGAAGTTTCTTAATAGGTAAACCAGAACTCAGCATTGAACCCCCCACGGCCTCACCCATCTCAATTTAAGAAAAATGTGGATTAAACATTTTATGTGGAATTTTCTTTTTTCCTTTTTGGCTTCTCATATCATTGGCAAGCTTAGCTAACTGGAGCAAGTTGGTTTTAGACCATTTAAATCTTTTAAGCACATTTAGTTGTCCAAGATGCCATGTTCTGATGCATCGCTCTGAGATTTTTCATGTTTTTTTAATGTGTGTTGGTGGGGGCTCTGCAAACTGATATAAACCTCTACCCGTGTGTACTTATTGACTAAATAAGGTATGAAGAAAGGATACAGTTATCTTATCCATTTTCTGCCAACAGTTTTCTTTACAGATGTTCCTGTTCGGCTCCTGAGGAGATTAAAGCAAAGGAACTAGAAGCTTTCTTTAGAGTCAGTAAGGGTATCATATCTTTTCTCCTTGTTTAATAGACTATCTCCCCTACCACCTTTTATTTGTATTTTTTAATTTTTTCCTCTTTCAGGAAGAGTGGTTAGACATACTTTAATGTTCTTTATGAACTGTTATACAGCGTCAACCACTACATAATTATGATGTAGTCAAGACGTATATATGGTTAAGAATGATGATGAATGATTAAACATGTCTTACTTGCTAGTACAACAACAACATACCCAGTGTAATCTCCTACAAGAGGGGTGTGGGGAGGGTAGTGTGTATGCAGATCTTACCCTTACCTTGTGTGAGGTAGAAATGTTGTTCCCAATAGTCCCTCTGCTCGAAGAAAAAACAAAGCAAGTTTGAAAAAATACAGTAGTGAAGAGACCATGTTGGAAATACCGGAGAAAAGAAACAGTAATAACAAGATAGCCGACTCAAAGGAACAACAGGTAATATAAAAAAATTACAGAATAGGATAATATGAGAAAAATACTAATACTACTTATACATAGAAGGACGTGCATATAAGGTGCTTCAAACTGTCATCACGCCTCTCCCACAGGAAAGTGAGACATTGGTCCTCGACTACCTACTAACCTTCTAACTTAATCCTCGATCTCCATACCCTCCTATCTAGGGTCATGTCCTCGGTAAGATGAATATGTGCTATGTTCTGTCTAATAACCTTACCCTAATACGGCCTACCTCTACCTCTCCTTAGACCTACTATTGCCAGCCTCTCACACCTCCTTACTGGGGCATCAGTGCATCTCCTCTTCACATGCCCGAACCCATCTCAGCCTCGCTCCCTCATATTGTCCACCACGGAGGCCACTCCCACTTTGGCCCGTATATCTTTGTTCCTAATCATATCGCTCCTGGTATGCCACACATCCATCTCGGCATCCTTATTTCCGCTACTTTCATTTTCTAAACGTGTGCGTTCTTGATTGGCAACATTCTTTTCCATACAATATAGTTGGTCTAACAACCACTCTATAGAAGTTTTCTTTAAATCTTGTATGCACGTTTTTATTACACAGCACACCGGATGCGAGCCTCCATTTCATCCACCTCGCTCTAATACGATGAGTGACATCATCGTTAATTTTCCCATTATCTTGGATTTTTGACCCAAAATACTTGAAACTTTCCCTCTTTGGGATGACTTGTGTATCAATCCTCCGTCCACACCCACCTCATGTGTTGTGTCACAAAACTTGCATTCCAAGTATTCTGTTTTGGTCCTGCTCAACCTGAAACCTTTAGACTAGAGGGTCTGTCTCCAAACCTCCAGCCTAGCATTAACTCCGTCGCGTTTCTTGTTAATCAATATTATGTTATCTGCAAATAACACACACCATGGCACCTCCCCTTGTATATGTCGCGTCAGTTCATCCATCACCAAGGCAAATACGAACGGGCTAAGAGCTGATCCCTAGTGCAACCCAATCACGACTGAAAGTATTCCGAGTCTTCTCCCATTGTTCTCACCCGGGTCTAGGCTTCATTCTACATGTCTTTAATCGTCCTAATGTATGCCACATGTATACCTTTAGCTTCCAAACATCTCCATTAGACCTCCTTGGGTACTTTATTGTATGCTTTTTCTCTTCCTATCCCTATAATGCTACACCAATCTCCTTACAAGATAGATGTCTTTCGTAATTGACTACTCTGGTATGAATCCGAATTGGTTCTCGAAAATAGACACACTCATCCTCATTTCCACCACCCTCTCCCACACTTTCATAGTATAGCTTAGTAGCTTGATATCCCTATAGCTGTTGCAATTTTGGATATCACCCTTGTTCTTGTACAACATAATCATTGTACTCCACCTCCATTCCTCGGGCATTTTAGTCGTCCTAAAGACGACGTTAAACAACCCAGTACGCCACTCTATACCTACCTTTCATGCACTCTTCCAAAATTTCACCAGGATCTTGTCTGAACCGGTCGCTCTTCACCTTCTCATCTTACGAATAGCCCCCTTTAACCTCCCCAAACTTTATACACCTACAATACCCAAAATATCGACGACTCTCGGAGTGCTCTAAGTTACCCAGCATAATATTCTTGACCCCCTTTTCATTTAAGAATTTATAGAAGTATGCCTGCCATCTTCGTTTAATGTGTGCCTCTTCCACCAATACTTTGCCTTCCTCGTCTTTGATGCACTTCACTTGGTCCAGGTCTTGACCCCTCCTCTCTCTCCTTGGCGAGCCTATATAGCTTCTTATCCTCGCCCTTGTCCTTAGCTCTTCATGTAAGTGTTCGAAAGCTGCCGTTTTTGCCATCGTAACCGCCAACTTTGCTTCCTTCTTCTTCGTCTTATACCTCTCTCTATTCGTCCTCTTTTCCTCCTCATTTTTTCTCTCCACTAACTTCATATAGGCAACCTTCTTGGCTTCCAGCTTTCCTTTGGACCTCTCCATTCCACCTCCCCTTAATGTCCACCAAAGTTACCCCTCGAGACTCCCAACACCTCTCTAGCTACTTCATTAATGCAATTTAGCTGTCCTATCCCACGTCTTGCTAGTAAAATATAGAATCTTTTAGTGCTTAAAAGCACCCAAAAAATCAAGATCTCTTAATCCCCAAAATAAGGGTTCTACATCTTACGTGAATTTTTTCACTAGTAAACCACATTGCACACTCTAGCATACATCACTTGTGATGTAGCTTCAAAATTTTACTAGCTTGTAAGATGCAGAATATTCAGGAAAGGTGAAGTTGATAAAAGTTGGTGCTTCTTCTAATTTGATCAAATGGAAGTAACTGTATGGACAAGATTCGTCATGAAAAATTAGTCACTTTCAAAAAGTTCCATTTCTCAATTACCATGTGGAGATGTAGATCGTCCTTAATTATGTTCAAGCGGTAGCGTTTGCACTGACACTGAATTAATCAACCAAGTTGAAGTTGGACTTCAGTTGAAATCCATAGTTTGTAGCTTCTTATGATGAAACCCCTATTGTTTTCCATCTATTGACCCGGCCTTCCTTGGCAATCCGAGTAGCTGCCAAATAGAAGTTGTTCCAATGCAGATCCATCTATAATAAAGATATCACATCGTGTGGAAGTCTTTGAATTAGGCTGTGTTATGTCCTTTGGCTTGTCAAAAATGTATAATGTTCTGTGTTTCCACCTACTTTATAAAGATAATTTATGATGATTGTCTCTTTAAATGAACCAAAAAGTAGTAGATGCATCAAAACCATTTATGTAGGTAACGTTTTTTGAAGAAAACAAATGAGTTGTGGATCAGGATGGGGTATACTTTATACATGTTGATGAGTGGACTTGCTAAGTTTTGTATTCTACGACTTTTTTGAATAGAAAAGAAGTGAAACTATTTTGCTCATTTTTGTTTTTACCAACCAAAAGTTGCAAACAAATATAATTTCTTCTCTTATATCCTCACGTCTAGAAAGTTGATTGTTTCCTTGTATAAAGATTATTCCCTTCACTGTTATATTGTTTTCATTTCCAGGTCACAAGAGGCAAAAAATTGCCGGGAAAAATGAAGATTGTGAACCGTCTGGATTAAATGCCTTAGCAACAGTTGCTGTTTTGGGAGACAGCATTAGCGACCTGGGAGAGCCTTTAGTTGGAGCCACAACAAAACATCCTCGGCACCGTCCTGGTTGCACTTGTATTGTTTGCATTCAGCCTCCTAGTGGAAAGGGCAAGCACCAGCCTACGTGTAAGTGCAACGCCTGCTTGAGTGCGGAACGACGTTTTAAAACCCTCATGCTGCGTAAGAAGAAAAAACAATCGGAAAGAGAGGCAGAAGTTGCACAGGCAAAGGATCAGGTTCCACCTAAAGATGGATCAGAAACAGATGGGGCAAGTGGAGCTGAATTGATGATGCAAACAAGTCATTCTGAAAACGAAAGAAATACAAACGGGGATCACATGGAGAAAGTTGGAGCTGGCAAGGGACAGTTGGACCTTAACTGTCATCCTAACCGCGAAGATGAAATGCTAATTGAGGCAGCAGCTGGAATAAGCATGACATCTCTTATTAATGCTGCTGATCTTCCACTGGATATGTATCAAACGCAGAATGGGCTCGCAACCTTGGACAAGTGTTTGCTGTCATTAGCTACTGCTGGGAGTGAAGGACAGCAACCTGATAATGGATGTGTCAGACCTGCTGATGCTCAAGTACAGGAGAATAATGGTGACAATGGGTAATTTCGTGATTCGGCCTGTTAATATTCTTTCTTTATCTTTTAAAAATATTTTTTGAACCTTGGAAGGGGAGCCTTGCCGCAATGGGGTAAGAGTGCTACCATGTGCCTAGGAGGTCGCGAGTTCACCCGTAGAAATAACCTCTTGCATATATGTAAGGTAAGGCTTCATATTATAGAACCAATGTGGTCCAGTCTTTCCCCATACCCCGGCATAGTAAAAGCTTATTGCACCGGGATATCCTTTTTAAAATGCATTATTTATCTGTTTTTTTCACACATACGTATCATCTACATTTACTAAAGTTGTTCTATGTGTAAATAGTTGAGCATTTCAGGGAACAATTTGTAAATCTTGATTCTTTATGATCTAAGTGCCTGTCTGGAACTTTTCTGCAGACATCATTTGATTTTCATTTTTTGTACCATCATTTGTTGATCTGTTAGAATATTTAAGTTTGACAAAATAGAGGTACAAACATTTATGGATATTAGTCGTAATTTGTATGTGGAGTTTTCTTTCGTTATCACAGGCTAAGAGCCATGCCCGCTCCCTAGTATTCTTGGAGTTGGACAGTCATTCTGCTCTTTGGAACTTTCTTTATTCTTTTCTCGTTTAAATAGATACAACTGAAAAAATCTAGACTCTAGGTACATTCTCACTCTTACCAAGCCATGGTGGATGACAAAATGTGTGAGGCTTATAATATATAACTAGTATTTAGATAGATTATTAGAGGCTTGTAATACTTACTTTATTTTCTTAAAAGATTTTACAATTCATTATTGTCTTAGAAAACAGCAGCCATTGCGGATCACACAAAGTTAATTTGAGAAGTAATTCATAATCAGAAAAGGATTTTGTAATTGCTCATTTAGATATTGGTGGTCCATAAAAGAGTGTACGTGTGAGCAGTAATAGGATAACTAACTATGACACTTCAAATCTAAAGTTTTGATCAATGATTGTTAAGTTCAACGATAGATTATTAGAAAAGAAAGCAAAAAAAACAACTCAGAAGAAACAAACTAATGTGGAAAAAAGCAGAAGAAGATAAATATAGTCAGAAAGAAAAAATATTAACAAATGAAAGAATTCCCAGCAATAGCTTAAAATGTATATATAAATTAAATTTCTTTTGGGAAATTTTAATTATTAAATAAAACTCATAATTCTATGTTGAAAATAAAAAGAGGAAAAAAATATTTTCATATTGATGATAACACAAAAAGAAATAATTATTAAAATATTCATAGATTTTTTAGCAAAATCATAAAAGGCTTCTCTCTTTTTACTTTTAATGAATTCAAAATCACAATTTAATAATAAGTATTAAATTATTTTATTTATACTGGAAAATACTTATAAATGTAAAAATATTTTTAAGTAAATACTAAAACTAAATAACGAAAAGAAATGTAAAAAGGAAAAAAAAACTGAAAAAAGATTATTGTGTAGAGGCTTGGAATCAAACCCATGACTTAAGGGTCCTGACCACCACTCCACCTACCATTTAACTAATGCACCATCCTTTACCTTTGTTGCCCACTTTGTTGGTTAAATATACTTGAAGCACATAGCTCATGCCTGCCAAGCACTATGCGTTTTTCCCCCCCCCCCCCAAAAAAAAAAGAACGGGCGACGAACATTAACACGGAGCGTTATCAAAAAGTCATATAGCCACTATATGTCTTTGTGTTCTTTTTATTTATTTATTATATATATATATATATATATATATATATATATATATATATATATATATTAGTAATCCACTATGGCTAGTTTTTATATAAATATCTCAAAAAAAGAACAAAACAAATGTCACCTGGTCTTACAAAGTGAAAGAAATAAAATTTGACAAGTACATAGCCCCTATTATCAATGTTGAGCGTAGTACACAATACTGATATTACACAATGTAATATAATAAAGTAACTTATAAAAACTAGCCATGCTAAGTCTTCGCAATTGATGCCCTTATTTAATCTTGTTTTGTTGTATGTTTGGCCATCTCCTCTGTGCGCTAATAGATACAATCCTAATGTAACCAGTTGTGTAGCCATACTGTTCCTTTCCCAAATACCAGCTGCATCATCTTTGTAGTTGTAGCTCTTCTGGTCATCCACATATCGAGTATAATGTCTTATCGCAATCTCTATTGCCTTGCCTTTCCTCTTCATGTCTTGCATCTCCTTGCATCTACCAGTCCATTCCCATACCATTACTCTTTCCTCCTGATGTCTAGAGTCCAGTAGTCCACCTAAGTATTCGTATTGTCCATTGCTAACCCAAAAGGAGTAGTCCAATATTGCCACTGTTTCATAGTGAGCACAATGTTGTAGGCATTCTTATAAGTCCCGCTTGCCCATGTTGATATCCTTTGTCCATATTTTCCCTTTCATCGTGTACCATGTTAGTATTCTCCAGAGTTCCCCTGATTCCCAAGTGGCAAACCTGTTAATATAATGTTTCAATACCATATGTGTATCTGTATTGTTCCTCTACCTGACAGAATCTCCCGAGACTAGAAGAAATCCCGTTGTTGAATTCCTATGTGATCTGGTGATGTTGTACTGTTTGGTTCCATTTACGTGTGAGCTCCAGCTATAGATCAATAAATATTTCATACAAAACCAAATCTTGGATGTTAGATATGTGGGAAGTATTGAAATCATAGTCCGCAGTACTTGTATAGATCCTTTAATTTGTTTCCAAAGTCCATAACGTCGTGCAAATTCCTTTGCCAAAATTCTGGGTAGCCATCTGATGTATCTGCAAATCGATGTTATGGTTGTAATACTTGATTCTAGTACGCAAATATACAACACTTTCTCAGGTTGGATATTCAGCAACTGTTTCTTATAGTTGACGGCTAATTTGACACTGTGCATTTGCTGAATTTCCTTTTGAAGAATTGTCTCCAAGCTCGATTCCATGCTTGTGCTTACTACTGATACGCCCTCAAGGGAATGAGCACAGGGTGCTAATACCACCCATTGAGCTTGTATCAGATAGTAAGGCATGGATACAGTAACTTTCCCTGCAAAACATAAAACAACGTTAGTATAAACATTGTTTCCCATGGCCTCCTTCCTAAGGATTTGATCAAGTTGATCGAGTCTGTTACTTCCAGTGGACCTCCTCCCCATTGTGATCTTCTCTTCCTCACCTCCTGCAATTCCTATTCTTAAGTATGGACATTGAGATTTATCATCATTCACAATCCTCCTTCCTTGAAATCCATCTCACCAAAGCAAGTGCTCTCAATGGGACCAATATCTAGTGCATAGTTAGCAAGATGATCTGCCAGTTTGTTGCCTTCTCTAAGAGTATGGGTTATTGTAACATTGCATCTTGACATAAGTTGTTTGATCTCCTCCACTTCTCTTGCCACGGACCAAGGAACATACCACTCTCCTTCCACTGCATTCTTCATTATCATAGAATCCGTGTGCAGATCAATAATGATATATCATGTTCAATACAAAATCTAAGAGCCTGAACCATGGCCTTAGCTTCTGCTTCTGTATTAGTTCTTTCAGGTATTTCTTTACCACACACATACATCATATCTCCCTCTGTATTCCTCAGAACAAAGCCAATAACACTTCTCCCTGGGTTGCCCCTAGAAACCCCATCAGTGTTCAATTTAATCCATCCTGCTGTTGGGAACTCCCATAAAACCTTAGTAATCTTCAACTTAGGAAGATATTGTTCCATCATTGTAACTAAATCTGGCCATTTGTGAGGTACGTGAAGTAGGCTAGGCTTCCTAAATTTGACAAGTGATTGGAGTGTATTAGATACCTGGTAAATGACCCTACTCACAGTTACTGCATCTCTATATTTGTAGTTGTTCCTTCTCTTCAACAACTCCCATACAATAATGGCTGGCATTGCCTGAATTATAGGTTGTATTCTTGGTATTACATCAGCAGTTCAACACTTGATTATAGCTTGGTGAAATGTAAGCTCCTCTATCCTAATTCTTGCACTTGGCAGAAAATACGACCATACTATTCTAGCAGCATAGGACGTGAAAAATAAGTGTTGCATTGTTTCCTCCATCGGATTAGTACAACACCAACACCTAGAAGCCATCAAATAGCCCAATTTTCTGATAAAGTCATCTAGTGATAGCTTATTTCTCCATACTTTCCACATAAAGAAAGATATTTTAAATGGTAAACCTTTCACCCAAATCTTATTATAAGTATTGCATGGTTCTTGCCTCCTTCTCACATATTCCCAAGCTGATTTTACACTAAAATCTCCCCTAGATTCCAGCATCCAAAATGGCTTATCTAGTACATTATGTATCACTGGTGCTTTAGTGTGTTCAAGTAAGTGGTTGGGAAATTCCTCTGGCAATATTTCTCTAATTTTGGCTTCATCCTACTGTCCATCTTGCATTACATCATGAACATTATGAACTGTTTCATCACAAAAGAAATCAGGTGGAGTCATGAAATACAATGCCCCCAAACCTGTCCAGTTTCAAACCGAAATAGAGCTGATCCCATTTTCGTATGCCACACAATTTGGTGTTCAACTAAATCCCTGTATTAATTCATTTTCTTCCATACACGTGATCCAGCCCTCCATGGTACCACCATAGAATTGAGTTTTTTGCAGTATTTTTGACACATTAATGAACTCCACATAGTAGGTTTTGTTCTAAAGTTCCATCACAGTTTTCAAAACAAAGCCTTTGAAACATCATCGAGAGATCTAAATCCTACCCCCTTCCTCACATGGCATATATAAGTGTTCCATGATGCCCAATGTCTGCTCAAGCCACCAATAGAATTACACCAGAAGAACTGGGCAAATATCTTGTACAATATTTTGATCACATAAGTAGGAGTATTTACTGCTGAAAGGAGGTGAATTGGCATGCTTTGAAGAACATGTTTGATCAAGACAGCTCTACCTCGAAAGAAGTTTACCTTTCCAGCTTGCAATTTGTCCAACACCTTGTTGAGGAGACCTTGATAGTAGTCCATCCTTCTTCTGGAATAGAAGATTGGGCAACCAAGGTACGTGAATGGAAATTCCTTCGTGGATATCTCAGTGATCCTTTCCACCTTGTGCACGACCTGTGCACTGGTTGAGTGATGCATATATATGGCAGATTTGCTTTTGTTAATCAACTGACTAGAAGCAAATCTGCCATATATATGCATCACTCATATGCATACAAGACTTCCATCACCAATTGCAACGAGGTAGCATCAGAGGATGAGAATATGATCGTATCATCAGCATAAGCTAGACGATTAATCTTAGGGCTCCACTGTTCTTCGAGTTATTTTTTCCTTACTTTAGTTTCAGACTCATCAAACTGAGGCTAATGTTACTGGAAGGAGCTTGTTCCATCTCAATTTCATACAACGCATTATTTTATTTGGGAATGTTTGAAATTGTTTGACACAATTTTATATGCAACTTTCATAAGTTTTAAATTTTGATCATTGATGTGATGTTTTCTTTATAAACTGACTTTTGGGTCATTACTTCATATTCTTCCTATCTAATTTTCTCAATATATATATACACACACACTTCCGAATGTACACTGTAAGTTGTTATGCTAAGGTAAAATTACTGAACAGTCCCAAAAAGGTACTTATAGTCTGTTTGAACAAGCTTCTCCAATCTCAGGGGCACTTTTTTCCAAAGTTGAAGTGATTTTTTTGGAAGAAAAAAAGTGCTTTTGAGGAAAAGCAGAAAAAAGCAGTTTGTCTCCAAAAATACTTTTTTTGAAAAGTACTTTTGAGAAAAATACACTCAGAAGCAGTTATTAAAATCTTGGCCAAATATTATTAGTAAGCTTCAGATGGATATTTATAACCTTTGGGTCATCTAATAAGAAAAAATTCTTAGAAAATGATCAGATTTGACTATTATGTATAAAAGAAACCATGTATCCATTTATAACTTCTAGATCAGACTTTTCTGCATAATATTAAGTTAGGAACTTGAATATTTTTCTTATGGAACCTAATACTCTCTTGAGCCAAGAACAGGAGGAATTTAAGTTATTATTTTACTTTTTCCAACTAGTTACTTGCATATCTAACTATGGCATTCTTCCACCCTTTTTTTCCTCTTCCAAAAACTCCTTTCCTTCTCTATATTCTTCTTCTTCCTCCTCCTCCTCTAGTTCTAATCTCAAAGAAGAGATTAGCTTTTTTGATTTGCAGCAATCAATTGATGACTAGAAAATCCCTAAACATTCTCAGTCCATTATTTACAAGTGTTCAAGATGGCTCTTAACCAGTGATTATCACATTTCAACCATCAAGCTAACCATTCCTCTTGAGTCAGATTGTAAGGACATTAGACTTTTAAACCCTAAGTCTATAGAGAAATATAGACAAAAATACAACTATCCCCATTTTGGTTTAGTTCAAATTGCAGCTACACCCCTTTTCAGAGAAGGTCTAGATAAATCTCTGCTCCTATGTCTTAGAGATTTTAGATTTCTAGACTTTAATGATTCCCTCTTATGAATGGTAGAAATCAACCAATTATAAGACCAAAACTGGATCCCTTCTAGAAGTCATTATTTATAGAATTCAGTATAAGGTCATGAGTTCCGCCTTTAATACTAGTGCTATGAAAATCCTCCATAAGGGTGAAAATCCTTTTATTGAAAATTAAATTTTGGAGATTGAGCAAGGTGTCCCTTGCTTAGTCTTCAGTTATAAACCTTTGAACAAGGCCTTCGTTGGATTAGGTATCCTATTCCAAACAAAAAGGATTTGCTTTAGCGGCTTTATGCTGCTACTATTTTCTCTAAATTTGATATAAAATCAGGATTTTGGGCAAATTCAGATTGATCCCAGATATCGGTATAAAACTGCTTTTATCGTACCTTCTGGGTAATATGAATGGAATGTAATGCCATTCAGTTTGCAAAATGCTCCTTCTGTATTTCAGAGGATTATGAATGACATTTTTAATCCCTTTTCAAAATTTATTATTGTTTATATTGATGATATTTTAGTATTTTCTACTAGCATAGACCAATATTTTAAACATTTGAGAAATTCTTTTAATGCTATTCGAGAAAATGGCGTAGTTTTATCAAAAACTAAGTGCATTTTTTTTCAAATCAACATTTGATATCTTGGGCATAATATTCAGTAAGAAACCCTTATCCCTGTTCAAAGATCCATATAATTTGCTGACAACTTTTCTAATTAAATTTTAGATAAAACATGTAACGACTAGACCGATCATTTTCCTTTCTAGATCCCCGTTCCTCTATTTAAGACTTTACGAATGTGCTTTTCTAGTTTTATAACTTGCGGGGTCAGTTAGTTGGTTTTGGAAGGGTTCGGGTTGAATTCGGAACATTTAGTTTCATGATAGTGGCCTAAGGTGGCCAAGTTTGACTTGAGTCAACACTTTGAGTAAACAACTTCGGAATCGAGATTTGGAGGGTCCAATAGGTTCGAATGGTGATTTTGGAATTGGGCGTATGTTCGGATCGAGTTTCGGGTGGGCCGAGAGCGTTTCAGGGCTTATGTTGGAAGTTGGCATCTCGAAGGTTTTAGATTTTTTTTAAGTTTAATTTGAAGTAGACTTTGGTGTTATCGGATCCCGTTTGGCATTCCGAGCCTTGGAGTAGGTTCGTTGTGTCATATCATACTTGTGTGTAATATTTGGCATCATTTCGAGTTGTCTAAGTTTGAGTTATCACGTTTGGAGTTAGTTGGAAGAAGTTTGAAGTTGATTAATTTGGTTTTGAGGTGCAATTCTTGGTTTTTGATGTTATTTTATGTGTTCTGAGACTTCGAGTCGATCCATAGTATGTTTATTGACCTGTTGGTATACTTCGACGGGGTCCTGGGTGGCTTAGGTGAGTTTCAGACTACCCGGAACAAGGTTGAAGTTGGTAGATTTTACTGGTGTCTGGTGTGAATCGCAATCGCAGAGATGGTCTCGCGATCGCGAAGAGCTATGTGGGGCTAAGGGGAATTTATTCTACACAATCGCGAAGTGGTCATCGCGATCGCGGAGTGTGGCCATGCAGTTCTTCGCGTTTGCGAGGCTATGGCTGCGAATGTGATGTGTTAGTGGTTTTTGGCCAGGAAGGTCGTTGGACTGTGCAATCGCATAGAGGAAGTCGCGATCACGTAAGAGGATTTGCAGGGGAACGTATGTATTAGTCTTCGTGAACGCGACTGGGTTGACCGCAAACGCAGAGGGTTGGGGAACGTGTGCATTACGAACACGACTTGGGCATCACGAACGCGGCCTGGGCATCACGAACGCGATGAAAGATCTCAGGGAAGGGGCAGTTTGGCCTTTGCGATCGCAAGGCTTCTTCCGCGATCGCGATGAATAATCCCTGGGCAGAATGTCAGATTTAATACGTGATGTAGGCTCATTTAACCCATTTTTCTCTTGGCTTGGGCGATTTGGGAGCTCTTTGAAAGGGAATTTTCATCAAGTATCATAAGGTAAATGGTTTCTACCTCTTATGAGTTAAATTCATGGATTATGTGTGGATTTTAACATGTAAATTAGTAGAATTTTGGGATTTTAGTAAAAAATCTAGAATTTGATAAAAATATGATTTGACCATGAAATTGATTATGGAATGGGGTATAAATTATATATTTGAGTTCGTAATGCCATGGGCAACATTTATCTTCAAAAAGTTTCAAAATCCGGACACGTGGGCCTCGGGTTGACTTTTGTTGACTTTCCGAGTAGAGTTGGGAATTGACTTTAATAGTTAAATTATGAGTCTTTGAGCATATATTGATTGGTTTCTACATCCTTTGACTAGTTTCGTATTGTTCGGTATCGATTTGAGGTGACTAATGTGGTTTGAAAGCCATGTAGTGGGCTTGGAAGTAAGGTAAGTCTCTTGCTTAATCTTGCAGAGGGAATTATCCCGGTAGGATTTTAATTGTTGTGTGCTATTTGTTATGGGTGCTACGTACGTACGAGGTGACGAGAGTCCGTACATAGTTAGATTTATGTTTATGTCCGAGTAGACTTAGACCTACATCATGCCTTAACTGTACTATTTGAATTAAACTTGTTTGTTTGATTACTTGAACTTATAACTGAGATTGAGACTAGAATTTATGTATTGACCGAACCTATTGCTTTAGATTTTGTAGGATATTTGATGATCGGTAGTTCCGTGTCTTCTCGACTCGCACATATCTTCACGAGTGAGAGTTTCATTATTCTTATGCTATCAGGCTATTCGCCTCGAAAGTGTTGTGAGATATTATTATGGTATTGGTCCGTTTGCCTCTGTAGTATTGTGAATTATTCTTATGGGATCGGGCCATTCACCTCAGCGGTATTGTATAACACTATTCTTATTGGATCGGACCGCTCGCCTCGGTAGACTCATGCGTAATACTTGATAGGGAGTCAACGTACATATTAGTTTTCCTGACTTGAGATTTGATTTTGTATTTGATATTGGTTGAGCTTGTTCCTTCAGGGCAGTTTATGGTATTTAATGATTTTGTATTTATTCTTACTTAAGAATCATATTATTGATATCTATTTGTCTTGTTGCTACTTGTTGTGTTTCATACCTTTATACTTTATGTACATTGTTATTGGAGCAGTAGTAAGTGTCGATGTCGAACCCTCGTCACTACTTCTTCGAGGTTAGACTAGATACTTGCTGGGTACTCATTGATTTACGTACTCATACTACACTTCTGCACTAATTGTGCAGGTACTGAGACAGGTACTTCACGTGGTCACTCTGGTGCGTAACTGCATTTGCTGGAGACCTTGTGGTGAGCTGCTTTCCATGCTTAAACCCGCAACACCCGGAGTCTCTTTCCCCTTATGTCTATTTTATTCTGTCTATTTTATTCCAAACAGTAGTTATAATGGTTTTGTATATTCTACTAGATGATCATGTACTTTGTCACACCGGATTTTAGGAATTTATAGTAGATGATTATCGTTGTACCTAATATTATCATCATTCCGCTTTATGTTTATTTCACACATGTGATTTAGTAAGAAAAAAAGTATTTTAACATGATTTCTAGACTTAATTCCACCCCCTTAATGAATTCTTGATTTTAAAGCTTTTATGAACGTATAATTGTGTTGGTGGCTTACAGTTGGCTTGCTGAACAACAACGTTGGGCTTCATCACGGCCTATGGTGGGAATCGGGCCGTGACAAAACCCAACTTCAAAAATTTTGAGGCGGTGTTAATTATGCGTCTGATTTCATCCCAGGCTTTAGCAATTCGCTAAAACCTCTCCATGATAGGCTAAAGTAACCTCCACCTCCATGTACTAACATCCACACCAATATTATCAAAGAAATAATGTTGAAAGTCAAACACCTTCCTTGTTTGTCACGACCCAAAATCTCACCAAGTCGTGATGGTACCTATTCCAACCCGCTAGGTAAGCCAAACAACATATAACATAACTCGAATGTAAGATCATCAATAATTAACAAAAAAGATGGATGAATTCCATATAATATCCCAAGGATTGGTGGTACAAGTCATAAACGACTAAGATTAAGAATACAACTTTGGTACAAAGAATAAACACTAAATATGTTTGAAATTTACATAAACAAAATTACAAGTCCTAAACTACCATGAACAAGTGGTAGTTTGAATATGGATCGCAGCTACAACTTTAATTCTAATCTTAGTCATTCATAGCAGCTCAGCTGCAAGATCTGCAAGCAAGGTGCATAAGTGTAGTATGAGTACAACCGACCCCATGTACTCAGTAAGTATCAAGAGTAACCTCGGTACAATAGTGATGAGGTTTTCAAGTCATATGATGCTCACTTTACTTAGCCTACGTAGCTCAATAGCATACACATATGCACAACACAATACTAAAATCTAAGCATGAAGTACATGTAAGATCATTGGTGCATATAGAGATGATATTTCCTCGTATTATAAACTACTACAACTCAACATATAGATGAGATATGCACAAGTATCGTAACCCATCTATAGTCCGCATATAGAGAGGATATGCATTTGAACACCAAATGACCCGTGAACAATTGCATATAGAGAAGTTACACATGAAATATTAAATAATCTGTTAATCATTGCATATCGAGAAGATATGCACGAGATATCAAAAAATATGTCAACCATTGCATATAGAGAAGATATGCATGAAATATCTAACAATCCATCAATAATTACATGCCCATCACATCTGCTCGCACTTGGCGTATCGGCAGTGCCGCAGGTGCGACCAAGAAATTCGCATTTGTGCTACCACCTGAGCCAGCCAAACCTCGCATCTGCGATCTATCTATTGTAAATACATTTTCATAGATGCGACCAAGTCTTCACTTCTGTTGCCACCCATCCTGGACAAACAAGCACTTCTGCGCTGAGCACCTCGCAAGTGCGATGTCGCACTTGCCCACCTTCATTCGCAGGTGTGATGCACCAGAACCAACTGTGCCCTCAACTCCCCAAATGGTCTGGAACCATCCCGAAACACACATGGGCCTGCCTGGACCCAGGCCAAACATACCAACTAGGCCAAATACCTATTCCAAACTTATCCAAAGGCTCGAAGCACCACCGATAACATCAAAACCAAGAATTAAAGATCAAATCATTCTCTTAACTTTCAAACATTTCAACTTCACCAAACGTGTCCGAATCATGCTTAGACATTCCGGATCACAATCAAAGTTTGAACACAAGTTCCAATCAAATAAATGAACCTAGCAAATGTTTCAAAACCACAATAGGAGTCCGATGATATCGAAGTCAACTCCTGGTCAAACTTATGAACTTTCCAATTCTTGAAATTACTAACTTTTGACAAATGGAGCCAAAACCTTCTAGGAACTCCAAATTCAAATTCGAACATATGCCCAAGTCCAAAATCACCATACGAACCTTTGAAACCATCAAATTCTGATTCTAAGCCCGTTTACTCAAAAGTCAAACCTTGGTCAACTCTTCCATCTTAAAGCTTCCGAAACAAGAATTACTCTTCCAAACCAACACTGAACTTCTACACACAAGTCATAATACATCATATGAAGCTACTCAAAGTCTCAACCCTCCGAATGGAATTCTAAAGCTCAAGATAACAAGTTGGGTCGTTATATTCTCCCGCACTTAAACATACGTTCGTCCTCGAATGTGCCAAGAGTCATTCCAAAGCCATCAAATCACTGTATAAGCTCACCATACACATACCCATGGGTGAACGCATTTCACCACAATCCATATAAGCCCATCGACACGATCCTGACAGGATCCTTCCTTAGACCTTATCTTACAATCCTTAAAACCAAGTTCCATATTTTGGAACTCCCTCTGAGATCCAATTCTTGCACATATACTCTGTATCAATCCCCACAAGCTGCACCAAACTATAAATATACCCCAAGAATATAACCACACGATGTACCGCATAGCTCATATACTCACAGTAACATCTTCCAACCACAATGGCTACTCATTACCAAACTCGATACCGGTAATATACATCATATCAAATACAACCTCATGCCAAGCCTTCACAACACTGCTAGTGATGAAAAAATATGTAGAACTCATAATCACCCATCAAATCAACAAGGCGTGGAGTTATCTCTTCCGACAAGAACCATTGCCAAATTCTGAGCTAACTAATGACATTCTTCTTCCAATATGCCTTATCCAAATCCGATTGCACTAATTCAAGGTCCAACAACCTTGTCTTACCCAGTACAAGTTGCACGACCAACATGGCACACCAAATGCCACCTAAAAATACATATGACACAATTCACGCACCAAACAAGCAACAACTGCAATAGATACAACCACAAAAGCACAATACTATGATTCCATCCCAAAAAGGAGAATTAAAACACATGGAATAAGCAAAAAGAATCATATCCCAACATAAATCCTACTATGGCGTGTAACCTGATCCAAACGCATCAATCCACATGGAAATACCTATCGAGCCTAAATGCTCATACTCAACAAATACGTGTGTATCAACAACAAACATGCGAAGTGCATGACCATAACCATGGAGAAACAAATATCACAATATACCACATATAGGCAAATCAAGACTAAGGTGCAATAAGAAATTCAACATCACAAGAGCCATCTCCCTCAAGTATTGCCACAAGGCCTAAATAGAACCACACCATGCATGTGAATAGTCAAATAGTAGTGTAAGAGAGTAACACGGGGAACATATCAGGGCATGAATAAGTTCAACTCTAGCCAATGACACACCCCTAGCAAATGTTTTTCTGAGTAAACAAATCCAATCAGTGCAGAATACACATTCCTACTAGGCCTACCAATATGCCCTCAAATCAATTCAAACCATTCCGATTAGGTGCATAGCCTCCCAAGGGCCCATAACGACCTATCCATAACATATATAATTAGCTTTCTAACCCTTAACATATGTTCACAGTCCACAACCAAAGGGATAGTTTGCCTCTTAGATCCAATCTCTAAATCTCAAGAATACAAGAATCTTCATATCCGATCTCTAATTCTCCCACTCAAATGACTGATACATCACTCATGCATAATCACCTCATGAGGAGTACTCTCATAATTCTTCCATGCCACGTAGCAAAAATTGAACATCAATAGTCACAAACCATGCGATTACTATAATACTAGTCAAGTATCCGCAAATCAATACACAATGTGTTTCTATAACACACATCCTCCGGCAATACAAGATAGTGCTAGCTTACTCTTAAACATCTGAAATCCATCATGCTGTCTAGAACTCATGAACATCCTTTCAAAACTAAACCACAAACTTGTCAATTCAATTCAGTGCCCCACACGACTCTCCATATCTACCATTATGAAAATACTAGAATCTTATCATCAACTCTGAATTACGAGTAGGATAAACACTCTATCAACCAGAAACCTTCCACTTAATTCAATCTAGGAGAATATCACAACATGCAACAAATCTTCTATACACATAGAAGACACCAACCTCGAGCCGTGGTCAAAACCATCATGAACTCTTCGAAATCCATTAGCACATAGCCAAGCCATCAGAACTGAATCTATCTAAATCAACCCAGTCATGCAGACTACCAAACCCAAAAGTAAGTCAAATTGAAATCTTCCTCTGAAGAAAATCTTCTACAAATCCAAAGCTGTTTCTTTCATCTCTCTAATATTTCCATGTAGAATCAATAATGATATCGAAGTACTGTAAGTCTCAGCACCATCCGAGGCAAATCTCAAATCCTTAGCCACACAATAAAATTTGGCAAATCCTTAAGTACCACCTCCTAGAACTTAAACCCATTAGAAACTCTCTCGATAGACATCCACTTTGCTCAATCTCCGAATACATAGCCAAATATGCCAAACGACTAGTGCTCCGTTAGCACATGAATACTCCAAAGAGCAACTTCATCCTTAGGCAATTGAGTAAATCCTTTCCCTTGCACACTTCATCCCTAACAAATATCAAACCCGAGTCATTCCACACCCATCATATATCAATAAAGTATATAACATCAATGCATCTAGTAAATTACTTGCCCAAATAATACTCGATGACCCCCTTCTGAAACCATATCCAATCCATGAGCGTATCCTAGTCCAGGAACTATAACAGCGCATGCCCTTATGACCTAATCGTCGATGGTAGACTCCCCTACTTGGCTTGAACAACAAACACATCATCTGATAACCCATAAAACTCTTTGTCATGACTCGAAATCCCAGCAGTTGTGATGACGCCTAACACACTTACTAGGCAAGCCGGACATACAATAATGAACCAAAATAGCTGAAATGACAGAGTTAACATCATCAACCTAAGACCTTAACATAACATAATAGTACCAACACATGATACATCCCCCAAATATGGTAAATACAGAGTCATGAGCTCTAATATAGAAATCAAGTCTGAAATGACCAAATACAATACTATTTGAAATAAAGACAACAATACATAAGAAAAGAGACGCCAAGACTGCGGTTGAGAATGCAGCTCTACTTCATCACTCGATGATCAGCTCAACAAGCAAGTCCTCTACTGATGACTGGGTCCGACACCTAGATCTGTATAATTAAGTGCAGAGTGTAGCACGAGTACAACCGACCCTATGTACTCAGCAAGTATCATAACTAACCTCGGTGAGGTAAAAGAAGCAAGAATTATACATGATACTTGTTATAACCTGTAGAGTTTCATAAATTTGACATGTACATAATAATAATGTGATCAAGTCATAAATCACAGAAAGAATCATTTGTGTGTGTGTACACAATTACTCAAGTACTCTGCTCGGTCAATGATTCGGCATATAAAGATGATATGCAAACAAATTAGGTAGATATCAAGGAAATTGCAAGTAAAGATGAAATACAAAATCCAAACAGACACTCGCCAAATGTTTCTTAACATTTCCATATATGTACCAAACCACTGATCAGTTTTTCTCAAATCCGCGTGTACACCATCAAGAGAGAAACATGAGAGGGTGACCCTAGCGGGATGGATCCATATCCACATGCCTCACAGACAATTCAACGTGCTATCAGCCCGGCGTGGTCACAAGCTCAATATCATAATCCTCCTGGTATGGCAACATGCATAACAACACAATCCGCCCGACTTGGTCACATGCATAACAACATAATTTGCTCAGCGTGGTCATAGACATCCAGTCCAAATCATATCACACAAAAGTAAATATACAAGAACACATGTATATGATCAATGAATATCATATTTCATGATCCTGGACTGATATAAGTGACATGCTAAAATATATGCATGTGCAAAGTGTCATCCTAGCTCAAATTGGCAATTTCATCACGAAAATAGCAAATATCAAGTTCAATAAGGAGATTAGCCTCTATGTAATCTCAAAACATGGATCAAATAGCTCACAACATGTTACAATTATAAGAAACATCACAACTTAAATCTTAGCAATCAATTCAAGGCATGCCATAGCCTAAGCATTACCCCGAGCATGGATAAATCCCCTGTGCTCGCACATGGGCTCAATCCCCCACACATATGCACACCCATAGCGCGTAGCTATCACAAATAACTTAGGCAACTAGTGCCTCAACCAAGTTTAGGTAAGATACTTACCTCAAACAAGCCAAATCAGTAATCTAAGAAGCCCTTCCTTCATAAATTAACCTCCGGACGATCCGAAACTAGCCAAATTAACTTTATATAATCAATAAAAACCATAGGAACTGAATCCAAATGATAAAGCTAAGATCTTTAACCAAAATAAAAAAGTCAACCCAAAATATCAACCCCGGGCTCGCACCTCGGAACCCGACCAAACTCACAAATTCTGAACACCCATTCAATTACGAGTTCAACCATACAAAAATCATCCAATTCCAACCACAATCGACCCTCAAACCATCAAATCTCACTCTCCAATGACATAGTCCAAAAACCTCCAAATCCCACCTTGAATTCTCATAAATTAGGTGTAATAATCAATGGGTAATCAATATTTATCATAAAAAATGATCAAACTTTACTTACTTCTTCAATTAGGATGAAAAGCACTCCAAAATCGCCTTAGACTGAGCTCCACAAATCCAAAATGAGGAAAATGACCAAACCCTCATTTTTAACATCTATCGAGCGATTCTCGCATCTGTGGCTCACAAAATCGCACTTGCGATACCGCTTTTGCAGTCAAAACCATGCTTCTTCGAACTCAACTTAAATCCTGACCTACCGCTTCTGCAGTTAGGTCCCCGTATTTTCGCACCCGCTCCTGCAATAAATATTCCGCACCTACGGTCCCTGAACCCTCAGCCACATCTTTCTTCTGCGGATCCTTCCTCGCAGAAGCGCCTCCGCTTATGCGGAACATGCACATATCTGCAAACTCCCATGATCCCATCTAAGTCCGCATTTGCGGACCTTCACGCGCATCTATGCATCCGCATTTGCGGCTCCCCATCTAAATCTATGATCCCTGCCTTGCCCAGCCATCCTCTGATTCTGTATTCAAGCTACCGCTTTTGCGGCCTCGCACGTGCAACCAATCCATCGCAGGTGCGAATGCAGCAAGTATCAGAAATTTCAGCAATCTCTCTAAGTCCAAACATGATCTGCCAACCATCTGAATCACACCTGAGGCCCCCGGGACCCCATCCAAACATATCAACAAGTCCTAAAATGCAATACGAACTTACTCGAAGCCTTAAAGCACATCAAACAACATCAAAACCACGAGTCGCACCCTAATTCAAGCCTAATGAAACTAATGAACTTCCAACTTCAAAAACGCATGCTGATCCATATCAAATCAACTCCGAATGATCTCAAATTTTACACACTAGTCCCAAATGACACAACAGACCTATTCTAACTCCTGGAACCAAAAACTAATCCTGATATCAACAAACTCAACTCTCGGATAAACCTTTCAACCTTCCAAACCTTTAACTTTCCAACTTTCGCCAAAAAATATCAAATCAACCTACAGACCTCCAAATCAACATCCGGAACATACGCCTAAGTCCAAGCCTATTCTAATGAACTTCCAACTTCTAAAACACATGCTGATCCATATCAAATCAACTCCGAATGATCTCAAATTTTACACACTAGTCCCAAATGACACAACGGACCTATTCTAACTCTTGGAACCAAAAACTAATCTTGATATCAACAAAGTCAACTCTCGGACAAACCTTTCAACCTTCCAAACCTTCAACTTTCCAACTTTCGCCAAAAAATATCAAATCAACCTACAGACCTCCAAATCAACATCCGGACATACGCCTAAGTCCAAAATCACCATACAAAGCTACTGGAACCATAAAAAATTCATTCTGAAGTCTTCTATACAAAAGTCAAACACCAGTCACCCCATTCAACTTAAGCTTCCAACCTTGGGACTAAGTGTCCCAATTCACTCCAAAACTTCCCCAAAACCAGGCCTACCATCCAGACGAGTCACATAACCACAAATGAACATATAAGAGGAAATACATAGGGGAACTAGGCTACAATACATAAAAAGACATACCGGGTCATTACACTCTTCTTTCTTAACCGCCATGGTATCACACAACTATCTAGCTGAATCACCTCATAAGCTCATGTAGCACTAGTCATCATACCTTCCAAATCATCTACTGATTGCATACTCATACTTGTTAGAGTCGTACTAACTTTATCAAGTGATCCGAACTATAATCATAGTACATACATTCCACTATGTAGAAGGAAAATTCTTCATAGAAGCATCATAAGAATCATACAACCTCAAACCTTCTCGTAGGAGATAACTTACCTGCTAGCCTCAAATTGACATCCTTCTATGACCCTACCTTGGCCATAACCATTATGCAATCAATTAATCTTCCCTAGTATACACTCATCTACAAGATATAAGAATTTACTTTATTCCACAAATGCACAATGAAAGATCCATCAACACACTAACAACTCAAGACTGCATTGCACATCCAGATAATAATCACCATCCATATTCCCATTGCATCTCAACAAAATCCTCCTCTTGACATCCAAACTATATATGCATAGTCCTCAATCACATGATACTAATTACACAACTATCTTGCTACTCACTGAGCCATCTATCCCATTCCTAGGGACATTACCAGACATAAGAGCCCAAAGGCACATACTCACACAACTGAATTTGCCGAGTCCAAGTTGCGGTCTAAAGCTGGCCTCAAGTCCCCCTGACTGGCCTACCTTCACAATATAAAAACATATCTTGCACCCGATCCACGATATCATAGTCGTCGGTGCACAACTGATATCGAGTGCTCATATCACATACGAGTGAATGGAAAGAAATCAAAGATACATGCTTCAAGCTAAATCAAGGCCTCACGATAAAGAAAGAAATAAGGTGAAGTTTACTAGATTCCCTGTAGCCTCTCGAATATAAGTATGAACCTCATCATACCGATCCGCAAGAATCTGCTAGACACATGCATATGACTCATAGAACCTATGAACCTACAACTCTGATACATACTTGTCACGACCCAAAATCCCACCAAGTCATCATGGAACCTATTCCAACCTTCTAGGTAAGCCAAAAAACATATAACATAATTCGAATATAAGATCATCAATAATTAACAATTAAGATGGATGAATTCCATACATATCCCAAGGATTGGTGGTACAAGTCATAAACGACTAAGATTAAGAATACAACTCTGGTACAAAGAATGAATACTAAATATGTTTAAATTTACATAAACAGAATTACAAGTCCTAAACTACCATGAACAAGTGGTAGTTTGAATCTGGATCACAACTACAACTTTAATTCTAACCTTCGTCATCCATAGCAGCTCAGCTGCAAGATCTGCAAGCAATGTGCATAAGTGTAGTATGAGTATAACCAACCCCATGTACTCAGTAAGTATCAAGAGTAACCTTGTTAAAGTAGTGACGAGATTTTCAAGTCATATGATGCTCACTTTACTTAACCTGTGTAGCTCAATAGCATATACATGTACACAACACAATACTAAAATATAAGTATGAAGTACAGGTAAGACCATCGGTGCCTATAGAGATGATATGCCCTAGTATTATAAACTACTATAGCTCAGCATATAGAGGAGATATGCACAAGTATCGTAACCCATCTACAATCCGCATATAAAGAGGATATGTATTTAAACACCAAATAACCCGTCAACAATTGCATATATAGAAGTTATGCATGAAATATCAAATAATCCGTCAACCGTTGCATATAGAGAAGATATGCATGAAATATTAGATAATCCATCAATCATTGCATACAGAGAAGATATTGATAAAATATCAAATAATCCGTTAACCATTGCATATATAGAAGATATGCACGCATAAACAAGTCAAATTACATGGATTAACATATAGATAAGATATGTACGGTGAATAATCTCATCAAGTAAAACAACATATAGAGAAGATATGCATAAAAGTAATGTATACATTCCGAAGCTATCATATAGAGAATATATGCAGTAAAAACATGTATATATACAAGGAGTTTGCAAATGGAGAAGAGATGAAAAATCCAACCACTAATCAATTTTCCAAAATCCATGTTAGCCAGAAACTCGTCGGTTTCTCACAACTTGTGTGTACACCATCAAGAGAGAAACATGAGAGGGTGACCCTAGGTGGATAAATCCTTATCCACATAATGCATGAACAATTGACGTGCCATAACTGCATGGATAACCAACATGCCATAATCATAATAACCGCACGAACAACTCACATGTCATAATAACTCATCCCGAACAGACCATCACGTGTTGTCAATCCAGTCCATCACAAAGAAAGCATATACAAGAACACATGTATACGAACAATGGATATCAGATCACGTACTCATAGACTGAGGAAAATAACATGCTAAGGTGTATGCATGTGTGAAGTGTACGACTACAACTCAGATTAAGCGGGTAAATGATACAATAAAAAGTTTCATTTTCAAATAGGAAATCACCACCTACACATGATCACTAGCATGATTCAAGAGGTTCACATAGTCATACAACAATATGAGGCATGTCACAAGAGTAACAAGTATGGATGTGTGTTCATAACATACATTTGACTACATCTAAATCAAGTATATCAATAATCTCGAGAATAGCTCATCATGCTCAAAACAAGGTATCATTAACCTTAACTTTTAACTCTAGCATGGCTCATTATGTTCATGTAGTCATTCAATTGAGTAAACCATTGAACAAGTAGAACACACAACCAAACAAGACATAAAGTAATACAACATCTACCCTCGAGTATGAACAACCATGGTACATGCATATACCCTCATCATCTCACATATACATCACTCCCGCATGTAGCAACCAATATCATTTATTAGGAAAAGTTCTCTCAAACCAAAGCTAGGCAAGACACTTACCTCATATGGGCTAGTCTTCAACCTCAAATCGCGTCGAAACCTTGATCTTTCCATCCAATTACGCAAATCCAAGCCAAACATCATCCAAGGAAGTCAAGCAATGCTATAGGAATCGATCCCAATCCATAAAGCTTCGACTTCGAAGAATTCTCTAAAGTCAACAAATGTCAACCCGGACCCGCGTGCCCGAAATTCAAAACCAATCTAATAATTCGATAACCCATAACTTGTCGAGTCCAAATATATAATTAGTTCCAAAATAGAATCCAAATCGGTACTCGAATCCCCAAAATATACTCTCTTAAAGTGTAAGCAAACCCCCCAAATTTCCCTTTAAAATTTCATGTTTAAAGTGTGTAAATCCATGGAAAATCAAGATATATAATCAAATCCAAGTGAAAATTACTTACCCACAAAGTAGTAATGAAAATCACCTCCAAAATTGCCTTTATCGAGCTCCAAAATTCAAAATAATGAAATATGAGCAAACCCTCGATATATAATAAACTACCAGGAATTTCTGCTGCAGTGGACAATAATGTTGCTTCTGCGATGTTGCATTTGCAAACCAACAATCACATTTGTGATTTCCACTAAAATAGTCACTGATCGCATCTGCGGAGCACCTGGCCAAACAAGCGCTTTTGCGCTTAGCACCTTGCATGTGCGATGTCGCACCTGTGCACCTTCATTTGCATGTGTGATGCACTAGAACTTGCTGTGCCCTCTACTATCAAAATGATTCGAAACTATCCTGAAACACAACGGGCCTCCCGAGACCCATTCAAACATACCAAGAAATCCAAATACTATATATATATATATATATATATATATATATATATATATATATATATATATATATATATATATAGCGCATAAATTTGTTTTTTTTACTTTTTTTTTTGAAATGGAAATACCTAACTAACATAAATAATAAGAACTTCCCCCTTGACAATGGTATATGTTATATATGTAAATCCTATATTACTTATCCAAAGGCTTGAAGCACCACAAATAACATCAAAAACAAGAATCAAAGATAAAATTATTTTCTTAACTTTCAAACATTCCAACTTGGCCAAACGCGTCCGAATCACACTTAAACATTATGGATCGTAATCAAACTTTGCACATAAGTTCTAATCAACTAAATGAACCTATCTGAAGTTTCAAACTACAATAGGAGTCCGATAACAACACTAGTCAAACTTATGAACTGTCTAAGTCTTCAAATTGCCAACTTGCGACAAATAGAGCCAAAACCTTATAGGAATATCCAAATTTAAATTTGAACATACACCCATGTAATGACCCGATCGGTCATTTTAAGCTCTAGTATGTAGTTCAGTGGTTTGTCACCTTGAGTAGCTTCACTTTATGTATTATGACTTGCATGTGTAGTTGGTTTTGATTTATAAGAAGTTCAGAGTTGATTTGGAAGAATGATTCTCAATTCGGAAGCTTTAGGTTGGAAGAGTTGACCAATGTTTTGCTTTTGAGTAAATAGGGAATTGATATTTGAAGGTTCCTATAGGTTCGTAAGGTAATTTCTAACTTGGACATATGTTCGGGTTGAGTATCGGGTGGCCCGGGAGCGATTCGACGCTTGTTGCCAAAAATTTGCATTTTTAAGGTTTTTGAATTTGCTAAGTTTGACTTGGAGTGGACTTTTGTGTTATCGGACTTTGGGTGGTGGTCCGGGACCTTGGATAGGTTAATTTAGTTAATTGGAACTTATGTGTGAAGTTTGGTCCTGATCCAGTATGTCTAACTGTGATTCAGACACATACGACAAAGTTTGAAGGTTTGAAGGTTAAGATTCATGGTTTTGATATTATTTGTGGATTTCCGAGCCTTTGGATAAGTTTGGATAAGGTATGAGAAATTGTTGGTATGATTGGACGGGGTCCCGGGTGCCTCAGGTATGTTTTGGGATGGTTTCAGACTAATTCCCTTTGATTTGCAGTTGCTGGTTCCTAATGTCAGGGGTATGCATCACGATTGCATAGGAGGTATCGTGTTCACGAAGGGTTCTGTAGAGCTGGAGATGACTTTGTTCTTCATGATCGTGGAAAGGTATCGCAATCACATTTTGTGGTCAGGTTGTCCTTCGCGTTCGTGTACTGCGGTCACGAACGTGATGTGGTAGTTGGGCCAGCCTGGGTTAGAAGGTTCTCTATGCGATCGCGTAAACACTGTCATGATCACAGAAGATGAATTGCTGAGGCTGGAAAGATTGGCCTTCGCGTTCGCGGAGCAGGGCTTACATTCGCGTAGGCTTGGCAGGCTGAGTGTCGCGATCGTAAGGGGGACCTCACAATCGCGTAGCAGGATTTCTGGGCGAGGCTGGTTTGGCCTTCGTGATCACGAGGGTGCTTCCATGATCATGAAGAGGGACGAGTGGGCAGTGTATAAGTTAGCAAATTGGGAATTTTCTCATTTCATCTCACTTCTTTCTTTTGGAGCCGATTTTGGGGTGATTTTGGAAGGTCATTTTCACAATCTATCACAAGGTAAGTATTTCCTACTCATTGTTACCTAAATACATGGATTATGTAAGGATTTAAACATGGAAATTGGTAAAAATTATAGGAGTTTGGAAGAAAACCTAAAAATAGTATTTTTGAGTTTTGACTACGAAATTGAGCATAAAATTTGGAATAAATTACTTTCTCCGTTTCAATTTAGATGATATAGTTTGACTTGGCACAAAGTTTAAGAAAGAAAGTAGGCTTTTGAAATATGTTGTCCTAAAAGCTTAAGGGGAAAAATCTTTGTGGGGAAATGACATTTGTGTGGCTATAAAAGCTTCTCATTAAGGATAAAATTGGTTTAAATAAAAAGTTTTGTTTTCAAATATAGAAATGTGTCATTCTTTTTGGAACGGATTAATATGGAAAGTGTATCATTTAATTTGAAATGGAGGGAGTATATATTTAATCTCCTGGTGCTATGGGTAATATTTATTTTCAAGAAGTTTTAGAATATGGTCGCGTAGGCACGCGGGTTGACTTTGTTGACCTTTTGTGTGGAGTTGAGAATTGTTTGTGATTGTTAAATTACAAGTTTTGAGTATGTTTTGATTGGTTTGCACATTCTTTGGCTAGTTTTGGATTGTTTGGCATTTGGTTTGAGGTGTTAGAGAGGCGTTGGAGCCGATTATTAGATTTCGGAGCAAGGTAAGTCTCCTGTCTAACCTTGTAAGAGGGAATTTACCATGCAGGTACTATATTTGTTACGTGCTATGTGTTATGGGAGCTACAAGTGTATGAGGTGACGAGCTTCTATGCGTATTCTAGATTCTTGATTATGTCTGGGTAGACATAGACTCACATCATGCTTTGATTTTACTACTTGAGTTATTTTTCCCCGTTTAAATGCTTTAATTTATGTTTTGCTTGAGATTAGACTTGAATAGAGTATTGAACCTTGCTATTCTAGAAACTTGACATGCTACTTGATGAGTCACAGAAATTACACTTTCTCTTATGAATTTCTCCCGCGTTGTACATATTTGTCCAAAAGTTTCTTGACTTCATAAATCACACATTTATTCGCGAGTTGGGCTGATGACTCATCAAAAGTTTCATCATTTTCATGGGATTGGGTTGAACGCCTCAGCAGTACTACTATGGGATCGTAATACTACCGTTCGCCTCGGTAGTATTACGAGATACATCTATGGATCAGGCCATATGACCTTGGCGGTATTATGGGATCGGGCCGTACAACCACGACGGGATATTGTACAAACTCTCTTGTGGGATCGAGTTGTTTGCCTCGATAGAATCGTGCGTAATATTCGATAGAGAGTCAACATACATATGAGTCTTTCTGACTTGAGATTTGACATTGCATTTGATATTGGTTATATTTATTTCCTTCGAGGCAGTTTATGGTATTTGACTATTTCATAATTATTTCTACGTTGAGGATCATGTTGATTATATTTATTTTATTTTGTTGCTACTTGTTGAATTTCATACATGTCTACTTTTATTGTACTTAATTATTGAACCACTAGTAAGTGTCGATATCGACCCCCTGTCACTACTTCTAGAGGTTAGACTAGATACTTACTAGGTACGCGTTGATTTACATACTCATACTACACTTCTGCACTAATTGTGCAGGTATTGAGATAGGTACATGCAATGATCATCTATGCGTGTAGGTGCAACTGCTGAGGAGACTTTTTGGTAAGCTACATTCCATGTTACGACCCGCAGGACACAGAGACCTCGTCCTAATCATTACTATATTATGTCTGTTACCTATTCCTGGTAGATGTTGTAGTAGTATCGTATATTCTTGTATATGCTCATGCACTTGTGACACCGGGTTTTGAGGATTTAAATTCTTGTTCTTGGTTGTATTCTGTTATGATATCCGGATTTATATTTTGATCACGTTCGAACATTTAAAATAATATTAGCATTTTATTATAAAAATAAATGATTTCGGTTATTTATTTCAGTATTTGTTTTGAGATTCAGTTTGAACTATCTATCGGTGTGTTGATTAATTGTTGGCTTGCCTAATGATAGTGTTTGGTGCCATCACAGCCTATGGTGTGAATTATGTCGTGACAGCTTGGTATCAGAACACTGGGTTCACTTAGGTCTCACGAGTCATAAGAAAGTCTAGTAGAGTTTTAGGGATCGATATGGAGACGTCTGTACTTATCTTCAAGAGGATACAAGACTATTAGAAGAACTTACCTTCTTGATTCCTTATCTTGCAACTTGATTTCGATTGAAGCTTTTGTCTTCAGTTCCTTCCTAATCATTCGTACGCAATCGCGAATATTCGATATCAGTTAGGCATCGATGAGTTGTGGTGATGCTACAGATATGGTGCATGATGTTTTCTCTGTGTTATGAGGGCAAACTACTATCTTCTCCTTATGGAGGGCATTTTGTCATTTTAGCTCAGTGTTCGTGTTGCCAAAGGGTTCAGGGCTATACATGATATATTGTGATATTTCTCATGTTGTTAGTCACGCAGTGTTGGTGTACTGGTAGGGTGTTTACTTATGTGTTGCGTCACTTAATGATTTAGGAGGAGTATTATTCGATTTGTAATTGGAAGTTCGGTATTTAATTCCAGTGCAGAGAGGCATTTGGGTTATGGATGTTCAGGCTTTGGCTGACGGAGTTGCGAGATTAGATATTCGAACTTGGTGGAGTTATTACTTGTGTTGTTATGAAGTCGTCCTTGTTTGAGTGAACTAAGGCTCGTCAGTATGGTGGTCTTCATTTGCTTGTCCTTGGGGATACAGTGTTGTGAAGTGATGCTTAAGGAGCGATTATTGGAGATAACAGTGTGTTGCAACTTCAGGGTTGAATTGGTAATTCCAGTGTTGATGCTTGGAGGGATATGATCCTTAAGGAGGCTTAGAGTTGATGTAATTCTATTTGTTCGGGTGCTACAGAGATGGATCGTGATTTGGGGCGGTATTATTGGTGGCGGAGGATGGAAAAATAATTGTTGGATATGTCTAGCGGTTGTTGAATTGTTAGCAGGTAAAGTATGAGCGGCAGAGATCGAGTGGTTTGCTTGGGAATATGGTTATACTGGAGTGGAAGTGGGAGCGTATCATTACGGATTTTGTAGTAGGGTATCCACAGGTTTTGAGGAAGCTTGGTGTGGTTTGGGTTATTATGGACAAATGTAAGTATATGCATTTCATTTGGGATGGTGGCTTCCATACATAAAAAGTTTGAATGTGGCAAAAGAGTTGTTTGGAATGCAGAGGGAATGTGAATGCTTGATTATAATTTTGGGATACAATATAGCTTCGAGTTTTAAACATATTGCTGGACTTTCAGTTGATATTGAGGGAATGAACGGATCCTTAAGGCTAGTGGTCGGGGGTGGACTCAGGAGGATAAAAAGATTTCATAGTGGATATACCCATTGCGGGGTCATTGGAGGATGCATATATGAGGTTACACAGGTGGGCTATCTCATGTGAGAAGGTTAGGCATTATATGATTTCTTATGAGGTTTATATGAAGAGTTTTACCATCTATCCAACAGGAGGTATGTACTATGATGTGGGTCTGGATCGATTGAAAAAGATGGCGCGACTGTCATGAGATGGAATGTTCATTTGGAGCTGATAATTCGAGATGTGTTATGATTAGTGCAATAAGAACTTATGAGAAATTTAGCTGAGTAACAGTGTTAGATCATGGTAACAAAGGAGGAGAAGTCTTTTTGGGTTCTTGGTTTATGTGATTATGGCTCAAAGCCAAGTGAGGGAGCTTACCATCGGTGATTGGGTCACATGGTCATGTGTTTTTATAGTTTTTGGATTCTGATACATAAGTGAATTAGTTATGACTTGAGGAGGATGACATAAGGGGTAACTCGATCAATGAATTTGATAGATGTGCGTTACATTTCGCCTTATTGATTTATGGAGGTTGTAGGATGACTCAGATTTGGTATTCCTTGTGGATGTGATGTGTAGGGGAAAGAATTCATTCGGTTGCTTCTTTTGGATTATTCATGTGCTAACAGAGCACTAGCCATTTGAATTGGTTGGCTATGTATTTGGGACTAGCTTAGAGTGGGCGACTTTCAACAATGGTTCTAGTTGTTCAACATTTAAAATTTGGTGCCTAAGGATTTTCGGGTACGTTGTGTGGCTAAGGACTGAGAATTACAATGTATTATAAAAGAGACTTGGTTGTTTTATTCGTTATGCGGGCTGGATAGTTCTGTACTTAGGTTTCCTTTCCTTATTGGCCATATTCGAGTTGTGGCTTGTTTTGTGCATGGATCGCGTCATATGAGATTTTAGATGGTATTTGATGTGGCTTGTTATCTAAGCAGCTTGTACAGGGTGAGACGAGGTTATTGTACTTGGAATCAGTACAATCAAATTTGTATAATGTATGTTTGGAGGAAGTATGTCGCTAATCAGTTCAAAATGCGATAATGGTTCTTGTCGAGTGGAAGAACTCCATGATTTGTTAGTTTGACGGGTGGTTATGAGTCTCTACACATCGCTTTCATCGTTGTAGTATTGCGAGGTTTGGAACAGGATTTTTATGTGTCATGAGGTATATTACCGGTGCCAGGTTTGGTAATGGGCATCTATCGTGGTTGGAAGATATTGCTTTGGACATATGAGCTATGCGGTACATTGTGTGGTTACAACTTGGGTGTATAATTATGCTTTGGTAAATGATGTTGAGGTTGATAAAGTGTATGTATGCAAGAATCGGATCTTATAGGAAATTTTGAATGTTGGAATTTGGTTCTAAGGCTTGTGGGCTAAGGTCGCAGGAAAGATCTGCAGTCAGTATTGTGCTAATGTGCTTATATGGATTGAGATGGCATAGGTATGTGCCTGATGAGTTATACAATGATTAGACGGCTTGGAGACGACTCTTGGCACTTTCGAGGACGAATGTATGTTTAAGTGGGGGAGAATGTAACGACTGACTGGTCGTTTTGAGCTCTACCATATCTTTCGGCGGTTTGGGAACTTGAGTTACTTCACTTTATGCATTATTACTTGCATGTGTAGTTATTTGTGATATTCAATAAGTTCGGAGTTGATTTGGAAGAATAATTCTCAATTCGGAAGCTTTATGTTGGAAGAATTGACCAAGGTTTGACTTTTGAGTAAATGGTCTCGGAATCGAGATTTGAAGGCTCCTACAGGTTCATAAGGTGATTACGGACTTGGGCATATATTCGAGTTGAATATCGGGTGGTCCGGGAGCAATTCAGCGCTTATTGTCCGAAGTTTGCATTTTTAAGGTTTTTTAATTTGCTAAATTTTACTTGGAGTGGAATTTGGTGATATCGGAATCTGGGTGGTGTTCCGGGACCTTGGATAGGTTTATTTAGTTGATTGCAACTTATGTGTGTCATTTTGATCGTCGATTCATGGTTTTGATATTATTCGTGGCATTTCGAGCCTTTTTATAAGCTTGGATAAGGTATGGGGACTTGTTAGTATGATTGGACGGGGTCCTAGGGACCTCAGGTGTGTTTCAGGATGGTTTCAGACCAATTCCCTTTGATTTGCAGTTGCTGGTTCCTGGTGTCAGGGCTATGCATCACGATCGCATAGGAGGTATCGCGATCGCGAAGGGTTGTGTGGAGCTAGAGAAGACTTTGTTCTTCGCAATTGTGTAAAGGCATCACGATCGTGTTTGGTCGTCTAGTTTTCCTTTGCATTCATGTAGTAAGGGTCACGAACGCGAATTGTTAGTTCGACTGGCTTGGGTTGGAAGTTTCTCTACGCGATCGCTTAAGGACCATTGTAATCGCTGAAGACGAATTGCTAAGGCTAGAAGGATTGGCTTTCGTGTTCGCGGAGCAAGGCTCGCGTTCGCGTACGCTGGTAGGCTGAATGTCGCCATCGCGAGTGGGACCTCGCGTTCGCGAAGAGGGATTTCTAGGCGAGGCTAGTTTGGTGTTCGCGAGCGTGAGTGTGCTTCCGCAATAGCGAAAAGGGGCGACTGGGCAGTGTATAAGTTAGCAAACTTGGAATTCACTCATTTCATCTCACTTCTCTCTTTTGGAGCCGATTTTAGGGCGATTTTGGAGGGTCATTTTCGTTATCTATCACAAGGTAAGTGATTCCTAGTTATTGTGAGCTAAATACATGGGTTGTGTATGGATTTAAACATTGAAATTGTTAGAAATTGTGGGATTTTGGAAGAAAACCTAGAAATAGTATTTTTGAGTTTTGACTACGAAATTGGGCATGGAATTTGGAACTAATTATATATTTGAGCTTGTGGTCTATGGGTAATAGTTACCTCCGACAACTTTGTTACATTTTTATGTGGAGTTGAGAATTGTTCTAATTGTTAAATTACGAATTTCTGAGTACGTTTTGGATCGTTTGGCATTTGGTTTGAGGTTTTAGAGAGGCGTTGGAGGTGATTATAGGATTTCGGAGCAAAGTATGTCTCATGTCTAACCTTGTAAGAGGGAATTTACCCCATATGTGCTATATTTGTTACGTGCTATGTGTTATAGGACCTACGCATGTATGGGGTGACGAGTGTCCGTGCGTATGCTAGATTCTTGATTATGTCCGGGTAGACATAGACTCATAACATGCTTTGATTGTACTACTTTAGTTATTCTTTCCCGTTTAAATGCTTTAATTTATATTTTGCCTGAGATTAGACTTGCATAGAGTATCGAACCTTGCTATTCTAGAAACTTGACGCGCTACTTAACATGCCACAAAAATTACACTTTCTCTTACGAATTTCTCCCGCATTGTACATATTTGTCCAAAGGTTTCTTGAGTTCATAACTTGCACATATATTCACGAGTTGGGCTGATGGCCCATCAAGAGTTTCATCATTATTATGGGATCGGGTTGAACGCCTCAGCAATTCTATCATGGGATTGGGCGGAACACCTCAGTAGTTCCATTATGGGATCGGGCCTTTCGCATTGGTAGTATTATGAGATGCATCTATAGATCGGGCCATATGAACACGGCGGAATATTGTACAATCTCTCTTATGGAATCAGGCCATTTGCTTTAGCAGAATCGTGAGTAATTGTAATGGTCGTTTTGTGTATTTGAGCCTTGTTTCCCCTTTTGAAGCTTCCCGTATGTGTAATTGTGGTTATGTGACTTACGGGGAGGTTTGGTTTGGTTTCGGGGAGATTTTGGATTGATTTGGAACAATTGGTTTTTAGTTTGAAAGATTAGGTTGGGAATGTTGACCAAGGTTTGCCTTTTGTGCAAATTTTGGTACCATTCCGAGTTGGCTTGGTAGGAATCGGACGCTTGGTTGTGATTTTAGCGATTCTTAAGCTTCATTGTGAATTGTATGTGTTTTGGTATTCGATTAGTGGTTCTAGTTGTTATTTTTGTGTTTTGAACTCGCGAGCGAGTTCGTATAATATTTTTATACTTGTGTGAATGTTTGGTGTGGAGCTCCGGGGGCTCGGGTAAGTTTCAGACATTTTTCAGAGTGATTCAGACTATTTCAGATTTTGCTAGTTCTTTGCAGGTGCTGCAGGTCTCACAAATGCGAAATCCTATTCGCATTTGCGGACTACTGGATCGTATTTGCGATGGGGCATCTGGGCAGGGATGAACACATTTGCGATCAAGGGGTCGCTTTTGTGAAGGGACTTTCTTCACATTTGCGAAGTCTGTGTCGCTTTTGCGACATTCCTAGGCTCAGCAGGCATCACATTAGCGATCATTTGGTAACATTTGCAAGGGGTCGCATTTGCGACTTTTACAGCTGAACGAAAGGGTGGAAATTCAGGACTTAGTCTCATTTTATCACATTTGGAGCCCTAGACTCGGTGGGAGGCAATTTTAGAATGGGATTTGGATACAAAGCGATTGGGTAAGTGATTTTAACTCAAGTTTGATAATATAACATGATTATTTATGAATTTTAACATCCAATCCATGATATATGAAGAGAAATTTGGGGGTTTTTGACTATGCTTTGAACATTGAAAGTTTGATATTTGAGAGTCGAATGGACTCGGATTGTAAAACCAAACACATATATGGACTCGTGGGGTTATGGGTAGTCGAAATTTACCCCTCGACTCGGGTGTTGACCGGGAGGGCCCGAGTTTGACTTTTGTTGACTTTTGGAAAATTGTATAAAGATCTTAACTTTATTAATTAAAATTAGTTTCTCTTGCATTGTTTGATATTATTAAGTTATTTTTGTCTAGATTTGAGCCGTACAGAGGTAAATTTTAAAGGAAAAGCATTTTTAGAGTATTGATTGGGGCTAATTGAGGTAAGTATGTTGCCTAACTTTGTGTGGGGGAATTAATCCTTAGGAGTTGGTCTAATTTGCATTATTTGTGCTATGTGAAATGACGTGTACATAAGGCAACGAGTGTGTACATGGGCGTATATGTTGTAATTGACCGGATTAAGCCTTAGCTATTAAAATGCCTTGAATTGGGGTTTTTTGTTATATGAAACATGATTTATTGTTGTTCACTTCCCACATTCTTATAGGTGGTGAGATGCGCATGCTGCAACATAAGGGTGGTGTTATTGATGCGTATGCGGCGAGATAAGGGGGCTTATGTGCGTGTAGCTATATAAGGGGAAATATTTCATCGTGAAGCTCATGTGGAGAAATAAGGGTGGCTGGTTGATGATGTATCATGATACATTTGGGGTGTTCCATTGTTATTGTTCTTGTGTTGGAACGAGGATTGATGATTTGGCCACATACTTGTTTTCTTTAATGTTTCTGCCGTGTATTTCCATGAGTTATTGGTTAAAGTTGATGTTTCTTGCTCTTTGAGGTTGTTGATATCTGTTTCGTTATGCTTTCTGTTGTCAATTTCCTTTTATCATCTTGCACATGTTGTTTGACTAGTGAGTGTCATGACTTGAACCTCGTCACTACTCCATCAAGGTTAGTCTTGATACTTATTCAGTACTGACTGTGGTGTACTCATACTACACTCCTGCATATTCTTTGTGCAGATCTAGGTACCTCAGATCGTGCTGGTCATTAGAGAGTGGTGTCGAGCTATTGGAGAGTTCAAGGTATACATGCTGTTCCACTCACAGGCCTCGGAGTCACCCTCTTTAGTTTCTTTATTACTGTTTATGTATTCCAAATAGTGATGTACACTCTGAGACTTATTTTGTATTCCTTGTAGAGCTCATGACTTAGTATTATCGAGTTTTGGGATGGTGATTGTTGTATCTCTGTTCTGGCTATGTTATGGCTTTTCACAACTTTTATTTATATTTTGAAGTTGTTATATTCTATTCAATATTGTCACGTGGTAGGCTTACCTAGTCTTAGGTACTAGGTGCCATCACGACCCTCGTAGTGGGATTATAGATCATGACAAGTTGGTATCAAAGCCCTAGTTTCATAGGTTTTACGAGTCATAAGCAAGTTTAATATAGTCTTGCAGATCGGTACGGAGAAGTCTGTACTTATCTTCGAGAGGCTACAGAACTATTAGGAAATTTCACTTATTTCATTCCTTATCGTGTTGATTTATTGATTTCGGAGTTTGAGCTGTTGTCTTTCTATTCTCTCATAGATGGTGAGCACACAAGCTTCGGTTACTGATGATGCTGCCCTCAGGGCCGGTGTTGCTAGGGGCCGGGGCCGTGGCAGAGGCAGAGACAGAGGCAGAAGCTGAGGCAGGGCATGTGCTACAGCTAGAGCACCTGCCAGAGCAGCAACTGAGGAGCCACCAATAGCTCCAGTTGGGGAGCGGGCACCTAAGGCTCCTATTGCTACCCCTGGACTTCAAGAGACTTTTGTGCACTTCCTGAGCATGTTTGGTACCTTGGTTCAAGCGGTATTGTTCCCAGTTGCACCAGCTATTTCTAAGGATGGGAGAGGAGCTCAGACTCCCGCCACCCATACTCCAGAGCAGTGGGCTCATGTTTATCAGGCTCCGGGGAGGAGAAGAAGATGTTAGAGATGTTTCAGAAGTATTATCCTCCTCATTTCAGTGGTGGGCCTTCCGAGGATACACGTGGTTTCTTAGACTAGTGTCACCGTACTCTGCGTACTATGGGCATAGTGAAGTTGAGCAGGGTTGACCTTACTACTTTCTAGCTGATGGGGCCAGCATATAGATGGTGGAAGACTTATGAGGAGAGTAGGCCAGCTGGCACATCGCCACTTACTTGGTGCCAGTTCACTGATCTTTTCTTGAAGGAGTTCATTCCACAAACCCTCAGGGATGCGTTGCGCACCGAGTTTGAGCAGTTGTGCTAGGGGACTATGACCGTGTTCGAGTATGCTATGATGTTTACTGAGTTATCTCGTCATGCACCTGCTTTTGTATCCACTGTTAGAGAGAGGGTCCACAGATTTATTGAGGGAATCAGTTATGGCGTCAAATTTGGGATGGCACGGGATTTGAGACTACGACTCCATTTCATTCGGTTATGGGGATCACTAGGAGGTTGGAGCATATTATCGGCCAGGACAGAGAGGTTAAGAAGGACAAGATGCCTCGAGATTTTGGAGGGTTTAGTGGTTCCTGCTTTAAGGTTTTAGCTCATCATGGTAGAGGCTTTTTCAGTCGACCAGTTCAGTCTACCCTTCATGTTACTTGTAGTGCTCCAGCTAGTCAGGGACCTCGGAGTACTCATTCTGGACAACCATCTTGCAGTGCACCTTTTGCCTAGGGTTCCTATAACGATTATTCTAGCCATCCGGGGCAGACTCAATACCGACAGCCACGCCCGCAGAGATATTATTTCGAGTGTGGAGATACCAAGCATATGGTGAGGGATTGTCCCAGACTTTAGAGGGGTTAACCTCTACAGGGTACTCAATTTATGGTTTTTGCTCCAGTTTCTAATCCACCTGCATATCCATCTAAAGGTGGAGGATAAGTGAGCAGAGGACATCCTAGAAGGGGAGGCCAGGCCCGTTGTTATGCCTTCCCTAGTAGGAGTGATTATATTGCATTAAATTATGTCATCACAGGTATTGTTCCGGTTTGTCATAGGGATGTATCAATTTTATTCGATCTGAATTCCACTTATTCATATGTGTCATCACATTTTGCTTCATATTAGGATATGTCTCGTGATTCTTTGAGTGCTCATGTTTATGTGTCTACACCTATTGGGGATTCTATTGTGGTAGACCGTGTATATTGTTCATGTTTGGTCACTATTGGGGGCTCTGAGACTAGGGTTTACCTTCTGTTACTTAATATGGTGGATTTTGATGTGATTTTGGGCATGGATTGGTTATCACCATATCACGCTATTCCTTATTGTCACACTAAGACCGTGATGTTGGCTATGCCGGAGTTTCCGAGGTTGGAGTGGAGAGGTCCATTGGGTCATGTTCCTAGTAGGGTGATGTCTTTTCTGAAGGCACAACAGATAGTTGAGAAGGGGTGCTTAGCATACTTAGCCTTTGTTAGGGATGTTAGTACTGATACTCCTACCAGTGAGTCAGTTCTGATAGTGAGTGAGTTCCCAGATGTGTTTCTAGGAGACCTACCGGGCATGCCACCCGATAGAGATATTAATTTTGGTATTGACTTGGTGCCGGGCACTCAACCCATCTCTATTCTCCCATATCGCATGGCACCAGTGGAGTTGAAGGAACAATTTTAGGAGTTTCTTGATAAGGGTTTCATCAGACCGAGTGTCTCACCTTGGTGTTCTCCAGTTCTATTTGTGAAGAATAGAGACGGCTCTATGAGAATGTGCAGTTGAACAAGGTTACCGTCAAGAACAAGTACCCATTACTGCGTATTGATGATTTATTTGATCATCATCAGGGTGCTAGGGTATTCTCTAAGATTGACTTGAGATCGGGGTACACTTAGTTGAAGATCTTGGCTTCATATATTCCGAGGACAGATTTCAGGACTCGTTATGTTCACTATGAGTTTTTGGTGATGTCTTTTGGGCTGACCAATGCCCCAACAACTTTTATTTACTTGATAAATAGCGTATTTCAGTCGTATATAGATTCCTGAGTTATTGTGTTCATTGATGATATACTTGTGTATTCTCGCAGCCGTAAGGAGCCTGAGCAACACTTGAGGAACGTGCTCCAGACTTTGAGGGAGAAGAAGTTATATGCTAAATTCTCCAAGTGCGAGTTTTAGCTAGACTCGGTGGCATTTTTGGGTCACGTGGTGTCCAGTGAGGGGATTAAGCTGGATCCAAAGAATATTGAGGTAGTTTAGAGTTGGCTCGGGCCTTCTAGCACTACTAAGATCCGGAGTTTTCTAGGATTGGCTGGGTATTATCGCTTTGTGGAGGGTTTTTCATCCATATAATCACCTTTGACTAGATTGACTCAGAAGGGTGCCCCATTCAGGTGGTCTGACGAGTGTGAGAAGAGCTTTCAAAAGCTCAAGACTGCCTTGACTATAGATCCAGTTCTTGTTTTGCCTTCAACATCGGGTTGTTATACAGTCTACTATGATGCTTCACGGATTGGCATTGGATTTGTGTTGATGCATGAGGGTAGATTGATTGCTTATGCTTTGCCTCGCTTGAATCCCCATGATAGGAACTACCTAGTGCACTATTTGGAGTTAGCAACCATTTTTTACGCACTTAATATTTGGAGGCACTATCTTTACAACGTGTCATGTAAGGTGTTCACGGATCACATGAGTCTTCAGTACCTATTCAAACAAAAGGATCTAAAGTTGAGGCAACGAAGGTGGTTAGAGCTACTGAAGGACTAAGATAACACCATTCTTTATCATTCCGGGAAGGCCAATGTGGTGGTTGACGCTTTGAGTAGGAAGACCGAGAGCATGGGGAGTCTTGATTTTATTCCAGTTGTGGAGAGACCGTTAGCTTTGGATGTTCAGGCTTTGGCCTACAAGTTTGTGATGTTGGATGTTTCGGAGCCTAGCCGGGTTCTTGCTTGCATGGTTTCACGGTCATCTTTGTTTGAATGCATCAACGCGCGTCAGTATGATGATCCCTACTTGTTTGTCCTTAGGGATGTAGTGCAGTACAGTGGTATCAAAGAGGTTACTATTGGTGATGATGTGGTGTTGAGACTTTAAGGCTAGATGTGTGTGCCCAATGTGGATGTGTTACGGGAGGTGATTCTTGAAGAGGCTCATAGTTCGCGGTATTCCATTCATCCGGGTGCCGCGAAGATATACCATGATTTGAAGCAGCACTACTAGTGGAGAATAATGAAGCAAGATATTTTGGAGTATGTGGCTCGATGCCTGAACTGTCAGCAGGTTAAGTATGAGCACCAGAGACCGGGTGGTTTGCTTCAGAGGCTTGACATTTCAAAGTGGAAGTGGGAGCGCATCACCATGGATTTTGTGGTTAGGATACCACGGATCTTGAGGAGATTCAATGCTGTGTGGGTCATTGTGGACAGACTGACCATCTTTGCACACTTTATTCCAGTCATGACTACCTACTCTTTAGAGCAGCTAGCTCGAATTTATCGTCGTGAGATTGTTCGCCTTCATGGTGTGCCAGTGTCTATTATTTTGAATTGAGGCACACATTTCACACTGCATTTTTGGAGAGTCGTGCAATGCGAGTTGGGCTCACAGGTTGATCTGAGAACGACATTTCATCCACAGACGTACGGGCAATCCAAGCACACTATTTAGATCTTGGAGGACATGTTACAAACCTGTGTCATCAACTTTGAGGGTCAGTGGGACCAGTTTCTACTGCTAGAAGAGTTTTCCTGCAACAACAACTATCAATCGAGTATCCAGATGGCTCCGTATGAGGCCTTATATAGAAGGAAGTGTCATTCTCCGGTTGGTTGGTTTAAGCCTGAGAATGCTAGGTTATTTGGCACTGATTTGGTCTGTGATGCTTTAGAGAAGGTGAAGTTGATTCAGGAATGACTTTGTACAGTGTAGTACAGATAAAAGAGTTATGCTGATAGGAGGGCTCGTGATGTAGCATTTATGGTGGGTGAGAGGGTTGTACTCAGAGTTTCGCCCATGAATGGTGTGATGAGGTTTGGGAATAAGGTCAAGTTGAACCCTCGGTATATTGGTCCTTATGAAATTCTTGAGAGAGTTGGTGAGGTGGCCTACGAACTTGCATTGCCACCCAACTTATCGGGAGTTCACCCGGTGTTCCATATTTCCATGCTCCGGAAGTACTATGAGGATCCGTCTCATGTGTTCGATTTCAACTCGGTGTAGTTGGAGAAGGATTTGACTTATGTTGAGGAATTGATGGCTATTTTTGACAGACAGGTCCGGAAGTTGAGGTTGAAGAATATTGCATTAGTGAAGGTTCAATGGAGAGGTCAATCGGTCAAGGAGGCGACTTGGGAGACCGATCATGATATGCAGACTTGTTATCCTCGTCTTTTTGGCACTTCAGGTATGTCTCTATACTCGTTCAAGGACGAACGTTTGTTTAAGAGACAGAGAATGTAATGACCTAACCAGTCATTTTGTATATTTGAGCCTTGCTTCCCCTTTTGAAGCTTCCCGTATGTGTAATTATGGTTATGTGACTTGCGGGGATGTTTGGTTTGGTTTCAAGGAGGTTTTAGATTGATTTGGAACAACTGGTTCTTAGTTTGGAAGCTTAGGTTGGGAATGTTGACCGAGGTTTGACTTTTGTGAAAACGACCCCAAAATGGTGTTTCGATGGTCCTAATAGGTATTTATGGTGATTTTGGACTTAGGCGGATGCTCGAAATTAAACTCAGAGGTTCCTAGGATGATTTGGCTCGTTTCGCTGAAAGTTGGCAATTTGAAGGTTTAGAAATCGTCTAAGTTTGACCATGGTTTAACTTTATGGATATCGGGTTCGTATTTTGGTTTCGGGAAGTGGAATAGGTTTGTTTTTTCATGTGGAACTTGTGTGCAAAGTTTGGTGTCATTCCGAGTTGGTTTGATATGAATTGGACGCTTGGTTATGATTTTAGTGATTCTTAAGTTTCATTGTGAATTCTATGTATTTTTGTGTTCGATTTGTGGTTTCAGATGTCATTTTGGTGTTTTGAACTTGCGAGCGAGTTCGTATGATATTTTTAGATGTGTGAATGTTTGGTGTGGAACCCCGGGTCTCGGGTGAGTTTCGGATGTGTTTCAGAGTAATATAGACTATTTCAGATTTTGCTGGTTCTTTCCTAGTACTGCGAGTCTCGCAAATGCGAGATCCTATTTGCATTTGCGGACCTCGCATTTGAGAGGTGGGTATCGCATTTTCAAGGTTGGCTGGGTGCTGGGGTGTTAGCTTTTGCGGACTACTGGATCAGATTTGCGATGGGGGAACTAGGCAGGGATGACCGCATTTGCGATCAAGGGGTCACTTTTGCGAAGGGACTTTCTTCGCATTTGCGAAGTCTGTGTGGCTTTTCAACATTCCATGGGATCAACATGCATTGCATTAGCGATATTTAGGTCGCATTTGCAAGGGGTCACATTTGCGAACCCCAGATCGCATTTGCAGCTTCTGCAGCGGAACAAAAGGGTGTGATTTTGGGACTTAGTCTCATTTTATCACATTTGGAGCCCTAGACTCGGTGGGAGGCAATTTTAGGACGGGATTTTCATACAAAGCTATTGGGTAAGTGATTTTGACTCAATTTCATACAATACTTTGGTATTGTTGTTTTGGTGATGTTGTGGAGCATATGTACGTGTTGTGCAGGTTTATTATTATTGTGGGGAGTATAAGGGTGGCGAGATGCGCATGCGGCGACATAAAGGTGGTGTTATTGATGCGCATGCAGCAAGATAAGGGAGCTTATGCGCGTGTAGCTATATAAAGGGAAATATTTCATTGTGAAGCTCACGTGGCGACATAAAGGTGGCTTGTTGATTATGTATCGTGATACATTTGGGGTGTTCCATTGTTATTGTTCTTATGTTGGAACGGGGATTGATGATTTAGCCATATACTTGTTATCTTAAATGTTTTTACCGTGTATTTCCATGAGTTACTAATATCTGATTCGTTATTCTTTCTGTTGTCAGTTTTCTTTTATCATCTTGCACAGGTTATTTGACTAGTGAGAGTCATAACTTGAACCTCGTCACTATTCTACTAAGGTTAGTCTTGATTCTTACTGGGTACTAACTGTGGTGTACATATACTACGCTTCTGCACATTCTTTGTGCAGATCTAGGTACCTAAGATCGTGCTGGTCATTAGAGAGTGGTGCCAAGTTGTGGGACACTTAAAGGTATACCTGATGTTCCACTCTCAAGCCTCAGAGTCACCCGATTTTGTTGCTTTATTACTGTTTATGTATTCCAAACAATGATGTACACTTTGAGACTTATTTTGTATTCCTTGTAGAGCTTATGACTCAGTATTATCGGGTTTTGGGATGATGACTGTTGTATCTCTGTTTTGGCTATGTTATGGCTTTTCACAACTTTATTTACATTTTCAAGTTGTTATACTCTATTCAATATTGTCATGTGATAGGCTTACCCAGTCTTAGGTACTAGGTTCCATCACGCCCCTCACAGTAGGATTATGGGTCATGAAAGTAATATTCGATAGAGAGTTAGCGTACATACGAGTCCTGCTGACTTGAGATTTGAAATTGCACTTGATATGAGTTAACTTTGTTTCCTTCGAGGTAGTTTATGGTATTTTATGATTTCGTAATTATTCCTACATTGAGAATTATGCTAATTATTTTTATTCGGTTTTGTTGCTACTTGTTGCATTTCATACCTGTCTACTTTAATTATAATTGATTATTGGACCACTAATAAGTGTCGATGTCGACCCTTTGTTACTACTTTTTTGAGGCTAGACTAGATACTTACTGGGTATGCGTTGATTTACGTACTCATACTACACTTCTGCACTAATTGTACAGGTATTGAGACAGGTACATTCGGTGGTCATCTAGGCGTGTAGGCGCAACTTCTGAAGAGACTTTGTGGTGAGCTGCATTCCATGTTATGATTCGCAACACATGGAATCCCCATCATAATCATTACTATATTCTGTCTATTACCTATTCCAGGCAGATATTTTAGTAGTAATGTATATTCTAGTATATGCTCATGCATTTGTGATACCAGACTTTGGCGATTTAGATTCTTGTTCTTGGTTGTATTCTGTTATGATATCTGGATTTATATTTTGATCCGGTTCGGACATTTAAAATAATATCAGTATTTTACTATAAAAATGAATGATTTTAGTTATTTATTTTATTATTTATTTCGAGATGCATTTTGAACTATCTATCGGCGTGTTGATTTAGTTGTTGGTTTGATTAACGACAATATTGGGCGCCATCACGACCTATGGGTGGAATTGGGTCGTGAAAGCTCAAGTCCAAAATCACCATACGAACCTATTGAAACCATCAAATCCCGATTCCGAGGTGGTTTACTCAAAAGTCATACATTGGTCAACTCTTCCAAACCAACCCCCAACCTCTAGGAAAATAAGGTCAACCATACACACAAGTCATAATAAATCATATGAAGCTACTTAAAGTCTCAAATCGCCGAGCGGAATGCTAAAGCTCAAAATGATCGGTCTGGTCATTCCATTGTTTGTCTCTCCTTGATCCTTCTTCATTCAAAATAGTTGAAACAGATGTATCAAACATTGGTTATGGTGTTATTTTAAAATAAAAATATAATGGCAAAGAGAATATCAATGCATTTACAAAAAGTATGAAACCTTGTCTCTAAACACATATTTGCTAGATGGCAAGCTATTTTATCTATTTTTGATTTTTATATAGAATATATCAAAGGGAGCTCGAACTCTATTCTCGAGAATTCTTGTAGGGAAGATAAATATCTAGGAAAAAGAAGATAGAGCTTTCAGAGGCTTTAAAAATTCTTGCTTTCTCCATAGGCAGAAAAACCAAGGGTTGTCTCCAAACAACCTAAAAATAATGTTTTATCCCAATATCAAGCCATTTCAGTTATCTCCAAGAAACCCTCAAAAGATACAGCTGAATCAAGCTAGCCCAAATATCAAACTCCATCATACTATGCAATAAGCTGAGTTCCCCAGGCATATCTTCTGGAAAATACAGAACCCATTTCAATTTCTAACCAAAAGAAATGGGCAGATCTAGTTGAGAAGAAGAATCTCAACTTGCTCGGACCATATCTTCTTTCTGGACAAGTGAAGAATTCATGCAATGGCGCCAACTCATGGGATTTAAAGATACAATGACCATTCTTGGCCCTCACAAAAACAAATGAGAAATCAATATCAGTTATTTTAAAATCTTCACTATAATGTGGCAGCTCAAAGCCACACATATTCTTCACATCCTGTAGTTACTAAAAACACCATGCAAAAGCAAGTGGAGTCTTAAAGCCCCAGTATACACACTGGATGTTTCTCCAACATCTCACAAAGTACAAGCATGGTGCATTCGGCACCCAATCATGCACTTTCTTCACCACCAGTGCCACAACCTATTTTTTCAAGCATATGATCCTCCTCAAGGTACCTACCTTCTTTAAAAATGAAAATGTCTACCTACTTATCCAAGTTGAACCAGAATTCTGGGACACTAACTCTCAAGGGGTAGATAAACAAATACGTATCTCTTCAGCCAATTTCATATAAAAAACTCCTAGATATACCCAAAAATATTATGAGTTCATTCTTACAGATAGAAGATCCTTCTTGTTCAAACCCTACAAGGATTAGCAGACCTAGACATATGTTACCCATACTACGGTATGGATTAATAAGATAATCTCACCGAAAGAATGGAGCACACACCCAACTAAATACAAAAGCTTCTCCCAGCCTTTAGAACCATAATATTATAGCTATTATGACTACCAGGCGGCCTGGATGAATGAATTCACTTTCCAGAATGACCTCAAAAAACATTCGTGATTTATTATATGGGGTAAACAACTAGCCTCTGAATTTTCGCAGTACTTTATGCATCAGTAGTAGCCTATTTAAAGGTCATAGGATTGATATCCTCCCTCTACCAGTAAGGGAAGGATATGTATATTTTTATCGCAGGTTTTTTATTGAACAATAAATACTCATACTCCTCAGTTTGTACTTTCTACATTATCTATGTGTACACTATTAAATTGACAAAAAACTTGCTTTCCACCTTAACTAACAAACACGTTTGCCCACAAGCTTCTTTTTTCATCAGTTCTTTGGGAGTTGTTATATTCAAAAATTTCCATTACAAAGTTAATTTTTATTCATCCTTTTTATCTTTTCTTTTTTCTGTTCCAACTATGTTTGGCCTTTGTAACGACCCGACCGATCGTTTTGAGCTCTAGCATGTTGTTCGGCGGTTTGAGACCTTGAGTAGCTTCACTTCATGTATTATGACTTGCATGTATAGTTGGTTTTGATTTTTGAGAAGTTCGGAGTTGAATTGGAAGAATAATTCTCAATTCAGAAGCTTTAAGTTGGAAGAGTTGATCAAGGTCTGACCTTTAAGTAACCGACCTCAGAATTGGTATTTGAAGCTTCTGATAGATTTATATGATGAGTTTGGACTTGGGTGTGTAAACGGATCAAGTTTTGGATAGACCGGGAGTGTTTCAGCGCTTATTGTGAAAAGTTTGCATTTTGAAGGTTTTAGAATCTTCTAAGTTTGATATGAAGTGGACTTTGGTGTTATCAATGTCCGTTTGGGATTCCAAGCCTTGGAATAGGTTTGTATTATGATTTGTAACTTGTACGTAAAATTTGGCGTCATTCCGAAATGTTTAGGTGTTAGTCAGACACGTTGGTCTAAGTTTGAAGGTTTGGAATTTAAAAGAAGGATTTTGATCACCGATTCATAATTTTGATGTTATTCGTGGTGCTTCAAGCTTTTGGATAAGATATTGGGACTGGTTAGTATGATTAAACAGGGTCTCGAGGGTCTCGGGTGAGTTCCGTGTGGGATACAGGTGATTTCACTATGTTTGCAATGTTGTTTCTGATGTTTGATGCATCTTTCTTCACGATCGCGAAGATTGAGCATGTTCGCAAAGGTTTTTTGGGTGTCTGTCCATTTGTACTTCATGTTCGCAAAGAAGGAGATGCGTTCGTGAAGCTTTGGTGGAGGCAGTGCATCGCAATCGCGAGATGGGTTCCGTGATCACATAGAAGGATAGGCGGGAAGAGGGCACCAGGTAATTGTCCTACGCGTTCACGAGTGAGGCTTTGTGTTCACGTAGGGACAGTAGAGTTGGTAACAGCGTTCACGACTGGTGCGTCGCGTTCGCGAAGAGCGAATTGGCAGCTGGGGAGTTTGGTCTTCACGATCGCGAGGGCTTTTCCGCGATCGCGAAGAAGGAATCGTTGGGCAAACTTCAATTTATTTCGGGATTTCATCTCATTTCTCATTAGGGACCAATTAGAGCCGACTTTGAGGGAAATTTTGGAGGGCCATTTCACCTATATATTGAGGCTAAGTGTTTCTAACCCACTTTTGATTATATTTTCATGAATATATATGAATTTAGGCTTGTAAATTCAAGAATTTAAGTGAAAAATGTGAGATTTTTGGTAGAAGCCCTAGAATTGATATTTTCATGTTTTTACCATGATATTGGACATAGAATTGGAAATAAATTATATATTTCGTGGTGCTATGAGTAATAATTATCTTCGAGAATTTTTGGAATCCCGGCACGTGGGCTCGAAGGTTGACTTTGTTGACTTTTCGAGCGGAGTTGAGAATTTTTATAAATTGTTAAACTACAAGTATTAAAGTATATTTTGATTGTTTCATGTTGTTTGATTATTTTAGGATTGTTTGGCATCGATTTGAGGTGTTAGAGAGGTGTTGGAGCTGGTTATCGGATTTCGGAGCGAGGTAAGTCTCCTGTATAACCTTGTGAGGGGTAATTTACCCCGTAGGTATTATATTTCTTATGTGATACATGTTGTGGGGGCTACTCACGTATAAGGTTTCGAGTGACCCGTGTGTATGCTAGAATTTCTGATTATGTCCGGGTAGATTTATACTCACACCATGCTTTAAATGTATTATTTGAGTTATCTTTGCCTATTTACATGCCTTAATTATCATATTTTTCCTGAGAATAGACTTGCATAAGGTATCGGATTTTGATTTTAGATATTTGACAAGAAACTTGATTAGTAGTAGAGATTACAATTCCTTTTACGGATATTTTTCATGTTGTACGAATTTGTCCGAAAGTGTAACGACCCAACTGGTCGTTTTGAGATTTAGCACTCCATTCGGTGGTTTGAGACTTTGAGTAGCTTCATATTATGTATTATGACTTGCGTGTATGGTTGGTTTCGATTTTCGAGCGGTTCAGGATTGATTTGGAAGAATGATTCTTGTTTTAGAAGCTTTAAGTTGGAAGAGTTAACCAAGGTTTGACGTTTGGGTAAACGGACTCGAAATCAAGTTTTAATTATTCCAATACGTTTGTATGAGATTTTTGGACATGTCCACTAAGTTTGGTTAAAGTCCGATGAGTTTTGGATAAGTTTGAATTGTATGGTGATTGTTTTCGGTTTCGACATCGATTTGAGCATAAAGGTTACCATATTGAGCAAACGATCTTTGATTCACATTTCGACTAAACCATTATATCCATATCGTAATTTTGGAACCATAGCGACTGAAATCATCAAGTTTCAACATCGTATGAGGAAATTATGATCATTTTACAAAGAATTGGGTTGTTAGATTTTTCAGATTAATTACGAAATTACCGCTGAATTCTTATTTAAAAATCTGCACTATTTCCAAATATTGAAACTAAAATATCTCCTTCATTATAAGGTCAAATGGAGTGATTCAAAAGAATAGAAATTTACGAGGAATCCATTGGAGGAATCAAAAGCAAGTTTCAGGATCGTTTGGCATAAGAGACGAGGCAGAACAACTGGGCATTTTTGGCTATTAATGTTGTTGAATTTTTCTCATCTTGAAAGTTGGGATTGAGAGAATTCAAGGATGTTCTTCAAGTTTCTTCAATGGTGTAAGGTCTAAACGATAACCTAAGTATTTTCCTTTCATTCATTCCCTTGGTTTAAGCTTTAATCCATGATTTTAATTGAAAACTCATTTAATTCTTTAAATCAAGACCTAAGATATGTCCTAAATTTTAAAAACTGAAAATGAGTTAGAGGCGTTTATTTTACGATTCCTTTTGGGGTTTTGTTCTCCTATATTATGAGAACAACTTACTCGAATTTGACGAGTTTCGGAGGAGTATTTCGGGAGATATGTGACCCAACTAGTGTGGGTTGGACTCTTGGGTTATGAACACCCAAGAGCGATATTTTGGAAAATTGGTTGAGCTATTGGACTCCGATTGAGTTGGTTTTAATTCGTGTGAGCTTGATTTGGTTCGGGCTTCGCTCGAGTAAGCTTGGATACAGAATTCAAGGTGGGCCCGGTGTTTGGTTGACTTTGGGCTCTTAATTAAAGATTCGACCTTTATCGATTTGGTTTGTTTCCTTTGGCATTATTTGATGTTCTTGAGTTGCTTTTTGCTAGTTTCGAGCCTTTCGAAGGTTAATACGCTTGGGAAGGGCTTGCTAGCGGAGTGATTTGATTTGCTTGAGGTAAGTATCTTATTTAAACTTGGTTGAGGTACTAGTTTCCTGGATTATTTATGATAGCTACGTGCTATGGGTGCGCGCATGCGTGGGGTTTGAACCTAGGTGCTGACGTCGGGGGTATTTATCCATGCTCGGGTTGTGTTTAGGCCATGATAAGCCTAAAATTGACTATTAAGCTTTAAGCTATGATGTTTCTCATATTTGTAACATTGTGTGAACTATTTGAGCCGTGTTTGAGGCCGCATAGAGGTTTAATCTCTGAACAAACTTGATAAATGCTATTCTGTGATGAAATTGCCGATTTTAGCTATGATAGAACACTTTGCACGTGCCTACACTTTAGCATGTCATTTATACCAGCCTAGGAGCATGGGATTTGTTATTCATTCATCACATACATGTATTCTTGTTTATTTGCTCATGTGTGATATGATTGGACTGGATGCCTGTGACCACGCCAGGTGGATTGTGTTGTTATGCCTTTGACCATGACAGGCGGATTGTGTTAATATGCATGTGACCACGTCAGGCAGATTGTGTTGATATGTCTATGACCACGCCTGACGAATTGTGATGATATTCCTGTGACCATATCGGAGGGATTGTGATGATATGCATGTGACCACGCCGGACGGATTGTGATATATCCTGTGACCACACCGGGCAAATCCATCACATTGAGCCTGTGACCATGCCGAGCGGATTATGATATTAAGCCTGTGACCACGCTGGGCTGGTAGCACATTGACTTGGTCATGCTTGCGTGTAGATAAAGATCCATCCCCCTAGGGTCACCTCATGTTTCTCTCTTGATGGTGTATACACGGATTGTGAGAAACCGATAGGTTTCTAGTTGATGTGAGCTCTAGGAGAGTTGGTTACTATATTTGGATCGGGTTGCACGCTGCAACAAGCCTTATTGTCTTATTGTTATTGGATCAGGTTGCGCGCCATAACGGACTGGTATTTGGTTTTTGCATTTCATCTTTACTTGAAATTTCCTTGATTGTTTACCTGATTTACTGGCATATCTTCCTTTTATGTTGGATTTTTGACTGAGCAAAATATTTTAAACAAATAATTGTGAGCATCAAAATGGTTTTTACTTGAGATTTTCTGATTTGATCATATATCTGTTCTATACTTGTTGAAATTATGAACTGCACAGGTGTTGTGAGTATCATTTATAGTTCTTGCTTGTTTTACCTCATCGAGGTTAGTTAGGATACTTATTGAGTACATGTGGTAGGTTGTACTCATACTACACTTCTGCACCCTGCGTGCAAAGTTTGGAATTGATGTTGTTGTGAATGGCGGGAGCTGGCATTGAAGATGTACCATGTTCCAGATTTTGCTACCACTAGTTCTTGGTAGCTCTAGCTTTGAGATTTTGTTCATGTACATTTTAAACAAATGTATCATTTCTTATTTCACTTCGTAAATCTAAATCTTAGTGGCTCATGACTCATACTACCAGTCCTTGGGGAGTTGTATAAAGATTCAGTTATTTCATATTGACTCTTAATTTCATTATTAAATTGTGTTTTACTGATATTTGGCTTACCTAGCGGGTTGGGTTAGATGTCATCATGGCTAGTTGAATTTTGGGTCGTGACAGGAAGTTTCTTGAATTCCATAACTCACATATATATTCGTGAGTGGGGCTAGTGATCCTTCAAGTCTTCACTACTTATATGGGATCGGACTTAACGCCTCAGTAGTATCATCATGGGATCAGACTATTTGCCTCTGCAGTATTATAAGATGCATCTATGGTTCGTGCCGGTCGATCCTCGGCAGTGTAAACAATTATGGGATCAGGATAAATTACCTCAGCAGGGATCGAGTCGTACGCCACGACAAGAACTCGTGCCATTACTCTTATGGGGCTGAGCCGCTCGCCTCGGCAAAATTGTGCGTAATAATTGATATGAAGTCAGTGTACCCGTGAGTTTTCCTGACTCGAGATGTGACCGTTTGTTTGGGGCTGACCATTATGTATTCCATTTGAGGAAGTATCCGGTATTTGAGTGATGACGTCCAAATTCACTACTAAAAAGTAAATTGACACGGTCGCCTGCAATATAATTTACCCAACTATGAGTCGGGGTCGAATCCCACAGAGAATAATATGTAGGTGATTAGGTGTGTAAGAGAATTATCACTTATTATGCTAAGCCAAACACTAAAAAGGGTTTTGAGAAAATATTTATGTCTAAATGCAAAAAATATAAACTAACCTAGAAAGGAAGTAAAACGATCAATGGCTACAAGCATGGATGCATTGGGAATTACACTCAAGTAACGATCTAATGTATTTCACGATTTTACAAATATGAGCAATTTTATGTTAATTAGCCTCGGGTAATAATTCTATATTAGCTTCTTCCGAAGACTAACAAGACTTCCTAATTGAATTATCCCCAAAACAATTAAGAGATTAAACACACCCGAATATGGCTACAAGTAGTTCAATCCTATCCCTAGGTAGAATCTATAAAGTGGGGGTTAACGCCTCAAGTTCTTGTTAATTAATCTTTCCCAACCTCAAATTATCTTTCCCAAAATTAATTCGAAGTGAATGGGAGAGTCCTAGGGTTAGCTAATCCTTTTGGAAACAATAAAGAACAAGAATAATTAAAGAAACAATAACTCACTTCATAATAAATAAAAACCATTCAATACATAGGCACAAAAATATATTTAATCCAAACTTTAAATATGAATATTCCCATAAACAAGATTCAAGTGTTGGAAAAAATACTACACACTTAGATATTCCATACAAAGTAAGGAAATGAAGAAATTAACATAAATTGGTAAGAAATTCTCAACAAAAAGCTTCAAATCTTCAAGACCCAAGTGTGTGTGCAAGAACCCTAGCTCCAAAACTTGTCTTCTTATTCAAGAGACTAAAAAATAATCCAAATATATGCCAAAGATGTCCAGAGATTAGCCAAAGATATGTTTCCAATAAGCTAGGTCATGTATTTGTGGGTTTGGAATGGAGAAAATGCGAATTGTCAATCTTGCCTAGGTCTGAAGCCCGTTGGCCGCACCTGTGGAACAATCATCGCAGGTGCGGCTCCGCTGATGTGGATTCCTGCTCGTAGAAGCGATGTTTGGTGGAAATGGCTATTCTGCAGAAGCGGCCAAAAACAAGCAGAAGTGCAACCGCTGAAGCGGTTCATCAATCGCATATGCGATTTATGCCTTACAAGTCATATTCTACAGATGCAGACCATTTCTCGCAGATGCGAGACCACAGATGTGGATGGTTCTGCGTAGATGCGATTCCACTAGAGATTTTTGCATTTTTTCACTCTTTTTTGCACGAATCCACTTCATTTAATTTCAATTCTTTTCGAGACTTTATTTACCTGAAAATCTAGCAATGCACACCATAAATCACCTCATTTTATAATGAAAGGTCACAAATACTAAGGAAAGGAGACTAAGCCCTCATTTGTTTTTTTTAAAGATTAAGACGTCTGAATCTGAATACACGTATGAATATCAAGATGTGTATTAATATTAAGACATTTGAATCTGAATACACATATGAATGTTAAGATGTGTATTAATATCTGAGCAATAAATGATTAAGATTGTTTGAGTTTTTTAACATCTGAATGTAAAACATTTACGTTTATTTGAAAATTAATAAACATAAAATACAAATAAAATACTAAATAATCTAATATTCCATCACTAAAATATATAGCTTTTTAAAATGCGATAGTTGCTGGCGGTGATGGCTAACAATAGTGCTTGTGAATGCCGACTAAAAGCGGTGGTTGGTGGTAGATTTAGCTGATGGTGGTAGTTTTGGGGTAGTAGCTAGTAGTGATTGGTAGTGGTAGCTATTATAATTGAGGATGGTGGTGGTGGGTGGTGATACTTAATAATGGCGGGTGGTGGTAGTTGTGATTGAGGAAGATGGTGGTGGGTGGTGGTAGTTTATAATGGTGGGCAGTGCCAGCTATTGTTGTTGATGGTGATGGGGTGGTTAGTTGTGGTAGTTGAGGTGGATGAGTATTGGTTGTCGTTGAGAATGATAGTGATGGGAGTGGTGGGGATGGTGGGTGGTGGTAGTCGACAATGGTGACTGCTATGATTGAGGATGATGGTGGTGATGGGTGGCATGGTGCTAGTTGATAATGGTAGGCGGTGACGGCAGTTAATAATGAATATGGATGATAGCATCTTAATGAAATTAAGCATATGTTATAGATCTTAATGATACATACCTATTCAGACCCATTAAGTGGTTGTGAAGTAAAAAAAATAAATACACTTAACGATTAAGATCTGAACAATTAAGATACTGATTTTAAAAACAAACGCACTTAATGTCAGAGATCTGAATGATTAAGATTCAGACCTCCATTAAGTGCAAACAAATGAGGCCTAAGATGAGTGGTAAAATCACCACTCATCAACACCCCCAACTTAAAGCTTTTTCTTGTCCTCAAGCAAATCAAAACCGAAAATTCAATGAGGCTCTAGCATTTAAAGCTCAATTAGCATCGCTATCATCTCCAAATCACATTCTCCAATTAAGCATAACACTTATGGATTTGGTTGGTACTAATAATTATGCTCAAGCATGTAAACTTCAACCAAACAACTCCCTCATTTAAAACAATCTCAAGAATGCAATGGAGTTTCAAAATAATTAAATGACAACAACCAAGCCTCAAGAAGTGACTTAAAAGCACTAGTCTACTAAATATGCTCACTTTACTCGATTCGGAATATATCAATGTCACCAATCCATCATAATCCATGTGCCCTCACAAGAAAGGAAGTCCCAAAATTACCATATTTACAATAACAACACAAGGGACAAATGCATAAACACACTCACTCTCATCAAAGAATTTCAAGTGTTACAAAATATCATACCATAAGCTTGCACTTATTTTAATTCGCTGCATATTGAATAACATTTGGTTGGAGATCCCATAAGGACTTTTTTGGCTTGTAATGTAGGCTTAGGGAAGGGTAGGATAAGCATTTGGGATACAAGTGACTACACCCTCCTTGAACACTACTCACATTTGTCTTTTTTTTTGCACTTTACTTCTTTTTAAACCACATAACCCTTATTGACATCTAGTTACCAACATAGAACCACCATAAAGTACCTCTCTAATTTTTTCAAGACTCCATTGTTTTTTCTATATATATATATATATATATATATATATATATATATATATATATATATATACACATATATTTTCTTTTGCTTTTTTATTGGAGCTTGTTATCTTCATCTAACACAACTTTGGGATATTTGCTTCTACACATAATGTACATCTTCACCATTTTCCAATTAACACCAACACTCCCAACTTGGGATTTTAGCCCCATTCTTAACATTCAAGGAGGGACGGGTTCAAAAAAGAAAATTATTTCACAAAAGGGTAAAGGTTTGTAATGAGATAGCCAAAGAAAAAGTTAAAGGCTCAAATGGGATTAACTAGTGATAATATTTATGCCATGGTAGGATCGAAAGGCTAAAGAGGCTTTTTCAAAGATCACAAAGAATGCCTAAGGTCATCACTTCAACCAAACATAATTAACTTTAGCATTGAAAGACTAACCAGGCAAGTTCTAGATGATAAAAGTAAATAGAAGAATTATTTTAAAAAAAACTAACACACATGGCACATGAACTAATCAAGACGGATCAATTTTACTTCTTAATAAGAACAATTAGAGCAATATCATGCCAACTAGTGGGCAAAGAGTCACAAAATGAGCCAAAATATTATCACAAAAATTATTCTTCCCCATGGAGCTTACTTTTTAAATTTACAATCAAAATTTGGAGGGGTATTCTTAATTCACACATCACATACAAGAGACTAATTTTATTAGTACCAAACAATCCAAAAGTCTCCACATAATAAAACAAGACTAATTCTCTTAAAAAAGTCATCACGCCATCCATCATGGGGAAAAGTCACCCGGTTCAACACAAATATATTCCTCGGGAAAGAACCATAGCATAAAGAAAATCGAAGAATAATTTATTGAAAAGTATATTACTACTAAAGAGATAAAAATAATATGAACTAAAAACTACTAAAGAAAATAAAATAAATACTAAAGGAATAAAAATAAAATAACTAAAAACTACTAAAGAAAATAAAATAACAAAAGAAACTAATACTAAAGGAACAAAAATGGCATAAACTTAAAACTACTAAAGAAAATAAATAAATAAAGAAAAATAAAATAGAATAACAAAAGCGACTAATCCGCAATTATATCACCAATCACAAACTACGCCCGGCAAAGCCACAAGATAAACAATAGCAGAACAAGCCCGACAAGGGCACACAATATCCATACAAAAGTATAAGCCCGGAAAGGGCACAAGTTAAGCATCAATGTAAAAATAAAGTATATTCCCTAAAGCCACCCCCAACTAAAAACACTGCAGTGTCCTCACTGCACAATATTAAGATAAAATAAGAGTAGTTTGAGGGTCTCCCTGAGGTTTGCATCAGACTAGCAGATTGCGGGAAAAAGCTAATCACTACCGTGTAGAGCTCTCGGCCTCATTATCATCGGTAGCATCAGTATCAACATCAGCAACACTCGACAGGAAGGAATACTCTTCACTATCATCTTTGTCCTCGACCGGTATCTTCATGTTCGGCTGCCCCCATTTGAAGATGGCCTTGATGCCTCTCCACATGTTTATCATGAACTTGCTATTTTTCTTATTTTTCTCTTTATCCTTGTGGAAGTCTAACTGAAGATCTACATGTGCCTTGTCCATGTTGCCACAGGCTGCCTCGAGCCTGCTAACAGAAGCTGCCAACTTCTCCTGCGACTCTGCTTGCTTCTTCTGGTTTTCCAAGTAGGTCTTCATTTCTTCTAAGGTAAAATACCCGGGCATAGGCTGGGAGTGTGAGGTACCACTATGGAGTTGTGACACTAAGTCACAGATGGAGACAAGTTGTGAGTTCAACATCCCAAATGGTCCCTCAGGCAGTGCTACCTGTGAGGAGGACCCCTCACCTACAACAATCTCCATTTTCCTCTTCTTGCTTTTTACCACACTACCTTCTCCTGTTACTCTCAATGGGTGAAAGGGCTTGTCTGCCAGTATAAAATGATCTCCATTCCATTCCTCAACCTTCGAACGTCTGCACAACTCCGTAATCAATGATGGAAATATCAATGTCGAGCCACCTTGAAGCACATACTCCTTCAGCTCTTGAATGATCTAATGACCAACATTCACTGGAATGCCATCAAGGATTCAAGCAATTATCAGGCCCCTAGTATATGTGACATCAGACACATTCCCACAAGGAGATACTCTGCTCGCAACGATATACAACCACATTTGATGCCTTTTTTCTTTTTAGCCCAAGTTACTGTTTGACCTGTAGGACAAAGCTTTGAGACTAGCCAATCACCATTGTCGCATGTATCTCTTTCTCGCATTGACTCAAGCGGATGATTTTGAAGCCCATAGACATCATTTATCTCTTCAACTCCAAATTTCACAGTCTTTCCCCTTATTGTAAGTTCATGATTTTGGAAATGTGTACGCTTTAAGTTGGTGTAAAACTCCCAAACCCATTCTTCATTGGGCTAGCATGGAGTGGGGATGAAGCAGGTCCATCCACTTGGAACTAGCTGGCCATGGAAATCCGAAAGGAGCTCGGCTACTTTGTCATCGGAAATTCCTTTCTCAAGTTTGAGCTTCTTCGTGAGTAGATCATCATAATACTGGTTTTGGCATTCGGAAGACATGAATTTGTTGGCATCATAGTTCAAATCCTCTTCTACTTCTTCAATTTCATGATAAACCGCCATATTTTCATTCATTTTCGGGTCCATTTTAAGCTCAAAATACCTAAAAAAATCAAAACAAAGTTAGTCGGGTATTAGAATCATATTAAGCAATTCAAAATAATACAATTAGGCCAAAGAATCTAGCCAAATTGGCCCATCAAGCCAAAGTTGAATAGCTACTATTTTTGCACAAAATGCCCAGTTACCGCACCTGCGGTAAAGCCTCGCAGATGCGATTTCGCTTCTGCGAAAATTCTGTCGCTTCTCGATCTTTCATAACTGACCAGAAATCGCACCTGCGAAGATGGCATTGCAGGTGCGAGGCCGCATGTACGGTCCTTTTTGCGCATCTGCGGTGTTCATCAGAGGGTTCAAAAGCCCAGCAACTGCCGAAATTGTTTAATTACAAACCTGATTTTGGCACATAATTTATACTCAAGAATTCTAAATTAGTGCAATACATGAACATTCGACTTGATTAAACATGATTTAAAGGTACTAAGCAATAAAATTTCTTTCGGACAATTTGTCGAACACATGACAAGCAGTGAGTGATTTTTGATTCTTTCAAGCAATTGGGTACTCATGCTTCCCCAATTCTTATCAACAATAACATCACACACAACTACACACAACCAATTTCTCTCACCCCTAAAACTTACAATAATCGAGAAAGTAAAACAAGGGTCGTGGAAAAATGGCCATGGAAGCCCAGAAATGAAGAAGAATAAGAAGAAAAAAATAAAAGTAGAAGAGAGAACTCAAGATAGTACCTGTGTGTCTTGTGTGAGAGAAATAGAGTGTGAGACCAGCAGATAGTGTGAGAGATGAGAGGGAGTTTTGAGTTTGGGGGAAAAAGGGTTCTGAATTTTACTTGATGAAAGATGGTGGGTTTTTAAAATTTACCCGACGGACCACATCTGCGGAAATTAAACCGCTTCTGCAATCATGCTTTTGCGGCTTGCGAATCGCTTCTGCGAATTTACTACATCTGCGGTATAAAACGCGCTTCTGTGTGAGCGCTCCTGCTAATAATTTACCGCTTCTGCGATAGCTGTGCATCTCCGATGCCCTGGGCGCTTCTGCGGGATCGTATCTATGTTAAAAGTTATGCAGATGCGAGTTCACCAGATTTCTCAGTGTCAGACCTGGGCAGCCACTATAGTTATTCACTCCAACACTTAAAACTCCTCAATTCAACTCCAAAAAATATGAAACTTGGTAGATTAGTCAAAAATAACATATTAAACTATTCTAAAAAAGAAAATTTCAAAAACGACTAAAATTTGAAAATGATGGGTTGCGTCCCACCAAGCGCCGTATTTACCGTCGTGGCACGACGCGAATCAACTTTACCACTTTTATTGCCACTTAGACAATATGAATTGGGCACCGAACTTGGAATCAAGTTTGTGACCATGAGCGGGGGGGGGGGAGGGGTAAGTAGATGATCAAGCCAAATTTTAATTTCTTCATTTCGCATTTATTGGCTTTCTTTTGAGGAATGTCATTTTGTGTTCTTGAATTTTCAAATTGCAAGATGTATGGATTTTTTCTTTCTTCTTTGCACTCCCACATGGATTGACATGGCTCAATTCCCATATCACCATACAAGTCTAAAGTTGAAAAGTGATTGGAATGAGATATCAAACTCTCAACTTGCAACTTCTTCTGGATTTCGACATCCTCTTTTTCCCCCAAAGTAGAGGCAACTTCAACCATATTTTCAATTACATCGGTTGACTCTAATTTTATATTTTTCTTGACATCACCAACAAGCATGGAGTCGGTTGGAGGATGTTCAATTCTTGATTCCTCGAAATAAAGCTCATTTTCTTCCTCGAAGTTGGACTCTTCTTGACGTCTTTCCACACTCTCAAATTGATAGGCATAATGAGCCTCAATCAATGATTTCATTTGATCTTCCAAAGTGTGGATAGTCTCATCATTTTGATGTAGTGCTTGTTTTATGTCTTGGAGTGCCAAGTTTTGCTTCTCCTCATTTTCAAGAATGGCCGCCAACGTGAGCATCATCCTCTCATTTTGAGCATTTGAGAGTTCTTCTTGGTTTTGATCAAGTGCCAAAGAAGGATTTTTGGCTTCAACCTTTAAGGAAGGTTCTTGGCTATCATTCACTTCCGAGGCTTTTTGGACCTCTAAAGATTCAAGCATTTCTCCCATTTGTGAGTTTAACCTTTCAAGCGCCAAATCATTTTGGAGACTATTTTCCAAAAGCTCCTCCAAGGCATTTTGGTCTTTGTTTCCTCCTTCAAGTAGGCATTCCAACATGAGCTTGAACTCTCCATTTTGACCATGCTCAATTTCTTCCACTTCTATATCCCTATACTTGTCATCACAAAAAGTAAAATCATCATAGCGGGGGTTTGGGGAAGGGAAGGACAAATAAGCACAATTAGTAGAATGGCCATTTTGACCACCAAACTTATCACAAATACTCCACTCGTGGGTTTGAGATTGTGCGCACAATCCGCCCTCGGGAGAATTTAAACAATTTTAGCATGAATGAGGTCCTCCACAATAAGGACAAGGGTTATCAAAAGTATGAACAACTACCTTCCGGAAAATTTTCATTATGCGATGCCATTTTTCAAAACTAAAAAAAATAAACAAGAAACAAACAAAAGAACAACAAGACAAAATAAACAAAGATAAGAAAATAATTACACAAATATTCACAAGTTTTGACCAAAGCACATACGCTTATTTCTCAAACAACCTAAATACGTCAAATTGTGTCCCGGCAACGGTGCCAATTTGGATGACGTCCAAATCCACTACTAAAAAGTAAATGGACACGGTCACATGCAATATAATTTACCCAACTATGAGTCAGGGTCGAATCCCACAGAGAACAATATGTAGGCGATTAGGCGTGTAAGAGAATTATCACTTATTATACTAAGCCAAATACTAAAAAGGGTTTTGAGAAAATATTTATGTCTAAATGCAAAAAATATAAACTAACCTAGAAAGCAAGTAAAATGATCAATGGTTATAAGCATGGATGCATTGGGAATTACACTCAAGTAACGATCCAACGTATTTAATAATTTTACAAATATGAGCGAGTTTATGTTAATTAGCCTCGGATAATAATTCTATATTAGCTTCTTCCGAAGACTAACAAGACTTCCTAATTGAATTATCCCTAAAAAAATTAAGAGATTAAGCACACCCGAATATAGCTATAAGTAGTTCAATCCTATCCCTAGGTAGAATCTATAAAGTAAGGGTTAACGCCTCAAGTTCTTATTAATTAATCTTTCCCAACCCCAAATTATCTTTCCTAAAATTAATTCAAAGTGAATGGGCGAGTCCTAGGGTTAACTAATCCCTTTGAAAACATTAAAGAACAAGAATAATTAAAGAAACAATAACTCACTTTATAATAAATAAAAATCGTTCAATACATAAGCACAACAAGATATTTAATTCACACTTTAAATATGAATATTCCCATAAACAAGATTCAAGTGTTGGAAAAAAAATACTACACACTTAGATATTCAATACAAAGCAAGAAAATGAAGAAATGAACATAAATGGGTAAGAAATTCTCACCCAAAAGCTTCAAATCTTCAAAACCCTAGCTCCAAAACTTGTCTTCTTAGTCAAGAGACTCAATAATAATCCAAAGATATGCCAAAGAGGTCCAGAGATTGGCCAAAGATATGTTTCCAATAAGCTAGGTCATGTATTTGTGGGGTTGGAATGGAGAAAATGTGAATTGTCAATCCTGCACAGGTCTGAAGCCCGTTGGCTGCACCTGCGAACAATCATCGCAGGTGAGGCTCCGCAGATGCGGATTCCTGCTCGCATAAGCGATGTTTGTTGGAAATGGCTATTCCACATAAGCGACCAAAAACACGCATAAGTGCGTCCGTAGAAGCGGTCTTCAACCGCAGAAGCGCAACCGCAAAAGTGGTTCATCAATCGCAGGTGCGATTTCTGCCTTGCAAGTCTTATTCCGCAGAAGCGAACCATTTCTCGAAGATGCGAGACCGCAGACATGGATTGTTCTGCGTAGATGCGATACCACTGGAGATTTTTGCACTTCTTTCACACTTGTTTGCACGAATCCACTTCATTTAATTTCAATTCTCTTCGAGACTTCATTTAGCTGAAAATCTAGCGATGCACACCATAAATTACCTCATTTTATAATTAAAGGTCACAAAAACTAAGGAAAACAGACTAAGATGAGTGGTAAAATCACCACTCATCATTGAGGACTTCGTGTTTGCTCTTCAATTGAGGATTTCATTATGTACTTATATCTGTTCCCACTGTTTTACCTGCCATGCCTCACGTATGTGTTACTTTTATTATATCTGATTTATTGGACCACTAGTAAGTACTGATGTCGACCCCTCGTCACTAGTTCTTCAAGGTTAGCCTAGATACTTACTGGTTATGCATTGATTTACGTACTCATCCTACACATCTGTATTGATTGTGCATGTACTGAAATATGTACTTTTGGTGGTCATCTTGGCGCATAGGCTTTATTATATCTTGTCTAGTTATATTCCAGACAGATGTTGTATTAGTATTGTATTTCCTAGTAGATGCCCATGCACTTGTGACACCGGGGTTTGAGAATTTTGATTTTGTTCTTGGTTTATATTCTGACCACGTCCGAGCAATTAAATTAGTATCATCAGTACTTTATTATGAAAATGAACAATTTTAGTTATTTATTTCATTATTTATTTCGGGCGCATGTGGATTCTCTATTAGTTTATTGATTTGATGGTTGGCTTGCGTAACGATGGCGTTGGGAGCCATCACGGCCTATAGTGGGATTTGGGTCGTGATAGCCAAGGATTCCGGATTCCCTAAAAAAATTTCCATTCCTTGTTTGTATGTGGTTCTCTAAATTTGAGTTCTGTTTAGTTTTTCTCTATGTTTTTCTTGATGAGCAAGTAAATGTTTGATTCTATTTACCTCTGAGATTATTGATTTCGAATCTAAAGTTTGTGATTTTATAAATTTAATTTATCTATACTTTCTCATTTCCAATAAATATGTTAAGGATATTTTCTATTTAATAATAGCTATTCTTATGCAATTAAGTAAGTAGTGGTGTTAATTGATAATTTATCATTTTATAATTATAAACATATTACTCTTACTATATTTGAAACTATTAAAATAACTCTCATATTCATCACATAGGTTTATAATTAACTTAACAAAGTTATTTCTTGATTTTGGTGAAATAGCCAATTATTTCTAAACAAATTCTAAATTAATATAGTAAATAGGAGAATAAGATGTTTAGTAATTAATTAACTAATTACAGTAATTAGTAGTGTATTTTATTATTATAATTCTTATTGCATTTTGTTGGAATTAATTAAGTTCTTTTAAATTAAATTTTAAAATGTTAAAGACCAAAAGGCTACCATTGCAATTGCACAATTAAATACAATGTGGCTATTTGTTAAACCAATCTCAGCCCAAAACAAAACACTGGCCCAAAGCATTTGACCCGGTCCAGGTCCACCCCTCCCATTCCAACTTGGCAATCCAGGCCACCTTCATTAAGCCAATGAGCTTGTGCCATGTCACCTCTTCACAGTTGCCACAAAAGAAACACAATTGATGCAAGCCGTCCATCTTTTAGATTAATGGTCCACAGTTTTATCTCATTTTTCCTTTAATTTTAACACCCCATCAGATTTAATCTCAACCGTTGGATTACAAGAATCCAATGACCAACAATATTTCCCACTAAAACCTTTTAATACCCAAATTATCAGGGCCACTGAGCAAGAGATCCAACAGCCCAGATTCCATCTCCCCGTTTAAACCTAGAGACCCAACCCAACTATCCCCAAACCTTAATCATTCTTCTCCTGACTTGGCCGCCTCTTTTGCCCCTCCTCTCTCATGTCTCTCAACTCACATGGACCGATCAGTAAAAACACCTTGCACAAATTAGTGCAAGGTCACAAATCAAATCACACATCATTCTTATTGTCACCTAACCCGCGAATCTTGCTGTTTCTTTCCTCTTTCATCGTTGACATTCCAAATCCCCAAATCCGAAAACTCTAACCCAGAAGGGAAACTTTAAATCGTTTGTATCACCGCTGTGGTCTTTCAAAGCCATGGCATGAATGGCCATCCATCTTGTCCCTCTACTATGAATCTTGCTATTATTTTTTCATTACCACTGATGAAATTCAAATGCCTAATTTTGAAACCATAGACCAAAGAGTGAATCCTCAAACCGTCTGAGCTCTTTTATGTTCTTTCGAACCGAAGCATATGAGGAGCCCCCTCAGAACTTCATCATGAATATTTTGCACCCAGAGGTCAAACACAGTGATCTCTGAGTTTTTGAGCTTTTGTCCGATGGGTCGTTGCCATCAACGGTCAACTCATTCTAATATAGTACTTAGGTAAATCTCCCCATAATTTGCCCCTCTGATTTCTTTGATTTTCATAGTTTGCTTGCATCATCAACTTTCCGTCACACTCCACTATCAACTTGAATTATGTTGAACCCTAAGGCATTGAATGCCACTATAAATTTTATCCTTCAACGCTCTAACCTAAGAGAACCTAACACACAAAAATCACATAACAAGCAGAAAACGCGACCTAAGTGCAAAATATCAAAGTTCTCAGTAGCAAAATCAAGCTAGGGTTCCTAACTAAGTTTTTGATTTCTTCTCCAGTTCTGAGTTCATCCACTGTTCGAGATTGAGCTTGGGATTATGAGATTATAAGTATTGTACTATTTCAAACAAGTGATAAGTAAATTCATGAAGGTGAGCGGGTGAGCAAATCAAAGAAAATGAATTTCATCGAAATTTGACATTTTGGGGTAAAATACGGTCTAAGCTATAATACCCTGTATTTATGGACTAGTACCATACAAGGTACCACATGGCCATGATAGTAAGGTGTATAAAGTGTATTAAAAGTGAGTAGTATTTTATGTAATTTGAGATAATTCTTAATTATGTGAGTAATTGGTTAATTATTGAATTAGTGGGGAATTAATAAATTGATTAAGGAGTAAGTGGATGGTTAATTAAGGTCTTTGGATAAAAACCAATGAATCAAATGTGGCAGCAACACCTTGTCCAATTATGAGTCTTACATTATGAGTGAAAAGGTGGCATATTTGAGTAATAAGTGGCTTAGTCATACCATTTCAAGCCTAACACCTCTCTAATTCAAAAGAATGATCTTATATCAAATTAGGCAACATACAAGAATTCAAGGATTCAAGAATTCAAGCAAAATACCTTATTATCTTAGCATCGTGAAGCGGCTTCAATCTTTCGTACAAAGACTACGTAATGTTATAGCAACGGGATTTTGCGATTCTAAGGGAGTACGGTACAATCTTTCTCAAGAATATCATACGAATTTTCCCCTACTTCGATCCGCCGTTACGTGTTTCGTCACAAAAGACGTGTGTTAGAGGAATTGTCAAGAGAATCGGTCCAAGTATGTTAAGGCTAAGCACTTCCTTCATTTTGGCATGATCTCGTAATTACATATATTTGATAACGAGGCATAAAGAGAAGTTCATATTCCCAAATTTATATACATTATCCTAGTCTCATAAATTATAGTATTCTCCTTATCGGGACTTCATATTTAATTGAGTATTGTCTTATTCCAGTCAAGAGAGCAGAGAGCCTATATATACAGTATTACAGTATTTTCATTACCATCGAGCTATAATCGATGGGCAGGCCCCTATTGGGCAACCTCTGATCAGATGGTAAGTTATATACTGAGCCTGGTGTGGCCGAGCGCCTATGAGAGATCCCAGCATGGCCGAGATACAGAGCCTAGTTTGGACGAGCGCCTATGAGCGAGCCTACTACGACAGAGCAGTTATATATATACCGAGCCTTATAAGGCAGAACAATTATTTTACTTAATATATTAAGAGAGTTGAGTCAGTATCAGCAGGTGAGTATATCTTCAGATTATCTTTGAGTCCCAGTTACTTTCAGTTATTATATTATCAGTTCAGTTTCAGTTTTCAGTATATTGCCTTACATACTGGGTACATTATTTCGCATTGATGTCCCTTTTCTGAGGGCGCTGCATTTCATGTGTTCAGGTTCAGACAGACAGACGGGTAGACCTCCTTATTAGGTGTTTCCCGAGTTCAGCTTGATCGGTAAGCTCCATGCCCTTCGGAGTTGCCGAGTCTAGAGCTTTATGTACATCTTGTGTATATATGTATATATGCTATGAGTAGGTCGGGTCCCTGTTCCGATCACAGTATATCCATCAGTAGAGGCTTGTAGACGTATCCTGTCAGTTAGTGCAGTATGTTGGGCTTGTAGGCCTTTTATGTATATTTTATTGGTTTGCCAGCTGTAGTAGTTATGACGGCCTTGTCGGCCCAGCTTTATATTAATGTTTAGTCAGCATTCGCAATTATCTTGCAATGTGGCCCATGGCCAAAGTATGACATTATATGTACAGAGTCCCTTAGTTGCAAGTGGGTACGCGAGGATAGGTGAGGCACCGTGTGCCGGTCTCGCCCGCAGGTTTGGGGCGTGATAAATGTGGTATCAGAGCAGTTCTGTCCTAGGGAGTCTACATGCTGTGTCTAGTAGAGTCTTGTTTATGGGTGTGTCGTACACCACACTTATAAGCAGGAGGCTACAGGGCATTTAGGACTGTCACTCTTTCTTCTTACTCTAGATCGTGTGGTAGAGCTCAGTTGTAAGAACTCAATTTCCTAAACTCTATTTTATTCATAATATGACGATGCCTAAATCCAGAAAGACGATTGGTAAAAGATTGCATGTGGCTATGGAAGAGTTGAGTTAGAGGAACTCGATTCTGCATGATGCTTATGATGAGTAAATGTGAGGTCTTCAACAGATCATGTATGTACTAAAAGGTGTAAGCTTCTTGATAAAAAGCCTTAAGGCATGAATATCTATCCACCCATGTGGTAAAAAGCAACGAGAGAATCAAAAGGTACAAGTTTCAACAAGTACAAGAAGCAAGGTGAAAAAGGGTACGAGGTACCCAGTTAGTAAGGATGAACATTATCTACAATTCGGGAAGAGAGATATAAGCATTTTGAGTTACCTTCAACAGTAACAGATGTATGTACAATCAGCCATACCCATCTCAGTCATGCCCTATGGGAGCAAACAGATATGGTTTAAGAGAAGGACAGGATATGAGGATCCGACTGGGGTTAGAGTAACCCAAAATGATGGATGGATTGTTTGAGTTAGTTGTCATTTCGAAGGATGTTACAAAGGTGCTAATAGACCTCCTTGTGAAACACCCAGATGGTGCACTCTAGAATATTACAATTAGATGTGAATACTAGCATGATCAAGAAAATTCAGAAGATAGGCACTGAAAGCCTGGAAGAGATAAATACTACCTTACTGTGGCTCCCGTCCCTAGTAGAGCAAAAATGTTGAGCAAACTGAAGGGCCAATGAATGAAACAAGGGGAGCTAAAAGCAAAAGAATGTCTTGTTGAAGTTTTCAAAAGAAAGGGAAAGACAGAAATATTAGCAGGGAAATAAGAAGAGAGATAAGGAAGCATTATAAGTAAGATGTGATATATGGATGACAACGGTAGATCAAAAAGATGACAATATTATAGATTCTATAGTAAATTGAAGGAAAATACGAGAGGTGACATGCCTTGGGCAACAAAAGAATATAGGTCATAAAGTCATATCTTCATTTCGAGAAATAAGTTCGCAACTCTAACGCGATTACCAAAAGGAAAAGTTAGACCCTAGAGTAATAGAAACCAATATGGATTAGTGAACAAGATAAGCTAAACATGAATTAGGGACAGGGTGATTTAATAATAGTCGGCATCATGAGAATTTCAGATTTCATTTCGGTAATAATAGAATGGACAACAGAAGAAGATTCATGACAAATTCAGAGAATGGTCATTCAGGCAGACGCTTCCCTGAAGCAAGCAATATGGGCAAAGTTAAGCTTAAGGAACTGTGTGTGCCAGTTACACTAGGTGTCACCATCATGAGTAAGGAATTTTGTTATCTTTGGTACAGAAGAATTACCGCAAGGTGAGTAAAGGTCATCGATGATGTGAAAAGATGCTAAAGATGAAGAGGTAAAACATCTACAGGTAGATCATCGTCGCACTAAATCTTAGTACTCCCCTAAAGGGTGGAATATAGAATGATGTGGCATTAAGTCAGAATTAAGCGGTTCTAGTAATTATGGAATGGTAAAGGAAGAATGCGATAAAAAAATGAAAAAGGGATGAGATTGCACTTATTCAAAGCCTACAGATATGATACGATTCCAAAATATTATGAAAACATGACATCAAGGAAAGGAAGTAAGGGTCCCTGCCCGAGATGTCATTAATAGATAAGGAGCTAGTGCGAGAAGTAAGTTAAGACAAAGGAAATAACCCAAGAAAGATTACGTGAAATATTGATATGAGAATGGGCCAACGAGTGGTTAGTAATTGATTCGGGAAGAGCTTAGTTATTGCTAAACAGGAGGTTAAAGATGAGTCAGCAGATCGTGCAAGATACACATAGTAAAACCTAATATAGTGAATTCAACCTCGCAGTAAGGTCGTTGTAATAGTTGAGAAATATTCAGATAGGAGTTGGGGTAGTTAAAGGTACCATTTGAGTATTATGGGAATAAAAGAGAGTTCCACTGGAAAGACAATCAAAATATCAGTTCAGAAGCAACCCTACAAGCACAAGGGCGTGGAGGTAAGTGACTACGGATAATTATAGGCGAAAAAGAACATCAAAAATTTTATTGGGTATACAATGTGATAAGCTCGCAGCTTTACAAGAGTCAGAGAGTCTTCCCTAAGTACAACAACGAAAGACTAGCTGAGAAAATAAGGAAAAAGGCTTCAACCTAAGCACAATAACCAAAAGAGGAAATGGTCTTGTAACAACAGTCTCACAACAACATTGTATGTACCCCATAAGAAAGTGGCACCTATCGTGGCCAATATGTGTGGGCACTAAGATAAACCGAGTATTCGTGCAACAAGTGGCAGAACGACCAGGAAAAGCAATTGCTTGCATTTAAAGAATGTTAAGAAGGAATGAAAGGAATTATTCGATCAATGATCCAGAAATAATTACATTATGAATGCACCTAAGATTTCGAGGTATTATGCAACATATATGTTGACAATCATACAGCCGTAGAAAACTCTGGTATAAGTTAAAAGAAATAATTGAGTCCAGGTTATAGACAAAGGATTGAATTGTTAGATGATGGTATCACGGATATTCCATAGCGTTCATGAAAGGCTAAAGTAATAACTAACGCCATGAGCCGCAGATCGGAAGATAGCTTAAGCCTACATAAAGGTTGATCAGAGGGAAGAGGAAACTAAAGATTTACACCAACTAAACAAATCAGGAGTCTGATTGTTGGACCCAAAAAATTATAGACCTCATGATTGAGTACATTGCAGGATCACTCTTAAATATCAGAGGTATAAGAGAGATAGTACAGTAGCCATATACTATAAGGGCGTTAGAAGAATACCAGCCTCATAAGAAGTCCGTATGAAGCTCCCACCGGATTGTGTATGCACTAGAGGTGCAAGTATTATGATAAAGATTCAAGTTGTGATGTGAATTATACCTATGTGGAAGGAAGGTCATAAAAGAGGTAGAAGATATGAGGCGGGATGTTAAGTTAAGTAAGGTAAAGGTGAACAATGTATGAGATACTCAAATGCAAAAGGTTGTGAATAGTCCATATTTCGGATGGAAGTCTAGAAGCGCTGGGATTTAGTATCCAGGAATGATAGCGGCATTGTCAGTGGAATATCTTCCAGCCTATGGTTTCTAGGTATCGAAAGGTCTAGTTAAACGAATAAAGAAAAGTTTGAGACAATATGATGTCTCGTTTAATGTTCCAGAATAACATAAGGAAATCTATGGTATAAGCAAGTTGAAGGAAGGTTGCAAGTAGTATAGATATATATGTGTAGGTCGCAAGCTAAAGTATGGTAGAGCGACAAGGATTTAGGAAGACAGGAGTAAGGATAAGAAAAGGTGAGTGAGAAGGTGACGAGAATGGATAAGTTCTCGGGATTAAGCTCATGAAAATAAGAGAGCTGATAGTTTCTCTAAGTTATAGAAAGCTTAGTATAGCCTAAACAAACTCAAAGGAGTCTAAGACTAGTAACATCTAGAAGAGATGGAATGATGTCTTGGTAGTAGAACAAGGGTGTAATTATGATAAATAAAGGATGACGTTTGGGCCTTCGATTTAGTAATGAGTTCATGAATTGTGTAGGATTAAAAACACCCACGTAAGGCGAATCACATTGGAACGGCTATGATATGAAATAGGGTTATGGAAGTATAGTATCGCCCCCAGGTAGGTCAGGAAAATCACTTCAAATGTTCCTCGATGCAACGTGAGCCCTAGTGATTACGTAAGAAGTTCCAAGTTATTAGTGGTAAATTGTAGATCAATATTGAGATAAATCAACAATAGATGGACAAAGTCACAAAGTATGAGATAAGATTAGGACATCATTATTAAGATGAATAGTAATGAGGGAGCATTAAAGGACTTAGCTTTATGCATATAGGATAAGCAACGAGAGTAACCTAGAGTTTGGTAGTAGACCCCGATAACGATAAATCGAAGTAAGAATTATGGTATAGCATGGCCTACTTAGATGTAGTAAAGCTAATGACGCCCAGAGCAACAACTTGACATAATTTTGTATATGTTCACAAAGTGAAGCCTAGAGATTGGCTAGAAGCTGGAGGAAAGAGAAGAGAAGAGTCGCATAGGCGCACATACAAGGTTAGAGTCGTACAGGCTGCATGATAGAAGGTAGCAATAGTTACGAGATTAGAAGGATTCCGACTACAAGTCATGGTGTGAGAAAGAAGCTTAAAGGGGGGAATGCCCTGGCCCTTAGAATTATTCACAGAACAGTTGCCTAGATGGCAAGGAAAGTAATAAAGTATTTAGAGGACATAAGTTATGAAAATGATAAGTACATCAGTCAACATTCGAGGACGAATGTTCCAAAGGGGGGAATGATGTTACATCCCGCATTTTCTTACGATTAAGTTTCGTCGTAAGTTAATCGACGTAAGTTCGGGAATGAGATTATTATGAGTAATAAGTATTGTACTATTTCAAACAAGTGATAAGTAAATTTGTGAAGGTGAAAGGGTGAGCGAATCAAAGAAAATGAATTTCGTCGAAATTTAATATTTTGGGATAAAATATGGTGTAAGCTATAATACCCCGTATTTATGGACTAGTGCCATACAAGGTACCACATGGCCATGATAGTATGGTGTATAAAGTATATTAAAAGTGAGTAGTATTTTATGTAATTTAAGATAATTCTTAATTATGTGGGTAATTAGTTAATTATTAAATTAGTGAGAAATTAATAAATTGATTAAGGAGTAAGTGGATGGTTAATTAAGGTCTTTGGATAAAGACCAAGGAATCAAACGTGGAAGTAACACCTTGTCCAATTATGACTCTTACATTATGAGTGAAAAGGTGGCATATTTGAGTAATAAGTGGCTTAGTCATACCATTTCAAGCCTAACACCTCTCTAATTCAAAAGAAGGATCTTATATCAAATTAGGCAACAGACAAGAATTCAAGGATTCAAGAATTCAAGCAAAATACCTTATTATCTTAGCAATGTGAAGCGACTTCAATCTTTCGTACAAAGACTACATAATGTTATAGCAACGGGATTTTTCGATTCTAAGGGAGTACGGTGCAATCTTTCTCAAGAATATAATACGAATTTTCCCCTACTTCGATCCACCGTTACGTGTTTCTGATGTTTGGCATATTTCGATATGTGTTAATGTTACTTTACCCATGCTTTAACCACTTTTTGATGTTATTTAATCTTTAAAACACCCAACATGGTGTAATTATTGGTTTGATGACTAATTAAGTTATGTGTGACGATTTAAGGTGTTCGGAGTGCAAAATATGAAGAAAAGGTGGTTTAGCTAGAGGAAGAAGGGTTGGATGCGTCGCATCCAACCTAGGAAAACATCATCCTGCATGCAACCTTAGCAGTGAAGTTGTGCCATCGCGTCCGCCATCGCGTGCGAAACTGGGAAGTAGAAGTGAAGCTGGATGCGTCGCGTCCGCCTTCGCAGGCAAAAATTGAAATGGAGGACAAGGTGGATGCGTCGCATCCACCTTAGCATCAATCCCTGAAGCCGAATTGGACTAGGAATGGGAGAGCTTTGGCCCACGACTTTTGTACGCAATATATAAGCTAAAAACGCCTCTTTTAGGTTATCTAACATATTGGGAAGGGAGAAAAAGCCACGACAAAGCTGTGGAGGCCGGAATTCATCAAGTTTCATCTTTCTCCTACCAAACTTAGTAATTTTTATGTTTCTTTGTATGATTTGTTGTTTGGCTACCATGTCTATATGGAGCTAAACTTCACGTTCTAGGGTTGTGGTTCTTTCATGACTATTGTTATTCGGATATTGATTTTGACTTCTTGATTTATCATATTAGTTTATTTATTCAATCTTGCGCTTAATTATTTAATTGCTTGATCACCAATTGAATATTATCTACGAATCTAGAATTGAACTCGAAAGTGGGAATTCTATATTGCATATAGGATTGAGTAGGGCAAGTTCTTGAACTCGGGCATCGGGGAACGGATTCGTGGTTAGGATAGACATATACCTAATTACCTTGCTTGGTTGATTCACAGGAATTATAAATGCGTTCTTGTTGATTCTAACTCCATAGACATATAGGCGTTAGGTTAGCTTGAATAGGCGAGTAAGAACTCGACAGATTCTTATGAGCAATATTAACCCTGTCAACCAATAAGCTAGATAAATTAGTCGGTCAATTCAATTGAAGAATACAATAGGATTGTTAGATAGCCCATAACCCTAGATCGTTTTCATTACATTGATATCATTAAAATCTGCTCTTTCTCTGTTCAAAGTTTATTATTTATATTTTTCTTATTTAATTAGTTAGAATAAAATATTTTTAGATTTAATTCTTGTTTAGATAATTAAGATAGGCTAATTTAGTTAATAGCTAATCATAAGTCCTCGTGGGTTCGACATCCGACTTTTAGTCACTTTATTACTTGACGACCGCGTATACTTGCGTGAGTGTGTTTGGTCGCAACAAGTTTTTGGCGCCGTTGCCGGGGACTTAGAAATTAGCTACGTGACTAAGTTAAGCTTTTATTAGATATTTGTTTTCAAGTTTTAATTTTCAGTTTGCCTGGTTTGTGTCAACGCAGGGTTTACTCTCGAATGCAGAGGAGTAGAAGTGCAAACAACCTCATTCCTCTTGATCCAGAAATCGAACGAACATTACATAGAGTGAGAAGGGAACACGAAGCTAGAACGAGAATAGAAAGAGATTTGGACATCGCAATCCAACCACAGCCAATAGATATGGCAGGCAATGAAGAGCGTCCGGTAATCGAAGCCGCAAGGCCCAATCTTGCGAATATGACTCAGGCTATTGTGAAGCCTGATATCACTGGGCATTTTGAACTCAAACAGTACATGGTACAGCTGATTCAGTCCACAGGACAATATGTGGGTCTATCTCATGAGGACCCGCAGAGGCATATTCAGAACTTCTTGGAAATCACGGACACTTACAATTATCCGAACGTCTCCAAGGACTATGTCAGGCTGACACTATTCCCTTTTTCACTGTTGGGGGAAGCTAAAGAATGGTTGCAAAAGGAGCCCGCGAACTCTATCCACACTTGGGATGATCTAGCAAGGAAATTCCTGATCAAGTTTTTCCCAACTAAGAAGACAAAGTCGTTGAGGAGCCAAATTCTTGGGTTCCAACAACGGGATGGCGAGACACTTCGTCAAGCTTGGGAAAGATACAAGAAACTACTCAGAGACTGCCCGCATCATTGTCAAACTGATGAGGTATTGGGTCACACTTTTGTTGATGGGTTAGATGAAGCATCAAAGATGAATCTTGACTCAGCTTGTGGGGGTAGTTGCATGGCAAGACCGTATAGTGAAATACAACTCCTGCTAAATAATTTCACTGCTAATGACCATAATTGGCAAGGAGAGGGGGATTCACGAAGGGTAATTAAACAGAAGGCCGCCGGTTTGATTGAGCTTGATGACTTTTCCGCCATGAGAGCCGATATAGCAAAATTGGCAAATCAGATGAATAGAATGACAACACAACAAATGCAACATGTACAGCAGATGTCTATTTGTTGCGAACTATGCGGAGACAGTCATATGATTGACATGTGCCCCACGAATCCTGAATCTATATACTATGTGGGACAACAAAACAGAGGTCCTATGAATCAACATGCGCAATATGGGAACACTTACAACCCAAACTGGAGGAATCATCCTAACTTCTCATGGGGCGGGAGTCAACAGAATCAGTATAGGCCTCAAGGGAATTTTACTCAACCTCAGAAGCCACCCCAACAAATGGAAGAAAGTACGAATGACTTGCTGAAAAAGTTGTTACTAGACAATCAACAGCTCAGGACCGATTTCAGAAATCTTGAGAGGCAAATGGGGCAGTTAGCAGCAAACCAAAATACTAGACCTACAGGCTCACTTCCCAGTGATACAGAGAAGAACCCTCAAATTAATGCAGTTACACTTAGAAACGGGAGGGAACTAGAGGAAGCGCCAAGGAAGATAAAAGAAAAACCTATACCTGGGGGGGAGTTGACACCTAAGGCAACACAAGAGTCAAAGGAAGATGATGCAAGTTCAGAGCGAATGGAGGTTACAAGGCCACCACCACCTTTCCCCCAAAGATTGCAGAAAAGGAATGACGATCGCATGTTCAACAAATTTCTCTCCATGTTGAGTCAGGTTCAATTAAATATTCCATTAGTGGATGTACTTCGTGAAATTCCAAAGTACGCTAAGTACATAAAAGACATAGTGGCTCATAAGAGGAAATTGACTGAGTTCGAGACGGTTGCACTTACTGAGGAGTGCACATCAAGGGTCCAAAACAAGCTTCCCCAAAAGCTTAAGGACCCTGGCAGCTTCACTATTCCAGTACAAATCGGTAATATTAACGTGGGACGTGCTCTGTGTGATTTGGGTGCAAGCATAAATCTGATGCCGTTATCCTTGTTTAAGCAATTAGGTCTGGGAGCTCCGAGACCAACCACCGTGATGTTGCAATTAGCTGATAGGTCCATAGCCTACCCTGAAGGAGTGATTGAAGATGTGCTGCTGCAAATTGGAAAATTCATCTTCCCAGCTGACTTCATTATTCTAGACTTCGAGGCTGATGAACAAGTTCCAATCATATTGGGACGACCTCTCTTGGCTACTGGCGATGCAATAATTAAAGTGAGAGAAGGGAAAATGATTATGAGAGTGGACAACGAGGAGGCAGTCTTCAATGTCTACAAAGCAATCCAACTCCCCCGCCACTATGAGGAGCTCTCTATGATATCTGTGGTGGAGGTGGATGAGAAACTTCTTAACACGAGTGTATATCTAGGCGACTGTTTAGAAAAAGCAATCATGCTATTTGATAGCTTGGAGATGGATGATGAGGTTGAGGAGATAAAGGGAATCCTAGATACATCATGTGGTTACATGCAAGGAATAATCCCGTTTGAGCCCCTGAATAGGCCAAGTGGCCCCCCACCAAAGCCGTCAATTGAAAAAGCTCCAAATTTGGAACTTAAACCCCTAACCCCTCACCTTCAATATGCTTATTTGGGAAGTTCTGACACTTTACCTGTTATTATTTCTGCTCACTTGTCTAAATTACAGGAAGAAAAGCTATTAAGGGTGCTACGTGAGCACAAGCGAGCAATTGGGTGGACAATGTCTGACATTAAAGGCATTAGTCCAGCTTTCTGCATGCACAAAATCCTCATGGAGGACGGACACAAGCCGAGTGTAGAACACCAACGCCGACTAAATCCAATCATGAAAGAAGTGGTAAGGAAAGAAGTGATTAAGTGGCTTGATGCAGGTATTGTATTTCCAATCTCTGATAGTAAATGGGTAAGCCCCGTTCAATGTGTGCCGAAGAAAGGGGGGATAACCGTAGTAGTTAATGAAAATAATGACTTAATTCCGACAAGAACTGTAACTGGATGGAGAATTTGCATAGATTACAGAAAACTAAACAATGCCACCCGGAAAGACCACTTTCCCCTGCCTTTTATTGACCAAATGCTTGATAGATTAGCTGGCCAGGAATACTACTGTTTCCTGGACGGTTATTCGGGGTATAATCAGATTGCTATAGCCCCAGAAGACCAAGAGAAAACTACATTTACATGTCCTTATGGCACGTATGCGTTCAAGAGAATGCCCTTCGGTCTTTGTAATGCACCTGCGACTTTTCAAAGGTGTATGATGGCTATTTTCACTGACATGGTTGAAAGATATGTAGAAGTATTCATGGACGATTTTTCTGTGTTTGGATGTTCTTTTGATAGTTGTTTGATGAACCTTGATAAAGTGCTAGCTAGGTGTGAAGAGACGAACTTGGTGCTAAACTGGGAAAAGTGCCATTTCATGGTACGTGAAGGTATAGTTTTGGGGCACAAGGTTTCAAAAGATGGTCTACAGGTGGATAAAGCAAAGGTGGAGACGATCGAAAAATTGCCCCCGCCGACATCCATAAAAGGCATTCGCAGTTTCTTGGGTCATGCAGGTTTTTATCGTCGTTTCATTAAAGATTTTTCGAAAATTTCTTCCCCTTTGTGCAGGCTTCTAGAGAAAGACGTTACCTTCAAGTTTGATAATGCATGTCTGAAAGCATTTGAGGAGCTGAAGGGAAGATTGGTGACTGCACCAATTATCATTGGCCCCGATTGGGCACAACCATTTGAGTTGATGTGCGATGCAAGTGACATAGCAATTGGAGCGGTGTTGGGGCAAAGGAGGGATAAAATCTTTCACTCCATTTATTATGCAAGCAAAACTATGAATCCAGCTCAGATGAATTATACAGTGACTGAAAAGGAGTTGCTTGCAGTGGTGTGGGCGTTTGACAAGTTCAGATCCTATCTAGTGGGAACCAAAGTCATCGTCTACACAGATCATTCAGCTATCAGATACCTATTTGAAAAGAAAGACGCCAAGCCGAGGCTGATTCGTTGGGTCCTCCTCTTGCAAGAATTTGACTTAGAGATCCGAGATCGAAAAGGGACAGAAAATCAAGTGGCCGATCATTTATCCAGATTAGAGAGCCGGAACCATGTAGCTGAAGGAGGGTCAATTAAAGAAACATTTCCGGATGAGCAAATATTGGCAATCACCTCAGGTGAAGCCCCATGGTATGCAGATTATGTGAATTTTATCGCAAGTGGGGTAACGCCACTAGAGTGGACAGCTGACAATAGAAGAAGATTCCTACATGATGTAAGGTTCTACGTGTGGGATGAGCCATTCCTATATAGGCAGTGTGCAGATCAGTTGGTGAGAAGGTGTGTTCCTGAGGAAGAGATGAAGGCTATACTACATGACTGCCATGCGTCACCATATGGAGGTCATCACGGCGGGGATAGAACCGCCCAAAAAGTGCTACAATCAGGTTTTTATTGGCCAAAATTGTTTAAGGATGCACATGCCTTCGTTAAAAATTGTGATAGATGCCAAAGAACTGGAACTATCACGAGGAAGCACGAGATGCCCTTGCAAAATATACTGGCGGTAGAACTTTTTGATGTTTGGGGGATTGATTTTATGGGACCATTCCCATATTCTAACGGACACAGATACATCTTGGTGGCGGTCGACTATGTTTCTAAGTGGGTAGAGGCCATAGCTCTTCCTACTAACGACGCAAAAGTTGTGGTAGGCTTTGTAAAGAAGCACATCTTCACACGTTTTGGGACCCCAAGAGTGTTGATAAGCGACGGGGGAACTCACTTTTGTAACAAACTGCTGAATAATATTCTTGCAAAATACGGAGTCAAGCACAAAGTTTCTACTGCCTATCATCCCCAAACGAGTGGTCAAGTAGAAGTTTCCAACAGAGAGGTCAAGCAGATTTTGGAAAAGACAGTAAGTATGAATAGAAAGGACTGGGCCGGGAAGCTGGATGACGCATTATGGGCATATCGCACTGCGTACAAGACCCCAATAGGCACTTCTCCGTACAGGTTGGTTTATGGGAAGGCCTGCCATCTGCCCGTCGAGCTTGAACACAAAGCTTATTGGGCGATTAAAAAGCTAAATATGGAGATGGACTTGGCCGGTGAAAAGAGATTGCTACAACTCGACGAGCTTGATGAGTTTCGATTGCATGCGTATGAAAATGCCAAATTGTATAAAGAGAAGACAAAAAGATGGCATGATAAGCATATCCAACATCGTGAGTTTGAACCAGGTCAACAAATTCTACTGTTTAATTCAAGGCTAAAGCTTTTTCCAGGAAAGCTTAAATCTCGATGGTCGGGTCCGTTTGAAGTGGTTAGTGTGAAACCTCATGGTGCGATAGAATTGTGTGAAAAGGGGTCCAATACGACATTCTTGGTAAATGGCCAAAGAGTAAAACACTATTGGGGTGGTGACATTGCACGTCACAAGACCACAATGGACTTAGTGGAGGCATGAAGAACATGTTGCGTCGTGCCGCGACGTTAAATCAGGCGCTTCTTGGGAGGCCACCCAAGTTAGTTAGTTTTTTTTTGTCTCCCTTCTTTTCGTAGGACATAGATTTTATTCAAGAAAACGAGGCGGATGCGTCGCGTCCCCCTCAGCCTCAAAAAAAAAAAAAAATTGACGGGCCAATTGCTCAAGGCAGTGAAGTCTGCCTATCGCGCCCGTATCGCGTCCGAAAATTTTTTGAAGGAAAACGAGGCGGATGCGTCGCGTCCCCCTCAGCAAAAAAATTGACGGGCCAATTGCTCAAGGCAGTGAAGTCTGCCTATCGCGCCCGTATCGCGTCCCAAAATTTTTGAAGGAAGACAAGGGGATGCGTCGCGTCAAAGCTCGCACGCACAGGTAAGTAATATATATTTTAACACATCTTAAGATAACCTATTCGAACAAAAACGTTTCTTGCGACGCATCCACTCGTCTCGTCCCTGAGAAAAATTTAGGCGTCGGTGAAGTCTGAGTAACCGAGCAACATTGGTGTATGCTTGAGAATAAGTGTGGGGTCGAGTGAGGAGCTATGTGAAATTGAGTTTTTGAAGAAAGTTATCACATACTTGCTGAAAGTCATGAGCTACAATTCCATGAAGAGTGAATGGCATGACTTTACAAATAAATTGAAGTCTGCAAGCTGTCGCAATTGCTTTCAGGCTGAACTTCGCTGTTTCATCTGCTAATTGTTGAATTCTTTGCATTGCAGGTACTTAGATTCGTAAAATGACAGCAGCGAGTAAACCATCCAAGCAACAAGACAAAGATGGTAACAAACAACCGCCCAAAAAGCCTACCGGAAGGGCAGCGGGCGGTCCAAATCCACAGAAAAAGAGGAAGCGGACGGAGAAGGAAATGGAACTGCTGCCTAGGCAGTTAAGTGATGATTTAGAGCAAGAGGAGGAGGAAACATTGGTCCGGAGGACAGTGAAGAAGGGTATTACACCAAGCAAAGGAATAGAGATACGAGAGCCTGTGACATACCAAAGAAAAGCTTCGAGAATGAGTGCTCCAACTGATAAAGGGAAGGAGAAGATTACTACAGAATCTGAATCCGATTCCGATTCGGACAATGACCACCTACAGATCAACATGAGTGATGAAGACGAAGGTGAACCCATAGACCGAGTTGATTGGGAGAAATACTTTGTTAATGAGAAGGCATTCCGAGCCTATAAGAAGATATTGGTTTCAAAGAAGTACATTCCGGAAAAGCCGATAAACATCGGACCACTTAAGACAAAGTACTCAGAGTTTCTCCAGTCAATTCGAGAGGTGCAAAAATGGGGACCCATTCTGAAAGGTCATGGCAAAGCCAACCTCACCATTGTTAGAGAGCTCTACGCCAATTGGCGTCACGCACGGGGAAACATTGTGCGAGTAAGAGGGATAGATATTAATGTGTCAGCTGAAGCTCTGAATAACTTCTTAAGGGTGCCACACACACTCACTGACAGGTTTGACGCCATATGCAAAACACCAGATTATGCACACATTAAGTCTGTCCTATGCCCTACCAGGAAGGATGCAGAATGGAAGCATGGGAGTATGGAGTACCACTCTATAGCAAAGGAATTCATGAGTGCGTTAGCACGTGTGGCTCTAAATTTCATTTGTAACCGACTGCTGCCATGCCAACATAAAACTGATGTCCCTCGTTACCGCGCACTCGTATTATATGCTTTATTAGAGGGGATACCACTCAACTTCGGAGCCATCATGCATGATCAAATGCAGCGAACCAGGATGAATTACAAGTGGAGGCTGTTCTTTGCTAATACCCTAACGGCTTTTTTAACAGAGAGGGGAGTACTATGGGACAAGGAGAATGATGACATTGAGGCTAAAGCTCCAGGACCATATGATGTCACTCATGTTCTAGAGCCGAACAAGGGAAGGTCTTCTAAGCTCACCGTCCAACAATTATTTGAGCATATGCAAGCAGATATGCAAGAGAACAGGGCTGAGCTGATAGCGACTCGTGTCGAGTTGAGTGCCACCAGGGATGAGTTGAGACAGACTCGTGCGGATCTAAGCCGAGTTCAGACCGAGCAGGCCACGATGATGAAGGAGATATCATTACTCCTCAGAGCTCTGGTTCAATGTGCAGGTACAGACATCTCCCAGCTGATTGCATCATCCACTGCCGGACCATCCACTCCTGTTCCTCCCATAGTCACCGAGGCTCCACTCAACAGGCCTATTGAGGTCGCTGTAACACCTGATACAGAATCAGCACCAGTTGTTGATGATAGGAATGCTATGGATGCAGATGCTCCTCCACCTTGACTTCAGGGAGTCCTTCTCACCCTACTTTACCTTGTTTGTGTGCGTTGGGGACAACGCACAATCCTAAGTGTGGGGTGGGGGTGATTTATGTTTGATGTATGGATGAATGTACTAATATATTCACTGGATTAATGGCATAAAATAGCAGTAAATTCATCTATATGGAGTAACTATCAGTTTATCTATTAGTTTATTTATAAAAAAAAAAAATAAAAAAATAAAAAAAGTATCTTTGTAGATAGTAATAATCCCCTGTGGTTTTTCTTTGTGCCTCGGTTCTTTTCCATGGGATGTAGTTTGAACCGGGTAATTTTGTTTTCTTTTTAGAGTAGAGTAGGAATGTAGGGAATAAAAGGAGGAAGAATGATGAACCTAGGTGACCTTGACTTGGTTGATACTGGCATATTTAAGCTTTTACATATGTAATATCTTCCCTTCTCACTCTGAAATTATTGATGATGCCTTGTTAAAACGGATAGCATGTTTTGTTGCAGCCTATTTCTCATTTTTCTTGACTTGTGTTCACTTTGCGTTTAATGCTTAATATCTCGTTGCTCCGTGAATACTTGCATTGTTTGAGAGTCGGAATGTGACCGTCCTTAGCGAGTCATGTGCCATGTGTGGTGAGGTTTTTGTGTAGTCCATGTAATGTACTTGTGTCTAGAACTTGCCCGGTATGTGAGTTGAAGCGAAATTTTAGGTGATGCTCGGTTTGAAAAATGATTTTAGGCTTTCTTTGATCTTTTTGAGCTTATTGCTTATCACAAATAAAATCTATCCCTAGTTAACCCTTTTGAGCCTGTAGACCTTTTATTTGGTACCCACATTACAAGCCTATACCCTTTTTATTCTTAATTGACATTGTTTTGATCCTTTTACCTCTTAAAGCACTTTAATTGTTAGATGAGCGCTAAAAGAAGTAAGAAGGGACTAAGTGTGGGGTGACTTTTGAGTGGAACCAATGAAAGAAAGAAGGGTGCACTTATTTTGTAAAAAATGGAAAAGAAGAAAAAAAAAAAAAAAAGAAAGAAAGAAAAATATAGAGGAATAAATTGTTGTCTTATTCTTGCTAGTGGGTATGAATTAAAGTAGTGCTTAAAGAAAGAGGAAATATTGTTGGGGTGATATTATTTGTGAAATTGAAGTGGTGTTGAAGAATTTGCGCTTAAGTTATTTGATGATGTGTTAAAGTGCTTAGGAAGTTGAGTCACTATTCCTAAAATATATCCTACCCGTCCCTTAGCCCACATTACAACCATGAAAAAAGTCCTAATTGATTTTAGATCGAGCGAGCTTACATTAGTAGAGATTTACATTAAGGGCAAGCCTATGGTACCAACTGCATGCATGCGACTTCTTTTGTGAGAGTGAGCGATTTTCTTTGTGAGCATGAGATTCGAATGTGTGGATTGATTCTACTCTCTTTGCTTTTGTTGTGAGGGCACATGGTTTCACGAGGGATAGGTAACGTTATTAGACTTCTCTATGATGTTGGTTGTTCAAGCCATGAGTGCATTGTGACATTGAGTCGGTTTTTGAGGTTAGGATTGTTGTGAGCATGTTGTCTTTGTTCGAATATGTTTAAAGAAGGGCATAAGAAAAGGGAAGTGTGTTGATGCATAGTCTAGAGCCTAATTGTAGCAAATAACCACGGTCATAGGTGCAGTGTGCTTTGAACGATAAGAGTTTAATTTTGTTTCGTCTACTATATGATGGTTTGTTCGAGGACGAACAAAGGTTTAAGTGTGGGGTAGTGATGTTTGGCATATTTCGATATGTGTTAATGTTACTTTACCCATGCTTTAACCACTTTTTGATGTTATTTAATCTTTAAAACACCCAACATGGTGTAATTATTGGTTTGATGACTAATTAAGTTATGTGTGACGATTTAAGGTGTTCGGAGTGCAAAATATGAAGAAAAGGTGGTTTAGCTAGAGGAAGAAGGGTTGGATGCGTCGCATCCAACCTAGGAAAACATCATCCTGCATGCAACCTTAGCAGTGAAGTTGTGCCATCGCGTCCGCCATCGCGTGCGAAACTGGGAAGTAGAAGTGAAGCTGGATGCGTCGCGTCCACCATCGCATGCGAAGCTGAGAAATAGAGGACAAGGTGGATGCGTCGCATCCGCCTTCGCAGGCAAAAATTGAAATGGAGGACAAGGTGGATGCGTCGCATCCACCTTAGCATCAATCCCTGAAGCCGAATTGGACTAGGAATAGGAGAGCTTTGGCCCACGACTTTTGTACGCAATATATAAGCTAAAAACGCCTCTTTTAGGTTATCTAACATATTGGGAAGGGGGAAAAAGCCACGACAAAGCTGTGGAGGCCGGAATTCATCAAGTTTCATCTTTCTCCTACCAAACTTAGTAATTTTTATGTTTCTTTGTATGATTTGTTGTTTGGCTACCATGTCTATATGGAGCTAAACTTCACGTTCTAGGGTTGTGGTTCTTTCATGACTATTGTTATTCGGATATTGATTTTGACTTCTTGATTTATCATATTAGTTTATTTATTCAATCTTGCGCTTAATTATTTAATTGCTTGATCACCAATTGAATATTATCTACGAATCTAGAATTGAACTCGAAAGTGGGAATTCTATATTGCATATAGGATTGAGTAGGGCAAGTTCTTGAACTCGGGCATCGGGGAACGGATTCGTGGTTAGGATAGACATATACCTAATTGCCTTGCTTGGTTGATTTACAGGAATTATAAATGCGTTCTTGTTGATTCTAACTCCATAGACATATAGGCGTTAGGTTAGCTTGAATAGGCGAGTAAGAACTCGACAGATTCTTATGAGCAATATTAACCCTGTCAACCAATAAGCTAGATAAATTAGTCGGTCAATTCAATTGAAGAATACAATAGGATTGTTAGATAGCCCATAACCCTAGATCGTTTTCATTACATTGATATCATTAAAATCTGCTCTTTCTCTGTTCAAAGTTTATTATTTATATTTTTCTTATTTAATTAGTTAGAATAAAATATTTTTAGATTTAATTCTTGTTTAGATAATTAAGATAGGCTAATTTAGTTAATAGCTAATCATAAGTCCTCGTGGGTTCGACATCCGACTTTTAGTCACTTTATTACTTGACGACCGCGTATACTTGCGTGAGTGTGTTTGGTCGCAACAGTTTCATCGCAAAAGACGTGTGTTAGAGGAATTGTCAAGAGAATCGGTCCAGGTATGTTAAGGCTAATCACTTCCTTCATTTTGGCATGATCTCATAATTACATGTAGTTGATAACGAGGCATAAAGAGAAGTTCATATTCACGAATTTATATACATTATCCTAGTCTCATAAATTATAGTATTCTCCTTATCGGGACTTCATATTTAATTGAGTATTGTCTTATTCCAGTCAAGAGAGCAGAGAGCCTATATATACAGTATTATAGTATTTTCATTACCATCGAGCTATAATTGATGGGTAGGCCCCTACTAGGCAACCTCTGATCAGATGGTAAGTTATATACCGAGCCTAGTGTGGCCGAACGCCTATGAGAGAGCCCAACATGGCCGAGATACGGAGCCTAGTATGGCCGAGCGCCTATGAGCAAGCCTACTACGACAGAGCAGTTATATATATATATATATATATATATATATATATATATATATATATATATATATATATATATATATACCGAGCCTTATAATGCCAGACAACTATATTACTTACTATATTGCGAGAGTTGAGTCAGTATCAGCAAGTGAGTATATCTTCAGATTATCATTGACTCCCAGTTACTTTCAGTTATTATATTATCAGTTCAGTTTCAAATTTCAGTATATTGCCTTACATACTGGGTACATTATTTCGCACTGATGTCCCTTTTCTGAGGGCGCTGCATTTCATGCGTTCAGGTTCAGACAGACAGACGGGTAGACCTCCTTATTAGGTGTTTCCCGAGTTCAGCTTGATCGGTAAGCTCCATGCCCTTCGGAGTTGCCGGGTCTAGAGCTTTATGTACATCTTGTGTATATATGTATATATGCTATGAGAAGGTCGGGGCCCTGTTCCGATCACAGTATATCCATCAGTAGAGGCATGTAGACGTATCCTGTCAGTTAGTACAGTATGTTTGGCTTGTAGGCCTTTTATGTATATTTTGTTGGTTTTCCAGCTGTAGTAGTTATGACGGCCTTGTCGGCCCAACTTTATATTGATGTTTAATCAGCATTCGCAATTATCTTGCAATGTGGCCCATGGCCAAAGTATGACATTATATGTTAAGAGTCCCTTAGTCGCAAGTGGGTATGCGAGGATAGGTGAGGCACCGGGTGCTGGACTCGCCCCCATGTTCGGGGCGTGACACCTTTCTTCTCTTTTAATCATCTAATTGAAAGCATGTTTTTTTGTTGTTTCTTGTTAATTGAATCTATTTCTTCTATGTTAATAGTTAATTATCTTTATGTGTTTTTCATTAGTTCATAACTGATCACTAAACTCTAGAGTTATAAGCTTCTTTAATAATCTGAAATCAGAATCATGTACTGATTAATTACCTCCTTGCAATCTTAATGAACATATCTTTGGGTGGTCTCTGTATTGCTAAGTTTCTATGATTAACAAAACTTCAAACGATTCCATGTACTCCATACTTCCCTTATGTACTACTGTGACTCTCATGTATGCTATACTTATTTGTCTTTTATGTTGTTTGCATTTGGACTGATTCACCTATTAAACTATGTTAAGTGAATATGAATCTTTAAGAACAAAGACAGGGCTGCCACTCCTAGCTTGGGTATATCATACTCACATCATTTGAATGATTTCCTTTCTAACATGCTTCTGTGATTCTGTTAAACCTCATGATTGTGTAATCATGTCTGCATCTTACTATATAAACATGCTCTGAACTAATTGGACCCCTGTACTTACCCTTTGTGTATTCTAAAGATGCCCCATATTTAGCTTAAGTTATGGAACCTGATTAAGATACATCTATGGTATTTAAGTATCATCTTGTCGCGACCCGAAATTCCAACCCTCGGGACCGTGATGGAGCCTAACATTTTACTTGCTAGGCAAGCTAACGTGAGCTATATTTATTAACTAGTTTTAACAATTCAAATCAAATAATAACAAAAACATTCGAATAGTCTGAAATAAAGTGATAAACTACTAAACAACATGATCCAAATACAATCCCAGAAATTGGAATGACGAATACATGAGCATCTAGAGTACTACAAATAATAATCTGAATAAAACACAATTGTTTTAATCAAAATAAACAACAATGAGGACATAGAAGGGGACTTTAGGGATGCGTTCGACGTGCAACTATACCTCAAGTATCCATAGATATCTGGATCCGGACAATCTCACTCAACGTTGTTGGGACCCACTTCGGTATCTGCATAAGAAGTATAGAGTGTAGTATGAGTACAACCGACCCAATGTACTCTGTAAGTACCGAGCCTAACCTCGACAAAGTAGTGACGAGGCTAAGGCGGGCCACTTACAATAACATGTACGTAATAGTAATAATAACAAGAATAATAGGAAATCGAAGTAAAGCAGTTAACTTATGAAAACGTCCTCGAAATCCAACTACCATAAAGCCTAGACTAACAAGTATCATATTCTCATATCACAATACCGAGGCAAAACCAACAAATCATAAACAAATACCACCTATACAATCCGTTGTGGCGCGCAACCCGATCCCACCATATCATCATCAGTCAATATCATAATCCATCCTTATTCCACCGTTTCAATTCATTACCTTTTAGTTTTCGTTGCGGCGTGCAACCCGCTCCCCAAACCATTTTAATCAATACAAACAATTCAACAACCAATTTTACAAAAAGATTTACATCAAGAGGGTAAATGTACAAGGCAATAAAGAATCACATAATAAATCAAGAATCTCAAACAACTCGAAGTCTAAAATTTACCAGTTCATCGGTATCTATCAACTAAACAACTCATGTGGGGGAAACCACATTTATAGAATGCAACAAATATTACAAAACAATAAGGCAGGTAAAGCATGTGATGATTTAGGTATGCAAGTAAAGCAAGTAGAGGCAAGTAGCAAATAAGCTTGGAGTCATGGAAGGGACAGACAATTTAATACAAGAATAATTAATTGACAAGTAACAATTATGGCATAAAACTCAAGTAAAGCATGTAGAAATTAAGGCATGAATCAAGATATATCATGTAATGAGCGAAGACATGGAAACAAATATATACACACGTCACCTCGCATATACGCCGTTTTCCCACATAATTCACATAACACATAGTTCAAGGATTCCTATTTCCCTCAAGTCAAGGTTAGATCCAACACTTACCTCACTCCGCGAATCAAGGCAATCAACCAACCACGGCCTTGCCTTTCGAACAAGCCTCCAAATCTAGCAAATTATCGATCAATTGATTCAAAATAAGCTTTAGAAACTACCCATTAATGAAAGATGTTCAATTTTGATCATTTTTGAAAAAGTTAACAAAAGTCAACCCCAAGTTCGCTTGGTCAATTTTACAAAAATTCTCAATTCTACCCAAATTCCTAATTTCTACCATGGAAATCCTAAATTTTGATGTTGAAATCTCATGAAAAGTAATGGGTAATTGAAAGAAAATGGGTTAGAGTCACTTAACCAATGAATTTGGGAAGAAACGTCTCTTGGAATATCGCCTCTAGAGTGTTTAGGGTTGAGAAATGGTGTAAAATGAGCTAAGTCCAGATTTTGCCCTGCCAGCTGCAGATGTTGCAATTGTGATATATTATTCGTAATTGCAAGCACCGCAAATGTGAGACAAGGGTGGCAAATGCGAACCATGTCACAGAAGCCTAGAAGTCGCAAATGCGACATTTTGATCGCAAATGCAGCGAGAAACTTTGCAAATGCGAAGCAGTCTCTAATGGCTTGTGATTACAAATGCGACCACTTCCTTCGCAAAAGCGAACAAAATTCTCGCAAATGCGAGATTCACCCAGCCCAGCCCATGCTCGCAAATGCGAATAATTCTTCGCATAAGCGAGGCTCACAATTGTGAGCCAGACCTTCAATGAACCAGCAGTTCAAGTTATCTAAAACTATTTTGAAACGCGTCCGAAACTGATTTGATCCCCCCAGGCTCCAACCCAAACATGCTCTCAAGTGTAATAGCATCATATAAACTTGCTCGCGTAATCAAATCTCCAAAATAACATCTAAATCTACAAATCAACCTTCAAAACAAATGAAATTTCAAAGTAAACTCAAGAACAACTAGAATCACATCTAAGCATCCGAATCACGTCAAATAAATTCCGAATTGGACCAAATTATGTAGACAAGTTTCAAATAGCGATACAGACATATTCCAAGTTTCAACATCAAAATTTGAACCCTTTAGCTATTAAGTCAACTTATGGTCAAACTTAGGAAAATTCCAAACTTTGAAAATACTAGTTTCCGGTAAAATGAGTCAAATCAACCTAGGGACTTCCAATTTCAATTTCGGGCTTAAGCCCAAGTCCAAAATCATGATACAAACCTACCAGAATCGTCACAATACCGATCCGAGGTCGTTTTCCCAAAATATTGACCGTGGTTAACTCAAGTTGTTTTTAAAGCCAAAAATCATGTTTTCTTCAAATTTTCACATAAAAGCATTTAAAAGCGACACGGACCACGAAGGCAAACTATAATGACCCGGATAGTCATTTTGAGTATTGTAGCCTTGTTCCCCTATTTATTGCTATCTCTGTGTTTATTTATTATTATGTGACTTGTCGGGGTGGTTGGTTTGGTTTCGAGGATGTTTAGGAATGAATTGGGGCACTTAGTACCAAGGTTGGAAGCCTAAGTTGAAAGAGTTGACCGGATGCTGACTTATGTGAAAATGACTCCATAATGGAGTTTTCATGATTCTGATAGCTCTGTATGGTAATTTTGGACTTAGGAGTGTGTCCGGATATTGATATGGAGGTCCGTAGGTAATTTTGGCTTGAATTGGCAAAAGTTGTAAAAGTTGAAGTTTGGAGAGTTGAGAAGTTTGACCGAGAATTGACTTTGTGGTTACCAGGCTCAGAATTTGGTTCCAGAAGTTGGAATAGGCCCGTTTTGTCATTTATGACTTGTGTGCAAAATTTGAGGTCAATTGGAGTTGGTTTGATAGGTTTCGACATCGATTGTAGAAGTTAGAAATCCATTAGTTTCAATAAGCTTGAATTGGGGTGCGATTAGTGTTTTTGATGTTATTTGACATGATTTAAAGGTTTGACTAAGTTTGTATCATGTTTTAGGATATGTTGGCATGTTTGGATGTGTCCCCGGGGCCTCGAGTGAGATTCAGATTGAAAATCGATTGAAATTTGTACGTAGAGGGATGTTGTTGCAGCCGAAGTCTGGTGTCATCGCACTTGTCGAGGAAGTGGCCGCAAATGTGGTTACGCAAGTGTGTTAAGTCATCGCAGGTACGAGATTTGTGGAGATGGCCTGGGAGCACAGGTGTGAGGAATATTCCACATCTGCGAGGTCGCAGAAGTGGTGTTGGACATGATGACCGGGGGGCGCAGAAGCGGACTTGGTCCGCAGGTGCGTGTGCGCATAAGCGTTTGTTACCCGCAGAAGAGGAAGCGTAGGTGTGCTATTTGGGCCGCAGAAGCGGAGACTGTTGGCTTTAGTTGAATCCGCACTTGCGATGGATTTTTCGCAGGTGCAGAGTCGTAGAAACGGCTGTTGGTCCGCAAAAGTTAAAATCGCTGTGCAGAAATAGAAGTTCGAGTGTTTTTCATTCATTCTTCATCTTTTGACTTAGAGTGCTCGATTTGTGGTGATTGTTTGAGGGATTTTCAAGGAAATCATCAGGGTAAGTGATTCTAATTCAGATTTGACTATTATACATGAATCCATCGTTACTTTTGTCATTTAATTAGTGATTTGAGTTGGAAAATTTGGGGGAAATTTGTGAAACTTCTTAGACAGAATTTTGGGGATTTGAAAGGCGATTTGATGTCAGATTTGAATAATTTTAGTATGGTTGGACTTACCATTGAATGGGTGTTCGGATTTTGTAAATTTTGTGAGATTTAGAGACATGGACCAGGGGTTGACTTTTGGGTTGACTTTTTGACTTTGGTTAAAGATCTTAGCTTTATCATTTGGAATCAATTCCTTTCGAGCCTTTCGTAGGTTGATACGCATGGAAAGGGCTTGCTAGCGGAGTGATTTTATTTGTTTGAAGTAAGTATCTTATTTGAACTCGATTAAGGCACTAGTTTCCTAAATTGTTGTGATAGCTATGTGCTATCAGGTGCGCACATGCTTGCGGATGGACCCATGTGCAGGCACCGGGATTGTTTATTCATGTTCAGGTTGTGATCGGGCTCTTTTAAGCCTAGAATTTGACTGTTAAACCTTAAGCTATGATACTTTGCACATTTGTGACATTGTTGTGAACTATTTGAGCCATGTTTGAGGTTACATATAGGCTTAATCCCTGAATGTACTAATAAATGTTATTCTTCGATGAAATTGCCAGTTTGAGTTATAATAGTACAATTGCACATGCCTACACTTTAGTATGTCATTTATACTAGCCCAGGAGACTGAGATATGTTACTCACTCGTTTCATACATGTATACTTCTTTATTTGCTCCTGTATTATATGATTGGACTAGGGGCTTGTGACCATGCGGGCAGATTGTGTTGTTGTCCCTGTGACCACGTCGGGCCTATTGTATTATTGTGCCTGTGACCATACCGGGCGACTTGTGTTGTTGGAATGTGAGTTGTCCGTGTGGATCCATATATTGATGTTATTAGTACGTGAGTTGTCTGTGCATCACGTCAGTTGTCCATGCGGCACGTGAGTTGTCCGTGCAACGTGTGGATACAGATCCATCCCCCTAGGGTCACCCTCTCATGTTTCTTTCTTGATGGTGTACACGCGAATAATGGAAATACTGATATGTGGGTTGGAACGGATTTGGAATAGTGAGGGAATCTGGCCAGTGCTTTGTTGCATTTTGCATTTCATCTTTACTTGCGATTTCCATGATCATTTATCTGATTTAACTGCATATCACCTCTCTATACCAAGATATTATCTGAGCAGAGTATTTGAGAACTTGTACACATACACACACATATGTCTTCTTACTAAACTTGATGATTTGATTTCAATATTGTCCTATACCGGTTTAAAAGATGAAACTACACATCTAATAGCTAGTATCATTAATAATTTGTGCCTCTTTTATCTTGTCGTGTTTATTTATGATACTTATTGATTACATTCGATCGGTTGTACTCACACTACACTGTAAACTTAATAGTGCAGATCCAGTTGTGGGGACCAGTTATTAGCAATAGGTTGCTTGTTGGACTCTCTGCTAGAGGCGAGGTAGAGCTGTATCCTTGGTCGCAGTTTGACTTGTCTTTTCCTTTCATACTACTGTTATAGTTCAGACAGTGTACTTATTGTTCAGTTTCCGACTTGTATTACATTGTAGTAGCTCATGACTCCGTATTTACAAGTTTCTGGGGGCGATTTACATGGTACTAGTAGTTCTTATTGTGTTGAGACTGTAGGTTTATGATATTTCTATGAATTTGTTATTATGTTGACTTCGTTATCATGTTTCTGCTTGCCTAGCCCGTGTGTTAGGCGCCATCACGACGGGTTAGGATTTTAGGTCATGACAAGTTGGTATCACATCCCTAGGTTCATATGTATTACCAGTCATGATCAGGTTTAGTAGAGTCTTGCGGATCGGTACGGAGACATCCGTACTTATCTTCGAGAGGCTACCGAACTATTAGGAAAATATTACTTTCTTGTATTCTTGTCGTTTGAATTTGTAGAATCTGAAAACTAAACTTCTATTATTCTATTCTCTCATATATAGTGAGGACACGTGCTACCGGATCAGGCAGACGGCCACTAGTACACCCAGCTAGGGCCACGAGAGGTCGGTGCCATGATAGAGGCCAAGGTGCAGGTCATACAACAGCTAGAGCAACATCTATGGAGCCACCAATTGCGCTAGCCTAGGAGCAAATTCCAGATGTGGTTGAGCAGGTAGGACCAGCTCAGGTACCAGCTATGCCTATTGTGATTCAAGGTCTTCAGGAGGCTTTGGCCCAGATATTGACTGTATGCACTAGCCTTGCTCAGGAGGTTTCAGTTTCGGCTGCACCAGCCACTTCTCAGGCTGGGGAAGGTGCTTAGACTTTCGCCGCCCGTACTCCAGAGCAGGTGGTGCAGGGACTTCAGATGCCGGGGGTACTACCAGCCCAGTTGATTGCAGGTGCTCTAGCCCATGTGGGTCCACCTATGAGTGATAAAGAGCAGAAGAGGATAGAGCGGTTTGAGAGGCTCAGGCCTCCATCATTCAGTGGGGCTGAGTCAGAGAATGATGAGGTCTTCTTAGACCAGTGCTAGTGGATTCTTCGCACTGTGGGTATTTTGGAGATTAGTGGGATCTCATTTACTACTTTTTAGCTATCTAGGGAAGCCTTCAAGTGATGGGAGGCCTATGAGTTGAGCAGGCCAGGCAGTGCTGAACCACTTACGTGGCACGAGTTCTTCGTTCTCTTCTTGGAGAAGTTTGTTCCACATACCCGTAGGGAGGAGTTGCGTAGGCAGTTTGAGTAGCTATGCTAGGAGGGTATGCCCGTGACCCAGTATAAGATGAGATTTTCAGAGTTAGCTCATTATGCAATATGGTTGTTTCCCATATAGAATGAGAGTATTAGGAGGTTCATTGATGGCCTCAACTTTGGACCACGTTTCATCATGACTCGGGAGATTGCATCGGGTGCAAGGTTCGACGAGATGGTTGATATTGCTATGACTAGAGCAAGTCCGTACTCAGGAGCGTGAGAAGAGGGAGGCCAAGGGGCCTCATGGTTCGGGTGGTTTCAGTGGTGTTTCTTCTGGGGGACAGTCCCATTACAGCAGGGGTCGTCCTTATAGTCTCGCTCAGATGTCTCATCCCGTTCATCGTGGTGCATCAGTTAGCCATGGTTCTTACAGTGCTCGTTCATGTCAGTTATCATTTAGTGCGTTACCAGCGCTGATTTCTTACCATGCTTCATCTTCCTTGGATTCCACATACAGTTCCTCAAGTTATCAAGGTAGCAGATCCGTTCGAGGAGAGGTTGTTTTGAGTGAAGGGACTTGAGTCATCTCAAGAGGGATTGCCCTAGACTATTGAGTGGGGTACCATAACAGAGTTTTCGGCTGATGATAGCAGCACCAGCAGCTAAACCACCCGCTCAGCCAGCTTGGGGTGGGGCCTAGGCAGCTAGAGGTCGCCCTAGAGGGGGAGGCTGGTAGACATGGTCGATGCTATGCTTTCCCTGCCAGGCCATAGGTCGTTGCTTCAGACGCAGTGATCACATGTATTGTCTTAGTATGCCACATGGATTCTTCCACATTATTTTACCCTGGTTCCACTTATTCATATGTATCATCATGCTTTTCCCGTTACTTGGATATGCCCCGTGAGTCCTTAGTTTTGACTGTTCATGTATCTACGCCGGTGGTCGATTCTATTGTTGTGGATCACGTGCATCGATCGTGTGTAGTGACCATTGGAGGATTGGAGATGAGAGTTGATCTCTTATTGCCTAGTATGGTTGATTTTGACGTGATTATGGGTATCTATTGGTTGTCCCCATGTCATGCTATTTTGGATTGTCACGCTAAGACCGTAATGTTGGCGATACCGGGATTACCTAAGATCGAGTGGAGAGGTTCTCTAGACTATGTTCCCAGTAGGGTGATCTCATATTTGAAGGCCCAACGGATGGTTGGGAAAGGATGTTTGTCATATTTGGCTTTTTCAGGTATGTTGGTATGATACTCCTACCATTGATTCTATTCCGGTACTGTGAGACTTTCTGGATGTGTATCCTGCAGACATGGCGGGCATGCTAGCCGACTTTCCGGATCTATTCCTCCGTACCATATGGCACCAGCAGAGTTGAAGGAATTGAAAGATCAACTTCAGGAGCTTCTTGATAAGGGGTTAATTAGGCCTAGTGTGTCGCCTTGGGGTGCACCGGTTCTGTTTGTGAAGAAGAAAGATGGTACTATATAGATGTGCATTGACTATAGGTAGTTGAACAAAGTTACAATTAAGAACAAGTATCCTTTGCCACGCATTGATGACTTATTTAACCAGCTTCAGGGAGCTAGAGTGTTCTTTAAGATTGATTTGAGGTCTGGGTATCACCAATTGAAGATTCGGGACATGAATATTTTGAAGATGGCTTTCAGGACTCACTATGGTCGCTATAAGTTCCTTGTGATGTCTTTTGAGCTGACTAATGCTCCATCAACATTCATGCATCTGATGAACAGTGTGTTCCAACCATATCTTGATTCGTTTGTCATAGTATTTATTGATGATATCGTGGTGTACTCGTGTAGCTAGGAGGATCATGCACAACATCTAAGGATTATACTGAAGAGGTTGAGGGAGGATAAGCTTTATGCCAAGTTCTCCAAGTGCGAGTTTTGGCTCAATTCGGTGGAGTTCTTGGGGCACGTGGTGTCTAGTGAGGGGATCAAGTTTGATCCGAAGAATATTGATGCAGTTCAGAGTTGGCCCAGACCGTCTTCAGATACTAAGATTCAGAGTTTTCTTGGCTTGGCTGGATATTATCATCGTTTTGTGGAGGGTTTCTCGTCCATTACAGTGCCTTTGACCAGGTTGACTGTCACGCCCCGAACCTGGGGGGCGAGACTAGCACCCGGTGCCTCACCTATCCTTGCGTACCAACTTGCGACTAAGGGACTCTGAACATATAATGTCATACATTGGCCATGGGTCACATTGCAAGACAATTGCGAATGGTGACTAAACACCAATATAATGCTGGGCCGACAAGGCCGTCATAACTATTACAACTAGCAAACCAACAAAATATACATTAAAGGCCAATAAGCCCAAAATACTGAACTAACTGACAGGATATGTCTACAAGCCTCTACTGATGGAAATACTGTGATCGAAACAGGGCCCGACCTACTCATATCATATATACATATATACATAAGATGTACATAAAGATCTAGACCCGGCAACTCCGAAGGGCATGGAGCTTACCGATCAAGTTGAACTCGGGCAACACCTAATGAGGAGGTCTACCCATCTGTCTATCTGAACCTGCACGCATGAAATGCAGCACCCCCAGAAAAGGGACGTCAGTACGAAATAATGTATTGAGTATGTAAGGCAATATACTAAAAGCTGAAACTGAACTGATAATATAATAACTGAAAGTAACTGGGAGTCAAAATAATCTGAGGATATGCTCACCTGCTGATACTGACTCAACTCTCTCAATATAGTAAGTAAAATAGTTGTCCGACCTTATAAGGCTCAGTATATATATATATATATATATATATATATATATATATATAACTGCTCTGTCGTAGTAGGCTGGCTCATAGGCGCTCAGCCTTACTAGGCTCTGTATCTCGGCCATGCTGGGCTCGCTCATAGGCACTCAGCCACAAAAGGCTCGGTCTATAACTTACCATCTAATCAGAGGTTGCCCAATAGGGGCCTGCCCATCGATTATAGCTCGATGGTAATGAAAATAATGTAATACTGTATATATAGGTTCTTTGCTCTCTTGAATGGAAGAAGACCATACTCAATTAAATATAAAATCCCGATAAGGATAATACTATAATTTATGAGACTAGGATAATGTATATAAATTTGGGAGTATGAACTTCACTTTATGACTCGTTATCAAACACATGTAATTATGAGATTATGCTAAAAATGAAGGAAGGGCTTAGCCTTAACATATCTGAGCCGATTCTCTTGACAGTCCCTTTAACATGCGTCAATTGCGACAACACGTAACGATGGATCGAGTAAGGAAATGTCCGTATGATATTCTTGGAAAAGATTGTAACGTACTCCCTTAGAGTCGCGATTTCACGCTGCTGCAGTTTCATTCGAAATGTCGAGCTCCATTCTTTACTTAGAAAGCCTTAGAATCCGGCTTTTAATTAGATAAGAGATCTCTTAAATTAGAGAGTTCCATCCGTTACTTGCATCTAGATATAAGCATCTCAATTTGTAATTTGACAGGCCTTTTATATAAGTGGGTGTGGGCCCCACACTTTGTAATGACTAAGACACTAAATGTGATACCTTATCATAAGAATTATGAGTCATTAATTTTGACAAGGTTTAATGCCACGTTAGGTTCCTTAGTCTTTATCCAAAGACCCTAATTAATCATCCACCAACTCCTTAATCAACTTATTAATTCCCCAATAATCCAATAATTAACCAATTACCCACGTAGTTAAGAATTATCTCAAATTACTTAAAATATTACTCACTTTTAACACACCTTACTATCATGGCCATGTGGTACCTTGTATGGTACTAGTCCATAAATACCGGGTATTTTAGCTCGGGCCGATTTTATCCCAAAATGTCAAACTTCGACGAAATTCATTTTCTTCGATTTGCTTACCCGCTCACCTTCACGAATTTACTCGTCACTTGTTTGAAATAGCATAATGCTTATAATATCACAATAATATCATTCCCGAGCTTACGTCGATTAACATACAATGAAACTTTAATGAACAGAAATGTGGGATGTAACATCTCATTTCCGAGCTTTCATCAATTTATTTATGGCGTACTTTCACGTACAAAAAAATAATATGGGGTGTAACATTATTCGCCTCTTTGAAACATTCGTCCTCGAATGTTGACTAATGCACTTATCATTCTCATAATCCATATCTCTTGCAAATACTTTAGTACTCCTCTTGCTATCTAGGCAACTGTTCTGTGGATGAATCGTAAAGGCCAGGGCATTCCCCCCTTTAGGCCTCTTTTTCACACCACGACTCGTGGTCGGAATCCTTCCAATCTCGTGACTGTTGCTACCTTCTATCATGTAGCATGTACGACTCTAACATTGTAAGTGCGCCTATGCGACTCTTCTCTCCTTTTTCCTCCAGCTTTTAGCCAATCTCTAGGCCTCACCTTGTAAACATATATAGAGCTTGATAAGATATCTCTCTGGGAATCTATAGTTATACTGAAGTTCTTCGCTCGATACTTTGTCGAACCTACGAATGTTTCTATATCTTATTTCATAGACCTAGTTATCTATCCGTATGACTTTACTGCATCTAGATAGGGCATACTATATCATAACTCTTACTTCGATTTATCATTACTGAGGTCTGCTTCCAAACTCCAGATTACTCTCGTTGCTTATCCTATATGTATAAGTCTAAGTCCTTTAATGCTTCCTCATTACTGTTCATTTTAAGAATGATGGCCTAATCTTATCTCATATTTTGTGACTTTTGTCCATCCATTGTTGATTCACCTCAATATTAATCTACAATCCATAATCGTATTTCATAGCATCCCAATGTGATTTACCTTATGTGGGTATTTTAATCCTGTATAATTCATGAAATCATTACTCAATCGAAGGTCCAAATGTCATCCTTCATCTATGACAATTACACCTTCATTCTACTACCAGGGCAGCATTCCATCTCTTCTAAATGCTACTAGTCTTAGACTCTTTTGAGTTCATTCAGGCTATACATAACTTTCTATAACTTAGACAAACCATCAGCTCTCTTATTTCCATGGGCTTAATCCCGTTGACTTATCCATTTTTGTCACCTTCTTACTTGCCTTTTTCTTATCCTTACTCCTGGCTTTCTAAAACCTTGTCGCTCTACCATACTTTAGCTTGCAACCTACATATATCTATTTATATTACTTCTAACCTCCCTTCAGCTTGTTTTACCATAGATTTCCTTATGTTGTTCTGGAACATCAAGCGAGACATCACATCGTCTATAACTCTTCTTTACTCTCTTAACTAGACCTCTCAGTACCTAGAAACCATAGGCTGGAAGATATGCCACTGACGACGCCGCTATCATTCCTGGATACTGAATCCCCGCGCTTCTAGCCTTCTATTCGCAATATGGACTATTCATAATCTTCTACACCTGAGTATCTCGTACGTTGTTCACCTTTACCTTACTTACCTTAACATCTCGCATCGTATCTTCTATCTCATTCATAACCCCACTTCCACATAGGTATGATTTACATCCACAACTTGAAACTCTATTATAATACTTTCACCTCTGGCGCATACACAATCCGGTGGGAGCTTCATACTGACTTCTTATGAGGCTGGTACTTTTCTAATTGGCTTTATCGTAGAGCCGTTATAGAATATGGTTGTTGTGCTATCTCTCTTGCAACTCTGATATTAAGATTGATTCCGCTATGTTCTCAATCATGATTTTTATAATTCTCTGGGTCCAATAATCAGACTCCTGGTTTACTTAGTTGATTAAACTCTTTAGTTTCCTCTTCCTTCTGATTAGCCTTCATGTAGGCTTAAGCTATCTTCCGATATGCGGCTCCTGGTATTAGTTATTACTTTAGCCTTTCATGGGCGCTATGGAATATCCACGATACAATCTTCTAACAATACAATCCGTTGTCTAAGCCCTGGGCTCAATTCTTTCTTTTAACTTATATCGGAGTCTTCCATGGCCCTATGAATGTCAACATATATGCTACATGGATAATACTCCAAACTCTTAAGTGCGCTCATAACATAACTAACTCTGGACCATCGATCGAATAATTCCTTATGTTCCTTCTCAACTTTCTTTAAATGTAAGCAATTACTTTTCCTGGTTGTTCTGCCACTTGTTGCATGAATACTTGGCTTATCTTAGTGCCCACACATATTGGAATTCCATACAACCCATATGATTTTGAATATCATCTTTTGACTTTTTTCTTCTTCCCGTCCATTAGCCACGATAGGTGCCACTTTCTTATGGAGTGCATACGATATTGTAGTGAGACTGTTTTTACAAGACCATTTCCTCTTTAGGTCACTGTGCTTAGGTTGAAGCCTTCTTCCTTATTTCCTCAGCTAGCCTTTCTTTGTAGTATTTAGGGAAGACCCTCGTACTCTTGTAAAACTGCGAGCTTATTACATCGTATACTAGATAGACCTTTTGATGTCCTTCCTTTCCTATAATTATCCGTAGTTACTTACCTCCATGCCCTTGTGCTTGTAGGGTTGCTTCTGAACTAATATTTTGACTGTCTTCCCAGTGGCATTCTCCTTTATTTCCGTAACACTCATACGGTACCTTTAACTTTCCCAACTCTTATTTTAATATACCTCAAGTATTACAATGTCATATCTGTGAGACTGAATTTCCCATGATGGGGTTCACTATGTTTATCTTGCATGATCTGTTGATTTGTCTGTATCCTCTTGTCTAGCCATAACTAGGCTTTTTCTTAATCAATTGCTAACTACTCGTTGGCCCATATTTATATCAATATTCTGCATAATCTTTCCTGGGTTATTTCCTTTGTCTTAACTTACCTCTCTCACTGGCTCCTTATTTATCCATAACATCCCGGGCAGGAACCCTTACTTCCTTTCCTTGACGTCGTGCTTGCATTGTGTTCTGGAATCGTAGAATATCGGTAGGATTTAGATAAGTGCAATCTCATTCTTTTCTCATTTTTTCCTTTACTATTCCATAATTACTAGAACCACTTAATTCTGACTTAATGCCATATTACTCCATATTCCCCCCTTTAGGGGAGTATTAAGAGTTGGAGCCACGACGATCTACCTATAGATGTTTTACCTTTTCATCTTTGGCATCTTTTCACATCATCGATAACCCTTACTCGCCTTGCAGTAATCCTTCTGTACCAAGGATAACAAAATTCCTTACTCACAAGGGTGATGCTTAGTATAACTGGCACATACAATCCCTTAAGCTTAACTTTGCTTACATTGCTTGCTTTAGGGAAGCGATTCCTGAAAGACCATTCTCTGAATTTCTCATGAATCTTCTTCTGTTGTCCATTCTATTATCGCCGGAACGAAATCCAAAATTCTCACGATACCGACTATTATCAAATTACTCAGTCTCTAATTCATGTTTAATTTATCTTGTTCACCAGCCCATACTAATTTCTATTACTCTAGAGTCTAACTTTCCTTCTGGTAGTCGCGTTGGAGTCACGAGCTTATTTCTCGAAATGAGGATATGACTTTATGGCCTATACTCTTTTGTTGTCTCAAGGCCTGTCACCTCTCGTCTTTTTCTTCACTTGACTATAGACTCTGTAATACTGTCATTCATTTCATTTTTTTTAATCTTATGTTGTCATCCATGTATCACATCTTACTCACAATGCTTCATTAACTCTCTTCTTATTTTTTTCCTGCTAACATTTCTCTCTATCACTTTATTCTGAAAACTTCAACAAGACATTCTTTTGCTTTTAGCTCCCCTTGCTCCATCCACTGGTGCTTCGAATTGCCTAACATTCTCTCCCTACTAGGGACGGGATCCATACTAAGGTAATATTTATCCCTTCAGGGCTTCCAGTGCCTATCTTTGTAGTACTCATATCTAGCTGTACTATTTTAGAGTGCACCATCTGGGTGTCTCACAAAGAGATCTATTAGCACATTTGCAATATCCTTCGAAAATGTCAATTAACACAAACAATCCATTCACCATTCTTGGTTACTCTAACCCTAGCCGAATCTCGATCTCCATCCTTCTCTTATACTACTTCCGTTAACCCCCATAGGGCATAACTGAAATGGGTGTTGTCAATTGTACATACCTCTGTTACTGTTAAAGGTAACTCAAAATGCTAATATTTCTCTACCTGAATTGTAAATACTGTTAATCTTCATTAACTGGGTACCTCGTACTCTTCTTCACCTTGCTTCATTTACTTGCTGAAACTTGTGTCTACCTTCCGTCTCTCTTATTCCTTTTTACCGTAAGATTGGATTGGCATTCTTGCCTTGGGGATCCTTATCAAGAAGATTACACATCATATTACACACATGATCTACTGAAGACCTTACATTTACTCATCATAAGCATCATGAAAAATTGAGTTCCTCTGACTCAACTCTTCCATAGCCACATTCAATCTCTTACCAATTGTCATTCTTGATGTAGGCATCGTCATATTATGAATAAGATAGAGTTTAGGAAATTGAGTTCTTACAACTGAGCTCTACCACATGATCTAGAATAAGAAGAAAGAGTGATAGTCGTAAATTCCTTGTAGCCTCCTTCTTATAAGTGTGGTTCATAGCACACCTATAAACAAAACTCTACTAGACACGGCTTGTAGACTCCCTAGGATAGAACTGCTCTGATACCCATTTTGTCACGCCCTAAACCTAGGAGGTGAGACCGGCACCCCGTGCCTCACCTATCCTTGCGTACCAACTTGCGACTAAGGGACTCTGAACATATAATGTCATACTTTGGCCATGGGTCACATTGCAAGACAATTGCGAATGCTGACTAAACTTTAATATAATGCTGGGCCGACAAGGCCGTCATAACGACTACAGCTGGCAAACCAACAAAATATACATAAAAGACCTACAAGCCCAAAATACTGCACTAACTGACAGGATATGTCTACAAGCCTCTACTGATGGATATACTGTGACCGAAACAGGGACCGACCTACTCATATCATATATATATATATATATATATATATATATATATATATATATATATATATATATATATATATATATATATATATATATATATATATATATTTATTTATTTATTTATTTAAGATGTACATAAAGCTTTAGATTCGGCAACTCCAAAAGGCATGCAGCTTACCGATCAAGATGAACTCGGGCAACACCTAATGAGGAGGTCCACCCGTCTGTATGTTTCAACCTGCACGCATGAAATGTAGTGCCCCTAGAAAAGGGACTTCAGTACGAAATAATGTACCGAGTATGTAAGGCAATATACTGAAAGCTGAAACTGAACTGATAATATAATAACTGAAAGTAACTGGGAGTCAAAGATAATCTGAAGATATGCTCACCTGTTGATACTGACTCAACTCTCTCAATATAGTAAGTAAAATAGCTATCCGACCTTATAAGGATTGGTAAATATATATATATAACTGCTCTACCATAGTAGGCTCGCTCATAGGCGCTCGCCTTACTAGGCTCTGTATCTCGGCTATGCTGGGCTCGCTCATAGGCACTCGGCCACAGTAGGCTCGGTATATAACTTACCATCTGATCAGATGTTTCCCAATAGGGGCCTGCACATCGATTATAGCTCGATGGTAATGAAAATAATGTAATACTGTATATATAGGCTCTCTGCTCTCTTGACTGGAAGAAGACAATACTCAATTAAATATAAAGTCCCGATAAGGAGAATACTGTAATTTATGAGACTAGGATAATGTATATAAATTCGGGAGTATGAACTTCTCTTTATGCCTCGTTATTAAACGCATGTAATTATAAGATCATGCCAAAAATGAAGGAAGGGCTTAGCCTTAACATACCTGAGCCGATTCTCTTGACAATCCCTTTAACACACGTCAATTGTGACAACACGTAACGGCAGATCGAGTAGGGAAAAATTCGTATGATATTCTTGAAAAATATTGTACCATACTCCCTTAGAGTCGCGATTTCATGCTGCTGCTGTTTCATACGAAATGTGGAGCTCCATTCTTTACTTAGAAAGCCTTAGCATCCAACTTTTAATAAGATAACAGATCTCTTAAATTAGAGAGTTCCATCCGTTACTTGCATCTAGTTATAAGCATCTCAATTTGAAAGTTGATAGGCCTTTTATATAAGTGGGTGTGGGCCCCACACTTTGTAATGACTAAGCCACTAAATGTGACAACTTATCATAAGAATTATGAGTCATTAATTTGGACAAGGTTTGCTGCCACATTTGTTTTCCTTAGTCTTTATCCAAAGACCCTAATTAATCATCCACCAACTCCTTAATCAACTTAATAATTCCCCACTAATCCAATAATTAACCAATTACCCACATACTTAAGAATTATCTCAAATTACTTAAAATACTGCTCACTTTCAACAAACCTTATAATCTCTTACTATCATGGTCATGTGGTACCTTGTATGGTACTAGTCCATAAATACCGGATATTTTAGCTCGGGCCGTATTTTATCCCAAAATGTCAAACTTCGACGAAATTCATTTGCTTCAATTTTTTTACCCTCTCACCTTCATGAATTTACTCGTCACTTGTTTGAAATAGCATAATGATTATAATCTCAAAATAATCTCATTCCCGAGCTTACGTCGATTAACTTACGACGAAACTTTAACGTACAAAAATGCGGGATGTAACATCTCATTTTTGAGCTTTTATCAATTTATTTATGGTGTACTTTCACGTACAAAAAATATATGGGGTGTAATATTGACCCAAAAGGGTGCTCCATTCAGGTGGTTTGATGAGTGTAGGGAGAGCTTTAAGAATCTCAAGACTGCCTTGACCACATCTCCAGTTCTAGTTTTGCCTTCAACATCGGGTTCTTATACAGTGTATTGTGATGCTTATTGGATTGGTATTGGGTGTGTCTTGATGTAGGAGGGTAGATTGATTGCTTATGCTTCACGCCAGTTGAAGCCTCATGAGAAGAACTACCCGTTCATGATATGGAGTTAGCATCCATCGTTCATGCGTTGAATATTTGGAGACATTATCTCTACGGCGTGTCTTGTGAGATATTTACGGATCATCGGAGTCTACAACACTTGTTCAAGCAAAAGGATCTATATTTGAGGCAGAGGAGATGGTTGGAGCTATTAAAGGACTATGATATTACCATTTTGTATCATCCCGGGAAGGCCAATCTGGTGGCCGATGCCTTGAGTAGAAAGGCGGTGAGTATGTGTAGCCTTTCATTTATTCCTATTAGCGAGAGATCGCTTGCATTAGATTTTCAGGCCTTGGCCAATTAGTTCGTGAGGTTAGATGTTTTGTAGCATAGTCGGGTTCTAGCTTGCATGGTTTCTCGGACTTCTTTATATGATCGCATCAGAGAGCGTTAGTATGACGACCCCCCCCCCCTCATGGGGATGTCAAGAAGGTTTCTATTGGGGATGATGGGGTGTTGCGGATGCAGGGTCGAATTTGTGTGCCTAATATGGATGGGCTATGTGAGTTGATTCTTGAGGAGGCCCACAGTTTGTTGTATTCTATTCATCCGGGTGCCGCAAAGATGTAACAGGACTTGAGGCAGCACTATTGGTGGAGGAGGATGAAGAAAGACATAATGGAGTTTGTATCTCGGTGCTTGAGTTGTCAGCAGGTGTAGTAGGAGCATCAGAGGCCGAGCGGTTTTCTTCAAAGGCTTGAGATTCCAAAGTGGAAATAGGAGCGTATCACCGTGGACTTCGTAGTTGGGCTTTCATGGACCTTAAATAAGTTTGATGCTATTTGGGTGATTATGGACCGGTTGACCAAGTCCGCATATTTCATTCCAGTTGTGACTACTTATTCTTCGAAGCGGTTGGCTGAGATCTATATCCGTGAGATTGTTCGCCTTCACGGTGTGTTGGTGTCCATCATTTCAGATCAGGGCACACAGTTCACATCGCAGTTTTGGAGAGCATTGCAGAGAGAGTTAGGCACACAGGTTGAGTTGAGTACATCATTCCACCCTCAAATAGACAGACGGTCCGAGCGCACCATTCAAATATTGGAGGATATGCTACGCACTTGTTTCATGGATTTTGGGGGTTCTTTGGATCAGTGTTTGCCGCTTGCAGAGTTTGCGTACAATAACAGCTACCAATCGAGTATTCAGATGGCTCCATATGAAGCCTTGTATGGGAGACGTTGTCAGTTTCTAGTTAGTTGGTTTGAGCCGGGTGAGGCTAGGCTATTGGGTACTGACTTGGTTCAGGATGCTTTGGTAAAGGTTAAGTTGATTCAGTATCGTCTTTGCAAGGCACAATTTAGAAAGAAGAGTTATGCTGATTGGAAGGTTCGTGATGTTGCCTACATGGTGGGGGATAAGGTATTTCTCAGGGTTTCACCCATGAAGGGTGTTATGAGGTTCGGGAAGAAAAGCAAGTTGATCCCTCGGTAAATTAGCCATTTTGAGGTGCTTGAGAGGATTGGAGAGGTGGCTTACAAGCTTGCATTGACACCTAGTCTATCGAGTGTTCATCCAGTATTTCATGTTTCCATGCTCCGAAAGTATTTCAGCGATTTGTCTCATCTTTAGGACTTCAACACGGTTCAGTTAGATGGGGATTTGACTTATGATGTGGAGCCGGTGTCCATTTTGGATCGGCAGGTTCGATAGTTGATGTCAAAGAATATAGCTTCAGTGAAGGTGTGGTGAAGAGACCAGCCAATCGAGGAGGCTACTTAGGAGACCGAGCGGGAGATGCGGAGCAGATATCCACACCTATTTGAGACTCCAGGTATGATTTTAGACCCGTTCGAGGATGAAACTTTGTTTAAGAGGGGAGAATGTAACGACCCGGCCTGTCATTTTGAGTATTGTAGGCCCATTCCCCCATTTATTGCTATATCTATGTTCATTTGTTATTAGGTGACTTACAGGGGCGGTTGGTTTGGTTCCTGGGATGTTTAGAAATGAATTGGAGCACTTAGTCCTATGGTTGGAAGCCTAAGTTGAAAAAGTTGACCGGATATTGACTTATGTGTAAACAACTCCGGAATAAAGTTTTGATGGTCCTGATAGCTCCGTATGGTGATTTTGGACTTAGGAGTGTGTCCAAATATTGATTTAGAGGTCCGTAGGTAATTTTGGCTTGAATTGGCAAAAGTTGGTAAAGTTAAATCTTGGAGAGTTGAGAAGTTTGACCGAGAATTGACTTTGTGGTTACCATTATCGAATTTTGGTTTCGAAAGTTGGAATAGGTATGTTATGTCGTTTATGACTTGTGTGCAAAATGTGAGGTCAATCGAAGTTGGTTTGGTAGGTTTTGGCTTCTATTATAGAAGTTGGAAATTCATTAGTTTCAATAGGCTTGAATTGGGGTGCAATTAGTGTTTTTGATGTTGTTTGACATGATTTGAGGTTTCGACTAAGTTCGCATCGTGTTTTAGGACTTGTTGGCATGTTTTGATGGGGTCCCGGGAACCTCGGGTGAGATTCAGATTGAAAACAGATTGAAATTTGGACTTAGAGGGATGTTGTTGTTGTTGAAGTCTGGTGTCATCACACCTGCGTAGAGAGTGGCCGCACATGCGGTCACGCAGGTGCGATGAGTCGCCGCAGGTGGGAGATTTGTGGATATGGACTAGGAGCGCAGGTACGAGGAATATTTCGCACCTGTGAGGTCGTAGATGCGGAGGAGAGGTCGCAGAAGCGGTGTTGGCCAAGATGGCCTGGAGGTGCAGAAGCGGACTTGGTCCATAGGAGCGTGTGCGCAGAAGAACTTGTTTCCCGCAGAAATGGCAGCGCATGTGCGCTTTTTGGGCCGCAAAAGCGGAGACTATTAGCTTGAGTTAAAGCCGCACCTGCGATGGATTTTCCGCAGGTGCGGAGCCGCAGAAGCTGCTATTGGTCTGCAAAAGCGAAAATCGGTGGGCGGAAATAGAAGTTCGAGGGTTTTTCATTCATTCTTCATCTTTTGACATAGAGAGCTCGGTTTATGGCGATTTTTCGAGGAATTTTCAAGGAAATCATCCGGGTAAGTTATTCTAATTCAGATTTGGCTATTATACATGAATTCATCGTTACTTTTGTCACTTTTTAAAAAGCAAATATACTACTAGGTTATTCACCTAGTAGTTGTTATATATAATAATTCCCACACTGGTTCCAAGTTACATACTATCCAAGTAAAAGAAAATAATAAAACAAATGCAAATGACTACTGCTACCCAATACAATGTAGTAGTAGCATAATTTTAAATTGAAAGTACAACGCTAATAATTTGAAACATCCAATTGTTGCTGACATCAATGAATCCACACACCAATTGCAAACAAGTCCATGTAGCACCAACAATGCTCTCACCAGGCGCCATATGTTGTGATCCAAAGGAGTAGCTATGTATAAATCCACATGTCGTAATGCACTGCAGTTCAGATATTTTTAATTTGGGGCTGAATAACTGAAATTCCAACGTTAAAGTTGTTGTAGAGCATTGAACGTTGAGATTCCTTTACGGGGGACATTTGTTTATGTGGTTGATTTCCGTTAACCAATCAGCTAAACCCAACTATTGTAGACTGAAAGCTGCCTTGTTGAAGTGTTATTGTTCTAAGTTGTTAAAAAAACCCAGGATGAGCATGGTAACAAGCTAATACCACTGGGAATTTATACAACTACAAGCCAAAAGTAAACATCTTCAAAATCACACCAGCAGTAGTAAGGGGTTGTGCAGATACATTTCAACTTGATCTTGCTGTGACATGATATTCTGTTGATGCAATCGTAGAACCACGCTTGCAGTTATAGCGTCAAATAATCCTTATGTAATTGTGCTATAGAAAATGTAAAGCATATCAAAATGTCCATGGGTTCCTGCTTGGGAGGTGCCCGAGAAAATTCATACAGCTGTAGGAGTTTGAGCATTTGGGATACTAATACCACTCTATGCATATGCCTCATTAATGTGAGCCCATCTCTGGAATATGCAAAATGTAGCAAATAAGTTAGGAGAAAAGGTTCTGCTCCCAGGTTCTTGTGTGTTTTGGTAGTAGTGAAGAAGATTGGGTTGTGAGCGTGGGAGTAGTGTTATGGATGCTTCTTGGTTGGTATATTGTTGTTGTATGTCATCACACCACCCCCATAATGAGAATGATTCCGTGCTAATACCACTAGGAAGTAATACGATAGCACACAAACAAGCAATACTTCCCAAACCACAGCAGAAAAAGTCTAGATGTATAAGTATAGCCTGGCTGTCATGTTGAAGGATATGAGGGTGATGTAATCACAATAGCAAGGAAGAAGCAGTAGCCAGAATATATTGCTATGTGTTTGTGCATAAGTAGTTATAACCAAGCAATAAGTGCATGATGTATTGCTATAATCAAGTAATAAGCAACGGTAACATGGAAATAGCACCAGGAATGGCTACGAGAACAGGCAAAGACTGAACAATAATAGTTTGGATGTCTTCACATTTGGCAGGTTGGACTAGAGCTACAGATTGACTGTTGTTAATGTACAGTGGCACTCGAACCTGTTATGTATGCAACCCGGATTTGCATTGTAGATTCCAATGATCCACTAGTTATTTTCTCTTGCCAATCCTAATCCTAAGATTAGAAATTTGTGATTTGTCCATGTTGATCAATTGTTTTCCCTCAGTTGGCAAGTCATGAAATGAATGAAATATGAGTGTACCCGCCAAAGAGAAAGCTAGGTTAGGAAGAAAATCTGCGACAGTGTTTCTTCCCTTAGAACATGCTGAAAGAGCACATTGTATTTGCTCTTTATCTCCTTTAGCCTCCTCACTTCAGCCCCTACACACCATGGAGTTTCCCATTCCCCATCAATTATCTTACTCATCACCAAGGAATCTCCATAATCAGTGGATGTATCTGCTTTTCAACACAGTATGCTAACCCCTCACAAATAGCCTTTGCTTCTTCCACTATTTGGTTGCGTTCCCTATTTCACTTTCCTTAGAAACAACCAAATCACCTACATGATCTCGTACACAAAAACCATATGATATTGGTCTAGGATTACCTCTTGAGGCACCATCACTGTTGCACTTAAACCACCCTTCATACGAAAGTTGCCATGTCACTCTCTTGGTTACAACATATGACTTGTAACCCTTCAAGAATCTGATCAGTTCTGGCCATAAGAGTGGAATGCCTGTGAGCCATGGATACCTCACTCTTTCTATATAATGTAGCATCTTGTTCACCTAATAAATCACCCTATTGCAAGACACAGCACCTGCATGTTTCATTGTGTTTCTCCTCTTCCAAAGTTTCCACGTGACAAACCGCTGGAACAACTTGAAACAATGGCTTGAGTTTAGGACAATATTGTGCATTCCACCATGCTCTTATTACTTGATGTACCTGAATCAGATTTACTACCAATCTTGCTGCCTGGAGGAAGGTCTTCCATACCATCTTTGCAGTTTCACTAGTTAAGAACAAATGTTGAAATGAGTCTTCTTGTGGTTGCGAGCAGCACCAACACTTGGACACTACCATGTAACCACCTCTCCTCCACAAGTCATCATTAGGAACCTTCCCTTTCCACAATCTCCATAGAAAGAAGGAGATTTTAAAGGGCAACCCTTTGGTCTACAACTTATTGTATTCATGATTAGTAGGTGCCCTATGCCTTAAGAATTTCCAAGCACTACTAACAGAAATATTTCCTGAAGGAGTAGGCATCCATCTAGGAGAATCCCAGAAATCATCACTATCAACAAATTGCACTTCCTGTCTAATATGGTCTGAAATGTCTATAGGAAAAGATTGATCCAAGAGTTGCTCATTCCATCCATCATCCACTCTCAAATCAGCTACTTCCTGCAGTTTTTCATTGATTGGGAAATCTGGTGGAACAACTTGATACAAAGCTCCTAATCCATTTCAATTTTTGTTCCAAACATTAGTTGATCCCTTGTTCATTTCCCATAATATTTCAAGCTCCACCTCTTCCCTAGCCTCCAGCGTCTTCCTCCATACATGAGACCCCCCTCTAAATTAAACCACTGTTGGTAGCTCCTTTTTATAGTATTTGTTCCACATAAAATTAGACCATAAGGACTTAAAGGTCCTAAACTTCCACCACATCTTGGAAAATAATGCTTTAGATATATATGTCAGTGATCTAAATCCTACTCCTTCTTCCTCCTTTTGGTAGGCATAGATTTTGCCATTTTGTTCAATCTACCTTCTTCCTTATTACTCCAGAAGAACCAGGCAAAGGTTTTATGAAGGTGTTCAAGCACATTAGCAGGTGGATCAAGTACTGAAAGGATGTGTGTAGGCATGCTTTGTAGTACACTAGAGATCAAGGTAGCTTTTCCCCCATATGACAGAAGCTTCCCCCTCCACGAATATAGCTTAGCCTTCACCTTTTTAATCAAGTCATTGTAATAATCCTTCCTTATTCTTGTGTAGAATATTGGACTGCCAAGATAAGTGAATGGAAACTCACCCCTTAGAAATCTAGTAATAGCACCAACAAAGTTCCAGCCACATTAGAATGCATATAGAAGGAACTCTTTGCCTTATTGATCATTTGGCCTGAAGTGTGCTCATACTTGGACAAGATTTCTATAATCTTCTCTAAAGAATATGGATCAGCAGAAGCAAAGATTATAGTGTCATCAGCATAGGCTAAATGATTCAATAGATCAGTCCACTTAGGCATGCCTAAGCCTTTGAACCTCTCGTCTTCAAATAGCTTATTCAAAGACTTAGATAGTACCTCTGCAAACAGTATGAACATGGTTGGAGATAGAGGATCCCCTTGCTTCACACCTCTTGTTGAGTGGAAAAATCATGATGCTTGACCATTAATCAAAACTGAGTACCAGTCGTTGGAAAGTAGATTCCACACCATGTTGAGGAAGCATTCCGCAAATCCAGTTTTCCTCAAAACATGCATTAAATACTTCCAAGACACCCTATCATAAGCCTTTGACATGTCTAGTTTGATCACTGCATTGGAAGGTTTTCCCCTTAATCTTATGTCAGTAACAATCTCCTGAGTTAACAAAATATTTTCAAATATACTTCTCCCCTTGACAAATCCTGACTGATTGGAAGAGATCAAAGCAGGCAATATCTTCTCCAGTCTATCATGAACCACTCTAGAGATCACCTTGTTTATAAAATTTCTCAAGCTTATGGGTCTGAGATCATTGAATGTTTCAACCAGTGGCTTTTTTGGTAGCAAGACAAGGTTTGTGTGAGTTATAGACTTGGGTAAAGAACTTCCTCCGTAAATCAGTTTTAGCATGTCATGAATATCTTCCCCTACTATATCCCAACATACTTGAAAGAAAATGCCAGTGAAGCCATCTGGACCACTTGCACTCACCACTCAATGCAAATATTGTTGCCTTTACCTCTTCTGTTGTAGGAATTCTACAAAGCTATAAGTTCTGATCACTAGACACCATTTTAGGCACATTGTTTAGGAGTCCAGAGCTTGTAGGATCATTTTCTTGCATGAACTGCTTCTGGAAAAATTCTATTGCTGCATCAACCATCTGATATTGTGAGTCAAGAAATGCTCCATCAGTATTTTGAATTCTCTTCAATTGGAGCTTCTGCCTTTTACCATTGACATGGTTGTGGAAAATCTAGTATTTTTGTCTCCTTCTGCAAACCATAACATTCCTGCTTTTTGTTTCTAATACTGCTCCTCTATGCTCAGGTATTTCTTCAATTCTGATTATGCTTTCTGAAGGACGATCTTATTCTCAATTGTAGGATCCTCTTCAAACAACAGTTCCTTCACCTTAACAATATCCTCTAAGATTGCTAACTGCTTGAAAATGTCACCATAAGTAACCCTACTCCATTTAGATAATGCTGCCTTTATCTTCTTTAGTTTGTTCTTGAACATTAGAAATGGATCTCCAATAAAATCTGCATTCTAGTTCTGACATACAACATCCATGAATGTAGCATGTTTTGTCCAGAAGTTAAGAAATCTGAATGGCTTCACAAATTTGTTGCCCTGCTCTCCACAAGTCTTTAGCAATGGTGCATGATCTGATCCAGTTCTCATCAAGTGCTCTACTTCAGTTGTAGGAAATAAATTCTAAAAATCCAAATTGACAAAGATCATGTCTAGTCTCTTGAAAATACACTCTACATTAGGTCTCCCATTCCACCATGTGAATGGGATTCCTTTATAATCTTGATCAAACAAACCACATGAGTTAACACAAAAAAAGCAAAGTCCTTATATTCAGGAGGATGTACTGGTAGCCCCCTTTCTTTTCATCTTCATATAATATAACATTAAAGCCACCCCCCACAAGCCAAGGTAATTCCATGTCACTTGCCATGTGATATAAATTATGCCATCATTCCAATCTCTCAGTAGCTGAAAACTTTGCATAGACAAAGTCATCATAATGTGTTACCCAATATCATGATGGAATACCTTTACAGTCACTTGTTGAGCAGTATCTGTAACCAACTCCTATTCCACCACGGCATCAAAGAACAACCAAATCTTCCCATTCAAATTGGAGAAGGCAGATTCCATTTTCATCCTGCTCCTATATCTTTGTATATGCCCTGAGTTCTAAAAAGGCTCCATTACTGCTATCACACAGAAATTGTGCTCCCTTTGCATGTTGATCACTCTATGAAAGGCCTGCTGAGTATTGATAGACCCAATATTCCAAATTAAGGTCTTGATAATCATTTAGTTTGAGATGCAGCCCTTCTGGGCAGTATCCTTTTCTGTGGAGGGATATCATTGGGTTGGCCTAGTTTCCTTCCCTTTTTACCACTCTTTTCTTCGGCTCTTGGAGATAAGTCTGCTTCCCTTGCTATTGACTTAAAGTTTCCTGCTGTTGATTCATCTTTACCTTCTGTTTCCCATTTCTCATGATCTGTTGTTACCTACTAAATCTCCACTGGAGCAACATTATGTGTTACCAGTTCATGTAGCACTTGTATAGGTGACTTCAATGGAATGTTGAGCTGAATATCTAGTGCATGCTCATTTTTAGAAGCACAAACCATGGTAGTTATCTCCACTGCATCTGGTTGAAGAGGTACCATAGCATGTTGTGGCTCAACTCCAGTTTCCTCTTCTATCATTATTGCATGTAGATCTTCAGTTGTCAATGATTTCTGTAACATCATGACCTGCAGATCATGTATGTTATCCAGAGAAGGTTTGATTGCTGAATTGTTTGTTGAATTTAATGGTTCACTGAATGACAGATGCCTTTCGCCAATAATTTGGCGGTCATCCATCTCTGTTTCTCGATGTATGTCTGCTTCACACCCCCAACCTGCTCCCGGGGTGTAATACCTTGTTGTGAACCCTCAACATTGGATAGTATCTCTCCAGTTGCGCTATGTTGCACTATAGCCATGTTGTTAACTTTAGCTTCCTGAGGTGTCTGTATGGTAACCCTTTGATCTTCCTCTCTTACTCTTTTATTTGCCTCGGTGTTATATGAAAACTCATGAAATTTATCATCTCATGGTTGGGTGTCAATTCTAAGATCTCTAGTAGATTTAGGTGATTCCACAAATGTTTGAGAAGGTATCTCCTTGCATGAGTGATTTAGGGGCACATTAAGGACTTCATTGTGTTTTCCAAAGCTCCTTTGAACCCAGTCCACTGTACTTTCCTTTGTAGCTACACCCGTAAACTTATTGTCACTATGATTATGGCTCCTAGGATTCTCTGCATCCTTTGTTGTGTGGCTAACATTTTCAATAATCCTCAGTTGTTGCTTGCCCTAAGTATGGTTGGAGTCTAATGTTTGCTGCTTCTAGTTTGTGGCTTTGTTCTTGCTCCCTTCTTTATCATCTGAGTTATTAACCACAGGGGATTCAATTTGAACAACCATATCTTTCTGTAGGCATTGTTGGGGTGTATTAGTAGGTGTTAGATTATCCATTATAAGGTTACCAAGTATATCAGAACATTCATGCAAAATGTGAGGAAGAGCCACCCCCTTTGGTGCCCCTGGTTGATGTAGTATATGTATCCCCCGATCATGCACTTTTTCTACATTAGCTTCAACATCAGTCAAATTGTGATCCTTCTTGTTTTCCAGAGTGGTTGGAGGAACAAATTGTATATTGGGAGTTATAACTGAGTTCTGTGTTGCATTTGTCACTGTAGCATCAACAAGCTTTTCAGTAGACTGTTTGAATTTCTGCTGCTTGCTTCTCTGGTTGAAACCCCTGAAATGTTTCTTCTTTTGAGACTGCCATAGGTCCTTGGAATGGTTATCCCTTGTTGGGTGTTGGACTGTTGCATTTAGATTTTCTGTTATTTGTTGTGCCTCACTTTGGTCTGCCTCCATAATTTTTTATTTGGAATGCTGATGTTTCTTCTGCTCCTGCACGACCTGCTTCTGTTGAGCATGTATTCCAGTTAGTCTTTCATTTCTGTTTGTTGCATGTTTATCATTGGTGTTTGATGAATCTCGTAAAGCTTTCTTTTTTTCCTCATCATCTCTTTTCCTTGCAGAACAATAGTAATATTCATGTCCTATGTGTCTGCAGTGTAAGCAGTAATAGGGAAATCTTCATACACAACTTCCAACCATTGGCCATCTCCATTGACATCCTGATCCTCATCAAAGCCAATCCGAACATGATGAGGTCTGACTCGTGTTAAGTCTACTTTCATCCTAACTTTGGCTACACTTCCCCTAGTTTTTTGCATTGATGCAAGGTCAAGGTGTAGAACCTTACCAATTGGTGATAACAACACTGACAAGACTTCCCTATAGTAGAAATGCCATGGATGTTCTGGAATGACTATCCTAACTGGTACAATAGGAGTGTCCTCATTATGGTTGAAGTTTGGGGTCCAAGCTTGTAATTCCATTCTTTGTCCCTGAATGAACATGAATTTTTTTGTCCAGACAGTTGCATGGTCATACGCATTGTTAAGGTCAATATACACTGTTTTGGTATTGAAGTGGGTTATTTTAACTCCTCCTCTGAGCTATGTTTGTGATGTGAAGCTTCTCCTTATATGTTCCATTCTAGTCATGATGTTGAACAATCTGCCTACTATGGTATATTAGCATCTGTTGGCTAGGGTGACCATGTAATCTTTCTTGGTAAAGATTACAGCAGGTTGGCCCTGTTTTGTGGTTATTCTCGGAGGTGTGAATTCTATTGTTGTTATTTCTGCAGCATGTCTGGCTCTCAATTTTGTAGCTAGGGATTGGGTGATAGTAGGTGGTGGTGGTGGTGCAGGGTTGTTAGTTGGCTTATTTGGTTGTATATTGGTGGCTTTATGATTGGGTGGGGTATCTGTTTTGGCTTCTTGAATCTGGAGCTGTTGGTCTAAAGTTGCAGGTTTATTACTAGTGTGTGGGTTCTTTTGTTTATCATAATTAGCTGAAATCTTTAGGATCTTGTATGCAGGTTTTGAGGGTGGGGGTTGGCTAAGATGTTGTACTTGAGTGAGGCTTTCAGTAGGAGTTGTTTTTTGGTTGGGAAGGGTAATTTAAGTTGGTGTTGGGATGGTTCCGTAGTGTAGTCTCCATTATTGGCAGCATGTGACCCTACTGGTATTTTATCTTGTTTGTCTTGTTGTTGTCATTGTCAACTTTGGTGACTGTTATTTCACATGGATTGAGCTCTACTTGAAGCTCAGAACTCACAGTAGAAATAAGTTCCTGCAACATTGTTTTTGCTGGAGGTGATAATTTTCCTTCACTCCTTTTTGTTGAGTATCCTTGTGATTTCTCATGACGACTAATCTCAACATGACTTTGTAAAGCACAACCATTCACTTGTTCATTAAAATTGGTATCAAATTTGACCTTGGCATTTCGTCGAACAGATGTTGTAGTCGAGTCTGCGTGTATTGTGTTATGAAATATTGTAATGAACTGCTCAGCGTGGGTGTTGTTTGAGGGGTTGGGATCAAAATGCAGATTAATTTTAGTGGATTGGCATTGGTTTTGACCAATTTGGATATTTGTAGCTCCATGCGCGACCAACCTTTGTTTGTCAGTATTGTTCACCTGTTTAGAATTGAAGATTCCTATCGTGATGTTGTCTGAAACTTTGTGGGTTGATTGTAGATGATGTGTTGAGCAATCTCCAATGCTTTGAGTCAGTCGATTTGATCCAGGGACGTTGCAGTGTGTTGCGTCTGTTTCCTGGCAATTCTTTGGTGAGCTGACAATTCCACCATTGTTGATTTCTGCAGCAGATGGTGAAGAAATGATAGGGGAGCTACCTGGGGCTTGTGCGCATTGTTGATACGCAATTGTTGGGACTGCTCCAGTGGCTTTTCACCACCGGACGAGGGATCAGTGACCATTTTTGTCCGTCAAGTAACTGTTCAAAAAAGTCGCCTATGTAGAGAGCATTTTTCGGCTGGGATGGGGTGTATTGTTTTTTTACTTTTGTCACTTAGTTAGTGATTTAAGTTGGAAAATTTGGGGAAAAATTGTGAAACTTTTTAGACCAAATTATTGGGATTTGAAAGGCGATTTGAGGTCGAATTTGAACAATTTTAGTATGGTTGGACTCACCATTGAATGTGTGTTTGGATTTTGTAAATTTTGTTGGATTTCGAGACGTGAGCCCGAGGTTGACTTTTGGGTTGATTTTTTTACTTTGGTCAAAGATCTTAGCTTTATCATTTGGAATCAATTCCTATAGCTTTTATTGATAGTATTACGTTATTTTTCGCTAGATTCGATCCGTCTGGAGTTTGATACATGTTGGAAGGGCTTGCTAGCAGAGTGATTTGATTTGCTTGAGATAACTATCTTATTTAAACTCGGTTGAAGTACTAGTTACCTGAATTGTTATGATAGCTATGCGTTATCGGGTGCAGACATACGTGGGGATGGACCTATGTGCGGGCACTGGGATTGTTTATTCATGTTCGGGTTGTGCTCGGGCTCTTATAAGCCTAGAATTTGATTGTTAAACCTTAAGTTATGATGCTTCGCACATTTGTGACATTGTTGTGAACTATTTGAGACATGTTTGAGGCCACATATGGGCTTAATCCCTTAATATACCGATACATATCATTCTTTGATGAAATTGCCGGTTTGAGTTATAATAGTACACTTGCACATGCCTACACTTTAGCATGTCATTTATACCAGTCCAGGAGGATGATATTTGTTACTCACTCTTTTCATACATGTGTACTTGTTTATTTGCTCCTGTATGATATGATTGGACTGGGGGCCTGTGATCACACCGGGAAGATTGTGTTATTTTGCATGTGACCACGCCGGGCGGATTATGTTATTGTGCCTGTGACCATATCGGGCGGACTGTGTTATTAGCATGTGAGTTGTTCGTACGGAGCCATATATTGTTGTTATTAGCACGTGAGTTGTCCGTGCAGCATGTGGATACGGATCCATCCCCCTAGGGTCACCCTCTCATGTTTCTCTCTTGATAGTGTACACGCAGATATTGGAAATAGTGATCAGTGGTTTGGAATGGATATGGAAAAGTGAGGGAATCGGGCCAGTGTTTTGTCAGATTTTGCATTTCATCTTTACTTGCAATTTTCTTGATCATTTATCTGATTTAACTGCATATCACCTCTATATGCCAAGATATTGTCTGAGCAGAGTATTTGAGAACGTGTACACATACACACATGGATGTCTTCTTACTAAAATTGATGATTTGATTTCAATATTGTTCTGTTCCGGTTTAAAAGATGAAACTACATAGGTGATATCTAGTATCATTAATAATTTGTGCTTCTTTTATCTCGCCGTATTTATTTACAATACATATTGAGTACATTGGGTCGGTTGTATACATACTACACTCTGTACTTAATTGTGCAGATCCAGGTGTGGGAACCAGCTATCAATAGTAGGTTGCTTGTTAGACTATCTGCTAGAGGCGAGGTAGAGTTGCATCCTTGGTCGCAGTTTGACTTATCTTTTCCTTTCATACTTCTCTTATAGTTCAGACGGTGTACTTATTGTTCAGTTTCAGACTTGTATTCCATTATAGTAGCTCATGACTCCGTACTTACCAGTTTTTGGGGGGATTTACATGTTATTAGCAGTTATTATTGTATTGAGACCTCAGGTTTATGCTATTTCTATGAATTTCGTTATTATGTTGCCTTCGCTATCATGTTTCGGCTCGCCTAGCCGGTGTGTTAGGCGCCATCACAATGGGTTGGGATTTTGGGTCGTGACACAAACCAAGAAACATCAAACCGAGCTAACAGAGGTCTCAAAACACGAAAATAAGGGCTAATACTCAAAACAACCTCTTGGGTCGTCACATTCTCCACCTCTAAAAGAAACACTCATCCTTGAACGGACATAGAAAAGTATCTTGACTGGTGAAAAGGTAGGGGTATCTACTACGCATATCAGACTCGGACTCCCACGTAGCTTCCTCGATCGGCTGACCTCACCACTGCACCCTAACAGAAGGATAACTCTTAGACCTCAACTTTCGGACATGCTGTGCTAGAATAGCCACTGACTCCTCTTCAAAGTCAAATCCTTGTCCAATTGGACTAAGCTAAAATATAATACACGGCATGGATCACCGTGATACTTCCGAAGCATGGAAACATGGAACATCGGGTGAACTGCTGATAAGCTAGGTGGCAATGCAAGCTTGTAGGCCACTTCACCAACTCTCTCAAGGATCTCAAAGGGTCCGATATACCTAGGGCTCAACTTGCCCTTCTTCCCGAACCTCATCACACCCTTCATGGGTGTAACCAGGAGCAAAACCCTCTCTCCCACCATGAATGCAACATCACGAGTGATCGGCATAACTCTTCTGCCTAGACTATGCTGTACGAAGCCAATTCTGAATTATCTTGACCTTTTCCAAGGCATCCCGAGCTAAATCAGTACCCAACAACCGATCGTCTCCCGGCTCAAACCAACTAGAGAACTACACCGCCTCCCATATAAAGCTTCATAAGGATCCATCTGAATATTCAATTGGTAGCTATTGTTGTAAGTAAATGCCGCAAGCAGAAAGAACTGATCTCAAGAACCCCCAAAATCCATAACGCAGGTGTGAAGCATATCCTCCAATATCTCAATAATGCACTCGGACTGCCCGTCCGTCTAGGCTGAAATCCTGTTCTCAACTCCCCCCGTGTGCCTAACTCACGTTGTACAGCCCTCCGTAAATGCGATGTGAACTGCATGCCCGAATCAGAAATAATGGACAGTGGAACACCGTGCAGACGAACAATCTTGCAGATATAGATCTCAGCCAACCGCTCTAAAGAATAGGTAGCTGTCACCGGAATGAAATACGTCGACTTGGTCAACCTATCCACAATGACCCATACTGCGTCAAATTTCTTCAAAGTCTATGGGAGCCCAACAACGAAATTCATGGTAGTACGCTCCCACTTCCACTTGGGAATCTCAAGTCTCTGAAGCAAACCGCCAGGTCTCTGATGCTCGTACTTGACTTACTGGCAATTCAAACACCGATCCACATACTCTACTATGTATTTCTTCATTCTCCTCCGCCAATAATGTTGCCTCAAATCCTGATACATCTTGGCGGCACCCGGATGAATGGAATACCCTGAACTGTGGGCCTCCTCAAGATTCAACTTACGAAGCCCATCGATATTGGGCACACAAATCTGACCTTGCATCCGCAACACCCCACATCTCCAATAGAAACCTTATTGGCATCAACGTGCTGCAACGTGTCCTTAAGGACAAGCAAATGGGGGTCGTCATACTCACGCTCTCTGATGCGCTCATACAAAGAAGACTGAGAAACCATGCAAGCAAGAACCCAACTAGGCTCCGAAACATCTAACATTACAAACTGATTGGCCAAGGCCTGGACATCTGATGCTAGCGGTCTCTCACCAACTAGAATATATGCAAGGCTACCTATACTCACCGCATTTCTACTTAAGGCATCATCCACCATATTGGTCTTCCTAGGATGATACAAAATGGTGATATCATAGTCTTTTAACAGCTCTAACCACCTCTGTTGCCTCAAGTTGAGATCCTTTTTCTTAACAAGTACTGTAGACTCCGATGATCAGTGAATACTTCACACGACACGTCGTAGAGGTAATGCCTCCAAATGTTCAATGCATGAACAATCGCTACCAACTCTAACTAATAAACATGGTAATTCTTCTCATGAACCTTCAACTGCGGAGATGCGTATGCAATCACCTCACCATCCTGCATCAATACTGCACCAAGCCCAATGCGCGATGCATCACAATACACAGTGTAGGATCTTGAACTCGTAGGCAACACCAACACCCGAGTTGTAGACAAAGCTGTCTTGAGCTTCTGAAAGCTCAACTCACACTCATCAGACCATCTGAATGGAGCACCCTTCTGGGCTAATCTAGTCAATGGGGTTGTGATAGATGAAAACCCCATCACGAACCGGCAATAATAACCCGCCAAACCTAGGAAGCTCCGAATCTCTCTAGCTAAAGTAGGTCTAGGTCAGTTCTGGACAGCCTCAATCTTCTTAGGATCCACTTTAATTCCCTCGGGAGATACAACATGCCGCAAAAAGGCAACCGTGTCCAACCAAAACTCACACTTTGAAAACTTGGCATACAACTGACTATCTCTCAGGGTCTGTAGTACAATTCGAAGATGCTGCCCATGCTCCTCTCGACTGCAGGAGTAGATCAAAATATCATCAATGAAGATGATCACAAAAGAATCCAAATAGGGCTTAAATACCTGATTTATTAAATCCAGAAGATATCGCGGTACTCTCCCCGGGCTATGTAGCAACTACGGGCTGAACTACCCCAACTGCTGGAGCTACCGGAGTCTGGTATAGAGGATTCATCTGCTCCGGAGTGTGAATGGTGGGACTCTGTGCTCCTCCCCTAGCCTAAGAGATGACCGGTGCCATAGGAAATACTCCGGTCTGAGCCACACTCTCCATGAGTTCAACTAAGCAGACTAGAGCGTCCTAAAGTATGGGAGTGTCAATGAATCCATCTAGGACCTGAGCGGGTCCAACTAGTGCAGTCTGAACTGGGACCTCCTCCTCATGGTCAGTCTCAGGCACCACCATGGGTGTTGCTACTGCTGCTCGTGCTCTAGGCAGAGCTCTACCTCAGCCCCGGCCCCTACCCCTAGTAGCAGTTGCAACAGGGGGCTCTGGCTCCTGCCCGGCTGTAGATGTTGTGCGAGTTCTCACCATCTTCGAGAGAACAAGAGTAGAATGGTTAATTCTTCAATAATGGAAATAAGTCGCACGATAGAGAAAGAAAGAAGTGAAATTTTTCTAAACCCATATAGCCTCTAGAAGATAAGTACAGATGTCTCCGTATCGATGCTCCACACTCTACCAAGATTGCTCATGACTCGTGAGACCTAGGAAACTTAGTTCTCTGATACCAACTTGTCACGACCCAGAATTCTCACCATTGGGACCGTGATGGGGCCTAATATTTCACTTGCTAGGAAAGCCAGCGTTAGCTATATTTATTAATCATTTTTTACAATTCAAATCAAATGATAACAATAACATCCGAATAGTCTGAAATAAAGTGATAAACTACTGAATGATGTGATCCAAATTCAATCCCACAAACTAGATTCACGAATACATGAGCGTCTAGAGTACTACAGATAATAGTCTGAATAAAACACAACTGTTTGAATCAGAATAAACAGCAACGAGAACATAGAAGGGGACTTTAGGGTTGCGGACATCATGCTGCTATACCTCAAGTCTCCACAGATAGCTAGATTCAGGATATCTCACTCAGCGTTGTTGGGTCTCATTTTGGTATCTGCACAAGAAGTGCAAAGTGTCGTATGAGTACAACTGCCCCCATGTACTCTATAGGTGTCGAGCCTAACCTGAATGAAGTAGTGACGAGGCTAAAAGGCCATTTACAATAACTTGTATGTAGTAGTAATAATAATAAGAAAAACAGGAAATGGAAGTAAACCTGTTAACTCATGAAAACAATCTCGAAATCCAACTACCAGAGAGCCCAGATTAATAAGTCTCGTGGTCTCATATCACAATATTGAGGCAAATCCAACAAATCATAAATAAGTACCACATATACAATAAGTTGTTCCACGCACCCCGATCCCACCATATCATTATCTGTCAATATCATAATTCGTCCTTATTCCACCATTTCAATTCATTACCTTTCAGTTTTCGTTGCACGTGCAACCCGCTCCCTAAACAATTTCAATCAAGATAAACAATTCAACAAACAAATTTACAAGAATTTCTACATCAAGAGGGTAAATGTACAAGCCAATAAAGAACCACATAATATATCAAGAATCTCAAACAACTCGAAGTCTCAACTTTACCAATTCGACGGTATCTATCAACTAAACAACTCAGGCAAGGGAAACCACATTTATAGAAGCCAATATCTACCCATGGGTGATCCTATGTCACCCCAATACACATAGGCCCGACAACGTCATATAAACCAAAGATTATTCCTTGTACTCATGCGGATAAGCCTTAGAATCAAATTTCAACACCGATTAGGGACCCAATTCTCACATAAACACTGTGTAAAATCCTCAACCAGCTGCAACAGCTCATGCATACATCCACAAGATATAACAACATGACATAACAAATTGCCCATATGCCCATAGCATAAACTCTTACCACAATAGCTTCCTATCACCAAGCCTGGAACTGGCCAACAAACTCATATTGACTAGAACCTTGTTCCAGACCTTTACAACACTAACAATGATGCAAGAAATATGTGGAACTCATGACTACTAACCCAATCCACAAGCCACACCGAACGCCACCTGGGCACATACGTCACAATCTAAACCCCACAAGCACAACTCGACTATGACTTAGCATGGGAAGAGAAACACATGAGAGAACTACTGAACAGGTCTAACATGTACAACTCCCCATCGGTATCATACTACGAACACATTCCACAAGGGAGAAACAAAACATTTGAACTAAACACAAAGATCTCATCCTAATATAACAACACCACAGCACGTAGCCCGATTAACACATATCAACCATACTAAGGCACGGGGATCCCATCCTCAGCTTGAATCACAAATAGAATACACATCACACCAACCGAAACCTTCCACTAGCTCAATTTTGCAAAACAGAATCACAACACGTAGCGGATTTCCCATACCGGTAGAGCACCTAAATCACAAGTCGTAGCCAAACGATCCAGAAATAATACCAAAACCTACTGTATTAACTAACAGGAAGTCCACCCAAGTCTCATGATCTGCATTAGCAACTAAACCAGAATGATAGACATGTGCTATCACAATAGAATTCCCAAATTGTGTGAATACTGACGAGCTAAAAACACAACAAAAATTTATGCACGCTAGTCGAATATAGTATAGAACATATCATATCCACAAGAATTGGAGATAAACAGTGTTTTCGTAGTTTACAGCTTTATTGTTATTCAAGATGATCAACAATTTAGATTTGTATAAATTAAAACTAACATTAACTAAAAGTCTAACTATTGGCTAATGATAATTGCAACAAGAGTAAGCAAGAAGATATCAAAGGGAGAAAATAGGGGTTGATTGGATAGGTGTAAGATACTTGTTCGGGAATTAACTATAGTCGATTCACTTCTAAGGTTCAGTGGAGTCTCTCGAATTCACTCAATTATTAGTTTAACATTTAGTAGAAACTCCTCTCTCGATTAAGTCTCAACCTCACAATATAAACTAAGTTATGCTCAGTGAAGATATGTAAGAATTCATAGTGGATTAGTCTTTAGGAGAACCTCTTTCGATTATCCTCCTAACTGGGTCTAAAAAATAATTCAACTAGCCTCTTTTGATAACTAAAAAGAATCAACGAATTCAACCACCAAGGTAATGCAAAACATCACACATCATGCCTCATTCGATTACATAAACATGTGAATATGTATGGAATAATAAAAATACCCAAAACGATTCAATAAATAAAACTAGAGTTAATATCTACAAACAATTCTCAAAAAACCAAATCCATCAATCCCTAAGGAAGAATTAGTCCATGGATATGGAGAAATTCATCACAATTAAGTTTAAGTCAAAGAAAAACATAAAACATCCAAACCCTTGTCTTGAGTGAGGATGAATGGTAAAATCCCTGTGCTCTTACTTATCTCTCTTCTCCTTAGCTTCCTTAGGTCTAAATTATGTCAAAAGTCCTCAAAATACCATTTTTCCATATATATACCAAGTAGGGTCGGGCACAAACAAATACACCTTCTCATATGCGAAATAGGACACTTTTTCCGGACAGGACGTGCGTGGCCTGTTGAGAATTTGGGAAAATGTACAACATGAAATCTGTAGCCCTTTTAAACAGCTTTCCAACGATATACTGTGGAGCCCAAATGGAGTTCCGAGCGAAAGGTTATGTGCACTTTACTGGACAATGCGTAAGATGCCTGCTCGATTCTTCGTTTCGTTCTTAAAATGCACTATCATCCGTTGATCCCCGAACACGATCCCGACCTAATCCTTGGGCGTTTACTCAGACTTCAAAGCTCCCAGATAACTTGAATTCTTTCCATAACATCTACATAGATCGGAATCACTCCTACAAGGCATAAAACACATAATTAGTGCAAAACACTAGCTATTAAAGCTCCAACTCAATTAAAGTGCAGTAAATTAGAGTGTAATAATCGAATAAAACATGAGATTATAGCCTACCATCAACACCCCACACTTAAACAATTTCTCGTCCTCGAGCAATCAAACTACACTTCATAATAACACAACCTTTTAAAACAACTCTCATAATTCATCATACCACGAATATTTAAAATAGACTAAGCACAATAGTGTAACATCTTCACCTCAAGAATTGATTCATAAGCACCACACATTATTCATAACTTACTCACTTACTCTAACATAGAGGTCAACGACATTACCATTCCTTCATGAATCAATTTCCCTCACACAACAAAAGAGAGTAGTTCCACACACCATAAAAATTTAGAACAATCAGGAACTCAAGATAGAAAGAACTCACTCACTCTCAGAAACAACACTCATATGCCATAAAAGATAAACCATAAGCTTGCCCGTAGTGTACTACTCTACTAATTGAGCTCATTCAGTTAAGGATTAAGTAGGACTTTAATTGGTTGTAATGTAGGTTGCAAGACGGGTAGGATATATTTGAATATAAGAGTGACAACACCTCCCTAAGCACTTTAATACATACAATTTAACATACAAAACCCCACACTTATGTCAAACCATACTCCACCTTAACATCAATATGCATTAACTCTCTTCTTCTTTAAGCACAATTACATCAAGAGTTACCACTTATCAAAGATCGTTTTTCACAATCATACAACTACATAAATTTTTATTTTTATTTTTCAATTCAAGTGGCTCTTACTTTTTCAATTCAGTGCACCTTCTCCTTATTTCATTAGTTCCACTCAAAAGCTAACCCAATTACCCCACACTTCTCTTTTACAAAGTTCATACAATTTCAACTGCTCAAGAGAGGTAAATGGTTCGAATAAATGGTCAATTCAAACAAATGGGTAAGGCTTGTAATGTGGTTGCCAGAAAACATGATTACAGGCTCAATGGGGTTAACTACAATACATAACAAGTTGGTGGGTAAACTATATAGCTGGATCAACAAGAAATGCCTATATCACTTCCAAGACTGAACAAAACTATTATTTCGCTTTGCAAACACACGGAGCAAGTTCTAGACATTAAATGCAATGCACAGAATACACCAAATCTCACACACACATGGGACATAACTCACTCAAGATTGGATTATCAAGACATCCTAGTCAAAGCAGTTAAGCAAAGTTAAGATCATACAATTTAAGGCACTCATACAAGAGTTAAAAACTGAGGCTAAGCATCACAACCAAAGCACTCACTATTCTCAAGGCATGATCAAGTCAAGAGATATTGCTTCCATTTCAAATCATATCACAAGTTTTTCCTACTTCTAAAAATAAAAATCTAACTACACCAGGTTCAAACAAAACCCTTGAAAAAGAACTGCGGTACAAAGAAAAACCAAGGGGTAATTAATACACTAACTGCAAAAGAAAATTTTTTTGTCTTTTTATTTCGACTTAATTCCCTCAAGAAACCCGTCGAATGATATCCATCGTCGGGAAAAATTAAAAATTTTAAATTTTTTATGTTTTTTCAATTTTTTCTATCTCTAACTACTAAAATTAACAAAAACTAAAATACATATAGATACAACATACAAATATCCCCCTACCCCACACTTTAAGTTGTGGCATATCCTCATGACACACAATTAAAAAGCATAAGGTAAAGGAAACTTCCCTGAATTTTAAGTCGGGGTTAGAGTCGAAGTCGGGCTCCATTCCACGCGCCCGAACTAGTGCACACATCCACGCAAACAACTTCTTCTCAGCCTTCTCGGGGGTATACCCCACACTTGTCTTTCTCAATCTCTGGAGCCTTCTCTATTGAACGTTCAGCTTCCACTCAACACTTGTAGCTGGTTTCTTCTTTTTCACTCCGGTTGCTACATTCATCTCAAAAGTCACCGTTTCCTCACCCACTCTAACCATGGGTTTTCTATCATGTATATCCAGTATAGCTCTACCTGTTGCTAAAAATGGTCTTCCTAGGATGAGGGAGACCTCCTTGTTCTCCTCCATATTCACCACTATGAAATCTACAGGAAATACTATCATGCCCACCAAGTGAACCCAGCCGAGCAAGCCTGTTAGATACTTTCTACCCAACTCACCAATGATAAGAGAAGACATGTTTTTATTAGCTAAACAGTAGCAGGACCATATGCATAGACATTTTGCTACTTCCTGTTAAGTTTCAAAGGCATACATTTTGTGATTTAGTGGAACAAAAATCCAAAAGACAACATAATCCGTTTGACCTTTCTAGTACCCATGTACAACCCACATAGCGTCTGCGGAGTCTCTAAAGATACAAAAGAGAGTCAAGATGGTGTCGGCAACAAGGCCCCGGCTATACCTCAAACTTGACCACAATATAAACAAACGGTACAATACATGACCCCGAAATGAAACGGTACAATACATGATCACAATAGAATGAATAATAATACAAGAGGAACAGTCAAGAATTCAATAAGGGCTTCAAATATTATTAAAACAACAAGTTAAGGATCATATACGTTTTCAAGTCAATTTCCATATTATTAGGTTGGGTGATCTTTAGTACTGATATTCCAGAATTCACAATACCTCCGTATTCTTACACGGAATTCGATCTCGGCCCGATCGGCTAGGCCATCTCATTTGAGACATTACCACAATTTCATTATAATTTCCAGCACAGTACTACCATGTGTGCAGAATGGCATCCGATCACGGCCCGATCGGCTAGGCCATCACATTTATGACAACAACCATTTTCACAATTTCATTCTCAATACCACCGTCTTCTTACACGGAGTCCGATCTCGGCCCGATCGGCTAGGACATCTCATTTGAGACATTACCTTTTTCAGTCAATCATCTCACATCATACTCCTTAACAATTACAAAGTCATTCTTGGCACTTGGCCATATTTCATAGTTCCAGTTCCCTTTTCCACATTCAAATATCATTATCATTATCAACATCAATAGGGCTTCCCATTCAAGACATTAATTCACATATGAACAATTCGGGAAATCTTAGGCACATAGAGGCCTTTCACACAATTTAGCATAACAACCTTTATTTCGGTCTTGACATGAAGTTTTAACATTCCTAACACATATTCCACATTTTGAACATATTCTCAAATGGAAAGATGACGTGATGAAGCAATTAGAATAAATATTGAACAAACACCCTTCAACACAACCACATTAGGAATAGCCAATTCAATAATGGTCAAGGACTTACTCCAATTACATGAACACCACGGGATTCGATTATAAGAAGAAAGGCATTTAGCAAATATACCTCAATTTAACTTCTCAAACTCTAAAATGATCCGGAATTCTTAGCAACTTCACTCTATTTTAGAATTATAACAAGTTGAACCAAAAATTAGGAAGATGATCATGGTTTTAGCTAATTTGAGCATTTTATCAAACACTAGGTGTGCATTAAGGTTCTAAGGCTCTTTTGTGGAAGATTCCATCATTTCACAACACATTCTCTATCATTTTTAGCTCACAATCTTCCCACATACTACAAGGATACATGCATGCAAGGTAAGCACTCCCATCCCCATGAATTACCTTACTAATGGCCCATTCTAGTTACATTTTGAAATTAAGAGTTTGGGTGATAGAATCTTACCTCTTAGAAAGAAGACCTAGGTGCCTCTCTTGATAATATTCAAGGTTTTAAGTGATAATTGAAGAGCAATTTGATGAAGATCACTTCTCCCTCTAGGACACTCTCTCTCACTCTAAAAATATCAGAACATATGATCATAATGGTCTATGGGATGTATTTTAAAGGAATAGGGTCGGGTTTAAAAATCCCAAAATTGAAGCTCCGGAACAGGTTTTGTGGTCTCATATACGACTGCATAGTGGTTATGCGGTTCGCGAAATGATCGCGAAAATGGGTGCCAGAGCTGGAAAGAAAATGACCTGGTCTGAGGTCACTATGCAGCCCGTAGACCTATTCTGCGGTCGCATAATGCACCGCAGAACGGTTCTGCGGTCGCATAGTGCACTGCAGTACCTCCCTCCGAAAAATCCCAAGGCGGGATATGCGACAAGAATGCAGCCCGCTAAACGATTTTGCGGTCGCATATTGGCCGCGAAATTGGGAATCAAAAATGCCCCAGAAATTTGCCCCACTTTGCGACCAGTCTGCAATCCACATAGTGGTTCTGCGGCCGCAGAATGGGCCGTAGAAATGCGTACTTCTTCCCAACATTTTCCTTCTACTATTATAACCTCTACGCCTACTTTAGCATCACGGAAATCGGGTTTTTAGGAAAACTTTTACGGGGCCTTACATCCTCCCCCACTTAAGATCATTCGTCCTCGAATGAGGATCAGGGTCCATTATTAGAACCTTGAGCAACTCAGTTATCATACCCTACACCAACAACCCCAAATTTAACTAACTCCCTAAATTTCAAAAACATTCGCCAGAGTTTCCTTTGTAACTAGGCCTATCCACCTGTCAGAGAGCCCCAGAATCACATCCTAACAACATGCATAGAAACCAACGATGTAACATAACTCATAAAAACACCAACTATGGCCTCATGTAAACAACATATAATCAAAAGGAACACATTTACATTAACTGAATAAGGGATACCGAATTCATAGGCGACAAGTTCATAAAAAGGATTACACAACTATTAAAATAAGTAAGGATACTTCTTCTTCATCTCCTCCTCGGCCTCCCAAGAGGTCTCTTCAACCTGCTTGGTTCTCCATAACACTTTCACGGAGGCAATTTCTTTATTTCTCAACTTTCGGACTTGCCTATCAAGAATGGAAACTAGGATTTATTCATATGACAATTCTTCATTAACCTTAATGGTCTCAACTGGCACAATAGTTGACGGATCTCCAACTACCTTCTTCAACATAGACACATGGAATACCAGGTGCACTAATGACATCTCGGGTGATAGCTCAAGCTTGTACGCCACCACACCAATCCTTTGGATGATTTTGAACGGCTCGACATACCTCAAACTCCATTTCCCCTTTTTCCCAAACCACATAATACCCTTCATGGGGGAAACTTTCAAGAATACCCAATCATATTCTTTGAACTCTAAGTCTCTGCGACAGACATCCAAATAAGATTTTTGACGACTCTGGGCAGTTTTCAACCGATCCTTTATGATCTTAATCTTCTCCATAGCCTGATGCACGAGGTCTAGCCCTATCAACTCTGCTTCCCCAATCTCGAACCACCAAATGGAAGATCTACATCTCCTACCATACAATGCCTCAAATGGTGCCATCTGAATACTCGCATGAAAGCTGTTGTTATAAGCAAACTCTTTAAGTGGCAAATGATCATCCCAGCTTTCCCTGAAATCAAGAACGCAAGCACGCAACATGTCCTCAAGCGTCTGAATAGTCCGCTTTGCTTGCCCATCGGTCTGTGGATGGAAGGTTGTACTAAGATTCACCTAAGTACCCAAAGCTTGCTGAAATGTCTTCCAAAAATTTTCCGTGAACTGAGCCCCTCGATCGAAAATGATAGAAACTGGAGTACCATGTAGCCTGACTATTTCCTTGATATACAACTAGGCATATTGTTCCGCTGTGTCAGTAGATTTAACTAGCAAGAAATGAGCTAATTTTGTGAGCCGATCCACAATCACCCAAATTGAGTCAAACTTGCGGGGAGTGCGAGGTAATCCTACCACAAAGTCCATATTAATCATTTCCCACTTCCACATTGGAATTTCTATGTTTTGTGCCAACCCACTAGGCCGTTGATGTTCGGCCTTTACTTGCCGACAGTTCAGAAACCTTTCCACAAAGTTCGTTACATTCCTCTTCATGTCATTCCACCAATAGACTTCCTAGATATCATGGTACATCTTTTTAGAATACGGGTGCATGGAATACCTAGAAGCGTGAGCCTCGGTCATGATTCTTTCCCGGAGACCATCTACATTCGGAATACATAGTCACCCTTGGTACCTTAGTGTACCATCATCCATGCTAAGAGCAAAAGCCGTAGTCTTATATTTTTGAATCCCCTCCTTCAATTGCACCAAAAATAGGGCGGTGTATTCCTTCTCTTTGACTTCCACAACAAGCGATGATTCGGCCCTATTTTGTGCAAGTACCCCTCCTTCATTAGAGTTCGTAAGACGAACTCCCAAACTAGCCAATCGATGGACTTCCTTGGCCAATGGCCTTTGATATGACTCCAAGTATGCTAAACTACCCATAGATTTCCGTCTAAGCGAATCCGCCACAACATTGGCTTTCCCCGGGGGATATAGAATACCGATTTCGTAATCCTTGAGTAACTCAAGCCATCTTCTCTGCCTCAGATTCAGCTCCTTTTATTTGAAAATATATTGAAGACTCTTGTGGTCCATGAATACATCCACATGGACCCCATACAAATAGTGACGCCAAATTTTCAATGCAAAAACCATCACCGCAAGTTCTAAGTCATGTATTGGATAATTCTTTTCATGATTCTTGAGTTGCCTAGAAGCATATGCCATAACGTTTCCGTGTTGCATTAACACACACCCAAGCCCAATTCTTGAAGTATCACAATATACCACAACTTCATTTGTACCCTCTAGCAAGGTCAACACCGGCGCTGTAGTCAGTCTCGATTTCAACTCTTGGAAGCTCCTTTCACAAGGATCAGACCATTGGAACTTAACTTCTTTCTGAGTCAATTTAGTCAACGGATAGGCAAGAGTAGAGAACCCCTCCACAAACTTCCTGTAATACCCTGTTAAGCCCAAGAAACTGTGAATCTCGGTTGGCGTTATAGGTCTAGGCCAATTCTTTACTACTGAAATCGTTTGAGGATCACCTTGATTCCTTCTCTAGAGATAACATGACCCAAGAATGTGACAAATTCGACCCAAAATTCACACTTTGAAAACTTTGCATACAATTGGTGCTAATGAAGTGTCTGCAACACAGCCCTGAGATGATCGGCATGGTCCTCCCGACCTCGTGAATACACAAGAATATCGTCAATGAATACTATCAAAAAGGAGTCAAGGAAAGGCTTGAAAACCCGATTCATAAGATCCATGAAAGCCATTGGGGCATTTGTTAGCCCAAAATACATTACCAGAAATTCAAAGTGCCCATACAGGGTTCTGAAACTTGTTTTCGAAATATCCTGCTCCCTGATCTTCAATTGGTGATACCCGGATCGTAAATCAATTTTGGAGAAGTATGTAGCACCCTGTAACTGATCAAACAAATCATCTATTCTTGGTAATGGGTACTTGTTTTTTATTGTGACCTTGTTGAGTTGCCGGTAATCAATACACATCCTCAACGATCCATCTTTCTTCCTTACAAAGAGAACCGGTGCGCCCCATGGTGACACACTCGGTTGGATAAAACCGTTATCTAAAAAATCCTTCAATTACTCCTTTAGCTCCTTCAATTCTACTGGTGCCATCCTGTATGGCGGAATAGATATAGGTTGCGTGCCTGGCATCACATCAACCCAAAATCAGTCTCCCTATCTGGCGGAATCCCAGGGAGTTCATCAGGAAAGACCCCCGGAAATTCATTCACAACTGGCACAGATTCGAGTGTAGGTGCCTCAACAGTGGTATCCGTAACTCGGACCAAGTGATAGATACACCATTTGTTAATCATCTTCGTGGCCTTAAGGTAAGAAATAAACCTACCCTTCAGCACCACATTATCCCCCTTCCACTCAACAACTAGCTCATTAGGAAATTCAAACCTCACAGTTCTAGTTCGGCAGTCGAACTTAGCAAAACATGAATAAAGCCAATTCATTCTCATAATTACATCAAAATCAATCATCCCCAATTCGATGAGATCGGCCACGGTGTCCCGACCACGCACCGTGACAACACAACCCCTATAAACTTGTGCGGCCATAATAGACTCGCCAATCAGAGTAGATACAGAGAACGGCTCAGGAAGTTGTTACGGTTCTATCCCAAATTCCATAGCAACAATAGGGGTAACATAGGACAAGGTGGAACCGGGATCAATAAGAGCATATACATCATGAGATTGGACAGTCAATATACCTGTGACAACATCTGGAGAAGCCTCTGCACTCTGGCGACCACTCATGTCATAGAAATGGCTGGGTCCTCCTGAACTCTGTGCACCACCCCTAGCTGCACCATGCCCTACTGGTGCTAGAGTGCCTCGTGCTGGAGGGGGTACTAAAGATGTAGTAGCTGCAGAACTGGATGGATGTACCGTGCCCCTGCCCGTACCCTGGCGGGATGAATGTAACTCCCTCTGAATATGACCCCTCAATCCGCACTCATAACATATAGGTAAGTCCATGTAACAGATCCCCGAGTGCATCTTCCCACACCTGGGGCATGGGGGCCTCCGTTGCTGCGGGAATCTCCCTCTTGGTCGGCCCTGATGGTGGGGACCCTACTGCCCTGATTGGGCCTGAAGCGACTCCCCTGCTGCTAATTGTGCCCCACTGGCGGTGCACTGGCTGAAGACTGAGCATGAGACTGGGTTGGCCCTGATGACCCTCCCCTGAAAGCTGATCTTCCCCCACCAAATGACTCCCCAAAGTTGCCCGCGGACTGGGCCTTGCTGGCACCCTCTCGTTCCCTTATGTTCTTCAACTTACGGTCCTCTGTAGCTTGAGCAAATGCTACCATCTTCCCATAGTTTATGTCTGAATTCAAGGAAGTTGTAGCGGCCTCATTGATAACCAAAGGGCTAAGGCCCTGGATAAACCGGCGCACTCTAGCCTCCATAGTAGCCAACATGTGAATAACAAATTATGACAGGCGCGCTAACTCCATGTGATACTCCCACACACTCCTACTCCCTTGCTTAAGATTCTCAAACTCTGCGGTACGGGCTGCCCTAGTCTCAGCAGGCAAGAAATGGTCTATAAAGGCATCAGCAAAATCACTCTACCTCGCTGGAGGGCTCCCTTCTTCCCGAGAGTCCTCCCACAGCTCAAACCAAGAATATGCCACCCCTTTCAGGCGGTAGGCGGCCAACTCCACTCCCTCCGTCTCAGTAGTGCGCATAACCCGGAGAGTCTTATGCATCTCAATAATGAAGTCTTGTGGGTCCTCCTTGGGATTAGAACCCGTGAACACCGGAGGATCCAACTGAAGAAACCTGTTCACCCTTGAACCACTAGAATCCCCTTGTTGGCTAGACGAAATGGGTGCAACATTTGATCTCTGGGATTGAGAAGCCACTATCTGTGTTAGCATCTGAATAGCTCCCCTAAGATCCCCATCAGAAATACCAGAACCGGAAGCTGGGGCTGGAGGTGAAATCGGAATATCGGTTGGAGGAACTGTTGCACCCTCAGTAGGTGCAGGAACTGGTGTGGCCTGAACAGGTGTAGTGGAATCAGGTAGTGTAGCAGTCGAGGGATTATCCTCACCCCTCGGGTATTCACCCGCCTCACCAAGTGAAGGGTCAACTTCCACTCCCAATTGTTCTTAAATTTTATTATGTTTGAAACAACTATCTATTGTTGTGTGAGGAAACTTAATTTATGAAGGAAAGGTAATTTCTTTGACCTCTATGTTAGAGTAAGTGAGCGGGTTGTGAAAAATGTGTGGTTCTTGTGAGTCAAATCTTGAGGCGAGGATGTTATGTTAAAGTGCTTAATCTGTTTTAAATATTCTTGGTATGATGAATAATGAGAGTTGTTTAAAAAGGTCGTGTTTATATGAAGTGTAGTTTGATTGCTCTAGGACGAGCTATGGTTTAAATGTAGGGTGTTGATGTTAGGCTATAATCTCGTATTTTAGTCACTTATTGTACTCTAATTTACTACACTTTATTCGTTTTGAGCTTTAATTGCTAGAGTTTTGCACTTATTGTGTATTTTATGCCTTGTAGGAGTGATCCCGAGCTATATAGATGTTATGTAATGAATTTGAGTGATTTGGAGCTTTGAAGTCTGAGTAAAAGCCCAAGGGATTAAGCCGGGATCATGTTCGGGGGTCGAGGACCAAGTTGGACGTCAAAACGCAAGGAAAATCCGTACTCTAAGAAATCCCCACTGCCGCGGCGCGTGGGGCGCCACGACTGCCCATTTTCTTGCTGATTGTCAGAAATCAACTCTCTAGATTTCCCCACTAATTCTCCGCATGGCGTGTCAACCCATGCGGCGCGACTGTGTATTTTTTACAGAGTGAATATCCTATTTTCGCTAGTAAAAGGTGATTTCGTCTGGGGCCGACCCTACTTGGTATAAATACATGGAAAAATGTTATTTTCTGGACTTTTGACATATTGGAGACCTAAGGAGGATAAGGAGGAGTTGGAGAAGCAAAAACATAAGGAGTTCATCATTCAATCCTCACTCAAGACCCGGGTTTGGATCATTTTATGTTTTCCTTTGCTTTAAACATATTTGTGATGAATTACTCCATATCTATGGAGTAGCTCTCCTTAGGGTTTGATGGATTTGGTGTATTGATGATTGTTTGTAGATGATAACTCTAGCTTTATGTGTTGAACCGTTTTCGATGATTTAACTGTTGGATCTATATTCACTTGTTCATGTAATCCCGAGAGGCATACCTTGTGATATCTTTGCATTATATTGTTGGTTGAGTTCATTAATTCTTCTTAGTAATCGAAAGAGACTAGTTGAATCATTGATTAAACCTAGTTAGGAGGATAATTGAGAGAGGTTCTCCTAAAGACCAATCCACTACGCATTGTTACATATATTCATGTGCTTAAATTGATTCATCTTGTAGGGTTAAAACTTAATCGAGAGAGGAGTTTTTGCTGAACGTTTGAACTAATAATTGAGTGAATTCGAGAGACTCACTTGAACATTATAAGTGAATTATCTAGAGTTAGATCCCAAACAATTATCTTGCACTTGTGCTATAAAAACCCTATCTTCTCCCATTGATAACCTTCTTTGCTTATTCCTTGTTTCGATAATCATTAGTCAATAGATTTTGCTTATTCCTTGTTTCGATAATCATTAGTCAATAGATTTAGACTCTTAGTTAATTGTAGTTATAAATCACAATTGTTGATTCTCCTGAATAGCAATCAAGCTAGAAACTATGAAAATAATGTCGAACTCCAATCCCTGTGTATACGCTATTATACTATACTATCTTTTACTAGCGAGCATAATTTAAGTGGTGTTTTGCGCTCGTCATCGACCTTCCCCTCTAGGAAGACCTCTACCCGCCTGACCTCCATCCCTAGCTGGCGGTACAAGTATAGCAGCAACTGGAGCGGAACTCGTAACATGAATACCCCACTGTGACACATCTGTCTAGAGTCTTGGACAATCTCTGACCATGCGGCTGGTATCTCCACATTGAAAGCAACCTCTCTGCTAACATAGTTGTGGAAGCTATCCGGTACGGGTACTTTGGGACCGATGGATATCTGAAATACCGCGTGAATCTTGAAGGGCAAACTGAACTGGCTGACCCATAAAACCTCTACCATGACGTACCTTACTTTCAAAATAGGGATCTGTAGACCATCTCGGTCCACGAGGCCTCTTAGCCTCCCTGTCCTCTCTCTCATGGCCCTGTATACCCTCTAATCTACAAGCGATCTATACCACCTGCTGAAATAGAACATCCATCTCCAACTCCCCAGCCATGCTGAATTGGATACCATAACTGAGTCTATCAATGAACCTGCAGACTTGCTCTCTAACTATAAAAAATAAAGCAAGTGCATGACAGGACAACTCACTGAATCTGATGGTGTACTCTGATACTGTTATAGTTCCCTGGTGCAACTGCTCGAACTTTGTGCGCCATGCATCCTGAAGGGTCTGGGGAACAAACTCCACCAAACACATCTCTGAAAATCGAGTCCAAGTGAGTGGCACTGCATCCACTGGTCTACCCTCCTCATAAGCCTACCACCGCTAATATGATGCTCCAGACAACTGAAACGTAGTAAAACCAACTCCGTTTGTCTCTACAATACCCATGGTGCAAATAATACAATGGCACTTCACTAGAAAACCCTGCGCATCCTCGGTATCTAGGCCACTGTAAGTAGGAGGATGATATTTCTTGAACCTCTAAAGTCTCAGTTGCTCCTCCTCAGATGTCCCTAGCCTCAACTCAGGTTGAACCGGAATAACAGACTATGCTGTCATAACACCCGGAACATGGCCAATATGGATCCATTGCTATGGAGTACGGGCGGAGGGAGTCTGAGCTCCTCCCCCGATCTGTGAAGTAGCTGGTGCAACCGAAATCAATCCCGCCTAAGCAAATGTACCAAACATACTACGCTAAAGTCTCCTGAAGTCTCGGGGGTAGTAACAGCTGCCTCTGGTGCCTATCCTCCATCCGGAGCTACTTGTGGCTCTCGCTCTATCTGCAGGATGTGCTCCTCTTCAGCCTCTGCCTCTACCCCGTCCCCTAGCAACACCGGCTCTGGGGAAGCATCATCAGTAACCGCAGCTCATGTTCTCACTATGTGTGAGAGAATAGAATGACAAAGGCTTAAACTCCGAAATCAATAAACTCACACGATAGGAATGAAATAAGTGAAGTTTCCTAATAGTTCCATAGCCTCTCAAAAATAAGTATAGACGTCTCTGTACCGATCCGGAAGACTCTACTAAACTTACTTATGACTCGTAGAACCTATGAAGCTAAAGCTCTGATACCAACTTGTCACATCCCAAAATCCCTCCTTAGGAGTCGTGATGGCACCTAGTCTCTAAGACTAGGCAAGCCTAACACTTACTGAATTAATAACAGATTTTAACCAATCAACTATTAAACATGAACCTGAAATTTTTATATAAATCCAACAATCCAAAGTAGATATATAACATCCCAAAATCGATAGTACAAGTTATAAGCTTTACTGAGTTCACTAGAAAATCTCTAGATATAATTCCCGAATAGAAATAAACAGTACAAAGTAAAACTTCAGAAGGTAACTCTGAGGCCTGCGAATGCGACGGCAGGTATACCTTGAAGTCTCCACATCAATACTCGATCTGCAAGCATAGCATGAGTACACCACAGTGATACCCAGTAAGAATCAAGACTAACCTTGGTGAAATAATGATGAGGACAGTCAAGACACCTACTAGACATAATAACCCGTACAAGTAAGAATATAAAACTAACATGGAGCAATATAAGGCTAAACATGGTGAAAATAATGTTACAATACTTGCAATAATAACAAGAAACAACAATTAACAACAAGGAGCAAACAGGTAATAACACCGTAAGGTAAACAGAATACAGTTAAAGTCCGATGAAACCAAGTAAAGGAAAACAAGTAACAACCCTATAAAACAACCGCTTTCACACAAGGCTTATACAAGAATTTCCCCGAGGAACCACACCTCGTAATCACAAACCACGGGTCTCAAATCACGAACCCTAATAACTTGGCATCTTGTGCCCATATTACAAATCACAATCGCACGGACAACTCATGTGCTGCACGGATAACTCATGAGCAGCACGGACAACTTATGTGCCAATACCATTAATACCTTATATCTGCACGGACAACTCACGTGCTAAGATAGTAACAATATTTCATATCCGCACGGATAACTCATGTGATAACAGTAACAATATATCATATGCGCACGGATAACTCACGTGCTAACGGTGCAACTCACGCACAGAAGGCAGGTGTCACGACCCGAAATTCCAACCTGTCGTGATGGTGCCTAGCACATTACTAGGCAAGCCAACAGTCACATAACAACTACATATTTGAATTAAAAATATGATTTAATAATTTCAACAGTGGAAAGTCCTATAAATAACCGATAAAACAATTGCAACTCTAATACAACAATCCCAAAATCCTGGTATCACTGAGTACATGAGCTACTAGTGTCAACATAGTCTAAAACTCTAGTACAATTGTCTGAGAAAATAGAACAGTACTGAATAAAAATGAAAAGAAGAAGAGTCAAGGTATGTGGGCATCATAGCAGCTACCTCGGAGTGTCCGATCAGGTACTAGCACCAGATATATCAATCACCACATCTAGATGTACCTGGATCTACACACGCAATGCAGAGTGTAGTATGAGTACAACGACCCAATATACTCAATAAGTAACAACACTAATCTTGGGCTGAAAGCAGTGACGAGCTCAGAAGGATACAACCAGAATCAGAATAATGACAACAGAGAAATAACAAAGAGAATGAAAGTAATAACTTAGAGAAATCTCCATATCCATCTCGTTCACAGTACAGATTTTTAGGCATGCATTCAATTCAACAATTTAAGCTCAACACTGATAAAGTATGTCAAATACAACTAGCATGCAGAATGTTACATCTCTATACCTACATGTCAAATATGTATGTAAATGTAATGCATCATAGTGATAATCCCAGGTACTCACACTTTCAGAGTACTCAATCTGTCTATCTCAAACTCCCTCTCATCACACACAATCACTCAACATTGTATAGGTGCCTGGCATTTGTGCCTCTCACCAAAGCACGTGCATATAAATCATTGTGCCTGCACTCACTGCTGGTATGTCAGACTTCAGAGGGGCAAATCCTGCTCAAGCGCTGATATAAAGCCTATAAGTCCTGCTGTGATGTACATCCCAATCAACAATAATAAATAAGCCAATAAATCCTGTTGCAGCCAGTGTTTTAAAAGGCGTGGGCATAAGGCGAGGCGTTTTACATATGCCTCAGTGGGGCGTAAGCCCCGAGGCACGGGGCGTAAGCTCCATAGGTATTTAATTTTTAATATTTTATAAAATAATATAATGATAGTAAATATTTATAAACAGGAAAATTGCATAAAAATTGAAGAAAACTATATATATGTGTGCTCCATCCCCACAAAAAACTAATCAAAATAATCTATTATACGCTACGTACAAGCACAAGTAATTTGAGTCTAAAAGAATAATGTTTTCTATATGGATGAACAAAAAGGATGATTAACTTGCAATTTGAACTTTGAATTTGCTGCTATGAAGAAGAATGTAGTTCTCTTTGTATTTGTAAAAAAAAATTAAATATTCGTTGATTTTGGGAGATATTAGCAGACTAGCGGACAAGATAAAAAATGGAAAAATCATGAATTAGGGTTTAATCAATAAAAAAGGTCTTGACTTTTAAATTTAATACTTTTGAGTTCCTTTTTAAACCTTTTGAGCAATTACCAAATTGACTTTTGAGAATTTGGTTATTATATGAAGGACTAATTCAACAAATTTTGTTTTAATTTGAAAAAGTCTCTAGGGCTTACTCCTCACTAAAACAACGTGACTCGAACGCCCGGGCCTACGCCCTAAACGCCCAGGCGTACGCCCCGAACGCCCGGGCGTACGCCCCAAATTATTGGGTGTACGCCTCTTGAGACTTTCGCCCCACACCATCGCCCCGGGGCGTTTTTGGTATGCCTCGCCCCGGGGATCGCCCTAGAAACGCCTTTTAAAATAGTGGTTGCAGCTTGCAGCCCGATCCATAATAACAATGATATATATATAAAAAGCTAATATGACCTGATGCGGCGTGCATCCCGATCCACAATATCACTCACAATCTGGCTCTCAGGCCCCAACTCAGTCATCAATCTCTCTAGTCTCACGGGCTCACAAATCTCATACCGCTTAGCCCAAACAATGATAACATGATGTAATAGTAAATGATAATAGAGACTAAGATATGATATGCAAATGAATAAGTATGACTGGTACATAATTGCAACATAAGCAAATAACTCAATAGGAGAAATGACTTTAGTGGGTCCCAACAGAATAAGCACATAGCCTAAACATGATTTCCAACATGAATCACAGCTCATTTACTCTAACACGTAGGAATTACACGGAAAAAACAAGACTAGATAACTACACAGTACCACATAATCAATTGAGTCATAATTACCACGGTACACGCCCACCCGCCCGTCACCTAGCATGTGCGTCACCCCAACACCAACCATATAACACATATTTTAGAGATTCATATCCTCAGTAACAAGTTTAGAAGTGTTACTTACCTCAAAGTGTGCAACTCAATGCTCCAACAAACCCTTGCCCCGCGAATCGGCCTCCGACCTACTCGAACCTAGTCACAAATAACTTGATATAATCAATACAAGTTATAGGAATCGATCACATACGATAAAGCTAAATTCTTTAACCAAAATCAAAATGTCAATCCAGGGCCCACATCTCGGAACCCGACAAATTCACAAAATCCAAACGCCCATTCACTTACGAGTCCAACCATACCAAAATCATCCAATTCCGACATTAAATCGACCTTCAAACTTCCATTTTTCATTCTTCCAAAGTTTCCACAAAATCCCTCATTTCTTCACTTTAATTCACTAATTAAATGCTAAACAAAAGATATAATCATGGAATAATGTTGAATCCGAGTCAAAAACACTTACCCTGATCCAAGATGCTAAAATCCCTGCCAAAGTCGCCCAAAACCGAGCTCTCCAACTAAAAATGTGAAAATAATACTCTAACCCTCGATTTGGAATTTTAAGCTGCTGCCCAGCGATTACACATCGCGATCGCGGAAAATTTCAGGCGATCGCGAAGAACAAAATCCTCAGTGACCAAAAACCCTTCTATGCGAACGCACCCTCAAGGTCGCAAACACGGTGACCAATCTTTCTAACCTACGCGATCGCGGACTGACTCATGCAACCGCGGAGAACAACACGTCTGAATCCTAGACCTCTCCTACCTTCTTCGCGAACGCGTTCGTACACCCGCGTTCACGTAACACAAAATCTCAGAACTCCGCGATCGCGTCTACCATATTGTAAATGCATGGAACAAATACCCAACTGCCAGAAAAAGACACTACGTGTTTGGTTTTATTTGTATTGTTACGGTTTATAATAAACTACAACAATAAAGAAAAAGCTATTGCATCGGTTTAACTACCTATTGGAACGGTTTATAGGACATTTTGGAACGATTTACCGAACCCATTGCAACGGTTTACATTCTCTAATGAAACACCATTTGTGTCCCTTTGCAACGGTTCTGGTAGGCTATTGCAACAGTTCAGTTAAAACAAAAATATAACCCCTGTTGTAAATAAATTTTTATATATATAATAAATTATATTAACCCTAAAATTTAAATAAATCAAAAAATGAAACTATTAATAATATAAATTGTCCAACAAGCTAATAATATCCATAAAGCAAATGTTCTACCCCAAGTGCATAAGTTTAATACAATTCAAGAGAGTAAGTTTCGAAATGTTGATAACAAAAGATTCCTAGAACAGTCATCTATAGCAATTCAAAATTCATCTTAAGTAAGGTCTAGATCTTCACTGCCTTCATCTTGCATTTCTTGATCGACTCCACCTACAAAAGAGGATAAATAAAGTCATTACCCTTCAAGAGAATCCGGTCTAAGAATGCTCATAGCACCCAAAGATATTGAATATCTGGACTAAATATATGGAACAAAAAAGAAAAAGAAATGATTGGACATACAAGATGTTAGTCATGAGCCTAGCTCTTCCACAGATAAACAAATTATGTAGACCCAAATTTGGACATCAAATGTGTATGCAAGCTTCTAAAAAATAACAATATATCGAATCTTAATCCCATTATAGGATTTAAAAGGAAAATAAGACAGTTTGCACAGATTTGGTTTTGTGACCACTAGCTAATTCCTGATACTAACTTGCATACACGTATGGTTATCAGCAATCTTTATACTAGATATAGAATTCCACGTACTCAACAAATTCTACAAAGTAATGCCCTTCAGATGTTTCTCTCTTCTCATAATTAGGTTTTAGTGTTTCAGTTATTATGCTTGCAAAACACCTCAAAATTGCATGCAGCCAAATGTTGTTTGTGTTTGGTCTATTAAAGCTTCAACTTGGTAGAACAAAATACTAAAATGAGTGTAGGTATTACTTATTAGTGCATTTCATTTAGTTTTTGTCCCAAGGTACCAAGCATACATATTCTGTACATGGAAATTTTCTTTCCATGAATGTTTAGGTGAAAATAGGTTATTGGGATCTCAGAAAAGCTGAATGTCAAGGAAGTGTTTGAAATTCAGATAATTCTAAATTAGTCCTCTATCCTACTACATAATTAGAGAGGGATTCTGATAACTGTCTCAATGAAAATTATGTGAAAGAAGTTACTGACCCTTCCCAGCAGTAGTTTAGAGATGAATAAGCAAAATCCAAACTTACATTGTCAATTAAACCCAATTCATTTGCTAAACATTTTCTCAAATAGTCCAAACTTTAAAGAAAATACATTCACATAAAGTATAAGTAACGTCTCATTCGTATGGTGACTGTGATGTTTAAAAAGTACAACTTTGCCAACATAATGGCCTGATATCTGCAAACTTAGTAGTCTTGGGAGTAAAGGTTGCCAACCAAGACATCATCTCCACTTAATGGTCTTGGGAATAAAAGTTGCAAACCAGTGAAGGGAAGCAGTAGTAGTTGCACTTATAAATATAACAGAAGATGCGCAAGTACAGTCTGAGCAAAACGTACATACAAAATTCCATAAGGCATAGAAAAAAAGGCCCAACTTTTCATTTGTTCAGTATGTAAGCTAAGATGATCTTCTCCCTCATGCAACAACTTTACCAATTAGCATAGAATTACGCAACGACTATACAACAACAAAGATCCGGCAAGGCAACATAAAAGAATATGCATCATAGTAATGACACTAGCAAGGCAACCACTGAATTACGCAGCGACTAAGTACCATAGGCAAAGTAAAAAAATTACTAGACTAATCTGACTTTGCGAGAGAGAAAGAGAGCAGTGGTAGAAGAAGCAGCACAAGGATATAATATTTCATTTCCTTGGGCGGCTCGTTCAAATTCCTTATCAAGAAAATTATTCTCTCCACAGATATACTCATTCGTCCATCGTAGGAGATTCATTCAACTTTTATTACCATTATCCATGAATATCCTATATAACATATTCAAATCACAAAATTAATATTCAAGCTAAGCAAAATGACACCTCAACAAACCCAAATAAACAAACATTCGTCAACTTTCATTTGCTACTTTCAACTAGAATAGAACATCAGTTAAAGAATAAGAAAATAAAGAAATTCGTCATCTTTCAATTTGTGACTTTCAACTGGCACATTATACTTTTGAGAAGAACAGGCGTTGTTCCTAAACGATAATCTAAATTGGCAGCTCTTTTGATTCAATTTTCCATCTCACATTAGACGTCTGTGTCTACTTACTCCAATTTTCTAGTTATCCCTAAAAGGTATAATCATAAGCACATACTAACAACTTCTCAAAGCAATAACAGCAAGATAACAAAGATAAGGTGTTGTTTTGAGCCTTTGACTCCCTCGATATGGTTGTTAGGACTAAACTAAAACAAATCATAAACCCATCAACCTCTATCCCTTCCACTGTCTAGTGGCAACAGTAACTCAATGGTTAGGAAAAATCATGAAATGCTTAACTAACTCAAGTGATCCATGACTTTAGCATGATTCCTCAGAGAATGTGGTGTTATAATTATAACTTCTTTGGTCCACATTAAATTCTTCTCTTTGAAACTGTCATACAATTTCGAATCAAACTTAAGAGGCTCCAGACATAACTACTTACTATTGTGGACCACAAAAAGAAAAAGAAACTGATCACAAACATATAAAAAGAAAATCAAGGCAAGCCTTCTGCCACCAACACCTTTACTAAATGGAACCAGCTTCAACTCTAAGAAGCCTAAACCCAATTCAATCTAACAACTTTACCTTTACCAAATAGAATTTTCAACTCAAAGAAGCTTGATCCTCATTCAGTCTAAAATTTGACTCCATGATCCTACATAAAATTTTACTGCTGCATTGTACAAAATGATAATGCTGCCACGACCCTTCAAGCAGGAGGTTAAGGAAGGACAAGAGAAGTCGTTCTTAGAAAGCTTAAGTATGACTCAGTGCTGCTACACTAACCCAATTTTAATTAGAACACTATCGTGAGTTAAAATTTTAACATGTTCAGAGAGTTGTCATCTTATAATCAAAACGACATCGGATAAATTACACCAAACAAAAATAGCGCATCTTTTAAAAGCAAGTCAAAATCGCAATGTATCCTTCCCCTAAATTCTTTGACCATTTAAATTAGCCGTAAGTTTGACTTGGCACAAAGTTTAGGCATAGAGTTTATATGACATAGTACTTTAACCTGATGTCAGACCACAACTAGAGAAAAATATTACCTTTTGAGATTACAAACTTCCTCTTATGGAAATAGCTCATCAGTGCTTCTGATTATACCTCTCAAGTTTGATTAGAAAATGTCGATCAGTCACATGCTAGTAATTAACCAAAAAATACTTTCCTGAAAATTATTATTACTAATAAAAGAAAAACTACATCTCACTCTAAATTAAGTTCTTTATGGTTGATATTATAAATCTGAAGTTTCGCACAATGTTGAAAAGCAGATGACTGATAGTATTTTTTCCTTTCTGCTGGACAGGATCAGATTCCTACTCACATTACACAGTTTATGCGAAAAAATATTTAACTCTCTCGGTTATCTTACAAGTGGTTACCCTCTCCTTTCTGAAGAAGTCAGAACTCAGAACTCAGAAGGCAAAGGGTTATAATAATGAGAACTTAGTTTTATAGATAGAACTAAACTACACTAGCTAATCTATAATAATGAGAACTTAGTTTTATAGATAGAACTAAACGACACTAGCTAATCTACTGAGACCATATCTAACATTTGTATATTACGTAATCCTTATCTCATTCTCAAAAGCCTAAGCTACTAAAAGAATCTGACAAACTTATGAAAAAATAGAACAAGAGCAAAAGGGCCTATTTCAGATTCAATAAAATGGTATATTTTGGCCCTCTACAAATTCTGATTTAATAATTTGCTCTATGCGCATGGCGAATGATAAATACAGACTCAAGATCTAGTGGATTAAAATACTCCGCCAGATTAGTTGAATTCTATATTGGTTTCAAACACAAGCATCAAACTATTAGAAAGACAAGATTATTCTTAAGTCATAGCCATAGACACAAATATGCAACAAAAAAAGCCTCATAAAACAGAAATTTTACATGAAGAACGATAACTAAGAAAATCAATAAAAACCAAAAACCCCAAGTTTCAGTAATTTTAAAGTCCGAATAAATACGTTTTCATGCTTGTGTCATATGGATTTGAATCCCATTCAATCAGTGAATCGAGTAAAAAGGAACATTAAAACTGAAATTTTCATCCAAAACCACAACTAGCGAATGTGGTTATCCAAAATTTATATTAAAAAGAGTTTAAGAAAACTTACAATATTTATCCCACAGCTATCAGTTGCAATTTCTTCCTCGCTAATGGAATCTGCAAGTTATGGCTCAACTATTGAGAAATTACAAAAGGAATAAAAGAAGAGCATGCAAAGTAAATCAGAAAATTTGCGAGAGTCGAGCGAAAACCTAGAATTAGGGCTCAGAGAGAACAAGAAGTGGTAGTCGAGCTTAATCGAGAAAAAAACCCTAGAATTTTGGGACTATTTGAAAACATGGAGCTTGGATTAATCGAATTGTTGTTGTTTGTGGTGGAGGAGATAAAAGTTTATAGGTGAACGAAAAAGAAAATTGAGGTTCTGCTGGTGTTGACAGAGGTTGACGGCGAGATAGTGGCAGATGCGACGGAGGTTGACGGCAGGATAGTGGCAGAGACGATGGAGGTTATACGGGGGTATGGTTTTGGCCTTCTGATGGGTACGTTCAAAGGGGAAAGAGGGTAGGGAATTAGGAGAACCAATGGGTTATTTCATGAAATAATATTAATTAATAAAAAATAATGTAAATAATTAGGGGTTCTAGAGTGGGTTTATGAATATTGAGGGGGAAAAATTTTAGGAGGGAAATGACAACCGTTCCCATTGAATTTTTTTCAAGATCCGTTCCAATAGATATATTTATTGGAACGGTTAAAACAAACATTGCAAAAAATAAAACACTATGGGAACGATTTTTACCTAATTACAACAGTTTTATAGCCAAAGTGTGCTGGTATCACCCATGTCATATTGAAACGGTTAAAATCGTTCCAATAACCAATCTATAGTAATGGTTTTTGAACCGTTGCAAAAATATTTGTTGCCATAGAACCATTTTCTACTAGTGATACCTGAAGTCTCAAATAGGCGTGGATAGCTGCTCTGCATCTCCCACTCGGTCTTCCAAGTAGCCTCTTCGATTGGCTGACCTCTCCACTGAACTTTCACTAAAGTTATATTCTTTGACGTCTATTTTCGAACCTCCTAATCTAAAATAGCCACCGGCTCCAAATATTCAATGCATGAATTATGGCTGCCAACACATAAATCATGAATCGGGTAGTTCTTCTCATGGGACTTCAACTAGCGTGAAGCATAAGCAATCACCCTACCCTCCTGCATCAAGACACACCCAATACTAATCCGACAAGCATCACAATACACTGAATATGAACTCAATGTTGAAGGCAAAACTAGAACCTGAGCTATGGTCAAGTCAGTCTTGAGCTTCTGAAATCTCTCATCACACTCATCAGACCACCTGAATGGGGCACCCTTCTGGGTCAATTTAGTCAAAGGTGAAGGAATGGACGAGAAACCCACCACGAAGCGGTGAAAATATCCGACCAAGCCAAGAAAACTCCGAATCTCAGTAGTTGAAGACGATCTGGGCCAACTTTAAACTGCCTCAATCTTCTTCGGATCTACCTTGATCCTCTCACTGGACACCACGTGCCCCAAGAACGCCATAGACTCAAGCCAAAACTCACACTTGGAAAATTTGAAACAAAGCTTCTTCTCCCTCAATGCATGTAGTACAATCCTCAAATGATGTGAATGCTCCTCATGGCTACGTGAGTACACCAGTATATCATCAATGAATACTATAATAAAAAAATCAAGATATGGCTGAATACATTGTTTATCAGTTGCATAAATGTTGTTGGGGCAATAGTCAGCCCAAAAGGAATCACAAGGAACTCATAGTGACCGTAGCGGGTCCTGAATGTTGTCTTCAGGATATCAGAATCTCGAATCTTCAACTGGTGATACCCATACCTCAAATCAATCTTAGAGAACACTCTAACTCCCTGAAGTTGGTCAAATTAGTCATCAATGGGCGGCAGTGGGTACTTGTTCTTAATTGTAACTTAATAATATTAAATAATGGAAGAGAAATCAATTCCAATAATTAAAGCTATGATCTTTACACAATTTCTCACAAGTCAACCCCGGGCTTGCCCGATCAAAATCCGGGTTCAAGGGTAGATTCCGACTACCTAGAACCCCACGAGTCTATATATGTGTTTTGTTTCAAAATCCGAGTCCAAATCGACTCTCAAAACTCAAAACTCAAATTCTCATTTTTCAAAATATAGACAAAGTTTCTCAAAATTTCAATTTGATTCTCATAATTTTGATGTTAAAACTCACATATAATCATTTAAAATAGTTGAAAATTGATCAAAATCACTTACCCAATATTTGTAGATGAAAATCCCTCTTCAAAATTGCCTCCTACCGAGTCTAGTGTTCCAAAATATGAAAATGAGATCAAATTCTTGTCCCTCAGCTTTTATGTCCAGTCGCAAATGCGAATTTGTGAACCCCGCAAATACGTGGAAGTTATTGCAAAAGAGAAACCCCTCACATCACGAAAGGGATCAAGATGATCGCAAATGCGACCACTGCCCAACCCAGGTCAGTATCGCAAATGTGAGATTAGAGCACCAGCAAAATCTAAACCTTCTATGAACTCTCCAAAATGCAACCGAAACTCACCCGAGCCCTCGGAGCTCCAAACTAACCATCAACACAAGTCTAAAAATATAACACGAACTCGCTCGTGTGATCAAATCATCAAAATAACATCTGAAACCATGAATCGGACCTCCAAAACACATGAAATCAACATGAAACTCAAATACTTCTAAAAACACAACTGCGCGTTTGATTCCTACCAAATCAATTCCAAATGATGCCAAAGGAGTTAAATTGCATGTTGTACTCCCGAACACTCATGTTGCCCTGCTCTAGACGTAAGAATCTATCTTGCTTAGCTCGGCGGAGCTCAATAGGAAAATACTGTTGCACAAAGGCCTTAGAAAACTCCTACTATCCTATTGGTGGAGCAAGAGGTCCCCTAGATTGCTCCCATGTTTCATACCAAGTCACATCAATATTCCGCAATCGGTATGAGGCAAGATCCACATACTCAGAATATGTGGCATGCATAACTCATAACATCCACTGCATCTGGTGTAGAAAATTCTAGGTATTTTCGTTTGGATCTGTTCCTCTAAATACCTGGGGGGGGTCCAGATTTATGAAATCTCTAACTCTCGTACTGACTGTTGTATCTGAGGTGGTAGGGGCCTGATGTTGGGCCTGAGAGGCTATTAATCGAGTGAGCAATTGTACAACACTCCTCATATCTAGATCCTGTTCAGGAACAATCGTTTGAGGAATTAGAGGCACATTAGCTTCTCTTTGCCGTTCCGGGGGTATTGGGGAAGTCCCCGAAACTTGAGTATCAGCCTCATCGTGAGGTCCGTGTTGGCCCATAAAGGCAGGTGGTACCTGGTTCGTACCTTCTCATGCTTCTTCATTCAATCCCTGAATAATTGCCTAACGTCTCGTGGTAGGCATCACTATAAATATAAACAAGATGGGGATTTGAAATGAATATTTACGACCCGGTCTAGCGCATGATCTAGATCAGAAAAAAAGGTATTCACCCTAGATATCCCGTAGCCTCCAGTTTATAAGTATGGTACACAACACAGCCATAAACAAGACCTTACTAGATACGGCTTGCAGACTCCCCAACCTTGGGAGGTGCGACCGGCACACGACACCTGAAGGCCCGTGCGAACCAACGTCCATACTTGATTCTTTATAACATACAATCTGGGGCAATGGGGCCACAAAATAGACATTTGAATGAACACAACTGACTGTGGAAGAGACCTTAGCATTGATATATTTTCACATACACATATACATCCGTGGCCATCAGACTAACGACCATATTTTATACATACCCAAACAGTATTCTAGTCTGCAAGCCTCTAAGAGTATCAAAACATAATACATGTACACAACTTGGTCGGGACAGGGCCCTACCATACCCAAAATAACTGGAACATGCACTTTGATACATAGTGACCTTTGAACAACTACTCCGAAGAAGTGGAGTGTACGAACAATAAGCTAGAACAAACACCCTACTGGGGAGGGACGTCACCAGGTCTATCTGTACATGTGGACATTAACATATAGCCTAAATAAAAAGGACATCAGCATGAAATATATACTGAGTATGTAAAATGGATAATATGCGTAAATCAATGGCATAACATAAGGGATAGGAATATATAAGCTTAACCTGGATATCGTAGACAAGCCACCGGGAGCGTACACTGCTATAACCATGAAACATGAATGTATGCAAGCTTTTGTAAAACCAAGCGACTCTTTGGGGTACATTCAACCACTCTTTGGGGCATATTATTGCATTTTTCTCCATACCCCGGTCTCATAAAGGACTCGGTCACATATATATATATATATATATATGTATATACATATATTCAACAACTCTTTGGAGGATATTATCACATGTCACTCCATACCCGTTCTCATATAGGACTCGGTCGAACCCGACCTCAGGAGGTCTCGATTGTACCCGGCCTCAATAGGACTTGGCGTAGTCAGCCTTAAGAGGACTAACCAGCCTCACATCACACATCACTCCATACCGGCCTCATAGAGGAATCGGTCGTACCCGTCCTCAGGAGGTCTTGGTCGTCCCCGATCTCAACAGAACTTGGCGTAGCTGGCCTTAAGAGGACTTGGTAGCCTCACATCACACATCATCGTACCCGACCATACAAGAGCTCGGTAATATCTCATATCATATATCATCATACCCAACTAATTAGTGGTGGCACAATAGGTGTCGTACCCGACCAACTATAGCCGAGTTTGATAAAGTAAAATAGACACATATATATAAGTGCAATGCAAGGTCAATTTCAAGGAAATACCAAGATCAACTCAGAATGAATCATACTTTCTGACTTCGGAATACTATCGAAAACACTTTAACTTGAGATAAACCCTATAGGTGAGAAGATATATGAGGACATAAGCAACGTCACTGGGAAGGGCTTAGAACAAACCAATCTTACAACATAAAAATCCTTCAGAGAGAAAGACGTTTATACCAAGTCATGCCAGGAAAGAAAGTTGTCCTACATACCTTGCTGAAGAATTAGTTACGCTTCTATGATGATTAACTTTGGCTCCAACGAATCTCCAGAATCAATACAACAAGATAGTAGTTGTTATAGTGATGATTAAAGCTTCTTCACACCAAACCCTACTAAATTCACCTTCGATTTAGCCTTAGACTGTTTGGGGGAATTCTAAAGGAGGTTTGAAAGAATTTTTGAAGAATTAATGTTGGGGATATCTTCTAGAATGAGTGAGAAAGAGCTACACCACCTTTTTATACCATATCAAGCACAGACAATTCTTCCACTCCACATGTAAAATGGGTTGCCTCACACTGGCTGCTGCGCCCAGTGGGATAGCTGGTGAAATTTGGTCACATGTAGTCGCCCCTTTTGCCTGTTAACATGACACCATTTGGTTTGTAGTACTTAAACCTCATAAATCTTCCAACTTTTTATGTGGGGTGTAGCACAATCTTTCCATAATCCATCTCCAAACATTCAAGGCCCTAGCGGCCATCAAATAATATCACTTTCTCTTCTTGCTTTTAAAATTTATCATTTTATTCTATATTTTTAGCTATTTCTTTTTATAGAATCTGTTGCTTTTAGCACCTAGTTATAAATTTAATTGCTTTATTCTAAAATTTAAATTTTGTATTAAATATTTTTATAGTAAATTTTTGGAGTTATATAAACTGTCTAATATATGAATAGGAACAATTAAATATGAGACATTTGTTCCAATACTCAAGTGTAGTAGCTTTATTATTAATATTTTGAACTTTGGAAATAATGATTATTGCATGACAAGTTGACAAAAAATTGCTACAAACATTTACTGCCACTAATAACAAGTGATAATTATTTAAATTACATATTATACATTTAAAATAAGTAATTTTTGGGACACCCTATTTTCCGAGCCCAAATAAATTTCCATACTTTAATACCAAGTAGAACTCTTCTCTCTTTTTTTCCATTTAAAGTGACAATTTACATAAAATAATAACTTTCAATTATTTTTATACACAGTTATAAGGATAGGTGGATTGATTCAACACAAATAATCAAGAATGTTAGATAGATGAGTTAAAGACAAAAATAATAATCAAACCAATTGTGGCGTTAAGGTCGAGCTCGGATTAAAGCTGGACAGTAGTTCTGCCCTAAATTTGAAGCCAATTGCGTATAAAGAACAATAGTAAAATAAGAACTTTTTAATAGCTAGAGAGCAGAAAAATGAATTTGTATTGCCATGGTTTGCCTGTTACAATATATGTTATTGAATAAAAATTTTCTCCTTTATATAGTAGGAGAGTTCCAATTCCTAGTACAATTCTCAAAAGGTAAAAATCCTCCTTTCTCGTCAATTACTGATCCGCTACCGACATCGGGCGAGATTCGCGCCGTGATATCCGGTGGGGTGCGGATATCACAACCCTCTGTTAGTCGTGTGCAACAGTTGCCATGCTTTCCGAGGTCTCGGAGCTCGTTCTAGGTTCGGGGAATGTTGTCTTATTAGGCCTGGTGGTGAGAACTCCATTCGGGCCTCGAGCTTTGATTTCGATCTCATATATTTATACTCTTACTTCGTTTGATTTACCGGTAAATCGGGGTGTGCGCTAACCCTGATTTCACCCATATAGAGATAGTTCCCTCGTTTCTCAGAGAGTAGGTTCGCCAAAACGATGGGAAACGATAGATGAACCCCGGTTCCTTCCTTCGTATGTTAGAACCGAGATGACGAATAAGGCAAAACGTCCATCAGTCGCGTCGTTCTGACTTCGGACACGTGTCGATCATCGACCGATTGCCTTTGAATGTGAAACTTCGTGTATTGATTACATTTTCCCCTATAAAAGCTTCGATCTTTTGAACTTCTTCCACTTTCAGATCCTTGCTTCTACCTTCGAATTTTCTAGCGGCTTTCAACTTTTTCAAACCTTCATATCTTTATCTCTAATCTTCAAATATTTATATTTGTTCTTAAACTTCTAACCCAGATCTTCATCTCACCTTCAAACCTTCATAATCTTTTCTTCAAACCTTCATACATTTTCTTCAAATTTTCATACTTTTTCTTCAAATCTTCATATTTTCCCAGATTACAATGGCTAAAACTTCCAAATCAGCTCCTCAACAGGCTGCCCCTTCATCTTCCCACTCGGCCACAGATGCCGAGGTGGCTGCTATCGAGGCAGCTACTCCCGAGACGGCCCCATAGCCCCCCATGAAAAGCTTTATACCCGGGGGTTTTTCAATCGGGGATGACTTCAAGGGCAAGAAGGCCTCCGCCAAACAAGACCGAGGTGAAGGAGCATGGAGATACATATGCTCCATTACCGAAGATACCCTTCCCACAGTCCGAGAGGACTATAAATAGGAAGGCAAGGACGTGGTTGTCCCCGGGCCCAAGGATGGCATTACTACCCACGTGGAGGGGTATTTAAGTGTTTACACTTACCCTTTCGTGCTGGGCCCGGTACACCCAATAGTCCTGGCCATTTGTAAGAGGTACAAGGTGTGCCTCAAGAAAATCCACCCGTCCCTTTGGAGGATCATAATCCTCCTACGTCATTTCGTAAACAACACCGAATATCCTCGGTTCACCCTCGACACCTACTCCGTCTATACAGTCCCCAAATTTTCTGAGGGGGACTAATCAAGCTTATTCGCTGAGCTAGCAAAGCTCCTCTTTCGAGCATCGATGAGGATCGAGACCGAGGTTGGCAGGGGCATTTTGTTTGGGTAAAAACTGACGATCTGATCCCTCCCGAGTTCCTATAGTTCCCCGAGAAGTGGAATGCATCTCGTAAGTATAGTCTTTCCTTAAATGTCAATTTTCCTTTATTTCTTTTCTCATCGCCAGTATTTATGGTCGTCCAGCTGTTGCCCGGGTTCCCAATGCGGTCCCCCGGTTCAAGGAGTGGATTGAAGGAATCTACAAGCATATGTCATACTACGAGCGTGCATGGAGGAAACTTTCAAAGGGCAGATGAGAGGGCTGTTCTAATGGTAAGGCTCTCCCCTGAACAGTTATCACTATCCCCCAAACTTACATAATGCTGACTTTTTTTTCTTTTCTTCGCAGGTTTGCCTAAGACTACCGAACTTAGGCCACCGGATAGGGACGAGGATATGTTCTTATTCATTTATCCCTACGTTTTGGGACATCACGGGGCTGCCGCGAGAGAGAAGGAGGAAAAGAAAGTCCTCGGGCTCCCCGGATCCCGAGGTGAAGATAAAAAAGAGGGCGGCTTCCCGGGCTCGTAAGCCCAAGAAGAATAACGGATCCTGACTTTCTTCACAGGCCACGTATGAGCCCGAAGAAGATTACATCTTTGTCGCCCATGGATCGATCCCTGCCGGGGAGCAGTCGACGATCGAGAGAAGGGGCCACGAGGCCGATCCTCTTCTGATTTGAGAGGCCGAAGTCAAGACGGAAGCTGTGACCTGCCAAGTAACTGTTCCCATTTTGAAAGAGGAAACCGGTGTGATCGATATCATCTAAACGCTCTCCTATACCGAGTCCATGCTTGAACAGGCCTAAGCGGGTAAGGAAAAGTCAAGCGAAGGAGTTCAGGGTGCAGATGAACCTCTCCACTCCTTCTTTGATTACATGGACATGTGTACTTTGGAAGATTTTTTCGGGTTAGGCGACCTGGAGATCCCGAAGAAGGACGTGCCCTTCATAGCTGGTGGGCTGAGTTCGAGCCCAAAACTGTTGAAGTAATTTCCCGCACCGAGCGTGGACCCCGGCCGTAAGAGAACAATCATTCTTATAGTCCCGGAGGATGCTCAGGTTCTATCCGGTCCAGTGGGCGCAGCCAGCTACCTTCGATGCCTGGTAACTGAGGAGCACCAGGAAAAGATGAACGAGGTGGGCACGTCAAGTCTTTTTAATGAGGCGTAGCAGGCGCTGAACCGGGTAAGACATCAACACTTTTATACCCCCTTGTGAATTCTACTTATGATTTAATGTCTCTTACTATTTTCGTTGTTTTGCAGGCCTCAGTGCTTCACCATGAGAGCTTCCTCCGGTACCGCTTGGAAATCAGCCAGCTCGAGTTCAAGCTCAAAGAGTAGGTCTGGAAGAAAGACATGTACAGGCTTCTCAGTGAGCAACAGGACGGGGCCGTCAAATACCTCCAGGCCGAGCTGGACAAGGCTAGGAAGGAAGCTTCGACCCTGTAGCAAGAACATCCCGACCTAATAAAAAAGGTAATGGTCTTTGAAGCTAACAATGAGGAGCTAGTCATGGTGACTAACATCACAGCCTCGCAGGTGTCACGCCCCAACCTCGGGAAGCGCGACCGGTGCTCAACCGAGTGAACCCGGTCGAGCAAGCCTGTCAAATACTTTCTATCTAACTCACCCATGATCAGGAAAAAAAGACATGATTTCATTAATTAGACAGTGGGAAGTTCATACATACAATATTAAATCGTTTCATTAGCTATTTTGCCTTTAAGTCTCAAAATACACATATTCTTATAGTCTATGTGGAATAAGTGATCAAACACAATATAACTTGTTTGACATTCCCAACACCCATATACAACCCACATAGTGTCTGCGGAGCCTCTAAAGATACAAAAGAATGTAAAGAAGGTGTCGGCAATAAGGCCCCGGCTATACCTCAAAAGTACAACAATATAAACAAAATATATATTACATGACCCCGAAATGAAATGGGGCTCACCGAGTCCGCTGAGAAGAGGATGCAGCACCTATCTGTGATCAACAATGTCTGCTATGGAACCACCTGCATCCGTTTAAAGATGCAGCGCACCCGGCAAAAGGGACGTTAGTACTGTCAAATAGTACTAGTATGTATAGCTAAATACCATCTCAATAGAATGAATAATAATACAAGGGAAACGGTCAAGGATACACTACGAGCTTCAAATAACATTAAAACATCAAGTTAAGGATCACATAGATTTTTAAGTCAACTCCCACATTATTAGGTTGGATGATTTTTAGTGCCAATATACCACAGTCCACAATAAAACTGTGTTCTTATACGGTATCCGATCTCGGCCCGATCGGCTAAGCCATATCATTTGAGACATCAACTATATTCACTATTTCATTCACAATACTACCGTGTTATTACATAGAGTCTGATCTTGGCCCGATCGGCTAAGCCATCTCATTTGAGACATCAACCATTTTAATCGATCATCTTACTTCATATTCCTTTCCCATCTTTTCAGCACATTGGCACAAGTGGCTTTAATTATAAAGCCATTCTTGGCACTTGGCCTTATTTCATAATTCAAGTTCTTTTCCACAATCCAACATTATTATTATCATCAATAACAACACGGTTTTCATTCAAGACTCTTGATTTCACATGTGAGCAATTTAGAATTTAAGGCACATAGAGGCTTTTCACAGAATTTGGCATAACAGTCCTTAATCGAATTTGACTTGAAATCTAGGCATATTAGCACACATTCTAAGTCTTGAACATTTCCTTAGATGGCGAGATAATATGATGAAAGCATGGGAATACATATTACACATATATTTGCCAAGAAAGCACATTCGGGATAGCAATTTCTAGGACGTTCAATTTGGGACTTACGTCGATTGCATGAATACCGTGGGATTCAATTCTAAGAAGAGGGGGTTAGCCAATATACCTCAATTGAGCCTCTTAAAACTCTAAGATGTTCCGAAATATTAGCAACTTCAATCTATTTTAGCAATATAGCAAAATTGAACCCAAAATTTGGAAAACGATCATACTTCTAGCTAACTTGAGCATTCTATCAAACACTATGTGTGTATTAAGGTTTCATGCCCCTTTTTATAAATGACTACCCCAACCCACACCCCATTCTTTTCTATCTTTAACTCACAACCTCCCCACAAACCTTAGGAACACATGCATGAAAGGTAAGCACTCACATCCCTATGAATTTGGGTGATAGAACTTACCTCTTAGGAAGAAGACCTAGGTGCCTCTCTTGATAATCTTCAAGGTTTTAATTGAGAATCGAAGATCAATTTGATGAAGATCACTTTCTCCCTCTAGGACCCTCTCTCTCACTCTAAAAATATTAGAAAATAGGTTTAAAATGGCCCAAGGTAGGTGTTTTAACGGAATAGGATCGGGTTTAAAAACCCCAAAAATGAATCTCCGGAACAGGTTCTGCCATAGCATAATTGATATGCGGTCCGCATATCTCGCATAATTTGGCCTCCAAAACTGGGCGCGACTGACCCGGTCTGCGGTCACTATGTATCCCGCAGACTTGTTCTGCGGTCGCATAATGCATCATAGAACGGTTCTGTGATCGTATAGTGCATCGCAGAACCTCCCTTCGAAACATCCCAAAGCGGGATATGCGACAACAGTGCGGCCCGCGAAGTGGTTATGCGGTCGCATAATGGCCGCGAAATTTGACATCAAAATGACCCCGAAAACTGACCCACTCTGCGACCATTCTGCGGTCCGCGAAGTGGTTCTGCGGTCGCAGAATAGGCCGCAGAAATGCCTTCTTCTGCCCAACATTTTCTTCAACTCCCCAGCGCACTTTTTAATCCAACTACTAACCTCTACACCTTTTTCGGCATCACGGAAATCCCGGTTTTTAGGAAAACTTTTACGGGGCCTTACATCCTCCCCCACTTAAGATCATTCATCCTCGAATGAGGATCAGGGTTCACTATTAGCATCTTGTGCAACTCAGTTTTTATACCACACCAACAATCCTAAATTTGACTAACTCCATAAATTTCCAAAAATTTCGCTAGAGTTTCCCTTGTAACTAGGCCTATCCACCTGTGAGAGAGCCCCAGAAACACATCCTCAAAACATATATATAACCCAATGACGTAACATAACTCATAAAAACACCTACTGTGGCCTCACATACAATATATTTAGAAAGAAGCACCTTTACATTACCTGGACCAGTGATACAAGAAATATAGCTTATACAAACAAGTAAGGATACTTCTTTTTCATCTCTTCCTCGGCCTCCCAAGTAGCCTCTTCAACCTGCTGGTTTCGCCATAACACCTTCATGGAGGATATTTCTTTATTCCTCAAATTTTGGACTTGCCTATCAAGAATGGCAACTGGAATTTCTTCATATGACAGTTCTTCATTAACCTCAATGTTCTCAACCGGCACAATAGCTGACGGATCTCCAACTACCTTCTTCAACATAGACGCATGGAATACCAGATGCACTAATGACATCTTGGGTGGTAGCTCAAGCTTGTACGCCATCTGACCAATCCTCTAAATGATTTTGTACGGCCCGACATACCTCGGACTCAATTTCCATCTCCTTTTGAACCGCATTATACCCTTCATGGGGGAAACCTTCAAGAATACCCAATCATCTTCTTTGAACTCTAAGTCTCTGCAACGAACATACGAATAGGATTAGTGACGACACTGAGCAGTTTTCAATTGCTCCTTAATGATTTTAACCTTTTCCATAGCCCGATGCACAAGGTCTGGTCCTATCAGCTCAGCTTTCCCAATCTCGAACCACCCAATGGGAGATCTACATCTCCTACCATATAACGCCTCAAATGGTGCCATCTGAATACTAGAATGGAAGCTGTTGTTGTAAGAAAATTCTATGAGTGGGAAATGATCATCCCAACTACCCTTGAAGTCAAGAACACAAGCACGCAACATGTCCTCAAGTGTCTGAATAGTCTGCTCTGCATGCCCGTCGGTCTGTGGATGGAAGGTTGTACTAAGATTCACCTGAGTACCCAAACCTTGCTGAAATTTCTTCCAAAATTTTGCCGTGAATTGAGCCCCTCGATCGGAAATGATAGAAACTGGAGTGCCATGCAGCCTGACTATTTCCTTGATATATAACTGAGCATACTGTTCCGCTGTGTCGGTAGATTTAACTGGCAAGAAATGTGCTGATTTCGTGAGTCGATCCACAATCATCCAAATTGAGTCAAACTTGCGCGGAGTGTGTGGTAATCCTACCACAAAATCCATATTAATCATTTCCCACTTTCACATTGGAATTTCTATGTTTTGTGCCAACCCACCAGGTCGTTGATATTCGGCCTTCACTTGCTGACAATTTGGACACCTTGCCACAAAGTCCGCCATATTCCTTTTCATGTCATTCCACCAATAGACTTCCTTGAGATCATGATACATCTTCGTAGAACCTGGGTGCACGAAATACCTAGAAGTGTGAGCCTCGGTCATGTATTCTTTCCCGGAGACCATCTACATTTGGAACACATAGTCGCCCTTGGTACCTCAGTGTACCATCATCCATGCCAAGTGCAAAAGCCATAGTCTTATGCTTATGAATCCCCTCCTTCAGCTGTACCAACAATGGATCGTTGTATTGCTTTTCTTTGAATTCCACAACAAGCGATGATTCAGCCCTATTTTGCACAATTACCCTTCCTTCACTAGAGTCCGCAAGACGAACTCCCAAACTGGCTAGCTGATGAACCTCCCTGGACAACGGCCTTTGACATGCCTCCAAGTGAGCCAAACTACCCATAGATTTCCGGCTAAGAGCATCCACCACAACATTGGCTTTCCCTGGGTGGTACAGAATATCGATGTCATAATCCTTGAGTAACTCAAGCCATCTTCTTTGCCTCAGATTCAGCTCCTTTTGTTTGAAAATATATTGAAGACTCTTGTGGTCCGTGAATACATCCACATGGACCCCATACAAATAATGATGCAAAATCTTCAATGCAAAAACCACTGCCGCAAGTTCTAAGTCATGTGTTGGATAGTTCTTCTCATGATTCTTGAGTTGCCTAGAAGCATAAGCTATAACCTTTCCATGTTGCATTAACATACACCCAAGCCTGATTCTTGAAGCATCGCAATATACCACAAACCCGTCTGTACCCTCTGGCAGGGTCAATACTGGCACCATAGTCAATCTCGATTTCAATTCCTGGAAGCTCCTTTCACAAGCATCAGACCATTGGAACTTAACCGCTTTCTGAGTCAATCTAGTCAATGGAGAGGCAAGAGTAGAGAACCCTTCCACAAACTTCTGGTAATACCCTACTAAACCCAAGAAACTATAAATCTCGGTTGACGTTGTAGGTCTAGGCCAATTCTTCACTGCTGAAATTTTTTGAGGATCCACTTTAATTCCTTCTCTAGAGACAACATGACCCAAGAATGTGACAGATTCGAGCCAAAATTCGCAATTTGAAAATTTCGCGTACAATTGGTGCTGATGAAGAGTCTGCAACACTGCCCTGAGGTGATCGGCATGATCCTCCCGACCTCGTGAATACACAAGAATTTCGTCAATGAACACTATAACAAAGGAGTCGAGGAAAGGCTTGAAAATCCGATTCATAAGGTCCATGAAAGCTGCTGGGGTATTTCTTAGCCCGAAAGACATTACCAGAAATTCAAAGTGCCCATACCAGGTTCTGAAAGCTATTTTCGGAATATCCTGCTCCCTGATCTTCAGTTGGTGATACCCGGATCGTATATCAATTTTGGAGAAGTATCTAGCACCCTGTAACTGATCAAACAAATCATCTATTCTTAGTAACGGGTACTTATATTTGATTGTGAATTTGTTGAGTTGCCGGTAGTCAATACACATCCTCAGCGATCCATCTTTCTTCCTTACAAAGAGAACCGGTGCGCCCCATGGTGACACACTCGGTCGGATGAAACCCTTCTCTAACAAATCCTTCAATTACTCCTTTAGTTCCTTCAATTCTGCTAGTACCATCCTGTAGGGCGGAATAGATTTAGGCTGCGTGCCTAGCATCACATCAATCCCAAAATCAATCTCCCTGTCTGACGGAATCCTAGGGAGCTCATCAGGAAAGACCTCTAGAAATTCATTCACAACTGGCACAGACTCGAGTGTAGGCGCCTCAGCATTGGTGTCTGTGACCCGGACCAAATGATAGATACACCCCTTGTTAATCATCTTCGTTGCCTTAAGGTAAGAAATAAACCTACCCTTAGGCACCACATTATCCCCCTTCCACTCAACAACCGGATCATTTGGAAATTCAAATCTCACAGTTCTAGTTTGGCAGTCGAGCTTAGAAAAACATGAATAAAGCCAATCCATCCCCATAATTACATCAAAATCGACCATCCCCAATTCAATACGATCGGCCACGGTGTCCCAACCACGTACCGTGACAACACAATCCCTATACACCCTTATGGCTACAATAGACTCGCCAACCGGAGTAGATACAAAGAACGGCTCATGAAGCTATTCCGGTTCTATCCCAAATTCCATAGCAATATAAGGGGTAACATAGGACAAGGTGGAACCGGGATCAATAAGAGCATATACATCATGAGATTGGACAGTCAATATACCTGTGACAACATCTCGAGAAGCCTCTGCGCTCTGGCTACCACTCATAGCATAGAAACATTTGGGTCCTCCTGAACTCTGCGCACCACCCCTAGCTGCACCATGCCCTGCTGGTGCTGGAGAGCCTCGAGCTAGAGGGGGTGCTGAAGATGTAGCAACTGCAGAACTGGATGGTTGTGTTGTGCCCCTGCCCGAACCCTGGCGGGATGAACGACACTCCCTCTGAATATGACCCCTCATTTCAAACCCGTAACATACCAGCATGTCCTGGTAGAAGATTCCCATATTCATCCTCCCACACTTGTGGCAAGGAGGCCTCAGCTGCTGCTAGAATCTCCCTCCTGATCGGCCTTGATGGTGGGACCCCCTGCTACCCTGATTGGGCCTGAAGCGACTCCCCTGCTGCTGACTGTGCCCTACTGGCGGTGCACTGGCTGAAGACTGAGCATAAGACTGGGATGGCCCTGATGACCCTCCCCTAAAAGCTGATCTCCCACCACCAAATGAATCCTTAGGGTTGCCCACGGATCGGACCCTACTGCTACCCTCTTGCTCCATCTTGTTCTTTAACTTTTGGGCCTCTGTAGCTTAAGCAAACGCCACCATCTTACCATAGTTCATATCAGAATTTAAGGCATTTGTGGTGGCCTCATTAATAACCAAAGGGCTAAGGCCCTGCACAAATCGACGCACTTTGGCCTCCATGGTGGGCATAATGTGAATAGCATATTTCGATAGGCACGCGAACTCCATGTGATACTCCCACACACTCTTACTCCCTTGCTTTAGATTCTCAAACTCTGCGGCATGGGCTACCCTAGTCTCGGTAGGTAAGAAATGGTCTATAAAGGCATCAGCAAACTCACTCTACCTCGCTGGAGGGCTCCCCTCCTCCCGAGAGTCCTCCCACAGCTCAAACCAAGAATATGCCACCCCTTTTAGGTGGTAGGTGGCCAACTCCACCCCCTCCGCCTCAGTAGCACGCATAACCCGGAGAGCCTTATGCATCTCATCAATGAAGTTCTGCAGGTCCTCCTCGGGATTAGCACCCATGAACACCGGAGGATTCAATTGTACAAACCTATTCACCCTAGAACTAGTAAAATCCCCTTGTGGGCTAGAAGGTGTGGGTGCAACATTTGATCTCTGGGCTTGAGAAGCCACTATCTGTGTCAGCATCTGGATAGCTCCCCTAAGATCCCCATAAGAAATACTAGAACCAGAAGCTGGGCTGGAGGTGGAACCGGAATATCAGTTGGAGGAACCGCTGCACCCTCAGTAAGTGCAGTTACTGGTGTGGCCTGGTCAGGTGTAGTGGAATCAGGTAGTGTAGCCGGTGGGGGGATTATTTCCACCCCTTGGGTATTCACCCGCATCATCAAATAAAGGGTCAACTGCCACTCCTGAGGCATCATAGGTACCTTGGCCAGTTCATGCTCTCTTCTTATGTGCCATATGCTAAAAGTTAATGGGATGCATGAGTTAGGGGAGGAACAATTTCACGATCCGTTTCATCACACGATCCAGAATATCAAAGAAGGGTATTATTCCTAAATGTCCAAGTAGCTTCCAACTTATAGATGTGATCGACAGCACACCGATAAGAAGGACTCTACCAGACACGGCTCCGAGATATCCTAGGACACTATAAAATCTTAGGCTTTGACACCAAGTTTATCACGCCCTAACCTCGGGAAGCGCGACCGGCGCTCAACCGAGTGAACCCGGTCAAGCAAGCTTGTTAAATACTTTCTACCCAACTCACCCATTATTAAGAAAGAAAATACATGATTTCATTAATTAGACAGTGGGAAGTTCATTCATACAATATTAAACCGTTTCATTAGCTATTTCACCTTTAAGTCTCAAAATACACATATTCTTATAGTCCGAGTGGAACAAGTGATCAAACAGAACATAACTTGTTTGACAATCCCAACACCCATATACAACCCACATAGTGTCTACGTAGCCTCTAAAGATACAAAAAAGTGTAAAGAAGGTGCCGGCAACAAGGCCCCGGCTATACCTCAAAAGTACAACAATATAAACAAAAGATATATTACATGACCCTGGAATGAAATGGGGCTCACCGAGTCCGCTGAGAAGAGGATGCAGCACCTATATATGATCAACAATGTCTGCTTTGGAACAACCTGCATCCATTTAAAGATGCAGCGCCCCCGACAAAAGGGACGTTAGTACTGTGGAATAGTACTAGTATGTATAGCTAAACACCATCTCAATAGAATGAATAATAATACAAGGGAAACAGTCAAGGATTCACTACGAGCTTCAAATAACATTAAAACATCAAGTTAAGGATCACATAGATTTTTAAGTCAACTCCCACATTATTAGGTTGGATGGTTTTTAGTGCCAATATACCACAGTCCACAATACCACCGTATTCTTACACGGAGTCCGATCTCGGCCTGATCGGCTAAGCCGTATCATTTGAGACATCAACCATATTCACTATTTCATTCACAATACCACCGTATTATTACACGGAGTCCGATCTCGGCCCGATCGGCTAAGCCATCTCATTTGAGACATCAACCATTTCAATCGATCATCTTACTTCATATTTCTTTCCCATCTTTTCAGCACATTGGCACAAGTGGCTTTAATTATAAAGTCGCTCTTGGCACTTGGCCTTATTTCATAATTCAAGTTCTTTTCCACAATCCAAAATTATTATTATCATCAATAACAACACAGTTTTCATTCAAGACTCTTGATTTCACATGTGAGCAATTTAGAATTCAAGGCACATAGAGGCTTTTCACACAATTTGGCATAACAGTCCTTAATCGAATTTAACTTGAAGTCTAGGCATATTAGCACATATTCTAAGTCTTGAACATTTTCTCAGATGATGAGATAATATGATGAAAGCATGGGAATACATATTACACATATATTTGCCAAGCAAGCACATTCGGGATAGCAATTTCTAGGACGTTCAATTTGGGACTTACGTCGATTGCATGAATACCGTGGAATTCAATTCTAAGAAGAGGGGGTTTATCCAACATACCTCAATTGAGCCTCTTAAAACTCTAAGGTGTTATGGAATAATAGCAACTTCAATCTATTTTAGCAATAAAGCAAAATTGAACCCAAAATTAGTTCTAGCTCACTTGAGCTTTCTATCAAACACTATGTGTGTATTAAGGTTTCATGCCCCTTTTTATGAAAGACTCCACCAAACCACACCCCATTCTTTTCTATCTTTAACTCACATCCTCCCCACATACCTTAGGAACACATGCATGCAAGGTAAGCACTCCCATCCCCATGAATTACCCTACGAATGGCCCATTCTAGTTACATTTTGAAATTAAGAGTTTGGGTGATAGAATTTTACCTCTTAGGAAGAAGACCTAGGTGCCTCTCTTGATAATCTTCAAGGTTTTAAGTGAGAATTGAAGAGCAATTTGATGAAGATCACTTTCTCCCTCTAGGACACTCTCACTCACTCTAAAAATATCCGAAAATAGGTTCAATATGGCCCAAGGTGGTATTTTCACGGAATAGGGCCGGGTTTAAAAATCCCAAAAATAAAGCTCCGGAACAGGTTCTGCGATCGCATATGTGATCACATAATTGATATGCGGTCCGCATATCGGCCGCATAATTTGGCCTCCAAAACTGGGCGTGACTGACCCTGTCTGCGGTCACTATGCGGCCCACAGAACGGTTCTGCGGTCGCATAGTGCACCGCAGAACCTCCATCCAAAAAATACCTAAGCGGGATATGCGACAAGAGTGCGGCCCGCGAAGTGGTTATGCGGTCGCATGATGGCCGCAAAATTTGACATCAAAATGATCCAGAAAACTGACCCACTCTGCGACCATTTTGCGGTCTGCAGAGTGTTTTTGCGGTCGCAGAATAGGCCGCAGAAATGCCTACTTCTGCCCAACATTTTCTTCAACTCCCCAGCGTACTGCCGCAAAAATGCCTACTTCTACTACTTTTAACCTCTACGCCTATTTCGGCATCACAAAAATCCCGATTTTTAGAAAAAATTGACGAGGCCTTACAACATGTCCAATAGAAGATCGACCTGATCGACCAGCTCCGAGCCGAGAAGAACAAGGTCAAGGCCATGGCCAAAGAGTGGAAAGGTAGAATGGACCTGCTGGCTTCAGGAAAGGAAACCGCGAAGGTGGGGCTGGCATTGGTTGAGAACCAACTTCGGGTGGCGAAGGACAAAACTGATAAATGGTCTCAGCTGAATGATGATCTCCGAGCACAGCTGAGCTCGGCTATCACAGAGCGGGATGCCCTCGGTAGAGAATATGAGGCAATGAAGTCCAAATTGGACACAACCTCCGTCGATGCCGAAGAAATGGTGGCCTAATACAAGGCCGATGTGGAGGCAGTCGAGACCCGCCTAAAGAGAAAGATTGAATATGTGAAGTGGCTGTCTCGGAGAGAGACCCCTGAAGAGATCCATGCCCGAGTTTTTGATCTGTCGACTAAGATCGAGGAAGCAAAAAAGCTCGAGGCCGAGGCAAAGGAGCTCTACGAGCGTGAAGGTGCTGAAGGCTCCGAGGGTTCCGAGGGCTCTAAGGGCTCTGACGGCTCTGGCGGCGAGTCGGGCCCCGGTGAAGACTATGCGTATATGCCTTAGTACATTTTTTGTTTTTTTCTCATAAATAAATATATTTGCTTATTTTGAGGCTGTTTTTATTGGGCCTTTATAAATATATTTCGGAATATATATGATATTTTTCCTTTCTGGCAATATCATGTCTTTATTTTTCCAGCATCTTTTCATAATTTCTATTCATGTAATGTTTTTAATGCTTTAGTATGGAATCAAATGTAGTTATGGAGCATTCATTTTTTGGAGGTCTGAACGGAGCCCGTCCTCGATAAAACTTCGTTTGCTCGAGGCTTTGAAACCTCAGTGTGACTGGAGGTTTTCAAGATGCTTAAGTGATTTTAGACGATGCTGACTACGAGCTTTGGACGTCTCCGAGCCACTTTTTGGATGGCCGTAGCCTTTTGTATTTTGGCACCGCCTAATAGGTTTGGTGCCTTCGGGATTTGGTAACCCGGATTGTCCGAACTTTCTTCGAACGATAGTCCCCGAGTAGGGATAGCCCTTGGGCTCGATAGTCCCCGAGTAAGGGTAGCTCATGGGCTCGATAATCCTCGGGTAGGGGTAGCCCATGGGCACTTAGGATCCGGAATTAACTAATCAAGAAAATGCGTAATAGCAACGCGTGACTTTCTTTCATTTCTTAGTGTGTAAAGTACATGATCGAAAGCACATAAAAACTTGTATTATGGCTAGGGTGTACTATGTGAGCACGGTTCATATGAGCGTTTGGCACTTAAAATGAATCCTAACCACCAAGTCTTAGCTTCTAGCATACACGGTTTTTCTTTCTTCCTTGCTAAAAACCTTAATCCGAGGGTAATGGGCCCAAGTATTCGAGGTCGAGCTTGAGAGGGCTCGGATACTGTTGATATGAAGTGAACGATCATTGACTCCGGTTTAAGACCGGTCTTTGAATCTAAGTTAGCACGTTTTATTGTTGCCTCATTAAAAACCTTGTCGAAAAACCCATTTTGAGACAAAATCGGTTCAAGGGAAAAAGAGTGCAACGCGTGCTTTCAGACCTAATAGCCACATCCATCCTCGGTCGTTGCCTTCAAATGTTAGTTTGATTCATAACATGATTAAAGAGTAATTGAGTTGGTATCTTAGCAATAGTACCACTTTATGTGTGTCATGTTCCAGTTGTTTGGTAGTTGCACACCGGTTTTCTACTTCGAGTTTGTATGAGCCTTTCCAATAATTTTGATGACTCGATATGGTCCTTCCCAATTCGGTCCCATCTTCCCCTCGTTCGGGTTCCGGGTGTGTAATTTTAATTTCCTCAATACCAAGTACCTGATCTTGAAGTGTCGTAGGTTGGCTCTTCGGTTATAGTATCTTTCTATTCACTATTTTTGGGCGGCCAATCGAACTAGGGAGGCCTCCCGCCTTTCATCCAATAGTTTCGGGCTCGTGATCATGACCTCGCCGTTTGACTCTTCTGTTGCATATTGGAACATGAGGCTCAGTTCTCCCACTTTGACTGGTAATAAGGCTTCGGCCCCGTAGACCAACAAAAATGGAGTGGCCCCAGTACTAGACTTCGAGGTCGTACGGTATGCCCACAGGACTTCGGGCAGGATTTCCTTCCATTTCCCTTTGGCATCGGTCAACCACTTTTTTAGGTTTTGAAGTATGGTCTTGTTTGTTGATACCGCATGCCCGTTCTCACTAGGGTGGTAAGGTGTTGATAGTATATTCTTAATCTTGTGATTTTTGAAAAATTTATTTACCTTGCTGCTGATGAATTATTTCCCATTATCACAAACGACCTCAGCCGGTATCCCAAATTGACATATTATGTGGTCCCAGATGAAGTCAATGACTTCTTTCTTCCGGATCTTTTTGAACGCTTGAGCCTCGATCCATTTGGAAAATTAATCGGTCATGAATAGTATGAATTGAGCTTTACTAGGTGCCCTTTGTAGGGGACCGAGATGTCCATTCCCTACTTCATAAACGGCCACGGGGACACGACCGAGTGCAGTAGCTCTCCCGGTTGATGGATCATCGGTGTGTGTCACATTCTTTTGCGAAGTCCTTCGCATCTTTCTCTATTTTGGTCCAATAATAGCCGGCACTGATTTATTTCTGGACCAAAGATTCTTCCCCCGAATGGTTCACGCAAGTGCCTTCATGAACTTCTCTCAAGGCATATTCGGTATCTCCTGGTCCTAAGCATCTAGCTTAGCGGGCCGTCGAACGTTCTCCTGAACAATGTCCCTTCGATCAAGCAAAATCTGGCAGTCTTGGTACGCGGGCTCTCAATTCTTTAGGATCTGAGGGCAATTTCCCAATCTTCAAGTAGTCTATGTACTTGTTCCTCCAATCCCAAGTTAAACTCGTTGAGTTTACTTTAGCGTGGACTTCTTCATTCACCGTCTTCATGAGTTGTACGACTGTTCCCGAACTGAATTCATCATTATCAACCAATTACCCCAAGTTATCCAGAGCATCGGCCTCGCTGTTCTGATCTAGCTCGGGACACATGCTGTAGGGTCCATTCCTTGAATTGATGTGTAGGGTCCATTCCTTGAATTGATGCAGTGTTACCTGTAATTTGTCTAAATACCTTTGCATTCGTTCCTCTTTCACTTCGAACATCCCATTGACTTGATTTATCACGAGGAGGGTATCACACTTAGCTTCGATCACCTTGCCCCCAAGGATTTTAGCCAATTCGATACCTGCAATTATGGCCTCATACTAGGTCTCATTGTTAGTCAATTTCATAGTTATAATAGACAGCCTAACTACATTCCCCGTAGGTGGTTTCGGCACGATGGTGAACCCGGACACCTTTGTGTTCGAGGAACCATCCATAAAAAGGGTCTAAATTCTCGAGGTAGTCCCCGAGGTTAGCAATAATTCCCTTTTGACTTCGGGCACTAAGGCCGGCGTAAAGTCGGCCACGGAATCTGCCAAAATTTGAGATTTTATGGTTGTTCGGGGTCGATACTCGATATCGTACCCTCTAATTTCGACGACCCATTTGGCCAACCAAACCGAGAGCTCGAATTTGTGCATGATGTTCCTCAGTGGGTAAGAGGTTACGACACATATGTGGTGGCATTAAAAGTATGATTTTAACTTTCTGGAGGCACTTAGCAAAGCGAGCGCCAATTTTTCCAGGTAAAGATACCTTGTTTTGGCCTCTCCTAGAGTTCTATTGACATAGTAAATAAGAAATTGTGTACCTTCCTCTTCCCGGACTAAGACTCCACTTACCGCCACCTCAGAAATCGCCAAGTAAAGGTATAACTGTTCATCCGCCTTCGAAGTGTGGAGTAGGGGCAGACTCGAAAGGTACCGTTTGAGTTCTTCCAAAGCTATTTGGCATTTCGGGGTCCAGGAAAAGTTATTCTTCTTCTTCTTCTTCAACAACGAGAAGAACCGATGGATTTTATTTGAGGACCTCGATATGAATCGGCCAAGGGTGGCTATATGCCCGGTCAGCCTCTGAACGGCCTTGATATTGTGTACCATGGTGATGTCTTCTATGGCTTTGATTTTGTCTGGATTGATCTCGATCCCTCGATTGGATACCATGAACCCGAGGAATTTTCTTAATCCGACCTCGAATGCGCATTCTTCCAGGTTCATTTTCATATTGTATTTCTTTAATATGTCGAAGGTTTCTTACAAATGTTTCAAATGGTCCTCTGCTCGGCAGTCCTCGGTCCTGTGGCTATAAGTGCCATGATACTTACACATCAGGTTAGGATCTCTTTGGGTAGGGTCGAACTGCAATGGTCGAGGCCACTTGGTTTCCTTAATGCGCCCAATGGCTGATACGATGCTGGCTACATCAACATTGAAGTTATACTCTGATAATCTTTGTGCTTCCCTTCCCCTGAACAGCCTATCGAAACCATTTTTGCTCATCAGACCTAGGCTATTGGGCCTTCGATCGCTTTTCTTTTCGTTCCTTGTGGGGTTGCGCCCGGACCCATTTCCCCTTCGACCTGTGATATATGGTTGATACCGATCTTGGAACGGCTTTGATTCATGATCGACGACTCTCTTAGACCTATCATCGGTTCTAATGGGATAAACGGACCCAGAAAGGGCTTCGAGCTGGTCATCCTTGACTTTGATTTTTGACTAGTACCTGTTGTGGACGTCGGCCCAAGTTACTGCCGGGTACTCTACCAAATTTTGTTTTAGCTGTTGCGAAGCCAAGGAGCTTCGGGGGTTAAGTCCTTGAGTGAATGCCTGAACGGCCCAATCATCCTCAACCGGAGGCAAGTCTATCCGTTCCATTTGAAACCTTGACACGAACTCCCTGAGCATCTCGTTGTCTCTTTGCTTAACCTTTAAAAGGTTTGATTTTCTGGTCTCGACCTTGATGGTCGTGGCATGAGCCTTCATAAAAGCATCTGCGAGCATAGCAAACGAGTCAATGGAATTTGGGGGTAAGTTGTGGTACCATATCATTGCTCCTTTTGATAGAGTTTCCCCGAACTTCTTTAGTAACAACGACTTGATTTCATCATCTTCCAAGTCGTTGCCTTTGATGCTCATGTGTAGGAGAACACATACTCATTTGGATCCGTGGTTTTGTTATATTTTGGAATATCGGGCATACTAAACCTCTTCGGGATTGGCTTTGGTTCCGCGCTCGGAGGGAAAGGCTTTTGGACAAATTTATTGGAATCCGGTCCTTTCAACATCAGGGGTGCTCCCGGGATTTGATCTACCCTGGAATTATATGTCTCCACCTTCTTGTCAGTTGCCTCGATTTCTTTTCACCTGATTCCATCCGCTTTGTTAATGCTTCAAGCATTTTCATTACTTTGGGACTGACCCCGGACTCAGCTTCACCCGGTCTTTTGGTTATCTACTCATTTCTTCAGGTGTCCCGGGACGGTTTGAGCTCAACTCTGCTGGGGGCGTGGTTTTGATTTTATAGCTATGCTATTGCCGCCTGTTGAGCCTGTAACATTTTGAAGATTAACCATAGGCTAACCACATCTCCTTCGCCTTCGGGCGCTCCTCGAGCCGTTGGTCAAGCTCCTCCGCGAATACTGTTCTCGAGATCAGTTGGCAGGTTGGCGTCGATGGCCACCTGCAAGTTAGCATCGACTAGGTTAGCAACTGGGACTCCGTTGGGATCAGCAGGGGGCACATCATTGCTAGACACTAGATTGTTGTTTTCTCCATGATGGCCAGACTCAGCCTCAATGTTCAAGTTAGCCGACTGAGAATTTGACATTTTTATGCTGACCTGAAATTGAGACCTTAAAGAACAAGTGTAAAATAGAGTATGTTATGGAGATTTGTATCAAACCACCACTACTATCCTTACTCCTACCAGTTTGACTCTCCTGACACCAACATACAACCCACACTATGTCTACGGAGCCTCTAATAGATACAAAAGAGTACTATGATAGTCTCGGCAACAAGGCCTTGGCTATATCTAAAAACATAATACACGAGGAACCAAAGATATACAACTCTGAAATGAAGTGGGACTCACCAAGTCAACTGGGAAGAGGGTGCACTGCTATCACTGATCAAAGTCGCCTGCTGTGGAACCACCTGTTGTGGAACCACCTGCATCCATTAAAGATGCAATGCCCCCGGCAAAAAGGGACGTTAGTACATGACGAATAGTACTAGTATGAAAACCAAACACCCCCTTCAAGGATTGGAAGTACAACATAAATGTCACGAATCATAGAAGCAATAAAAGAGTTTAAATAGCCATTAAAACCACAACAAATTCATTTAAAGCTTTCAATAACATTTATAAATTTCAAGTTGGGGATCCTCTATAACAACCTCTACCACAATGACACAATCTCTACACAAAGCGGCCCTACCGCCTCACCCCAATGTGTGCGGGTGGAGGTGTAATCACAGTGCCACGAATTGGATTCTTAAAACGATAATAGTTGTACAAAAGATTTCCTTTCAAATCAAACCCTTTGACACCTTTGGCCTTTACAAATATACGTTCATAAGATTTCATTACATGAAATATAAGAAATTGAATCACATTGATTTCGTACAAAATGTTCCTCCCCAAAGGGGTATAACATAATTAAGTCAAAATAGAGAATCATTAACACGTTAGAGTTCTTACACGTTACGCAATTTAAGAATCAATTTACTAGATCGAATATCCCACCTCAATAGTGTTTCAAGTTCGAACTACACACGATGGAGTTTTGTAAGAATACGGGAATTCCGATACTAGAAGAAGAGTTTAGCCTTCATACCTCAAAAGAGCTTTCTGTGGTGTAACAATAATGTCCCGACACTCCTAACGATGCCAATCTATAGAAGAAGGGATAATTACAAGCACGATTAAAGGAATTTGTATGGCAAGAGCTACTACAATGACAACCCAACCTTTCTTCAACCAATTCAACAACAAAACCACCCAAGATTGTCCAATAACTTTCCCACAATTCCTATTAGCTCATGCATGTGATAAGTCTACTCTCATCACCCATAACCAACCCAAATCCGAAATTGGAGAATTGGGTGAAGAAATTATTACCTTTTAGTAACCCTAGCAAGTTCCTCTTGATGAAATTCCAAGTCTTGATCAGAGTTGAGTAGTGAAATCCTTGAATCCTCCCTTTCTCTCTCTAGAATAGCTCTTTTCTCTCTCTAAAATATCAGATAATCACTCAAAAATGACCCTATGGCTATATAAAATAAAATGAGGTCGGGTTATAAAAATAGGAAAATGGACCCTCCGAACTCAACTCTGCGGTCGCAGAGTTTATCGCAGATTAGGTCTGCAGCCCGTAAAATGGACTGCAGAAATGGTCCCAAAACCTAGGTTGGTCTGGTCCAGTTTGCGATCAGGTCTGCACCCCGCATATCAATTGTGCGGCCGCAGAATAGACCACAGAATCTCCCTCCGAAAATCTTCATGCTGGTTCTGCGACAGATGCCCGTGAAACAATTATGCGGTCTCATAGTTGACCGCAAAACAACCTCCAAAATTGGCCCATTTCTCTGCTTCACTCTACGGCGGATCTGCGGTCCATAGATCAGTTCTGCGGTCGCATAATAGACCGCAGAAATGCCCTGTTCTGCAATAATTTTTCTTCAACTCCCCGACGCTCTGTTCAACCCAAAAAGTCTGTACCGCGACGAGCAAGATTTTCTACAACCCTCAAATACATTAGATTACCTCGACACCACAAAACCCCTGATTTTAGGTGAAATTTTAGGGGCCTTACAGTCCCTCCTCTAAACATCACCTTTCCACCACTACCACCACTGAAAGAACAACCAAACCTGTTCGCGGACCGGGCCTTCTTGTTACCCTCTCGCTCTATTCAGTTCTTCAATTTTCGGGTCTCTGTGGCTTGAGAAAATACCACCATCTTCCCATAGTTCATATCAAAAATCAAGGTGGTTGCAGCGGACTTATTAATAACCAAAGGGCTAAGATCGTGCACGAACCTGCAAACCCTAGCCTCCATCGTGGGCAACAAGTAAATAGCATGCTTGGATTGATCTGCAAACCTCATATGGTAGTCCCATAAACTCATACTACCTTGCTTCAAGTTCTCATACTCAATGGCATGGGCTGCCCTAGTCTCGGAGGGCAAGAAATGATCTATGAAAGCATCCGCGAACTCATTCCACTTCGTCAGAGGGCTCCCCTCCTCACAGGACTCCTCATACAACTCAAACAAAGAATACGCCACTTCCTTCAGGTGATAGGAGGCCAACTACATTGCTTCTGTCTCAGTGGCACACATAACACGAAGAGTCTCGTGCATCTCATCAATAAATTCCTGGGGGTCCTCCTCGGTCTTAGGGCCCATGAATACCGGAGGATCTACCCGAAGGAATTGGTTCACCGTAGAACTAGCAGAATCCCCTTGGTGCCTGGAAGAAGTAGGTGTAGCATTCAATCTTTGGGCCAGGGAAGCCACTATCTGAGTCAACATTTTTATGGCTCCCCTAAAGTCCCCATCAAAAACACTATGACCGTAAGTCAAGGCTGGAGGTGGGACTAGAATATGAGTTGGAGAAGGAATCGGTGCATTCTCAGTATGATTAGTAGAATCATGAGTTGTTGTGGTCGGGGGAATGTCCTCACCCATTGGGTACTTACCTGCAACATCAGGTACTTCATTAACTGCCACTCCTATGGAGGCATTGGCCCTTTGGCCTCTCCTCGCCTTTATCCTAAGCGCCACGTACCGAAATATTAGAACAAGCACGAGTTAAAAAAGGGACAACCTTATAATCAGATCTATCACATGACCTAGAATTTAAAAGAAGGGTGACATTCCTAAATGCCCAAGTAGCCTCCTAATTATAGATGTGGTCGACAACACACCGATAAGAAGGGCTCTACTAGAAATAGCTCTGAGATATCTTAGGACACTTTAAAACCTTAGGCTCTGATACCAAGCTTGTCACGCCCCAACCTTGGGGAGCGCAACCGGCGCTCAACCGAGATATCCCAGTCAAGCAAGCCCACTTGATACCTTCTACCCAACCTTACCCATGAATAATGTGAGGATGAATACTAAAAGTTAGATAAACGAGAGAATAACATGTACAACACCAATTTAATTACATATACAAACTTCCTTTACGATTCCCAAAATGTTACAAGTTCATAGTTTAAAAGTGGAAACATGTTTGACAACTACAAAATTTCTAGTTTGTTACCCCAATCAAAATAAAACATACAACATGTCTATGGAGCCTCTAAGGGAGCATGCGTACAATATGAAAAGACCAGTGACAAGGCCCTGACTATACCTCAAAAGTAATGTACATAAAGACTATACAACATATGGGCCCCAGAATAGAGTAGGGCTCACCAAAATCCGCTGAGTGGAGGGTATGCTGCTATCAAGGATCAATGCCACCTACTGAGGAACCACCTGCATCCATTAAAGATGCAGCGCCCCCGGCAAAAGGTACGTTAGTATATATGGAATAGTACTAGTATGTAAATCTAAATACCCTCTCATGGAATGGAATGCCAACATAATTGGAGAGAAATATGGAAACAGTAAGAAAAGTCAATACTTATTTAAATGCCAAGTTAAAACAAAGTTAACCTTCAGATAAGCATTAATAATGTAGGTTGGGAGATCCTTAGTACCGACACACCACCATGAATATGGCATGGAGTCCGATCCCCATCCGATCATCTAAGCCGTTTCACTCAAATGTATGCGGGTGGACATAGAAACACAATACCACAATGTGTGCGGCATGGCGTCTGATCCCCGCCCAATCAGCTAAGCCATCTCACCACAATGTCGTATGGATCGACATGGTCCCTTACTAACTATCCATTCATCCCAATCAAGGGGAAATAATCTCAACATATCATAACGGGAATTTATCTCTCAACCATCTCCTACACCAGAACGTGTAGTTTCGGGCTTGGCATTTATAACCCATCCTTTCTCGGTGACCTAACGATGCTCCCAAATATATTTGTCATATAAAAGATTTATATTCGTTTCATATCCTTTCATACTTTCTTTCATTTCATTGGCACTCTTGGCCACACATGCAAATCATCATTCTTGGCATGATGGCCGCATTTCATACTTCACACTTTCATTCTTTCATTTGACATGGATTATAATACATTTAAAGGCACTCATAAAGCATCCATAAAATCATAGCTTCAACTCATGAATACATAAGGGCTTAGAACACATTGGAAACATTAACAAATAAGAGCATAGTAATTTCAATGGAACCATGGATTGAGTTCATAATCATTTTGATGAACCTAACATACTTGGACTATTTCCTAAGGGAGGGCATGAGATATGAATATAAGAGCAGTTGAGACCTGATTTGAGTAATTAGACATTTGATACATCAAAACATTTGTGACGATTTAGCACAATAAGTATGAGAGCTTGGTCAAGCCGTACTTGGAATTCATAAGGAATTCATGGAATTCGATTCTATGGAAAAGGTTTAGCCAACATACCTCGACTGCGCTTTCCTTAGGATTACTACAATGATCCGCTACTCTTAGAAACTTCAATTTGTAGCAATATCATCAAATTTAAAAATTATTATGGAGGTGTTCATAGGCTTAGTCATCATTGGCATTTCATCAAACACTAAGTGTGCAAATTTGACTACAAGATTTTTATGGTGGAATTCCGTCACCTCACAACCAATTTCAAACTATAGTCCAACAACTTCCATAACACCTTCATCGATACATGCATGACCAACGACACACCCCCAAATCAAGAACCATGTCTCACATTCTCCTCATACACCCTAAATTTTGAAATAGAGGGCTTATGACTTCAGATCACCATCCCATAAGTCCCAAAATGATAAAACACATACTTAAACCCATTACAAACATTGCATTAAAGCTTAGGTGCGAGAACTTACCCGGTTGGTTGAAGACCTAGTGAGTAGCTTCCTTGAATCTTCAAGATTGAGCAAGAATTAAGGAGTAAAATGGTTGGACCTTCTTCCTCCCTCTCTAAGATACTCCCCTCTCTCTAAAATAACCGTTTATGCCTTCCAAAATGACCCATGATGCCTTTTATTAAAAACAGGGTTGGGTAAAATTTTCCAAAACTTAACCCTCTGAGCTAGCTCTGCGATCGCAGATGGGACCACGAAATAGGTATGTGGTCCGTGAAGTGGACCGCAAATTGGTTCTCCAAACCTGGGCTGGCCTGATCAAGTATGCGGCTGATTTTGAAGTTTGCAAATCGATTTTGCAGTCGCGTATTGGACAACAGAATCTCCTCCAAAAAATTTCCCTTGTGAAAATGTGACGGATATGCAGTCCACGAAATGATTCTGCGCTCGCACATTGGACCGCAAAATTGTGCTCAAAATTAAGCTTTTTCTGGTTCAATCCACGGCGGTTCTGCGGTCAGCGGAACAGATTCGCGGTGGCGAAATGGACCGCATAATTGCCATTTTTCTGTAAAGTTTTCACTAACTCCACAATGCACTACACAACACAAAAAGTCTGTACCGCAAGCTCGGGGAGAAAATTATCTACAACCTTCCAACACATAGCCTACCTCGACACCACAAAACCTCAAATTCTTGGCAAACTTTTACGGGGCCTCACAAAGATGCCTTCCTGCACGAATCGACCTCCGAATGATTTGAATCTAGCCAAAAACAACTCAATAACATCAAATAATACCATAAGAATCAAACCCAAATAATAAAGGTCAAATCTTTAATCAAATACTCAAAGTCAACCAAAAGGTCAACACGAGATCACAACCCGGAACCCTACAAAACTCAAAAATTCCGACAATCCATTGGAATACGAGTACAACCATACAAGTTTCATCCAAATGCGACTCTGAATTGATGTTCAAATCTCAGCTTTTCACTTTAGAAATGTTTTTCCATAAACACCAAATCCTCTCTTAGATCTACCAATCAAATGCTAAAATCAAAGATGGAATCATGTATAATACTAAAATTTGAGTCAAAAATACGTACTCCATCCAAGTGGATGAAAATCGCCTAAACATTGCCTCAATCCGAGCTCCCAATCTCAAAATATGGTAAAATGAGTTTCAAGTCCGAAAATAGGAACTTATACAACTGCTCCAGGGAAACCCTTCGCGATCGTGAAGCACAAAACTTCAACTGCCTCAAAGACTCAACGCGAATGCAGACCCAGGCACGTGATCGCGATACATGACTTCACAAAACTAGGCGAATGCGGTGGCTTCCCGCGAACATGAAGGTCAACTAAGTGACATTCCCGGCCTAATTCAACACTATGCGAACGCGTGGACCTGTACGGGAACGCGAAGGCTTAAAGCCTCAACGACCGCGAACACAACTCTAGTGACGCGAAAGCGAAGAACTTCTAGTCCAGCTCCCAACACTCTCAACACCAGAAGCCAGCAATCAAAAACATGGGAGAAATGGTCCAAAACCACCAGGAAACACACTTGAGCCCCTCGGGACCCCGTCCGAACATGCTAACAGGTACCAAAATATAACACAGACCTGCTTTAGGCCTCAAATCACACAAAATAACATCAAAACCATGAATCGCATCTCAATTCAAGCTTAATAAACTATTTTATAATTTCAAACTTACGCCAAACACGTCTAAACAACTCGGAATGGCCTCAAATTTCGTACAAAAGTTATAAATCACCATACGAATCTATTCCAATGCTTGGAATCTCAAACGGACATTATTAACCACAAAGTCAACTATGGGTCAAACCTATCAACTCTTCAAACCTTCAAACATTCAACCCTCGGCAATTGGCCTCAAAATCATCTAGGAACACTGGAATTGAAATTCGGGCATACGACCAAGTTCAAAATTACCATACGAACCTATTAAAACCATTAAATTCTGATTTCGTGGTTGTTTACTCAAAAGTCAAACCTTGATAAACTCTTCCAACTTAAAACTTCCAAATTGAGAATAAATCTATCAAACAAATTCCGAACCACTTAAAAATCAAGACCAACCATGTACGCAAGCCATAATACCTCATATGAAACTACTCAAAGTCTCAAACAACCAAATAGAATGCTTCGCTCATAACGCCCGATCTGGTCATTACATGATAGGAAGAAAAGAAAGTTGAGGACAAGAACGAAGAGCAAAGAGAGAAATCTAAGAGAAAGACAAAGATGAAAGAAAGTAGAAAGAAGGTTATGAGGGTTTGCAATTTTGTATTTATAGGAAAGAAGTACATCATCATAAAACCGTCATCATAGGGTTGTCACGTCAGATTAACAGAGCTGGCAGCTCCTAAAAAACAGCTGCCGACTTCAGAACCAATCACGATAAGACACGTGTCTCGAGCTTTAAACAAAAGAGACTCATGTCTCTTCACTTCTGCAGCACGTCATAATAACCTCGGGAAGAGGCAGCAAAATATTTTGCCATAAATAAACTCACCACTTCCCGAATATTCAGTTGAGATTATTCAAGAAGTGGGTGGGACTATCTATATTAGTAAAAAATAAGCTCCTATTCTTTGGTGATAGGTGTCGACAAAGTTATTATGACAAAATAAGAATGACGTGTACAGAAGATGAGCGAAATACCTTCGGGATTGAGCAAATATGTATCGTGTCTATTTAGCTCATGATAAAGTACAGGAAAATAGCTTCAGATTTTGAAGAACGAGTCACTAATATAGATACGAATAAAGAAAGAACTGTCAATCCCGGATTACACAGGATTTTCCATCATTACTTCGTCCGTTGCAATTCAATTGTGAAACGCGTCATTAATGTAATAAATGACAGTAACGGGTAGGAGCTAAACAAGGCAAACAGTTACAAATACGCTTACTATTTAAACCCCTCATTCTACACCTTGTATCCCATCGAAAAATTACTAGTAATTCTCTCAATTACATTGTTTTACTACAGTTCTCTATTATTTAAAAATTATTGCTTTCATAGAGAAGAAAGGCTGCAACTATCAATAAGATTTCTATTTCCTTTATTCTCTCAATTTATTTTCTTATTATTTGTTCCTTATTCATATCATTTATATATGAAAAGGCGAATAAAATCAGTTGTTAGTAGCCTGAGATATTTATTTAATTGCTTTGACTACAAAAATTATTTTTTGGTTAAATAGTTACACTAGTTAATTATTGTTGGACAATCATACCTTACACTTTCTAATGATCCATAAATTTTGTCAGAACAACGATTTAAAAAAACAAATATGGGACAACAATGAAACAATTCAGTATTTATATATATCTGAACTAGCAGAGTACGAGATTGTAAAAGTACATATAAAGTACTTGTAACGTGAACAACTAATTAAAAGAAAAAGAATTCTAATATGTGCTTAATAAAGCAGGGTGAAACCTGAAAGGTTAATACTTAGATAAACAAAAAGACAGTAGATAGACCACACTAAAAATGCTTCATTTGCAGACAACCATAATATGAATGAGTTGCTACAACTCCAAATCCATTAAGTTGGAAGAATAATTCTAATATTCATTCTAGCATTGTGGTAGATCTGGTGGAGGTGGCTCCATAGTCTGTTTCTCTCCTTTCCCATTTTCAACGATGAAAGACATACCGAGACCCCATGCCAAATGTGAATCAATATGGCAATGAAACAGCCAAACACCTATTAAGATATCAGATAAATCAATCAGAATAAACTTGTAAGGCAACATATATGATTATGATAAGCAACTTACCAGGATTATCAGCCACAAAACGAATGACTGCCCATCCACCGACGGGCACATCAATTGTGTTCCTAACTGGAGGATCATCCAAGTTAAATTTGGAAGTATCAGTTTGTGGATTGAAGTTGCCAAAACCTTGTCCAACAACCCAGAAATGGTATCCATGAAGATGAATTGGGTGGTCCTCCACTGAGAAGATAGCAGTATCTTGTAACACAATTTGTACATTAGAACCAAATTTGATCTTATACAACTTAGTCCCAAATCCTGGCTGCCTGAGTCCTCTCGAAACATTTCCCGTATAATCAAATTTTACAGGTGGAACAGGAGGGAAATCCAATGTATAAATCCCAGGAATGTTTTGGTAATAAGCCTGCAGCAATGAGGTTCTTCTTGGAAAAACAAAGGAGACATTGTTCATACTAGCAGCAAAGCGTGTGTTATTAGGGCCTTGACATCTAGGACCAGGAGTGCAACTCACCATGCCTAATCCAACAGTGAAGAACAAATTCTCATCAATCTGATTAGGTACTCTAATATTATTTTTAGGAATGCTCCTCATTTGACTTGTGAAAGAAGTGACAATATTTGTGTCATTAAAGGCTGGAAGCTGAGGCAACAAAGGCCTTGAATTAGCTCCCGACCTAAGATTCGTGTACTCAAGAATAGCAGTGGTAGTAGTGTTGTCAAATGGGGCATTTTGAGCTGAGGCATAGGCACGAGCTGCCATGTAATAGCGTGCAGGGGGCTGATCAGTAGCGAGTATTACATTAGTGGTCTGACCAGGTCCAACCATGATAACATTCGTCGTAAAAGGCTTATTATAAGCAGCATCAGCTCCCACCACAATCAATTTGTGGTTGGCAACTGAGAAAAAGAGTTGTTGATTGAGTGCAGCGTTGATGACCCTTAAGAGTATTGTTTCTCCGGGATTCACTAAAAGCTTTAGTGTATCTGCAACAACATTATTCTGAATTAGTAACTATGAAGTTGATTAATCTTTTCCTCTATCTAAAAAAAACAAAAGGGATCTAATCACACTAAAAACCTTGGCTAGAGCATCTATAGAGGTCACCAGGTTGACCATTGATAGTATATGCATCAGAAATATTGGGAGCAGCTCCTGTGAACTGTGTTTGTCTTTGGAGTGCAATAATATCTTTGTTCCACCATTCCCCTGAAAGCAGTCAATATTCGTCAAACGATAATAATTTTTGAACAAAAAGAAAAGAAAGAATAAAGGGGTTTACCAAGAATAATAGGGATATCCTTTTTAGGCTGTGAGAAAGGAAAATGAGAACCCTGTTTTGGTAAGATGACAAGAGCCCCATAAACAGTAGCTCTAAGCCATCTACTGTGAGCATGCCACCACAATGTACCCTCTTGGTCTTCAATAGTGAACCTGTATGTGTAAACTCCTCCTGGTTTTATTGGACATTGTGTCACATACTCTGGTCCATCTGCCCATGGAGTTCTCATTTGACGAATTCCATGCCAATGAATGGTAACATTGTATCGTGCTCTATTCGCAACCCTAACGACAAGTTTATCCCCATTTCGAACAGTCAAGGTTGGCCCAGGGAATTGTCCATTCACTGTTATTATATTCTTGGTTTTGCACAGTCTTGTTATTCTTGTTTCTTGAACCTGTTCAAACAGTTTCAAAAAATTAAAAGTGGTAAGGTAAAAAATGAAACAAAAAGTAAATAGGGACATACAGCAAATTCGTGTTGGTGAATATCTGCATTTGCAGTAGGCGGCAGGAGACTTAGTATAACCACAATGGTAGCAAATAGGACTTTGAACAATGCCTTTTTGGAAGTCTCCATCTCTTATCTTTTTGGTGATACGAGGATCGGAATCCTGGAGTTTCCCTATTTATACTGCTAGATGGAGGGAACCGAAAGCTTAATCTATTCATTTATTAAAAAACAAATATAATATAATATAAATTTGGTGGTACATTAGTTAGGAGTTAACCAGTGATTTTGGAAAGTTTTGGGCAACTTAGTCCAACTACATGGAGGATTTGGTGCACCCACTTACTGCTCTCGAGAATTCTTAATCAAAACTGAAATTTTTCCTTTGGAAAATTTGTAAACAATGCAGGGCTAATGCTTCCCGTCACTCTCTTACTGTTTTTTTCCTTTTCCATTTTCCTTTGTTGCTGAAATCTTTTGTCACTTTCATTTGACAGAATATAATATTGTAAGGATGGTCAATGAAGTTGAAAATAGTTGCGATTAGTTGAAGAGAAGACTTTATCCAAGACTATCTGTTAGCCAAACAATTAACAAGTTAAAATCAATATGAGGCAAGCATTATACTAACTGTCGACACTCAACTTTATAGTTGAGAGGTCTTGGCACAGATTTATTTCTTTTTGAAGCATACTAGCATAGTGTGGATGTATATGCACGGAAATGGAAAATATTTTAAATAAAATTGTTAAAAGTGATTCACCAAAAGTTATACATCTAAAACTCTCTATAGCAACCACTCTGTATCACATTTCACTTTAACATTAAGGGTCTGTTTGGAAAGCTACCTGATAATTGAAATTGTTGTAATTACTAGGGTAGTAATTACACAGTATTGTAATTATGATGACCTGTTTGTTTGTCATAATGTAATTATAGTGTAATTACAACTGTATTGTTTGGTAGCACAAGTGTAATTACACAGTTAGATTAAATTTTAAATATAAAATTAATTACTAAAAATTAAAAGTTAAGATTTAACAAATATATGCCTTTATAAATAATATTAAATTAGACATTTAAGATAGATATTGTTTCTTGAAAATATATTAATTGCTAATCATATATTTGTAACTAATATTGTAAAAATAGTTGATATATATTTTTCAAATTAATAATATTTTACTTTAATCAATTATAAGAACTAAAAGTACATATTTTGTAAGAACATCATGGACTGCATGCTTGATAAAATGATTAATATTTATAAATATAATGCCATAACATTACTCAAATATTTTACGAAAAAATAATCTATCAACTTTAACTGAAAAATGAATGGCATGCAATCTAAATTAATAAGTGAATACTACTAAAGCGAATAAAATGGAAGCGAAAATATAACATAAAATTCAAAATCAAAAAAATAATTAACATAATACTCTTATGTAAAATTACAACATAACCTAAAATAATTTTCAACATAATTTAAGTAAATATAATTCAAAAAAAAAGAAAAACATAAGTGTATAACCTCATTCAACAATGAGATTCTACTTTTATCGGATCACTCATTATATGCTAATTGTTTTGAAATAAAGCAATTCGTTACTCCCTCACTTTTCTATTTTTTATGTTACTCTTTTAAATATTTCAAAACTTGACAACTTTTACTATTGCATTAAAGTTTCATCATGCTTTTACAATTCATACTATTCAAACATTAAAAAAAAAAAGTCCAAATACATAAACAACCCATTAAACTTGGTCCAATTTTTTATTTTGACACTCTAACTCAGTCTTGTTCCATTTTGACCCTCCAACCGCATTTCTTATGTTCCACTTTAACACAAAAACTTTTATCTGACGTTAAAATACAGCGTGTATATATATTTGCTTGGCCAAATACATATACACCCCATTCAACTTGACTCCGTTTTTTATTTTGGTACTCTATCTCAACCTTATTCCATTTTGGCCCTCCAACTCTATTTCTTATATTTCATTTTAACACAAAAGCTGAAACCAATGTAAAAACATATAGCGCGTGTGTATACACAAATATGAGTTTCGGAGCTTTATGTGTTTGGAAGTTTACGGGTTTAGAAATTATAAAGTTTACGAGTTCGAAAGTTCGCAGTTTTGAAAGTTTAGCGGTTCGGAAGTTTATGAAATTTGTATATATTTCAGGATATGCATGCACACACGTTTCACAAAATATAAAATTTATTTCAAAATATTTTATTTTTTAATTTTTTTTTACGAAACCAACCAACTTCGGTCGTTTCTTTTGGCGCAAAAATGTAGGAAACTCTTTTAGTGTCCCGCAAAATTTATTTTTTAAGAAACCGACTGAAATCAGTCGGTTTTCATATAAATAGTAAATGGGGAAGGAAATAATGAAGATGAAATATGGGAGAAGGAAGTTGGGGGATTAAATATGGGGCCAACATTTATGTTGTTACCGTTGGAGAAGTAAATTTGGCCAAAGAGATCTCCCTCACGCACCTACAAGGGTAAGGCAACTAACATACTGAATCTAGTCAGCTTTTGTATTAAAGTGGAACATAAGAAATAGGGTTGGAGGGTCAAAATGGAACAAAACTAAGTTAGAGTGCCAAAATAAAAAATTTGACCAAGTTTACTGGGCTGTCTATGTATTTGGGCTAAAACAAAAGTATAAAAACTAGAATAATAGTACAACTATGCTAAATGAAGAAAATAAAAATATGAGCAACTACATGGAATCACAAAAAATAAAGGCTGAAAAATAAAAATATTATTTAAATATTAAAACGTAATCTATCATTTTAACGTAGTTAAGTTTGCACATAACCTCATCCAATAATAAAGTTCAACTTTAATAACATCACTCATTATAAGTCATAGTTTTGGATAACTTATTCTTTCTAAGATTACGGGGTATAACTTTTTAGAAAAATTAGAATAATAACATACCTAAATATAATTAAAATAATAATAATAATAATAATTAAGAAAGATACAAAATATGAGAAATTAAATAGAAACACGTGAAGTAAAGGTTGGAAAATGAGAAACAAGAAAATAAAAATAAATATTGTAAAAACTAATTTTTGAGAATTTTTTATTAAAAAACTTTAAAAAAAAATAAAAAGAAAGAAAAACAAAAAGAAAAAGTAAATTAAAAAAAAAAGAAAAGATATTCAAAAAATAACCTGGTAATTACACCATGTAATTACCAGCAATTCTCAGCTCCCCCTTGAGAATTGCAGAGTGTAATTACACCCCCTCAATTACACCCAATTACATGCTGATTAGGTAATTACTTGGTCATACAAACATGCCAACACTATATAATTATACCCAATTACACCCAAATTCAATTACAGGGTGGCTTTCCAAACATGCTCTAAGGTTTTCTTTGGAACCAATATTTTATATTGTACTAGAGTAATCTGCGCTTCGTGCAAACATGAAAATAATTAAATATAATTAAATAATTAATGTCTTAAATTTTGATATTATATTTTTACTAATGAAATATCTTTTCATGTTTCTACTATCTCTTAAAAAAATTAACATTCTCTATAAGATTGTTTGACATACATGTAATATCCCATTTAAATCAGCATACGTGAACTTGGATTAGAAGAATGGAATGTTTACTAAAAGAAGCAATTTATATTAAAAAGAGAAGAGAATGATAATGCAGGAATATGAAATCTGAGATGAGATGTTACCTGCTTTTTTTTTCTTCCTCTTAAGATTTTTTCATAGTATTTCATTTCTTACATGAACTATTGACACTTCTATTTCATAAAGTTGACATTTTTAATTTTGCTCAAAATAAAATTTCAAAAACAAAAAAAGTAAAGAAATAAAAGAATCAAACAAAGAAAAGAAATAAAAAAATATAAGTTTATTATTTATTTTCTTTTGTAAATTAATCTCTATTCTACGGAATATTCTTTTTCTCCAATTCTAATTCCAGCAACGCATATCCCTTATCAATTAATCCCTTTCTATGGGGTAAAATTGGTTGATAACAGGTGGTTGAATGGTAAATAACACGTGAAACCGAAGATAGGCAAAGGACGAGGCGGGAATTAACTGATACCGGATGCAACGTGTGTAACTAGTACCGGATGGAATCCGAAGGAAACGTAGTCGGCGATAGAAGTTCAAGGGTTTGACATCGGATAATATTCAATGAGAAAATATTTTATTCATTTTATTCAAGCAAAAACACCTACTTACTATAAGACAGGACGTCATTCTTCTATTTTATTCATTCTGTTTACCCTAAAAAATGAGTAACAATTAAATTTATACGCGATTTAAAGAATATGTGATTTAATTCAATATGAATGGTTTAACAACAACAAATAATTAAGTTAAATATAATATAAAAGATCAAACCAATTGTAATATGATGATCAAACCTGATCTTAGGTTGATAGTGAAATTCATCCTCGATCGGACCTTCGATATAAGCTCGGTTGCGAAGAAAGAAGAAAATAATTGAAGAACACTTTGAATAATAGCTAGAAGACAAAAATAAACTTTTATTGCTTTGGTTTGCGTGTAAACAATGTGTCAAAATAAAAGAAACTTTTCCCTTTATATAGTAGGGGAATTTCAGTCATAATACAAGTCTAAATATGGTAAAAATCTTATGTTCCCGATAAATATCGATCTGCAGCAGATATCGGACGGGATTTGCGCCGTAATATCCAGTTGAGGGCGAATATTACAGCTTCCTACTTGTCATGCATAAACATTCCCGCGTATTTCGTGGTTTAGAAACTTTACTTGGTCTGGATTCGTTATTTTACCATGCCCGAGCCCAGATTCATCGTTCACTCCTCCCGGGTTCCGATACGGAGGGTCCTTCGGCCTTGCCTATAGTTGCGTCGGACCGTGCTTCCCTCTTGTTTCCTTATTGAGGAATCGAGGGAAACTTTTGCCCCCAATTTCACCCGTACACAGATAATCCCCTCGCTTTTCGGAGAGCAGATTTAACGAGGCGATGAGAAGTGATGAATTAACCCCGCTTCCTTCTTCCATACGCTACAACCGAGTTGACGGGTCAGCGAAATATCCCATCAGTCGCGTCGTTCTAACTTCGAACACGTGTCAGTCGCCGGTTGACCGTCTCCGAATGCGAAACGTCACGCATTGATTACCCCTTCTATATAAAAGCTTTGGTCCCTTTTTTCACTTTTTTACTTTCCGATTCCAGAGCTCCTTAATTTACCCCCGAACTTTTCACTTATTCTTAACCCCTTCAAATCTTCATATATCTTCATATTTTCATCTTCCCATCTTCAAATCTTCATATTCTACCTTTAAATCTTCAAAACGGACATTCATACCATCATCCTTATCTTCAAATCTTCATCTTCACCTTCAAATCTTTATCCTCGCCTTCAAACCTCTATTTTTCCCAGAATTCGATGACTAAGACTTCGAAATCTGTGCCTCAACAGGCCATCCCTTCAACTTTTAACCCGGACACGGACGCCGAGGTGGCCGTACCTGAGGTGGCCCCGAAACCTCCCCTAAAGAACTTCATCCCCGGAGGCTGCTCCATTGAGAACGACTTCAAGGTCGAAAAAGCCTCTAGCCAACAGGACCGAGGCGAGGGGGTATGGAGGTACATATGCTCTATTACCGAGGATACACTCCCTACAGTTCGGGAGGACTGCAACTTGGGGGAAAAGAAGTGGTAGTCCCTGGTCTCGATGAGGACATTACTACACACGTGGAGGAGTATCTAAGTGTTTACACTAACCCATTCACACTTGCCCCGTTGGACCCTATAATCCTTAGCTTTTGCAAAAGGTACGAGGTCTACCTCGGGCAGATTCACCCGTCCTTTTGGAGGATCGTAATCCTCCTCCGCCATTTTGTCAACAATACCGAAGCACCTCGATTTACTATCGACCACCTACTTCATCTTTACAGTGCCCGAGTTTTTTGAGGGGGGTTGATCAAGCTCGTTCGTCGGGCAAGTAAAGCTTCATTTTTTAGCATCGATGAAGATCGGGATCGAGGCTGGCAGGGGAGATTCCTTTGGGTAAAAACTGAAGATCTCATTCCCTCCGAATTCTTACCATTTCCTGAAAAGTGAAACTCAGCCCGTAAGTTTCTTTCCCCTCTGAGCACTTGGAATTTATTTTGTTCTTTTTTCTTATTTCCTGCTTCTACCATCATGCAGCGGTTGTCCGAGTTCCCAATGTAGTCCCTCGCTTCAAAGAGTGGGTCGAGGGGATCTGCGAACAACTATCGTACTTTGAGCGTGAATGGCGCAAACTTTCAAAGGGTAAGTGGGAGGCCCGTTCCCATGGTGAGTGCTCCTCTCGAACAAGTATACTTTCATACTCAACCGTTATTTTGACTAAGATCTTTTTCTTTCATAGGGTTTCCCAATACCACTAAGCTTCGACCATTGGACGATGATGAGGCTCCGTCCTCACTTGATAAGCCCTCCGCTTTGGGATAGCCTGGAGCTACTTCACAGGAGGATAAAAAGAGAAAAAATAGGAAATCTTCTGGATCCATGGATGCCAAATCCAAGAAGAATAGGGTAACGGTCCGGGGCCGAAAAAGCAACAAGAAGAATACCCGGGCCAGGGTACCGAACTCTTGCTTCCTCTATCGGCTCAGGGATTACCCTGAAGATGACGATCTGGAGTTCATTTCCCATGGGTCAGCCATTGATGAGTAAGAATAGGCGGCAACCGGAGAAAGTGGCCAAGAGGCCGATCCCTCTTTAGCCCGGGAGCCAGAGGGAAAATCTGAGGCTACTGTCTCCCTAGAAGCCATCCCTGCTCTGAGGGAAATTGTCGGTGTCATCAACATTGCGGGGTCGCCATCCCATACAGAGTCTTTATTCGACGAGGCTCATGCTGTCATGGAGAAGCCAAATGAGATGACATGGGCTGTAGATGAGGCCCTCAACATGTTCTTTGACGGTGTGGACATGGCCGCATTGAAGGATTATTTTGGGTTTGGTCACCTGGAGATCCCAAAAAAGTACATGTCGTCGGTAGCTGTCGAGCCCGAAGCTGGTGAGGCAGTTCCCTACTCCGAGCGTGGATCCCGACCGTAAAAGAACGGTCATGTTTACTATCCCGATGGATACCCGGGTGATGTCTGCTTCGGTGGGCATGGACAACTATCTTCGTTTCCTGGTGACCGAAGAGGACCAGGCAAAGATGAACAAAGTGAGCACATAAAGCCTCTTCAATGAGGCACAACGAGCACTGAGTCGGGTAAGTTTCCCTTTCCTTTTTCCCTTCGTGCACCTTATGTAACTTCAGCATATTCTGATGATCTTATTGATTTGTTTTTCAGGCTTCAGTGCTCCACCATGAAAGCCATCGATCTCGAATGGAAGTCAGCCAGCTCGAGTTCGAGCTCAAGGAGCAAGTCCGGCAGAAGGACATGTATAGGGTTCTCAGTGATAAAAAAGATGAGGCCCTCAAGGATCTCCCTATTCTTTAAGCCGAGCTGGAAAAAGCTCAAACGGAGGCTTTGTCCATGAAATGGGAGCATGCCAAACCGGTCGAGAAGTTAAGATGCCTTAGCTTTTCTTCTTTTTTTTTTGTTTTCTATTGTATATCTATTTTTTATTTATTTTGAGAATGTTTTATCGTGCCTTTGTAAATACTTTTTGGAATATATATATAAAATTATCCCTTCGGTAGCACTGTGTCTTTTATTTTTTAGCATCTATTTACAATTTTTTATTTGAAGATCATCACTAATGTCATAACATAGAATTGAACGTAATCTAGAGTACCCGTTCTCCGAAAGCCCGAATGAGGCTCGGTTTCGATAATAACTCCGGGTTGCTTAGGCTTCGAATTCTTGATAAAAAATGAAGGCCTTTAAGATACTTGAGTTTTTTAGTCATAGGCGACAGTGTTTTACCGAGGATAACCTTTTAATAGGTTTTAATCATATGTAAGGACTTTACTTTATGAGTACGGACTTGGACGTCTCTGAGCCATTTTAGGTTGGCTGTAGCCATTCATGTTCGGGCTCTGCCTAATATGCTTGGTGCCTCCGGGATTCGATAGCCCGAGCTATCCGATCTTTTTATCGGACGGCAGTCCTCGAGTCGGGTTAGCCCGTAGGCTTTAGGATTCAGGATCCATTATTTGTTCTAAGTAACTTCAACGAATGTACCGATGGTATAAAATGCGTAGTGATAAAATATAGAGGGTAAATTTATTTCATTGCTTTGCATGTAGAGTACATAATCAGAGGCACATAAGCCTTATGCCTTGGAAAGAGTGGGATACATGGGTACGGTTCGTTTGACCATTTGGCCCTTACAATGAATCCTAATTACCAAGACTTGGCTTTTAATATTAAGTAATAACATCTTCTAAGGATCCTAACTTGGGGGTAATGGCCCCCAGTATTTGAGGTCGAACTCTTGAGGGCTTGAATACTGTTGGTCTGGTGTAAGTGATCAGCAACTACGGCTTTAGGTCGGCCTTTGAAACTAAGGTTGCATGTTTTACTGTTGCCTCGTTAAAAATTTGTCGTAAAACTCACTTCAGGAAAAAACCGGTTCAAGGAAGAAAGAGTACAACACGTGCTTTCAGACCTAATAGTCACATTTCCCCTCGGCCGAGTACCTGCACAAGTTAGTCTGTATTATAACAAATTTAAAAAGGGAATTATGCTCGTACCTTAGTAGTACTACCGCTTTAAGTGTGCCACGTTCCAGTTGTTCAGTAGTTGTATACCGTTTCTCGACTCGAGTTTATATGCACCTTTCTCGGTTATTCCGACAACTCTATATGGTCCTTCCCAGTTTGGGCCTAGTTTTCCGTCATTTGGGTTCCTGGTGTCTAGCGTTACTTTCTTTAACACCAAGTCCCCGACTTGAAAATGTCGAAAGTCAGGTCTTCGGTTGTAGTACCTCCCCACTTGCTGCTTTTTGGCAGCCAATCGGACCAAGGCATCTTCTCGCCTCTCGTACAATAAGTCCAAACTCGCGGTCATGGCCTCGCCGTTTGACATTTCAGTAGCATACTGGAACCTGAGGCTCGGTTCCCCCACTTCGACCGGGATTAAGGCTTTCACATCGTAGACTATAGAACACGGGGTCGCTCTGGTACTTGACTTCGAAGTCGTTTGATATGCCCACAAGATTTCAGGCAAGATTTCCTTCCACTTTCCCTTCGAATCGGTCAGTATCGTTTTCAAGTTTTGGAGTACAGTTTTGTTCGTTGACTCCTCTTGTCCATTCCCACTAGGGTGGTAAGGTGTTGATAATATTGTTTGATTTTGTAGTCTTCGAAAAACTTACTTACCTTGTTACCGACGAATTAATTTTCGTTGTCGCAAACGATCTCGACCAGTATCCCGAACCGACATTTTATGTGATCCCAGATGAAGTTGATGACCTCTTTCTCCCAAACCTTTTCGAACGCCTAAGCCTCGACCTACTTGGAGAAGTAATCAGCCATGAGTAGTATGTATTAGGCTTTACTGGGCGCCCATGGCAAGGGACCGACGATGTCCATCCCCTACTTTATAAATGGCCATGGCAATAGGACAAGGTGAAGCATCTCTCCCGGTTGATAAATCATTGGGGTGTGTGTTTGACACTCATTGCATTTTCGTACGAAGTCTTTCGTATCTTTCTCCATCTTGTTCCAGTAGTAACCGGCTCTGATTAACTTTCGAACCAGGAATTCTGCTCCTGAGTAGTTCCCACAAGTGCCCTCATAGACCTCTCTCATGGTGTAGTCAGTCTCTTCCGGACCCAAGCACCTAGCTAGTGGGTCAAAAAAGGATCTTCTAAACAGTTCCCCTCGACCAAGCTGAACTTAGCAGCTTTGGTGCGTAGGGCTCTCTATTCTTTGGGATCTAATGGCAATTTTCCTGTCTTCAAGTAGTCTATGTATTTGTTTCTCCAATCCCAAGTCAAGATTGTCGAGTTTACCACAGCGTGACCTTCTTCTACTACCAAGTTCATCAGTTGTACCACTATCCCCGAGTCGAATTCATCGGAGTCGACAAACGACCCCAAGATGGCTAGTGCATCGGCCTTACTACTTTGAACCCGAGGTACGAGCTGCAGAGTCCATTCCTTGAATTGGTGTAAGATCACCTGCAACTTGTCCAAGTACCTTTGCATCCGTTCCTCTTTTACTTCGAACGTTCCGTTGATTTGATTCACGATAAGGAGGGAGTCACATTTGGCTTCGATCACTTCGGCCCCCAGGCTCTTAGCCAGTTCTAGACCTATAATCATAGCCTCATACTCGGCTTCGTTGTTAGTCAATTTTGCAGTTCTAATGGACTGCCTAATTACGTTACCCGTAGGGAGTTTCAATACGATACCGAGCCCGGACCCCTTCGCGTTAGAGGCACCGTCTGTGAATAGGGTCCAGATCCCTAAGTTAATACCCCAAGTGAGCAGTAACTCCATTTCGACCTCGGGTATCAAAGCTCGCATAAAGTCGGCCACAAAGTCTGCCAAAATCTGAGATTTTATGGCAGACCGGGGTTTATACTCGATATCATACTCGCTAATTTCTACAGCCCATTTGGCCAACTGGCCCAAGAGCTCGGGTTTATGTATGACAATCCTCAATGGATAGGAGGTCACGACACATATGTGGTGGCATTGGAAGTACGATTTTAATTTCGTAGAAGCTCTTAGTAAGGTAAGCACTAATTTTTCTAGGTGAGGATACCTTGTTTCGGCATCGCCTTGTGTTCTACTAACATAATAAATAGGAAATTGTGTACCTTCTTCTTCCCGGACCAGGACACCACTTACCGTCACCTCGGAAACCGTCAAGTAGAGGTATAACTATTCGCCCACCTTCGGAGTGTGCAGTAAGGGAGAGGGGGGCTCGATAGGTATCGCTTGAGTTCTCCTAAAGCTTGTTGGCATTCCGGGGTACAAGAGAAGTTGTTCCTCTTTTTCAATAGTGAGAAGAGTCGATAGCTCTTATCCGACGATCTCGAGATGAACCGGTCCAACCGAAAGATTCCTTTGGACATGCCTTGTTTAGATCCTTGTAATCTACATACATCCTAAGTTTATTTCCCTTTTTAGGCATGACTACTACGTTAGCTAACCAACCCGGGTATTTAACTTCCCAGATAGAACTTATTTTCAGAAGTTTAGATACCTCGTCCTTGATGAATGCGTGTTTGATCCCGGACTATGGTCTTCTCTTCTGCTTAACCAGATGGAACTTTGGATCCAAGCTCAATTTGTGAGTGGTTACCTTCGGTGGAATCCCTGTCATGTCTAGATGGAACCATGCGAAACAATCGGCTTTAGTTTTAAAAAAATCAATAAGTTTTCTCCTGAGCTCGGGGGTTAACCCCGTGCCTAGGTATACCTTTCGATCCGGCAGGTGCTCGATCGATATAACTTGCTCCCACTCCTTGATCGTCGATTTGGTGGCGTTAGTGTCATCGGGTGCTATGAAAGATCTCGGGACGCTGTAATCATCCTCATCATCCGCTCCGTGCTCCTCCTATTTTTCCGGCTTGGTTTAGGTTAAGCTATTTAGTTTCTTCTTCTTTGGTCGGTTCCCTGCTTTTTGATGTTGAAACCGCTGGCATCGGGATTACATCATCGACAACGAACATTTCTTTTGCGGCCAGCTATTCTCCGTAGGCACTGAGATTACATCATCGACAACAAACATTTCTTTCAGTGCCTAGTGTTAGGTCAAAGGGATTGTACCTCATATCCCCTTTGATCACGTTGAACTTTGTTTTTTGGGCGGTCCCAACAGTGTTTACCTGTAAGTTATCTCACCCTTCATGGTCTCACATGCCATGTTGAATCCGTTAAATACCTGGACTGCCGGTACGATTTGATCCTGCAACCCCAGCTCTTCTACGACCCTTGATCTGATGATGTTGGCTGAGCTACATGGATCAATCAACACACGTTTAACCCTTCCCAGTGTATCGATGTGAGGCTGTACGATTCCCTCAGCGTCTTCATTGTTGAACAAGATGGCTCCTTCTGGGACATAATCCCGAGTGCATTTTTCTCTCGTGAAAGAAACTTTAGTTCGCTTTATCATTGGCCCTTGGGGGATATCAACTCCGCCAATTATCATGTTGATTACATGTTGAGGCTCCTCTTACTCGACCTGTTTGTTGGCGTCCCTATTTCTGAAGTGGTTTTGGGCTCGCTCGCTTAGGAATTCTCGAAGGTGCCCATTGTGGAACAATCGAGCTACTTCTTCTCTTAGCTGTCGACAATCCTCGGTCCTATGATCGTGAGTACCATGGTACTTACACACCAAACTAGGATCTCTCTGGGAAGGGTCAGAGTGCAATGGTCTTGGCCACTTAGTCTCTTTGATGCGCCCTATGGCCGACACTATACTTGCAGCGTCCCCGTTGAAATTATACTCCGATAATCTCGGTGCCTCCCTACTCACGAGCGACCTATCAAACCCGCTCTTGCTCATTAGGCCTCAGCTTCTCGGTCCTCGATCATTTCTCTTGTCGTTCCATGTCGGGTGGCGTCCGGATCCATTTCCCCTCTAATCAGTGTCGTATGGCTGGTATCGATCTCGGACCAGCCTCGGTTCCTGATCGATGATTCTCTTAGACCTGTTATCAGTTCTGATGGGGTAAACAGACCCTGAAGGGGTCCTAATTGGTCATCCTCGACTCTGATCTTCGATTGATACCTGTTGTGGACGTCGACCTAGGTGACCGCCGGGTACTCCATCGAGTTTTTCTTTAGGTGTTGAGAGGCCATGAAACTTCGGGGGTTGAGCCCTTGAGTAAATGCCTGAATTAACCAATAATCCTCAACTAGTGGCAGATACATCTGTTCCATCTGGAACCTCGACACGAACTCCCTAAGCATCTCGTTATCTCTTTGCTTGACCTTGAAAAGGTCTGACTTCTTCGTCTCGACCTTGATGGCGCAGGCATGGGCCTTTACGAAAGAATCCACAAGCATAACAAACGAGTAGATAGAATTTGAAGGCAAGTTGTGATACCATATCATTGCTCCCTTGGACAAGGTTTCCCCAAATTCTTTTCAGCAACACCGACTCGATTTCGTCGTCTTTCAAGTCATTCCCTTTGAGCGTGCATGTATAGGAGGTTACATGATCATTTGGATCCGTGATCCCATTATACTTTGAAATGTCGGGCAATCGAAACCTTTTGGGATCGACTTCGGTGCCACGCTCGAGGGCAAAAGCTTCTGAATGACCTTTCCCCGGACCTGAATTCGCCCGGTTCCATGGCAACTTGTTCATCCCTCCGAGTATTTTCTCGTGAATACTCGGGATCGACCCTATTAGGGGTATGGCTCTGGTTTTGTAACTGTGCTATCGCCGCTTGTTGAGCCTTGAACATTTTGAAAATCAAGCGCAGGCTCACCCCATCACCTTCACCATCGGGCGCTTCGAGTCGCTAGCCGAGGTCCCCCGCGAACGTTATTTTTGGGATCAGTCGATAGATTAATGTTGATGGACACCTGTGCTTTAGCATCGACCGAGTTGGCAGCTGGGACACCATTGGGATTGATAGGGGCACATCATTGCTAGACATCACGTTATTATTCTCACCATGATGGCTTGACTCGGCGTTAACGTTCAAGTGAGCAGACTGAGAATTTGACATCCTTGGGCTAACCTGGAATCAAAACTTCAAAGAACAAGAGTAAAATGGGGTGTGTTATGGAGATTCGTATCAAATCACTACTATTATCCTTAGTACCACGGTGGGTGCCAAGCTGTTTACCCTTAAAAATAAATTACAATTAAATTTGTACGCGGTTTAAAGAATATGTGATTTAATTTAATATGAATGGTTTAAGAACAACAAATAATTAAGTTAAAGATAAAATAAAAGATCAAACCAATTGTAATATGATGATCAAGCCTGATCTTAGATTGAACAGTAAAATTCGTCCTCGATCGGACCCTCGATATAAGCTCGGTTGCGAATAAAGAAGAGAATAATTGAAGAACACTTTGAATAATAGCTAGAACGCAAAAATAAACTTTTATTTCTTTGATTTGCGTGTCAACAATGTGTCAAAATAAAAGAAACTTTCTCCTTTATATAGTAGGGGAATTTGAGTCCTAGTACAAGTCTAAATATGATAAAAATCTTCTTTTTCCGTTAAATATCGATCCGCAACTGATATCGGACAGGATTTGTGTTATAATATCCGGTTGAGGGCGAATATTATGGGTTCCTACTTGTCATGCATAACTGTTCCCGCGTCTCCCGTGGTTTAGAAACTTTACTTGGTCTGGGTACCATTATTTTACCGTGCCCGAGCCTAGATTCATTGTTCACTCCTTCCGGGTTCCGATACGATGGGTTTTTCTGCCTTGCCTATAGTCACGTCGGACCGTGCTTCTCTCTTACTTCCTTATTGGGAAATCGAGGGAAAATTTTGTCCTCGATTTCATCCGTACACAGTAAAGATGGTCAACAACAACAACAACAACAAAAATCCAGTAAAATCCCAATAATGGGGTCTGAGGAGGGTAGTGTGTACGCAGACCTTACCCCTACCCCGAAGGAGTAGAGAGGCTGTTTCTGAAAGACCCTCAGCTCAAGAAAACAAAAAGATAAAAGGACAAAAGGAGACAATATTAGTATCACCACAATAATCATAGGAACAATAAGAACACCATGAAATCCAGAAGAAAGATGCAAAGCAAAAGTAATAGCTAGTAAATAGGTCCTTCACTGAAAACTGAAATAGTAAGACATAACATTGCCACTAGCTATCTTAGACAAAAACCCTACCTGGCTAGTCCCACAATGGTACGAAGTAAGGCAATACTCAACTACCTCATAACCTACAACCCTAATACTCGACCTCCACACCTTCCTATCAAGTGTCATGTCCTCGGAAATCTGGAGCCTCGCCATATCCCGCCTAATCACCTCTCCCCAATATTTCTTAGACCGCCCTCTACCTCTTCTCATTTTCTCCACAACCAGCCGCTCACACCTCCGTACCGGAGCATCTGAGCTTCTCCTCTGAACATGTCCGAACCATTTAATCCGCTTTTCCCGTATCTTGTCATCAATGGGAGCCACGTATACCTTCTCCCGAATATCATCATTCCTAATCTTATCTATCCTAGTGTGCCCGCACATCCACCTTAACATCCTCATTTCTTCTGCTTTCATCTCTGGATATGTGAGTTCTTAACGGGCTAACCAACACTCAGCCCCTTACATCATGACCGGTCTAACCACCACTTTATAGAACTTACCTTTGAGTATCGGTGGCACTCTCATGTCACACAGGACTCTAAATGCTAACCTCCACTTCATCCATCCTACTCCAATACGGTATGTGACATCCTCATTGATCTCCCCTCCCCTCTGGATAACCGAACTAAGGTACTTGAAGTTGCCTCTACTCGAGATGACCTGTGATTCAAGCCTCACATCCACGCCCACTTTCACCGGCTCAGCACTGAACTTACACTCCAGATATTCCGTCTTCATCCTGCTCAGCTTGAAACCCTTAGACTCAAGAGCCTGTCTCCAAACCTCCAGCCTCTCGTTAATACCGGCTCGCAACTCATCAATCAGAACTATGTCATCGGCGAATAGCATGCACCATGGCACCTCCCTTGAATATGGCCCCTCCCCTTAGACATTAAAGATGGTCAATGAAGTTAAAAATAGTTGCGATTAGTTGAGGAGAAGATTTTATCCAAGACTATCTGTTAGCCAAACAATAAAGAAGTTAAACCAATATGAGTAAAGCATTATACTAACTGTCGACACTCAACTTTATAGTTGAGAGGTCTTGGTACAGATTTATTTCTTTTTGAAGCATACTAGCATAGTGTGGATGTATATTATCGGAAATGGAAAATATTTTAAATAAAATTATTAAAAGTGATTCACCAAAAGTTATACATCTAAACCTCTCTATAACAACCCCTCCGTATAACAGCATTTCACTTTAACATTAAGATTTTCTTTGGAACCAATATTTTATATTGTACTAGAGTAATCTGCGCTTCGAGCATACATATAAATAATTAAAATATAATTAAATAATTAATGTCATAAATTTTGATATAATATTTTTACTAATTAAATATCTTTTCATGTTTCTACTATCTCTTAAAAAAATTAACATTCTCTATAAGATTGTTTGACATACATGTAATTTCCCATTTAAATCAGCATACGTGAACTTGGATAAGAAGAATGGAATGTTTACTAAAAGAATCAATTTATATTAAAAAGAGAAGAGAATGATAATGCAGGAATATGCAATCTGAGATGAGATGTTACCTGCTTTTTTCTTCTTCCTCTAAGAATTTTTCATAGTATTTCATTTCTTACATGAACCGTTGACACTTCTATTTCATAAAGTTGACATTTTTCAATTTTCTCAAAATAAAATTTCAAAAACCAAAAAAAAATAAAGAAATAAAAGAAGCAAACAAAGAAAAGAAATAAAAAAATATAAGTTTATTATTTTTTTTCTTTTGTAAATTAATCTCTATTCTGCGGAATATTCGTTTTCTCCAATTGTAATTCCAGCAACGCATATCCCTTACCAGTTAACCTCTTTCTATGGGGTAAAACTGGTTGATAACAGATGGTCAAATGGTAAAATGACACGTGAACCTGAAGATAGGCAAATGATGAGGTGGGAAACAACTTATATCGGATGTAACGTGTGTGACCAGTACCGGATGAATCCGAAGGAAACGTAGTCGGCGATAGAAGTTCAAGGGTTTGTCATCGGATAACATTCAATGAGGAAATATTTGCTAGCATTAAATGAGCAGCCGTTGCAGAGAATATTTACATTCAAGGCCTGCCATTATATATTCATTAATGATACTTTTATTCTCATTTAAGATGAGCTTGATTCTAGGATCTTATTTCCCTAGGTAGAGCTTTAAATGGCGAGGTTAAAAGCCATTGTAAGAGCAGGAAACATTCTACACACAAGAGCTATACTTTACTATTTTATTCTCAATCTAACAGCTTTTTCATCGATTCATCATTATTTTGACTTCTGCTCTCAGAAACGCTGAGTTTGGAGCCAGACTTGTTATCTTATTTAATTTCAATCGTTCAATCCTAATTTTAGTCCTATTTCTTTATCATTTTTGGATCAAATAGATTCACTTGTCTATAAACCACCTAACAAATTTAATTGTTGTTTTACGGGTAAACAGATTGGTGCACACCGTGGGGCATAGACAGCTGCATAATTGCTTTGATCCATTCGTTTATTACTAATAAGTTTTGGTTCTTTCCTTATTAAAACTCATATATGGCAGCTAACGATGTCAACAACATACACAATGTTGAAGCACGCATTGAACTGGAAGAATTGTCCCAGCGTGATGACTCAGTCAGCGAAACGCGCAACGAAGGGGAAGAAACAACCCCGGTTCGTGAAGGTCAGTATCCTCAGCATGTGCGGGACCGAACGCATGATGATGCGGAGGAGGAACACGTTGTAGAGATGGTCAAACCCCTGAGGGAAGAACAGAAAATAATCATGAATCATCTCTCAAGGGTCCGTGATAGCAGAGTTAAAACAAGCATTGACTGGTGCTTCCAACAATGCTAACATAAGGGGTCCAATCCCTCCCAGTGTTCTCATAAATCAAACGGCCTAGAGAACCGATAACAACACCCCAAGAGGCAAAGACGGTTTCGATGAAGCCGAAGAGATCGGTAGTGGATCTGGGAACAACAACGGGAGTGATCCTTTCAAAACCGAGTTCCTGAGATACATGAGAGAAATGAACGAACGAATGGATCAAAATGCGAAGGAGTTTCATGCTCGGATGGATCAGATTTTGGGCGCACCACCAGTGTTAAAGGGTCCGGATTCAAAAAAGTACGCGCAGTTACCGTCTAAGCCAAGTACAACACCTGAGTTAATTCCAAAGAGATTTAAGAAGCCGGACATACCAAAGTACGATGGGACTTCGGATTCACAGGAGCACATCACAACCTATACCATGGCGGTGAAGGGAAATGATTTGGTGAAACCCTCACAAAGTGGGTTCTGACATGGTACTCCCTCTTACCCGAGCATTCGATTGAATCTTTTGAAATACTTGCAGATTCGTTCATTAAGGCCTATGCTGGAGCTAGAAAGGTTCAAGCGAGAAAGGCACACACATTCTGAATTTCGCAGGGCGAATCCGAGCTGCTGTGAGAATTTATGATCCGATTCTAGAAATAAAGGATGTTGCTACCGGCGGTTCCATATAAGTTGGCCACAAAGGCATTCACGAAAGGTCTAAACCCAATAAGTTATGATACCTCCCGAAAACTGAAGGAGAGTTTGCTCGAGTTTCAGGCAACCGCATGGGCAGATGTCCATAACTGCTATGAGTCAAAAATACATATAGAAGACGATCAGCTTGGATCATCGGTATCGACCAAGGGATGGGGTCGAGTCAAAAATAAGGACAGGTTTAAGAATGACTTTGATGCAGATCGGCGGTCCTCGAGAGGTCATTTTCTACCGTACGAGAGAACTGATGGGCGTAACAACAAAGGGTTTCAGTCACCGAATAGGTCTGCTCCCGACAGAAGTACTGATCATGGCCGGAACAACAGATCATTGCAGGAGAAACAATGTCAGGGGCCTGAGGCTCTGCATATCCCCGGTTATCGGATTATAACTTTAATATCAGCCTAGTAGAGATGGTATCGGCGATGAGAAATATCAAAGAAGCACGACGGTTCCCGAAGCCAATCTGATCAGATCCTAACTACAAAGATTCCAGTTTATGGTGTGAATACCATGGGACTCACGGCTATAGAACTAGGGAATATCGACATCTTCGCGAAGAGGTGGCGACATTGTTGAAGAATGGCCATATTAGGGAGTTTTTAAGTGACCGAGCCAAGAACAACTATGGACAAAGCCGGGACAATGTGGAGCCTTTGAATATAGCAGAAGGGTCACCTCGGATGACTATCAACATGATCTTCAGAGGAAACAAAGTCAATGGTGTAACCTTTTCAGCAGCGAAGAAAACAAAAATATCTATGACTCACAACAAGAGACTCTAGGAAGTCGCAAAAGATGATGCCACCTTCACGGAAGAAGGTGCTGACAGACTCCTTCTGATACCCAATGACGCTTTGGTAATCTCTGTCAATGTTTTAGATTTCAAAATTAAGCGTGTTTTGGTTAATCTAGGAAGTTCAGCCAATATCATCCAATGGAGAGTTTTGGAGCAAGCAAAATTGACCGGGAACATCATTCCAGCGACAAAGCTCTTAAATAGTTTCATCTTGACAAGCGTGACAACCCGAGGAGAGATTTTGCTGCCCATACACATTGAATGAGTAACAAAGACCATTCTCTTCGAAGTGGTAGATGGAAATATGGGTTATAATTTAATCCTTGGAAGGCCGTGGATATGATATGAAGGTTGTACACTCAACATATCACCAGTTGTTGAAATTTCCAATGCCGGAAGGAATCAAACAAACAAGAGAAGACCAACCGATGGTGAGGGAGATGAACGCGATAACTGTTTCTAGCAGCAAGGGGAAAGAGTCCAACAAATAGCAATTATAGGAACTGATAGCTCCTTTCTTTCTGAATGAGGACGATAAAGGTGAGGAGTCATCGAAATCCTATCAGGTTCCAAGATATTTTCAGGTTCCAGAGGAGACGGATGCGACCAAGTCGACCACAAAGGAGCTCGAGCAAGTGCCTTTGTACGACAAATTTTTAGAAAGAAAGTTTCATTTGGGAACAGGGTTAAATACCGAGCTCAGGTTAGAGATTATAAATTTTCTTAAAGCTAGCATCGATTGTTTTGCATGGTCACACTCGGATATAACAGGTATCTCATTAGAGGTAGCAGTCCACAAGCTCAGCTTGGATCCGAACTTCCCATCGGTTAGGAAAAAAATGCCGGATAGTAGAGTTCAGGAATAGGTTTGTTAAAGAAGAGGTAACACGATTACTCAATATTGGTTCAATCCACGAGGTAAAGTATCTGGAATGGTTAGCCAACGTAGTTGTAGTACCCAAAAAGAATAACAAATTTAGGATGTATGTAGACTATAAAGATTTAAATAAGGCGTGCCCTAAAGATTCATTCCCACTTCCAAACATTGATCAAATGATTGATGCTACGACTGGGCACAAGCTAATAAATTTCCTTGGTGCTTATTCCGGGTACAATCAGATAGGATGAACCCGAAAGATTAGGAAAAAAAATTCATTCATCACAAACTTTGGCACATATTGTTATAATGTGATTCCTTTTGGGCTTAAGAAAGTCGGAGCCACTTATCAGAGGCTCGTTAATAAGATGTTTGAAAAGCAGATAAGAAAACTGATGAAAGTGTATATTGATGACATGTTAGTTAAGTCTTTAAATGCAGGGGATTATTTGAAACATCTCCAAAAAATGTTCGACATCCTAAGGAAGTACAATATGAAACTCAACCACGAGAAATGTTCCTTCGGGGTCGGCTCCAGAAACATTTTGGGGTTCTTTGTCTCCCAAAGATGGATTAAAGTTACCCCTGATAAAATCAAAGCCATCGAGGACATCCCGGATCATCTAACAAGCGTAAAAGAAGTGTAGAGGCTGACCAGAAGGTTGGCAGCTCTAAGTAGGTTCATCTCAAGGTTGTCGAAAAAGTGCCACCGTTTCTTTTCTATTTTTAAAAAGAAGAATGGCTTCGTATGGACTCCGGAATGCCAGCAAGCATTGAAGGACCTAAAAAGTTACTTGTTTAGTCCTCCGTTATTGTCAAAAACCGAGGGAAGGTGAACAACTAATAATTTATTTGGCGGTCTTGGAGGTAACGGTAAGTTCCATTCTGGTCCGAGAAGATGAAGGTACGTAATTTCCTGTTTATTACGTTAGTAAAATACTATCAGAAGCGGAGACGCGATATCCGCACCTGGAAAAGTTGGTCTTATCTCTCGTGATTGCTTCTCGAAAGCTTAGGCCTTACTTTCAATGTAACCCAATAGCCGTTGTGATGACCTTTCCCTTAAGGAACTCCCCTCATAAGCCTGCCGGGGTTAATGCCTTTGACTGCTAAGGAAGCACTGCTGGTGTTGGGAAAGACATTAGGGTTTGGACTTTGTTTACGGACGGAGCTTCCAATGTAAAAGGGGCCGGTCTCGGGGAAGTTTTGATCACGCCATCAGGGGAGACCCTAAGGAAGGCCATTAGAACTGTACCATTAACTAACAATGAAGCCGAGTAGGAGGCTTTGGTTGCAGGACTTGGACTAGCCCGGGGGCTAGGTTCCAAGGTTATTGAAATAAAGTGTGACTCCCAGCTGGTGGTAAACCAAGTGTAGGGGATTTTCGACACAAAGGAGGAACACATGCAGCAGTACTTGAACAAGGTCCAAGCGTTACTTGGGCGATTTAGAGAATGGACTCATCCACATTCCGTGGAAAGAAAATATGGAAGCAGACACATTGTCTAACTTGGGTTCATCCACGGAGATGAAAGGATCTAATTCTGTTACGGTCGTCCAACTGTTGCATTCGTTGTTGGATGTGCCAGCAAACTCTAAAGCATAACACAAGCTTAACAATAAAAGAGATAGCATGAAATAGAAACTACGACTAAATGCATGAGAATAACTCAACAATGGAAGAATAGCATGTAACAACAACTACTAATAAATTGCATATAACGGAAACCTTGAAATGGAAACTAGAACATGTAATAACAACTTCAATTAAAGCATGTAATAATAAACCTAGCAATGAAATATACAACAATTAATAACAACTTCAATTAAATGCTTATAAGTAAACTAAGTGTCTAAATCGGTCAATGTTCACATATAAGCCCGTGTACACACTCGTTACCTCATGTACACGTCTTCTACATAATTCAGATAGTATAATCAAACCCAATCCTAAGGGGTATTTTTTCCCACACAAAGTTAGGTAAGATATTTACCTCAACTAGGCAAATCAACACTCAAAAATGACTTTTCCCTTAAATTTCGCCTCCACACGGCTCAAATCTAACAAAAAACAACTTAATATCATCAAATCATGCCAGAGAAACCAATTAAGATTAATAAAGCTATGATCTTTACAAATTATCAAAAGTCAACCCTGGGCTCGCCCGGTTAAAATCCGAGTCAAATTCGACTCTCAAATATCAAATTTTTATTTTTCAAAACATTGACAAAATTTACCAAACTTTCTCTTCAAATTTGATGGATTAGAGGATAAATCTCATAAAGCTTCATGTAATATAATTGAAAATTGATCAAAATCACTTACCCAATAGTTGTAGGTGGAAATCCCTCCTCAAAATTACCTCATACCGAGTCTAGGGTTCTAAAATATAAAAATAAGACCAATTCTCCTTTTTTCAGCCCTTATGTTCAGGTGCAAAAGTCGCAAAACCGACCCTGGGTTCGCAACTGCGAACCCCTTGCAAATGCAAATAATAGCTCGCAAATCTGGCGTCTCACAATCGCAATTGCGACACTGACCTCGCAATTGCGATGCTAGCCACTTCCGTAAATGCGGCCTACCCAACCTAAGCCTAAACTTTGCAATTTAGAGTAAGGCGTCGCAAATGCCATACATTCCCCTTCCTATCCATTTGGCAATTGTGATGCTGGTGCTCGCAATAGCGATACTTGAGGCACCAGCACACTAGCAAACTGGAAATGAGTTCAAACAAATTTGAAACACGTCTGAAACTCACCCGAGCCCTCGGGGCTCCACACCAAAAATTCACACAAGTCTAAAACCATCATACGAACTCGCTCGCGTACTCAAAACATCAAAATAATATCCGGAACCATGAATCGGACATCAAAAAATATGAAATTCAAAAGGAAAACTCAAGAACCTCTAGAATCACAACCAAGCATCTGAATCCTATCAAACCAACTCCAAATTACACCAAATTTTGCAGACACGTTCCAAATATCAAAACGGACCTATTCCAAGTCCTAAAACAAAATTTCGAGCCCGATAGCCATAAAGTCAAACTACGGTCAAACCTAAGGAAATTCTTAAACCTCGAATTGTCATCTTTTGGCAAAACAAGTTAATTCAACCTAGGACCCTCCAATTCAATTGCGAACGTATGCCCAAGTCCAAAATCACGATACGAACCTATCGGAGCCATCAAAATAACGTTCCGAGGTCGTTTTAACAAAAGTCAAATTTCGATCAACATTTCCAACTTAAGCTTATAAACTAAGAACCAAAGGGTCCAAATCATTCTAAAACTTCCCCAAAACAAAACTAACCATCCCCACAAGTCATAAAACTACAATCACACATACGAGAAGATTCAAAAGGGGAAATGAGGCTCAAATACACAAAACGACCGGTTGGGTTGTTACATTCTCCCCCTTTTAAAACAAATGTTCATCCTCGAAAGTGCATAGAGACATACCTGAAGTGCCAAAAAGGTGAGGATAATGATTCTGTATATCGTGCACGTTCTCCAAGGTCGCCTCCTCGATCGGTTGAACTCTCTATTGAACCCTCACTGAAGAAATGTCCTTTGACCTCAACTTCCGGATCTTCCTGTCCAAAATAGCCATCGACTCCTCAACATAAGTCAAATCCTTGTCTAATTGGACTGAGCTGAAATCTAATACATGTGACGGATCACCATAATACTTTCGAAGCATGGAAACATGGAACACCGGGTGAACAACCGCTAAGCTGGGTGGCAATGTAAGTCTGTAGGCCACCTCACCCACTCTCTCAAGGATCTCAAAAGGACCAATATACCTAGGGCTCAACTTTCCCTTATTCCCGAACCTCATTACACCCTTCATGGGTGAAACTCTGAGCAAAACCCTCACTCCCACCATGAATGCTACATCACGACCGTCTGATTAGCATAACTCTTCTGCCTGGACTATGCTGTACGAAGCCGATCCTAAATCAACTTGACTTTCTCCACGGCATTCTGAACCAAATCAGTTCCCAACAACCTAGCCTGCCCCGGCTCAAACCAACCAACTAGAGAACGACACTGCCTCCCATATAAGGCCTCATAAAGAGTTATCTGAATACTTGATTGGTAGTTGTTTTTGTAGGCAAACTCTGCAAAATGGTAGGAACTGGTCACATGAACCCCCAAAAATCCATAACACCAGCACGTAACATGTCCTCCAAGATCTGAATGGTGCGCTCGGACTGCCCGTCCGTCTGGGGATGAAATGTCATGCTCGGCTCGACCTATGTTCCTAACTGATGCTGCACGACTCTCCAAAAATGCGATGTGAACTACGTCCCTCGATCGGAGATAATAGATACCGGCACACCATAAAGATGAACAATCTCACAGATATACATCTGAGCTAGCTGCTCTGAATAGTATCTAGTCACAACCGAATGAAGTATGTAGACTTAATTAGTCTTTCCAAAATAACCCACATTGCGTCAAACTTCCTCAAGGTCTGTGGAAGTCCAACTACAAAATCCATGGTGATACGCTCCTACTTCTACTCTGGAATATCAAGCCTCTAAAGAAAACCACTCGGTCTCTGATGCTCATACTTCACCTAATGGCAGTTCAAACACCGAGCCACATACTCCACTATATCTTTCTTCATTCTTCTCCACCAGTAGTGCTGCTTCAAATCCTGGTACATCTTTGCGACACCCGAATGAATTGAATACCATAAACTATGGGCCTCCTTAAGAATTAACTCGTGAAACCTATCTACATTGGGCACATTAATTCAGCCCTGCATCCTCAACACCCCTCATCCCCGATAGAAGCCTCCTTGTCATCACAGTGTTGCACTGTGTCCTTAAGTACAAGCAAGTGTTGATCATCATACTGACGCACCTTGATGCGCTCATAAAACGAAGACCAAGAAACCACGCAAGTAAGAACCCCGCTAGGCTCTGAAACATCCAACCTCATGAATCGATTGGCCAGATCCTGAAGATTCAATGCTAGCGGCCTCTCTCCAACTGGAATATAATAAAGTCTACCCATACTCTCAGCCTTCCTACTCAAAGCATCGTCCACCACATTGGCCTTCCTAGGATGATAAAGAATGGTGATGTCATAGTCCTTTAATACCTATGATCTGTGAATACCTCACAAGATACGCCGTAGAGATAGTGCCTCCAAATCTTCAATGCGTGAACAATAGATACCAACTCTAAATCATGTAATGGGTAGTTTCTCTCATGGGGTTTCAACTGACGCAAAGTATAAGCAATCACTCTACCCTCCTACATCAATACATACTCAATGCTAATCCGTGAAGCATCACAATAAACTGTATAAGAACCCGATGATGAAGGCAAAACCAGAACATGAGATGTGGTCAAGGCAGTCTTGAGCTTCTGAAAGCTCTCCTTACACTCGCCAGACCACCTGAATGGGCACCCTTCTGAGTCAATATGGTCAAAGGAGCTGCGATGGATGAAAAATCCTCCATGAAACGGCAATAATACCCAGCCAAGCCTAGAGAACTACAGATCTCGGTAGGAGAAGATGGTCTGGGACAACTCTTAACTGCCTCCACCTTCTTCGAATCCACCTTAATCACCTCACTAGAAACCACATAACCCAAAAATGCCACTGAATCAAGCCAAACCTCACACTTGGAGAATTTAGCATATAGCTTCTTCTCCCTCAAAGTCTGGAGCACGATCCTCAAGTGCTGCTCATGATCCTCCCAGCTACGAGAATACACCAATATGTTGTCAATGAACACGATGATGAAATAATCAACATATGGCTGGAATACACTGTTCATCAAGTGTATAAAGGTCGCTGGGGCATTTATCATCCCAAATGACATCACCAAAAACTCATAGTGACCATATCAAGACCTAAAAGCAATCTTCGGAGTGTCTGAATCCCACACCTTCAGCTCATGATACCCCCACCTCAAGTCAATCTTTTAGAATACCCAGGCATCCTGAAGCTGGTTGAACATATCATCAATATGCGGTAGAGGGTACTTGTTTTTTACTATAACCTTGTTCAGCTGCATGTAATCAATACACATCCTCAAAGAGTCGTCTTTCTTCTTCACAAATAGAATTGGAGCACCCCAAGGCGAGACACTTGGTCGAAAGAAACCCTTATCAAGCAACTCTTGAAATTGTTCCTTTAAGTCCTTCAACTCCACATGTGTCAAACGATATGGTGGAATAGAAATGGGCCGAGTGTCAGACACCAGATCAATACCAAAATTGATATACCTATTGGGTGGCATGCTCGGTAGGTCTGTTGGAAATATATCTGGAAATCTCTCACTACTGGAACTGACTCAACGGTAGGAGTATCAGCAATAACATCCCTAATAAAGGCTAGATATGCTTCGCACCCCTTCTCAACCGTTCGATATGCCTTTAGAAAGGACACCACCCTGCTAGGAATATAATCCAAGGTACCCCTCCAATCCAACCACGGTAACCCTGGCATAGCCAATGTCACGGTCTTGGCATGACAGTCCCGAATTCCGTAATAGGGTGACAACCAATCCATGCCCAATATCATATCAAAGTCTACCATACTGAGTAGTAAAAGGTCAACTCTAATCTCATAACCCCGGTTAGTGACCAAACACGACCGATAAACATGGTCTATAATAATAGAATCTCCCATAGGAATAGACACATATACAGGGGCACTCAAAAAATCACGAGATATATCCAAATATGGAGAAAAGTAAGATGATACATACGAATAAGTGGAACTCAGATCAAAATATTGATGCTTCCCTATGATAGACCAGAACAATACCTGTGATGACAGCACCAATGCAACAACCTCAGTACTACCCGGAAAAGCATAGCAACAAGCCTGGCCTCCCCCTCTAGGGCGATCCCTACTCGCCTGACCTCCACCCCTAGCTGGCGGTGCAGGTAGAGCGGCAACTGGAGCAGCAACCATGTCCTGTGAATTGACCCTAAGGAATTTGTGGAGCCTGTGTAGCCTATAAAGGTGCACCCCTCCTAAGTCCAGGAAAGTCCCTCACCATATGCCAAGTATCACCACACTCGAAACAACGTCTCGGTCGGCATGGAAGCTAAAACTGAGTCTGACCTAGAAGGCACCCCGTGCGGGAGGTGCACTGGAAAGTGGCCGTGCATAATGGGCGATCTGAGACCTCGGGATGGCTGGAGCACTGCGCGTAGTAGGAAGTGTTGAATGAACTGGTTGACTCTTATAATCTTTGTCATGACGAGCTTAAACTACAGTGCGGGAACTATTAATTCCTCCAAAATCTCGAGGACTCTTGGCCTCCCTATCCTCACTCTCTTGGCCCCGCATACGCTCCATCCTCTGAGTGATCTCTACAACCTACTGAAATAGAGTATCCATCTCCAACTCCCAACTCCATCCTCTGACTCTCTCTCTAACTATAGAAACCAAAGCGGGTGCATGACAGGACAACTCACCGAACCAGATGGCATACTCCAATACTATCATAGTACCCTAACGCAGCTGCTCGAAATTTGTACACCATGCATCCCAAAGGGTCTGGGGAACAAACTCCCTCAAAAACATATCTGAAAAATGAGTCCAAGTGAGTGGCGCTGCATCAGCTAGCCTACCCTCCTTATAATCCTGCCACTACCTATATGCTGCCCCTGACAGCTGAAATGTAGTAAAGGCGACTCCGCTCACTTCCACAATGCCCATGGTGCGGAGAAAACAGTGTCACTTGTCTAGAAAACCCTACTCATCCTCAGTAACTGCGCCACTGAAAGCAGGAGGATCATACTTCTTGAACCTCTCAAGTCTCCTCTACTCCTTCTCGGATGCCTCTGGCCTGAACTCAAGCTGAATCGGAATTACGGGTTGTGGTGGCATAACACCCGGAACCTTATCAAAATGGACCCACTGTTCTGGAGTACGGTCCATGGGAGTCTGAGCTCCTCCCCCAGTCTGAGATATAGCTGGTACTACTAGGATCAATCCCGCCTGAGCTAAAGTACCAAACATACTCAGGAAGTGTGCTAGGGTCTCATGGAGTCCAGGGATAACAACAGGCGCCTCGGGTTCCCGGCCACAAACTGGAGCTACTGGTGGCTCCTCAGTCGCTGCTCAGGCAGGTGCTCAAGTTGTAGCACGTGCTCCTCCACGGCTGCTACCTCAACCCTGGTATCTCGCGACTCTAGCAGGGGTGTGGGTGTCTGATCATCTGATCTAGTAGTGTGTGTCCTCACCATCTATTAGAGAATAGAAAGACAAAGGCTCAGGCTTCAAAATCAACAAATTTGCACGATAAGGAATCAAAGAAGTGAAATTTTCCTAATAGTTTCGTAGACTCTCGAAGATAAGTACAGACGTCTCCTTACCGATCCGCAAGACACTACTAAACTTGCTTATGACTCATAGCACCTATGAACCTAGAGCTCTGATACAAAATCCCACATTAGGTAGTTGTGATGGCACCTAGTCTCTAAGACTAGGTAATCCTAACACACATTGAGAATTTAACTGAAATAACGACTAAGATATTAAATTAAACTGACAAATATTATGATAAAACCAAAACGGATCAACAGTTACATAATCTTTACTGAAATATATTAAGAATCTCTAACACAATACTGTTCGAAAACAAAAGAAACAGTAGCATAAGATCTCTAGACGGTGACTCCAAGGCATGCGAGCGTCAAACAGGTATACCTTGAATTCTCCGCAAAGTCTGAGTCAACTCATTAGCATCCTACACGAGCAGAAGTACCTAGATATGCACAAAAATATGCAGACGCGTAGCATGAGTACACCACAACGGTACCCAGTAAGTATCAAGCCTAACCTCGGTAGAATATTGACGAGTCCATGTCAAGACCCCTATCAGACATAGAAACCTGTGCAAAATATTAATATAATCTGACAATGGGTAAGTAAAGGGAAAAAATGACAATAAGTCTGTTTATCAACACAAGGCTAATAACGGAATTAAAAGCAACAAAAACAACAAAGAGTGTACATATGATAAAGACAACAAGTAACCAATTACGATCAAAATATGAATGGAATAAGCTAAGGAAACACAATAATAATCATTCAAATCAACTAGCCTTTTCCAGCGTAGAAAGTACGACAAGAATCACTCCAAGGTACCACGCCTCATATTCACATTTCACAAGTCACAATTACAATCTTCCTTATATCACCGCGTGAGCCTTGCATATATTTTAAAAAATAATTTTTTCGAAATAACTTCACGCGCTTTAGCCCCTTATCTCACCGCGTGGCTTCAAGTAATTACCTTACTAGCATGCGTATGCCACATGCATATCAATACACCACCCTTATACCACTACATACGCATCAATATCACAACACAATAAGCAACTCGCACCACACATGCCCATATGCCACAACATTGCTAAAAATTGATAATACCAATGTCACCACAACACATAGCCCACGGCTCAACCACAATGTATACAAGAATCTCAATAAAAACAAAATGAACGAGACATAACTCAAGGAAAGGTATTCCAATAACCAACAACTTCAACCAAAAAATGTGTTAATAACTCTTAACAACTACAAGTTCAATAACTCAACAATGAAGGTATTTCTATGAAATGGCAACATCAAACTCTAATGCTTAACATTAACTTAACAATAAAAGAGATAACATGAAATAGAAACTACGACCAAATGCATGAGAATAACTCAACAATGGAAAGAATAGCATGTAACTACAACTACTAATAAATGCATATAAGGGAAACCTCGACAATGGAAACTAGGACATGTAATAACAATTTCAATTAAAGCATGTAAGAATAAACTTGACAACGAAAGATACAACAACTAATAACAACTACAATTAAATGACTATAAGTAACCTAAGAGTCTAAACCAATCAATATTCACATATAAGCCCGTGTACACCCTCGTTACCTCATGTACACATCTTTCACATAATTCAAATAGTACAATCAAACCCAATCCTAAAAGGTAGTTTCCCCCACACAAAGTTAGGCAAGATACTTACCTCAACTAGACCAAATCAACACCCAAAAATGGCTTTTCCCTTAAACTTCACCTCCGCACGGCTCAAATCTAACCAAAAATGACTTTATATCATCAAACAACACAAGAGAAACCAATTATAATTAATAAAGCAATGATCTTTACACAATTGTCAAAAGTCACCCCCGGGCCCGCCCGATCAAAACCCGAGTCCAAGGGTAGATCTCGACTACCCATAACCCCACGAGACCATATATGTGTTTTATTTTCAAATCTGAGTCCAATTCGACTCTCAAATCTCAAATTTTCATTTTTCAAAACATTGACAAAATTTCCCAAAATTTCTCTTAAAATTCCATGGATTTAAGGTTAAATCTCATAAATAATCATGTAATATAATTAAAAATTGATCAAAATCACTTACCCAATAGTTATAGGGAAAATCCCTCCTCAAAATTGCCTCATAACGAGTCTAGGGTTCTAAAATGTGAAAATGAGACCAAGTCTTATTTTTCCAGCCCTTATGTTCAGCTGCAGAAGTCGCAATTGCAAACCCTCACAAATACAAAGAATAACTCGTGAATGCGGCGCCTGCCAGTCCAGGGGAATGTCGCAATTGCAACATTGGACTCGCAATTGCGATGTAAGCCACTTTCGCAAATGCGACCTACCCAATCTAAGCCCAAACTTCACAATTGCGAGTAAGGCATCACTAATACGACACAGGCCCCTTCCTATCCACTTCGCAATTGCGATGTAGGTGCTCGCAATTGCGATACTTTAGGCATCAGCAACCTGGAAATGTTTCAAATCAATCTGAAACACGGCTGAAACTCACCCGAGCCCTCAGGGCTCCATACCAAACATCCACACAACTCTAAAAACATCATACGAACTCGCTCGCATTATCAAAACTCTAAAATAACATCCAGAACCGCGAATGGGACATCAAAACACATGAATTTCAAAAGGAAAACTCAAGAACCTCTATAATCACAACCAAACATCTGAATCCTATCAAACCAACTCCAACTTACACAAAATTTTGCAGACAAGTTCAAAATAGAAAAAACGGACCTATTCCAAGTCTCAAAACAAAATTCTGAGCCCGATAGCCATAGAGTCAAGCTACAGTCAAACTTAAGGAAATTCTTAAACCTCAAACTGCCAACTTTCGGCAAAACAAGTCAAATCAACCTAGGACCCTCCAAATTCAATTCCGGGCATATGCCCAAGTCTAAAATCACGATACGAATCTATCGGAGCCATCAAAACAATGTTCCGTGGGTCATTTTCACAAAAGTCAAACTTTTGTTAATATTTCCTACGTGAATTAACTTTGACTTGAGGAAATTAGGACTTGCGAGGTCTATTTGCTACGTGAATTATGTGTGGGAACAGCGTATATGCAAGGTAACGAGTGTATATACGTTGTCATGGGTTAAAGCATCCGGGGTAGAATTTATTTATTTGTATCATGTTGTTTCATTTACTATGCCTTCCATGTCGTAGATAGATCATTTATTCTTTGACTATTCGATTTTGTATTTATTGCTTATGTTGAAATTTTTGTGATATTGAAAGTTGAGTTTGCCTATTCTAACGTTATTGTTGAGGTTGAAAGTTGCTTTTCACCATGCTTGATACTTTGGGTTGTTGATATTGCTTGGTGAGGAAGAGTGAAAAGCACGAAGGGTGTTGTCGTACCTCATTTTCATATTAATATCATTGATTGAGTGAATGTGAGAATAAAAGCACGAAGGGTGATGCTGTGCACATGCTTATTTATCATGAAAGGTTACAGCACAAAGGGTGATGTCGTGCATATGCATTTTTATTGTGATCATGTGAGAATGAGAGTAAAAGAACGAATGGTGATGTCGTGAACTTGCATTTATGATATATGGTGAGGTTGAGAGAAAATCACGAAGGGTGATACCGTGCAATTTGTTGATTTTATTGTTTAACTTGAAAATTGAGATATGAGCTTGACTTGATGGTTTCGGTGCTTATTTTGAAAGAGGTTTACTTGGTGAATTTTGCTTATTGTTTTCGCTTATAGTCCCTTTCTACATGTCCCTACCCAATTGTTACTTTTGATGCTTTATTTGTTATTTTGTTGCTTTATGTATATAACTGTACAAGTTTTTAGTAGGTATCTTTTCTTAGCCTCGTCACTACCTCGCCAGGGTTAGGCTCGACACTTACTGAGTATATTGGGTCGGTTATACTCATACTATACATCTGCACTTCTTGTTCATATTCTAGTTTTGGTCCCAGCGATGTTTAGCGGAGGTTTGCTCGGACCGTCATTTATCCGGAGACTTGAGGTAGAGTTGCACGGTGTTCGTAGACCCTGAAGTCGCCTTCTTATCTTTTATACTAATTATTTCATAAGGACAATCGCATTTTATTTCGAAACTTGTTTGTAGCACTTTTAGTAGTTCATGTACTTGTGACACCAATATTTGGGTATAGACTAGATTGTGTTGGTTTTAGTTTATCATATTATTAGTATTGTAGACTTAGATTCATATTCGTTTGCTTTTAAATTACTTAAACTGGACAAGTGTTGGACTAGAGTTGGCTTGTCTTGCAAGTGAATGTCAGCGCCATCACGGCCCCGTGGTCGGGATTTTGGGTCGTGACAAACTTTTAATCTGTCACTGAATCTTTGTGAAATTTTTGATTACTCTCATACATGTTTTTATAGCAACTTAAATATGTCCAACATGGTAAGTACTTCTATATACTTAATCAGAGGTTTCAAGTTTGAACCATGGATATCAAAATCTCTTTTATTAAAAATATATTTTACCTTTTAATGTGGAACTTCTCAACGCATATTCGGATCTATTCAGGCCCCAAATAGTACCAAACACCGCATGAGAAATCATAAAAATTAATACCTGAATATTGAACTCATTATTGATAATTGTCTAAAAGTATGTATAATATGATGTCATTTACCTAGCATTCTTGTATAATGTGATATCATTAATTTTGAGATTAATTGTGATGTTTGTGTGTGTAGAAACAAGTGAAAGAGAATGACGTAGAAGTGCATGTTTTGTGGCAAAAAATGATGCAGAATGTGCAAAGATGGAAGACAAGAGTTAGGCAAATAGAGGGGCGTCCAGTGCCTAGCACCCACGATAGCACCCAATTTCAGTGCTACCATCAGTGTGATGCACCCAATATCCCGCGGTGGGCAATCTTTCCCTAATTTGCTTGGACTTGGTTAAAATTGTCTAGGACTTTTCTTACACATATAAATACTCCTTAAACTCATTTTTTCAGGGAATTTCGACCAAGGAAGAGCAAGGAGCCGTCGTGGAGGCCGGAGTTCATCGGTTTATCTTTATTTCCCAATGTTAATAATTTTTATTGTACTTTGTATAATTTGTCGTTTGGCTACCATGCCAATGTGAAGCTAAACTTCACGTTCTAGGGTTGTGGTTCTTTCATGACTATTGTTTATTTGGATATTGATTTTGATTTCTTGATTTATCGTATTTATTTATTTCATTAATTTTGTCCTTAATTATTTGATTGATTGATCACCAATTGAATAATATCTATGAATCTAGAGTTGAACTCGAAAGTGAGAATTCTAGATAGCACATAGGATTGAGTAGAGCAAGTTCTTGAACCTGGACATCGAAAAACAGTTCTGCGGTTAGGATAGACATATGCTAATTATATTGCTTGGTTGTTATATAGGAATTATGAATGCATTCTTATTGATTCTAACTCCTTAGAAATATAGGCGTTAGGTTAGCTTGAATAGGCGAGTGAGAGCTCAGCATATTCTTAATATTAACTTTGTAAACTAATAAATAAGATAAATTATTTATTCAATTTAAGTGAAGCATACAATTGAATTGTTAGATAGCCCATACCCCTAGATCGTTTTCATCACGTTGATAACATAAAAATCTTCTCTTCCTCTGTTTAAAATTAATTATTTATTTTCTTTTCATTTTACTTATTTTAGATTCAAATACTTTTAGGTTTAATCCTTGTTTAGATAGTTAGTATAGTCTAATTTGGTGAATAGTTAATAATAAGCCCTCGGGTGAATGATACTATACTTATCACTTTATTACTTGACGATCGCATATACTTGTGTGTGCGATTGGTCGCAATAAGTTGTTTGGCGCCGTTGCAAGAGATCAAACTCGGTTCATCTGCGTGACATGTGGAAATACTTACCACTATACTACAACAACATCTTGGAATAAAAATTGGTCGAATGTTGGTTATTCTTATTATGATGATCCTTGTCCATATTGTAGAGGGCCCTAGAGAAAAATGTCAACATATTTCCAAGAGCGAGTTGTGTGCAAAATCTCAATCCTATAAGTGAAATATTTATAATGTGTGTGGTGGTCAAGATGGCCATTGGAATGGTTATCCTAATTCTTTGTATCCGTCCATGGGCCTTTATGATGATCTTTCTAATAATGTTTGTGAGTTTGATAGGAGCAATAAAGTGGAGATTGTGGAACATGATGCCCGCATTAGGTATGTTAAAGAAAGTAGCAGAGCAATATGATGAACTCTAAAAATCTATAAAAAGAATTAGTGCATCAATCACGAGAATGAAGGCCAATGAAGAAGAATATATTGAAGAGCGCGAGTTTCAACAAGAGAAAAATTTTGAGGAAGTGGAGGTTTTGAGTCAAAGGAAATTACAAATGGGATGAGGTTCTTTATAGAAGGAAGAGCTGAATTGGAACAAGAGATCAAACAATTTGGCACTGCTATTCACGATATGGAAGCTCAATTGAGTACAAAGTTTACTACGCCAAATGCCCAACAAATTAGTTATGAGTTTTCTGAAGCTGAGAAAGAACTTATAAGCCAAATTAAGGACCTAAAATAGGAGTGTCAACCATTCGACCATTTTTGATGATGCCAATGTGGACAAAAGTACGCTAGAGTCATGTGAGGAAGTAGATAATGTTGTACTTGAAGAATCTAGTATGTGTATATATGAGGGTGTAAATAGTTATGCAATTCTAGAGTTGAGACGTATTGGTCCTCATTCCATATATTTTTCATTGTGTTTGGATGAAGACCGTTGCAGCCAAACGCACATGCAAGTATATGCGATCGTCAAGTAATAAAGTGACTAAAAGTCGGATGTCGAACCCACGAGGATTTATGATTAACTATTAACTAAATTAGACTATCCTTACTATCCAAACAAGAATTAAAACTAGAAGTATTTGATTCTAAACTAATTAAAATAAAGAAAAACACATAATGAACTTTGAACAAAGGAAGAATAGATTTTTATGTATCAATGTAATGAAAACGATTTAGGGTTATGGGCTATCTAACATTCCTATTATATTCTTCAATTGAATTGACTAACTAATTCATCTAGCTTATTGGTTGACCGGGTTAATATTGTTCATAAGAATCTGTCGAGTTCTTACTCGCCTATTCAAGCTAACCTAACGCCTATATGTCTATGGAGTTAGAACTAACAAGAATGTATTTATAATTCATGTACATCAACCAAGCAACGCAATTACGTATATGTCTATCCTAACCGCGAATCTGTTCCTCGATGCCCAGGTTCAAGAACGTGCTCTACTCAATCCTATATGCAGTATAGAATTCCCACTTTCGAGTTCAATTCTAGATTCGTAGATAATATTCAATTGGTGATCAATCAATCAAATAATTAAGCACATGATTAAATAAATAAACCAATATATTAAATCAAGAAAGCAAAATCAATATCCGAATAACAATAGTCATGAAAGAACCACAACCCTAGAACGTGAAATTCAGATCCACATAGACATTGTAGCAAAACAACAAATCATACAAATAAACATAAAACTTACTAAGTTTGGCGGAAGAAAAGATGAAACCCAACCTCCACGGCGGCTCTATGCTCTCCCTAGGTCAAATATTTGTCAAAAGTCCCTAAAATAATATTTTTACATGTATTTATACTAAGTAAGGTCGGGCCCAGACGAAACCACCTTCTCCTGCGCGAAATAGGAAAAATACTCTGTAAAAACTACACAGGCGTGCCGCATGGGGTGACGCTCCACGCGGGGTGGTATTAGGGTTTATCAGGCAGCTCAACAATTCAAAAGGCCGGAGAAATTTACACAAGCACGCTGCACTGAGCGTCGCGTTGCGCGCCACGTTAGTGGACAAATTCAGGGACTTTCAATTTGAACATGCCAACATCCTTTGTCCCCCACATAGGCAGGCATGCCAATTAATTGTGAAATCTCTTCTGCCAAACATTTGCATGCCAAATTATCACGTGGCATTCTTGTTTTATTCCCTTGATAATTTTCTTTTGTTTTTTATTTTTCTTATGTATACTCGATCCTCGACCCCCGAACGTGATTCCGCCTCAATCCTTTGAGCTTTTACTCAGATTTCAAAACTCCAAATAGCTCGAATTAGCTACATAACATCTACATCACTCGGAATCACTCTCATTCTTGTTGTGTATAAAATACACATAAAATCTCTAGTTTTCTCCCAATTTCATTCAAAATCCAAGAAGTGCAAAATACTACATTGGTTACTTGGCTCAATTAGATTTGTTACACCACCCCGGGATCATAAACGAAAGCTTGAAGCCAAATTAGGGCTTCAATTTATAAGTTTGAGGTGGAGGCAAAAAGTGGTTCAAGTCGTGCCGCTACTATAAATTAAGCGCTTGTTAGGAGGTAACCCAACATTAATACTTTTTTATTTTTGTTTATTTTATTTTGTTTGTATTATTTTTGTAATGTAATTTTTGCTTCGTAGGAGTATGAGAATGAGAAGCAAATCTATTGAAAGTATGCAAAAGCGATCTAGATGGTTAGAACTAAGTGTGGGTACCCACACAAAGGATTATACATGGGAGAATTCTGAGTACCCTGTGACACTATTGCTTAAGCTTTTGGCCTACTACAGAGTTACTTTTTTTACCCTCACTATTTTTGTCACGATCCCAAAATTTCACCTTAAGGATCGTGATGGCACCTAGTCTCTACTACTAGGTAAGCTTATCACACAACAACATCAGATAGGATATAATAACTTAATATTAAATAAAATTGAGAAAAATAGTCCAAAGCACAGTCAATATCTTAATACATCTTTCACAATCCCAAAACCTGGTAATACAGAGTCATAAGCTCTACGGAGAGTACACAAGACATTCTAAAATATAATATTGTTTTGAATTACAATTAAACAGTAGCATAAATAAAGTAAGATGGTGACTCCTAGGCCTGCGAACGGAACAACGGATATACCTTGAAGTCTCCAACCACACTGGCACAACTCTCAAAAACTAACACGGTCCGAACTGCCTGGATCTGTACAAAAATGTACAGAAGTATAGTATGAGTACACCACAGCGGTACCCAGTAAGTATCAAGACTAACCTCGATGAAGTAGTCACGAGGTTCAAGTCAAGACACTTACTAGACATAAATCCGGGCAAGTATATAAATATAAAGCGGACAGTGGAAAGAACATCAATATAAAGCTAATAACGAAAAGAATATTAATATAAAACTAACAATGGATAATAGAAACAACAAATGTCCACAAGAAGTAAACAAGTAATAAAGCAGCAAAATAATCAGAACACAGTTAAAGTATGAATGAAATCAATTAAGGAAACAAATGACAATTCAAGTAATCAAGTTGTTCCAACACATGATTTACAACATAAATCACCCTGAGGCACCACGCCTCATAATCACAAATCATAAGACACAATCACGAATCTTACACACATGGCTCCTCACGCCCACATTGTCAATCACCTTGGCAAATATCTCGTGCCACAACATAAGCCTCACCCGCACGAAAAAGTCCATGTGCCCCCACGTATATTGTATCTGTGTCAATTGCCAATAAAATGTTTAAAGGATTTATTTAAATAAAGTAAGGCATGATAACAATTTAGATAAAGTAAGCGTCAAATGAGATATTGAGTTTATTTTAAGAATCAAATCAAGTAAAATAAAATACAATTTATACAAAGTAAAGCATCAAATGAGATAATGAGTTTAGTTTAAGAATCAAATAATGTAAGATAATAAAACAATTTAATAAAGTAGAGCATCAAATAAAATAACGAGTTCAATTTAAGAATCAGTTAAAGTAAAGCGTGATAACAATTTAAATAAAGCAAACTATCAAATAGAATAATGAGTTTAATTTGAGAATCAATTAAAGTAAAACATGAGAACAACTTATTTAATTTAATTTGTTTTGTTACCAACAACCCAACTGAATATGAGATAACAACTCTATGTAAGTAAATATATCTTGTCAACCAATTCATCAAGTAACAACGGAGACACATATTAGCACATTAAAACGATGCAGTAAATCATATAAAAATGCATGAGCCACACAAGAAGTCACAAACCGTTCCTATCACAAAAATACATAAAGAGTCACTTCGATATGCCACATATCATCCTTATGTTGTCGCGTAAGCTTCACATTTAAAATATTTTTCCCAAAATATCTTCACGCACTTTAGCCCCCTTATCTCTCCGCTTGTGCTTCAAAATGAAGTAATTTCCCTTACTAGCAACACGTGCATAAATACCCCCCTTATCTCGCCATATACGTATCAATATACACACCACCCTTATGTTGCCGCATGTGCATCTCAATGACAACACATAATCAACATGTCACGCCCGACCTCGGGGAGCGCGACCGGCGCTCAATCGAGATAACCCGGCCGAACAAGCCTGCTGGATTTCCTTCTGCCCAACTTGCCCATAAACAAAGAGAATATAATCTTCATTAATTAATACCATGAGGGTTCATGAACAACACTAGTTCCATCACCATTAGTTACTTCATTAGACACAATTACGACATCTTTAGTTTAACTTTCCCACACTAATACAAAACCCACACTATATCTACGGAGCCTCTAATAGATATAAAAGAGTACAATGATGGTATCGGCAACAAGGCTCTGGCTATACCTCAAAATATAATGCACACAGAACAAAAGATGCACAACCCCGGAATGAAGTGGGGATCACCAAGTCAGCTGGGGAAAAGTGTACCGCTATCACTGGTCAATGCCTCCCGTTGTGGAACTACCCGCATCCATTAAATATGCAGCACCCCCGGCAAAAGGGACGTTAGTACATGTCAAATAGTACTTGTATGAAAACTAAAACATCTATTCAAGGACTTGGAAATACAACATGAATATGATGAATCATGGTAACAATAATAGGTCTTAGAAAGACATATAAGTCAAAACATATGTTATTAAGAACTTCCAATAAGATTATAAATTTCAAGTCGGGGATCCTCTACAACTATCTTTACACAGAGCTTCCTTGATGCCTTACCCCCAAGGTATGCGGGTGGAGGTGCAATCACAATACTACACAAAACAGTCTCGCCGCCTCACCCCAATGTATGCGGGTGGAGGTGTACTCACAATACCACAACTCTACACAAAGCGGCCCCGCCGCCTCACCCTAATGTGCGTGGGTGGTTGTGTAACAACAATACCAAAATCCTACATAAAGCGGCCCTTCTGCCTCACTCCAATATATATGCGGGTAGAGGTGTAATCCCAATCACAATCCTTACACAATTTGGCATAATAACTTTCATTTGAAACACAATTTAGAGTTATAACATGAAGACACACAATCCATACTTTGAACACCTCCTCAATTAGTAGCATAATATAATAAGAGCATTTGAAACTCGTATTGAACATATATCTTTGCCACAAAGTTTATTCGGAATAATAGATTTAAGCATTTTATCAAACACTAGGTGTGCATCATGATTTTAAGGTCCTTCTATGATGGATTCTTTCACCCCACTACCCAAAGTTCACCCAAAAGAGCTCAACAATATCCCCACAACCCTAGATGGTACATGCATGTAAAATAAATAACTCCCACACCCAAGAATTGCTTTAGTAATTACCCATTTTTAGTTAAATTCCGAAATTAAAGAATTGGGAGAAGAAATTCTTACCTTTTAGAAGCCCTAACAAGTTCATCCTGATGAGATTTCAAGGCTTGACTCAAGTTAAGTAGTGAAATCCTTATCCCTCCCTTTCCTCTCTCTAGAATAGCTCTCTCCTCTATCTAAAACATTAGATAATCTCCCAAAAATGAACCCTTAGGATAGATAAATGAAATGGGGGTCGGGTTATAAAATTAGAAAAATAAAGCCCCGACGCAGATGAGCGGTTGCATATGCTATTGCATAACACTTCTGTGGTCCGCAAATCAACCGCACAATGGTGCTCCAAAACTGCGACCTTCGGGTTGGGTCTCCGGTAGTTCTGCAGTTGCATAATACGCCGCAGAACTTTCCTCCGAAAAATCTCCATGCTGGTTCTACGATTGGTGTGCGGCCCACGAAACTATTTTGCGATAGCATAATTTACCGCAAAATGTCATCCAAAATTTTCCTAGTTTTCTTCTTCACTCTGCAACCATTCTGCGGCTCGCAGAGTGATTCTGCGGCCGCATAGTGGGCCGCAAAAATGCTCTATTCTACCAAAAGTTTTCTTCAACTCATAAGTCTACCTCGGCACCACGAAATCCCGAGTTTTAGGTAAAATTTTACGGGGCCTTACACAACCGCACACCACGTGCCAATATGCCACAATATTTGTCAAACAACAATACAAATGCCACAACATTTGTCAAACAACAATACCAATGCACAACAATACATAGCTCATGGCTCAACAACAAGGTATACAAGAGTCTCAACGGCAACACAATGAAATAAAACAATAAACTCAACAATGAAAGATATCCCATGTGATAAAAACTTCAAATAAATGCATAAGAAGAAACCCAACAATGAAAGATCATCCATGTATTAACAACTTCAATTAAATGCATATAAGAATAAACTCAACAATGAAAGATATTCCATGTAACAAAAACTTCAGTTAAATGCATATAAAAATAAAATTAACAATGAAAGATATTCCATGTAATAACAACTTCAATTAAATGCATATAAGTAACATAAGAGTCTAAACTAGTCAAATACTACATATAAGCCCGTGTACACTCATCAACTCATGTACACGTCTTTTACATAATTCAAATAGTGTAATTAGACCAAATCCTACGAGAAAGTTTCTCCCACACAAAGTTAGGCAAGATACTTACCTCAACTAGGCCAAATCAACACTTAAAAATGGTTTTCCCTTTAAAATTCACCTTCGCACAACTCAAATCTAACCAAAAATGACTTAATATCATCAAGCAATTCAAGAGAAACAAATTTCGATTAATAAAGTTAAGATATTTACACAATTCATCAAAAGTCCGCCCGGTCAAAACCTGAGTCCAAGGGTAGATCTCGACTACCCATAATCCCACGAGTTCATATATGTGTTTTGTTTTCAAATTCGAGTCCAATTCGACTCTCAAATCTCAAATTTTTATTTTTCAAAACATAGACAAAATCCCCCAAAATTTCCCTTCAAATTCTATGGATTAGATGTTAAATCCCATAAATAATCAGGAAATATAATTGAAATTGGATCAAAATCACTTACCCAAAGTGATAAATGATGTTAAGTCCCGAAATCCCTCTATTTTGATCAGCTATAGAACCCAGTATTCATATCGCAAATGCAGAATATCCATCGCAAATGCGGCGTCTGATGAACCCATGGAAAGTTGCAAATGTAACCGTGACTTTGCATTTGCGAAGTCAGGCACTTTGCAAATGCAATCAAGCCAGCCCAGGTTTCCCAATCGCAAAAGCGATAACAAGTTTGCAAATGCGAACATTGAAGCCCCCAGCCTACCTCATAAATGCGAACATTGTCTCGCATCTTCGAGACCTGCAACACTTGCCTAGCACCAGCAATATGAAACATGACCAAATCAATCTGAAACGCCTCCGAAACTCACCCGAGCCCTTGGGGCTCCAAACGAAATACCCACACAAGTCCAAAAATATCATACGAACGCTCTCGCGCGATAAAAACACCAAAATAACATTCGAAACCGCGAATCGTATATAAAAATACATGAAATTTCACAATGAACTCAAGAATTGCTAACACAACCAAGCGTGTGATTCATATCAAACCAACTCAGAATGACATCAAATTTTGCAGACAAGTTTCGAATGACAAAACGGACCTATTCCAAGTCCCGAAATCAAAATCCGAACCTGATAGCGATAAAGTCAAACCATGGTCAAACTTAGGATAATTCTAAACCTTCAAATTGCCAACTTTCGCGAAAAAATACCAAATCACCCTAGAAACCTCCGAATCCAATTTCGAGCATACGTCGAAGTCCAAAATCACCATCCAAACCTAACGGAACCATCAAAACTTTGATTCGAGATCAAATATGCAAAAAGTCAAACTTGGTCAATTCTTCCAACTTAAAGCTTCTAAAATGAGAATCATTCTTCCAAATAAATCCTGAACTACTCGAAAACCAAAACCAACGATACACGTAAGTCATAATACACAATCTGAAACTACTCGTGACCTCAAACCACCGAACTGAATGCAAATGCTCAAAACTACCGGTCAGGTCATTACATTCTCCCACACTTAAACATACGTTCATCCTAGAACGTGCCAAGAGTCATTCCAACGCGATAAAATCACCATATAACCTCACCATACACATAACCATGGGTGATCCCATTTCACCCCAATCTATGAAATCCTTACAACACAACCTAACTGAAGATCCTTACTTCAACCATAGTCCATAAACCTTAGAACCTAAAACCCCTAACATCTGAAACTCATTATAAGACCCGATTATTACATCTATACAGTGTATAAGTTTGAACAAGCTGTATCAATTCATAACCATATTCCAGGACATAATCACATGATATACCACATAACTCAAATACTCATAGCAATAACTTCTGACCGCAATAGCTGCTTAATAACAAACCTAGTACTGGTAACAAACCTCATATCAACTAAGACCTTGTTATGAACTTTTGTACGCTGCCAATGATGAAAGAAACATGCAGATACTCATAACCACTCATCAGATCAACAAGTCATGGAGCTCTCTCGCCCGTCAAGAACCATCACCAAATTCTAGGCTGACTAGTGTCATTATCCTTCCCAAAATACCTTAATCAAATCCAATCGCACTCATTCCATTCCAATAACATTATCTCATCCAATACAAACTTCTCTACCAACATGCCACACCAGTCTTACCTAGATCCACATATCATGCAATCTGTGCACCAATCAAGCAACAACTCGAATGTACCCAATGATGGAAGAGAATCAAAAGAGAGAACCGTCTCGCAAGCTCAACAGATATCACCACAAAGTGCAATGCCATCAATCCATCACACAAAGAGAAGCCAAAAATAGTAAATAAACACAAAGGCTCACATCCCAACATAACGACACTGCGATGCGTAACCACAATTCAAACACCGGTCCCCATGGGACATCTCGATCCATGATGCTCACAATCCACAACCATATGAATATCAATAGCAAACACGCAAAGTACGCGACCATAACAATGGGAAAATGAATAACACGATGTACCACAAACAGGAAAACCATAACCAAGGCACAGTCAACCATGCAACACCCCAAGAGCCATCTCGCTCGGATACTGCCACAAGGCCCAAATAGTACTGCATCATGTGTGCAAATAGCCAACAGTCTCAAAACTCACCGTAGCATAGGAGAGTAACTCATGTAATGTATCAGAACATGGATAATATCAAATCTAACCGAGGATGCCACTCTCAACAATAGCTGTACTGAGTAAATAATTTCGGCCTGATGCAGAATACATGTTCTCATTAGGCGTACCAGTGGCCTCCAAATCAATTCTGATCCTCCTGAAATAGGTAGGTAACCTCCAAAAAGCTCATGATAACCTATCCATAGCACATATAATTAGCTGTCAACCTCTTAACATACCTTCACCATTCACAACTATGGAACAATCTTCCTTTCAGAGCCTTCTTAGTCTTCAAACCACTAGAATACCAGAATCTCTATACCCAATCCCAACTACACTACTCAAATGACTGACACATTCCTCATACATGATCATACCATAAGAAATACTTCCTTAATTCTTTCGTGCCACATAGAAAAAACTGAACATCAGTAGTCGACCAATAGCGATTACTGTATGACTAGCCATGTATCCGCAAACCGAAGCACAATGCACCTTCTAAAATGCGCACCCTTCTCAGGTGGTATCAAATATTGCAAGCATTCTTCTAAACATCTAAAATCGTCCCTGCTATATAGAACGCATGACCCCATACAGGAGAAAACTCATAACATGCAATATGTTCCTTATGCCGGTAGCAGACATCCGGCTCAAGCCATGGTCGACACTATCAAGAACTCTTCGAAACCCGTCCGCACATAACCAAGCTATCATAACTGTATTTTCCCAACTCAACCAAGTCATGCATGCTGTCAAACCCAAGATTATTTCCACAAAACACCGGTAAAGCATCACCGCACCAAAGTAACCAATAACCTTTATTACTATGTTGACCCAACACTACCAAGTTAGTCTATTTCGTTGAATTCTCCTTGACTTTCTTTCAAGTTAACACTTCTCCTTGCCGGTACACTATAATCCTAAATCAAAGCTCACCACAAGAGATCCTAACACGAACCACGTCGTCAAAAAACTCATAAACCACTATATCTCCTCTGAAACACCCAAAAATGCTACAAGCGAGATACCCATCCTAAAGAGACCTTTTGTGAATCTGAAGTTGTTTCTCTAACCTCTCTGATACTAAAATGTAGAATTAGTCATGCTACAGAAATATCATAAGTCTTAGCACTATTCCATGCAAATTCAGATCTTAGCCATATACAATTCCGGGGAACCCTCCAATACCACATTAATACCTCATACCAAAACTAATATAACACATGACCATGAAATATGATCGTCGATAGCAGACTCTCCCACTTGGCGTGAAGCTATAGGACATAAAATCTGATGATCCACGATACCAACCTTCATAAGCTCGTATAACACTAATCATAAGATACCTCAAATCATCTACTAAGTGTGTATCCATCCTCAGCTCTACTTTCAATTAAACCGCTAATACGAGCCAAACGACTTGTGTGCCATTAGCACACCACACCCGAAGAAGTAACCCCACCTTAACATAATCGAGTGACTCCCTTTTTTAGTACATTACATCCATCACAAACAACAAACCTAAACCATTCCAAGACTTCCATATATCTATAAGGTGTAATACATCATGCATCCAGAAATTTCCTTACCCGAGTCATCCTCAAAACCAACTTCTTCAAGTCATAACTTATCCTCAAACATGCCTCAAACCAAAACTAATACAACACATAACCATGCAATTAGATCGTTGATAGCAGACTCCCCCACTTGGCTCGAAGCCATATGACATAATAGTCAATATCCCACATTAACCTTATTCCATTATTGCCATAATCCTACACTGTAATTCAACAAAATCCTTCATGAACCCACGTAGCACTAATCATAGAAATACCTCAAATCATCGACTAAGCTCACATTCCTTCTTGTGATAGTCATGCCAACCTCCTCAAGCGATCCAAACTCAGTTGTAACACATATAATCCACCGGTAAGATAAAACTCTCCACAAAAACATCATAGGGATCACACAACCTCAGAACATCTCGCAGGAGATGACCCATCTGCTTAGCCTCAAACTTCCATCTCTTTACGCCCTACCATATTCACAACCAATCACTAAATCTTCCCGAGTCTAAGCTCATCAACAAAACATAAGAATCTACTTCATCCCACAAATGAACAACATGAAAGATCCCTCAACACTCTCTTAACTCAAGACTGTACAACACATCAAAATAGAAATCAAGCACCCAATAGTCCTTTTCACATCCCAAAAAAACTCTTCTTGTCACATCCAAACCATCTGAACACATCCCGCAGTCACATCATACTCATCATGTAGCCATCCAACCACTCACTAAGCCATAAATTCCACTTCTAGAGACACTACAAACATATAAATCCTAAAGCACATGCTTATACAATTGAAACTACTGATCCCAAGATGCGGTCTAAAATTGGCCTCAAGTCCTCTAGACTGGCCCATCACCAAACATAGAAAATACATCTCGCACCTCATCCATGGAATCACAAGCCATCAATTCACAGTTGATACCTAGTACTCACATAACATACGAGCGAGTAGAAGGAATTCAAAGAGATATGCTCCAAGCTAAATCAATGTCGCACGATAAAAGAAGAAAGCTGGGAAGTTTATCCTATATGCCCTGTAGCCTCTTGAAGATAGGTATGGACGTTATCATATCGATCCGCAAAACTCTACTAGACACTTGCTCATGACTAATAGAACCTATGAACCTAGAGCTCTGATACCAACTTGTCACAACCCAAAATCCAACTAGTCATGATGGCACCTAACGCAACCTACTAGGTAGGCCAAGTACATACAACACAACTCATATGAGAATAGTAAGAGTAAATGAGTAAAATAACTGAATTTTTATACAAGCTCCCAAGGATTTGAAGTACAAGTCATGAGCTTGTAATACTTCAAATTTACAAAGTTGATATGAAATAAATACATCGTCTGTTCGAAATATACATAAATAGAATTTCAAAATCTAAAGCTACCAAAGACAAGTGGAAGTTGTCACCGGAACGCAGGTACATCTTCAATGTCAACTCCTACCACACACCGCAACATCAGCTCCAAGATCTGCACGCAAGGTGCAGAAGTGCTATATGAGTGCAACCGACCCCATGTGCTCAATAAGTAACAAACCTAACCTTAGGTTGAAAGTAGTGACGAGCTCGGAAGACAGTCGGAGTCCAACATCAATAGCCAATAACAGTTCATAACAATATAGTGAAGACAGTAAAGGTATATAACTCGGGAGATGTAATGCCCAACTCATTCACAGGTACAGAAAAGTAGACATACTTTTTAAGTATAAGTATCCCAGTCTAAATCTTACCACTGGAATCAATTAATCATGAGTTTATCAAAAGAACTGTGTTTTTTCCAGTTTACAACATTAGATAAGGCATTTCATTTACCAGTTATCATGAGGAAAATGCATCTTTATGCCTAGATGTCAAATATAAATGTCAAGTAATCAGATGTCATATCACCGTCTAGCATGAGAAAGGTACATCTCTATACCTATATGTCAAGTAATCAAGTGTCATGTCACAGTCTAGCATAAGGAAAGTATATCTCTATGCCTACATCTCAAATATAGATGTCAAGAAATCAAGTGTCATGACACATTCTAGCATGAGGAAGGTATATCTCTATGCCTACATGTCAAGTATACATGTCAAAAAATTCATTTTCACAGTGGAATCATTAAGTATACATAATCATATCACACTCCAGGTGCCCGGCTCAAATGCCCCAAACAATATAACCGTGGATCAATCAAAATAATCACACTTAGCACTGTATGGGTGCCTGGCATAACTGCTCGTCATCAAGCACGTGTATATAACATTGTGCCTGCGCTCACTGCTGGCATGTTAGACTCCAGAGGGGCGGATCCTACCCAAGCACTAATCATAATCACTTAGGCCAAACTGTGGGACCTGGTGCCCCCGTAGCCTCATATCAGTACAGCTTAACCCAATGTGGGGCATGGCATATGCGTCACCTCAATATCAATATAACTGTTACGGCGTACAAACCAATCCAAATATCAATATAAATATGGCTCTATGGCCCATATCAATCATCAATCCGCTCAAGTCTCAATATGCAAACATCTCACAGAAAACATAATACAATTATATAACACGGAATATCACAATATGCTTCGGATATAGTCCAAACTTGTGTCACGTACAAGGACACCAATAACATATGAGACAGCATATCAACAGTGCACATAGAAAAATATATAAGATGTGGATGTAACAATCATGACTATACATTATGACTATGGCTGAGGCAAATAGCTCAAAGTGGCGAAAATAGCCCTATCACGTCTCAAACAATTAAGCAGGTGGTCTAGACATGATTTCTAACATGAATAATATATCACATAGTCACATAAATGGAGAAAACATGAAATAAAAAAATCATGATAGCAAAACAAGGCATATAATAGCCTACAAACTACCCGGATCATGAATACATCGGTGGAAGCACATGCGCCCATCACCTAGAAAGTGTGTCACCCCAACCCATCTCAAATATAATAGTTCTCAGGGATATCTACCCTCATATTCAAGTTTAGATATATTACTTACCTCGAACAAGCCAAATCAAATACCAAACAAGCCAAACAATACTCTAGAAATGCCATCTTGTACGAATCGACCTCCAAACGGCCCAAAACTAGCCAAAAGCAACACAAATACATCAAATAATGCCAAAGAAAACAAACCCAAATGATAATGGCCGAGTCTTTAATCAAATACTCAAAGTCAACCAAAAAGTCAACCTCGTGCTCGTACCTCAGAACCCGACAAAATTATGAAATCCGATAACCCATTCAATTGCGAGTCCAACTATACTACTTTCACTCAAATCCGACTCCGGATCGATATTCAAAACCCAAAAATTCACTTTAGGAAAGTTTAACCAAATACCCCAAATTTCTCTTTTGAAATCATTAATCAAATGTTAAAATTGAAGATAGAATCACGGAATATAATCAAAATTGAGTAGAAAATACTTACCCTAATCTATATGGTGAAAATCGCCTCCAAAATCATCCAAATTCGAGCTTCATAACTCAAAATATGATAAAATGACCAAGACCTTTGAAATAGAGTACTTTATAATCACTGAACAGCAATACCTATCACGATCGCGGGACATCCTTCACTATCGCGAAGAACAAATGCTACTGCCACCAAAATACTAGACGCGTTTGCGATACTGGCCACACGAACACGATGACCAAAGACGCTAAAGCTCCGCGAACTGACTTGCGTGAACGCGGTAAAGAATTCTCCAGCTCCCGCTCAACCCTACGCGTATGCGATGCCCCATGCACGAATGGGAACTGTAACCAATCCAAAACTCCACGATCGCGTACCATCTGCCGCGTCCGTGATGAACAAACAACTAGAGGATCAAATCATACTTCACGATCGCGGCTAGACCTTCGCGATCATGAAGAACACTAAAGGCACCAGATAACAGCAGAAACCAGTAATGCAACCAACTCTGAAAAGGTCTGAAACCACCCTGAAACTCACCCAAACCCCTCGGGACCTCGTCCGAGCATATAAACAAGTTCTAAATCACAACACGAACCTACCCGAGGCCTCAAATATAACAATATCAAAACCAAAAATCGCACCTCAAATCAAACTTAATGAACTTTTGAACTTTCAACTTCCAAAACTCGTGCCGAAATATATCAAATCAACTCGGAATGACCTCAAATTTTGCAAACAAATTCCAAATGACATAACAAACCTATTCCAATTCCTGAAACAACAATCCAAACCCGATATCATCGAAGTCAACTCATGGTCAAACTTATGAATATTCCAAACCTTCAAATTGTCAACTTTCGCCCAATAGTGCTGAAACCTCCAAGAAACGTCCAAATGCAAATTCGGGCATACGTCAAAGTCCAAAATCCCTATCTGGACCCAACGGAACAATCAGAACTCCAATCCTAAGTCAAATACACAAAAGTCAAACTTGATCAACTCTTCCAACTTAAAGCTTCCTAGTTGAGAATCATTCTTCCAAATCAATCCTGAATCACCTGAAAACCAAAACCGACGATTCACACAAGTCATAATACATCACATAAAGCTACTCAAGACTTCAAACAACTGAATGGAATACAAATTCTCAAAACGAACGATTGTGCTTCAAAATGAAGTAATTTCCCTTACTAGCAACATGCGCATAAATACCCCCTTTATCTCGCTGCATGCGCATCTCAATCACATCACACAATCAATCGCACGCCACGTGCCCATATGCCAAAATATTTGTCAAAAATAGTACCAATGCCACAACATTTCTCAAACAACAATACCAATGTCATAACAATACATAGCCCACACGGCTCAACAACAAGGTATACCAGAGTCTCAACGGCAACACAATGAAATGAAAGAATAAACTCAACAAGAAAGATATCCCATATAATAAAAACTTCTAATAAATGCATAAGAAGAAACTCAATAATGAAAGATAATCCATGTATTAACAATTTCAATTAAATGTATATAAGAATAAACTCAACAATGAATATTCCATGAAACAACAACTTCAGTTAAATGCATATAAAAATAAAATTAACAATAAAAGATATTCCATGTAATAAAAACTTCAATTAAATCCATATAAGTAACCTAAGAGTTTAAAGCGGTCAAATACCACATATAAGCTCGTGTACACACTCGTCATCTCGTGTATAAAGTTATGTAAGATACTTATTCCAACTAGGCCAAATTAACACTCAAAAGTGGCTTTTGCCTTTAAGATTTACCTCCGTACGGATCAAATCTAAACAAAAATGATTTAATATCATCAAGCAATGCAAGATAAACCAATTTCGATTAATAAAGTTAAGATCTTTACACAATTTTTCAAAAGTCAACCCTAGGCCCGCTCGGTCAAAATTCGAGTCCAGGGGTAGATCTCGACTACCCATAACACCATGAGTCCATATATGTATTTTGTTTTCAAATTCAAGTCCAATTCAACTCTAAAATCTCAAATTTTTATTTATCAAAACATAGACAAAATCCCCCAAAATTTCTCTTCAAATTCCATGGATTAGAGTTAAAGCTCATAAATAATCATGTAATATAATTGAAATTAGATCAAATCACTTACCCAATAGTTGTATATGAAAATCTCTCCTCAAAATTGCCTCATACCGAGTCTAGGGAACTAAAATGTGATAAATAAAGTTAAGCCCTGAAATCCCTCTATTTTTATCAGCTGTAAAAGTAGCAAATGCGTCTCAGGGTTCGCAAATGTGAACCCTCACAAATGCGAAATATCCATCGCAAATGTGGCGTCTGATGAACCCATGGAAAGTCGCAAATGCAAACTTGACTTCACAAAAGCGATCATGTGATCGACAATGCGATCAAGACAGCCCAGGTTTCCCAATAGCAAAAGCGATAACTAGTTCGCAAATGTGAACATGGAAGCCTGCAGCCCAACTCACAAATGCGATCCCCACCTTGCAAATGCGAGGTTCGCAAATGCAAACATTGTCTCGCATTTGCGAGACCTGCAACACTTGCCCAGCACCAGTAATATGAAACATGACCAAATAAATCTGAAACTCACCCGAGCCCTCAGGGCTCCACACCAAAAATTCACACAAGTCTAAAAATATCATATGAACTCGCTCGCACGATTAAAATACCAAAATAACATCCGAAATCACGAATCGGACATTAAAATACATGAAATTACACAATGAACTCAAGAATTGCTAGAAACACAACCAAGCGTTTGATTCCTATCAAACAACCTCGGAATGACACCAAATTTTAAAGACAGGTTTCAAATGACAAAATAGACCTACTCCAAGTCCCGAAATCAAATCCAAATCCGATAGCCATAAAGTCAAACCATGGCCAAACTTAGGATAATTCTAAACCTTCAAATTATCAACTTTCGCTAAAAAGTGTCAAATCAACCTAGGAATCCCTGAATCCATATACGAGCATATGCGTAAGTCCAAAATTACTATCCGGACCTAACGGAACAAGGTCAAATATATAAAGATTCAAACTTGGTCAACTCTTCCAACTTAAAACTTCTAAAATGAGAATCATTCTTCCGAATAAATCCCGAAATACTCGAAAACCAAAATTAATGATGCACACAAGTTATAATACACCATGTGAAACTACTCGTAACCTCAAACCACCAAACTGAATGTAAATGCTCAAAACGACCGGTCGGATCGTTATAATTTTTGGCTTTAATTGTGCATTGCGGACACTACACTTTTTTAAGTGTGGGTTGGGAAACTTCCTTTGGATAATTAGTAGTTGTATGTTAGTGATATTATTAACTTCTTATTTCTGATATGTAGCTTCTTATTTTCATTTACATAGTTAAGTAGAATTATTCGTATAATATTTTAGTAGTAGCTTGGTTTTAAAAAAAAAAGGAAAAAATTAGACTTTTCTTGACGATGGATCTCCTAGACAGTTTTTTTAAGGGATTAAAGTTTAAGTATATTTTTTTCTTTAGGTAGTAATAATTTTCATAATTTTTCTTTGTGCCTCCATTATTTTCAATGGAATGTAACTTAAACCGGGTAAATTCTTTCTTTTTACAGTAGATTAGGAGAATTAGGAAATAAAAGAAGATGAAAAATTGCTATGATCTCGAAGGGGTTTTTTTTGACATGTTTGATACCAACATATTTAGGTCGTAGCAAGTGTGCTTACCTTTCCTATGTTTTAGAATTTTTGATGCATTTATGAATTGGATAGCACGTCTTATGATGCCTATAGTTTATTTTTTTTTATTCATGTTCACTTTATGCTTTATGCTTTATTATTCACGGCTCCATGAATACTTGCTTTGATTTGAGAATAAGAATGAGACCATCCTCCGTGAGTCTTGTGCCATGTGTGAAGTGAGTGTTTATGTAGTCCTTGCATTGCGTTTTGAGTCTAGAACCTACCTCCCATGTGAGTTGAAGCAAAATCCTAGGTGTTGCTCGGTTTGAAAAATGATTTTAGCCATTCTTTGATCTTTTTGAGCTTTCTTGCTTGTTATAAATAAAATCATCCTTAGTTAGCCCTTTTGAGCTTATAAGTATTTTGTTTGGCAACCCATTATAAGGCTATATCCTTTCTTTCTTAATTAATTTATTTTGATCTTTGTACCTCTTAAAGCACTTGAATTGTAAAAGTGAGTGCTAAAACGGGTAATGAGGGAACTTAGAGTAACTTTTGAGTGGAACGAATGAGAAGAATAAAGGTGCACTTATATATTAAGAAAGAAACACCACTAGCGGGAGTGTTTGTTTGTTTAACAAAATCAGAAAATACATGTAGCAAAAGAAATATATTCATCTTGTCCTTGCTAGAGTATGTTAAGTATACTAGTGCTTAAAGAAATGAGAAAATATTTGTAGGGTGATCTTCTTGTGATGTTTGAAGTTGGATTGAAGAAATTTGCGCTTAAAGTTAATCATGTGATGTGTTAAAGTGGTTAGGAGGGCTAGCCACTATTTCTTAAATTTATCTTACACATCCCTTAGCCCACATTATAACCTTGCAAAAGTCTTAATTGATTTAAGACCGAGCGAGCCTACATTAGTAGAGATTTACATAAAGGTCAAGCCTATGGTACCTTTTTCATGCATGTGACTTTTTTGTGAGAGTGAGTGATTTTTTTCATATATTTGAGTCTTTAAATTATATTCGAATATTTATTGAGTGTATGGACTCGGTTCTCTCTTGATTTGTGGTGAGAGCACATATTTCATAATAGATACGTAATGTTATTAGACTTCTCGATTATGATGAATGTTCAAGCATTGAGTGCATTGTGAAATTGAGTTGGTCTTTGAGGATGGGATTATGATGGACATGTTGTATATGTGTTTTCAATGTTTTCAATGATGGACATGTGGTGATAATTGGCTAAAAATATGTATAACATGATGTCATTTACCTCGCATTCTAGTGTAATGTTAATGATATTTAAAGTATTTTATGAAGTTTTGAGCTTAATTGTGATATTTGTGTTTGTAGGAACAAGTGAAAGAGAATGAAGTAGGAGTGCATGTTTTGTGGCAAAAAATAATTGAAAATGTGCAAAGATGGAAGACAAGAATTAGGCAAATAGAGGGGAGTCGAGTGCCTAGCACCCACAATAGCGCCCAATTTCAGTGCTACCGTCAGTCCGGCACACCCATATCCTGCGGAGACCAAGTTTTTCCTATTTTTCTTAGATTTGGTTAAAAATCATCTAGAACTTTTCCTACTTATATAAATAGTTCTTAAGCTCAGTTATTTTGGGGATTTGGACGATGGAGAGCAAGGAACCGCCTCGGAGGACTGAGTTTATTGTTTCACCCTTCTTCCCCAACCTCAGTAATTTTTATATTTCTTTGGATGTTCATCGTTTCATCCTTCTTCCACAACCTTAGTAATTATCATGTTTCTTTGGATGATTTGTCGTTTTCGCTACCACGTCTATGTGGAGCTAAACTTTACGTTCTAGGGTTGTGGTTCTTTCATGAGCATTGTTATTTGGATATTGATTTTGATTCTTGATTAATCGTATTAGTTTATTTCTTCAATCATGCACTTAATTATTTGCTTGATCACCAATTGAATACTATCTACGATCTAGAGTTTAACTCAAAAATGTGAATTCTAGATTGCACATTGAGTAGAGCAAGTTCTTGAACCTGGGCATCGGAGAATAGATTCACGGATAGGATAGATATATGCTAATTGTCTTGCTTGGTTATTATACAAAAATTGTGAATGCATTCTTGTTGATTTTAACTCCATAGACATATAGGTGTTAGGTTGGCTTGAATAGGTGAGTAAGAGCTTGACAAATTCTTATGAGCAATATTAACCCTGCCAACCAATAAACGAGATAAATTAATTATTCAATCCAAGCGAAGAATACAATAGTATTGTTAGACAGCCCATAACCCTAGATTATTTTCTCATATTGATAACATAAAAATTTATTCTTCCTCTATTTAAAGTTAACTAGTTTCTTCGCACGTGTAATGTCAAGACAATAAATTTAATATTAATAAAATACTAACAAAAATTAATTAATTATATGTGTATAATGCGTTAATCATTAGAAATTTATAACAGATATTTACATAAATGTAAAATTTCTTTAAGTTGCAATTTTATTTCTATTATGTTGATGTAATACTTGAATTTAAAATTTTTAAATATCATCTGGATCTTCAATAAAAACCATTTTAGTTAAGTTAGTTAAATAATTTTTTTAATTACATTAATTAATTATATAAGATATAAATATTAAATATAGTCATATCTTACCTAATATGTTTTTACATATAATGCTCTTGGTTTTTGTTTTTCTACCAATGTGGTTACAATGTCATGACCAAAACTTTGATTTAACTTCAAAGTTGTATTCTTTTATTCTTTGACCATGTAACGACCCGGTCGGTCGTTTTGAGTATTATAATCCCGTATTTCTATTTACTACTCAATTTATGCACTATAATTGTTTTATGACTTACCGAGTTAGTTGGTTCGGGTCCGGAAGGAATTCGAAGTGAAACGAGACACTTACACTCATAATTGAAAATTAAGTTAGAAAAGTTGACTGGATGTGGACTTATGTGTAAACGACCTCAGATTTGAATTTTATGATTCCGATAGCTCCGTATGGTGATTTTGGACTTAGGAGCGTGTCTGGAAAATTATTTGAAAGTCCGTAGTGGAATTAGGCTTGAAATGCCGAAAGTTAAATTTTTGGGAAGTTTGACCAGGGAGTAGACTTTTTGATATCGGGGTCGTAATCCGATTCTGAAAATTTGAATACCTCAGTTATGTCATTTATGACTTGTGTGCAAAATTTGAGGTCAATCGAACGTGATTTGATAGATTCCGGCGTCGTTTGTAGAAATTGGAAATTTTAAAGTTCATTAGGCTTGAATTGGGGTATGATTCATGGTTTTAGCGTTGTTTGAGGTGATTTGAAGGTTCAACTAAGTTCGTATGATATTTTAGGACTTGTTGGTATATTTGGTTAAGGACCCAGGGGCCTCGGGTGAGTTTCGGATGGTTAACGGATCAAATTCGGACTTAGAAGAAAATGCTGAAATTTCTGCCATCTGATGCAATCGCACCTGCGGAAATTCCATCGCAGGTGCGAGCTCGCAGAAAAGAGCCTAGCAAGCGCAGATGCAGGCAGAGGGTTGTGAGGCAGTGGTCGCAGGTGCGAGGGAAATTCCGCACCTGCGATGAGCGCAGATGCGGTCCCTTGATCACAGAAGCGGAGGCAGGCTTAAGTGATTTTTTCGCAGAAGCGGAGCTTTAATCGCAGATGCGACTCCGCAAATGCGGAAATAGAGCCGCAGGTGCGAAACTCCTGGTCAGAATGTTAAAAACAGAGGAGTCCGAGATTTTGTCATTTTTTACATTTCCAAAAGCAGGTGAGGCGAGTTTTGAGCGAGAAATCACGGGAAATTTTTTAGGTAAGTCCCTTGTGATCCTTTCCGCTCCATAATATTGAATTATCATCGAATAATCCGACTAGATTACATGTTTTTTAGGTATAAATTGAGGATTTGAATTTAGGGATTTGGAAATAAGATTGGATGATTTGGAGGTCGAGTTGAGGTCAGATTTTGGTAAAATTAGTATGGGTAGACTCGTGGTGGAATGGGCTTTCGGATTTTGTAACTTTTGTCGGGTTCCGAGACGTGGGTCCCACGAGCGATTTTTGGAGTGTAATTTCGGATTTTTATGGAAAACCTGCATTTTCTTATGGAATTAATTCTAATAAATTTTATTGACTGAAATAAATTATTTGTGACTAGATACGAGGCATTCGGAGGCCAATTTGCAAAGCAAAGGCATAGCAGAGTAAAGAATTTCACGTTTTGAGGTAAGTAACAGTTATAAATCTTGTCCTGAGGGTATGAAACCCCAGATTTTTGTGTCATATGATTATTTTGGAGGTGACGCACATGCTAGGTGACGAGCGTGTGGGCATGCACCGAGGGGATTGTGACTTGGTCCGTCCCATGAAACTGTAAAGTTGATTAACTTGTTGTTAGCTATATGCTCTCTATGAGTTGAAGAAATTTGACTGTAAATCATGTTAGAAATCATGCTTAGGCTATGTGATGGTACTGTTGGGATCCACAGAGGTCGCGTACTTATTGAATTATTTGCTAATTGTTGTCTTGTACTCATTCATGATTTGACTTGCATATCATACCTCAGTCTTTCTTGATATTTGTTGATACACTATGTTATCTTTGTTTGGGCTGATCTTTGTGATTTCCGAGAGCCCGAGAGACTAGAGAGGTTGAGGACTGAGTAAGGCCGAGGGCCTGTCGGTGAGGTAAGTATATTATGGCACGTGAGTTATCCGTGCAGGATATTATAGCATGTGAGTTATCCGTGCAACACGTGAGTTGTCCGTACAGATTATTGCATTTGGGCTGTAGGAGCCCCTCCGGAGTCTGTACACCCCCAGTGAGCGCGGGTACCCATTGAGTGTGAGTGCTATGGGCCTAGTGGTTGAGTTGTTATGACGAGTGGAGTGACTGTACTTGCTTTTCATTTGTTGTTTCACTTAGTTGCTACTTGTCATTGTTGTGAAATTTTCTGAAAGATTTTATATCCGAATTACATGAACTTGAACTGTATAAATTGATTTGACTTAAACTACTGGATTTGAAAGCATGTCTATTCTCTGTTGTAATTATTGAAAATAAACTATAACTGTGTAGCTCGTCACTATCTTCAATTCCTTATTTATTATTGTTATTTGCTGAGCTGGTTGTACTCATACTACACCTCGCACTTCGTGTGCAGATCTAGGTGCTTCTGGACATAGCGGGTGTTGATTCTCTCGCACGGTTGATTTTCCAGAGATTCAGAGGTAGCTGCCGTATTTCACAGACCTTGTCTTTCCTACCATATCTCCTTGTTTACTGTATTTGGTTTTAGACTATTATAGACCATTTTCTTTTAACTTGTATCTATATTAGATGCTCATGTACTCAGTGACACCAGGTTTTGGGGAGCGTTCGTATCAGTATTTGTGGGATTTTGGATTATATTTAAATATTATATTTTCAAACTTAAAATAAATTATGGTTTATTGAGATTATCGGCTTGCCTAGCATCGAGATAAGAGCCATCACGACAGGTTGAGATTTTGGGTCGTGACAAATTGGTATCAGAGCCTAGGTTGCATAGGTCTCACGAGTCATGAGCAGGTTTAGTAGAGTCTTGCAGATCGGTACGGAGATGACTGTACTTATCTTCGAGAGGCTACAGAACCCTTAGGAAAATTTCACTTTCTTGTATTCTGTCATGTGAAATTGTTGATTCCGTAAACTAAATTTTTGTTATTCTATTCTTTCACAGATGGTGAGGACACGTACTACCAGATCGGACGGTTAGCCACCAGTGCCACCAGTTAGGGCCGCAAGAGGCCGGGGCCGTGGTAGAGACCGGGGCTGATGTAGAGGTCAAGGTATAACTCGTGCAGCAGTTGGAGCAGCACATGTAGAACCACCAGTTGCTCCAGCTCAGGAGCAGATTCTGGATACAGTTGAGCCGGCGGGACCAGCTCAGGCACCAGCTACACCTATTGTGATTCTAGGCTTTCATAAGGCTCTGGCCCATAAATTGACTATTTATACTGGTCTTGCTCAGGTGGTTTCGGCTCAGGCCGCACCTCCCACTTCTCAGGCCGGGGGAGCTACTCATACCCCCGTTGCCCATACTCTAGACCAGGTAGTACATGGACTTCATATACCAGGGGCACTACCAGCCCAGCCGGTTGTAGTTGCTTAAGCCCCGGTAGTTTCTGTTATGGCAGATGATGAGCAGAGGAGACTTGAGAGATTTGAGAGGCTTCGACCTCCACCATTTAGCGGTGCTGAGTCAGAGGATGCTCAGGGTTTTCTGGATAAGTGTCAACGGACGCTTCAGGCAACAGATGCTTCGGGCAGATGGTGGGAGGTTTACGATATGTGTAGGCCGGTTGGTGCAGCACCCCTTACCTGGCAGCAGTTCTCTGGTCAATTCCTGGAGAAGTTCGTGCCTCAGTCCCGCAGAGAGGAGCTACGCAGGCAGTTCGAGCAGCTTCGTTGGGGTGATATGTCTGTGACACAGTATGAGACGAGATATTTTTAATTGGCCCATCATGCTATCTGGTTGATTCTCACAGACAGAGAAAGGATCAGGAGGTTCATAGATGGCCTCACTTTTCAGCTGCGATTACTTATGACTAGAGAGAGTGTGTCTGGTGCTACTTTCGACGAGGTGCTAAGAGGCCTCGTGGTCCAGGTGATTACATCGGTGTTCCTTCAGGGGTTAGTTTTACCGCGGCAGGGGTCGTTCTTATAGACACGCTCAGACGGGTCGTCCAGCTCATCATGGTGCATGAGCTAGCCACAGTTCTTACAGTGCTCACTCAGGCCAGTCTTCATTCAGTGCACTACCAGCGCAGAGTTCTCATCATGCCTCATCCGCTTAGGCTTTTACAGGTAATTCTTCGGGTTATCAGGAGCAGCAGTTCTGTCAGAGGAGGGGTTGTTTCGAGTGCGAAGAATTGGTTCATTTCAAGAGAGATTGTCCTAGGCTGTTGAGTGGGGCTCTACAGCAGAGTTCTCGACCAACGGCACCAGCACCAACAGTTACAACACTCGCCCAGCCAGCTCATGGTGGGGGTCAGTCAGCTAGGGGTCGCCCAAGAGGGGGGGGCTGACCAGGTGGCGGTCAGGCCAGATGTTGTTGCTTCAGATGTAGTGATCACAGGTATTGTTTCAGTGTGCCACATGGAGGCTTCTATATTATTTGACCCTGGTTCCACTTATTCATATGTATCATCATATTTTTCTCACTATTTGGATATGCCCTGTTAGTCCTTAGTTTCACTGTCTGTATATCTACACCGGTGGGCGATATTATTATTGTGGACCATGTGAATCGGTCGTGTGTGGTAACTATTGGGGAACTGGAGACTAGGATTGATCTCTTATTACTCAGTATGGTTGATTTTGATGTAATCTTGAGTATGGATTAGTTGTCTCCATGTCATGCTATTCTGGACTGTCACGCAAAAATCGTGATGTTGACAATGCCGAGGTTGCCAATGGTCAAATGGAGAGGTTCTTTAGATTTTGTTCCTAGCAGGGTAATTTCTTATTTGAAGGCCCAACGTATGGTTGGAAAGGGATGTTTGTCATATTTGGCCTTTGTGAGAGATATTGATGTAGATACTCCTATTATTGATTCAGTACCGGTCGTGTGAGACTTTCCGGATATATTTCCTGCAGACCTTCCGGGTATGCCACCCGACAGGGATATTGATTTCGGTATTGACTTGGTGCAGGGCACTCAGCCCATTTCTATTCCTCCGTATCGTATGGCACTAGCTGAGTTAAAAGAATTGAAAGAGCAACTTCAGGAACTCCTTGAAAAGGGGTTTATTAGGCCTAGTGTGTCGCCTTGGGATGTACCAGTTCTGTTTGTGAAAAAGAAAGATGGTACTATGCGGATGTGCATCGATTATAGGCAGTTGAACAAAGTTACAATCAAGAATAAATATCCTTTGCCTTGTATTGATGACTTTTTTTACCAGCTTCAGGGAGCGAGGGTGTTCTCCAAAATTGATTTGAGATCTAGGTATCACCAGTTGAAAATTCGGGATTCGGATATTCTAAAGACAGCATTCAGAACTCGTTATGGCCACTATGAATTTCTTGTGATGTTTTTTGGGCTAATTAATGCCCCAGCGGCATTTATGCATTTGATGAATAGTGTATTCTAGCCATATTTTGATTTATTTGTCGTAGTATTTATTGATGATATCTTGGTGTACTCACGTAGCCAGGAGGAGCATGCACAACACTTGGGTATTGTATTACAGATGCTGAGAGAGTAGAGACTTTATGCCAAATTCTCTAAGTGTGAGTTCTAGCTTAGCTCGGTGTCATTCTTGGAACATATAGTGTCCAGGGAAGGAATTAAGGTAGATTCGAAGAAAATAGAGGCAGTTCAGAATTGGCCCAGACCAACTTTAGTTACTGAGATTCGGAGTTTTCTCGGCTTGGCTGGTTATTATCGTCGCTTCGTGGAGGGTTTCTCATCTATTGCATCGCCTATGACTAAATTGACCCAGAAAGGTGCTCCGTTCAGGTGGTCGGATGAATGTAAAGAGAGCTTTCAGAAGCTCAAGACAGCTTTGACTACAGCTCCAGTATTGGTGTTGCCTACAGGTTCAGAATCTTATATTGTGTATTGTGACGCGTCGCATATTGGTCTCGGCGCAGTGCTTATGCAAAACGGTAGGGTGATTGCCTATGCGTCCAGACAGTTAAAGCTACATGAGAAGAATTATTTGGTCCACGATCTTGAGTTAGCATCTATTATTCATGCCTTAAAATCTTGGCGGCATTACTTGTACGGTGTTCAGTGTGAGGTATATACCGATCATCGGAGTCTACAACATTTGTTTAAATAGAAGGATCTTAATTTGCGGCAACGAAGGTGGTTAGAGTTGCTTAAGGATTATGATATCACCATTCTCTATCATCCCGAAAAGACAAATGTAGTGGCTGATGCCTTGAGTCGTAAGGCGAAGAGTAAGGGAAGCTTAGCATACTTACCGGTAGCAGAGAGGCCTTTAGCATTGGATGTTCAGGCCTTGGCCAACCAGTTTGTTAGATTGAATGTTTCCGAGCCGAATCAAGTTTTGGCTTGTGTGGTTTCTCGGTCTTCTTTATATGATCGCATCAGAGAGCGCCAGTATGATGATCCACATCTGCTTGTCCTTAAGGACACAATTCAGCACGGTGATGCCAAGGAAGTCACTATTGGAGATGACGGTGTATTACGGATGCAGGGCAGGCTATGTGTGCCTAATGTAGATGGTTTGCGTGAGCTAATTCTCCAAGAAGCTCACAGTGCGAAGATATATCAGGATTTGAGGCAGCACTATTGGTGGAGGCGAATGAAGAAAGACAGACTTTGGTTTGTAGCTCGGTGTTTAAATTGTCAACAGGTAAAGTACGAGCATCAGATAACGGGCAGATTACTACAGAGACTTGAAATTTCGGAGTGGAAATGGGAGCGTATTACCATGGACTTCGAAGTTGGACTTCCACAGACTTTGAGGAAGTTTGATGCGGTTTGGGTGATTGTAGATCGTATGACTATGTCGGCGCATTTTATTCCTGTTGGTACTAATTATTCTTCGGAGCGGTCGGCTGAGATTTATATCCGCGAGATTGTTTGCCTACACGGTGTACCAGTGTCCATCATTTCAGATCGGGGCACGCAGCTTACATCACAGTTTTGGAGAGCAGTACAGCGAGAATTGGGCTCACAGGTTCAGTTGAGTACAACATTTCACCCTTAGACGGACGGACAGTCCGAGCGCACTATTCAGATATTAGAGGATATGCTACGTGCTTGTGTCATTGATTTTGGGGGTTCTTGGGATCAATTTCTGCCACTCGCGGAGTTTGCTTATAATAACAGCTACCAATCGAGTATTCAGATGGCTCCGTATGAGACTTTATATGGGAGACAGTGCCGGTCTCCAGTGGGTTGGTTTGAGCCGGGGGAGGCTAGGCTATTGGGTACTGACTTGGTTCAGGATGCTTTAGAGAAGGTCAAAGTGATTCAGGAATGGCTTCGCACGGCACAGTCTAGACAGAAGAGTTATGCCGACAGGAAGGTTCGTGATATTGTTCACATGGTTGGGGAGAAGGTTCTACTCAAGATTTCACTCGTGAAGGGTGTGTTGAGGTTCGGGGAGAAGGGCAAGTTGAGGCCTCGGTATATTGGGCCTTTTGAGATACGTAAGAAGATTGGAGAGGTGGCTTATGAACTTGCTTTGCCACCTAATCTATCAGGTGTTCATCCAATTTCCATATATCCATGCTCCAAAAGTATGTCGGGGATCCGTCTCATATTCTGGATTTCAGTACAGTACAGTTGGGCGGTAATTTGACTTATGATGTGGAGCCGGTGGGTATTTTATACCGGCAGGTTTGAAAGCTGAGGTCAAAGAGCATAGCATCAGTGAAGGTGCAGTGGAGAGGCCAGCCAGTCAAAGAAGCTACTTGGAAGATTGAGCAGGAGATGCGGAGAAAATATCCACACTTATTTGAGACTCCAGGTATTATTCTAAACTCATTCGAGGACGAATATTTGTATAAGAGGGGGAGAATGTAACGACCCGGTCGGTCATTTTGAGTATTATAATCCCGTTTCTCCATTTACTGCTCAATTTATGCTTTACAGTTATTTTATGACTTACCGAGTTAGTTGGTTTGGGTCCGGAAAGAGTTCGGAGTGAAACGAGACACTTAGTCTCATAATTAAAAATTTAAGTTAGAAAAGTTGACTGGATATGGACTTATGTGTAAACGGCTTCGGATTTAAATTTTTATGATTCCGATAGCTGCGTATGGTGATTTTGGACTTAAGAGCGTCTCCGAAAAATTATTTAGAGGTCCGTAGTGGAATTAGGCTTGAAATGCCAAAAGTTGAATTTTTGGAAAGTTTGACCGGGGGTTGACTTTTTGATATCGGGGTCGGAATCCGATTCTGAAAATTTGAATACCTCTGTTATGTCATTTATGACTTGTGTACAAAATTTGAGGTCAATCGAACATTATTTGATAGGTTCCGGCGTCGTTTGTAGAAATTGAAAATTTCAAAATCCATTAGGCTTGAATTGGGGTATGATTCATGGTTTTAGTGTTTTTTGAGGTGATTTGAAGGTTCAACTAAGTTCGTATGTTGTTTTAGGACTTGTTGGTATATTTGGTTGAGGTCCCGGGGGCCTAGGGTGAGTTTCGAATGGTTAACGGATCAAATTCGGACTTAGAAGAAAAAGCTAAAGTTTCTGCCATCTGATGCAATCACACCTGCGGAAATTCTATCGCAGGTGCGAGCTCGCAGAAGCGAGCCTGGCAAGCACAGATACGGGCAGAGAGTTGTGAGGTAGTGGTCGCAGGTGCGAGGGAAATTCTGCACCTGCGATGAACGTAGATGCGGTCCCTTGATCGCAGAAGCAGAGGCAGGCTTAAGTGATCTTTTCGCAGAAGCCGACCTTTGATCGCAGATGCGGAAATGGAGCCGCATGTGCGAAACTCCTGGTCAGAATGTTAAAAACAGAGGAGTCCAAGATTTTGTCATTTTTGACATTTCCAAAAGCGGGTGAGGCGAGTTTTGAGCGAGAAATCACGGGAAAGGTTTGAGGTAAGTCCCTTGTGATCTTTTTCACCCCATAATATTGAATTATCATCGAATAATCCGACTCGATTACATGTTTTTGAGGTGTAAATTAGGGATTTGAACTTAGGGATTTGGAAATAAGATTGGGTGACTTAGAGGTCGAGTTGAGGTCGGATTTTGGTAAAATTAGTATGGGTAGACTGATGGTGGAATGGGCTTTCGGATTTTATAACTTTTGTCGGGTTCTGAGACGTGGGACCCACGGGCAATTTTTAGAGTGTAATTTCGGATTTTTATGGAAAACCTGCATTTTCTTATGGAATTAATTCTAATAAATTTTATTGACTGAAACAAATTATTTGTGACTAGATAAGAGGCATTTGGAGGCCGATTTACGAGGCAAAGGCATAGCAGAGTAAAGAATTTTACGTTTTGAGGTAAGTAACAGTTATAAATCTTGTTCTGAGGGTATGAAACCCCGAATTTTTGTGTCATGTGATTATTTTGGAGGTGACGCACATGCTAGGTGATGGGCGTGTGGGCATGCACCGAGGGGATTATGACTTGGTCCGTCCCGTGAAACTGTAAAGTTGAATAACTTGTTGTTAGCTATATGCTCTCTATGAGTTGAAGAAATTTAACTGTAAATCATGTTAAAAATTATGCTTAGGCTATGTGATGGTATTTTTGGGACCCACAGAGGTCGCATACTTGTTGAATTATTTGCTAATTATTGTCTTGTACTCATTCATGATTTTACTTGCGTATCATAGCTCAGTCTTTCTTGATATTTGTTGATATACTTTATTATCTTTCTTTGGGCTGATCTTTGTAATTTTCGAGAGCCCGAGAGACTAGAGAGGTTGAGGACTGAGTAAGGCCGAGGGCCTGTCGGTGAGGTAAATATATTATGGCACGTGAGTTGTCCGTGCAGGATATTATAGCACGTGAGTTATCCGTGCAACACGTGAGTTGTCCGTGCAGATTATTGCTCTTGGATTGTAGGAGCCCCTACGGAGTCTGTACACCCCCAGTGAGCGCGGGTACCCATTGAGTGTGAGTGTTGTGGGCCTAGTGGTTGAGTTGTTATGACGAGTGGAGTGACTGTTGCCCTGAGAGGCTGTATTTATTTTTTATTTGTTGTTGCACTTAGTTGCTATTTGTCATTGTTGTGAAATTCTTTGAAAGATTTTATATCCGGATTACATGAACTTGAACTGTATAAATTGATTTGAATTAAATTGGTGGATTTGAAAGCATGTCTATTCTCTGTTGGAATTATTGAAAATGAACTATAACTGTGTAGCTCGTCACTATCTTCAATTCCTTATTTATTATTGTTACTTGCTGGGTTGGTTATACTCATACTACACCCCACACTTCTTGTGCAGATCCAGGTGCTTCTGGACATAGCGGGTGTTGATTCTCTCGCACAGTTAATTTTTCGGAGATTCAGAGGTAGCTGCCGTATTTCGTAGACCTTGTCTCTCCTACTCTATCTCCTTCGTTACTGTATTTGTTCTTAGACTATTATAGACCGTTTTCTTTTGACTTGTATCCATATTAGATACTCATGTTCTTAGTGACACCAGATTTTGGGGAGTGTTCGTATCAGTATTTGTGGGATTTTGTATTGTATTTAAATATTATATTTTCAAACTTAAAAGAAAATTATGGTTTATTGAGATTATCGGCTCGCCTAGCATCGAGATAGGCGCTATCACGACAGGTTGAGATTTTGGGTCGTGACAGACCACAAGAACTTAAATGACAAAAAGTGAGAATTTCTTATTGCTTAAATCTCTAAAGTAGAATATTTGGTTTGGAGAATAGCCAAAATATAATTAAGGTTGTGTGTTTAAGCTAACCGACGGCCATTTAAAAATTCAAATGGGTTAGTTACTAAAAGAAAAAACACACCCTTTAGTAAAGTCACTTCAAATGGTTTACTTCTTTTCCTTATCTGTTTTTATGAAATTATTACTATTACTATTATTAATAAATATAAATATATAAGACTAAAAGGGTATTTTGGTTCTTTAAATTTTTTCAAATATTGTTCTATTTAAATTCAAGAATTAACAACAAGTTCCTACAAGACGTAGAGTCAATCCAATATGTCTATAAATTCTATCTATATAATTCAGTTCATCTTAATGTAATTAAAACATTGATAATGAAAAATATAAATATATAAGTCTAAAAGGGTATTTTGGTTCTTTAAACTTTTTCAAATATTTTTCTATTTAAATTCAAGAATTAACAACAAGTTCCTACAAGATGAAGAGTCAATTCAATATGTCTATAAATTCTATTTATATAATTCAGTTCATCCTAATGTAATTAAAACATTGATAATGAAAACTCAAGCATAATGCAATGCGAATGATTAAACCTAATATCATTAAATCCTTTAAAATAAGCATATTGCTATAAATATTTGGTAACTTAATCGATTCAAGTCTTTTTAATTTTCATATGATTGTTTATAAGCTAGCAGAAACTTCTATACGTTGTATTTGTTCAATATTTGATAATGTTTGAAGTACTTTGTCCTTTATGAGAATATTCATAATTTAAAATATTTTGATGAAACACAACATAATGATAAATTACAATAGTAGCAACACGAATACATAATCGTTAATTATATATATATATCTTCTAATTTTGAATTATACTCTAAAATCCTTCTAAATATTTGGATCCTTGAACAAAAAAAAATGTGATATTTTATATGCTCTATAAATTTATCTAAAAAAAAGGTATGATGAAAGATAATATTTTTCTCTATTAACGATTGATAATTTTTTTTGAGAGAAAGTACTACCATCTATCATTTATTAGCGATAATAAAGAAGCATCATATAATGTGTAATATTAAGAAGACTACGTTTTTCACATACCTCCATAAAACCTCAGTAGATCTTACTATTCCAATTGCTAGGACAAAGTAGTAGTACTACTGATAAACCTACAAGCTCCAGTTTCCGAACTTTTTCCTAGTATTAGTACTCAAGTTTTTCCTTTTCTTCTTCATCCCCGTTCACATGTTTTTTTTTATAAAAATTGTACGGGGCGCTCAATTTGGCTGCCCCCATTTAATCTTATACTCATGTTTACCCAAAATAATGGATAGAGTTGAATTTATACGTAGTTCCGAGGATATGTGGCGTAACTTAATACAAATTATAAGGATAAATAGAAATGTAAATATGGATTGCAGAGAATACGAAGTAGATAAGGTTGTAAGGAAAAATGAATCTTAGGACTTAATAAATAGAATCAATTTGAGAAATCTGAAAGAACGATTCTTTACCGTGGAAGAATATAGCGTTTTTATTACAGTGTAAGCCTGAGGAAAAAACTTGTCCTACAGAAATGGTAACCAAGCCCTCTTATAGTGGAGAGATTTGGCTCTAAGCATAACAAAATAAACATTCAGTAGAAGACTCATGATAAGTCAGCTTTTTCACAATTTCTGCCAAGATTCTCTCTAGTAGGATTGCAACGGTTTTTATCTGCGAGCTCGATTTTTCTTAGAGCCCTCGATTTTGGTTTGAGCTCGATCTCGACTCGAGCTCTTGATCTTGGTTCAAGCCCGATCCTGGCTCGAGCTCTCGAATTGATTCGAGGCCAATGTTGGTTGGTCTCTGGATTATAAGCATGATAGATCTACTCTGCATCATGGTTCGATTTGGATTCGAGCTTGATAATGATATCGAACTCGACACGGATCGGCCCCCCCGGGTTCGAGGTTAGTTTATTCCACCTTCGGGATCTTACTTCGATAGATCATCGTTCGAACTCGATCGAACGAGCGAAGGCCGAAATCTATTTCGACCGTATACAGATAGTCCCCTCGTTTCTCAGAAAGAATGTGGTGAGAAACGATATGATTTTTTAATGGCTCGATCAAATTATAACCTGACGTTTCCATCGGGTTCGACCATGACGTGTCTGGTAGTTGTCCCGTCGATTTAGTCTTTCAAGGCATTTAATGTATGTCAAGCGGTGGTCGGCCATCGCTGATACTGAACCGCCATCACTTGAACCTATAAATAACCTTTTCTTTTATCCTTTACCACTTTCACATCTTTTATCTTCCAAATTTCCCAAGTCCTTCTTCAAAGTCTCCAACTTACCAGTAAATCTGTGATTTCTTTCTGCAAAAGCCCCTCTTCACTTCTACCAAATCTTTGTCACTTTTCTCTATTCCTTACTTCTGAACTCGAAAATGGCGAAAACGTCACAAACCATCCCTCAGAAAGAGAAAGCTTCATCTTCATAGTGTGCCTCCGATGATACACCGGCAGAACCACCGCCTGAGGAGTGCGTTCCCGGGGAGTGCATCCTTACTTCTGATTTCAAGGTCGATAAAGGCTCATCGGCCCCTGGTCGATGTGAACCGGTATCGAGGTATATATGTTCGATAACCGAGAAGCACCTCCAACAACTAAAGAAAGATTGCAATTGGGATAAAAAAGAAATAATGATTCCTTCTTCTGACGAAGATATCACTTCGCATGTGAGAGGGTTTTTGAATGTGTATTCTTATCCTTTCACATTGAGTCCCCTCGATTCTGTTATCATTGATTTCTTTCGTCAATACCAAATAACCCTAGGCCAGGTCCACCCTTACTTTTGGCGGATCGTTATCATGATCCGATATTTCGTGAGCAAAATTGAGGGGATGCCGTTCACCCTCGACCATCTTATCCGATTATTTTGTCCTCGACTTTTTTGAGGAGGGTTAATACAACTTCAGCGTCGGGCTACCAAGGCTCTGTTCTCGAGTATTGACGAGGATAGGGATCGGGGTTGGATGGGCAGGTTCGTTCGAGTAAGGACTTCGGACCTGATTCCGACTGAAAAGATGCCCTTTTCCCGAGGAGTGGAATATGAAACATAAGTGTGATCCTGCTGTTACTTCTACTTTGTTCTTTCATTTCTTCTCTCATCAACACTCCTACTTTTGTGATGTAGAGGTTTCCTGGATGCCCGGAGCAGTTTCCAATCTCAAGAACTGGGTACGAGCTCTTGTTTTGACCTCCACATACGCCGAGCGCTCATGGCGTGATTTGTCAAAGGGTCGGTGAGAGGCCAAAAATCATGGTAAGCCCATTTCTCGTACTCTTTGATGATTCGAACGAGGTGGTCTTCAAAACATTTTATTAAGGTTTTCCATATGCAGGTTTGGGTAAAGACGCGGCTTTGAGGCCCTTGTCCAACGAGGAAGAAATTTCGGCCTCTGTCCCAAAGCCGGTGAAGGAAAATAAAAGGAAAAGAGCCTCTGTTCCCGAAGATCCAAAACCGAAGAAGAGAATAGCTCGTAAGCCGAACAAGAATGCCATTCCTTTGACCGTGGAATCGATTCTGCGCCTAAGGGATGAAGATGAAGAAGAAGAAGAAGAAGAAGAAGAAGAAGAAAACGATGAGTCCGCGCTGGCGGTCTGAATGAAGAGAACCATTGACGCCTCATTGGTGGCTGGATCGATGATACTTCATGAGGCTCCGCCTCGAACTGAGGATATACCGGATAAGGATTCGGGTAGAGTCCCCGAACTATCGGATATCGAAGACGTATCTCATCGGAGTCAACGGGCAGGGGATATGACCAAAGAGGCCCTCGAACCCCTTCGAACCGAGGAGAATGCTCCAGGCGATTCATTTGTGGCAGCAGCAATCGAGGATTCGCCTACCTTTCCCGCTTTTACCGCAGGGGTGATTCGGGAAGCCCAAGCTCTGGGAGCCCTCGATCTAGAAAGGCCTCACGATGAAGAAGATCCCTTTCGTGACCTGTTTACCGGCATTAAGGACATTGTCGGTGCTAGTGATGAATCGGATCTTTTTCACGGATTGCGGCAGGCTTAGAATCAGGTGAGCTTTTAAAATTATTTTGTCGGTACTACCTTTATGTTCACTTTTCGTTAACTTCACTTCTTGTTTCTTTGTAGGCAGGGGCAGTTCATCGAGAAGCATGTTCTCGATCCCAAGATGAGCTGCATCGATACGAGGCTGACTTACAATGGGCTACTGATGAGAGGAACTCTCTTAGACTTTCCTTAGGGCAGAGAGAAGAGGAAATAAAAGACCTCCGAGCTGAGCTGGCCAAGGCTTATCGAGATCAGACCGATTTTTCTGAGCCGGTAATGATGCTTTTGAAAGCCTATGGGCTTGATACCGGAACAATAGCTAACATTTCGGTCTCACAGCTGCAGCAAAAAATCGATATGATCGGGAAGCTTCGTGAGGAGGTCGACGTGATAAAAATGGAGTCTTTGCGGTAGAAAGAAGGTATGGACCGCTTTGCTGTAGAGAAAGAAACTGCTCGAGCCCAGTTATCATCGTCTGAAACCAAACTTCAGAAAATGAAGGAAAAAGGCATAGTTCAAGCAAGAAAAATAGAGGAGCTTGAGGCTCGGTTGGCCTCTGTATTTGCCAAGGCCGAATCTGATGCCGAAAAGGTAAAGGCCAATGCGGATGCACTCGTGGCCGTCTATCGGGCCGATGCTGAAGCTGCCCAAGTCCAAGCAAGAGAGGCAACCGAGTCCGCCGATACTCGAGTACATTGGGTCGCCGAACTTGCTAAGTGTCGATCCCGAAGGGAAACCCTCGAGGAGATCCATGCTCGTGGTTTCGATCTCGCTAAAGAGATAAAAAGGTCCAAAGAACTCGAAGTCGATGCTGAAGCTCTGGTTTCTGATAGCGATGATGATGACGATGATGATGATGATGATGATGATGGGAGCAAGAGCAGATCCGAGAATGGGGGAGCCTGCTAAAGAAGAGACCGCTCCTGACCGAGAAGTTTAGTTATTAGTTTTTACGTTGTAATCAACCATGCAGATAAATTTGTATATAGATATATCCCTTTTTTTGCCGACTTGCTTCTGTTTTTGTTTCCTGTCTTGTGAGGACTTTATTCACGCCTTATGAATGTTTTCACAAGGATTTAAACAACTTAATCAAATTTGAACTTCGTAGCCTCTGTAACTGAGCGAGCGCTTACTCAAACTTGGAGCGATGTAGCCCTTAGGCTTATTAGTTGAGTCAATGATTCGAGCTCGAAGAAATATAGCCCGTAGGCATAATGGTCGAGTAAGTGCTTTCTCGAACTCAAAATAAAAGTAGCCCATAGGCTTAGTAGTCGAGTGAATGATTCGAACTCGAAGTAATGTAGCCCGTAGGCGTAATGGTCGAGTGATCGTTTGCTCGAACTCGAAATAAAAGTAACTCGTAGGCTTAGTCGAGTGAATGATTCGAACTCGAAGTAATGTAGCTCGTAGGCATAATGGTCGAGTGAGTGTTTGCTCGAACTCGAAATAAAAATAGCCCGTAGGCTTAATTGAGTGAATGATTCGAACTCGAAGTAATGTAGCCCGTAGGCATAACGGTCGAGTGAGTATTTTCTCAAACTCGAAATAAAAGTAGCCCGTAGGCTTAGTCGAGTGAATGATTCGAACTCGAAGTAATGTAGCCCGTAGGCGTAATGGTCGAGTGAGTGTTTGCTCGAACTCGAAATAAAAGTAGCCCGTAGGCTTAGTCGAGTGAATGATTCGAACTCGAAGTAATGTAGCCCGTAGGCGTAATGGTCGAGTGAGCGTTTGCTCGAACTCAAAATAAAGGTAGCTCGTAGGCTTAGTCAAGTGAATGATTCGAACTCAAAGTAATATAGCCTGTAGGCGTAATGGTCGAGTGAGTGTTTGCTCGAACTCGAAATAAAAGTAGCCTGTAGGCTTAGTCGAGTGAATGATTCAAACTCGAAGTAATGTAGCCCGTAGGCGTAACGGTCGAGTGTTTACTCGAACTCGAAATAAAAGTAGCCCGTAGGCTTAATGTTCGAGTTTATCTTAATTCTAATTGCATAATAAATCTCCAAATAGAGAACTTTTTCTTGGATATAAGATATCGATAAAGTGGAGGACTTTCTTTGCAAGTCATTATACATGTGTTCATGTTTCGCGTCGGGGTTCGTGCCAACTACATGAGCATGGTTCATTTTGACCATTTTGGCTCTTACAACTATTCCTATTGGAACCCCGTTGTTGCGAAATAACTCTCTTCGTCAGAACTTGATATATTTGAGGGCTAATGCCCCCGAACTTGATATATTTAAGGGGTAATGCCCCCCAGTATTCGAGGTCGATTGTACAGAGGCCTCGGATACTGTTGTAAGTGCAGCACGATCATGGGTTGCCTCATTAAAAACCTTGCCAAAAAACCCATTTGGGATAAAACCAGTCTAAGAAAAAAAGAGTGCAACGCGTGCTTTCAGGCGAAGGATCCATCTTATATCTTGTTCGTACTTCTGCAGGGGTCAGTTTTGTAAGTGAATATGAAAGGGTCGTACCTTAGCATTAGTATCGTTTTAGATATGACACATTTCAATTGTTTGATTGTTGTTTGCTGTTTATAATGCCGAGCCTGTATGATCCCTTTCCGACTTTCTCGAGAACTTGATATGGTCCTTCCCAATTTGGTCCTAGTTTTCCTTCGTTTAGATTTCGGGTATTGATGGTGACTTTCCTTAATACTAAGTCCCCGGGCTTGAAATGGCGGAGCTTGGTTCTTCGATTATAATATCTTTCGATTCGCTGCTTTTGGGCGGCCAATTGGACGAGAGCAGCTTCTCGTCTTTCGTCTGATAATTCGAGGCTGGTATTCATAGCCTCGTTATTTGAATCTTCCATCGTGAATCAAAATCTGGTACTGGGTTCGGCGACTTCGACTGGTATTAATGCTTCGGACCCATATACTAAGGAGAATGGGATCGCCCCCGTACTGGATTTTGACGTTGTCTGATATGCCCAAAGGACTTCGGGCAGGATTTCTCTCCACTTTCCTTTAGCGTCGTTCAACCTCTTCTTTAGGTTTTGAATGATAGTTTTGTTTGTTGATTCGGCCTGTCCGTTCCCACTGGGGTGGTACAGTGTTGATAATATCCTTCTTATTTTGTGATCTTCGAAGAATTTTGTTACTTTGCTACCAATGAATTATTTCCCATTGTCACATACTATTTTGGTGGGTATCCCGAATCGGCATACGATATGATCCCAGATAAAGTCTATAACTTCTTTCTCTCTTATTTTCTCGAACGCCTGCGCTTCAACCCATTTAGAAAAATAGTCAGTCATAAATAAAATGAATTTAGCTTTACCTGGGGTCGATGGCAGAGGGCCAACAATATCCATTCCCCATTTCATGAATGGCCATGGGGATAGGACTGAGTGAAGTTGCTCTCCAGGTTGATGGATCATTGGCACAAACCTTTGACATTTATCACATTTTCGAACAAATTCCTTCGCATCTTTGCCCATATCGATCCAATAATACCCTACTCTAATTATTTTTCGAACTAATGTATCGTCACCGGAGTGATTCCCACAATTGCCCTCGTGCACTTCCCGTAGGATGTAATCGGTATCTCCCGGACCCAAGCATACTGCCAACGGTCCATCGAATGTCCTTTGATATAGCATTCCATCCGAAGCCAACGTGAATCGAGCAGCTTTAGTCCGTAGGGCCCTAGAATCTTTAGGGTTCGATGGGAGTTTTTCGCTCTTTAAGTATTCAATATACTTATTTCTCCAATCCCAGGTTAAGCTTGTAGAATTTATCTCGGCGTGACCTTTTTTGATTACTGATCTTGGGAGTTGAATGACAGTCCCCGAGCTCAAGTCACCTTCCTCGACCGACGATCCCAAATTTGCAAGTGAATCAGCCTCACTGTTTTGCTCTCATGGAATATGTTGTAACGTCCATTGTTTGAAATGGTGCAAAGTGATATGTAGTTTATCCAAATACCGTTGCATTCTATCCTCTCGAACTTCGAAGGTTTTGTTTACTTGACTTACCACCAGCAAGGAGTCACATTTGGCTTCAATAACTTCTGCTCCCAAGATTTTAGCTAACTCGAGACCTGCAATAATGGCCTCATACTCGGCCTCGTTGTTGGTCAACCTGGTAGTTTTAAAAGATTGCCTAATAGTGCTACCCGTGAGTGGTTTCAAAACTATGCCTAGCCCGAACCCCTTCACGTTCGAAGCCCCATCCGTAAAAAGGATCCATACCCCCGATGATGTACCCGATTTCAACAAGAGTTCTTTTTCGACTTCGGGTATGAGGGTTGGCGTGAAATCGGCCACGAAGTCTACTAAAATTTGAGACTTGATGGCCATACGGGGTTGATATTCGATATCGTACCCGCTGAGTTCAATAGCCTATTTGGCCAATTGGCCTGATAGTTCGGGCTTGTGCAAAATATTACGAAGCGGGTAAGTGGTTAATACGCATATGGGGTGACATTGAAAGTACGGTCTTAACTCTCTAGAGGCACTTATCAGTGCAAGTGTCAATTTTTCTAGGTACGGGTATCTAGTTTCAGCTTCTCCTAAGGTCCGACTTATATAATAAATGGAAAATTGCATACCTTGCTCTTCTCGAACTAGGACACCGCTTACGGCGATTTTCGATACTGCCAAGTACAAGCAAAGTTTTTTGTCTGTTTTTGGAGTGTGAAGTAGTGGTGGGCTCGATAGATATCGTTTTAGTTCCTCTATTGCGTGTTGGCATTCCGGGGTCCAAGCGAAATCGTTCTTCTTTTTTAGTAGAGAGAAAAAATTGTGACTTCGATCTGATGATCTCGAAATGAATCGGCCTAAGGCTGCAATCCATCCCATTAGCCTTTGTACAACTTTCATGTTGTCCATGATGGTGATGTCTTCGATGGCCTTGATTTTATCGGGGTTAATCTCGATTCCCCGATTTGACACCATGAAGACGAGGAACATTGCCCGAACCGACCTCGAAATCACATTTTTTGGGGTTGAGCTTCATGTTGTATTTTCTCAAAATCTCGAAAGTTTCCTGCAAATGGGTCAAATGGTCCTCTACGCGCAGGGACTTAACTAGTATGTCATCAATATAAACCTTCATTGATTTACCTATTTGTTCTTCGAACATTTTATTTACTAGGCGTTGGTAAGTAGCCCCTGCATATTTTAGCCGGAAGGGCATCACATTATAACAATATGTTCCTTATTTGGTGACAAATGAAGTCCTTTCCTGGTCCTCCGGGTTCATCTGGATTTGATTATACCCGGAATAGGCATCGAGAAATGTGAGGATCTCATGGCCAGCCGTGGCATCAATCATGCGATCGATGTTGGGAAGCGGAAAGGAATCTTTGGGGCACGCTTTGTTCAAATCCTTATAGTCCACACACATTCTAAGTTTGTTCCCTTTTTTAGGCACTTCAACTACATTGGCTAACCATTCGGGATATTTTACCTCCCGAATGGACCCTATCTTGAGAAGTTTGGTTACCTCGTCCTTTATGAATGCATGCTTTTCCTCGGACTGGGGTCTTCTCTTTTGCTTCACCGGTCTGAACTTAGGGTCCAAGCTCAGCCGATGCATCGTTATGTCCAGTGGGATCCCTGTTATATCTAAATGGGACCAGGCAAAACAATCAATGTTATCAATAAGAAATTGAACAAGTTTCTTCCTGAGTTCGGGGCTTAACCCCGTTCCCAAGTATACATTTCGCTCGGGCCAGTGCTCGATTAGTGTGACTTGCTCTAGTTCCTCAATTGTTGATTTGGTGGCATCAGAGTCATCGGGAATCATGAAAGATCGAGGGACCCTTTGATCATCATCTTCTTCGATCTTCTGGTTATCTAGTTGGGTCGAAGCCAACGTCAGTGATTGCTATTTGGCGTCTCGTTGTCCTTCTGAGCCCGATCCCTTTATTGGAGAAGGCGAGGATATTGATTTCGCTTCCTCGACGGCGAACATTTCTTTTGCAGCTGGTTATTCTCCGTACAGTGTTTTGACACATCTCGATGTTGGGAATTTGAGGACCTGGTGTAGGGTCGAAGGTACAACTCTCATGTTGTGGATCCATGGCCTTCCGAAAGGGGCGTTGTATCTCATGTCGCCTTCGATCACGTGAAACTTCATTTCCTGGATGGTTCCGGCCACGTTTATTAGTAGGATTATCTCGCCTTTGGTGGTTTCACATGCCATATTGAATCCGTTTAGAACCAGAGTTGCGGGTACGATCCGGTCCTGCAGGCCGAGCTGTTCTACGACCTTCAATATGATGATGTTGGTCGAGCTACCTGGATCGATCAACACACGCTTAACTTTAGTTTTATTCATGAGTATGGATATTACTAGTGCATCGTTATGAGGTTGAATGACTCCTTCTGCATCTTCATCATCGAAGGACAAAGTCCCTATGGGTGCGTAATCTTGAGTTCGAGATCGCTTTTCCCTCACAATCGATATTTTAGTGCGTTTAAGCACTGGTCCCTGAGGGGTATTGGCGCCGCCGATGATCATGTGAATGACGTGCTGCAGTTCTTCTTGCTTGTTTTGCCTGCCGAAATCCCTGTTTTTAAAATGGTTCTTCGCCCTATCACTTAGAAATTCCCGAAGGTGCCCTTTGTTAAATAAGCGGGCTACTTCCTCTCTTAGCTGCCTGCAATCTTCCGTTCTGTGGCCATGGGTGCCATGATATTCACACATTTGATTGGGATTCCTTTGGGCAGGATCGGTCTACATGGGTTGAGGCCATTTAGTGTCTTTGATGCGTCCGATAGCCGACACGATGACGGATGCATCAACGCTAAAGTTATACTCTGATAACCGAGGTACTTCTATAGAGAATCGGCATATTTATCAAAGATAAGTCCCCGAGAATTTTTCCCTCGATCAATCCTTCAATTGTTCCGAACTGTATTGCATGTTGAACCGTTGTTCATCTGATCTGCGATGTACGGTTGATATCGGTCTCTGTTCGACCTTTGTTCTCTGTCGATCTCCCTTTGGTTTTTAGTAGCTGTCCTGTTCTGATGCACGGGTCCATACAGAGCTCCCAACTGGTCATCTTCGACCCTAATTTTCGATTGATATCGGTTGTGTATATCTGCCCAAGTTATTGCTGGATACTCGATCAAAATTTGCTTCAGCCGACGTGATGTTGTCGAATATTGCTCGTTCAACCCTTAGGTGAAAGCTTGTACGGACCAATCGTCTGTGACCGGTGGCAATTCCATGTGTTCCATTTGAAATCGGGATACGAATTCCCTCAGCATTTCATTACCCCTTTGCTTTACTTTGAAGAGGTCTGATTTCCTTGTTGCAACCTTTATGGCACCAGCATGTGCCTTTACGAACGAATCTGCTAACATGGCAAAAGAATCGATGGAATTTGGCGGTAGATTGTGATACCAGATCATTGCTCCGTTCGGTAGGGTCTCCCCGAACTTTTTCAACAACACGGATTCGATCTTATCGTCCTCCAAATCATTACCCTTGATGGCACATGTGTAAGAGGTGACATGTTCGTTAGGATCTGTCGTACCGTTATATTTGGGGATTTCGGGCATACAGAATTTTTTTGGGATTGGTTTTGGGGCCGCACTCGAGGGAAAAGGCCTTTGTATGAATTTTTTCGAATCTAGCCCTTTTATCATTGGTGGAGCTCCCGAGATCTGATCGACTCTAGAATTATAAGTTTCTACTTTTTTATCGTTGGCTTCGACTCGCTTTGTGAGTTCCTCGAGCAATTTAGCAATTTCGGGAGTAGTCCCCGATTCTTGCTCATTTGACTTTACTATGGTTGGTTCCGTTCTGTGGGTAATTTCTCGGGGTGGATTGGGCTCCGGCCTGCTTTGTAGCTGGGTTTGGCTTTGCAACTGGGCTATTGCTGCCTGTTGGGCTTGCAATATTTCGAAAATCATACGCAAGCTAACACCATTTTTCTCGACGTTATGAGTATCTCGAACCGCAGACCGAGTCCCACCATGGATGTTATTCACAGGTTCAGCATGTAGGTTCGCCTCAATTGCTACATGCGAATTGATATCAATTGGCGCTCCGATTCGAGCTCCAATGGTGTTCACAAGTGGTCTTTCAGTACTGGGTGTCAAGTTGTTGTTTTCGTCTTGAAGACTGTCCCCGTTATCGATCGGTGAAGCCATTTGATTGATGGTTATTCGTAGTTGATCCGAAATTCAAGGTGTTTTCGGAAATAAGCGCAAAGCACAATGGCATATTTTTCAGATTTGTATCAAATAACCACTGTTATCCTCGGCCCCACGGTGGGCGCCAAACTGTTTACCCGAAAAAATAGATAGAGTTGATTTTATACATAGTTCCGAGGATATGTGGCGTAACTTAATACAAATTGTAAGGATAAATAGAAATATAAATATGGATTGCAGAGAATGCGAAGTAGATAAGGTTGTAACGAAAAATGAATCTTAGGACTCAACAAATAGAATCAATTTGAGAAATCTGAAATAACGATTCTTTACTGTAGAAGAATATAGCGTTTTTATTATAGTGTAAGCCTGAGGAAAAAACTTGTCCTACAGAAATGGTAACCAAGCCCTCTTATAGTGGAGGGATTTGGCTCTAAGCATAATAAAATAAACATTCAGTGGGAGACCCATGATAAGTCAGCTTTTCCACAATTTCTGCCAAGATTCTCTCTAGTAGGATTGCAACGGCTTTTATCTGCGAGCTTGATTTTGCTTAGAGCCCTCGATTTTGGTTTGAGCTCGATCTCGACTCGAGCTCTTGATCTTGGTTCAAGCCCGATCCTGGCTCGAGCTCTTGAATTGATTCGAGGTCAATGTTGTTTGGTCTCTGGATTATAAGCATGATAGATCTACTCTGCATCATGGTTCGATTTGGATTCGAGCTTGATAATGATATCGAACTCGACACGGATCGGCCCCCCGGGTTCGAGGTTAGTTTGTTCCACCTTCGGGATCTTACTTCGATAGATCATCGTTCGAACTCGATCGGACGAGCGAAGGCCGAAATCTATTTCGACCGTATACAATCCACTTCTTAAAAAAAAATTAACTTGTACCCGCTTTTTAAACAACTTCAGGTATCTTTCTCCTCCTCCTTCGTTTTCGTCTTCTCCTTCTTCTTCTTCTTCTTCTTCTTCTTCTTCTTCTTCTTCTTCTTCTTCGGGTGACAATGATTTTATATGATGGTTGTGAATATATTTTAATATAGTTTATGATATTATACAATGGTGAGCTATTATGACGCTTTATTTTTTACTATTGCTTAGGGTTTCTTCTTCTTCTTTTTTTTAATTGCAAAATGGGTTCATTAGATTTATTGTTGTTTTGACAAATTGATGATTGGGGTTTGTTCCTGATGATATTTGGAGGTTATGTTTTAAATTTGAGCTCATTTGGAGTAGATTTAGATATTAAATCGTAAATTGGATTGTTATAATTCGAAGAACAAATTTCTGTTTCTTGGCAATTTGCACTTGAGGCCTATTTGGTCTTAAGTGCATAAAAACGTTGGTTGCACTTCAGACCTTTTGGCTTTAAGTACAAATTTTCACTTCAGACTTATTGGCCTTAAGTGCATCTGAAGTGCAATTTTTCACTTCAGACTTATTAGTCATTGGTTGCACTTCAGAGCTGAAGTTTGTGTGCAGACTTAGAACTTCAGCTTCTAGAATGCTGAAGTTCAGCAAATACAAACAAACTTCAGCCCTAGAATGTTGAAGTTCAGCAATTACAAAACAAAAACTTCAGCCAAAACATGTTGTAGTTTTATTGAGCTGAAGTTTGCCATTGCACTATGAACTGAAGTTTGCGTGATTGCCTTTGCAAGTCAGGCCACACTTCTGGCAAAAATACCTGAAGTTTTGCTACACTTCAGGCAAAACATTCTGAAGTTCAAACTTCAGACATAAATTTTTGCTACTTCAGGCCCGTATGTCTGAAGTTACCCGAAAAGTGAGTACGCTTGCAATGTTTTTTGCAAAGTGGGTATAAATTAAAAGTTGACCCAAAAATAGGGTATAGATGCAAATACCCCTTTTTTTTCTTTTACTAAAGTCAACGTTTGAATACATTTAGGAAAATGACATTCAGTTACTTAAATGATAAGACACAACCTTTTAAAAAGACACTTCAAAATACATTAGTTTTTTACTATATATTTTTTATAAGTAATTAAATTTTTAAGAAGGGTATTTTAGTAATTTAACTTTCTAGTTTAGGGTTTTCCAATTTTATAATAATATAGATAGATATAGATTATTTATTTTCTTTTGTTTTAGTTAATTTAGATTCAAATAGTTTTTGGTTTAAACCTTGTTTAGATAATTAGGATAGTCTAATTTAGTTAATAGTTAATAACAATTCCTTAGAGGAACAATACTCTACTTATCACTTTATTACTTGACAATCACATATACTTGAGTAGGCGTTTGATCGCAACAATTATTTTTCAAATTGAAAAGAGTTCTACTATATTCGGTTTTCTATTTCATCTTTAAACGTTTTTATTAAATATAGGAAACGTGTGTATTCTAGACTCAATAAAAAAAACTCTCCAGGGAACGACTCTAATTTTTCTTTTGTAAATGGTAAATAAGAATGAGAAGACAAATAATTAAGTCAAGTAATTAAAAATTTTATTTCAAAGTGTGTTAAAATCATTGAAACGTCTATCTCAAAAGACGATTCCCTTTTTACTAAACCCAAACAACTCTGTTCACATTCGTACTCATAAGTCAACACTGCTTAAGACCTAATGGAACACTAAAATAATAAGAAAACTGAAAAAGCGAACATTTGTCAATTAGTTGTTGATTGAAACGTCAAATCCAATGGAACATTCCTAGCCAAAACTAACCTGTTCACATCCACGCGCAATAAGCACAGAGAAAGTAGTTATAATCAAGGCACTTCTAATTAATTCGACCAAAATCTTTCTTATTACTATGACACGGTTTAAAATAACGAAGTCATTGCAAGCGTTAGGCAGCCTAACGACTAACAACTATTTAAGGGAATTACATCTATCATAGTACAAGTGTCACACGTCTATTCTATTTTTGTACAATGACATGAATCCACATCCATCCAATTTTCTATTTTGTTTTAAAAATAATTTTACACCCCCCCTCACATTTTGCTCCATTACACTAATTTTCCTTGTGGTTCACGATATTACTTCTACCTTCCTTATTTTAGTTTTTTTGTAACAATTCTTATTTATTTAAAATTAATGTAAAGAAATTCTAACTTACCCTTTTTAATATACCCTTTTGTTTAATTAGTTATTTAAACATCTTTTTGTTAAATTCCTTTAGAATGTCAATCAATTTTCTTTTCATCTTTCATTTCCTTCTCTGTTGAGATTTGAGAATCTTACAATATTGGTGGTTACATGTTTTGTTCTACAGGATTAATTTAAGAAAAACATATTTTTTAAAACAATTAAATAAAAGGATATATTACAAAGGGTAATTAGTCAAATTACATGTAAACAGAATTGTTACAAAAAAATTAAAAGAAGGGAAATAAGCGTAATATCATAAAACGCGAGGGAGGCCAGTATGATGGAGAAGAACGTGAGGGAGGCCTATTATATTATCCCTTTTTTTCTTTTCCAAGAACTAAGAGACCAGAATCAATAGGTAACAGCAATATACAAATAAAATCCCAAATTACTTTAAAATATTACAAGCCGGCAAAACGAATGAGATACTCGGATAATGAATTTCATGTTTATTCTATATAGTTGAGCAGAACCGAAACCTGGAAGGAAAAAATTGGACGGAATACAACTTTATGCAACATTGAATGAGATACCAGCCTCAGCCTGGTGCTTGCCCACGTTACATCTGACCACTATTAAAACTGGAGAAAATATGGTGAAAAAAAAGTGCCTAGAGAAGCAAGAAAATCACTCGGAACAATCAGTCCTCGCAACACACAGAATCCACTATTTCTCCAGCTATAAATGAGCTTTCAATGCCTGTAATGATTTGATTTTTGAATCACAAATTTTCAGGAAACTAGATAATGCAGTGCGCTGACTACAAATGATTTTTCTAGCAATATCGGTAGCACTCCAGGACTGCAATGCTCGAGTGATCCGATCACCAAAATCCGCATCACTTGTCGAGGAAGAAGTTAAAGATTCAAGAACTCGGTAGACCTTCCCAGGTCCCTCCTCTTTATCTTTTAGGAGTGATGAAAGTATGCTTTCCGATTTGTAATCGTCTGACTTGATAATTTGTTGGTTAAGCCATTGCCTGACCAGCTCTATAGTCTCGCATACAGACAGAATCGACTCTTGTAATTCCTGAGACAGCTGAACGTTAAAGTTCTCTGCAGGTCCGCCTTTCTTTTTTCTCTTTCCTGAAGGCACTAACGATCTGGCACAAGACTGAATCACCAGTATATGCCAAGCTATAGGTTCTGTCACTAAAAGCACCAGATTAGGAAGATCACATCCAGGTGAGGATTCCAGTGGTCCCATTGATCCGACTTTATCCAGGATATATTTCTTCAATATTGAATTCACAATAAGCCATGTATTTGAATCTCCATCTACTTCATGAGAATAAAGATTCCAAGCATTTAAAAACACGAGAAAGTTCATCCAATCAATCAGATTGCAGCTCCATGCCTGTATTAAAGTAACAAAAATCTATAAAAACTTGGTATGTAGTTCATCACAAAACTGACAGCTTGACAGTTGACACCAGACAGAAATATACTTGTAAGTGTAAGATAGTTTTGAGCTGCATTGAAGAGTTAATTGTTAAATCCTTCAAGCACTACGTAATGATTCTCTTAGAATTGATATATTTAGTTCTTTTGTCTTATACTTCAACTGTACAACTGGAACAATTTGCAAATTCTCATGCTTTCATTGCAGCTTTATATTACAAAGGGTTCAGCAACCTAAATTGACAAACTTTGCTTCGTGTAACAGGACGCTTCTCTCGTCTCACAAATTTGATCACCTTGAGTAAACTAATTACCCACATGCAGCGCTAAGCATAGTTGTCTCCATTGAGCTAAAAATCAGGTTCAATATGATCTACATCTAGGTGCTTTTCATGGTCCATATAAAACTGCAACATAATACCAGCTTCAAGTATTAGAGTCTAATTCAGTTTCTCTGCCTTGATGCTCCCAAGAGCATACACCGAAGACATACTTCAAAACAACTAAATTTCTGGTTTACTCCAACCCTCAATCAAGCATAATGCAAATTATCTTTCTAGCATCTACCATGAAAAAACCTGAAAAATAAAATGTTAAAGATGCATATGATATAGGACTAAAATTCTAGCTTTTGTACGTCATAAAATGAAAATACTGTTCCTAAAAGTTAAAGTATAACCAAAATAAATAACAAAGGTTATTCAATGCCCAAAGACACTATGAAATCTTGCTAGTTGTAACTTCTGAAAATTTAATTTGACGAATGCAGTAATGCACCTAGTCCATTTCTTCAGTGACATGCCCAAATTCTATTGTTTCACTTGTACAGTTAAGAATTCCACGTCTCCTTAAAAACTATCCCAGCCATTACAACGAATGTGGGAGAGATGCAAAACAACAAAATTCACCATAATGGCTCGATAAGCATGCATGTAAATATAAAAATTAAAGCAAGAAACGATGAATGAAAAGTACTACACATGCAAAATAGAGTATAGCTTTGGAAGCATCCACAGTACGAAGAGAGAAGAATTTACCCCTGAGTCCTTAAGGCCACTCGAAATATCAAAAGCCAGCCCTACAGCATCCTGGAAGGAGAATCCCAAGATATTGGCATACCGGTCGAGTAACAATCTCATCTCTGATGATAGTTTAGGGTCAAAGACAACACCATTTGCTTCAACACTTTCCTTGACAGCTGATGAAGCACATTGAATTGACAGATAGATCATTCGTGGTAAAAAGGACCTCTTCTCAATTGTTTTAACCACTTTAGCTTGAGACTGTTTGATTTGATCATACTGCAATGAAAGAGTACAACAATAATAAAGTGAGAAATTTTCTTCCGCAAGCTTAGGTTCTACATGATTTCATACATAAAAGAAATTATCAAAACCATTAATAATAAGAAAATTGAAAAGGACATAGTTTCAGAAGTCATGATACCCACAGGAATCCGGTTTCAATTACAGTAGTACTGACAACTTAACGAGACTACTTCAGTGGTCGAACTATTGCCATGCCATTTCAACGGTAACTGACAAAGAAAAGTCCAATTATACATGCTATAAATTTAAGACAATGCCTGTGCAACTCTCCATATCAGCTGCAAACAGCCAAACACAAGCAGACTTGGGGACCATTAAAAGAAAATTCAACCCTCGGCAAACTCAACCCCTCACCCTAATGTCTTCCTCTTATAATGAGCTTGCAGTTTCATTTTTCTATACTTTCTATCAATATCACCTTTTTTTTTTTTTTTTTTTTTTTGAAAGGTAAGATACTTGTATATGAGGGGGAAAAAAAAGACTACACATAAACTGTGGAGTCAGCCAGAATCACAAGGTGGAGAACAGGAGAAACTCGCCTAATCCTTTTTCTTCTCGTAAGGATTCTAATACATCAAAAATAGATTCATGATCTTCTAGGTGTTCTCCTTTAAACCAAAAATAAAAAAGAACGAAAAATTTCATTTTTCATCTTCAGGATGTTGCTGGATCTAATCTTCAAAGCATCTTCAGTTTCTTTCTTCCAAAATTGTCCACCAGCTGCAAGCAGTGACAATTTTCCATCTATCTTTATGACTGGAAAGGTTTCCTTCTCTATTCTAGCATGCTAAAACTTCAAGAATTCTTCTTGGCATAACCCACAATAATCCCCTCAAATTGATGAATATCCTCCATAATTGTGAAGTCACCTTACGGTGCAAAAAAAAAGATAATAATTGCCTCTTGTCTCCTCTCCACATAAGTAACATCTAGAACATAGTCGGTATCCTCTCTCGACCAAGTTATCCTGGGTTGGGCCTGCCTCCTTTGCCAACAACCATGTAAAGCAGGCCACTTTATAAGGAATTTTAACCTTCCAGATCAATTTCCATGACCAACAACCGACCTGACTATTTGAAATGTTGAATTCCTTATATGCAGCTTTAACTGAAAACTTCCCTTTGCTATTCCCTTGCCATGTCACACCATCTTCAGCATTGGGGTCCCTTTGAATTGTTCCAATCTTGTAGAACTCTGTAATTCTATCAATCTTCCAATCATTTAGTAATCTCCGGAAGGTCAGACTCCAACCTTGGTTTGTCCACACGTCTCCTATTGTTGCTTCCTACTAGGGAAGAAATAAATGAATGAATGTTCTTTTGGGAAAATGTATAATAATACACCTACCGAGACGAAAGTCAAAGGTGAGTCTCGTAGGTAGACGTATCGAACCGAAATAAGATCTCATATTGACATCTTGATATACTGATTTACCATAATAATAAATAGAGTCAATGGTGACTCCGCCATGGGAAGAGCCGCTTCCTTCTTGCTTGATGTTGGTTTAGTAGATATATATCAGGAAAGAGTTGTTTCAGTGAATTCTGACCTAGCCTGTTATCCTCCCAAAAAGATACTTTCATTCCATTTCCTACTATGAAGTTTGAATTGTTAATGAGCTTAGGCCAAAAGTTCTAATAGACTTCCACAAATTGACCCAATAGGGACTTCTCACAGGCTTGGTTATCCATTTTCCTTCCATATCATACTTTTCTGTGACTACCTCCCTCCCTAGGGGTTGTTCTTCTAAAGCAAATCTCTATAACCATTTCATCAATAAACTTTGTTTTGGATTTGCAAGTTCTTAATTCTCAATCTCCCTTCCTTCTCGTTACAAGTAAGGGAATTCTATCTGCCCAAGTGAATTTTCTTCTTGTCACTATTTCCTTCCCATAAGAAACTCCTTCTCAAGGCATCTAATTCTATTCACCACATTCACTGGGATTGGGAATAAAGACGTCATATATGTAGGCATAGCATCAAGTACTAAGTTAATCAAGATTAATCTTCCTCCCATAGATAAGTATTGTTTCTTCCGGTTAGCTAGCTTTTCTCACATTTCTCTAAGACCCTATTTCATATTCTTTTTAACTTGCTTTTAGCCCCCTGAAGGCATCCCCAGTATATAGATATACTGTACGCAGTGTCCCAATTTTATCTCCAAGAATTTCAGCCATGTTTTGAAGCTCAGACACCTCATTCACGGGATTAAAAAAAGCTTCTACTCCAGTTGATATGTAAACCAGGTATGGCCTCAAACAAAATAAAAATGACCCTTGGCATTTGCAAATGTTCTTTATCAGCTTCACATAACACAAGGGTGTCATCTGCATATTGTAAATAGGAAATTACCAATTGACTACCTGCCATGGAGTTTACCCTGAAGCCACTTATCCAGAGCTGTCTCAACATATCGTTCAATCTTTCCATCGAAATGATGAATAAAAAAAGAAGACAAGGAATCACCCTACCTCAGGCTCCTCTGCGAAGGAAACAAACCTGCTGGTGATCCATTAATCAAAATGGAGAATCTCACCGTGCTGATGCAAAACATAATCCTATGAACCCATGTGCCACCAAAACCCATCTTCCTCAGAGTGTCAAGCAGAAAGTTCCAGTTCAAATGATCATAAGCCTTCTCAATATCCAATCTGCATAAGATACCAGGCTCCTTGTATAACATCCACTAACTTATTCACTACTGTCTCAAGTTTCTCTGCCAATAATTTGGAAATGATTTTGTAGATGCTATCTATCAAGCTGATAGGCCTGAAATCTTTCGGTTCCTTAGCTACTAAATTCTATGGAATCAATGCTACAAAGGTCGCATTGAAAATCTTATCACCCATTGATACGCCACGATGCTTTGCACCAGTCCCCTCTGTAATTCTCTGTTCGAATTCCCAAACCATTATCTTTTTCACGTATTCCTTTCTATATAATTAGAGCTCAAAAGAAACCAAACTTGACCTTAGTCAAGGCACAAGTATGATATATTGCAGATTCTTCAATCAACCAACTCAACTCCAGATTCCTTTAAACCACAAAAGCTCCTGCTGCCGAAAAGCTTCTCACGTGCCTCCACGCACCGCCAGAAGAAGTTGCCTTCCAACGTCACGCGTCGGCGCGTGAACCCTCTTTCGGGAACTTTTTGAGCAGTTTTTCTTCTGGCAGACTCGTCCACCTTCATCCGACTCTACCCATACCAATTTAGATTGTGTGAACACCAGTGGTCAAGTTCCAACGTGAACAGTAAACTCCGGCAGCTTTTCTGCAGATTCTGAAAGCTGTTTTTCATCACAGGTTCTTCCTTTTTTTTTGCGCATTCATATTTTGGAATTCTTTTGTGCTTCGAATTGTTTAATCAATGGATAATCACTCTTTACAAATAAGTGTTGTGAAACTAGAAGAGACGGGTACTTATCTTGCTTGGTCACGGTCGTGTTTGCTTGTTATTAAGTCTAAAAAGTTGTTAGTTATATTATTGGAGAAAAGAAAGCACCTATTGTGACTGATGCTAGCTATAGTTAATGGGATTCTGATAATTCCCTTATTATGACATGACTTTTAAATACTATGTAACATCAAATTTCCAAATAGTACTTATTGCTTGATACTGCTAAAAAGATCTGAAATTCAACTAGGTGCACTTACTCCCACAAGGGAAATGATACCCAAATCTTTGAAATTAGAAATTAGAAATTAGAATTATGCAACTAAGCAAGGTGAGTTAACTATCACTGAATAGTATTCCGAGTTAAGTGAGTTATGGCAGGAGATTGACTACTATCAGGATCTCCAAGCAAAGTATACCGATGATGCAGTTCTCTTTTAACAATTGGTTAAAAAGGGTCTATGATTTTCTGGCTGGTTTGAACCAAGAGTATGATCATACCAAGGTTCATGTTCTCGGTAAAATTCCTTCTTCTTCTCTTGAGGATGCATACTCTTATGTTCAACAAGAAGAGAGTCAACGAGGGGTCATACTTTTTTCCACTCCAACCGAGAAGTCTGGGTTAATGGTGTCTCATGAGCAACTAAGGGCAATCATTTCTGATAAAGATCACCTGCATTGTGATTATTGTGGAAAGCCAAGGCATACAAAGGAGACATGCTGGAAACTACATGGTAGATCGACTAAAGGTCGTGGAGGAAATCATGTACATCCATCAATGGGTCAAGCTAATATTGCTGAAAATGTGGAGACATCAAGGGAAATTGCTTATGGAGAAACTGTCTTCATAGCAAGTTCAGCATCTTCGTTATCTCCTGAACAAACTTGACTCTTCTAATGTTGCCATTTTCAATTATGTGCAATCAAGTACTACCTTTAATACTCACCTTAATTCTTGGATTATTGATTCTGGTGCGAATCGACACATGACAGGCTCCTCTAAAGGCTTTCAGAACTGCTCTCCTAGTCCCAAGGAGGATTATGTTAGAATAACCAACGGCTCCCAAACTCCTTTAGCTGGAACAAGTTTTGTTGTCTGTACACTTGATATTACATTATCATCCGTTTTCCATGTACTTGAGTTTCCTGTTAACCTATTATTTGTTAGCACTTTTATCACCAAAAACTAAACTGTAATGTCGAGTTCTTTCCTGCTCATTGTATTTTTCAGGATCTTCAAACAAAGAAGAGGATTGGCAGTGGTAGATTGTATGGTGACTTATATTGGATTGATGAAACTCGAGACTCTGGTCTGACTTTTTTTGGGAGGAAATAAGGATGTCAACCAAGAAATAATACAGTGCATACGGTTGGGGCACCCATCATTTTTTGCTTTGAAGAAGTTATATCCTAGTTTGTTTTCCAAAACTGAATTTGAATCTTTGTTTTGTGATACTTGTGAATTTGTCAAGCATACTAGAAACGCATATCCTTCGAGTGATAATAAAAGTACAACTCCCTTTTCGACTATTCATTCTGATGTATGTGGTTCTACTCATACAGTTTCTTTGTTTCTTTGACTGGTAGTCGTTGGTTTGTTTCTCTTATTGATTATTGCACTAGGATGACTTAGGTGTATTTGTTAAAGGACAAAAGTGAAATTTTTTGTTGTTTTCACTCATTTTATAAGATGATTTATATTCAATTTGAGGCTAAGATAAAATTTTACGAATGGACAATCACAGAATACAACAAACCCAATGAGTTCCCACAAGTGGGGTCTGGGGAGGATAATGTGTACGCAGACCTTACCTCTACCCTGGGAGAGCAGAAAAGCCAATGGCACAAAATACATGGATAAAAATTTTGGTGCTTGTTTGGAGTCGATAATCCACCAAACTAATTGCACAAAATAGGGTTGCTTAAAGAAAAAACAGGCATACGTGTTGGGATAATGTCCTGATTTTCTTTTCAAATTTGAATTTTACCTTTTTTTATTAAGGAAGGAAAAATAGTTTACCATAAATTATTTTACTTTTCCTAAAAAGAAAATGTAGATCTTTTCCATATTTAACAGATACTTTTCTTGGAGAAAAAGGTTGTAGACTTCTATAAATTAAGGATCCCTCTTTCATACACAACACAATAGCATCCACAATGTAGTCTTTAAAATAGTCTTGTTTAGGGGAAGAATTTATTTTCTTGATAAGTTTTTTTCTTTCATATTACTAGATTGATGTAGGTCAACTGACCAAACCATATAAAGTATATTATGCATCTTTTAGTATAATTCTCTTTGTTGTCTGATTCATCTTAGTTCAAGGTTTGATTTGTTAGTTTCAGCATAACGTCTTGTTATTTTGATCCCAACAATATGTTAGAAGTGGCAAGATCTCTCATGTTTACCATGAATCTACCCAAATCTTACTGGGCAAATGCCATTCTAGTAGTTGCCTATCTCATCAACAAAATGCCACTTAAAACCCTCAATTTTAGAATCCTTTGGAAGCATTAAAGGGTAAGAATGATTATATTGTTTCTCCGAATATATTTGGGTGTGTTTGCTTTGTTCACACTAAGAACTTAAATGTGCCTTTATTGAGTATTCTCCAATACATAAAGGGTACAAATGATATCATCCTCCCTCTAGAAGATCCTTTATCAGTATGGATGCCAAATTTCGAGATATTTCAGTATTACATCATCACCTTTTCAGGGAAAGAGCTATAAGGAGGAAGAAATGAGTTTCCCAAGATCCACGGTTGAAACCACTGTCACTACCACTAAGGAAAGTGAAATTGGAAAAAGAATTCAGCGAGGAAAATATTAGGCGTTTGGATAGACCCGATTTAAAATTTTACTCAAGGAGAAATAGAGCAAAAGAAGCCATCATACAATCTATCGAAGCTGAACTTTCTTCTACTAGTGAGTTATCTGCATTTCTTAATGAGTTGGATTTGCCTATTGCTCACAGAAAAGGAATCAGATCTTGCACCACCAAATACCCTTTATATAATTTTGTCTCCTATAATTCTTTATCTCCCTCATATAAAGCCTTTGCCTTATCTATTTCTTCTGTGTCTATTCCCCATAATCAGCGGAAAGCTTTTGTAGTCCTAAATGGAAGCAAGCTATGATTGAAGAAATGAAGGCCTTGTCAAAAAATGAAACTTGGGAACTTGTCCTTTCACCACTAAACACAAAGTTGGTTGGCTGCAAATGGGTCTTCACCATAAAGCACAAAGTTGATGGATCGATTGAAAGATTCAAAGCAAGATTGGTCGCTAAGGGATTCACTCAAACTTATGGAGTGGACTATCAAGAGACACTTGCCCGTGTTGCTGAAATGAACACTGTCAGGATTCTTTTGTCTAGCGGCTAGTTTTGATTGGGACTAATAACAGTTTGAAGTGAAGAATGCATTTCTTCGTGGAGACTTAGCAGAAGAGGCATACATGGAAATTTCTCTTAGATTTGATACTAAACAAAGTCTAAGGAAAGGTGTGCAGACTAAAGAAAGCCTTTTACGGATTGAATCAATCCCCTAGGGCTTGGATTGACAAATTCTGCAAAGCAATAACCTCCTTTGGTTACCAACAAAGCAATGATGATCACACCCTATTCATGAACTATGTTGTAGCTCACTGGCATCATAAAATCTTGATTTAAGCAATAAAAATATAAAGATTTTCAAGTTGCATCTAGTAGCAGTTTTAGTTCCATTCTATAAGCTACTTAAGATTGTTTTTGGATTATAGGATCATATAAGTCAAGTGAAACTACATGGAAAAGAATAGCAAGTTCATTAATTGCCTTTTTTCTTAAATATCGGTGTTATTCGTGCCAGCTTGCATGCACCTCGAATATTCCATCTAGTACCTACTACCTCACACTAGCACAGGAACCGATAACTTTACCACTATGACTTAGACAGATAGGAAGGAATCACCTAGAGTTTTTTGTCTCTAGATTTGAATCTTGGTCTCCCAGGTAGTTTATGAACTACTTTTTTGTACGGACAACAAATATGGAAACCATACTTACAATCGTTAATTATAGAGGGTTTTTATTTCTAGAATTGATGTAACAGTTTTTGAATAAGTTTGTGGCATTTGAACAAGTCAAAATCTATGGTTTGAATAAGTCCAAGTTGGAACCTTTGGATGTAAAGTGTTATCGAAATACAAATTCTTTTTTCTCAATTTCAACATGATAAGAGAGCCATTGCTGCCTTTTTTAGGTGAGTTTCCTCCCTCTGCAACACTAGGGTTTATAGGTTGAGATTCTTCCCTATTTCAAAAGAATAACTTCCAGTATCACTGTTAGAAAGCAACTTTACCACCTTCCGTCAGTCCTGCTGCGCACAAACCAAAACCACTCGGAGGCTCTCTGTATATTTTGGATCTCTTTAAAGAAACTAGTATAACAGGATGCAAACCAGCATAATCGCCTAGTGAAAGCAATCACAAGTTACAAACTGGAGTTGCATAGTCTGTTAATAAGGAGAGATATCAGAGGTTGGTTGGAAGACTCATTTACCTCTCGCACACTAGACCAGATATAGCTTATTCAGTCAGCATGGTAAGTCAATTCATGCATGATCCCCGGGAGTCGGCTATTCTTCATATTTTGCGGTATCTGAAGCCTGCTCCAGGCAAAAGTCTCCTTTTCTCCAAACATAGCCACCTCCATGTAGGAAGCCTATACAGGTGCATATTGGGCTGGAACTCTAGATGACAGAAGATCTATATCTGGTTAATGTATGCTCGTAGGAGGGAACTTAGTTACTTGAAGAAGGAATAAGCAAAGTCTTATAGCTACATCAAGTGCAGAGGCAAAATATAGATCCATAGCCCATGGTGTTTGTAAACTTATGTGGCTACAAAAGCTACTAAAGGAATTGAGATTGTCTGGAAAAGGGAACCTTTTCCTACCAAGGCTGCAAACAGTATAGCTCATAATCTTGTTCGACATGACCGAAAGAAACGAAATTAATCGACACTTCATCAAAGAAACGATTATAAGTGGTATCTTGACTTTGCTTCATCAGAGAACAACTAGTTGATGTGTTTACAAAAAAACTCAACAAAAGATCCTTTCACATACTAGCTTGCAAGTTGGACATGTGTGACATCTTTACACCAACTTGAAGGGGAGTGTTAATTGTAGGAGGTTTTTATTCCTATAATCAATGTAACAGTTTTTGACAAAGTCTTATTTGAATAAGTCTAAGGTATTTGAATAAGTCAAAGTCAGTGATTTGAACAAGTCCTAGGAGGAACCTTGTATATATACCCCTTCTCAGGAACGTAAAGTAATATTAAAATACAAAGAATCTTTTCTTCTTTCTCAATTTCAACAAAATGCATGGAGTCTAAGAGAAAGAAGTTACCAATGTGAAGATTAAGTTGTTGTAGGAATCAGATCAGGCAATGGGTTATTTTAAGGGTTGGGTTTGGTTAAATGAACCAGGTGTTTAAAATGTGTTTATAGCCCTCCATGTGTCGATTTAATTGGTAAACCAGGGTCTCTTAAAGGTTGAGGGGTTTAGTTAAAATGTGTAACGATGAGGCTATATACAATCGAGTACTCAAAGAAAGGATATATGTAAATAATTTTTCAAAGTAGAGGGGTAAATATGACATTTTTCCGAATATAATATTATATTTATAGTAAGAATATAGAGGCGTGTTTAACAAAATACCTTTATTATTTTTTATTTTTTATTATTTTTGTTTGCGTAAAGCCTTGTCACGTCATGATCAAGATACACTCTTGCATATCATTCTATATTATTGGAAAAAAAGAACCCAACAGCAACAACAACAAACCTAGTGAAATCCCACAAATTGGGGTCTGGGAGGGTAGAGTGTACGCAGACCTTACCCCTACCTTACGAAGGTAGAGGTTGTTTCTGATAGACTCCTGGCTCAAGAGGAAAAAAAACTAAAAAGGAAGTAGAAACAACTAGTAACCATAGCGAGCAAAGGTGATATAATAACCGAAGCGAAAGAAACGACATATAGTAAAAAAACAATATGGGGATACGAAGAAAAGAAAATACGAGACTAACGCTAATGATACCGGCATATAAATATGACACCACCGCTTAACCACTACCCTTCTACCATAATTCTCAACCTCCATACCTTTCTATCAAGGGTCATGTCCTCAGTAAGTTGAAGTAGCGTCATGTCATACCTAATCACCTCATCCCAATACTTCTTGGGCCTACCTCTACCTCTTCTTAGCCCCTCATAGCCAACCTCTCAAACCTCCTCATTGAGGCATCTATGCACCTCCTCTTCACATGTCCGTACCATCTCAATCTAGCTTCCCTCATCTTGTCCTCTACGGGTGTCACTCCCACTTTTCCCGAATATCAACATTCCTTATCTAACCTGGTATATCCACACATCCATATCAGCATCCTCATTTCTGCTACTTTCATCTTCTGGACATGGGCCGCGTCAGAACAACCATCACCAAGGCAAATAAAAATAGGCTAAGCCCGGATCCTTGATGCAAGCCCACCCCAACAGGGAAGTGTTCTGAGTCTCCTCCCACCGTCCTAACCCGAGTCTTAACGCCATCATACATATCCTGGATCACCCTAGTATAAACTACGGACGCACCTCTAACCTCGAAACACCTCCAAAGAACCTCCCTCGAAACCTTGTCATAAGCTTTTTCTAGGTTAATAAACACCATGTGCAAGTTCTTCTTCCTATCCCTATACTGCTCCACAAGTCTCCTAATAAGGTGAATGGATTTTGTAGTCGATCGCCCTGACATGAATCCGAACTGATTCTCAGAAATAGATATACTACTCCTCACCCTAACTTCCACCACCCTCTCCCAAACTTTCATGGTATGAGTTAGCTGCTTGAAAAAAAGAACCCGCTATTAGAAAAAGAAAGCAGGTCAAGTTTAACTTTTATCAAGGAAATGCTAATCCCAAAGAGTGAAAGAACGCATAATGGCAAGTATACTGCTGCTAGAATTAGTGAGGGCTGTCTCCAAACCATCGTACAAGGACGAGTAATGCTTAAGGAAGATTTTGCGTCAAAGTTCATTTTTAAGTTACAATGTAATTAATCTTGAAACGGAAGTTTATAAATTTTTATCTTGAATTGAACTCTTCCTCATACATCCCCCTTGAATAAACATCATTAGTTTATGCAATATTGAAGACAAAAATTCGTACCAAGGTCTCTCGAGTGCAATAAGATGATCCTTCAAATGGCTCTGCACACAAAGAAAAGCAATTATTTTTAAAGATAGTATGTATGCAGCAAACTATGTGGAAAGACAAGTTTTATCTGCATGATACAAATAATAAAGTTGTCAAAATCATACAATCAGGTGCATCATATACTAACCTAAGAGATAATTTTTGTCACATGTTGGCGTCCACCAGGGCCGCAGCTGCAATTCTTCATTGAAGGTCAATGATTTGCTTCCAATTTCATCTGAGAGCTCAAGAAACTGAACTCCATGTTTCAAGCTTTCTAGAATGCCCTAAGAAATCCCAAAAAGAAAATTCGTCACTGAATTATTAAACAGTTAAATACAATTTAAATTAACAACCCCCCCCCCCCCCTTTTCCTTCTTTTGTGGAGCTTTTAGTTAGGGAAGCAAAATATACCTCCTTACCTCCCAAATATATATACTACCCCCAAAACTTATTGGGAAAAGTCTGTAAAAATCCATCAAAATTAGCAGCAATATAGCACATTAATCCCTTTGACTTTCTTCTTTTATTAGCTCATAACTCCACATTACTTCTGAAAACAAGTGTTCTCCTAAAACCAATAGCTTTTTACCAACTTGACCATAAGCTCTTTTTATAAAATTGGAGATAAAAGTAAAAAATAAGGAACCATAAGCCCATTTATTAAATTATATTATCTAATTAATTCGTGAAGTTAAATGGAAAAGATAACCAAAAAAAGAGTCGAAGGGGAAGAAAAGCATGTATGCATATTGTTCTTTTTTGACCAATTATTTCAAGTTTGATGGATCTATCTATTGTTGCACTTTATCCAATCAACGGGCATGTCAAGATAAGGCGAAATAGATGTCAAAACCAATACCCCAGGGCTAAAATGTTTTTCAAAGGCATTGCAGTTATAAACGTGCAACAAAGAACTGTTCAGACAAAAAACTTAAAGTGACATGGAAAAAGGTTACCTCCTCTTCTTCGATGTTATTTGCTTTCTGCTTTAACTGCAGAATGGGTGTTTCAATCTTTGCCATCAAGTACTGGCTAGATTGTTGCAATCGCTCCTTGAACTGAACAAACTCAATAACCTAGAAAATTTACAAATGAAAATATTGTTATCATTATGCCTATTTACTGAATGCTTTATTAAATTATTCTTTTGTACAAGAAAGGAACCATTTGAAATGATATTAAAAAGAGAACCATTTAGTTATAATAAGCATTGTGAGCCTCTAACAAGAAAGTAAATATTTGCTCCATCAATACCCTCTCGGAACTCGCATCACAAGAACTAAGGTGTCCAAATATAGTGAAAAGTACTTCCTGTTAGACTTTCTCCTCAGCTGCTATAGCCAGGGGAAAGGTTGACAATGCAGTGGAAAGAGAAATTATTAAACCCCTTCTATGCGAAAATACTCCCAGAACTACTAAAAACAACTTAACCTTATTTTACTTACTTTGGGAAAAGATGCAGACTATACAAATAGAGGTAAGAGAACTCATGTACCATTTAAGGAAAAAGGTAGTTCACAAGTTCACTGATTATCCGTTTACCTCCAGCAGGTTGACCTTCAGTTAAAAGGCTACTTCCTACATTGAAGCAAAGAAAATAAGGGAGAAATTTCTATTTTTCTGTGAAATAATTAGATTTTCTCATGACGGGTACTCCAGCATCATGCAGCAAAGCCTAGCATTTGTTCATCTACCTATCAAGACGCAATTGATGTAAAGTTATGATTTAACAGCACAGTGCATGAACTAGAATCTGCCAATATGGGGGTACAGATACGGTGTAAATTGCATGATACAAACTTCTGCGCATTCAGGGAACTTGGAATACTACATCAGTTTGATTTCAAATGTTTGGTAATCATTTTATAAATAATGTCTCGCTAATATTTTTATTTTATAAATAATGTTGGATAAATCTTGCAACCATTTAGTTTCCACTGGTAGAGAATCCATATTACAAAAGAAAAGCATTTTCTTAAAGCCGAGATCCGTTGTATTTCCACGAAACCCATGCTAACCCAGCGTGAATTGAGACGGTAAATTTAGCACTACAAACACCGAAGGAATGATTTTCGTAGGTCACTAACTTACTTTAGAGTAACTCCGATGACGATATGCAAGAAATGTAAGATCAGCAGATTCTCTGAAGTGATCATCCATAAATCTTAGATAATCCCTCAAAATATCTGTTGAATCAGCCCACAATGGCGATGATAACATCTGTGGCAAAATGTGGTGCGATACACTTTCCAACAATATGTTCTTGACGTCCAGTGTTTTATACCTAAATAGGAAGAGGAGAACTGTTATCATACAAGAAACATGGAAGCTTCAAAAATGGTAATCCCAAAGATTGATTTCCCAATGACAGAACTAGAACGTATCACAAACATGTAATGTACTGATTTCTGGTGAACAATGAGAAAAATGATCTTACCATTCATAAGCCAATGGAAGAGAATTCCAGTGAGAGTACAAATGCAACAGTAAAATCTTGTACTGCCAAATATGTCTGTCAACCATGCACCATAGATATTATGTCAGGAAAAAAACAACCTTTCAAGAGAAGCTAAGCACTAAAAATATACAATGTATCATGAAGGATTATCAGAATTCATATCAGCACAGTTCTCTAGTTATATGATAAGGAACTAAAGTTATTATAGCATATGAATTAATAGCAGTAACTCTATTGTTAGCAAAGTAATAGTAAAAATTATTTCCAAAGTTTAAGGAAAAAGATAGGTAAAGTACAGAAATATAAGCTTCATGTTACCAGCAGTAGTTTTGAGCATGTGCCAATTATGCAACAAGAACAAAGAACGGTAAGGAATCATTCTCGGTGGGCCATCCTTTCTTAATCTGCACTAACCTTCATTTTTCTCAACTGGTTATCTTAAATAACCTTGCCTAAGACCAACTTGTTAGGTCAGCGAGGACTTCCATAGAAGTCCATCACACGGTTACGATTCCTTTTCCATACAACTCCAGTACTTTCAACAATTCAAATCTTAAAACTTTGATAGGTTTTCTTCATCATACTAACTTTTCACCCATTGCTTTTATATTTTCTTCGATTATAATTAAAAGTCAAATTAACATCATAAAGTTGAAAACCGTCGTATAAAATGGGATGGAGTTCTATATCCTTTTCAAAAGCATTTATTTTTCTTTACCCTTGCAGTTGTTTTGTAAGAAGAATATAGCTGAGGCATGTTTTATGTGGCTCGTTACACACAAGGCTTCTCTCACTCGAATCAACCTGAAGCGACTGGGAATGATGATATGCAGCAGGCGTTATTTGTGCTACAAGGAGAAAGAGAACAGCAATCATCTTTTTATGCACTGCGCAGTGTGATGCCTTGCTCCGTGAAAGATTTGTTGTTCAGTTGAGATTATGGTGGTATTAGAAAATCTCTGAAAAGAATATGGAACACAAGGCCAGCTTGTGTCTGTTGGGTATCATGGGAAGAAAGGAATTCCAAGTGCTTTGAAGGAAAAAGCAACCCAGTAGAGTTTCTAAAGTACAAATGTTTGTGGTTTTTACCGTTCTGTTGCAACACTCAAGATGTAATGATGAAGACGGCATGATAGAGTTCATCAACTCACTACAGGAACAGAATTTCTTTTTGTGTATAGCTGGGATCCCTTCTTTTTTTGTTTTTGTAGGAGGGTCTCAGTTCTTGTAACTCACAAGCACCGTCTTAGTGCTTGGCTGTTGATCACTACTTTACCAGTTTCAGAAAAAAACTATAGCTGAAGTTCAAAAGATTAACTTTCTCGAATGATTGAAAAGACTTATTCCACAATGCAAGTATGCAAACATATACGTCACTCGTGATGTATTTGACACTTGAATATTGCATTCCAGCAAGTTCCTGATGTAGATGGATACCTTGTCTTGTATTTGGATCCAGAAACCCAATGTAAAGGTGGCGTTTGAATTGGGAAACTGGCTTCTTTTTAGTTTGGTTTTGGTCGTTGGAAAAAATTTATGTATTTTACATTTGCTTCTGAAAGAATTGGGCCTTTACGCAATAAAATAGCTAAAGAAAAGGTTAATAGACAGAAATAGACCAAGAATCTTTATTCAGTACGAAACATAATTATGAGTAGGGGTGGCAAACGGGCGGGGAAAGGGCGGATATAGGACGGGTCGAAAACGGGTAATGCAAAAACGGATAAATTATCTGACTCGAGCCATATTTAATACGGATAAAAATGAGTTAACCGGCGAATAATATAGATATCCATATTATCCATGGCTTCTTATATATAATCACTTTTGGGAGGAATTCCTAGTCTCCCAAACTTGAGGAACCCCCAATTTGAGGCTTTACAAATGTAAAAATTATACTCATTAGTTATCCATTGGTTATCTATTTTCTAAATGGATAATATGGTTCTTATCCATATTTGACCCGTTTTTAAAAAGTTCATTATCCAACCCATTTTTTAATGAATCATATGGGTGGATAATTGTTTTCTTTTAGGCAAAATACATAACTTACCCCCTAAATTATGGACCTAATCCCTATGACACACTTTTGCGGATGAAAATTACGTTACACACTCAACCTTTCTAAATTGTAACTAAGACACACCATTTTTGTCTTGACCAGTTTTTCAGAATATGTGTAATGTCAAGCACCACTAAAGTCGTGACACGTGTCATTATTTTTATTCAAAAAAATTAACACTTAAAATTACAACTATACCCCTTAACCATCTTCTCACTTTCATCTCTTTCTCTTCTTCGGCAAATTATACTCAGTCGTCGACGACCCAAAATCCAGACCTCCACCTTCTAATTCAAACCCAAAAAAAAAAAAAAATTAGAAGCCCCAATCAATTGCTCCTAGAATATATTTTTTCTCCAATAGTATTCCAGATCCCCGTACAATTAGATTAATATCTCTACAAAAAGTTGAAGTTCGATTTTCTGGACGTTGAAATCCACGATTAAGTACGAATTAGAGCTGCCTTACCCATTCTTTGGTAATAAATTAAGCGTGTCAAAGTTATTAGCTACAAGTTCATGGATTAGTTTTGGTGGTTTTGGAGATGGCTCTTATTGTGGGGGGTGTTGTTGCTTCGGCGGCCCCGATGACGTCGTTATGGGTTTGGATTCATAGAGTGGAGATGGCCAAAGATTATTGTTTGTGTTTTGGGGCTGCTTTATCTGTTATTTGCTCTTTGATGTTTTTGTTTTAGCCATGGCCGAAGGTGGAGAGGTTTAGATGGGTCTGGTGGTGGATGGGTGGGTGTGTTGCTGTAGAAAAATAAAAAAAGAAACTAAAAATAGAAAAAAAGAAAATTAATTTTAATCATTGGATAATTTTAATAGATCTGGACTGTTGAAATAAAGTCCCAAATATGCAGTTTTTTACTGTTCACGTGCCTCATTTTGTTTGTAAGACGCGCGTTGGCCACGTACACAAAGAGGTGTATCTTAGCTATACTTTAGAAAGGTTGAGTGCGTAAGGTAATTTTCGTCCGCAAAAAGTGTGTCACAGGGATTTGGTCCATAGTTCAGGCGTAAGTTATGTATTTTGCCTTTCTTTTATCCATTTTTCCACCACTAATTATGAGAATCTGAATTGCTTAAGAAAAAACAAAATAGAAAAATAAAGAACAGCTTAAGTAGAAAAGGGTTTGTTCTATTATTAGAATATAGCCATTTGCCTTTTTTCTTTTTTTTCCCCTAGAAACTAATGTTTCCCTGCTTAAAAAATAAAATAAAATAAATGTTTTGGTTTCCCATGTAAAAAAAAATATAAAAAATAAAAAAAAATTGTTGTTTGGTTTCAAAACCAAAACCAACTATTTTGTAGAAAACAAGAAATATTGTTTGGAAACCAAGTAGCACACACTAAGAATTGCAATGGCATCTTGACCAGACTGTATACAACATACAACATACCTAGTGTAGTCCCACAAGTGGAGTCTGGGGAGGGTAGAGTGTACGCAGACCTTACCTCTGCCTTTAAAAAGCCATTGCAAAAAGGAATCAGTAAAATGGTACATGTTTATGGTTCTAACAGACCATCTCTCCCCGGTATCTGGTAAAATCAAGTTTATACCTAGTTTTTGACCTACATGAACATTAGCACCTTAGCACCAAATTTCCATGTTTCCTTGGGCAACTTTCACTATACCCTTTGTATCCTTCACAGACTTTCCATTCTTGAGTTGCAAAAATTCAGACTTAAAGGACAACTCAGTTATATCTAGCATAAGTAGCATTGTTGGTCTCAAGAAAAACCACTCTTACTTTTACCTCTCTTCACTTCACAAGATACCAAACAACCCAGTACATTCAAATCCAACACATGAGTATTCTATTTTTACAACACAAGTATTCAAGCATAAGTAGCATTGATGCACCTCATTAAGTTTGACCATTCTGTTGTATGCCTCAATCCTAAACAGGTCGAGATTGGTTACATGAATCCTCATTGACCATTTTATGTTATTATTTGGAGAAGGCAACAAATATTATATATAAAATAAAGTAACCCTTACCACAAAGATTGTGCTAAGACAACAACAACAGACTCAGTATAATCCCACAAGTGGGGTCTGGGGAGGGTAGTGTGTGTGCAGACCGTACCCCTACCTTGAGAAGGTAGAGAGGTTCCGATAAACCCTCGGCTTAAGAAAAGATGCAAAAAGAAGCAGATAACAAGATAACAACATGCAATAACTACAAGATACAAAAAGTAACGCAAGATAACAAGAAAATCGAGGCGAGAGAAACGGCAAGTAGTAATAGAAATCTAAAAAAGAAAATGCATGGCTCACGACTACCTACTACCCTTCTACTCTAATTTTCGACCTCCACACTCCCCTATCAAGAGTCATGTTCTCTGTAAATTGAAGCAGCGCCATGTCCTGCCTAATCAACTCCCCCCAATACTTCTTTGACCTACCTCTACCTCTCCTCGGGCCCATCGATGCCAACTTCTCACACCTACTTACAGGGGCATTTGCGCCCCTCCTTTTCACATGTCCGAGCCATCTAAGCCTCGCTTCCTGCATCTAGTCCTCCATGGGGGCCACGCCCATCTTGTCCCGAATATCTTTGTTCCTAATCTTATCTAGCTTAGTATGCCCGCAAATCCAACTCAGCATCCTCATTTATGCTACCTTCATCTTCTGGACATGGGAGTTCTTGACTGGCAACACTCAACCCCATACAACATAGTCTGCCGAACACCACTGTGTATAACTTACCTATGAGTTTAGGTGGCACATTCTTATTACACGGAACACCGGATGCGAGCCTCCATTTCATCCACCCACCTCTGATACGATGCGTGACATCCTCGTCAATTTTAACATTCCCTTGGATTACTCACCCAAGGTACTTGAAACTTCCTCTTGATGATGACTTGTGTATCAAGCCTCACGTTCATATCCTCATCATGAGTCACATCATTGAATTTGCACTCCACGTATTCAGTCTTGATCCTGCTCAACTTGAAACCTTTAGACTCCAGTGTTTGTCTCTAAACCTCCAATCTCGCGTTAACCCCGCCTGAGTCTCGTCAATCAGTACAATGTCATCCGCAAATAGCATACACCATGGCACTTATCCTTGAATGTGACGTGTCAGTACATCAATCGCCAAGGCAAATAAAAACGGGCTAAAGGCTAATCCCTGGTGTAACCCCATCACCATAGGAAAGTGTTCTGAGTCTCCTCTCATTGTCCTCACTTGCTTCTTAGCTCCATCATACATGTCCTTAATCACCCTAATGTAAGCCACAGGAACAATTTTAGCTTCCAAACATCTTCATAACACCCCCCTAGGAACTTTGTCGAATGCCTTTTCTAAATCAATGAACACCATATGCAAGTCCCTCTTCCTTTCCCTCTACTGCTCTACTAATATCCTTACAAGGTGAATGGCTTCTGCAGTCGAACGCCCCGACATGAATTCGAACTGGTTCTCGAAAATAGACACACTCCTCCTCACCCTCGCTTCCACCACCCTCTCCCAAATTTTCATGGTATGGCTAAGCAACTTAATATCCCTATAGTTGTAATTCTGGATATCACCCTTGTTCTTCTACGACGGAATCATCGTACTCCAGCTCCATTCTTCGGGCATCTTCTTCGTCCTAAGAGAATACAGCAAATCACAAGACCCCAAAAAGAGCAAAAAACTAATCTTCTGGTAGTTACAAGGCCCCAATGATGTCCACTATAGAGTCTACATCTTCTACGAGAGCTTCTTTACACCAAAGGTGAAACAAAAATATACAGTTCATCTTGATCTTCCATTCAGTCCTAAATTTATCTTCAAAGCATCTACAGTTCCTTTCCATCCATATTGTCCACCAAATACTGGGACAATGCTCCACCATTTCTTCTGCCTCAATTGGATACCTAGATCATTCCAGCATGCTATTATTTATGTAGTTGTTCTGTGTACTAACCAGTTTAATCCTTTCATGCTCATGAATAAATACTACAACTTGTTGGGTCACTTTACAATGAAAAAAGAGGTGGCTATTTGTTTCAATCTCATTGCCACACAAAAACATTTAGAGCATAGTTGCATTCCTCTCATTATCAAACTATCATGGGTTAGAACAGCCTCTTTAACGACTAGCCAACAAAAGCATGCTACTTTAAAAGGTATCTTGACCTTCTAGATGTGCTTCCAGTTCCACGGCCCATTGGGTGGTTGTCCAGAACAATTTAAAAACCTATAAGCTGACTTCACAGTATAGATTCCCCTATATCTCTTTCTCATACTATTCCGCCTTCTTCCTCCCTTTGAAGCTATCCAGCAATTTGAAGAATTCATTCACTCTAATAACCTCCCAGTCATTGAGGAACCTTCTGAAGGTTCCAACCCTGCAAGCTCCATGTCTCAGCCATAGTAGCTTGAGGTTGTTGCACTAAATTAAAAATGTCTGAAAAAGTTTCTTTTAGAGGTCCATTCTCAATCCAGTCAACATTTTAAAAAAGAAGTTTTGGTGCTATTACCAACTTTAATTCTGACATTCCTGAACAAGTCTGATCATAAGCATCTTATAGACTTCCAAACACTTAGCCTATAAGCACCAGAAACACTACTAGTACACCACAACCCATCGGCCCCATATTTTTCACTGATTACCTTCTTCCACAAAGCATGTTCCTCCAGGGAAAATCTCCACAGCCACTTCATAATTAAACTCTTATTATGTTGTCTCAAATTTCTGATTCCTAGCCCTCCCTCATTCCTTCTTGTTGTTGATTAGGGTACTCCATTTCACCAGAGGGTACACCTTTTTCTCCTTGTTCCCTTGCCATATGAATTTTCTCCTTAAAACATCCATTGTTTGCTCAACTGTTACTTGTATTGGAAACAAAGACATCACATAAGTAAGAAGAGCATCCAAAACAGTGTTGACTAAAGTAATCCTTGCCCCCTTAGAGAAATAGGTACTTTTCCATGTGGTAAGTTTCTTTTCACATCTCTCCAATACACCATTCCATATCTCATGTGATTTATTTTTTGCTCCCAATGGCATCCCCAAGTATGTAATTGGAAGGTTTCCCACTTGACAACCTAAAACCCCAGCCAATCTCTGAGTGTTAGTGACCTCATTAACTGTATACATCTGGGACTTGCTCCAGTTAACATGTAATCCTGAAACTACTTCAAAAACCAAAAGGATCAACCTCAGATATCTGACCTGCTCTTCTTCAACATCACAGAAAATCAAAGAGTCATCAGCATAAAGAAGATGAGTAATTTTTAAGTTGCTTCTATTATTCACCACCTTGAAACCCTTTATCCACCCCTTTTGATTTGCCTTCTTGATTTTACTATTCAGCCCTTCCATTGCAATTATAAAAAGGAAAGGAGATAGAGGGTCTCCTTGCCTTAAACCTCTCTGTGAAGAAAAGAACCTCTCTAGAGAGCCATTAACCAAGATAGAGAACTTAACATTGCTTATGCAGAAACCTATCCCCCTGATCCATTTATTTCCAAAACCCAATTGATATGATCATCAGTTTGCCTAGAATCCCAGGAATTCGCCCTTTAATTCTAGAATCCACACACACATTTGCTATTAAAGCAGCATCTATGATCTTCCTGCCTTTGATGAAGGCCATTTGTTGAGTGTCAACCAGCTTGTTAATCACTGTCTTCGGTCTTTGTGTCAGCACCTTTGATATGATCTTATACACACTACCTATAAGACTTATAGGTGTGTAATCCTTCAAGTCCACAGCCCAACCTTCTTAGGAGTTAAAGCTACATAAGTAGCATTAAAACTTTTCTCAGAAAGTTCCTGTGAATTAATATTTTGTATGCGAAACATCTTCTTTGATCACATCTCAGCACTACATAAAGAAACCCATGGTGTACCCATCTAAACTCGGGGCTTTGTCTGCAGCATAAGCCTTTAAACCCTCAAGGATTTCTTGCTCTTCGAACTCCCTCTGTAGCCATTGTTCCTCTACCTCACTGATTCTGGGGAAGTTAGGGCCGTTGAACTCTGGCCTTTAAGCTTCAGGTTCAGCATACAATGATTGATAGAAAGCTAAAATCTCACCCTTAATAGCATTCATGTCCTCAGCCTGTGTCGCATCAATGTTATTAAACCTTCTATGAGCATTAGCTTTTTTTTATAAGGTAAAATTTTATTAAATGAAAAAAGGTACCAAGATGGTATAAATATAATAGGTCAGCAACTAACACAAAACAGACCCTATTTCTCTAACCATATTGTCCATAAAACACAGAGAGGAATTGTTCTTCACGAAGCCAATTGACTCTTTGCCATCTTTTGAAATTGCCATGTTTCCGGTAAGCTTTTCACATTTGAGGGCATTGCCCGTCTGACTTCATACATATTTAGAAAGAGCTCCCAGCATTGTTTTGCCACTTTGCAATGAATAAAGAGATGATTGACAGTTTCTAAATCTTCTTCACACATATAGTATCAGTTAATCAGAATAGTTCCTCTCCTTTACATATTTTCCTGAGTTAAACAAGCTTCCTTTGCCGCCACCCACCCAAAACAAGCTACTTTAACAGGTGTTTAGATTTTCAAATTGCTTTCTATGGCCAGTCTGAATCATGCATCCCCAGTTGCTTTTGTAATAAAGTGTAGCATCTATTGAGAGTGAATTTTCCATCACCACTAGCAGCCAGATTAATGAATTTTTCTTATTATCCTCCAAATTAACACTGTCCAGCAACTGCAACAATTGAGCATATTCATCTATTTCCCAGTCATTAAGGCCTCTCATAAACATCAATACCAGCCGTTATTTGAGTACAAATCTGATATATTTCCCTTTTTGTTTGTCGAGCAACTGTATAAAACTGGAAATCTTGATCTGAAACTCTCATTTCCCATCCATACATCATACCAGAATAAAATACTATTGCCATTCCCCCATTTCAGCTTAATAAGCTGTCTATATTCACCCCATAGATTGCTAATGGTAATCAAAACTCCTCCCACAGAAGAAGACTCACAAGGAGTCCAATAATCCTTCCTTCCATATTTGACTTCAACAAGTTGCTTCCATAGTCAGTTGCTGCCATCATTAAACCTCCAAAGCCATTTACATAATAGGCTTTTAATTATGCAACCTCAAATTTCTTACTCCCAACCCCCTTCTTACCTTTTAACAGCTCTTTCCATTTAACCAAATGAAATTTCCTGCTATCAGCATTACCTTCCCACAGGAATTTATTTCTCATAGCATTCAATTTTTTCTCTATTGTTGCTGGCATTTTGAAAAGGGGCATCAGATAAGTTGGTATACCATCCAACACACTATTAATCAATGTAAGTCTTCCCCCAATGACAAGAATTGCGTTTTCCATGGAGCTAATTTGCGGTTACATCTGTCCAATACTCCTTGCCACATCTTCTTATCATTCTTCTTAGCTCCTAGTGGTAAGCCTAAATAAGTGGTAGGTCGTTGCTCCACCTTACAGCCCATAATATCTGCCAGATCACTAATGCAATGATCTGCATTAATACTAAATACACTACTCTTAGCTCGGTTCACTTTCAATCCTAATACAGCTTCAAAAGCTAATAGTATCTCTCTTAGATGTAGGAAATTACCTTTCTCAACTTCACATAAAACCAAAGTATCATCAGCATAAAGTATGTGTGACACTGTTAATTCTTCTCCCTGATTTCTTCCACATTTCAGCCCTCTAATCCATCCCAAATTTTCTGCTTTTTGAAGCATTCTGCTCAAAATTTTCATCATCAACAAAACAAAACAGTTTAATCCACTCACATTCCACAAAATAATGTTGACCTTCATTAATAACCATCCCATACTGATTTCCCCCAATTCCAAAAGCTAGACTCTGGAAAATTCACATTGAAAACAAAATTCTATACCTCAAAGCTCCCTTGCTCCCTCTTAGGAGTAGTGCATGTCTTCAGAATTGCTGCCTCCCTCAACTCTTGTCTACGACTGTCAATTTTCATAAATAGAGATAAAGCTTCCTTTTCACACCCCTGAAAGTTAACGTCGTATGCCTTACTCAGCTTTAAGATATTTTTGTGGACCCACAGAGAAGCATCCATCTCTGCCTCGATGAATTACACATCAAGAGGTTCTACGTCATCTACTGACCATGATTCACAGTCTTCATCAACAACCATCTGGTTAGAACTAGAAGAAAGAGAAGAAAAAGGAATGATTTCTCTCTCTGAGTTTGTCCCCCTATCTCCCTCTTCTTCACCTTGCAAGCTGGTATTTTCTGTGGAAGCTATCACGAAAGTTCTTTCGTCTCTCTCTAGAAAAGGTACCAAAGGAAGTGAATTAATTGTGTTGAGATTCGCTATTATTTCTGCCTCCCTTGGATCGGATCTATAACTAGAGCCCAGAACCAAAAATCTATTTTCTGATCTAAAATTAACACCAATTTCTGGGCTTTTTAAAATCTCAAAATTGGGCCCAGAACTATCAGGAATTAAAGAGCCCCTTGACCCATAACCTTTGGCCTAGTCATTATCTTCCTTACTGGCACTTCTTTAACTAGTGGACCCCTATTCCCTTTATATTTTTCCCAGCTTACAATTCTTTAACCACTGGACCCCGATTCAAATTCAAACCGCACCTACCCTTAGCCATGTGCCCTGTCCCATCCACCACTTTTGCCACCTAGTCCATAGGGTTTAGATATATCTCCCACCGTCACCGCAGCTTCATCAGTTCTGGCGCTCCAACTCACTGGTGCTTCACTCCAAACCGGAATCGAGAAGACAACACCAATTTTTTCCACCTCTATACTTCTGGGAATTGCTTCAAAATGGACCCTTTACTTTCAATCGAGCCCATTTTAGATGATTATGCAGAGATGTTTCTTCCTCTGTCTCAATCCACCCTCCACGTCTATCCCAATCTCCTTAAACATTTTCTGAGACCATAGATGAAAAGGTAAACCCAGAACCCTAATTCATACCCATTCGAGGTTGGTAGTGGCTGAAAGACACCTTGCAGGCACCCTGCTATCGGTGACCACCAGTCAAGCTTCATTAAATTGTTTCTCCATCTCCACTCCCCCATCATAGAATGCTATGCCATTTTCCTGGAAGGAAACTCGAAGAAATATTTTGAACCATGTAGATCATACATTTGTATCCCTGGGATTGCACTCCATTTGTTGCTAGACCACCTCCTAATGTCAGAGAAAGTGGGTAATTCCTTACTGATTACAAAGCTCCAGATTAGACATCTGCTCAAAAATCTTCATCGCCTATGGCTGGCCATTCATAACTATTCATTGTGATGTAGAATGGTTCTCCAACGACGAGAATCCCCCTTTTGCTTCCCACTTATCAGTTTTGAATGCTTCTTTGTATGACTGATCCGCAGCAGTTATTATCAGAGGGTTCACATGTATCTGTATAACTGGAGACCCCCTATTAATGAACCTTTCTATCTTTAATGCAACTTCCTTCCGGCCTGCATTAAATGTAGCTTCTGGAAGAATTATAACTGCTCTACGTACTCCTTGCACTGCAACAACACTAATGAACTTGCCATAGTCATTGAACATTTTGGCACAATAAAAACTAAAGACATCACCGCGACTCTTCCATCTCCTGATACCATTCCCCTTCCCTTCTGAAGTGATATGCAGGAGCTCACATATCCACAGCAAGACTTTCCGGCTTAGGGAAATCCTCCTCATGAAATTTGTCTTTCGCTCCACCCACTCATACCAAATCTGTGCTCTATCTTTGTTCTCAGTAATATGGAAAGACTTATCACCAATATTGAATAGATTCTGCTATCCATGATAAAAAGAAAGAAAATGAAGTTTTAAAACAATCACCAAGGAATGATTGATAAAAAACTAAGTTAATCCAAGCAACCAGACATCTCACAGTAGGCAAAACTCACTGGAAAGAGGTTTTGGACTCTATTCTAGGGACTCGTGCCCGAGAGCATTTTTTCAAACTTCTAAGCAGATGAAAATCATACTACTCTATTTTAAATGTAAATATTCAAGAGTGACCAAAGTCTGCTGGTTAATAAAACATATAGACCAGCAAAAATGTGCATAAAATCAAAGTTCCTCACTAGATCTCATGACCCTCAAAATTAGTAAGAAAATCAAGAACGGGATCCATAGTCAAGTCTACCATATTTACACATTTAGTGTAAGATCAGTTAACATGTTGTCTTTATTCTTTTGCACATTCAAGAAAGGTATAAATCTGACCAATGGGATAGCAAATGTAATTTAGGAGCCATATAAGAATTTAAATCTTCTAACCTTCGTACTGCCAAACCAAATTCCAAGATCATAATTGATTCCACCAGATATCCGATATGCCTAGTACGCCAAAAGAGCTACAGCCAGGGGAAGAAGATTCATCAGTTAGACAGTTCCACAAGATACTAACAAGCTTTTCCATTATACACGAACAGAAAGAAAAATATTGACTTAGCAATTGGAAATTATGAAAATTCAAATCACCTTATAATCAAACACATACATAAGCTGAAAGCAAGCAATACACAAAAACCAGTAAAGGCACATTTGGCCAATCTTCCAAAATCAACTTATTTTGAGAAACACTTTTGCCAAAATAGATTGTCAAAGAAGTACTTGGGGAGAATAGCAGCTTGCATGTGGCCACACAATTTGAAAAGCACGTTTTGTTTAGCCAATCTTTTCAAAAGGTGACTTTGAGTGTCAAATTATGAAGAAAAAAACATCTAAATATTCGCTTTACATCTAAATCTGATTTGCGCCATCTTTGTTTCCGTGAGTGTTGTGCGAAAAGCAACACCACCAGCAGGCTCCTCAGGTTCCGGTGAGAAAACCCCAGCCAACCCCACCGAAAAAATCCTCCCCATGCGCCCTCACGCGCCGAACAGAGGAGGAATTTTCCGGCAAAATTTCTTCAGGACAGCTTGCTCGCAAGGGAATTCCGAGCCTATACATCCAGGTTACAACAAATTCCGACGACCTTTTTATTTTTCGGCGAGTTGTTTGCAGATTCTGGCAGTTGTTTACTTTTTCCAGCGAGCTAAACTGACTATCCTTTATTTCTTTTTTCTGTTTTTGGTGATATTTTGCTAGAACTCTCCTTCAATCTTATCATGTCTCTAGGGTTGGATATTTTTGGTTCCATAAACACAAGAATTGAGAGTTCAAGTGTTATGATTACCAGTGTTTTTGAAAGCGAGAAGCGCAAAAAAGCGACAGGGGCTTGCCTCGCTTCAAAAGCGAAGCGCACGCTTCATTGAAGTGAAGCGCAATTCTTAAAAACATAATGTAAACCTTGCAAAGACACAATATAAATAATCAAAAAGTTCAATTTATATATAAGAAAAAAACATAATCAAATAAACTGAATATAATATATATATATATATATATATATATATATATATATATATATATATATATATATAATAATTAACTTTATAAACTGAAATACACATAAAAATTAATAAATAAAGGCTAAAATACTAATCAAATAAACTGAAAATATAATATATATATATATATATATATATATATATATATAAAAAAATAATTAACTTTATAAATTGAAATACACATACAAATTAATAAATAAAGGCTAAAATACTAAATGAGAAGAATAAAAGGAAGAAAAAAATCGCGCCTGCCCTAGCTGTGAGCAGACGCCTGGACGGGAACAAGAAGAAGAAAGAAGAAAGAAAAAATGGAGAAGAAGAACAGAGAAGAAGAAGAAGAAGAAAGAAGAAAGAAGAAAAATTACCAGGAGGATTGGAGAGGTCTTTGGCGACTTGAACCCTAGCAGCACTTAGCAGCAATTGATTTTGGGAAGAAGAGAGAAATGGTCTTCGCTTTGGTCTTAGGGGTCTGTTTTGTATAATAAAAAAACATACCCAAACTTTTTTAAAAAAAAACTGACCGTCTAAACAGAAGCGAGCGATTCTGCGCTTCTCGCTTCAAGGTCACTTCGCATTTTTTCAACTGAAGCGAGCGCTTCGTGTGGTCGAGTCGCCTCAGGCATGGAAAAGCGAGCAGTCATCGCTTCGTGTCGCTTCTCGCTTAAAGCGATCGCTTCGTCACTTTATAAAACACTGATGATTACTTCAAAATCCTTAATGGGAAGTTCAAAGTACATAGCTTGGGCTTCCTCGATTGAGTTGTGGTGCAAGGATCAAGGATGTCATGATCACTTAACCAAAAAGACTAGTGAGAGATGAAAAGGTCAAATCACTTTGGGAGAAGATCGGTGCTCAGTTGTGTAATATCTTGTGGCGATCTATTGATTCCAAGTTGATGCTTTTGTTTCGTCCATTACAGACATGTCATTTAGTTTGGGAAAAGGGTCGCACCTTATACACTAATGACATATCTCATGTTTATGATGTGATATCACGGGTGAGAAATTTGAAGAAACAGGATTTGGATATGTCTACTTACTTGGGACAAGTACAGACAGTCATAGAGGTATTCGAAAAGTTGATGCCAGCTTCTGCTAGTGTTGAAAAGCGGCAAGAACAACAACAGAAGATGTTTCTAGTTCTTACACTCGCTGGACTTGCTAATGACCTTGATTCAGTACGCGACCAGACTTTGGCTAGTCCGACTGTCTCTACAGTTGATGAATTATTCTCTCAATTACTTTGCCTTGCTGCAGCGCCTAGTCATACAGTGATCTCATTACAAACAGCTGAACCCTCTGTTCTCGAATCCCAGACAGAGGAAAATCGAGCATCTCCAACTATGGAGAATAGACGAGGAGGATTGGAAGGTCTCGATCCAAGTGTTCTTATTGTAATAAGCTTGGACACACTCGTGAGGTATGTTACTTTTTACGTGGCCGACCACCTAAACATGCACATGTTGCTCAAACCGAGATTGCAAGTAACCAAGGTTTTTTTATCTGAAGGGGAATATAATGAGTTCCTTCAGTATCGAGCAAGTAAGCAGACACCTCCACAAGTAGCATCTGTTGCTCAAATTGATACTTCTATTGCTGGTAATTCCTTTACATGTGGTTCTATGTCTACTACTCGTGGACCGTCGGTCATGAACTCAGGCGCCTTTGATCATATTTCTAGTAATAGGTCACTTTTGTCAAATATTATTTATTTACAATCTCTTTCCAATGCTACTCTAGTCAATGGAGTCCAAACAAAAGCAAAAGTTGTTGGACAAGCTAATCTCATATCCATTGTCACTTTATACTCTGGTCTTTATGTCCCTGGCTATCCTTTTAATCTTGCATCTATTAGTCGGTTGACTCGTGCCCTCCATTGTGGTATATATTTTATTTACAATTCTTTTGTTATGCAGGACCACAGTACGGGACAGACGATCGGCACAGGGCGTGAATCACAAGGCCTTTATTCCCTTGACTCACTCAATCCCTCCACAACATGTCCAGTTACAAATCCTCCCGACCTAATTCACAGGCGTTCAGGACATCTAACTTTATCCAAGCTTTAGAAGATAGTGCCTAGTTTGTCTAGTTTGTCTACATTAGATTGAGTCATGTAACTTGGGGAACATACCAGAGCCACCTTTTTGCGTGGTGCTGAGAGTTATGCAAAGTATTTTTTCTTTAGTTCATTATGATATATAGGGCCCTAGTAGAGTCAGACTGTCAGTTCAATCTTAGGATTTTGTTATTTTGTTAGTCTCGTTGATGATTACTGAACATGTACTTGGATTTTCCGAATGAAAGATCGTTCTAAGTTATTTTCTACAGTGTTATCAAAGGTGCGCTTAAAGCGCGCTTAAACCTTGAAGCGAGGCTCAAAACATGTTGAGCGCTTCGCTTTGCTTAGCGAGTGCTTCAGTGCTTTCATCAAGGCTCCAAGGCATACTTTTCCTTGCAAATGAGCGTAATCTTGAAGAGGCAACACAAAATAATTAATATTTCACTTTATCGTAACTTTTCTTCAATTTCTTTGTTCATATATTTGGTATTCATGCTTATAGATATTAGTCATGGACTACATATACATATTTGTAGTTTTTATCCATTTGCGCCTTTCTTAATTAAAGCTCACGTTTTTTTTGCACTTTGCATTTAAAGTCCTAATAGACCTTAGAGCTTTTTTGCGCTAATCTCCTTTGATAACATTGGGTTTCTATATTCCAGAGCTTTTGTGCTCAAATAAAAAATCAATTTGGCGTTTGTATTCGCATCTTTCACAGTGATAATGCCTTAGAATACTTATCCTCTCAATTTCAGCAGTTTATGACTTCTCGGGGAAGTATTCATCAAACATCTTATCTGTATACCCCTCAACAGAATGGGGTAGCAGAAAGAAAAGAATAAGCACCTCACTGAGATTACTGGTGGCATACTTCTCATTAAACCCCATCCAGAGTCAGATTCCACATTCAGTATTGTTTCCTCAGTCACCCTTATACTCTATTCCCGCTTGTGTTTTCGGGAGAACATGTTTCGTTCATAACTTAGCTCCCGGAAAAGATAAGTTAGCTCCTCGTCCTCTCAAGTGTATCTTCCTTAGTTATTCACGAGGTCAAAAGAGATCATTGCTATTCATATGATCTTCGTTTCGTAGGTACCTTATGTCAGCTGATTTCACATTTTGTGAGTCTCGACCTTACTTTACTTCTTCTGACCACCTTGATATATATGGGGTCTTACCTATACCGACTCTAATGAAGAGCTTACTATAGCTCTTCCTACATTCTCAATCACAGAAGTTTTACCCATACCGACCGTTGAGGAATCTAGCGTTGTTCTTCCTAGATCCCCAACCACAGGAAGACCACTCTTAACTTATTATCGTTGTCCGAATCCAGCATCAGTCCCAGCTGATTCACATCATGCACCTGACCCTACTCCTACTGCGGATTTGTCTCCTCCTAGTCCACTAATTGTACTTCGGAAAGTATATGGTCCACATTAATCCTAATCCTGTCGGTTTAAGTTATCATCGTCTGTAGTGAGACTGGATTTAATCCAACTGGAGTCATGTTCACTAAGATGGAATATTTCATTGTAGTGAGACTGAATTTATTCCATTTGATCCATTTGTCACCAAACCGCATATCCATCAGCATTTCTAGTAAATAAGACTAGTTAACTTTTTCAAAAACTCTCTCTACATCTAGCTTGCATAAAATCCCAGGAATCCCACTTTTTAACCTCCCATCTAGTAACTCACACCACAATTGAAACACTATTTACTCCCACACAATCTCACTCCTTCACCAGCTTCTTCACAAGAAACACACACAAATACACACCCATGTCTGTAGCCGAAAACCCCAATAGCAGTACAAAAGTTCTGTAAACAGATCTAACGAAAACCACAGCCAGATCCAACTCCACATTTTTTTTGATAAGAGACAAACTCTACTTCACCCATTTAGTTTGGTTGAGAAGGCACCAGTAAGGAATTACGATGTTGGAGGTCTCTCCTAAAGCTCCATCTCGAGGCCCACGACTTTCCTTGGAGAAATTAACTAGGGTAGCGGCCTCGACATTTTTGCTGACAAAACTAGGTCAAGTTAGCAATCACAATGGTGACAAGAGCAAATTTAGACAAAAATGGGCTTTTCACCAAAATGCAACCGAGAATTGCGTCAAATGTTTGTCTGTTTTGTTCTAATTTTATTGGGTCATGAAGGGATGTGTCTTATGTTTTCTTTACTTGTTAACAACAGTTCCATTTGTATTATTTCGTACTTATGTTGGTGAAAATGGTGTTTTGAGATACAGGAGTGTAAGAAGGTGTTGGGCAACGACAGCGGAGAAGTTGATACCAGTGGCGTCGAGGGCACTGCTTCAATCGACGGAGACTACCTCACAAGGTTATATTTGGGTTTTAGGTTGATGAAGATGATGATGTGCCATGATTTTATAGGTCGTGGCAATGATGTGTAACACATCAGGGCAAGTGAGAAACACATAGAGTTATATGTGTTTAAAATGTGTATTCTGACCAACTAGAGGTGTTCAATTGGAAAATTGTGAAGTAAGGGGGAACAACTTTACATGATTTTTTTCCATCTACCTAATCCATGGTGAGAGGAGTTACCCAGTACTAATATTAGTGGAAGGCAGCAGGTATCCGGTGGAATAATCAAGAACCATTCAAGCTTCATACCGCTGTATCAAAAAATTAAGGATAGTTTGGTAAAATTCAGTTTTTGCTAAGCATATTTTCGTCTTGAAATATTAATTTTCTACTTCTGCTTCCAATGAGAAGCTACAAGTTTCTGCTTCCTCTGTACTCCTTCGAATCACTTTTTTTCGAGAAATTGGCCAAACACTTCAATTCTCCAAAATAAGTACTACTGAAAAATAAGCACTGGTAATTTTTCAAAAACTAGGTCAAACATGCTATAAACCAAGTTTTGCATATAAAACTAAAGCAATATAACATATTGGTGCACATTAAATCTCCACGCATTTCTACATGTGAATCATAATTGAAGTCAAGAGAGGATGCATAAATGTCAAAATATGGTAACCTGGTGGCAGTAATCATTTCGGATTTTCTTGCTCTATGTAAAACTCAACAAACAATTTGCCCCCAGCCCCCCCTCACACCACCCCCCCCCCCCAAAAAAACCCAAAAGGAAATAGATGAAATCCCGTATTATGGCTGATAGGTGAATATGGTTATTTCTGGCTTGAAATTCAGATAAAAATCAAAGACGGATATCTTCAAGAATAGGAAAAGAACCTGTCACACTTTTTGACCTACAAAACTGTGTATCCTTTAAAAAAAAGTATTCCCAAATGTACTTTTGAGGACACAATTAAGAAAATGAAAAGTGAACTCCCTATACCAGTTTAAGTTTTTAGATGAGATCGTCACACACTTCAATATGGTATCTAAACAGGCATAGGTTCTAGGTTCGAGTTTCACTATCGTCCATTAACAGACAGTAATTTTACGTGCTTGGCTCATGAAAAAGAATCAAGCCTTCATGTGAGGGAACGTGTTAAAGACATAACTGAGAAAATAAAAAATGTGCTCTCTAACAGCTTAAACTTTCAAATGAAATAGTCACACACTTCAACATGTACAACTTACGAGCCAAGATAAACACTTGGGCAACAGGATTTGGTCTTTAATTACTAGAAAGCCATTTAAAGGAACATCATATAAAACACATCTTAGTACAGTTTGAACCTGCACCTTTTGAGTCAAATAATTGTAATAATACATAATGAATAAAGCACTGTAACACCATATTGAAAATCCGAACCTGAACCAACAAATTGCACGCCATAGACAGAAGATCTTCGCCATACATACTCTCTTGAGCATCCAAATCTTTTGACAGTGGGAGATTTTCACAGTACAATTGTGTCATCTTTACGGCTGTTGTCTCCAGCTCTGGAAAAGAAGAATGTTAATACTCTAGGAGCCAGCATCATCTCAGGGTTAATGCATGTGCTAGGATACAATCATGCTTGAACAAAAACAATATGCATCTTATGCACCAAAAATGGGCTTTGCACAGATGTTGACTTTCTTAAAAAGACATAACTTCATGAGATGATTAGATGAACTGAGATGTCAAAGCTTCTTACATGATTAGTGACACATTATGCTCGGCCACAAAACTATAGATATTCAAGACACTACAGGCTAGCACCATTTGAACTATTGATAACCATGATTGGTGCAAAGCATTTACTCTTTCCATCAAGAGAGCAGCAGACTCAGATTAATATTTTGGGAAACACCAAAAGAAGTCCACTTTTCTCGAAAGGTTCCAACTGTTGTATTCAGACCCCACTTATGGATTAAACTGGGTTTGTTGTTGTCGTTGTTGTTCCAACTGTTGTATTTCTTCTCCTTATAGATAATGTCTAATATAGCATCTCTAATTTGGTAAAGATCAAAAATCTGTCACATGCATATTTTTGTCACTTGACATAAAAAATAAAAATTTCAACTGTCATCTTAAACATCATGTCAAGTCACCCTAGGAACATGTTAAATAAGTGGAGTGAAGGCAAATGCTGACTGACGATGTAAGAAAAAATTTGAATTGAACCTACTACATCTCATTCCTAATAAGCATATAAAAAAGATGAGTTGTCTAGAGACTCCCAACCTCTCCATACAAGCTATGTACCTGCCAACCCCAACCACCACTCCACACACTACCCCCCCCCCCCCCAAACACACACACAAAAAATGAACCACCAACAATGAGGTGGAGATTTTCAGAGCACAAGTGCACTCTAGTTCGACCTTCACCAATAACCCTCACCATCCTAATGCCCCAATACTTAAATATTCCATTTCACCTTAACTTAAACCCCTACCATCACCAAAAACACAGTCCTTGCCACTACAAAAAGCCAACCCACTATTGATCCCTCGACTATAAAATTCCTCCCTCATATCTACTGTACCATTCTATTATTGCAACCTGCCCAGAATAAAAACATATACTGACAGTCCGCAAGCAATCCAAGATGTATGGACATTAACATATTTCAATGTTTCAATTCCCTTTCACTATGACCCCTAAGTTAAAATTCACGTCTTGGATAAAAACATTAATTCAACATGCATCTACTTCAAATCATATCCACACCCAAACTAAAGGAAAAAAAAAAAGAACAGGCTATACATAAGTGCGTTCCTTCAGTTGATTCAACAGAGAAATGCACTGGGATATCAGTGTATAACTGTTTCTCCGTATGCACATACTGATATGTGCTTCAAGTTATGTGTTTGGCCATCCTTATAACGAGCACCTGTCTTCATCTTACACCGATATGAAAAATAATGTGTTCTAGATGTACCATTTAGTGGAAGAGTGAACATGCTTCCAACAATATTTTGAATTTTGAAGACAGTAATATGCTGCCCAAGAGTCTTTCTGGGATTTGTTGGAATAGGTTCACAGCATTCCATCAACTTCTCCAGAAGCTGTGTCTTCTTATCAAGATCCAAAATGTGTAAAAACGTTTCAACATCGGAAGCAAAACAAGCCAAATGTCCAAACCTGCAATCAAGGAAGGAAAACTCTAAGGATAATAAAGGGCAGCCCGGTGCACTAAGCTCCCGCTATGAGTAGGGTCCGGGGAAGGGCCGGACCACAAGGGTCTATTGTACGCAGCCTTACCTTGCATTTCTGCAAGAGGCTGTTTCCACGGCTTGAACCCATGACCTCCTGGTCACATGGCAGCAACTTTACCAGTTACGTCAAGGTAAATGGAGGTTATAATCAAGTATAACTACGAGACATCCCAAAACAGAGTAGAATACAACCCCGATTTGGACAAATCAGCAAAATGGAATGAGCATGACCGAAAAAGATTTCCCACAAAGTTATCCATCCGTGCAAAAGTTAAATATCTTTCAACAAGAACTTCAATTGCAGAGCACGTATGTTGATCAGTTCCAACTTAGACTCTCTAATTCACAACTCAGACTATTCTCAGTTGACATCCATGGTATATTCAATTCTAATATTACTTGTAAAACATCCTAAGGTAATGATGTTGTTGCTCATTACAGTCTTCAAGAAGAATCTCAGAAGTCTTACATTACCCTATCTTGATTTTAAAATTCAAATTAACTAGGGAAGGCAAAAAATTGATGAAAAATATTAGAATCTACCTGAAAAAATATTCTATCAAAACCTGCGTCAACTTATTCGCATCACCCTTTCCATGTAAAAGTTTTCTTCTTTCAATCTCAATATTTGCCAAGTATGGACATCTTACAGTATCATCACTTGCCTCTGTTAACAACTTTTGTACAAGAGATGACGCATTTGATAGCCGAGAACCAAACTACATTCAACAACTTGCATGAGTCAGACATTATAGATTTTTGTCCTAGAAGCTGGAGTAACAATTCATAAATTACTAGGGATATCAGCAATTACTGCTTCATCTGTCAAATGAGAAACATGGGAGTCCATCGACTTTAGAGGATAAGTAGAATCATTCTTTGTTCCCATGCACAAGCTACCATCATCCTCCAGTAAACAGCCAAGATAATGGAGGAAACACTCCCAGTCATCAGGGCTGCCAAAGAATTTAGTGTTACACATACTTTTATGATGAACAGTGGAAAACAAAGCCAAAAATTACTTCCTACATGAGCATAAGAGAAATTAATATCATTTGGTTACCACCTCCATCATTCCAAAAGTAAGATTTCATGCAAGGTCAAAACTTTCATACTGACCTTGGTTCTTAAAGAGACTTAACATGGACCATGTGTAACAATAAAACAAGACAAAGAATGCTAGTGAGAATCTAATTCTTTATGCATAGTGCTTTTGCACTAAAACTGAAGAAATCTGCCAGGGTTATACGGGAAAAGACCTGCATAAAACCAGGCTTTGCTGTTTTGTGAACAAATAGAAAATAAAATGGTGAAACATTATTTGGTACTAGCTTTTTTTAAAAGGATTATTTGGTACTAACTTGATGTGTTTGGATAGAAAGAAAGACCTTTTTTTAATGGATAATCTAAGAAAAAAATGCTAGCATACGTCAAAACGGAGACAAAGATGAGTTTGTACTGCAGATAGCAGTCCTCATTTTGTCTCTGAAATTCATGATTAACAATACTTTTGGTGCTGTGTGCTGGTAGACTTGAATTTTCATGATTAACCATCTTTTTAGACAGCAAGAGAGAAAGAAGAACAGAAGAAAGACAATACATCCTCCTCCAGCTAAATGAATCAAAATCATATTAAAAATGAATCAACATCACATCAATGAAGCAGAAATTTGGTCGTGGAGGAACTATTGGCGAAGAAACTTCTAATTACTTTTCATTTGTGTACTTGAGTATACCCAGTTCTTGAAATAGGTGGAGATATCTTATGTCTAGGATGGAGATGTGCTGCCCTCAAAGTTTTATAAACTTTATAAGTACCCTAATATATTTAAATAGTTGTAAACGTTCCTCCTTACAAATAAATGTAAGGGGTAGCAACTTCATCATTCATAACAGGGGCTGCTTTATAATATGTTAAGAAATTAGACAACATAATATATAAAGGAATATAAGGAGACAAGAAATGACTAGAAAATTTTATCTTCCACCAGCTGATAAGTGAACTGTGAACTAAACTTCTATAAAAAAAGAAACTAATTTAGTTACTAAACTTGAGTAATCCATTTAATAACAAACTTTTGAACTTATAATTTAAACACTTCAGTTGTTTTTATTTCACTTAGTATCTTTAATGATCTACATTTGCATAATTTGGTCTTAAGTCAGACAAATTTCTTAAAAGAAAAACTAAGAATGGAGCAACAAATGCCATTTCTTAAAGAATAAAGATAATAAGTCAAACAGAATTTGAATGTTCTTATTCAATGCAAGTTAAATCCAAAATTTCCTCGAAACTCAACTGAGAGACAAATAATATGTCAGTGAGGAGGACGTTTTAATTGTCAGATTTAAATACGTGTTTGTGTGTGCGTTAAGATCATCTTGTTTGCAGTTTGGCTGTTGACTAGAACATGGAATTGCAAACAGTGTTACATAATTTTTTTCCACGGCGTTGGTGTCCGTTCCAGGTTGCCCTTGAAGAATTCACCGAGAGCTTGCTACAGCGGCAAACACAAATCCAAGGTAATCATGTCCACTAAAGGCTGGAGCAAGTCGGCTCCATTGAACCAACCCTTTGGATATCCAAACAGTGTTATTTAAACTTGTGTTGATACATCTCTAGCCTCCTTTTTTTCTTTTTTCTTTTTTACTGATCAAAAAAAAAGTAGGAATTCATTTTGTTGCATTTTTAAAAATACTCTAGTACCCAGAACCATTTGTAGCCCCTCCCCAGCCACAGTGCCTATATTCATCCCTGGTTTTGCTAGAAGCCATCTTATTCAAATTATTATCTTCTTTAACAAACAAAATATTCACCGAGACAAATTATCTTCTTTGGTATCTCCCAGAATATCTGGAAACAATGCCATAAATCATTCTAAAAGCATCGATGTTTTTTTTTTTGAGATGGTAACATATTATTCTAAAAGCAACATATTTTGAGATGCTCTCAAGTCTCAATGTTGAAGACCTAAGAGAGCATCTTCAATATTCAAATTACTACAAGTAAAGACACAAACAAAAAATGAACATGAATCCATCAGCATTCTCAAATTACATACCATAGTTCTAAAACCTTCTGGAATATGCTAGTTGCAGCAGCATAATCACCTCCTCTGGCAAGAAGCCTCCCCTGTCAACTTGAAGTCAAAGAATGCACATTTAAGGAACGAAAACCAATGTTCCCTAGAAAATAAAGGAGAGCACCCTTGGACTAATATGCCATGAAATGAAATATATATATCCAATTTACAGAAAAGCTTTATTCTTTTCTTCTTTTTTCTTTGGACGGCACGGTGTGGGAGGGGGGAAAGTAAAGTTTTTCTACCATAACAACCAAGTACATAGTGCTGCTGCTGTCCCAGATCATTGCTGAAAACGTATTAAAAGCCCCTCACTAAAAAAAATTATTAGTGTCCAATTAACGCAAGAACAGAAAAGAAGAGGCTCCAAACATGATTAACACAGTATGGTTTCAACATTTTGAAGAACTGAAAAGATCATACTAACAAAAAAGAGAAGTTTTGCAAGGTTGAATTATGTGCTCCACAACTTATGGAAAATAATTTTCTATGCTTTCATGACAACTGTCACTTAGAGTCTGACACTTAAAGTGAAAGTTATCAACATTAAGGAGTAATATATCTATGAAAAATGCTATTCATACAATTTTTCTCTTTTGATAATTGAAGATGCTATTTACAAACACCTTGCACGAATTCTTCCTTGTTTAACAATCAACCATCAGTGATCCAAGTAGAATCGCGAACGCTAATTATGCAGTTGGGTGTTTTGTCTTGGCCAAAAAAGCAACTCCCTCTATCTTATTACTCCCTCCGTTTCAATTTAGATGAGTTAGTTTGACTCGGCACGGAGTTTAAGAAATAAAAAAAGAAACTTTTGAAACTTATGGTCTTAAAAGCTTAAGGGGTAAAAGATTTGTGGGCCATGACATTTGTGTGGTTATAAAAACTTCTCATTAAAGGTAAAATGGGTAAAATGAAAAGTTTAAAGTTAAATTATTTCCAATTGTACAAATGTGTCATTCTTTTTGGAACGGATTAATAATGAAATTGTGTCATCTAAATTGAAACAGAGGGAGTATATACAAAAAAGAGTCAACCAAGATTTTATCAAACTTCTTCCAAAGTATGTTGAATTTTTACGACATTAGGTTAATAGTACTTTTTTATACTCCCTCCATTTCAATTTATGTGAACCTAGTTGATTGGGCACGGAGTTTAAGAAAAAAGAGAAGACTTTTGAACTTGTAGTGTAAAATGAGGCACATATATTTTGTGTGACTCTAAATCATTGCATAAAGGTAAATTGTTTTCCAATATGAAAATGGGTCATTCTTTTTGGCACGGATTAAAAAGGAAATAGGTTCACATAAATTGAGACGAAGGGAGTAGTTCTTAAATATGTAGATTTTATTCTTAAATCAAGGGATTATTATACGAAACAAACCCTAATTATAGATACATTTGACCTAGTACTCTGAAACCAACATGTAACGACCTGATAGGTCATTTTGAGTTCTAGCTTTCTGTTTCATGTTTTAAGACTTTGAATGACCTGATTTGATGACTTATGACTTGCGTGCGTAATCCGTTTTGATTTCTGGAAGGTTCATACGATGATTTTAGACTTGTATACATGTTTGGTTGGGGTCCCGGGTGACCCGAGACCGTTTCGGCGCTTATTGTGAAAAGTTGAAAATTTGAACTTTGAAATTTTTGAGTTTTGATGGTTGATTTTTTATTCTTGATGTTATTTTGGTGTTTTGAGCTTACGAGCAAGTTGTATGAAGTTTATATACATGTGAGGCTCGGGGGGCTAGAGTGAGTTTCGAGGTGGTTTCCGACCATTTCTGAACAATTTGCAACAGCTGATGTGTCGCTGGTATAGTGTGCATCGCGAACGGGGAGCTTGTCTCGCGTTCGCAAGGGCATGGGGGAGTAGGCCTTCGCGAACGCAGTTGCCCAAACGCGAATGCGTAGGCCTGGGCTCTTGGGGGCTGGTAGGTATTTCTTCATCGCGAACGCGACCACAGGATCGCAAACATAGAGGCTTGGGGGTGATAGCCTTCGCAAACGAGAGGAAACCTTCGCGGACGTGATGACCAGTTGGCCGTTGACCTTCGCGAATGTGGCAGGTGCTTTGCGAACGCGAAAAGCACCTGACGCCCAGTTATATAAAGGGCTGAAAATCGGGATTTAGCTACTTTCACCATTTTTGAGACCTAGATCACAGATTGAGGAGATTGTTTAGAGGATTTGCATCCCTACTTCTAAGGTTAGTAATTTTTACCTAGTTTTGATTGATTCTCATGAATTCCCACAGATTTTTATCCCTAAATCTAGTATTTTAAAGTGTAGAAATTGGGGCTTTGGAGAAAAAATTATGAGGGCTAATTTTGGGGATTTGGACCACGATTTGAGGTCCAATCTTGATGCAAATCACATATTTGGACTCGGGGGAGAATGGGTAAACGGGAATCGATCTTAATTTCATATTTCGGCCATGTGGACCCGGGTTGACTTTTTGTTGACTTTTCCAAATGTGATAAAGATCAAACATTTTTTATACCAGGGTAGTTTCTAAAGCTTGTTTTGACTTATTTGAGTATTAATTGGCTAGATTCGAGTGGTTTGGCGGCTTGTGCTAAAGAAAAGACGATATTTGAGGGTTGATTTATGCCAAAAAGAGGCAAGTGTCTTGGTTAACCTTGATTTGAGAGAATTAGGACGCCATTGGGTATATTTTCTATGTGCTATATATGTTGGGAGCGGTATATGCAAGGTGAAGAGTGTATATGCATTTGCTATGGGCTAAGCAAGCGGGTAGAACTAGCCTGATTTATGTTATGTTGTTTTTATGTATCATGTCTTACTTGCTTTAAATAGATCGCAAAATCCGTGATGTTATTCATGTTGATAGCTACGTTGGGATTGTTGAGATGTTGCGCCTTGGAAATTCTTGAAATGTTGGTTTAGCTATTGGTGCAAAAGTGATGGTTATCTCTCTTGTGGTGTGTTATATTTAATCACTCTTGTTGATGTTGTTATTGCTCCTCACCTTGTTTGGTACTGATTTTGCGTGTTCTTGGTGAGGATGAGTGTTATGCACGACGGGTGTTTCTGTGTTATGAGGTTGAGAGATATTACACGACGGGTGCATCCGTGCTGTGAGGTTGAGAGATATTGCACGACAACCGCTTCCATGCTGTGAGGTGAGAGGTATTGCACGAAGGGTGCTTCGGTGCTTGTGAGGAAGAGTGAATATGCACAACGGGTGCTTTCATGCTAATTGATATGTTACCTTCTTTTTCCTTGCTTTTACTATGCGGATAGAGGATTTGGCTATGTTGTTTCATGGTTGCCTCGTTGATTTCTTGGACTTGAGTTATTGTGAAAGGCTTGTTTGGTGTTATTTTGAAATTACAGTCATTATATTCCTTAGTTGCTCCTTTTATTATTTCTCGCATTATTATTACTTCTTGCTATTACAATTGTTATCTCACTTGCTACCTATTTGCTATCTTACTTCTACTTTTCTTGTTCTCTTAATTGTTATATCTCTCGTTATTTTCTCGTTACTTAACTACACAGGTTTATATGTTGGTTTCTTGTCTTAGCCATGTCACTACCTCGTCGGGTTAGGCTAGGCACTTACGAAGTACATTGGGTCGATCGTACTCATACTACACTTCTGCACTTGTGCACATTTTGCATCGGACCTAGCGTTACTCAGAGAACAGACTAGCTTGCTTGGTTGTGGAGACTCGAGATAGTGTTGCACTCTCGTCCGCAAGCCTTGATGTCACCCATCTTTTAGACTACTGTTTATTCGAATCAAACAATGTATTTATTATTTCAAACATTGTATTTAGTAATTCAGTAGAAGCTCATATACTCAGCGACTCCAGTTCTAGGAGGTGTTAGACAGTTGTTGGCTTTAGTTGTGTTATACATTACTGAGCTTTATCCTTTTATGATATCATGTTGTTTCATGCCTAGTTTTGTTCTTTTATTTCTATTAAATGTTGGCTTGCCTAGCAAGCGGTGTTAGGCGCCATCACGACCCCTTGGTTGGGAATTTGGGTCGTGACACAACATTCCTTTTGGGATAGAAAAAAGTATAATTAGCGAGAGAAATGCGCACTCTTGGACCCGAGGTTACACCCATTCCACGCGAGGTCTTGGTTATAACCGAGAAATTTCGAGGGCTAAAGGCGCACAGTTTGAAACCTGGTGGATAACAGGCCTGCCCTCTACCCTTCAGCACTTTAATACCAAGCACTTGCCAACGGCAGGATTTGAACCGGCGACGTGCCTAACCCACACATCATTTGTTGCGCTCTTACGATTCGACCAAATCCCTAGGGGCGAACAATTGCCCCCAAATGTAAAGGAACTTTTCCTTTCTCTTTCAAATTGATCGATTATTATTTGGATGGGTACTAGTCAACTTAATTAACGACCACAACTGTAAAAGCTGAAAAATGCAGGCAGTACCTGCAAACGTAGTCTATCAACTTCAGTCATTATAAGAGACCCAAATTTTCCAGTAAGAAGTTCTAAGGCATCTCCATATTTAGACTGCTGCTCTAATAAGGAAATGTATACAATAAGAGCTGCAAAAAAGCATGAAATGTTTCAGTAGATAGAATAAGGTCAAAGGATAAGAGTGTGTTGGGCCTGTTTACTCATGAGTTACAGGAGAATAAACAAAAAAAACCTTCCGGTTCATGTAAACTATGGGAAGCTATATGCTTCTTCAGCAGGCCTTCTGCTAAGAGTAACAGCTTCCCTCCTCCATTGCCACAGAGAACCTATAACAAGATGGAAAGAATATGAAAAATTAAACAATAACAAGGTTAAGTTGGACATCAAATGGTTGCAAAGAGATTAACAATTACAATTTTCAGGATCTACTCGCTGGAATTAGGAAGATTTAGGAGGCCGAAACTGCCATAGATTCAGAGGAAGTACATATGACGAACATACACACACTACAGTACTACTACTTTTTCTGAAGACCAAACAAGCAAAATCAGATAAAAAGGCACTAGCAAGGAGTAGCTAACATGACAGAGAACCAAGTGTGGCTAACAACATGATTAGTCCGCAGCCAAAAGGTAATCGAAGAAGGATTGAGAGCAAGATAGGAGCAAGGGTGTACAGAGCAAAAAGGGAGTGACACCTGTGAAAACATATGAAAGAAATAAGTGATTTTTACTTCTAAAAAATGTGTTAACATTTGACATAGTCATCCTCCAATCATGAGAAATATTTTTCATTGTAGCACTCATAGCGTTAACAAAAAAAAAAATGGAAAATGAAACGTAATATTTTCAACCAAAAAATCACCTTCTTTACTCCTGCATAATTTCAAAAAGGGCTTCAAACTCAGGCTGCAATAGTTCTAACAAGGAATGCAGCACATACTATAAAGTGCCCATGTGCGCAGACAAGACATAAATCTTTTCAATAGTAATTGTTTTTTCCCTCTTAAAAGCACCATTTCTGCTCCCCTCAAAAAATATTATTCAAAAATTCACTATTAACTTTAGCCTATCTGAATAAATATTATTCAAAGTTTCATGCAATCAGACAAACCACAGAATTAGATCTAGCAATAATGCTCCCAGAAAGTGTATCAGACTCCTTCCACATCACAATATAAACCTCATTAATTCTTAAAATCAGTCTCAAATACACATTAGCTTGTATGAAGTGCATAAAAAACAACAGAGCATATCCCAACAGATATTCAGAAGATTCGGCATCACCATTCCATAAATGAGGACAAACAGTCAAACAGAATGCTCAAGGTCAACCTAGAAGAATTAACTCTGATGAAATGGACTTCCACAGCTAGTTACTGGAATTTGATTTTCTAGCATAAAACGGACAGCGCCACAATAATAACATAATTCAATGGTAAAACAGATTAAACTGAAAGAGTGCATAAGAGTAGATAACCGCGATATTTTTTTATTTTAATTTTTGATAAGGTAGATAACCGCGATATTAGAGTACTGAATGGCAAAAGAAGTTTCCAAATTCCATTCAACAAGCATTGAGAAGCCTGTTTTGGATCATTCCCTAATATGCTAGAAGATGGTGGAAGAAGATTGGACCATCACCCTTCCATTATGAGCATATGTATCTCCAAGGAGGTCTAATAAGGCTGCCACAAGTTCCAGGTATGCTTCGCCAACCACGCCGGCGGCAGAATGTTGCGAATCAGGGAGTGTTGTGCCTGTTCAAGAAGGTCCAGGAAATGCTGGAAATATTCAGGGGGTTCAAAGGAGGGAAGTAACAGCACCAATATTTCCAGAGAACATGCTGAAGGACCTACGTTGACTGTAGTTCCCAGAAATAGCTGATTCTGGCAGTGCTGGTTGCTCCTGTATGTGTGAAAATCCACAAATAGAGAAAGATGGCCAACCATTAGCAATCATTGATGGAGAGAGATGACTTACCAAATAGGTGAGGAAAAAGTATTTTATGTTTTGGGGAGTTCTTGGGTGTGTCCTTTAAGGGGGGAGGAAGATAGGGTCTTAGAATTGTCACTTGACATTGAATTAGAGGCAAAAGGAGCAAGGCGGGCCAAGAGTGTGGATGAAAGGGAAAAGATGAGAAGGAGGAAGGGGAAAGCCCAAAAAGGATGGTGGTATATGGTGGTTTACAAGAGGAAGTTCAGGAGGATAGAAAAAGGGTGAATTCAAGGAGGCGAGGGAGGTTGGGAGGAAAGGGCAACGATATTGTCCATCGATGTTAAGATAATAACTTGGAATACGAGGGAAATGAATGATCCGAAATAAATGGACTTTGGGTTAAACTCAAATTCTAAAAGCTAGCTCATGAGGTGAGGATTACCCAAGATCATATAACGAGATTTACCCATCCCTCCACAGCCGATGCCGGACACTTCTGACATGGGCACGTCCAAGACAGGACATTTGGAGTGGGGACAACATAAGGTGGGGATTCAACATCAAAAACCAAGAATCTGGACAGGTCTGTCTCTGATACGATGAAAAAAATTGGACCTTAGGCTTAATTCAACCCCAAAAGCTAGCTCATGAGATGAGAATTTCTCGAGACCATATATAGAAACCTACCATCCCTCCCCAACCGATATGGGAATCTTCTAATAGACCCAAACAAAAGAGTCATCTTCAAGGTAGGAGTTCAAGAACCGGGACCAACTTACCATGATTTCAAGAAACAAATATGGAGGTTACGACCAATGTAATTGTTAGAATTGTATGGGGGTAGTGGGTTAAATATGATGTTTTTTCCTGTATTAGGGAGTGCAGGAGCATCCTTCTATTATGGATCAAGAGGAAGTTAGAAATTAAGGAGGTAAGGGAGGGTGAATTCATGATTGTGGCTCGGAATAACGATTAAAGGAGGAAATAGAGAGGTGATGAAGATAGTTGAAGGTGACAAGGCATTAAACCTGGATGCGTGTAATTTGACTATTTTCCAAATGTGTTGCCATATTATAAAAGATGAAATAAGGAAGACCTTGTAGTTCTTTTATTTGGAAGGCACATTTGAGAAAAGGTATAATGCTACTTTTATCGTTTATTGCCCTTAAGCAAAGATTCTTTAGCCGAGGGTCTTCCGGAAACAGCCTCTCTACCTTCCCGGGTAGGGGTGAGGTTGCGTACATCTCACCCTCCCCAGACCCACTTGTGGAAATCCACTGGGTTTGTTCTTGTTGTTGTTGTTGCCCTTAAGCAAAGAAGAATGGAGCTGTAAATATTAAAGATTACAGGCCAATAAGTCTCTTACAGGATTTATGAGATTATCGTAGAGGTGCGTACGGAAACACCAAAGGTGATGATGAATAACTTAGTATGAGGGACTCAAAATGCCTTTATTAAAGGTAAAAAGATTGTTGATGTTGTTTTAGTGGCTAATGAATGTCAGGATTAATATCCGTAAAAGGCGAAAGTAAGGTCTTATTGTCTACAACTACGTCTCACTCCCAAACAAGTTGGGTTCGGCTATACCAATCCCTGTTGACCACGTTATTGCATTTAAAATATCATGTCAATATTTTTTTAATAAGGTATCTCATGCCAATATTATGCAAATACAAATAAAAAGTATTAGTAAGTTCTGTAATAAATGTATAAATCCCTAAAGGTTAAACCACTTCTTAAAAGCATAAGACCTACGGTAAAAGTACTAAGATCTAAAACATATTCTATACTAATATATACCGCCTATATAGATCTTTTCTTCTAAGAAATTTGGAGGACAGTTCACTTGTGCATTGCATGGATAATATGGCTAGAAAGAAATAGAAGATGCTTTTGAAGGAAAGATGGAGTTCATACCTGTTGCAAAAGTTAAATGCATTCAAAACATATTGTATAGGCACAAGACTTTTTTGCTAGATATCGGTCTTATTGCTAATGAGTTTTGGGGTAAACTAATGTAAATTTTGCTGCTAACCACGTCCAGATGATGCAGAATTGTACAAAAGCTTGGGTGACTCCCATCACGAACTTAAAGAACCAACAAAGTCAAGAAGTTGATGCACGCCATTCACAATATTGAGTTTTTTCCAGCAAAATAAATTTCAGCAAACATCTAGCTTTCGAATCAGTATTGACGTGACGGTTCTTTCAAAGCATAGCAAATTCCTCCCCCTCCAAGGGTCCAAAAAATGTGTCTAGTATGGTACGTCATAGTTCCTGGATATGCTTCTCTACTTTCCAGAAACACGAGCTGATGTAGGCAGTCTTCGCGGTGAATGGCATCACAGGGTGAATTCCAGAAAGAGTTTGAGACATGTTCTAGAGATCTCTTCCCACGACGCAGTGCAAGAAAAGATGATTCACATCCTCCAGATTATAAAGTATCAGTTTGTCAGTGCAAAGCCTCTTTTCATGAGATTATCCTGCATGAGGCAAGCTCTATGTAGTACTACCCAGCTGAAACACATCACTTTTGCAGTCACTTCAGTGAGCCCCCTTTTAAAGAGACTATCCTGCGTGAGGCAAGCTTTATGTAGTATGATCCTGCATATATTTCATCTGTATCTCACTGATGGATATAAAAAAATCTCGCAAATTACTACCTTTTCCATCGCATCTCCATTTAACATGTCCTCTATTTGCGTGTACCGATTGATTTACTCCAATCTATTTCCCATTCTTGACAATTCCTCCTGAAAGCGATAATCCACCTGCTGCCACTTTATTGCTAATTGAAGTTGTGAACTGAAAACAGTTGTCAGGAGTGAAGTGTAACTTAGATATGGAAAAGTTGTATGATCATGTGACTTGGAGTTCTGAGATACTCCTCCAAAACAGAGGGTTCCGAGAAAGGTGGAGGAATGGTTTCACCGATGCATCTCAACACTAAGCTCCCCCATAATAGTTAATGGTTCTTTATTTGAATTTGCGGCAGTAGTAGCGGACTCTAGCAATGACATCCATCATCTCCGATGCTTTTTATGCTCATGATGAAAGCTCTAAGTCAGTTGTTGGATTCTTCTACCCAAGGTGGATATTTGAGGGGGTTTAGAGTAACATTAGACTTATGAAGAAATTTCAACATCACACCTCTTATTTGTGGATGATACTTTGATTCTTTGTGATCCTTAGTTACAATAGGTTAGAGTGCTATTTAGTATCGTGATTTGGTTTGAGCCACTATTTGGGCTTCAATTGTTTTTTGAATAAGTACTGTTTGGGCTTCATATAAATGTGGAGATCAGAACGAATGCTAATTAAAAAGGTACGTAATGTACAGGGGCTAGCATAGGGATGTCGAGTTGTTGAGCTTCCCACCAAATATTTGGGTCTACCTTTAGGAGGAAGATTCAAGGTTGAGGAGTGTTGACGACAAGCGCTACAAAGTTTTGGGAAAATATTATTGGGGTAGAAGAATCAATATTTATTCAAAAGGGGTAGAGTCAAAGTGATAAATTTGAACTTCTCAAACTTCCTTAATTACTTTGTGTCTATGTTTCAAAATCATCAATGCAATTCATAATCAGACTTGATCCTGATACGTAAAACAATCCAACTTTGAATGAATAAAATGCTGATTTTTTGTTTCATATTTTCACATGTCATTCAACTACGCTTAAGTGAGCTTCTAAAGACACAACCGATCACAAACCCGAGGAGAGGAAGAGGAATTCGAGCCAAAGTAAAAATATTCCAACTAGGATGACTCCACTTAACACTAACATACATGTATAGAGCAGAATGAATATGAAGGATTTATATGATATACTGCAGTTAATTTGGTAAAAAGGTGTAGTTGGTTGCTTGATCGACTTTCTAAAGCACTCCAATTTGTGAGAAATAAGAAAGTAATTAACAACGAATTGGATTTAATGCACAAGACTAGACTTAGCATGTTTGGCCACGCTTCTCAAGAGGCCAAAAGTGCTTTTTTTCTCAAAAGCACTTTTTTCCCTAACTTGAGTTATTTGGCCAAGCTTTTTTGGGTAAAAAAAGTGCTTTTGGGAAGAAGCAGAAGCAGTTTCGGAGAAGCAGAAAAAGTAGCTTCTTCCCAAAAGAAGAAGCAGTTTTTGACTTTTATTCTTACCAAAAATACCCTTAACAAAATATAGTATATACCAAAATAACCGTTAAACCTAATACTTAGGATATTAATGTATAAATTTTTCTTATTATTTTTAGGATAGCTTTCTAATATATAGTGACTTTAGGGGTGAATGCTTTTATATTTGTTGAATGATTTTTAATATATTTAACTTATATTAAAAGAATTAAGTACTTTTAAATTTTATTTTCATATTTTGCTTAAATAAAATAAAAAGATTTAATTATTGCCTGTAATAACAAATTTTTAAGATTATTTATTTATTTATAATATTAACTATTAAGTAAATCTATTTATGTCCTCACTTTCTCAAAAGCACGGTCAAACACAAATTATTGCTCCAAAGTGCTTTTCAGAGGGATTAGCCAAAGACAAACTGTTTCTACTTTTGAAACTTTTTTCAAAAGCACTTTTGAGAAAAGGAATTCTCAAAATAAGCTTATTTCTCACGCTCGGCCAAACAGGCTATTAGTTTGAGCTTAAGGAAACTGAAAAAAGAAGACTAAAAACAATTGGAAACAAGACCTGAATTATCTTTCCGGTGGAACAAAGCTAAGGAAAAAGATAGAGTAGGAAGTGAAGACAGAACCTGCAACTGAATGCTGCATACTGCCCAAAGCAGGAACCTTTCTTCACCAACAATCTTGTACATTTTAATAGCTATCTGTAAATGGGTAAAAGAAATGATTGCAAAATTTAATAAACAGAAAATGAAACTTGTACTTGAGAATAGATGCTGCCAACCTGTTGTTGCTTCACAAAAGAGTATTCGCGGACGTAGCAGTTGAAGAGACCCATCATTAGATCCAGGTTAGTCGGAAATTTCCCACAAGCATACTCGTAGCAACTTGTTGCCATATCCACTGTGAAGATACAAAACATTGAGTGAAAAAAGAATGAATGACGAGCTCGGTAGAAAACATCAAGATACTTACAGTGGTCAAGTCGCTGGAAAACAATCTGTAGAGTGCTGAGAGTAAGATCGTCAATCAAGACAGAGTCATTAGTGTACAAAAGCTCTTTGGCATTTAAGCAAACGGAAAATGCTTCTTCCGCTTTACCCATCCTTTCCAAAACCAAAGCTTTAAGTGCCAGAGCATAAGGGGAATTGGGGTATTTGGAGAGGAGAGGGGTGCAGTGCTTGAGAGCATTTTTGAACTGGCGAGAATCAATGGCATCCCAAATGGGTCGAACTCTACGCTCCGGTATGCCACCAGCCAACCCAAACTTGGACGCCATTTTCCAGCCGTTTGAGAATTGGATTTACTTCCTACTGGATTTCAGAGTCAAAGCTTGTGGTGTTAACTTATCAGCTTTGGGAGTCGGCTTAAAGCTATTTTGTGAGAGAGAAGAAAAAACCTAATTGATGTCTACAGCGTATACATTGCGGTCTGGTATATCCGTGCAACTTCAGTGTTGTCGGGCTTATTCGGAAATGATTTGGGTTATTTGGATGACATACAAATTACTTTGTATTAGATATAATTACTACTTTAAAAATTACCTATAATTATTAGATATCAGGTTTGGATAATACGTTTTTTTTTTTTATATTTGTAACAACTCAACTCTTTCATATTAGTACTTTTTTATATTTGTCGCAACCCAATCCAAATCATATTTGCATTTTATTCTGTGGTCAATATTAAAGAATACTAAATATTTCACGTTGCAATATATATTCATGTCTTGTTTGAGCATATTATTTTAAAACAATTCTTACAACAACTTTATTTTTACCTCAAAGTCGAATAAGTCTTATTTTTCTACATTTTCACCAAAAACAAATCTCTATTTAATCTTTGCTTATAGTTGTTGCATTATTCATTACTTAATATAGTCATATTTTTATGTGATTTTTTGTTAACTTACCGATTTACTCAATATATTGCTTATTACCTTTTTGATAATTATATATAAATATAAATTTTTATTTCTAAAATTTAATATATTTTTATACTTTTATCCTCTTACTTAGAGCTCTTTCGTCATTTAAATCTATCAAAAATAAATTTGAGTATTATTTAATAAATTTAATATGCTTATCCTTAAATTAATTCAAAGTATAAATATTGTCACACTATCTCTATTTTCCTCTTTATATAATTTGTACCCCTATTTTGAAATTTTAATTATTTTTTATATTAATATCATATAATATAATCAAAATATATCACATTTTATTTTACGTTATAAAATTGAATTAGTCTAAAATATTAATACATAAGTTTTAAAACTATTATATTTTAAATCTATTGTACTTTCTTATGATTATTTTTATATCACGTGCAATTATATTTTCTTTCTCTTTTAGTTTTAGGATAAATATTTAAATTTTATTTTCGTTACTAAATTACCTACATGAGACATTTATTTTGTATTCTTAAAATTTTAATTTGTTATTCAATTGTTATTTTTATTTATCTAGAAAAACTTTAATTTTGTGGTCCTATTCATAGATTTTTACCATAATTTTAATCTAATCTCAAGTTCAAATCATCTTTCCCTTCTATTTCTAATATTAAATATTTTTGAATTTTTAATTATTGCTATTACGTTATCTAATATATAGTATTTCATATTTTCATGTGACCTCCATTAACTTTCCTCTTTATTTAGTATCATTATCCATTTATATCATTTAATATAATATAGATCAATGTGTAATTTTTTAATCTTGATATAAATATTTATATTATTTTAAATTAATACTCGAAATTAATAAATTATTTCAATTTATTAATAATATTTGTAAGTATTATATAGTAAAATTTCTAATATTTTGATTTAGTTATTTATAATTAACTAATTAAGAAATAAGTTATATGTGACTTTTTCTGATTATGTCATATAGCTAAATTAGTTATTAGTTAATGGTTAATTAGTTATACATTACATGTGGCTAATTTAAAGGCAGCCACTTGGCTTAAGGAGGGGGTTTTTCCTCTCCTTTTAATAATATATAGATTTAAATTAATACTCGAAATTAGTAAATTGTTTAAATTTATTAACAATATTTTTAAGTATTATATAGTCAAATTTCTAGTATTTTGATTTTGTTATTTATAATTAATTAATTAAGAAATAAGTTATATGTGACTTTTTCTGGTTATGCCATATGGCTAAATTAGTTATTAGTTAATTAGTTATACATTACATATGGCTAGTTTTAAGGCTGTTACTTGGATTAAGGAGAGAGTTTTTTCTCTCGTTTTAATAATAATAATAATAATAATAATAATAATAATAATAATATATATATATATATATATATATATATATATATATATATATATATATATATATTATGGGAGATGAAAGAGTGAGTTGGCACCTCACTTTGGCCAAGGAACTCACTTATCTTTTTTCTCCTTTTTTGCTTTTTTTCTCATGATGTTTCTGTTTATCTTAACTTTAAAAGTGCACAAGTCCCTAAATAATTACTCAATTAAAGGTGAAGGGAGTTACTTGAAGAAAATAAAAGATGAAATACGTTACTACCGTTTTTCATCTTCCTCTTCTTTATTGTAGTAGATAAACCCGTAAATATTATTAAAGGTTACTTTTCATCCTATGCAAATGTAGAGAACTAATCACCTCTTCCCTCCCCAAAATGAAAGAGCCTATGGTTAACCAAGTAATTGTTGACACAAAATTCTTAAGTAAGAGGAAGCAAAAGTAAATGTCGATGCAAATACTTAAGAGTATAGTGAAGGCAAAAGTGTCCGTAAAATCTCAATCATTGAGACACCAGTGAAATGCGGAGGCAGTTGTGTGACTCCTTTCGGTGGAAGTAGAAGAGGATATGCGGATAAATATCCATTATTTACTCTTAAAGTGTTGTTTGTCGCAGGTAGGAAAAAGTTTGTTATCAGCTGTGATATTTTCGTAAGAGCTCTTTGGGGTTAATTGATCAAAACATCTTAATACTGGTGAAAAGATTCATAGTATACTATATACTAGAAATATAGTATCTTTGTGCATATATAGCTTTCGTTTTATAGCTTTCGATTGAAGAACTACGAATATATACTATATACTATATGTTGATAGCGTGTAGACAAGAGAACATTTTGTGATTCAGTTTTATAGCTTTCGATTTCCCACTTGAGATGTTAAAACATGTAGTTTAGTGATGTTTATACCTCAATACCACACAAGAATGGTGATTTGTGTAGTGCCCAATTTTTACGTGCACTAGATTATCGAAGGACCTGGTTCTTCTATCTGTTCCTTACACTACAGTTGTGGAATAAATAATGCCAAAAATAAAGAACACAAGGATTTTTACGTGAAAAACACCCGGCTCAAAATGTGAAAAAATCACGAACTACTACCCAGTAGGATTTTTCCCAAACACTTTACTACAACTCTGAGCCAACAACAAAGTTTACAAGCTCTTGCAAACCTAAGGATTACCTCTAACCCTTGTAGCAACCAGCCACAGGCTGTTGCGACTGCTTCAAGTTAACTCTAACTTGAACAATACAACTCGAGTTTACAACCTCTTGCAAACCTAAGGATTAACTCTAACCCTTGTAGCAACACGCCACAGGTTGTTACGACTACTTCAAATTAACTCTAACTTGAATGATACAACTCAGGTACCTAGTACAATTTATTTCTAAGAAAGCTGAAAGGTACAACTCAAAACGCATACTACACTTTGAACTAGAAGTAAAGACAGCACATAAAACTCTTTATAGAATTAGTTCTTCAATCTGGTTCGTGTAGCTTCAGGATCACACTCTTGAATCTCACAGGAATTGCTTACAAAATACCTTGCTATTTTGTTCTTAATTCGTGCTTTCACTTTTGTATGTGTGTGTCACCTGTAAAAGAGAACAAAACTGATATTTATAGAATTAGTAGAAAAGGATTAACTAGAGTTCTAATGCTTTACTCTTCCTTGGTGGAAGAGTTCTAGTTAACTTCAACTTCTAACTATTCTCTTATCTTGGATAGAGTTCTCTTCGAGTAAGGAGCCCTGCTCCTTATCAAATATGCAACATTTTCGTTCAGGGGTTATCAGAATTAACCACTTATATTTTTCCCTTTCACGTGTATGCCTTTTGCTTGATTCTGTCTGTCACCTGTGTACACTATCCATGGACCTGGTCCATGCATGTATTCCTTTGTCAATCATCAAAATCAAAATCACTCTGGTCAATAAATTCCCCCTTTTTATGATGACAAACTCTGTGCTTTTCAAAATCATGGAACCTGTTTCAACTCAGCTCAACAACAACAATCGCAATGTTAGAACACTTTCCATTTAAAGTCATAAATTATCAAAGACCAGGTTCATAAGGTTATAAACATCACGGTCCAAATCAAAAGCACGCCTTATCTTCCCCCTTTTGGCATCATCGAAAAGTTGCATAATTTAGTTAAGTAACCAAATTTTAGTAGATATCACTCATGGTCACTGGGGCTAATTCAAATGCAATCATGGATTCAATTTTCTCTTATCAATTTAAGGATATTATCCATCTAAGAAATATCAACAAATAATTAGCGCAAAGGCAATGAATATTATTGATAAGATTCTTCCACAAAGCATAAAAAGAAATAAAAGCACAAAACCATGAGCAAAAAAATAAAATCCACTTGGGTCACTGGTTACAAATGAGCTAGGAAGGATTTAGGACTGGGAAGGAGCAGGTTCTTGGTTTAAAGTAGCTGCAGCATATCTTGAAGAATATCATCATTCCTTTCCTTATACTTTACAAGCTCACACTTGAGAGAGTCTCTCTCAACATCTACTTCAGCCAATCATTTCTTCAGCCCTTCAATCTCAGCATCCTTAGCTATTTTCTTCCACTATTTTAGTCTTCTTGCTCCTTTTGGCAGACGTAGTTCTTTTAGACCCAATTGAGCCCTCAGTCTCAACCTCTGTTTCTTGAGAATTATTTTGAGAAGTCTATCTCTTTTTGGCACTAGGTGTGGTGCTTCCATATCCTCATATTCATCTTCAAGAACCAGGTTCATCCCCTCAATCTGGACTACTCCACTTGGCTTACCAACCCTTTTTTTCTTTCCAAGCGACTTTCTTGGCAATCTCAGCTAAAGCTCTTCTTACATTGGCCTCATTCTGCTTCTTCTGGCTCCTTGTAGTTCTTCCTCTTGTGGGAGGAATTGCTATAGGTATAGAAGGCGAATCCTTTCTCTTAGTGCTACCCATGCCCTTTCCTGGAATCTTTCCAACTTTGCTCTTCTTCTTTGGATTGTAACTACCTGACACCTCTTGCAGCAGACCATGAAGGGGCTCTTGTTTGTTTTAGCAAGAGAAGGTACCGGTTCATGAAACCATTTCTTAAACCTATCCAGCCCCTCTGCTGCACTTATATCACAAGAACCATCACCCATCTTTTGTGATTCTATACCTATACTTTCATTCAAAGTCTCCTCATTATCACTAATCTTTTCACTCCAGACTACAATTGCACTTGTCTCCTCATGTAATCCACAACTAATGGGTGAATCAAATCCAGCTACTTGTTCTTCCACCCTTCCCCTCGCATCAACCTCAACACTCTTGCTCTTTTTTTTTTACCACCAATGTCTTCAGTAACAATATTTTTCTTTTCAATAACATTCATAGACCCAGCCAAAAAAAAACAATTCTCAAGATTTTCTGCAATTTCAGAACCAAACTCAGAGGTGGGAAACTAAGAGGTTACATGTTCAGTTTTAGAAGAAACTGGTTCTTCCCCCTCAGTCGCATATCAGAAAGAATCATCAGAATTTTGTGGTTCTTCTACTTGACTGAGTAGTAGCTTCTCATTCAATTTCTTTTTTTGTTCTTTGCTTGCTATTGTTTTACGTGCAATCATTTTGATATGTTTTTTCTTTAGAGTTTGGGTGGTTAAAGGTGTGGGTGTTGGTTCTTTGGGTGGTGATGATAGGTTCTCAGTGGTCTTTGGTTTTTCAGATGCATTTGAATCACTGTAGACAGACGAAGAAGGTTGAGAGAGTTTTAGGTTTCAAAGGCTTTGGTCTTTTAGAAAATGAGAGATGAAAGAAGATGATCATTGGATAGTGGTGGCCTAGTGGTGGATTGCTCTTTACGGTTTTCAGGTAGTGCACTCATCTTGATATTTTCGTAAGGTGTTAGCCTCTTCAAGGATAACCTGCTCTGATACCAATTGATGTTTTATACTTCAATACCACACAAGAGGAGGGGGGTGATTTGTGTAGTGCCCAATTTTCACGTGCACTAGATTATCGAAGGACCTGGTTCTTCTATCTGTTCCTTACACTACAGTTGTGGAATAAATAATGCCAAAAATAAAGAACACAAGGATTTTTACGTGAAAAACACCCGGCTCTAAATGTGAAAAAATCACGAACTACTACCCAGTAGGATTTTTTTCAAATACTTTACTACAACTATGAGCCAACAACAAAGTTTACAAGCTCTTGCAAACCTAAGGATTACCTCTAACCCTTGTAGCAACCAGCCACATGCTGTTGCGACTGCTTCAAGTTAACTCTAACTTAAACAATACAACTCGAGTTTACAACCTCTTGCAAACCTAAGGATTAACTCTAACCCTTGTAGCAACACGCCACAGGCTGTTGCGACTACTTCAAGTTAACTTTAACTTGAATGATACAACTCAGGTACCTAGTACAATGTGCTTCTAAGAAAGCTGAAAGGTACAACTCAAAACGCATACTACACTCTAAACTAGAAGTAAAGACAACACATAAAACTCTTTATGGAACTAGTTCTTCAATCTGGTTCGTGTAGCTTCAGGATCACACTCTTGAATCTCACATGAATTGCTCACAAAATGCCTTGCTATTTTGTTCTCAATTCGTGCTTTCACTTTTGTATGTGTGTGTCACCTGTAAAAGAGAACAAAACTGATATTTATAGAGTTAGTAGAATATGATTAATTAGAGTTTTAATGCTTTACTCTTCCTTGGTGGAAGAGTTCTTGTTAACTTCAACTTCTAACTATTCCCTTATCTTGGATAGAGTTCTCTTCAAGTAAGGAGTCTTGCTCCTTATCAAATATGCAACCTTTTCGTTCATGCATTTATCAGAAATAACCACTTATACTTATCCCTTTCACGTGCATGCTTTTTGCTTGATTATGCCTGTCACCTGTGTACGTTGTCCATGGACCTGGTTCATACATATGTTCCTTTGTCAATCATCAAAACCAAAACCGCTCAGGTCAACATTCAACGAGTTATATTTACCCTGTGTTTTCTTTTTTTTTCGAGACTTTATTTTCCATGGAAGGTGTGTACGGGTAAAATCGGTGATAAAGTTACCCCCCAATTTCCCGGTAAAGAAATTAGAAGACATCATGATCTGACATGGCCTCGAGTAAAGCCGAGGGATTCCACGTAACAGAGCCCGGGGAAGATAAATAGTGCACCCGGGATCGGACACGGCCGAGCATCAAGCCCGAGTTTAGTGCAGAGCCGAGATTAAGGGAAAAGATGTTTAGATAAGATAAGTGAGGGGCCGGAATATCTGCCCTCAACCGAATATTACGACGCAAATCTCGTCTGATATCAACTGTGTATCAATGTTTACCGGAAGAAGAAGATTTGTTTACCTTATTTAGACTTGTGCTAGGATTGAAACTTCCCCACTATATAAAGGGGAGAACTTTTATATGTTAAGGACCACTATTGGCACGCATATCAAAGTAATAAAGTTAATTTTTGTTCTTTAGCTATTGTTCAAAGTGTTTTTTAGTTGCTTGTTTATTGAGTCATAACCGAGTTCGTTCCGAGGGCTGGATCAGAACTGATTTCCAAATGTTCGTTGCAAAGCTTGACTTAATCATCCATTACATTTGGTTTGATCGTTCTGATTTCCTTTAATTTAATTATTTGTTGTTCACAGTTCATTCGTGTTAAATTAAATGACATATCCTTTAAACTGCGTATAAATTCAATTGTTACTCATTTAAGGGTAAACAGTTTGGCACCCAATGTGGGGATAAGAATAATAGTGGTGATTTAATATAAATCTCCATAACACACCCTATTTTACACTTGCTCTTTGAGGTTTGATGTCAGGTTCACTTAAAATGTCAAACTCTCAGTCTGCTCATTTGAACGTTGACGCCGAGTCAGGCCACCACGGTTAAAACAATAACGTGGTACCAAGCAATGTCGTACCCCCTGTTGATCCCAACGGTGTTCCAATTGCTGACCCGGTTGACGCTAACTCACAAATTGCCATCAACATCAACCTGTCAACTGATCTTGAAAATAGCATTCGTGGGGCACCCCGACCATCGGCTCGAGAAGCACCCGAAGGGAAAGGTGATGGAGTTAGCTTATGATTGATTTTTGAAATTCTACAAGCTCAGCAAGTGGCAATAGCACAACTACAGACTCAAAATCATGCCCAGAACAGGACCGAACCCGAGCGGATTAGAGAAGATACTCAAAGTTATGAACAAATTATCGTAGAACCAGATGAGTTCGGGCCCAGAGAGATTTCCTGGGAGGCAAATGATAAGAAGGTGGAAACTTACAATTCGAGGGTCGATCAAATCCCGAGAGCGCCTCCAATATTAAAAGGGCCGGATCCCAAAAAATTTATTCAGAAACCTTTACCCCCAAGTGCGGCACCAAAGTCAATTTCGAAGAAATTCCGAATGCCCGATATTTCCAAATATAATGGGACCACAGATCCAAACAAGCATGTAACCTCCTATATGTGTGCACTAAAAGGCAATGACCTAGAGGGCCTCTAGCTGGCTGGCCTCCACTTCTAATGGCCTGACCTCCACCTCTAATAGCCTGACCTCCACCTCTGGTGGTCTGACCCCCGTCTCTAGCTGGCTGAGTAGGCGGTGAAGCAACCAGTACCGGAACCATTGAACGAAAACTCTGATGTGGCATGCTGCTCTGTGACCTGGGGCAAAATCTAGAAAGGTGCCTCGGATCTCCACAAGTATAATAAGCCCTCGGCTGCTGTGACTACCGACCCTGAAACTAGGTTTGTCGACCTGGATAACCACCCTAATAACTCTGGATTGGAGGTGCACTCATAGGAGCTGGTGGTGCACTATAGGCTAGCTGCTCAGGATGAGATACATAAGGACCACGACTACCCGAAGCACCGTGGTATGCCTAAAGCGACTGAAACTGCCTGGTAGGATGGCCTCTACCAAAAGTACCCCTGCCTCAAGATGAGGCACCACTGAAACCACCGAAATGATGAGGCCTCTTATCAGATACCGCCCCCCTTCTCCTGACCACAAACCATCTCGATCCGTTTAGCAATCTCTACGGCCCTCTGAAAAGAAATATATCCCCGGTATCCTTGGCATCTGTAGCCTAATACTGAAAGTTAGTCCATCAATGAATCTCCTATTTCCCTCTTAGTAGGGAGTAAAATAAGTGTGTGACAAGCTAGGTCCAAAAATCGGGTCTCATACTGAGTAACAGTCATGCTACCATACTAAAGATGCTTAAACTGCATGCGATACTCCTCTCTCAGAGTGAAAGGGATAAACTTCTTCAGAAATTGCTGTGAAAACTGATCCTGGATAAGTGAAGGTGAACCAGATGGTCTGGTCAACACATAATCTCTCCACCATCTCTTTGTAGAACCGGTCATCTGGAACACTGCAAATTCGACCCCATTGGTCTCAACAATATCCATATTGTGCAACACCTCATGGCAACGGTTAAAGTAATCATGTGGGTCCTCAGAAGGTGCTCCACTGAAATGAATAGGGAAGAGCTTTGTGAACTTGTCTAATTTTATCAATCCCTCAGTAGACATTGCGGGCCTCTCCCTGGTCTGTGCAGTAACAACCGGTTGAACTACCCCAACCGACTGTACTACTGGAGTCTGATATATTGGAGCCATCTGCTCCAGAGTGTGAGTAGCAGGAGTCTCTGCTCCTCCCCCAGCCTGAGAAACGGCTGGTGCCACCAGAAATGCACCGGTTTGCACCACACTCTCCATAAGGCCCACTAAACGAACTAGAGCATCCTGAAGCACTAGAGAGTGGCTGTAAATCCCTTCAGGACCTGAGCTGGTCCTACTGGTACGACCGGAGCTATGATCTGCTTCTCATGCTCAATCAGAGGCTCCATTGTGGGTGCTGCTGCTCGAGCTCTAGGCTGAGCCCTACCCCTACCTTGGCCTCTGGCTCGACCTCGGCCTCTACCCCTGGTAGTAGCTACAATAGGGGGCTCCAGCTCATGTCCGACTGAAGATATTGTGCGGGTTCTCACCATCTGCGAGAGAATAAGAATGGAATGATTCAAACATCAATGATAGAATAAAATCGCACGATAAATAAAGAAAGAAGTGAAATTTTTCCCCTAAAACTCCATAGCCTTTAGAAGATAAGTACAGACGTCTTTGTACCGATCCTCCAGATACTACTAAGCTTGCTAATAACTCGTGAGACCTAAGTAACCTAGTGCTCTGATACTAACTTGTCACGATCCAAAATCCCAACCTCAAGGTCGTGATGGTGCCTATGTCACGCCCCGACCTGGGAGCGAGACTGGCACCCGGTGCCTCAACTAACCTGGTGTACCAAATTGCGACTAAGGGACTCTGAACATATAATGTCATAATTTGGCCATGGGGCCACCTTGCAAGACAATTTGCGAAGCAAAATATAAAACTGAATGGAAACTAGCGCTGACTAAACATCAATATAAAGTTGTGCCGACAAGGCCATCATAACTACTACAACTGACAAACCACCAAAATATACATACCAGGCCTACAATCCCAACATAGTGCACTAACTGACAGGATATGTCTACAAGCCTCTACTGATGGATATATTGTGATCAGAACAGGGCCCTAACCTACCCATAACATATATACACATATACAGAAGATGTACACGAAAACCTAGACCGATAACTCCGAAGGACGTGGAGCTTACCGATCAGGCTGAACTCTGGAAACACCTACTGATGAGGTCTACCCGTCTGTCTATCTGAACCTGCACGCATGAAATGCAACGTCCCCAGAAAAGGGACGTCAGTACAAAATAATGTAACGAGTACATAAGGCAATAACATAACTAAAAGTTGAAACTGAACATATAATATAATAACTGAAAGTGATTGGGAGTCAAAGATGATCTGGACATATACTTACCTGTTGATACTGACTCAACTCCTTCAATATAGTAAGTAAAATAATTGTCCAGCCTTATAAGGCTCGGTATATATAACTGCTCTGCCGTAGTAGGCTCGCTCATAGGCGCTCGGCCATACTAGGTTATGTATCTCGACCATGCTGGGCTCGCTCATAGGCGCTCGGCCACAGTTGGCTCGGTATATAACTTTCCATCTGATCAGAAGTTTCCCAATAGGAGCCTGCCCATCGATTATAGCTTGATGGTAATGAAAATACTGTAATACTGTATATATAGGCTTGCTGCTCTCTTGACTGGAAGAAGACAATACTAAATTAAATATAGAGTCTCGATAAGGAATAATATTGTAACTTATGAGACTAGAATAATGTGAATAAATTCATGAATATGAACTTCTCTTTATGTCTCATGACTAACACATGTAGCTACGAGATTATGCCAAAATGAAGGAAGGCTTAGCCTTAACATACCTTATCACACTCTTTCCAATCACCAAGTTGAACTCGCCTCTTCTCACCTTAATCTACAACAACGATAATAATACTATCATTAAGTTATGAAACGTATAACTATCACACAACGAACGACATGCTTATTTTGTATTAAAACGGACAGCATCTCCCCCATAATCCTTACTTCTTCCAAATTCAAGATAACACCAACAACACCAAAAACAACAATAACAACATATATACATTATTTTCCAACCTTATGTACACCACACAATACTACAAAATAGCCCAACATACCCCAATCTCTTCATACACAAACGACCACCGTAGTAGTGTCAACAACCCCAAAAATGTTACGATGAACGACCAGCCCAACATCCTGCATTTATGTGGTGTTTCTCCACACCCTTCCTCCTCCAAAACTCCACAAAACAGTAGTAAATCACGCAGCCCAACAACAACACCAAACAGTCCACAAAACAATCCATAAAACAGTCCGCTACAAGTGAATAACTCAAACTCACGGCTTCCGATCACCGTCCCGTGAGTTCTTAAAAATATAAAACAACTTACCATGCATCTACAACTGTAAAGAATGGATGAAAGAAAGAAGTAAACTTACCTTATTTGTGGGATAACTCAGCTCCTATCTTGGTTCTTCAAACTCTAGGCTTTACCTCTAATTAGAACTTGAAAGGGAGAGAAAATCAATTGGGGTTTGTGGGAAATTTTTGGGAGGATTTTTACAGAGATTAAGTCTGGTTATTTTGCCCTATTATCATCCTAATATATGAAGGGGATAGGACTTTAAAAAGGCCTCTTTGAGCGACCCGAACTGGCCCAGTTTTGGACGACCTGAACTGGCCCAATTTTGGATTCTCGTTTAAGCAAGTAGGTGACAGTCTGCGCAGTCTAGCAAAAATGTCCATATCTCTCTACTCAGATATCGTATTGACAAACGGTTTAATGCATTGGAAAGTAGACTCATAGATATTTAATTTGATGGGTGGAACACCCCATAACTCTAAGTATATTGGGATAAAATCGCAGTTATATTTGACCCAAAGTTTCAGTAAAACTTATGAACATAACTTGTGATGACTTTCATCGACTTTTGTTCCACCACTCTCTTGACTTCAAAACATAACACACGACTATCATACGAATAACATAACTCATAACATAACTTCCTTATCATGTAAAACACTCTGGTCTCATCCCAAAAGTACATGCTATAACATTCCCAATTTGTCGGCTTTCGACGAAACATTATTTTCTTCAATTCCTTTAGCTTCTAAACCTTCCAACCCTCTTTGTACTTGTTGTTCATGATATTCAATATTTGTAACTTCCGAGGTAACATGATTAACTTGCTTTATATATTTTCAAATATGATCTCATTTTTGGGTCCTACATTAGTTTGCTCACGACGCAGTTTTACGTACAAAATAATATAGGGTGTAACATCATTCCCCCCTTGGGAACATTCGTCCTCGAATGTTTACTTTTAGAGACTTTGGAAAACTTTTGCCAGAGTTTCCTCCGTACACTAGACTATAACCAACTTGCATGCAGCCAGAAAATATACTATGCATGCCACACATGGCCAATGTCTATAAATAACAACACTTTGCCTCAAAGAGTCGTAAATCATAAATACTGAAAGTCAGAAAATAAGAGCTTACCTGATAACCTGCTAGCCTGAATAGAGTTGTACTGTAGCATCCCATCTCGAGCCATATCTTCAGTTTGAAATAGGTGGGGGTATTTATACTTCATTTCTTCCTCTGTTTCCCATATCATCTCTTCCACATTATTGCTTCTCCATAAAACCTTCACGGAGGTTACCTCCTTATTTCGTAGCTTGCGAATTTGTCGGTCTAAGATCACCTGCTGGCAACTAGGACACTGGGCGACAAACTCAGCAATGTTCTTCTTCATATCGTTCCACCAGTACACATCCTTAATGTCATGATACATCTTCGTCGACCCAGGATGAATGGAGTACCACAAATAATGTGCCTCTGACATAATCCTGTCTCGTAGCCCTGCTACATCTGAAACACACAAATGAACCATGTATCTGAGAACCCCATCTCCCTTGAGCTTTAACAATGAATTCTTCTGTTGCGGAACTCGCTCTCTCAACTCGACCAACTCTAGGTCCTCGTACTGCCTTTCCTTGACTTCAGCTATGAGAGATGATTTTGCAGTGTTTTGGAGTACTACTCCACCATCATCAGAATCTACTAACCGAACCCCCAAACAAGCCAATTGATGAATCTCTCTAGTTAATTGTCTTTTCTCGGCCTTTACATGTGCTAAGCTACCCATAGATCGGCGGCTTAAGGCGTCTGCTACAATATTAGCTTTCCCTGGATGGTAGAGAATGTTAACATCATAATCTTTCAATAACTCAAGCCATCGCTTCTGTCGCAAATTCAACTCTTTTTGCTTGAATATATATTGCAGACTTTTATGATCTGTAAATACATCAACATGAACACCATATAAATAATGCCGCCATATCTTAGGTGCATGGACAACCACAACTAACTCGAGATCGTGGCTTGGATAATTCTTCTCGTGCTTCCTTAACTGCCTTGAAGCATACGCAATTACCTTCCCATGTTGCATAAGGACACATCCTAACCCGACACCTGAGGCATCACAATACACAACATAACCCTCTGGACCCTCTAGAAGTTTTAGAACTGGCACTGAGGTCAACCTGTTCTTAAGCTCTTGGAAACTCCGTTCGCAAGCCTCCTTCCACTGAAACTTAGTTGATTTCTGCGTCAACTTCGTCAATGGTGCCGAAAGGGAAGAAAAACCCTCTACAAACCTCCGGTAGTATCCTGCTAAGCCTAGAAAGCTATGAACCTCTGTCGGAGTGGTAGGTCTAGGCCAAGATTTCACGGCCTCGATCTTTTGAGTGTCTACCTTTATACCTTCATCGGATACAATATGCCCCAAGAATGCTACAGACTTCAACCAGAACTCACATTTAGAAAACTTAGCATACAACTTACGATCACGGAGGGTTTGGAGTACCGCTCGCAAGTGGTCCACATGCTCATCCTCTGAACTTGAATAGACCAGAATATCATCAATAAATACTATCACGAACAGATCTAAAAATGGCCGGAATAGGCTATTCATAAAGTCCATAAATACAGCGGGTGCATTCATCAACCCAAAGGACATGACAAGGAACTCAAAGTGGCCATATCGGGTCCTGAAGGCTGTCTTTGGAATATCTTTCTCCCGAACTCTGACCTGGTGGTATCCCGATCTCAAATCTATCTTTGAAAAGAATCTAGCCCCCTGCAACTGATCAAACAAGTCATCAATCTTTGGAAGTGGATACTTATTCTTAATAGTTACCTTGTTTAGCTGCCTATAGTCGATACACATCCTCAACGAGCCGTCTTTCTTCCGCACAAAGAGTACCGATGCACCCCAAGGTGAGGTACTGGGCCTGATGAAACCTTTCTCCAGCAAATCTTTTAACTGCTCCTTCAACTCTTTTAATTCGGCAGGTGCCATTCTATACGGAGGGATGGATATTGGTTGAGTTCCTAGAAGCAAATCGATGCTAAAATCAATCTCTCGCTCTGGAGGAATACCTGAAAGCTCATCTGGAAACATATCTGCATACTCATTTACTACGGGAATAGACTGAAGTGTAGATATCTCAGCATCTACATCTCTAACTCGCACAATATGATAAATGCACCCTTTTGCAATCATTTTCCTCACCTTCAGATAGGAAATAAACCTACCTCTGGGTGCCGCTGTATTACCTACTCATTCAAGGACTGCCTCACCTGTAAAATGAAATCTGGCTGCCTTTGCTCGGCAATCAACTGTGGCATAGCAAGCTGACAACCAGTCCATGCCCATGATAGCATCAAAATCCATCATTTCTAGCTCAACTAGGTCGGTTGAGGTCTGACGACTACAAACTGTCACCGTACAACCTCGGTAAACCCGTCTAGCAATAATCGATTCTCCGACCGGTGTAGATACCGCAAAAGGATCACTTAGTATTTCAGGCACTATACCAAATTTCCCCGCGATAAATGGGGTAATATATGATAAAGTAGATCCTGGGTCTATCAAGGCATAAGCATCGTGAGAGCAAATGGTCAATATACCTATCACAATGTCTGGTGAAGACTCCTGGTCCTGTCGACCCGCTAAAGCATAAATACGGTTCTGATTAACACCTGAACTGGAACCTTTACCTCTGCCTTGACCTCTACCAGCCGAAGATTGAGACTCGCGCCCAGAAGGATGCACATACATAGATGATCATGTCGCTGAACTTGCTGGTTGTGCCATACCCCCAGAATCTCTATTTGGGCAATCTCGCATCATATGCCCCGGACTCCCACATGTATAACAAGCATCAGAACCTGCTCGGCATTGGCCCAAGTGTCCTCTACCATAGATGTCACACCGCGGTGGAAATGACCATGTCTGCCTTGAACCTCGTTGTCGTTGCAAAACCGACGCCAGTGAGCTCTCACCTGGTCCTGACTGAGTATAGCGGTCATACCTGTAACCCTGTAACTAAGGTGGCGGAGGCCTAGGTGGCCGTCCGAAGTACTGGGGCCTATAACTACCCTGAGACTGCTCCTGAGACCTAGGAAATCTCATCCTATTACGCTGCCCTTGCTTAGTCCTCTCTGTACCCTGTTGTCGACGCCTACCCCTTTTCTATATTCTGAGCGAATACCTGAATCCAGGAGATATCCATATTATCATGCAACACAGCGGTGGCACATGCCTCGGTCAACTCTAGGGCTAACCCTGCTATAAACCTGTGGATCCTGTCACGCATAGTAGCAACTATGGATGGTGCATATCTGGCTAATGAGTCAAAACGAAGACTATACTCTCAAACACTCATATTGTCCTGCTTAAGGGCTAGAAAATGATCGACCCGAGCATGTCGGATCTCCCGCGGTAAGTACTGGTCAAGAAAAGCATCTGAAAAATTCTCCCAAATAGCTGGAGGTGCATCACGTCCCCTGGACCTCTCCCATCCCTCGTACCAAAGGATGGCTATATCTCGGAGTCGAAAAGATGCTAGCTCAACTGCTTCTTTCTCTGTGGCATGCATAACCCGAAAGATCCTGTGAAGCTGATCTATGAAATCCTGCGGGTCCTCCCTCTGATCTGACCCCGTAAACTCTGGGGGACTCAAAGCAATAAACTCTCGGACCCTTGAACTCCCAGACCCCTCAGAAGATCCTCCACTAGCTGATGCCCTACCTTGTTGCTCGGTAGCTACCAATTATGTCAACAAATGCACCGCACTCCTCAAGTCCTGATCTGGTGAAAGTGGAGGGGGAACTGGATGTGCGGTATCCCTAGGAATCTCCTTAGGTGGTGGAGGAGCCGGTAATGGCTGAGTAGGGGTCTCGCCTTGGGCCTTAGACTGGGACCCATCTACTGGGGGTACCCTGCTGCTCCCCTCACCTGTTGTTGTATCTCCCCTCTGGCTAGCCGTAGTCTTCTTAGTCACCGTCATCTGTGTATGAAAACACCAACACGTAAGTTTAACTCAAATTTCTTATAACTCAGTTCTACAACACGATTTAGATTTGAAAGAAGGGTAACCAACTCCTAAATGCCCTGTAGCTCCCTGCTTATATAATGTGGTGCACAACACATCTATAAACAAGATCCTACTAGACACGGCTTGTAGACTCCCTAGGACAGAACTACTCTGATACCAAGTTTGTCATGCCCCGACCTGGGAGCGAGACTGGCACCCGGAGCCTCAACTAACCTAGTGTACCAAATTGCGACTAAGGGACTCTGAACATATAATGTCATAATTTGGCCAAGGGGCCACCTTGCAAGACAATTTGCGAAGCAAAATATAAAACTGAATGGAAACTAGCGCTGACTAAACATCAATATAAAGTTGGGCCGACAAGGCCGTCATAACTACTACAACTGACAAACCACCAAAATATACATACCAGGCCTACAAGCCCAACATAGTGCACTAACTGACAGGATATGTCTACAAGCCTCTACTGATGGATATATTGTGATCGGAATAGGGCCCCGACCTACCCATAACATATATAGATACATACAGAAGATGTACACGAAAACCTAGACCGATAACTCTGAAGGACGTGGAGCTTACCGATCAGGCTAAACTTTGGAAACACCTACTGAGGAGGTCTACCCGTCTGTCTATCTGAACCTGCACGCATGAAATGCAGCGTCCCCAGAAAAGGGACGTCAGTACAAAATAATGTACCGAATATATAAGGCAATAACATAACTGAAAGTTGAAACTGAACTGATAATATAATAACTAAAAGTAATTGGGAGTCAAAGATGATCTGGACATATACTTACCTATTTATACTGACTCAACTCCTTCAATATAGTAAGTAAAATAATTGTCCGGCCTTATAAGGCTCGGTATATATAACTGCTCTGCCGTAGTAGGCTTGCTCATAGGCGCTCGGCCATACTAGGCTATGTATCTCGACCATGCTGGGCTCGCTCATAGGCCCTCGGCCACAGTAGGCTCGGTATATAACTTTTCATCTGATCAGAGGTTGCCCAATAGGAGCCTGCCCATCGATTATAGCTCGATGGTAATGAAAATACTGTAATACTGTATATATAGGCTTGCTGCTCTCTTGACTGGAAGAAGACAATACTAAATTGAATATAGAGTCTCGATTAGGAATAATATTGTAACTTATGAGACTAGAATAATGTGAATAAATTCATGAATATGAACTTCTCTTTATGTCTCATGACTAACACATGTAGCTACGAGATCATGCCAAAATGAAGGAAGGCTTAGCCTTAACATACCTTATCACACTCTTTCCAATCACCAAGTTGAACTCGCCTCTTCTCACCTTAATCTACAACAACGATAATAATACTATCATTAAGTTATGAAACGTATAACTATCACACAACGAACGACATACTTATTTTGTATTAAAACGGACAGCATCTCCCCCATAATCCTTACTTCTTCCAAATTCAAGATAACACCAACAACACCAAAAACAACAATAACAACATATATACATTATTTTCCAACCTTATGTACACCACACAATACTACAAAATAGCCCAACATACCTCAATCTCTTCATACACAAACGACCACCGTAGTAGTGTCAACAACCCCAAAAATGTTACGATGAACGACCAGCCCAACATCCTGCATTTATGTGGTGTTTCTCCACACCCTTCCTCCTCCAAAACTCCACAAAACAGTAGTAAATCACGCAGCCCAACAACAACACCAAACAGTCCACAAAACAATCCATAAAACAGTCCGCTACAAGTGAATAACTCAAACTCACGGCTTCCGATCACCGTCCCGTGAGTTCTTAAAAATATAGAACAACTTACCATGCATCTACAACTGTAAAGAATGGATGAAAGAAAGAAGTAAACTTACCTTATTTGTGGGATAACTCAGCTCCTATCTTGGTTCTTCAAACTCTAGGCTTTACCTCTAATTAGAACTTGAAAGGGAGAGAAAATCAATTGGGGTTTGTGGGAAATTTTTGGGAGGATTTTTACAGAGATTAAGTCTGGTTATTTTGCCCTATTATCATACTAATATATGAAGGGGATAGGACTTTAAAAAGGCCTCTTTGAGCGACCCGAACTGGCCCAGTTTTGGACGACCCGAACTAGCCCAGTTTTGGATTCTCGTTTAAGCAAGTAGGTGACAGTGTGCGCAGTCTCGCAAAAATGTCCATATCTCTTTACTCAGATATCGTATTGACAAACGGTTTAATGTGTTGGAAAGTAGACGCATAGATCTTTAATTTGATGGGTGGAACACCCCATAACTCTAAGTATATTGGGATAAAATCGCAGTTATATTTGACCCAAAGTTTCAGTAAAACTTATGAACGTAACTTGTGATGACTTTTATCGACTTTTGTTCCACCACTCGCTTGACTTCAAAACATAACACACGACTATCATACGAATAACATAACTCGTAACATAACCTACTTATCATGTAAAACACCCTTGTCTCATCCCAAAAGTACATGCTATAACATTCCCAATTTGTCGGCTTTCGACGAAACATTATTTTCTTCAATTCCTTTAGCTTCTAAACCTTCCAACCCTCTTTGTACTTGTTGTTCATGATATTCAATATTTGTAACTTTTGAGGTAACATGATTAACTTGCTTTATATATTTTCAAAGATGATCTCATTTTTGGGTCCTACATTAGTTTGCTCACGACGCAGTTTTACGTACAAAAAAATATAGGGTGTAACAGCCTAACATCCACTTGCTAGGCAAGCCGACGTAAAATAATTAATTAATTAATTTTAACAGTTAAAACCCCAATAATGATATTCAACGAGAAATAAAAGCCGAATCTAACACTGATATAAATCACGTGATAATATCTACTCCCAGGAATCCCGAGTCATGAGTACACAAGCAACTAGAAGTCTACAAACAAGGTCTGAATAAATACGACTGTTTCGAAAGAAATAAATAGTAAAAGCGGGAAATGGAAGGGGACTTCAAGGTCTGCGGACGCTAGCAGATCTTCCTCGAGTCTCCGTATGAAATGATCTGAGCTGACGCACCTCACGCACCGCTGGGACCAATATCAGTATCCGCACAAGAAGTGCAATAGTGTAGTATGAGTATAACCGACCCAATGTACTCCGTAAGTGTCGAGCATAACTTTGACGTGGTAGTGACGAGGCTATGACAAGACACCTACGTAAATAAACATGTACAAATGTATATAAAGCAACAATAATAATAAAGAATGATACGTACTAACTGGGAGGGGACATGCAAAAAGGGAAAGATATGATAAATACGGCAAGTATGAAATCACGAAATAACCAAGTAAATCACCAAAATCGGAAATCAGTCAAATCAATGATATGAAAATGGCACAGCATCACCCTTCGTGCTTTTACTCTTGTTCTCACCATGAAATAATATGAATATAATGGCACGACATCACCCTTCGTGCTTTTACTCTCGTCCTCACCATGTAATAATAATATGAATGAAATGGCACGACATCATCCTTCGTGTTTTTACTCTCTTCCTCACCATGTAATAATGATAATATGAATGAAATGGCATGGAATCACCCTTCGTGCTTTTACTCTCTTCCTCACCATGTAATAATGATTATATTAATGAAATGGCACGGCATTACCCTTCGTGCTTTTACTCTCTTCCTCACCATATAACAATAATAATATGAATTCGAATAATAAATAATGCGGAGAATAATTTAACTTCAAATATGATGCTATGATATCAAACTTCAACTTCCAAAATGTTCAACAACTTTTAAATAAGCAATAAATACGAAACGAATAATCAAAGAAGTAATAATCTAACCTAAGCGTGGATATCATAATTTACGAAATAATATAATACAAAGAAATAATTTTTACCCGCATGCTTTAACCCAATGATACCACATAGGTATTCGTCACCTCACATATACGTTGTCCCCACACATAAAACACATAAAAATAGACCAACAAGTTCTAATCCCTCATGTCAAGGTTAACCACGATACATACCTCATTCCGCAACCAAATCAATGCTCAACTGCGACTTTTCCTCTAGAATTAGCCTCCAAACCAATCAAATCTAACCAAATATAGTTCAAATAATTCAAAATAAGTTTTAGAAACTACCCGCGATTGAAAAAGATTCAATCTTTAATGTTTTTGGAAAAAGTCAATAAAAGTCAACCCCGGACCCGTTTGGTCAAAACACGAGATTCAGACCAAAACCCAATTATCCATTCACCCCCGAGCCCGGTTATGCGATTAGTTTCGATCCAACCTCAACTTGAGGTCTAAATCTCAATTTCTCATAATTCCTAATTTCTACCATGAAAAAGCATAGATTAAAGGTTAAAATCAATGGGTGTTTATGAAAATGTAAGGAAATAAGTTAAAATCTACTAACCTATGAAGTTGGAATGAAAAACCTCTTCAAAATCACTTCTAGGCCGAGCTCAAGCTTGAAAATGGTAAGAATTGGGATAAATACCGACTTTGGGATATTTAAATCACTGGGCGTCAGTCCTTCTTCGCGTTCGCGAAGGGCCTGCCACGATCGCGAAGAACAGCAGCCCGAGTAGCTTTCGCGTTCGCGAGGAACACTATGCGGTCACGATTGCGCCTTCGCGTTCGTGAGCCTAGGCTCGCGTTCGCGTAGTATACTTTACTGTCTCCCCCAGAATCCCATAAACCTTCGCGTTCGCGAAGGTAAGCCCTCCAATGTTTCGCATTCACGACCATGCTATCGTGTTCGCGATGAAGAAATCACCCCAGCTCCAAGTTCCCCTTCGCGATCGTGAGAGTGCCTTTGCGATCGCGAAGCACAAAGAGTCAGACACCAGCAACAACAAAAACCAGCATATCGTTAAGTCCAAAAATGATCTGTAGCCTATTCGAAACTCACCCGAGCCCCTCGGGCTCCAAACCAAACATGCACACATGTGTAATAACATCAAACGAACTCACTTGCGTGATCAAAACACCAAAATAATACCTAGAACTACGAATCACACATCAAGATGCATGAAATTTTTAAAGAAACTCAAGAACTTTAAAATCCATAACCGAGTGTCCGAATTCTATCAAATCAACTCCGTTTTGTACCAAATTTTGCAGACAAATCTTAAATAGTAAAATGGACCTATACCAAGTTCCGGAGCCAAAATTCGAACCTAGTAGCAATAAAGTCAATCTACGGGCAAACTTTAAAATTCTTTAAACGTTCAAATTACCAGTTTTCAATAAATCACGTCAAATCAAGTGGACTTCCGAATTCAATTTCGGGTATACGCCCAAATCCAAAATCACGACAGACCTATCAGGGTCGTTAAAATACCGATCCAGATCCGTTTACACAAAATATTGACCGTAGTCAACTCAAATCATTTTTAAGACTAAAATTCATATTTTCTTTAGTTTTTTTCACATAAAAACTTTTCGAAAAAAGACATGAATTGCGCACGTAAATCAAGAATACTAAACGGAGTTAATCAAGGTCTCGGAATACGGAAATAAAGGCTAAAACTCAAAATGACTTATCAGGTCATTACACTTCTACACCTTGTGTGCAGATCATGGAGCCGCCTAGCTTTGGATGATGAAGCGTTGCAATTAAGACGTTCGAGTGTTCCTGATTCAAGCTACCTCTTGTTCATGGTAGTTTAGGACTTAAACTCTATTTATGAAAATTTCAAACAGATATTATATCTATTCTTCATTTTAGTTTGTAAATCAAAATTATAGTTGCTCGTGACTTGTACTACCAATCCTTGGGAGGTTGTACATAATTCAGTCATTTTATTTCTTGTTATTAATAATCTATCTTTTGAGTTACCTTGTTCGATGTTTGGATTATCTAGAATTAGGATTAGGTGCCATTACGACTATGTGATTTTGGGTCGTGACAAATCACCTCTCTCCAATACTTATTCAGCCTACCTCTACCTCTCTGTTGGCCCTCCATTTTCAGCCTCTCACACCTCCTCACCGGTGCATCTGTGCCTCTCCTCTTCACATGGGTGAACCATCTAAGTCTCGCCTCCTTCATCTTATCCTCCACTGGAGCCATGCTCACCTTGTCTCGAATAACTTTATTTCTAATTCCATCTAACCTGGTATGCCCACACATCCATCTTAACATCCTCGTTTCTGCCACCTTTATCTTCTGGACATGAGAGTTCTTGACTGGCCAACACTCAACCCCATACAATATAGTCAGTCTAATCACCGCTTTGTAGAACTTACCTTTAAATTTTGGTGGCACATTCTTATCACACAGAACACCAAATGCGAGCCTCTATTTCATCCACCCTACCCCAACACGATATGTGACATCCCCGTCAATCTCCCCATCCGCCTTAATAATTAACTGAAGATACTTGAAACTCCCTCTCTTGGGGATGACTTGTGAATCACATCCCCGTCCGCTTCTTAGGTCGCACCGCTGAAGTTACACTCCAAATATTCTGTCAAATATAAGTGAATCACATCCCCGTCCGCTTCTTAGGTCGCACCGCTGAAGTTACACTCCAAATATTCTGTCAAATGTAAGTGAGGCTGGATTTGAAGTGTCAAATATAATTTACTCCCGTCTTTGAGTTTACCTAAGTTTTATAATTTGAAGTGTCGCTATTACACAATAGCTCATTCTATTTTATCATGGGAGAAATTATTTCAAAAAACTTGAAAAAAGTGAGGGAAATTTATTAAAGATACACAGTGCAATCTGTGCGCTTGAAGATTTATTTTTGTTTTAACTAACGTTTCTATTCGTCCAGTTTATATTATTTAATTTTGTTTCTGTTTTGAGCACAGCATACTAACAATAATTTGTTTGTACAAAATTATCTATTGAAATTATCTTTGCAATTACGGTCAACCAAATGACCCCTTAATGAAACAAAGAAGATTCCTTTGTTTAAAACACTAGATGGGCGTGCCCGCGCTACGCACGGGACCTGATGTAATATTTTCCTTTCGTTACTAAGATAACTACTTTAAACAACCTTTAGCTTCATAATTTTGTATATAGGATCAAGTTTTTAGTGATCATGTAATAAGCAAGTGCAAACAAGGCCATCTACCCATCTAGATGAACTTTGAAAATGGATCACTAACTAACTCAGTCACATAAGATACTTACATTTCTAATTTTACATTTTGGTAATTTTAAAGTTCATTCACATTGAGATCACAAGGCATTCTCTAAATGTTGCATTTTCAAATTACATCAATATTATTTGTCCTCAAGCAAAGTAACAATTGCTTCACATCATCTCTACTCTCTAGTGCGGGATAGGAAAAAAGAACCAGCTTCCTTCTATAGTACTACATCGAATATTTTCAGGATGTGCTCTGTTAACCAAAAGATTAAGGTTAAATGCACCAATAGATATGGAAAATTTGAATGAACGGGAATGGTAATGCATAAAAGATATGTACCTTGACACTGAGATAATAGCAAAGTCATGAACAGTTTATCCAACTTGAACGCCAAAGAACTCGTTTCTAGCTAAATGCATTCGAAGATCCATATTTCAACTCTGGCATAAGGATGCACCTGTATTGATATGAGCTTATTATGTGACATCTGCATAATATTCCGAAGTAGCTAACAAGATAAAACTGTAATATCAAGTTCAGAAACAGATATTGCAGCTATATGCGATCATAGACTGCCGTGCCATTCAAGTACCAAAATGGATATTGCCTTGTGTTAAATATTTCATGTCCTTCCAGGCTTTAGATAAAGTACAGAAAGTAATATCACTGTGTCTTTCTTTCTAGTTCTAAGAACTCCTGGAATGGATTTTCAATTAGTTCTCTCTTTCTCTTATATTTCAATGTTGATTGGGGCAGGTAGCATAAATAGAATAGTTCCTCAAAAATACAATAGTTAGTTCCTGCAATATCATACTTCTAGATTTTACAAAAAGATCGAGAAATGGTAAAACAAAGAACATGAACTTAGCATTCCATATTGCTTTTTTCTTCCACTGAATACAGTATCCGTGCAATCTAAGCTAGAGTTATAATTACCATATAAGATTATCCCAGCAAAAAAGTAAGAAAATAATTTTCAAACTTTTGAGGAAAAGCCACGAGTTGGAAAGAAAGGATAATTTCTTACAACAGCAGTTGTAGCTCTACTGGTAAGTGGAAACTGTAGCCATATTTTTGGACTCTCATGTTGTCTCTCAAATCGCGGCGCTTGTACAGTGTGCCTACAGAACCAACAATCTTTTCTAATGAACTTCATGTTACAAATAATTTGTTTTCATCATACAAATCATATTGTGTGCGTGCACTAAAGCTGACAACAACAAAAAGTACTAAGAATGAGTAACAGAAAGAGGAAAATGGCTCTGTACATGAAAACTTTGCATATGAAGAATGATCAAACTTTTTCATGTTGGAGACGCATTTGGTGGAGTTTCTATATATAAAATTGCAACCATAGTAAAAAACTTAGGAAGTATTACTTCCACCGAGGAAAATGTGTTCAGCATATTCCTGCAATACCAGATACAGCAAAGGGGCATACCTAATATAAATATCTCGAAAATTTGAAAGAGAAAAAATCCTTGTGAAAGATGACAATTAAGGTTTTGCTGCAAAACCAATTAAAGTACAATTAATATACCTCTTTTTTTTTAATTGAGCAGAAATCTATAGCAAAGGTATAAGCATAATTAACACAACAGTAAAAGGAGAAAGGATTGTCATCTCCATGAGATTACAAACTCTCCCTCCATTTCATAAAATTTTTCCCTGTAACAATGCAACATATCTGTTTTAAATCTCCACGTTAAATCATTAACATTGAAAAAAAAAATTAACCATTCACAAAATAATCAAAACCCAATACAGTTTTACCCAAATCAAGCAATGAAGATGAAAGCAACGAAATCTAATTAGTCAGAAAATAATTAATAAGAATAAGATGAGGAGATAAAACCAAAAAATAATGGAATTATATATGAAGAAGACGCTGACAAATCTCACACCGACTTATCAATCAGCAAAATCAGAGAGACGAAGGGAGAAACAAACAAACCAAGCTTTCTTTAACCTCCATCCTCATTCAAGATTCTATTCCTTGGCAATAAACACATACTTTTGCACCTCCGTACTGAGATTATTTGCATCATCCAGGATTCTCTAACTATAAAAGAGTAATTTTTCAACACTATTTCATGGCAAAATTCAATCAATTACTTGCTACCAAACTCTAATTTACCACAATATTTTCGTGGTTATGTTAATTACATAAATGTATTGACCACCCAAAGAAGCATAAAGTAAACCCATGGCATTTCTACCTTTTACTTACCATGTATAAGGAGCTTGATATCTTGCATCCGATAACATCTTAATACTATAGCATGAACCACCGATACCAGAGATCACTGGTCAAAAATTTGCTTTTTAGAAAAAATATGTTAAGCACTACTACTTTGGAAACAACAGAGCAGCCTTTTGCATAGAGTTGTAAGTATCTATATAGATATATCCTATGGCTATTAGAAGGAATATTTGTAAGTGAGCATTTTAATTGAATCATATTAGAAAGAGCAAATTACTTACTACACAAGGCGAATATTACTACAGAAGACAAATATTACCGGGGAAAGATATGAGTAAAACAGAATGAAACTACATTACATGGAGATTTTATCCCAAAATAATTCTCCATTGTCTGTCTGCTTTTGTTATATACTCACCTCTTAAGGCTATTTAAGGTCCTCCAATGAGGAGTTAGGAGATAGAAGCTAGCACATAAACGCTATACCTACATTCGGTAAAGAATAACTTAGATAAATTGAAGTGTCTAATATCCTGGCAGGCTACAGTTCAAACATATTATTACTTGCAACTGCAAATATAATACGTTATGGAGAGGATTGCTCCAACTAATGGCAAGGCCAGAGACTAATGAGGCACAAAGAGATTCTTATTGATAAGAATGTCAAAACTAAATCACAAAGTGTAAGTAATAGCAGAATTACCCAGGTAATTTTCAGTTTCAGCTTTACCAGTATTCATTTTCTCTATGTTTTAAAAATGGCACAATCATGATCATGAAAAGTTTGCGAGCATAACAAAAATTCATCTACAATATTAATAGTTCATTCCTGCAGAAAATAATATTTCGATAATTTCAAACTGCCTGACAAGTCAAATTGAGACTTCAGTTTCTTCATGTGCTTTTTCACTGGGATGAAGCATTTACCTGGACTTTGTAAAGGATTTACGGCAGTCTTTCATTTTTGAGAACCTTAAAAAGGATAAATATCTAACCATAGACTAATACATTCATGTACCCTGCAACCTAATCACCTTTGCTTTTGGAAAGCTAACAGTCAGTCAAACTTGTCGACAATAAAGGAGATTCTTTATGTACATAACTCTTTAATATGAAAACTTAAAATACTCAATATCAGAAGTATATGTAATACATAATTATCCTAGAAGAAACAATTACATTGAAAATGGAAAAGAAAAGATCACTTTATTACTCAAACATCCAAAAAGCTTTTTTTATAACAAAGTTCTCTCAAGCTACGTTTATGTTTTCTTGCAGCCATTTTCTCATGAATATACACCAATGTTTCAGAAACCAGTAGGAACCATCCACTCCTTTTATATACTATAGATATCGAAATCGCAGTAAATACAATATTATGACCATTAATATCAAAATTAAAGTAACCGGAAGAACTCTTATAGTTTATTAAGGAAGCAAAAACTTCTTTCTCTTACCTCTTAATATGGGCTGTCCGCAGTTCACTATCAAACAGACCATGCATCTGAATGACACCAAAACATAATATTACCTTGGTGCTGCATAAACTACTGGGGAGTCAATGAGTCCACCTTGCGTTATAATATACTAAAACAACCTAGTTTTAGAAGCCACATTTCATGAAGAAAAACCAGTACAAAAAAACATATTTCATTTATACAATAAAATAAAGGCAAACAAGGAGTTCAAAGTTATGACAAGTACTGCATTTAAACACCGTTAGGGTGACAAATATATAAGAAGGTTTGTGTGTATACACATTTATATTGACCTAGATATCAAATGAAAAGAAGAGAAAATTAATGTAATTAATCGTGTATACCTTATCATATAAATAGATACTCCAGATAAACAACTAAAATGAGAGCTTTCTGCTAATGATGAATTCCTGACAAATTAATATTACTAATTGCAGCACAGTCAAAATGCAGGGCACCATTAGAGAATTATCCATATTCATTTTCTTTCATGAAAAGGCTTCATCTTTTTAGATACAAATGAATTTTCCAACACATCCCAGTAAAGGATATGCTAAATATTTCACTACCATACCTACAGTTACCGAAACATCTTTCAAATGACCTATATTTGTGCAATCAAAATTTCTGGCCTTACAAAAGGATAGATACTTGTGATAAATTCACCTATGGGAAAAGAAATGGTAGAATATTACTCAGTTTTTTTAATCATATCGTCGAACACCTTAAGTGCAACAAAGTTCTTCCCTTTAAATTAGCATTTCTATTGAGAGGGAAACTTAGTAGAATCTACCCAGAAAATTTTTAAAAAGGAGGAAAAATTAAACACTTGTAGTTGTAGACCAAAAATCCACTTATACATTGCATTAAAAAGAAAAATAAAGATCAAATGCAAATGTAACTTTATAGGTAAATGAAGATTCCAAATCAATAGTCTAAGAGCCCGTTTGGATTAGCTGATTTGAACCAACGATTTACATTCTCACCAGAAATATTCTCTTCATTCTGTCCTTAGGCTTTTGGATTTTATCAGGATGCACGTGTATTTTGGAGAGTGTATCCATAGCTGCATGTACACAGAAGACCCGAAAGATAATTTAACAATACAAACGAACAAAATAGAAAACCAAAAAAAGATTGATAAAGAAATAAGAAAGGACAAACAAAGGAAAATACCAAACACAAAATACTCACCAGAATACTATAAACTCCAATGGAGAAGATAGAGAAAGAGATAGGTAAGAGGAAATTAAAGATGAAGAAAGTGTGAAACTTGTAGAAGTAGAGGTGGCTCATCAGTTGCATCTAACAAGAAATATGCAACTTTGAAAACATGTGGGTGATCCTAAAACTTCAACTACCAAAAACAACACTTCAAAGAAATATCCAATCAATTAGGAGAAAGAAGACCCAGAAATCAATCGAAAAATTAAAAAGAAAACTCACCTAGGTAAATTCAGTCGGAGCATGAAAGTGGAGAGGGAAAAATAGAATAAAATAAAAAAATGAAGGCGTGAATATAAGCATGACCATAAGTGAAGAGAGCAGGAACATTACAAAGAATGAAAATAAATAGGCTCATGAAGAAGATGAAATGGCCAAAATAGTGGAGCGCGTGAAAATCAAGGCAGAGTTGTACCCGACGAATAAAATACGTGTCTGCAATAAAGTTGAACCAAAATTCTAAAAAGCCCATAAAATATATTTGTATAACCAAAAGTACCCTTTGTCGTACCATTATTCTAGAGGTGGCTCATCAGTTGTATCTAACAAGAAATATGCAAATTTGAAAACATGTCCATGATCCTAAAACTCCAACTACCAAAAATAACACTTCAAAGAAATATCCAATCAATTAGGAAAAAGAAGACCAAGAAATTAACCGAAAAATTAAAAAGAAAACTCACCTGCAACAGGTAAATCCAGTCAGAGCATGAAAGTGGAGAGAGAAAAATGGAACAAAATAAAAAAATAAAGGCGTGAATAGAAGCATGACCATGAGTGAAGAGAGAAGGAACATTACAAAGAATGAAAAACAAATAGGCTGATGAAGAAGATGAAATGGCCAAAATCAGTGGAGAGCGTGAAAATCAATGCAGTGAAATTCAGTTGTACCCGACGAATAAAACCCGTGTCTGCAATAAAGTTGAACCAAAATTCTAAAAAGCCCATAAAATATATTTGTATAACCAAAAGTACCATTTGTCGTACCATTATTCTAGAGGTGGCTCATCAGTTGCATCTGACAAGAAATATGCAAATTTGAAAACATGTCCATGATCCTAAAACTCCAACTACCAAAAATAACACTTCAAAGAAATATCCAATCAATTAGGAAAAAGAAGACCCAGAAATTAACCGAAAAAAAAAAAACTCACCTGCAACAGGTAAATCCAGTCAGAGCATGAAAGTGGAGAGAGAAAAATGGAACAAAATGAAGAAATGAAGGCGTGAATAGAAGCATGACCATAAGTGAAGAGAGAAAGAACATTACAAAGAATGAAAAACAAATAGGCTGATGAAGAAGATGAAATGGCCAAAATCAATGGAGAGCGTGAAAATCAATGGAGTGAAATTCAGTTGTACCCGACGAATAAAATACGTGTCTGCTATAAAGTTGAACCAAAATACTAAAAAGCCCATAAATTATATTTGTATAACCAAAAGTACCCTTTGTCGTACCATTATTCTAGAAGTGGCTAATCAGTTGCATCTAACAAGAAATATGCAAATTTGAAAACATGTGCATGATTGTAAAACCCCAACTACAAAAAATAACGCTTCAAAGAAATATCCAATCAATTAGGAAAAAGAAGACCCAGAAATCAACAGAAAAATTAAAAAGAAAACTCACCTGCAACAGGTCAGGTAAATCCAGTCAGAGCATGAAAGTGGAGAGAGAAAAATGGAACAAAATGAAGAAATGAATGCGTGAATAGAAGCATGACCATAAGTGAAGAGAGAAGGAACATTATAAAGAATAAAAAACAAATAGGCTGATGAAGAAGATGAAATGGCCAAAATCAGTGGAGAGCGTGAAAATCAATGCAGTGAAATTCAGTTGTACCCGACGAATAAAACACGTGTCTGTAATAAAGTTGAACCAAAATTCTAAAAAGCCCATAAAATATATTTGTATAACCAAAAGTACCCTTTGTCGTACCATTATTCTAGAGGTGGCTCATCAGTTGCATCTGATAAGAAATATGCAAATTTGAAAACATGTCCATGATCCTAAAACTCCAACTACCAAAAATAACACTTCAAAGTAATATCCAATCAATTAGGAAAAAGAAGACCCAGAAATCAACCGAAAAATTAAAAAGAAAACTCACCTGCAACAGGTAAATCCAGTCAGAGCATGAAAGTGGAGAGAGAATAATGGAACAAAATGAAGAAATGAAGGCATGAATAGAAGCATGACCATAAGTGAAGAGAGAAAGAACATTACAAAGAATGAAAAACAAATAGGCTGATGAAGAAGATGAAATGGCCAAAATCAGTGGAGAGCGTGAAAATCAATGGAGTGAAATTCAGTTGTACCCGACGAATAAAACACGTGCCTGCAATAAAGTTGAACCAAAATACTAAAAAGCCCATAAATTATATTTGTATAACTAAAAGTACCCTTTGTCGTACCATTATTCTAGAAGTGGCTAATCAGTTGCATCTAACAAAAAATATGCAAATTTGAAAACATGTGCATGATTGTAAAACCCCAACTACAAAAAACAACGCTTCAAAGTAATATCTAATCAATTAGGAAAAAGAAGACCCAGAAATCAACAGAAAAATTAAAAAAAAAACTCACCTGCAACAGGTAAATCCAGTCAGAGCATGAAAGTGGAGAGAGAAAAATGGAACAAAATGAAGAAATGAAGGCGTGAATAGAAGCATGACAATAAGTGAAGAGAGAAGGAACATTACAAAGAATGAAAAACAAATAGGTTGATGAAGAAGATGAAATGGCCAAAATCAGTGGAGAGCGTGAAAATCAATGCTGTGAAATTCAGTTGTACCCGACGAATAAAACACGTGTCTGTAATAAAGTTGAACCAAAATTCTAAAAAGCCCATAAAATATATTTGTATAACCAAAAGTACCCTTTGTCGTACCATTATTCTAGAGGTGGCTCATCAGTTGCATCTGACAAGAAATATGCAAATTTGAAAACATGTCCATGATCCTAAAACTCCAACTACCAAAAATAACACTTCAAAGAAATATCCAATCAATTAGGAAAAAGAAGACCCAGAAATCAACCGAAAAATTAAAAAGAAAACTCACCTGCAACAGGTAAATCCAGTCAGAGCATGAAAGTGGAGAGAGAATAATGGAACAAAATGAAGAAATGAAGGCGTGAATAGAAGCATGACCATAAGTGAAGAGAGAAAGAACATTACAAAGAATGAAAAACAAATAGGCTGATGAAGAAGATGAAATGGCCAAAATCAGTGGAGAGCGTGAAAATCAATGGAGTGAAATTCAGTTGTACCCGACGAATAAAACACGTGCCTGCAATAAAGTTGAACCAAAATACTAAAAAGCCCATAAATTATATTTGTATAACTAAAAGTACCCTTTGTCGTACCATTATTCTAGAAGTGGCTAATCAGTTGCATCTAACAAAAAATATGCAAATTTGAAAACATGTGCATGATTGTAAAACCCCAACTACAAAAAACAACGCTTCAAAGTAATATCTAATCAATTAGGAAAAAGAAGACCCAGAAATCAACAGAAAAATTAAAAAGAAAACTCACCTGCAACAGGTAAATCCAGTCAGAGCATGAAAGTGGAGAGAGAAAAATGGAACAAAATGAAGAAATGAAGGCGTGAATAGAAGCATGACAATAAGTGAAGAGAGAAGGAACATTACAAAGAATGAAAAACAAATAGGCTGATGAAGAAGATGAAATGGCCAAAATCAGTGGAGAGCGTGAAAATCAATGCAGTGAAATTCAGTTGTACCCGACGAATAAAATACGTGTCTGTAATAAAGTTGAACCAAAATTCTAAAAAGCCCATAAAATATATTTGTATAACCAAAAGTACCCTTTGTTGTACCATTATTCTAGAGGTGGCTCATCAGTTGCATCTGAAAAGAAATATGCAAATTTGAAAACATGTCCATGATCCTAAAACTCCAACTACCAAAAATAACACTTCAAAGAAATATCCAATCAATTAGGAAAAAGAAGACCCAGAAATCAACCGAAAAATTAAAAAGAAAACTCACCTGCAACAGGTAAATCCAGTCAAAGCATGAAAGTGGAGAGAGAAAAATGGAACAAAATGAAGAAATGAAGGCGTGAATAGAAGCATGACCATAAGTGAAGAGAGAAGGAACATTACAAAGAATGAAAAACAAATAGGCTGATGAAGAAGATGAAATGGCCAAAATCAGTGAAGAGCGTGAAAATCAATGGAGTGAAATTCAGTTGTACCCGACGAATAAAACCCGTGTCTGCAATAAAGTTGAACCAAAATTCTAAAAAGCCCATAAAATATATTTGTATAACCAAAAGTACCCTTTGTCGTACCATTATTCTAGAAGTGGCTAATCAGTTGCATCTAATAAGAAATATGCAAATTTGAAAACATGTGCATGATTGTAAAACCCCAACTACAAAAAACAATGCTTCAAAGAAATATCCAATCAATTAGAAAAAAGAAGACCCAGAAATCAACAGAAAAATTAAAAAGAAAACTCACCTGTAACAGGTAAATCCAGTCAGAGCATGAAAGTGGAGAGAGAAAAATAGAACAAAATGAAGAAATGAAGGCGTGAATAGAAGCATGACCATAAGTGAAGAGAGAAGGAACATTACAAAGAATGAAAAACAAATAGGCTGATGAAGAAGATGAAATGGCCAAAATCAATGGAGAGCGTGAAAATCAATGCAGTGAAATTCAGTTGTACCCGACGAATAAAACACGTGTCTGTAATAAAGTTGAACCAAAATTCTAAAAATCCCATAAAATATATTTGTATAACCAAAAGTACCCTTTGTCGTACCATTATTCTAGAGGTGGCTCATCAGTTGCATATGACAAGAAATATGCAAATTTGAAAACATGTGCATGATTGTAAAACCCCAACTACCAAAAATAACACTTCAAAGAAATATCCAATCAATTAGGAAAAAGAAAACCCAAAACTCAACAGAAAAATTAAAAAGAAAACTCACTTGCAACAGGTAAATCCAGTAAGAACATGAAAGTCGAGAGAGAAAAATAGAACAAAATGAATAAATGAAGGCGTCAATAGAAGCGTGACCATAAGTGAAGAGAGAAGGAACAATACAAAGAATGAAAAACAAATAGGCTGATGAAGAAGTTGAAATGACCAAAATCAGTGGAGAGCGTGAACATACTAAAAAGTTTTGTGAATGGCAAGAACTTGTGTGGAACAAGTTGGATATATTAAGTGGAAAGTATGTTTCAATTGGCAAAATATCCGACTTCAAATGAATATAACTCCCTCAATATAATGAATTAGGTGGTGATCGACCTATCAAATTAAAGCCCTGTGAGTTTAGTTTCCAACGCATTAAATCGTTGGTCATTTGGATATGTATACAAAAAGTTATGGCTATTTTACCGGACCTATGTCATATGCACGCCCAGATGTGCGACCGCGCATATTTGGGAGTTTTTGCCTTGTGTGCACAGCCAGATGCATGGCCACTTGCCCAGGTGTGCGGCCGCGCATGTAGGAACCCATTAAATACCCCCAAGGCCGGGTAGAGAGAGAGAGCTAAGTCATTTCTTTGAGCTAGGGCTTGCATATCAAGGGGAATCCGTCCAACATCTCCCTCCCATGAACCAAGGTAATGTTTTTGGAGTAATTTTGAGTTGATTACTACTCCTAAACACTTGTATTAACAAGGATTAATCTTGAAGATCTATAGATTTCCATTTAAATCCCCAAATTGGTCAAGAACACTACAAGTTGGGATTCTCAAGAGTTTCACTATAAGAGGTATGTCTACCAACTCTAATTAATCTATGGTGATTATTTATGTATGAAATATGTGTTAAAACTTATGGTATGGTGATTGGAAGCCATAAGTTCCCAATTTAAATATATAACCATTGTAGAGATTGAAAGGTGATTATTTGATGAAATTTTATTGGTTGGGTGTGGATGGATGGTCATGTATGTGATGTTGGAAGTTAAGAATTGTTTAAGAATGATGGTGGGATAAATTATTGGTAAATGGTAGTATTTGGATGTACTAATTCTACGGTTACGAGATGTATAGATTCATGCCTACTAAATGTTTGATAAAATGCTCAAATGAGCTGAAACCATGAATATCTTCTTAATTTGTGTTCAATTTTGTTATGTCTCAAAATAGATTGGGATTGCTAGAGTTTCCGGAACAATGTAGCAATTTAAGGAAAGCTCAACATGAGGTATGTTTGCTAAACTACTCTCTTATAATTGAATTCCATGATATTCCCGTAAGTTTCATGTATGGTTGTCTCAAGTTCCTTATTCTATGTTCCGAGATGTTCCCAATAAATTTGATTGTCCTGAATAAGCAAAGTGTCGAGAATTATGTATTCAAAACATGTTCCGAATGTTCCTATCACATTATGTTATCCTTTGGGAATGTGTTCAAGAATAATACGTGCATTAAAATGTTGTGGCTTTAAGTCGTATTTCAAATGAAAGTTATGATGCTAACTTGTGTGAGAAAAACTCGATATGCTTAAGACTATTAATTACTCATATGTGTAACTGAAGTCTTGATTGGAAATGCCTTGTTGTTGATAATCTACAAAGATACTTGAAAGTGAAAGAGGTGAGTTGAAGATATAAAGTGTAGCCACTGTGCCAAGAATGAAAGTTATACTTGTGGCCAATGGAATTGCCTAAAAGATTATGAACTCAAGTGATGCCCATGTGTGGATTTTTTAGCTAATGCCATGCTTTGTAAGTAGTTTCGATGTGTTTTGCGTTCTTACATATTCGTGAGTTGATAATGTGTATTGCCTTTTTTGGGGAAAAGTGTTTCAAGAATAAATGATATGTTACTTGTTTATGATTTTAACTTGTGCTTCAATTGCCAATCATTTTACTCCATTTCTTGGAAAGAAATACATTGTGTTTAAAACCTTCATGACTAATGAACCTAAAGTTGTGATTTTCGGAATATTCTATTTGTTGATATTTATGATGATGATCCATAATAGGGAAGAAATAAAAGTGTGGAATATGAAATACGGTCATTGTGCCATGAAAGAAGAATCATATGTATGGCCCAGAGAGCCAATGAAATAATGATGTTGTAAGTGGTTAAAAGCAACAATGAAGCTATATACGATATGAAATGTCATGAGTAGATGAAATCTGTATTTATGTTTTCTTTGTATGCAAATCAAAAATGTTTCCCCCCTTAATTGGGATGAGATTGATATGACAAAGTTATTCCCCTTATTTGGGATGAGATTGATGATAGAAAAGGATGATGTCACACATGAGACGGCCTAGCCGATCGGGTCTTGATCGGACGCCATGCTGCACACATGGTGGTGATTGTGCTGGAAATTATAATTGAAATTGTAATTTTGGTTGATGTCTTCAAATAAGACGGCCTAGCCGATGGGGTCGTAATCGGACTCCATGCTAGATTCACAGTGGTATATTTGTATAGAGATTGTGATTGTGGTTGATGTCTTCAAATAAGATGGCTTCGCCGATCGGGTCGTGATCGGACTCCGTGCTAAAAGTACGGTGGTATTGGTATTGAGAGTGATTGTGGTTGATGTCTCTAATGAGATGGCCTAACCGATCGGGTCGTGATCTGACTCCGTGCTAAAGGTACGGTGGTATTGGTATTGTGAATATCGGTACTGTGAACGGTGGTTTTGGTATTATAAATATTGGTACTGTGAATGGTGGTATTTTGGTGCTAAAGATCTCCCAACCAAAAATATATATTAATTTCGTATTTTGAAAATTGTTATGTTTTAACTGGGCATATGGATATTGTTGATTGTGTCTTGCTGCTTCTATGGTTTTCCTTTTCTTATATTGGCATTCTATTTTGAAAAAGGACAGTTAGCTTTACATACTATTACTATTCCATATGTACTAACGTCCCTTTTGGGGGGGAGGGGATGCATCTTCAATAGATGCAGGTGATTCATCAACAGGCAGCTTTGGTACTCGTTACCAGTCACTCTCTATTCAGCAGGTTTTGGTGAGCCCTACTCTATTCCGGGCCTGGTGTCATTTGAGTGGTACATTGTGTTTTGAGGTATAGCCGGGGCCTTGTTGCCGACACTTCCATACTACTCTTGTGTTGTACTTAGAGGCTCCGTAGACAGGTTGTGGGTGGTAGCCAAATGTTGGGAATTGAATTAGAAATGTTGGTATTTGGCAAACATGTTTTTCATTATATCTATAAACTTGTAATAATTTGGAAATTATGAACGAAGCTGCTAATGGAATGAAATGGGGGTTGTTAATGAAATATTTTCAGTATTTGATTAATAAAGTGCATCTCCTCTTTATTCATGGATGAGTTTGGATAGAAGAAAATCTAATAGGCTTGCTCGGCCGGGTTCACTCGATTGAGCGCCGGTCGCGCTCACTGAGTTTGGGGCGTGACAAAATGTGTACGCAGAAGCGAAAACTGGGCAGAACATAAGGGGATCGAACTTGGTCATTTAGTCATTTTCATTTGGGATTTTTGAAGCTCGGTTCTTGGGCGATATTTAGGAGTTTTCATCATGTAACACATGGTAAGTAATTTTCCACTTGTTGTGAGCTAAATGTAAGATTTATATGTGGATTTAAGGAGTAAAATTTAGGAAAATTGTGGGATTTTGGTAGAAGACCTAGAACTGATAATTTGGATTTTGACCATGATTTTGGAAATGAAATTAAGAATATATTATATATTAGAGTTAGTAATGTTATGGGTAAGGTTTATCTTCAAAAATGTTCGAAATCCGGGCACGTGGGCCCGAGGGTTGACATTATCGATTTTTCGAGCGGAGTTAGAAATTGTTTAAATTGATTAATTATGGATATTAGAGTATATTTTGATTGGTTTGCACATTGTTTGACTAGTTTTGGATTGACGTGCATCAGTTTGAGGTGTTAGAGAGGCTTTGGAGTCAGTTATGGAACTTCGGAGCGATGTAAGTCTCCTGTCTAAACTTGTGAGGGGAAAACTACCCCTAGGTGATATTTATTGTTGTGTGCAACTAGTTGTGGGTGCTATGTACGCACGAAGTGACGAGAGTCCGTACGTAGCTAAAGCATGTTTATGTCGGGGTAGACTTAGGATCTTATCATGTAATATTTGAATTACTTGAACTCACTCTGCTAGCTTAATTAATTGAAGTTATAGCTGAAATAGATTTAGAAATAAATATATGCACACTAGGCCAAGCCTTGACACTTTACGTTTTGAGCGAGTTATTTGAGAAATGGTAAAGATTATATTCATTTTATGCTCATGTGCTGTATTGTAAACATGTGTCTCGTAATTCGGTAACTTCCTTCCTTTTCTTGTGGAGCGGGCCGAACGCCTCGGCAGTATATAGATACATCTATGGTTTGTGCCGCTCGATCCTTGGCAGTGTACACATTATTCTGGATCGGACCGAACGACCTCAGTAGAATCATGCGTTATATCGCTAGTAGACTAAATATTCACGAGCTAAACTTTAGACTGATGCCCAACATTTTATATGGTATTCCTTACTTATTTGATTATGACGCTTGACATTTTACCGAGCTGTTAAGGTAGAATACAAGATTTAGAAATTTATGCCTTGAAAGAAGAATTTGGAAGATTATGTAACTTACAGATTTACCCCATTATTGCCGTATGCCTCATATCTCCTTATGTTTTATTATATTGCTCTATTGGACCTCTAGCAAGTGTCGATGTCGACCCCTCATCACTACTTCTCCGGGGTTAGGCTAGATACTTACTGGGTACGCGTTGATTTACGTACTCATGCTGCACTTCTGCACTAAATGTGTAGGATCTGACAGGTTCATTGATGATCACCTTGGCGCGTAGGCACACCTATTGAGGAGACTTCACGTGAGCTATATTCCAGGCTACGCATCAGAGTCCACTGAGTCTCCATTGTACTAATTATTTTATTCTGTCTTATTACATTCAGGACAGATGTTGTCTTAGTATTGTACTCCTTAGAAAATGCTCGAGCACTTGTGACACCTGGTTTTGGGGGTCTCTATCGATTGTTCGTTAATGTAGTTGTGTAAATTTTATTTCATACTATTTAATTAATAAAAAATATGATTTCAAAATACAAAAATGGGTAATTAAGTTGATCAATTATCGTTGGTTGGCCTGACGGCGATGTTAGGCGCCATCACGACCTTTAGTGGATTTTAGGTCGTGACAACTTGGTATCAGAGAGTTAGGTTCACTTAGGTCTCACGAGTTATGAGCGAGTCAAGTAGAGTCTTGCAGATCGGTACGAAGATGTCTGTACTTATCTTCGAGAGGCTACAGGGCTATTAGAAGCACTTCCCTTCTTGATTCCTCATCGTGCGATTTGATTCGATTGAGGCTTGTGCCTTTATTCCCTTCCTGCTCAATCTCATGCGACGTGAAGCGCTTATTATCAGTTGGGCATCAAGGAGTTGTAGTAGTACTACAGACGTGGTGCAGGATATTTTTCCTGCATGTTCGGGCAGGCTGTTATCACCCCCTTACGGAAGGGTGTTCTGTCATTTCAGTTCAGTATCTATACTTCCTATGGTTTTGAGGCTATGCACAGGTTGCTATGATGTTCATGAGTTGTTACCACTGTGTTGGTGTAATGGTAGAGTGCTTATTTATGGATCGCGGCAATGAATGCCTCGAAAGGAGGATTTCTCAGCGCATGATTTAGAGGTTCATCATTTAATTCCAGTAAAGGAAAGGCAATCGGACTATGGATGTTCAAATTTTGGTCGATAGAGTAACGAGACTTGGTATTTTTGAGCGTGGTGGAATTTTCATTGTGATGCGGTATCGTCATCCTTGTTTGAATGCATTACGGTTCGCCGGTGTTATGATCTCCTTTGATTTTTGCCTTCGGGACGGGGTGTTATTTAAAGGAGATGGTTTAAAGTAGAGGTTGAGAAGTTGCTTAATGGAGATGGTTTGACCGAAGTGGGAGTGACAGAGTAGCATAGGGATTCTGTGGTAGGATAGCCACGTACCTTGAGGAAGATTTGAGCGATTTGGGAGGCATGGTGGAAAGTGACTAGGCCCACGGATTATAATTGGAATCATGGTTACTGTACGGAGAAAGATTGAATATGGAAGAAAGGTGTTTGCTTGAAATAAAGAGGGGTGTTAAGATTTGATTATAGTTTCGGATGCAACATGGCTTTGAGTTTGAAATGTATTGTTGAACTTTCAGTTGATGTCAATAGGGAAGGAACATACTTATACAGCCGGTGGGCGAGCATGGGCTCAAGAGAATTTACTGATTATGTGGTAGTTGTACCTAGTGCAGCGTCGTTGGAAGATGTCGGTAAGGAATTCCATAGTTAGGTTATTTCCTACGAGCAAGTTAGCGGTTTGCGTGAATTTGATAAAGTTTCTACGAGGAGTTCTACTTACTACCCGGCAGGGGGTCAAATATGCTTAACAAAAGAGTTTGAGAAATTTTGGCGTGTTAACAGTGCAAGATCATGGTAATTGATATGGAGGAATCGTTGTGGGCTCTACATTATGTGGTGGTAGCTTAACACTAAGTGGGGGGGGAGGGGGGCACCGTTTACAGTTGGATCGCGTGGTTGTCTGCTTGTGCAGTTTCTGGTTATCGATGCATTGATGGATTAATTCGAACAAGGAACTCGATGAATGTGTGCTATACTTCGCCTTATCAATTGAGGTGCAGGATTTTGGAAGACTCAGAGTTTATGCTTCTTTGGATATAATGTACAAGGAAAAGAATTCAGCCGATTGCTTCTTTAAGAGGGTGTTCATGTGCTAGCAGAGTGTTGAAGTTTGGTTATATTTAGGACCAGGTCAGAGGGGGTGACTCTCAACGACGGTTCTAATGGGTTCAAGAATTAAGTGTAGTGCCTAAGGATTTTGGGTCTGTTGTATGGTTAAGGATCGAGGTTTCACGGTGAATTGCAAACGAGACTTGGAATGTTCAATGTTATCATTGGGTATGCGGTGCAGTATTGGAGGAAAGGAAGAAATAGCTTCGGATTCGTAGAAGGTCTTGCAGAATGGGTGTACCGGTCGGAGATGCTATTGAGCACATAAGGAGGGTATGAGATGATTCATGAGTGTTGAAACGATGTAGTCTCGCGATTCGGGTCACTCAGGGTGAGTGCAAATTAAGTTCGTTATGTTGTGAATGGAGTGATTATATTTCTAAGTCAGGTCAAGAGTAAATTGAAAGAAGTTGGGTCGGTTAGTAATGGTTGAGTCGGCATGATTGTGGTAATGATCAGTTCCTTCGGGGTGAAGTTATGCATGTGGTTTGTTGTTGTACGTGCGGGCTTGACAACCACCATACCTTGATTGATTTGGGAGGTATTTTATTTGTTTGGCCTTGTTGTGTAAATGGACTCCGGAAGAGTCATGGCAGTTTAGGTCACGACTTGAGGTTTGTATTTCCTACGGTTTGGGAATTCAGTTGCGTGTTGCATTGGTTCTTCTGAAATGAGCTAAGTAAAAGATTTCTAGACAATGACGTGATTATTCCACTAGTAGTTCAAGGGTTATGGTGAATACGTGTATTATCGCATAGCGGCATGATAAGTGCAGTGAGCGGTATGGGAATTTGAAAGTTGAGGATCAAGGTTGTGGTTCGGTGTCGACAATAATGTCACGAGATCAGATGAGCATGGGTGAATTCAGATGTTCAGAGTAAGCTAGCATTTTCTTTAGTGTCACCAGAGAATGGTATTCTGTGGAAGGGGCATTGTGCATCGATTTGCAGGTTCTGGAATTGCTTTACAGATTAGGACGGTTGGTGGTATAGATGTGCAGACTTTGCTACCTGGTGCGAAAGGTCATGTGAGAGTATCCCACCGGGAAATATGTATAAGTGTGACATGTTAGTCACTTGATTGTTAAAGATTGAAACAAAGTATGAAGATTATGGTACTATCATTAATGCGAGAGTTTATGCCTGAGAGGCATTCTATTCCTTGGGCTGTGGACCGTGTGAGTTGTTTCAGATGTGATGACTGTTTTTATGTGTCATGAATAGGGCCATTGTGGATCCTTGGAAGTTTATTGGCACAGTGTGGTATGATCGAAATCGGTTTGAGGTTCGTTGGTGGGCCAAATATGAATTTGTGCCCTACGTTAGGTCGAATGTGTTCATTCGTCATAGCAATACTTACGGAGGAGTCATCGGGCATTGGATGTTATTCCCATCGTCAACTATTCCATGTAAATCTCTATTGTGCCATATGGGTTGTGAGGCAACTTGATTATTCGCACACGTGTTAAGGTCCCGTGTAGCTTGTGGTGTTATGTGAGCAGGTGACTCTCGAGATGTAGGTGATAATTGCACCTTAGTTGTGCTTGGGTTTCGTAGCATATGGCGCTAGTCGTCTCCCTAGGATTTATATTATGCGCTTGGCATGCTTGTGGTCGATATACGGGCATTTCATAAATATAAGCATTACAGATTGATGTGTGTATTTTCTTCTTGATTGTTATGTGCGTATAGGATGGAACACCGCCACAGGTATATTATTGGGATCGGGTTGCATGCCGCAGCATTGTCATGTTTGGATCAGGTTGCACACCACAACAGTGTCATGTCGGATCGGGTTGCATGCCGCAACAACGAGATGTTGAGCATAGCTCCTTACATTTATTTTGTGTGTCTTGTTTTTCATCCCTGAGGTAGGTTCACAACATTTATTTGGCCGTTTTATTTGTTACGCGAGCTGGGTAGTCCTTCTCCAGAGTTCGTTCTTCCTTATGTATCACATTCGAGTTGTAACTTGTTGGCGCGTTGTGGGCATCATATAAGATTTTTGGCAGTGTCTGAGATGGCTTATTGCCTGAGCAGCTTGTACTGGGTGAGACGAGATTATTGGCCCTGAAATTTGTGCAATCAGATTTATACAAGGTACATTAAAGAGAAAATATCGTTATTGAGTTCAAAATGAGGTAATGGTTCTTGTCAGGAGGAGAGACTCCATGAATTATTGATTCGGCAGGTGGTTATGAGTTTCTTGGAACAGGATTTATATGCGTCATGAGATGTATTGTGGCATCAGATTTGTGAAATTACAGCTATTGTGGTCGGAGGATGTTATTATGGGCAACTGACTTCTGTGGTGCATGGTGTGATTTCAGCATAGGTGCATGATCATGTTTTGGTACAGTGCGTGGTGATTGGTACGATGTTCGTATGTTAGAATCAGGACCTGTAGAGAAATTCATAGGTTGGAATTTGGTCCTAAGGTTTATTGACTAATAAAAGGGAGGATCTTCAGTCTGACTCAAGCTAATGTGTTCAAATGGATTGTGGTGGCACGGGTAGGTACACGAGTTGTTAAACAGTGATTTTGGACAACTCTAGAGCAGTACCTAGCACGTTCGCGGACGAACGTATGTTTAAGTGGGGGAGAATGTAACGACCCGACTGGTCGTTTTTAGCTTTAGCGCGTCGTTTGGCGGTTTGAGGCCTTGAGTAGCTTCACTTTGGGTATTATGACTTGTATATGTGGTCAGAATTGAATTTAGGGAAGTTCAGAGTTGATTTGGAAAGATAATTCTAATTTCAGAAGCTTTAAGTTGGAAGAATTGACTGAGGTTGTTTTTTAAGTAAACAACTTCAGAATAGAAATTTGAAGGTTCCAACAGGTTTGTATGATGATTTTGGTCTTAGGAGCATGTCCGAAACTCGATTTGGAGGTCCGTAGGTCATTTCGTCATCAATTGGCAAAAATTGGAAATTGGATGATTTTGGGAAGTTTTCCCGGGAGTGGACTTTTTGATATCGGGGTTGGATTCCGATTCCGGAAGTGGGAGTAGGTCCGTAATGTCAATTATGACTAGTGTGCAAAATTTGAGGTTAATCGGACTTGATTTGATAGGTTTCGGCATCAAATGTAGAAGTTTGAAGTTCTAAAGTTTATTAAGCTTGAATTGGGGTGCGATTCGTGGTTTTAGCATTATTTGAGGTGATTTGAAGGCTCGACTAAGTTCGTATTGTATTTTGGGACGTGTTGGTATATTTGGTTAAGGTCCGAGGGCCCCGGGTGAATTACGGATGTTTAACAGATTGATTTTTGGACTTAAGAAATGCTGAAGCTTGACAACAGCTGGTGTGATCGCTTCTGCGATGTCTTGGTCGCAGAAGAGAGGTCGAGCTCGTATAAGCAAAATGGGAAGGGTCAAGGCAGTGGTCGCAGGTGCGAAGAAATTCCCGCACCTGTGTAATCGCATAAGCGGGAAATGAAGACGCAGAAGCGGCTGGTCTGCGATGCGCGTTTGGCCACCGCAGAAGCGAAAATGTAAGGTTTATATGTGGATTTAAGGAGGAAAATTTAGGACAATTGTGGGATTTTTGTAAAAGACCTAGAATTGATAATTTGGATTTTGACCACGGTTTTGGAAATGGAATTAAGAATCAATTATATATTTGAGTTAGTAATGTTATGGGTAAGGTTTATCTCCGATAATTTTCGGAATCCGGGCACGTGGGCCCGAGGATTGACTTTATCAATTTTTCGAGCGGAGCTGGGAATTATTTAAATTGATTAATTATGGGTATTAGGGTATATTTTGAGTGGGTTGCACCTTGTTTGACTAGTTTTGGATCGACGGACATCAATTTGAGGTGTTAGAGAGTCTTTGGAGTAGGTTATGGAACTTCGGAGAAAGGTAAGTCTCCTGTCTAACCTTGTGAGGGGGAATCTACCCCTAGGTGATATTTATTATTATGTGCAACTAGTTGTGGGTGCTACGTACGCATGAGGTGATGAGAGTCCGTACATAGCTAAAGCGTGTTTATGTCGGGGTAGACTTAGGATCTTATCATGTAATATTCGAATTACTTGAACTCACTCTGCTGGCTTAATTAATTGAATTTATAACTGAAATCAATTTAGAAATAAATATATGCACACTAGGCCAAGCCTTAACACTTTGAGTTTTGGGTGAGTTATTTAAGAAATGGTAAGGATTATATTCATTTTATGCTCATGTGCTATATTGTAAACACGTGTCTCGTTATTCGTTAACTTCCTTCCTTTTCTTATGGAGTAGGCCGAACACCTCGGCAGTATATATATGCATCTATGGTTTGTGCCGCTCGACCCATGGAAGTGTACACATTATTCTCGATCGGGCCAAATGACCTCGGCAGAATCGTGCGTTATTTTGCTAGTAGATCGAATATTCACGAGCTAAGCTTTCCACTGATGCCCGGTATTTTATATGGTATTCCTTACTTATTTGATAATGACACTTGAAATTTTTTCGAGATGTTAAGGTAGAATACAAGATTTAGAAATTTATACCTTGAAAGAAGAATTTGAAAGATTATGTAACTTACAGATTTACCCCATCATTGCCGTATGTCTCATATCTACTTATGTTTTATTATATTGCTTTATTGGACATTTAGTAAGTGTTGATGTCGACCCCTCGTTACTACTTCTCCGGGGTTAGGCCAGATACTTACTGGGTACGCGTTGATTTATGTACTCATGCTGTACTTCTGTACTAAATGTGCAGGATCTGACAGGTTCATTGATGATCACCTTGGCGCATAGGCACACCTGTTGAGCAGACTTCACGCGAGCTACATTCCAGGCTACGCATCAGAGTCCACTGAGTCTCCATTATACTAATTATTTTATTTAGTCTTATTACATTCAAGACATATGTTGTATTATTATTATACGCCTTAAAAAATGCTCATACACTTGTGACACCGAGTTTTGGGGGTTTCTACGGGTTGTTTGTTAATGTATCTATGTAAATTCTATTTCATACTATTTAATCAATAAAAATTATGATTTCAAAATAAAAAAATGGGTAATTAAGTTGATCAATCATCGTTGGCTGGCCTGACGGCGATGTTAGGCGCCATCACGACCTTTAGTGGATTTTGGGTCGTGAAACTATTAATAGCAACACGGTTCTATGGCCCTAGTTAGGTCATTAATCCGCTCAAATGTCAAAATGCCAACATCTCAAAGTAATAGAAATCAATATACCACATAAATTATACCAATGAGCCACAAATCCACTCAAACCCGTGTCACACAAGTATGGACACTAACAACATGTAAGAAGTATACATAAATGGTAATATAATACACAAATATAATATTATTATTGAAAAATATGACTACAATCAAGGCAAACAACTCAACATAGCAAAATAGCCCTATCGGGTCTCAAACAGATAAGCACATAGCCTAGACATGATTTCTAATACGAATAATTGGTCAAGTAGTCATACAAGTAAAAAAAATAGGGTAACAAGGAGGCATGATAGCAAAACAAGATACATAATAGCCTAAAGTCTACCTGGATCAAGAATAACAACGGTGTGCGCATATACGATCGACACCACGTACGTGCGCCACCCCCAACATATAGCAAGAATTTTAGTCTATAGGGAAAATGCCCTCAAGCCAAGCCTAGGCAAGATTCTTACCTCAAAGTGCGAGATTCAATTGTCCAAAAAGGCCTGCCTCCTGAATCGGCCTCTGAACGTGTCAAATCTAGCCAAAAATAACTCAATAACTTCAAACAAGGCTATAGGAATCGATTCCAAACAATAAAGCACAAATCTTTATCAAATTCACAAAGTCAACCCTTCCTTGCTCCTCGTAACCTGACAAAATTTACAAATCCCGACTACCCATTCAAATACAAGTCCAAATATATAAGTTTCATCCAAACCCGACTCCAAATCGGGGTTCAAATCTCTATTTTTCACTTTTCAAAAGCATAGTCAAAATCTCCAAATTTCACTTTCAAATCCCATAATCTATGTGTAATAATCAATGAGAAAACAAGATAAAACATAAAAATTAAGTAGAAAACACTTACACCTTACTTTGTGTGAAAATCTTCTTCAAACAACGCTCCTCTCCAAGTTTAAAGTTCAAAATATGAAATAATGGGTCTAAGTCTAGAAATTACATCACTTATAAGTCTACCCAGTACATTCACGAATGCGGCCACTGCCTCGCTTTCGCGAAGCACAAAAATCCACAACCTCCAGTTAACCCTTTGAAAATGCGCCCCCAGCCCATGATCACGATACACAAACTCCACAAGCTTACGCGAATGCGGTCCCCTTTCCACGAATGTGAAGGCCAAGCACTTGACCATCCCCGACCTGCCTCACTGCAGCGCAAATGAGATGCCCTGGTCATGAACGTGAAAGCCAAACTACCTCACCTATCACGAACATGACCCTTGTATCGCGAATGCGAAAAAGAAAGATCCGGCCCCGCTCAAATGCACTCCTCGATCGCGATCCAACCTCCACGATTGTGAAGAAGGACCTTACACCAGCAAAGTCTGCAACTTTCAAAACGATCCGGGCGGTCCAAAAATCACTTGAGCCACCCGGGATCCCTTCCAAGCACACCAATAAGTATTTAAACCATATAAGAGCTCGCTCATTATCTCAAATCATCTAAATAACACCCATAACAAGAAATCGAACACCAAAACACATAATACATTTCTTAAAGTTCTAGAACTTCAACATTCACAACAAAGCATCTGATTCAAGCCTAACCAATATGGAATGAACCCAAACTTTGCAAAAAAGTTCCAAACAGCTAAACGGACCTATACCAAGTCCCAGAACAACAATCCAAACCTGATAGCCTCAAATTCAACCCACGGTAAATCTTAAGAACTTTCCAAACTTTCAAATTTCCAACTTTTGACAATTAGAGCCAAAACGTATATCCTAAGAACCTCCAAATCCGAATCTGGACATACACCTTATTACAAAATTACCATACAAACCTATTGGAACCATTAAAACACCGATCCGAGATCATTTACACAAAATGCTAACCATGATCAACTCTTATAACTAAAGCTTCCAACCGTGGATCTAAGTGTTCCAATTCATTCCAAAGCCTTCATGAAACCAAACCAGCTATCCCACAAGTCTCAAAATAACAAACAAGCATACAGTAAGAATCACATACGGGAACAAAGCTAAAATACATAAAACAACCGGCCAAGTCATTACATTCCCCCTCTTAAATAAATGTCGTCCTCGAACTAATTTAGACCTTAGCTTTTGAACCTGCCTATTAAAAATGGCCATCGACTCTTCTTTATGAGCAAGATTCTCATCCAACTGCACTGAACTAAAATCTAACACGTGTGACTGATCCTCATAATACTTCCGAATGATGAAAACATGAAACACTGAATGAACTCCCAACAAGATGGGTGGCAAAGCATGTCTGTAGGCCACCTCACCAACTCTCAACAACACCTTGAATGGATCAAGATACCGAGGGATCAACTTGTCCTTCTTCCCAAACCTCAACACACCCTTCATAGAAAAATATCTAAGTATAACCTTCTCACTCACCATGAATGCCACATCACGATCCTTCCTATCAGCGTAACTCTTCTGCCTGGACTCCACCATATGAAGACTCTCCTGAATTAACTTCACATTCTCTGGAGCATCACGAACCATAGTTGTGCTTAATAATCTAGCTTCCCTAGGCTCAAACCAACCAACCAAAGAACGACATCGTCTTCCATATAATGAATAATACAGAGCCATATGGATCCTCGACTGATAGCTATTATTGTATGCAAACTCTTCTAAAGGAAGAAACTAATCACATTAGACTTCGAAATCTATGACACAAGCTCTCAACATCTCCTCCAAAATCTGAATGGTCCGCTCGAATTTCCTATTTGACTGAGGGTGAAATGCGGTGCTCAACTCAACCCACGTGCCCAACTGACGCTGAACTGCTCTCCAGAAACATGAAGTAAACTGAGCGCCGCGATCTGAGATGAGAAAAATAGGCACACCATGTAAGCGGACAATCTCCCTGATGTAGATCTTGGCCAACAACTCTGAAGTGTAGGAAGTCATGACCAGAATGAAATGTAAAGACTTGGTCAGTCTATCCATAATGAGTCCTAATTGAGCTCTTCCATGAAAACATGTTATTTTTGCCTCATGTGGTACCAACACGCTTAACTACATGCTTATGAGTTGAGACAAGTGTGTTAATCATTTTTGAGGTAGCAATTCTAGTAAAGTGACTTTGAGGCTCTTGTGGTACCTTTTTGAATCATTAGGTGGTTGAGTAGACTATAGAGATCTTGTAACATGATTGAGGCTATTATGTCTTTTAGACTCTATCTTCTTTCACGGTCTATTTGCATGAGAGGTGAGGAATAATTTTGTTTCAAGTCCAAGTGTTTGAGTGGGATAGTCAAGAACTTGCCCCGAATGTGCTTCAAAGAGTAATTTTGAGTATGCTTGGTTTGGAACATAATTTTAGGCTTTCCTTGGACTGTTTGAGCTTTTAATTGTCACCCTATGATCATTCTCCTTAGTCAACCCTTTATGAGCCTTTAGGCCTAAGCTCCTGAACCGGCATGAATGAGAATCGCATTGAACCCCCCTTCTTACTACCCCTTCAGAAGGTGAGACAGAAGGAGAGATTCTTGTAAGTAATGTTCGAAAGCACTGTTCCTTGATCAAGTAATTAAGACAATGTGAATACCATGGTGAATACCATCAATGAATCTCTTTACTATCTCCTCCTTAGTGGGAATCAAAACTGTAGTATGATAGAACAGCTCTATGAACTTCATCTCATACTCGGTAACTAACACCAGACCCTGATGAAGGTACTCGCCTCCTTAGCTCCTCCCTCCTAGTGTGGGGCACGAAATTCTCCAAAAAGACCCTGGAGAATTGAGCCCAGGTTATAGGAGGTGATCCTGCTGGTATGCCCAATGCATAAACCTACCACTACCTTTTGGCTTAACCCTGCATCTAGAAGGCCGTGAAATCAACTACATTGGACTCGATCTGTCCTAAATTGCGTAGAATATCATGACAATGATCCAAAAACCCGTGGGCATCCTCTGAAGGTGTACCACTGAAGTGAGGAGGATGCGACTTCGTGAACTTATCCAGTCTCTTTAGCTCATCAGCTGACATCGCGGGCCTCTCCTCAGGCTATGTGGCAACAGTAGGCTGAACTCCCCCAACCAGTAATAATGAGGGAGTCTGATAACCATGGGCCACCTGCTCTGGGGTACAAGTAGCTGGAGTCTGCGCTCCTCCGCCTGCATGGGAAGTAGCTCGTACAATAGGAAATTCTTTAGCCAGAGCCAAACTCTTGAACAACCATATGAACCAAGATTCCTGAACAACTGGCGAAACGAATAAACCATGGGGAACTTGAGCTGGTACCTCCAGCTCAACATAATCATGAAATTTCTCTTCGACATAAGCTAGTGGTGGCTCCACAGTAGCTGCACAAGCAGTGGCTCTAGCTACGGTGCATGCTCCACCGCTACCTCTACCTCGGGCCACGTCTCTCATGGCCCTGGCTTGGGATAGCGGTGCATGCTTAGCTGAACCCGATGAACGTGTCCTCACTATATGTGAGAGAATAGAAAGTAATCATTCAGACATCTCTGTATCGATACGCAAGTCTCTACTAGACTTTCTCATGACTCATGAAACCAAAGCAACCTGGTTCTATGATACCAATTTGTCAAGACCCAAAATCCCATCGAAGCCGTAATGGCGCATAACATCACTTACTAGGCAAGCTAACATTCAATATTCAGAAGTAAACCTTAATAACAATAATGAAAGTCTAAATAACGGAATAGCAATACATGAAGGAAGTCAGAATAGTGATATAACTAAAATACCAACCCAAACCCTGGTGTCAACGAGTATATGAGCTTTATAGAATAAGTAAGTACGATGGTCTGAATAACGATAAAATACTATCTAAAGAACATAAATGGTAATAACAAAAGTAAGGAAAGGGACAAGGCCTGCGAATGGAACAACAAAGCTACCTTGCAATCTCCAACATGAACTGATACCTTTTTCTAGCAATCAACTCTATTAGTAGTACCTAGATCTGCATATAAAGTGCATAGTGCAGCATCAATACAACCGACCCCATGTACTTTGTAAGTAGCAAGTCTAACCTTAGACTGGACATAGCGATAAGGTTGGCAAAGTCCACTACTCGTTTTCAACAGCTAACAATGACAGTAACAACATAATTATAATAGCAAAAATGAAAAAGCATCTTAAGAATAGAAAGTTCAACTTAATAACATTAATTGGAAAATAGACATGCTTTCCAAACAAATTAGGTAAAGCATCAATTTCAATATATAAAGTAACAATTAGCATGACGAAGATATGACTCTATGCCTGCATGCCAAAATCAATGACTTCACAGTTAAATCATCAAGTAAGCACACTCTCATCACTGTACGGGTGCCTGGCATAAAGCCCCTCATTAAGCACATACCCAGCATCTGCACTCACAGGGCCCAAAGTAACATAGGTTATCACCTGACTCCAGAGGGGAGGATCCTAGCCCAAGTGCTGATTGGATCAAAAGTCAATAATCATCATAACTCAGCCCAAATGGCCTAGCGCAAGATTTACCTCAATATCAATACCACTAAGCCAAATATGGGGCCTGGCGTATGCGTCACCTTAATATTAATATCAACACGGCTCTATGGCCCTAGTCCAGCCATTAATTCGCTCAAATCTCAATATGCTAACATCTCATAGTAATTGAAATAAATATATTGCACAAATTATACAATGTGCCACAAATATACTCAAACAAGTGTCACACAAGTAAGGACACTAATAACATGTTAGAAGTATAGAAAAAGGGTAATATAACATACAACTATAATATCATGACTGAAAAATAAGACTACAATAAAGGCAAACAACTCAACGTAGAAAAATAGCCCTATCATGTCTCAAACGGATAAGCACATAGCATAGGCATGCTTTTTAACATGAATAATACCTCAAGTAGTCATACAGGTAGAGAAAACACGGTCACAAGGAGGCCTGATAGAAAAACAAGGTACATAATAGCCTAAAGTCTACTCGGATCATGAATAACTATGGTGTGCGTATATACGCTCGTCACCACGTACCTGCGTCACCCCTAACATGTAGCAAGCATCATAGTCTATGGGGAAAATACCCTCAAGACAAGCCTAGGCAAGATACTTACCTCAAAGCGCGGGAATCAATATTCAAAAAAGCTATTGCCTCTCAAATCGGCCTTTGAGCTGGTCAAATCTAGCAAGAAAACAACTCAATAACGTCAAACAAGGCTATTGGAATCAATTCCAAACAATAAAGCTTCAATCTTTATAAAATAGTACAAAGTCAACAAAAACCTTTACCTGGGCCCGCTTCTCAAAATCCGACAAAAGTCACAAATCATAACTACACATTCGAATACGAGTCAAAATATTTAAGTTTCATCCAAATCTCTGAATTGGGGTTCAAACTACATTTTTCACTATCCAAAATCAAAGTTAAAATCCCCCAATTTCTCTTTCAAATCCCATAATCTATGTGTAATAATCCAGGGTGAAATAAGATAAACATCAAAATCAAGTATAATCACTTACCCTCTTGACTTGCATAAAAATCCTCTTCAAACGTTGCCCCTATCCAAGTCTTGGGTTCGAAATATGAAATAATGGGTCTTTGTCCCAAAATTACATCACTTATAAGTTTACCCCGTGATATCCTTCGCGAACGCGGTAACAACCTCGCATTCGCGAAGCACAAAATCCATAACCTCCACTTAACCCTTTGCAAATGCGCCCCCCAGCCCAAGATTGTGATACACAAACTCCACTGGCCTACTCGAATGTGGTCCCCTTCCCAAGAATGCGAAGGCCAAGCACCTAACCATCCCCGACCTACCTCACTGCAGCACAAAGGCGATGCCCCGGTCATGAACGCAAAAGCTAAGCTGCCTCACCTATCATGAACGCGAACCCTGTGTTGCGAATGCAAAGAAAAAAATTCCTGCCCACCTCAAATGCACTCAGCGATCGGGATCCAACCTCCATAATCGTGAAGAAGGACCTGACACCAGCAAAAATCTTCAACTTTCAAAATGCTCCGGGCGGTTGAAACTCACTCGAGCCATCCGGGACCTCATCCAATCACACCAACAGGTATATAAACTATATATGAACTTGCTCATAAGCTCAAAACATCTAAATAATATCCATAATTAAAAATTCAAATACAAAAATACATAATGTATTCCTTCAAGTTCAAGAACTTCAACATTCACAACCAAACATCCAATTTTAGCCTAACCAGTCCGGAATGAACCCAAGCAATGCACACAAGTCCCAAATGAATACCTATCCCAAGTCCTGAAACAACAATCCGAACCCGATAGATTTAAAGTCAATCCATGGTAAAAAATAAGAACTTTCCAAACCTTCAAATTTTTAACTTTTGACAGTTAGAGCCAAAACAACCTAGAAACCTCTAAATCTAAATCCATACATATGCCTAAGTCCAAAATCACCATACGAACATCCATTATAACACCGATTCAGAGTCGTTTACACAAAATTCAAAACTTGGTCAAATCTTATAACTTAAGCTTCCAACGATAGAACTAAGTGTTCCAGTTCATTCCAAAGCCTTCTCAAAACCAAACCAACTATCCCCGCAAGACTCAAAACAACAAACATGCATAAAGGAAGAATCAAATAGGCAAATGGGTCTCAAATACATAAAATGACATGTTGAGTCATTATATTGAGTAGCTTCATATGATGGATTATGACTTACTTATATGATTGTTTTTGTTGTTTGAGAGGTCCTAGAATTATTTGGAAGAGTGATTCTCAATTTAGAAACTTTAAGTCAGAAACGTTGACCAAGATTCGACTTTTGAGTAAACGACCTCAGAATCAATATTTGATAGTTTTAATAGGTTCATATGGTGATTTGGACTTGGGTGTATGTTCATATTTTAATTTGGATGTTCCTAGAAGGTTTTGGCTCTATTTTCTGAAAGGCAGCAATTTGAAGAATTAGAGAGTTTATAAGTTTGACAGAAAGTTAATTTTGATGTTATCAGGGTTCGGTCTATGTTTTAGGACATTTGATGGGTTCAATTGGTTGATTGTAACTTGTGTGCAAAGTTTGGTTGTCATCTGGAATGTCTAAGTATGATTAGGACGCATTCAACGAAGTTTAAATGTTTGAAATTTAAGAGATGTATATGGTCTTTGATTCTTGGTTTTGATGTTGTTATTCATGTTTTGAGACATTGGACAAGTTATAATAAGGTATCTTTACTTATCGGTATGATTGGACAGGGTCCCAAGGGACGAGTATATTTTGGGTCATTTGTTGAGAGATTAGTTAAGTTAAGGATTTGGAGTTTGACCACGGCCAACATCAGCTCATGACAACCTCTTTTTGGTGTTTTGAGCAAGCGATCAGGTTTGTAGCTTTCTTTATGATTGAAATGCATATATGGTTTGTGTCTGAGAGGTTCCAAATATGTTTCGGGGTGGTTTCAGACCATTTCGATTGAGTTTGGGATTGCTGGTGCTACCACTTTGCATTTGCAAACTGTTTGCCGCAATTGCAAACTCTGCATTTGCGAACTTCTAGTCACAATTGCAAACCTTTGTCATAATTGCGAACATGTGGTCGCAATTGCGAACTTGTGATCGCAAATGCGAAGTTTTGGTCGCAAATGCGAAATCTGCTGCTAGGTTAAGAGTTGGAACTTTGAGATTTTACCCATTATTTCATATTTTGAGCCCTAGACTTGGAGTGGAGAAATTTTTCATGGGGAGTTTTATAAAAGACAATAGGGTAGGTGATTTCTACCTATTTATGATTATATTTCAAGAATCTATATGGATTACTACACCTAAAATATTGAATTTTGAAAGGATATTTGGGATTTTTGTCTAAACTTTAAGCGAGTGTATTTTTGGGTTTTAACCATCGATTTAGACCCGAATTTTGAAGCTAATTATATATTTGGACTCGGCAAGTTATGGGTCATCGGATTTTGGTATTGGTTTTGGATTTCAGGCACGCAAGCCCGAGTTGACTTTCATTGACTTTTTGGAAATCATCAAAGACCAAAGCTTTATTGATTGGGATCGCTTGCTATGGAATTGTTAACTTTCTTGGATGATGTTTTGCTTTGATTTACGCGGTTGGAGGCCTAGAGTGAGGTTTTTGACGCGATTCGAGGTTGAAGACTAGCCCGGATGAGGTAAGTATCTTGCTTAGGCTTGGGTTGAGGGTATTTCATTGTCGGCTATGATATTTCTTATGAGTTGGCAGTGACGTATATATGAGGTGATGAGCATATATGCGTGCACCATGGTTATTCATGATCCGTGTAGATCTTAGGCATATCTGCTTTGTTTTAATATCATGCTTATTTAATACCGTGTGTTCTCCATTTGTATGACTACGTGAGTATTTATTCATGCTAGAAATCATGTCTAGGCTATATGCTTATCTACTGAGGCATGATAGGGATATTTTTGCTATGTTGAGCTATTTGCCTTAGCCGTAGTCATATTTTCCAGTCATAATATTATATCCGCGTGTTGTATCTCTAGCTCTCTGCACTTTTTATATGTAATCTCATTTGTTGTTAGTGTCCATGTGTGTGACAGGGATTTGAGCTAAGTTGTTGCATGATGGTAATTAATTAATAATCTTGGGATAAGACTTACCCCTCCCCAACGTGGCAGCACCCCCCTTTTCATTTTATGACTCTTGAAAGAGATGTAAAGGTGTCACACTTGAAGAAATTAGGTGACACTAAGCTAGAAATGTGGGGCCCACCTAATAGTTAAGGATAACATTCCTAATTCAAAATTATCTTCTAAATCTCTTAAGAAAGGAAAATAGTAGCGTTCTTTCTAAGGGTTTCAGCCAAGATTCCTTACATTCTTTCTAATGTTATCTCTTAAGGAACGTTCTTTCTAATGTTATTTCAGCAAAAGTAACGTTATTTCTAATGTTATTTCTTATCTCTTAAGGAAAGAGTTTCAACAAAGATCATTTTCCAAAAAAATCAACGTTATTGCTAAGTTCTTAAGGAAAAGCTTCAGCCAAGATTATCTTTGCATAGCAACGTTATTGCTTCGGGTGTTTCATACGAATTGTTTTCTATTTCGATCTCGTTGTTACGTATTTCGTCGCGATTGGCGTGTGTTAGAAGGATTGTCTAGAGTATCGGCTCAGGTATGTTAAGGCTATCCCTTCTTTCTTTTGGCATGATCCAAATGATGCAAATGAAACGAGCAAAATACGCAACTTTCATAAATGATTCTATTCATAGAAATACTAGGGGTGTCTATATTCTTGATTCCCCATGTGTCTTATTATTCTATCATCTGTTCATGGGTATGAGAAAATACGTAAGTTGATAAGTTTATTTTATGACATTATTCAAAGGTATAATGGTCTTATAACATTTCGAGAAATTTTATTGACGTACTCCTCATGCATTGCATTCATTTATACATGTACATTGACCCATGACCAGATGGCGTTATATATTCTTATATATGTATATTATATGTATATGGGATATGGGAAAAGGTTATGGCGTTATATACGCACCACCACCTGATCAGCTGGTATACGTTGATGATTTGCCCACAGTGGCCGAAATGATATGATGGGATGCCCTCAGAGGCTTGATGATATTATTAATATAACTATGCATGGTATGACATTTATATGCATATGCATGAAATTATAAAAGTAAAATGATTTACAGAGCTATGCAGACGTACATGTCGAGTCTTTTACTCCATATTTCTCTCATGTCTATTATTTACTGATTTTCATTCCTTACGTACTCGGTACATTATTTGTATTGACATCCCTTTTGCCTGGGGACGCTACGTTTCATGCCCGCAGGTCTCGATAGACAGGTCGAGAGTCCTCCAAGTAGGCGATCAGCTCAGCGGAAGATGTTGGTGCTCTCCATTTGCTCCGGAGTTGCTATTGGTCAGTATGATTAGGACATGTGTTGATTGGTATGGCGAGACTCTATCCTGACCATTATGATATTTATGTATTCTTAGAGGCTTGTAGACATATGTCGTATATGTGAAAGATTGTACGGCCTTGTCGGCCTATGTTCAGTGAAAATTTGGTCTTATAGGCCTGTATGTATTATGTATAAGTTGGTATTTCATGTTGTATTCTAATTATCTCAAGGCAGCCTATCTGGCTCAGTTATCTATGATAGTATGATACGAAAATATACGTTATGTTGGTACTCGGTTGAGTAAGGTACCGGGTGCCCGTCGCGGCCCATCGGTTTGGGTCGTTACAAAAGTGGTATCAAAACAGTTATGTCCTAAGGAGTCTACAAGCCGTGTCTAGTAGAGTCTTGTTTATGGGTGTGTTGTGCACCACACTTATAAGCAGGAGGCTACATGGCATTTAGGACTGTCACTCTTTCTTTTTACTCTAGATCGTGTGGTAGAGCTTAGTTTTAAGAACTCAATTTCCTAAACTCTACCTTATTGATAATATGATGCATCCTCCGTCCAGAAAGATGGTTGGTAAGAGATATAGCTGTGGAAGAGTTGAGTCAGAGGAACTCGATTTTGCATCATGCTTATGATGAGTAAACGTGAAGTTTTCGGCAGAACATGTGTGTAAGATTCTTGATAAGGAGCCTTAAGGTATGAATATCTACCTATATGATGAAAAGCAATGAGAGATTCAGGAGGTTGATATAAGTTTCAACAAGTAAAAGAAGCAAGGTGAAAAAGGGTACGAGGTACCCAGCTAATGAAGATTATCAGTATTTACAATTCAGGCAGAGGAATATAAGCCTTTTGAGTTACCTTCAACAATAACAGAGGTATATACAATTGGCCACACCCATCTTATTTATGCCCTATGAAAGCAAACATAAGTAGTATAAGAGATGGACGGATATTAGGATCCGACTGGGGTTAGAGTGACCCAATATAGTGGATGGCTTGTTTGCGTTGGTTGACATGTCCGAAGGATATTGCAAATGTGCTAATAGATCTCCTTGTGAGATACCCAGATGGTGCACTCTAAAATAGTACGGCTAAATATGAGTACTACAAAGATAGGCACTGGAAGCCTTGAAGGGATAAATATTATCTTAGTGTGGCTCCCGTCCCTAGTGGAGAGAGAATTTTAGGCAACCCGAAGAGCCAGTGGATGGAGAAAGGGGAGCTAAAAGCAAAAGAATGTCTTGTTGAAGCTCTCAGAATAATGTGATAGACAAAAATATTAGCAGAAAAATAAGAAGAGAGTTAGTGAAGCATTATGAGTAAGATGTAATACATAGATGACAACGGTAGATAAAAAAGATGACAGTATTACAGAGTCTATAGTCAATTGAAGGAAAAGACGAGAGGTGACAGGCCTTGAGACAACAAAAGAGTATAGGCCAAAACAATGGAGTGAAATTCAGTTGTACTTGACGAATAAAACATGTGTCTGAAATAAAGTTGAACCAAAATACTAAAAAGCCCATAAAAATATTTGTATTACCAAAAGTACCCTTCGTCGTACCATTCTATAGTTAAAGATAAAAAAGAAGTTGTGTTTCATTAATTTTATCATAAATATAAAATAACTGATCTTATTATCTAATATAATAATACTTTTCTTTTCATTGTTTACAATATAAAAGAAAAATAATTATATTAAATCAAATAACCCAAATTAAATTTGATGTGGCAGCAAAACAACTTGTTTATATATATATATATATATATATATATATATATATATATATATATATATATATATATATATATATATATATTACACAGTCGAATTAGTTATGTGCCAAATTAATTTCAATCAATATTGTTAGTGTATAAGGTAAAATATGATATGACACGTGGCTGACTAAACGGAGGACACATGGAATCCGAGATGGGATGGCTAAGGACCGAGCACAGCCACTCTGCTTGTCACCGGAAAGGATAACGTTCATGAAGGTGTATTAAATGCTCTGCGCCCGGTGGCATTTACTAAGGAATATTCTGCAGCATTAAGAGCGACGGTCCATTACAGAGAATTTGGCACCGTTTACATCTTCATCAATGACCCTCATAATTGGCATTAAAGGAGGGCACGATCCTAGGACCTCTTTCCCTAGGCATAGCTATAAATAGTGAGCTTAGTTACCATTGTAGAGGACACGAATTTTCTGACAAGAACATATACTATGTTCTTACAAAGCTTTATACAATTTCACTTTCTTGCTTTTTGATCTCATCATTGCTGTGTTCGGAAACCGTGTTCACGGAATCACCGTCTTCGCTATTTCATTTACATTCTAAGGCTAAGTATTGTGTATTTCTTCGATTATTGTATTATTTCAGGATTAAATTAGTTCACTTATCTAAAAACCACATATAAATTCAACTGTACTATTTTACGGGTAAACAATTTAGCGCACACTGTGGGGCCTAGACAGTCGTGCAATTAAATTGATCCTTGCCTTTTTTACTAACGTGTTTTGATTATTTTATCTTAGAAAAAATTGCAAAAAATGGCAGATAACACAGTTAACGAAGTACACAACCCTGAAATTCAAGGGGATCAACCTCTTTTCGTGGATTCAATTAGTGACACCCGCAATGAGGGAAATGACGCCACACTAGTGTATGACAGGCAGTACCCTTGACGGGTTCGGGAGATAACTCCCGATAATGCTGACGAGGAGCAAGTAACGGATGCTGTGATGATCCTGCAAGAGCAACAAGCAATCATTCTAGGCCATCTCATGCGACGGGATCATGTTATGACGGAACTAAAGTAGGCGCTATCAGGTGCTTCGAATAATGCAAACAGGCGTGATCCACTTCCTCCCGTTGTTCCCACAGACCAAACAATGCAGAGAGTCGACAACAACACTCCCAGAGGTGAAGTTGGCTCCGATGGGGCTGGGGGGAGCATATAAGGTTTTAACAACGAAAACAACTCATTCAAAGATGAGCTTTTACGGTTCATGGGGGAAGTAAACTCCCGCATGGACTAAATTCCGGGCGCACCACCAGTATTGAAAGGCCCGAACTCGAAGAAGTATGTTCAATTACCGTAAAAGCCAAGTGTGGCACCAGAACTAATTCTGAAGTATTTCAAAATGCCTGAAGTTCCAAAGTATGATGGAACTTCAGACCCACAGGAACATATTACCACCTACACAACGGCGGTGAAAGTAAATGATCTAGCTCTTCACGAAATTGAATATGTGTTGCTAAAGAAATTTGGCGAAACTCTCACGAGGGGAGCCCTAACGTAGTATTCATTACTGCCCGAGCATTCCATAGATTCCTTTGAGATACTCGCGGATTCTTTCATTAAAGCTCACGCCGAGGTCAGAAAGGTACAAGCCTGGAAGGCCGACATATTCAGAATCGCACAAGGAGAATCTGAATTATTATGAGAATTTGTTACCCGATTTCAGAAAGAAAGAATGTTGCTCCCGGCCGTCCCGGATGAATGGGAAGCTGAAGCATTCACCAAAGGATTGAATTCGAGAAGTTCAAATGCTTCCTGGAAGCTGAAGGAGAGCCTGCTTGAGTTTCAAGCAACAACCTGGGCAGATGTTCACAACCAGTACGAGTCAAAGATAAGGATCGAAGATGACCAGGTCGGTTCTACATCATCGGCCAAAGGACGGGAGAAGAACAGAGAAAAATCAAAGGATGACTACGACGCGTATAAGTGGACTTCGAAGGGTTGGTTTTTGCCCTACAAGCATACCAAAAGCCGTGAATAGAAATTTTCGAGCAGCAAACAAGTCCACCGTTGACAGAGGGACTCATCATGGTCAAAACAATAGATCACTTCAAGATGAAGAAACGTCGGGGTCTCGAGATTTTTCTTACCCCAGGTTATCAGAATATAACTTCAATATTAGCATAGTGGAACTGGTATCAGCTAGGAGGAACATTAAAGAGCACGGTTCCCAAGACCTATGAGGTCCGATTCCAGCCAAAGGGATCCCAATTTATGGTGCAAATACCACAGGATAAACAGTCACCGGACAGGGGATTGCCGACATCTTCGGGAGGAGGTGGCAACGCTATTGAATAATGGTCATCTCCGAGAATTCTTGAGTGATCGACTAAGAACAATTACGATCGCAACAAAGACAACGCGGAATCTTCGAAAGCAGGAGAAGAAACCCCACGCCAGACGATCAACATGATCTTTGGGGGGAATGAGATTAACGGGGTCACCTTTTCGGTGGCAAAAAAGATAAAAGTATCAATAACTCAGAGCAAAAGACTCCGGGAGGACGATATCACTTTCACGGAGGAAGACGCAGACGGATTGCTGTTACCACACAATGACGCACTGGTACTCTCTTTAAATGTGTTAGATTTCGAAATTAAGCGTGTTCTAGTAGATCCAGGTAGTTCGGCTAATATCATACAATGGAGAGTATTGGAACAAGCTAAACTCACCGGAAGCATTATTCTGGCAACAAAACTCCTCGCTGGATTCAACCTTGCGAGCGTGACGACCCGGGGAGAGGTCTTGCTGCTCACGAACGCTGAAGGAGTAATGAAAATAACTCTCTTTGAAGTAGTAGATGGTGATATGGATACAACATCATTTTAGGAAGGTCGTGGCTACACGAGATGAAAGTTGTACCTTCGACATATAACCAATTGCTGAAGTTTCCATCGCCCGAAGGAATCAAGCAAATAAGAGGTGACCAACCGGCAGCAAGGGAGATGAATGCAATCTCAGTTTCTAGTAGCAAAGGGAAGGAGCGCACGGCATAGCAATTACAGGAACTGGTGCCTACTCCCGAGTTAGAAGAGGTTATTCCAGAGGCAGAATCGTCAGAACAGTATCAGGTGCCTAGATATTTCTAAGTTCCGGAAGAGGCAGATGCAACGAAATCCATGGCAGAGGAACTAAAGCAAGTGGCATTGTTCGAAGAATTCTTAGAAAGAAAATTTCAATTGGGGATAGGATTGCACCCCGAGCTCAGGTCTGCTTTTATTGAATTCCTTAAAATTAGCGCTGATTGTTTTGCATGGTCGCACGAGGATATAACAGGTATCCCGACGGAAATAGCCTTGTACAAGCTGAGTTTGGATCCCAAAGTACCACCGGTACTACAGAAGAAGCGCCCTATTGCCGAGGCCAGGAATAAATCTGTCAAAGAAAAGGTAACCCGCTTGCTTAAAATTGGTTCGGTCAGAGAGGTAAGATATCCAGACTGGCTAGCCAATGTAGTAGTAGTTCCTAAGAAGAACAATAAATTTTGTATGTGTGTAGACTATAAAGATTTTAATAAGGTGTGCCCGAAATATTCGTTTCCACTTCCAAATATCGATCAAATGATTGATGCCACGACTGGGCACGAGTTGATGAGTTTCCTTGATGCTTATTCCGGGTATAACCAAATTAAGATGAACCCGGAAGATCAAGAAAAGACTTCGTTTAGAACAAATTTTAGTACATATTGTTACAATGTAATGCCCTTCGGGTTGAAAATACCGGAGCCACTTATCAATGGCTCATAAATAAGATGTTTGAAAAGCAAATAGGAATAACTATGGAAGTTTATATAGACGATATGCTCGTTAAGTCTTTGAATATAGGTGACCACCTTAAGCATCTGCAAGAAACATTCGATATCCTGAGGAATCATAACATGAAACTCAACCCCGAAAAGTGCGCGTACGGGGTCAGCTCCGGTAAGTTCCTAGGGTTTCTAGTCTCACAAAGGGGAATTGAGGTAAACCCCGACAAAATCAAGGCCATAGATGATATTCTGGATCAATTATCAAATGTGAAGTAAGTCCAAAGACTCAAAAGAAGGTTAGCAACTTTGAGTAGGTTTATTTCTTGGTCTCAGAAAAGTGTCATCACTTTTTTACATTGCTCAAAAAGAAGAATAATTTCGAATGGACGCCGAAGTGCCAGCAGGCTTTGAAGGACCTGAAGAAATACTTATCAAGCCCTCAATTGCTCTCGAAACTAAAAGAAGGCGAAACATTTCTAGTCTACCTCGTGGTTTTAGAAGTTGCGGTAAGTGCGATTTTAGTCCAGGAGGACGAAGGTACGCAATTTCCTATTTATTATGTTAGAAAATTTTTAACGGGAGCAGAAACTCGCTACCCACATTTGGAAAAACTGGCCTTATCTCTCGTAGTCACCGCTCGAAAGCTGAGGCTCTATTTTCAATGCCACCCAATAGCTGTGGTGACTACTTTCCCTTTGCGGAACATCCTTCATAAACCCGAGTTTCTCGGGCAGATTGGCCAAATGGGCCGTCTAAATGAGTGAATTCGACATAGAATATAAACCGAGGATTACAATTAAGTCACAAGTCTTGGCTGACTTTGTGGCCGATTTTCGTCCGGGACTGCTGCCTCTGGCAACCAACGAGACAGTAATGGTGTCGGAATCGACATCAGGGATTTGGACCTTATTTACGGATGGAGCCTCGAACGTAAAAGGGTTCGGACTCAGAATAATTTTAATCACGCCTTCGGGGGAAACCTTAAGGCAAGCCATCAACACGATCCCTTTAACTAATAATGAAGCAGAGTATGAAGCTTTGATTGCAGGGCTCGAATTGGCCCGGGGACATGATTCCGAGGTTATCGAAATCAAATGTGACTCACAGCTAGTGGTAAATCAGGTATACAGGATCTTTGATACCAAAGAAGAACGTATGCAACAATACGTGGTAAAGGTCCAGGCTCTTTTGGCACGATTCCGTGAGCGGTCAATCACTCATATCTCAAAAGAGGATAATGCAAAAGCGGATGCATTAGCGAACTTAGGTTCATCAACGGAAATAAAGGGACCAGAGTCTAGAATGGTGGTACAACTGATGAGCTCAGTCCTTGATACGGGTGGTTACTATGAGGTGAATTCGGCTAGTCTGGTCTGGGACTGGAGAAATAAAATAATCAACTACCTCGAGCACGGAAAGTTTCCTGACGATCCCAAAGCATCACGGGCATTACGCACCAAAGCTGTACGTTATAGCTTCAGGAAACTCCAATTGTATAGAAAATCTTTCCAAGGTCTGTTGGACCGATATTTAGGAGCTTCAGAAGCTGACTATATCATGAGAGAAATCCACGAAGGGATATGCGGCAATCCCTCAAGTGTAGAGTCTTTGGTGCTGAAATTGATACGGGCAGGATATTTTTGGCCTCGCATGGAACAGGACGCCAAAGTTTTCGTACGAAAATATGATAAGTGCCAACACTATGCATCACTAGTACTTCAACCGGCATAACCCTTACATTCGGTTTTGTCCTCATGACCGTTCATGAAATGGGGCATGGACATCGTCGGACCGCTGCCACCGGCTCCCGGAAAGGTAATGTTTCTTTTAATTTTGACTGATTATTTTTCTAAATGGGTGGAAGCAGGTTCTTATTAGAAGATCGGAGAACGCGAAGTGGTCGATTTCCTGTGGGAAAATATAATTTGCAGGTTCGGAATACCAAAAGAGATAACATGCGACAATGGGCCACAGTTTATCGGTGCAAAAGTTACAAAGTTCCCCGAAGACTTGAAAATAAAGAGAATCACATATTCGCCTTATCATCCAAGCGCAAACGGTCAAGAGGAGTCGACAAACAAAGTGATCATTCAAAACCTCAAGAAAAGGTTAGAAGAAGCAAAAGGAAAACGACCCGAAGAGTTGCCCAGAGTTTTATGGGCCTACTGAACAACGACCAAATCAAGTACAGTAAAAACTTCTTTTTCCCTCGTGTACAGTGCTGAAGCCCTAATCCCGGTTGAAGTGGGTGAACCCACTGCAGATATTCTCGGACAAATGAAGAATCGAACAACGAAGCAATGCTAATCAGCTAGGAACTGCTTGAGGGACGTAGGGACTTGGCGCATGTGAGAATGGCAGCTCAAAAGAAGAGGATGGAGCGATATTACAATCAAAGAGCCAACTTCCATTTTTTCAAAGTAGGAGACTTGGTTCTAAGGAAAGTAACACAAAATATACGGGAGCTCAACGCGGGAAAGCTAGGATTTCAGCTATCACTGGGAAAGGTTCATACGAGTTGGAGAACCAGAATGGGGACAAATTGCCCAGCAACTGGAACATGGCACGCCTCAAAAGATATTATTGCTGATGAACGACGCTTAAACAGAAAGTATGTGCTGCACTATTTTTCCCTTCGTTCCGTTTTTGTCCCAATTGGGTTTTTCTGGCAAGGTTTTTAACGAGGCAGTGACATAAAGTATACTACAAAGACAACAACAATAAGACCTTTGATAGCAAGGCAAACGAACAAGCTCCCACTCGGGGACAATTAGGTAATCTTTGATTCGATAGTAAATTCCCACTGGAAAGTTAAGTTTGCTACCGAATAGAGGTTACCCGAACGTTCACGGGCATAAACCGCCAGAGGACTGTTAGGTATTCTTTCGCTCGATAGCATGGATTCCTAAGGGAAACAAAATATGTTGCCAAGTGAAGGATTACCTAGCAATTCATTGGTGGGACACTCGAAGATACAAGACTTCCAGTGTTCCAATTCGCATTCTTCGCATTCGAACACTGAGAGGGGGATGATATGAGGATGCGATAACAATGGCTGCCACGTCAACTAGAAATGAAAATCTGGAAACAAAATGCATCATCGGGACTGGGGACTGCGCAACCAGCCCCGTAGAAACAAGTTGTACAAGATGGCCACAAGTAATGGCAATTTCTTTTCTACATAGCAAAATGCTTATGTAATTTCTGAAAATAGAAGAAATAAAATAAAATCCTTTTGCTTTTATCCTGTTTCTTGTCTGAACGATGAGCTAACTTTGTCATTTGAAAGTTAAACAAGTACTTCAAATGTTAGTGCCATAATGAACAGGAGACGTCCTCTTCAAGAGCACCGTAAACATAAGAGGGCCCTCTCTTATCAAAACCCTCATGTTAAAGTCTTGGTTCCGGAAGAATCAATGCCCGGAATCCAAAATTCCATCGGGGAAAAATACACCCGAAGTCGCATATGAAAAGGACGCAAAAAGCAAACTTGCGCAAATATTCATAGAAACCTTCATGTAAATGGGAAACTTGCACAAATATTCATAGAAACCCTCACGTAAAAGGAAAACTTGCGCAAATATTCATAAAAACCCTCGCGTAAAAGGTATAATACTTGGAACCAAAATTTTTCGAAGAAAAGCATCCGAGACTACACATAGTGAAGCGCGAATTGAACAACTTGCGCAGAATACTTGAGCAAATGCAAAAGTTAAAAGCTTGCATGGATATTTAAACAAAAGTAAGACTCAAACGACACTTGAACAAAAGAAATGTCTTTATTTACAAGAACGGGCCAAAACGTTATAAGTATAAAATGGGAAAATAAAGAAAAAGCTAAACTGCAGCGCCTCCAGAATCAGGAGGAAGAGAAGTATCCGCATTGTCGGGAAGAGTAGGTGGTTCCGCCGATGGCTCAATGCTTTCCCCAGTTTGGTCTTCGGCCTCATCGCTTTTCGATCCTTCTTCAGTTTTCAAAAACTCGGAACCGGAATCGGAAGAACCTGGAGCATCAGACTGCGCTGGGAGTCCATTTTTTGCAGCCAACTCAAGCTCTCGGGCCTTAGAAATTTCGGCATCAACATCAATAATACCAGCTTTGGCCTTTTCCAAGGTTTTCTCCTCATGCTATACATGGAATACATTTTTTCAACAATGAGGAAAGCCGCGCGGTGCTTAAGTTCTTAAGTTGAGTGACCTCGGCGGAAAGGTTTTCCCGGGCAGATCTAGCAGATTGGGGGCTGACGTCGAGCTCGCGTACAGTTGAACTAAAGAGCCTATTATGCTCGATAGTTTTCCGGTACTTCTCTTCTAGCTGGGCATGTTTCGCCTCTACGGCAGAAAGCTCTTCACTTTTGGAGTTCAAGGCTGCTTCCAAATTAATCACTCTTTCAGCGGAGGCAGCATCGCGATCTGTTGCAGCAAGAACGACGTTCTGGTCTTCTGCCCATTTGGCCTTGGCCTCATCAAATCTAACCCTCAGCGGCCCAATTTCTTGGCTAAGGGTTATCACTTCTTTCTCACTTTGCTGCAAACGAGCCTCCAAAATAACAACCTCAGCAACTCTGGTTTCCAGTTTCGAGAGGCGGAGAACAGTGTGGTCCCGTTCTGCCAAAAGCTAATCCCATTTATAAGTAAGTTCTTCCTTCTCACGAATCAACCTTTGAAGGCCCTCAGAAGCAAGAAAGTTGGCCTATAAAATAAGAAGAGTTAAAATTTACAATACATTCGTTCAAAGTAGAAGAAATAACAGAGGAAGGAAGGAACGTACCGGTGCGGCGTTATGCATAGCATTGTTCAACAAACACTCTCCCGAGAGTGTCTGAATCTTTTCCCAGTCTTTTTTTGAATCCAAAGGCTTCAGGTAATTAGCAAGTTCCACCGGGCGTGGTAGAGACCGAAAGATTGATGTTCCTCCTCCTTTGTGGATCTTCAGAAGGAGCAGCATAATTTTACCCCAAATTCCCATGAACTAGGGACTGTGGAAGAGGAACACCTTCTTCATGGTCAGGTGCGGCCGATGGAGATGATGTAGCAACCGCTGGTGGAAGAGTAGACGAAGATGGAAATGATGTAGCAGTTGCTGGTGTTGGTGAAGGTAAATATGAAGCTGATAGAGTTGAAGAGTGAGAAGCAACTGCATCAAATGCAATGCTGGTTGTTTGATGCTCGCCAACCAAAGACAGAAAGGACCTGGTACTCAGCGCCGTAGCACCGGTTGCAGAAATTGGGACCCGAAAATGGGAGTTAGCATATTCTACCAAATCACATTCTCCCCAAAGTGACGATACATCGTCTTCAGTTGGTGTAACTATCTCAATAGGTCGATCATCTTGTTGAGATGATGAGGATCATCGCCTTATGTATAAATAAGCTCCCTCATCAACAACTTCTTCATCATCATCAATTATCACGGTGTCTATGACCAGCCTAGAAGGAGGACCAGTCATCATCGCCATCGGAGATGATTCTTGGGTATCAATCTTTGCCCTTTTATTCTTTTCCCCGACTGCGGAGGAGCGTCTTCTCTTTGTTTGTTTATCCTCCAGCCGGGGACTCCGTAAAGAAATATTTGCTCCCGAAACAGGCCCGGAGATACCTGTTCGAGTAAGTGCTTCCTGAAGTAGCCTCGCTGCATCAGTAGGATCAACCAGAACATCCTCCTCGGTGATAGCAATAGAGCCCGCAAGTAGACCTAATTCCGTGAACAAGTCACAAGGGTTCAACTAAGTTCTTCATAAACAAAAATGGAAGCAAGGTAAATTAAAGTTATCATAATTTTTAACCTTCCACCCGTATTTAAGGGACAGTTCTTTCCACGAATGACTTTCAGGCGTTGTGACGTCCAAGATCTTCTAAACCCACCAGTTCAAACCTTCCAGCACCGGTGGGATCTATCGAGTTGTTGAAACATGCAAAGGGTGAAGAGATGATACAGCCATAGAAGAATGTCTAATAAGAGGAATACTATACGAAGAACTTATGAGTGCAGTTCCAAGCAACCAAAAAGAATGAAGCCGTTGTCAGAATGATGTCGTTGGTGGCACCTGCAACGAACCGTTCCATCCACCCACGGTCGTTGTCATCATCCATGCTAGAAAACAAAGCATGGTGGTTACGCTTGCAAAGGTTTATCATTCCCCCGCGGAAGATTTTGGGAGAATAAAGATCATATGAGCTAAGGTTAGCTCCTCTCCAGTTTCTTGGCACAAACGTCGGAGGCAGGTGACCATCCTCCACACTGAAGGACTTACTTATGCTAAACACACCTGGTAGCGAAGGCAAAACTCCGCAATCATGGAATCAAGCTCTCTGCTCAAAGAAAACGCACCCAAAGTAAAGGGATACATGAAAAAGTATGTAAAACCTTCCTTGGGAAGGGTCACTCGCTCCGATAGATCAGGAGCAATGATTTCCAACTCATTGCAGCGGCAATCCTCCTTCACAGCAGGAATACTGGAAAGATGAATAGAAGAAGGGTACCTACTAACAGCCCATGAACGAGGGTTAGCAGTAGGAAATTTCTTTTCAAAATCCTTCGAAGTACTAAGCCTTCTTGGGATGATGGAACCCACTGTTGGAGGAACGAAATCCTCGGTTATATTCTTATTCTTTGAAGAACCAGCACGTTTAGAGGAAGAAACCATTGAAAAAGGAGATGGAAAAGGTTTTGTGTTTGAAGAAAATCAGAAAAGGGATTGAAAACAAGGATGCAAATCAGAAGCTCAATCAATTGTGAAACGCAAAGGAAAAGGAAGTTGTGTATAAGTAAAATTTTGGCGGCTAAATTCATGGCCATGATTACCTCGATAATCGGCAAAAGTTGTGCTGAATCGTGGGATGACGCGTGTTCAGGGCATTAAATGCGGAGAGACGTGCGTCTAATCAACTGTCAGAGACCTTCAGAGGGATTTATAGTAATTCCCGTAAAATAAGGTGTTTCTACCAACTTCTCGGTAACACAAAGTTCTGTCACCGGAAAGCAGGAAAACTATCTATATAGGGTAAAATATGATATGACACGTGGCTGACTAAACGGAGGATACATGGAATCCGAGATGGGATGGCTAAGGACCTAGCACAGCCACTCTACTTGTCACCGGAAAGGATAACGTTCATGAAGGTGTATCAAATGCTCTGCGCCCGGTGGCATTTACTAAGGAATATTCTGCAGCATTAAGAGCGACGGTCTGTTACAGAGAATTTGACACCGTTTACATCTTTATCAATGACCCTCATAATTGGCATTAAAGGAGGGCACGATCCTAGGACCTTTTTCCCTAGGCATAGCTATAAATAGTGAACTTAGTTACCATTATAGAGGACACGGATTTTCTGACAAGAACATATACTATGTTCTTACAAAGCTTTATACAATTTCACTTTCTTGCTTTTTGATCTCATCATTGCTGTGTTCGGAAACCGTGTTCACGGAATCACCGTCTTTGCTATTTCATCTACATTCCAAGGATAAGTATTGTGTATTTCTTCAATTATTGTATTATTTCAGGATCAAATTAGTTCACTTGTCTAAAAATCACGTATAAATTTAATTGTACCGTTTTACGGGTAAACAGTTAGAATTGAAAGCATATATGCTATAATCTTGCCCTAGAATACCTTTCATTAAAGGGTTAAGCAATGACCGGGTAAGTTATGCATGTACCTGTTAATACTTCTTACCTATAAGTATTACTCAGTGAAATCTTCATTCATTTATTAGTAAACTAGCAAGGAACTCAAGCTCGTTTTTTCATTTTAGTAGAAGTTTTTGGTGTACAACTAATTCGTAATTTTTACAGTCATACTAATATGCTACAGTATTTGTCCGTTATGTATCTACTGCTAAATTTAGGCCAACATTGTATACATCAGTATTGATATTAAATTATTAAATTTTATAATTTATCCTATAAATTATTGAGATAAGATACTATACATATTCAGAACATCCATATTGATGCATTGTGCATACTGCCATATCACAAAATTATCATTCCATAAATAAAAGAGCATAATTAAATTTCTATTGATCAAATACTTACATTAATGTACATAAGTGAATTTCTTTTGTCGTCATTGATTACCTTCCGAATTATGATGTCAAGTATTTTCTCGGGTATGTGTGCCAATGCTGGATACATCTGGTTCATTCCTTTCTTTATTTGTCTGGTAATAGTATAAATAATGAAAACAAAAATAAATTATGTGAACATTATACAAGAAATCCATCATATGTTTCCATATTTATGTTAATAATAATTTATTATTCAAAATTTTAAACTTATAGAATATATAGAATTAATATTTTTGGAAACTTCATTAAATATCTCTTATCACATAAAAATTTAGAGATAAAGGTGCTTCCGATTGTTTTTCCAAATCTAGTCTTTCGGAAAATTGAATTGATGCTGAAGAGGCTAAAATGTATTTTTAATTCGTCAACTATGAGTTTGAAAATGTTGTAAAGACATTGTATCTTCGAGGCATTTTCTGTTTATGAAACATCAAATACTATAAGGATTTCAGTCTGTGATAGTATCATATTAAACATTTACGAGAAAGTATCCGAACACCTAAGCATCATGATGCATATGGTGAAGAGATGAAAAGAAAGACATCTTCTAGGGGTCTTTTTGTCACCCCTGAAACTAAAAGAGTAAATCATTCAGTACTAGATAAATGATTAGATGTGATGAATTGATATATTTTTTTTAACAATCCACTAGGCTTTGTGCCTAGGATTAGTTTTTATAAATATGAAATCAGCAAGTACACCATCGGAGGAGACATGAACCTTACCTCCAAACCTATGGTGGATAGCCAATTGATTGTCCAAAAATGACAACCAATTAAATCCTGTACAATAAGTGAAGTTAGACCTATGAGATGGTACTATATGCCTTTCCATATTGGGAAAGCAAATGGACCCCAAGAACAAGAGTAACCAAGGTCAACTATGCAAAAAGATTGGAAGAACTCCTTCGATTTACGGGAGAAACTATATCTAAAGCTTGGACAAACTATCGCCAAATGAAGTGACAAAAAATAAATATACATCCAAGAATGGAGGTTAGTTCTATAACACCAAGAACCTATCTTCATCATAGCTTTAGCATTGCCAGCAAGGAAAGCCAGGTTGAAGAGAAGCATATAGATATCCAAAAGTGGAAAAGCAGTAAGTTGTGTGTATGGTGTCCATGACAGAAGAGGTGGAGCATAACACTGGTGGTTGTGGCTGCATGTTGTAGAGACTCCGATGTGCCCAGGACCAATTCTCAACAATGTGTTCATATAGCATGTGAACCAAAGCACTGAAGAGGCTAAAAGAGATTGCTGAAAATAGTGGCCAGGTGTAATAATTCCTGCATCTATCAGTGTTGTATGACTATGGTGTGTGTGTTTGTATTGCATGATCAGAGGGGTATGTCCAAGAAATTTGATGTACTCCCAACCGACTGAGCATGTGAGATGCTAATATCACACATTGAGAGTGCTTCAAAATTCTTGACCTAGTTAATGTACCTGCAAAATACAACAAACAAGTTAGCATTAAAAGAGCAACATTGCCCCTCTTTCTGGGAAGAATTACTATGACACTACAGTTAGTGATGAAGGGGGGCTGCAGGCTTTGGGCATTACTTCCCTGAGACTCGTTGTTGTGCAAATAAGGCAAGGCTCTTAGGTTCTTTTAGATTCTGAGAGCTGGTGATGGTTGTAGATTGTAGCTGGGGAGAATAGGAATGCTACTGAAAATTGCATGGTGATTTAGTAGTGACTGGTAGCCTGTGTGAGAGCACATGTGAGTTGAGCCCCATAGAGATGGGAGTTGTGGCTTTTTAATCTCTGTGCTATAGTGTCTGTGTTTAGCAGTTGAATATTTGGGAGTTGCCATTCTGTTTCTACCCTATTCTAAGAATAAACTTGGGCACATAATGTTGACTAGCAAGTTCCAACTGCATTGCATTAGGTATGATAGACTATGTGTGCCTGAAGAATGGCATAATTTGCACCCTTGATCAACCCTCAGTAGAATGAGCATTAAAATACTAATACCACACACTGAGTGTAGGTCAAGAGGTGTAGAAGATCATAAGAAATAGTACCTACAAAATAGAAAACAGAGGTGGAACACAATGTTATTGATGTGGTGGCAAAAAAAATGACTCAGAGGCCTTGGTGCCACAAAGTTTTGGACAAAACTCAACTGATGCACTAAATTTTGGAGAAAATATGTATGAAGAATGAGAGGAAAAAGAGATACTGGAACATTGTCGCACACAGACAGCTATACAAGGGGATTTATCTCCTATGTATAGTGGAAGGAAGAAGAAGGAACACATAAGGAAAAAGAGTTGGGATGTTAAGATGAATGAAGGGGTTTCCATTGGACAACTTCCAATGAGAGTAGCAAAGCAAAAAGGGGCAGACCTATCATGCCCCAAACTCGGGGAGCGCGACCGGCACTCAACCGAGAGAACCCGGCCGAGCAAGCCTATTAGATTTTCTTCTACCCAAACTCATCCATTAATAAAGAAGAGATGTACTCCATTAATCATTCACTGAAAAGATTTTATTAACAACTTCCTTTTTCATTCTCATTAACAGCTTCATTCATAATTTCCAAAATATTACGAGTTTATAGAATTAATGAAAAATATGATTTCCAAATACCAACATTTTTAGTTCAATTTTCAACTTCAACCATAACCCACAACCTGTCTACAGAGCCTCTAAATACAATAGAAGAGTGATTTGGAAATGCCAGCAACAAGGCCCCATCTATACCTCAAAATACAATACGTACGAAACAAAAGATACATGTCCCCGAAATGAAGTGGGGCTCACCAAATCAGCTGAAAAGAGTGCACTGCTAATACTGATCAATGCCGCCTGTTATTGAACCACCTGCATCCATTAAAGATGCAGCGCCCCCAGAAAAAGGGACGTTAGTACTGTCGAATAGCACTAGTATGCATAGCTAAAAGTCCTCTTTCAAAATAGAATGCCCACATAAGAAAAGACAACACATAGAAATAACAAGTCATAATTAACAATATCCAAATATTCAGTTAAAACATAATATTTTTCAAAATACGAACTTCATATACAATTTTGGTTGGGAGATCATTAGCACCGATATACCACCATTTTTGTTAGCACGGAGTCTGATCACGCTCGATCGGCTAGGCCATCTCCCCACAAATAATGTGGTTTGACATGTGATGCGAAAGAAAGTTTTTACCAAGAGTAGTACTACCATATGCGCAACATGGCGTCTGAACTCCACCCGATCAGCTAGGCCACCTTCCCACATATGTCGTGGGGGTTGACTTTTCCAATCCACAGAGGTTCCATTTTCATCCCAATTAAGGGGAATAATATCACAATTTTTCAAAGGTTCCAATTTTATCCCAAATAAGGAGAATAATCACAATCCACCCCTACACCGGCACGTGCAGTTTCAGGTGTGGGTCTTATGACCCACCCTTCCTCGATTTTGCTAATGATGCTCCCAAAAATATTTTTGATTTGATTTGCAAACAAAAATATGATAAATACAATTGTACTCACCTGAATATCTTCCACATTGTATAAATTCTCATTAGTATTCCCAGTCATTCACAATGACAATATTTCCTTGGCTCATTAGGCCATTCACAAGATTTTTTATTCCTAGCACGATGGCCGTATTTCATATTCCACACTTTCACCTCTTTCAATTTCAAAGATCACCATCAAGTATCAACATATAAGATATTTCAGAAATCATATACTTCAAATCCATTTGAAATGGAAACTTCAAACACAAATGGTTTCTTCCCAAAGAATGAGGCATACCATCCAACAATAGAAACACACATGAAAATCATAAACAATCAATACATCATTTTTTCTTACAATGCTCTTCCCTAGCAATGACAATGTACCAGTTCAACACATGAGTATATATAACTTGAATCACACTAGATATATTTATAAAGCAAAGCATTAGTTAAAGCAACCACTAATGGGCATGAATTGAGTACAAAAGCTTTTAGGTAATTCTATCTTCGAAGTCATTTTTAAACAATTGAGTCGAGGCTCATTTCACATTCTTTATCGCATCTTCTCAAATCATTTGCACTACTAGACACAATCATAACTTAAATTCTTGGCACGTTGGCCACACTCTATATCCCCATTTAACTTATTTCACTTCCAACTATCTTTATAGATTATCAACAATAAGACATTTCCATATCAAGACTTTAGGTACACATATGAACAATTAAGAGTCTTAAGAATATTGAGATTTCTCACAAAATTTGGCATACTATCTTTCATTGAAACACGACTCAAAGCCATAACCTTTTAATACGCAACCCATACTTTGAAACTTACGAAAACATTATGGAATTCAATTCCAAGAGAGAAAGTTTAGCCAACATACCTCAACCGATCTTCCTTAACTCTAGAATTATCCGGAATTCTTAGCAATCCTAATCTATTTTGAGGCATAACAAAATTGAACCATAATTAGGAAGATATTCATGGTCTCAGCTTATTTGAGCATTTTATTAGACACTAGGTGTGCAAATTTAACCACAAGGTTCATCTACAAGATTTCCTTTACTCCACAACCCAATCCTTACTTATTTTAGCTCAACAATCTTCCCACAATTCTTATTGGTACATGCATGAATTTACTCATCCTATGACCTTGAAGGTTTAGGATTACTTTATGCTGATCAAGTGGTATGGTGTGATGTGTATGCCATTTAGCGACCATGGTGGTTATAATATTTTTTATCTCTATTGTAGAAAGGCTTGGCTAAAAACACTGGCCTTTTCTCAGCAGATTGAGCATCAGGGATGCTAATACCGCACACTGAGAAAGAGCCAGTGAATTAAGTAAGCTGAAACCTGCAAAAAAGAAGATAAAGTTAGTGAGGAGGTCTGTTACTATATCCTTCTCCCAGTGGGTTTGAACATATTTCATTTCTTGCATAAATATGCTCCCATATATGATCACAATAATTTGGACTATTAGGTCTGCTCCCCTAATTTCATTTCTGTCATCCATATCCATGTGAGGAACTGGAGGCCAGTTGTGGTGGAATTTTGATCCTCCTACTCATTTTGTGTCTGAAGGAAGGAGTGCTAATCTTATCCATATAGATCTATCCCCTTATATGAATAGGCAACTCGGTCATGTTGTGGTAATGAGTCATGATAGTTAATTTATGATTGAGTTTGGATAGAGAATCCGCAGGGAAGTTGGCTTCCTTGTAAACATGCGAACGTTTGAACTCCTCACATTGTCTACAAAGTGCCTTGAGGTTTTTCACATTAACTTCAAGGTTCCAAGGAGGTTCTGCTGAATTGTTGAGCCATTGTATGAGCATAGCAGAATCATCTTCCAGACAGATCTGATTAAAACCATTCTCCAGACATTATTGCATTCCCATCACTACTGCTATTGTCTCTGCTAGGTTATTGGTTCCTTCACCTAAAGGCTTAGCTAAAGCATGTATCAAGTTGCCCTCAGAATCCCTGATAATGGCCCCAGCTCCATTCTTTCCTGGATTACTGAGTGCGCTACCATCACTTTTAAGTTTGACAAAGCTACTCTCAGGCTTCTACCATTTCACTTGCAGGATGTTGGCATGAAATTGCAGGTCTTTAACCAAGGGATAAAGATCACTCCATTCAAATGGCCAGGTGATGGTAGGGTAATTAGCTCTGAGGAGAAGGTTGGTATCATATTTAATGGAGAAAAGAACTCTGAGCCTTGAGGATTTCTTTGCTCCATATTTCGCACTACACCTATTGTTCCATAAGTTCCAACAAATAATGATAGGAAGGTATCCAACAGTAATTTGTGTACCTCATTCTTGCTTTTTTGAATCCATCATTTCATCAGGAGCGATTGAAGAGGCATGTCATGTAGGGAAAAACCAGCTAGAGCAGTAAAGACTTTCCAGATGGCTTTAGCAAAATGACCCCTGCTGAATATGTGGTCTACTGACTCTGCATATTATCTGATGCAACGCACACATATAGTGACAATAGGATGTCCAAAAGATATAACTCTATCATCAGTAGGTAGTTTGTTTCTGAGTGCTCTCCAGAGGCAGAATGACCATTTGAAAGGAATCTGTTTATGACATGTCATCTTGTTGGTGAAGAGAACCTCTTTCCTCTTCCTAATTATACCCCAAGAAGAAGCATATATGAAGTTCCCAGAAGTAGTAGGAGTCCATGTTGGTATGTCAGGTTTATGAGGTAGGTAGTTGATGGAAACTTGAAGAATTTCTCTGATTTTTTGTGACGGGGCACAAGTATTGAGCTTCTGAATATTCCAGCTCCCTGAAACCTAAAAATGAGATACATGAATATTTCCAAGTCTACCTCCTTCATTTGTGAAAATTTTCGAAGGACCTGTGCCTAACCAATTATCCCACCAGAAACTGGCTGTTCCAGAATGTAGCCTTCACAGGATGTGAGGTTCAACTTCTTTTTTGTTGATCATCATCTTTTTCTAGGTTTGATATTGTCAAGAATTCCATTTCTTGGATACTGTATATGACCTCTTACAGTACTTATCCCTAAGAAGCTTACTCCATAGGGATTGTTTAGTTCTAAAGGACCACCATTGTTTGAATTCCGTAGACTTGCACACATCAGCAGTTGTTCTAAAGCCAACACCTCCTTCCTCAAGTGGATAGGACATTTTATCCCATGAAGACCAGTGATATATATTTTTATATTTGTCCATACCCCAGAAAAAGTTAGCAGCCTCTCTCAATTTGCTTCATAACAGATTTAGGAGGTGACACAACTGAGAGAAGATAGATGGGTAGAGATTGCAACACATGTTTGATCAGGGTAGCTTTTCCTCCATAGGAGAGCGTTCTACCATGCCATCCTCTAATTCTGCTAACTACCTTGGAAATTAAGTCATTGAAATGTATGATTCTCTTCCTGCCAATGTAGAATGGGCATCCAAGGTAAGTGATTAGAAATTCCCTTCTGGTAAAACATGTAATCTGTTGAATTCTATTGACATTGTACATGAATACACAAGATGGAGTCATGAAGTGATTCTTGACCTTTTTTATTTTCTGCCCTGAGGTGTTTTCATAATCCTCCAAGATCTTCATGATTATCAATAATGACACCCTGCTCCCTGATGTGAAGATGATCACATCATCAACAAAGCTCAGATGATTAAGACCCCTATTCTCCATATAGAACCCATTTAAAAATTGATCATGAGTGAGTTTGTTGAGTATTTGGGCAAGTAGTTCTGCCCCAATAATGAAGAGAGATAGATACAGTGGGTCTCCCTGCTTTAATCCCCTAGTAGACTTGAAGAAGCCATGCCTGAAACTATTAATAACCACAAAAAACCAGTTGTTGGACATGATTCTCTAGATCATGTCAATGAGGAGTTCGTTAAAACCCATTCTCCTAAGCATAAGGCAAGTAAATGCCCAGGACACCCTATCATAAGCTTTTGCCATATCTAGCTTAATGACCACATTAGCTCCAATATTTGGTTTCGTAATTCCTTGGACAATTTCTTGAGCAAGCATAATGTTCTCTGAAATGCTTTTCCATTTGACAAAACCAGACAGATTAGCTGAGATGATGTGTGGCAGTATGGATGCAAGTCTGGTACCAATCAGTTTAGAGATGATTTTGTTGATGAAGTTACTTAGGCTTATGGGTCTAAATTCAGTCAAAGAGTTAGGAAATTCCACCTTGGGTAAAAGAATAAGGCATGCTTGGTCATGTATCTGGGCATCTCACTTCCTCCAAAAAATGCAAGAACCACCTTTAGCAAGTCATTTTTAATCACTTCCCAGCAGGATTGAAAACATTTGCCATTCATCCCATATAGGCCTGCAACACTGGTTGGGCTCATGGAAAAAACAACTTGTTTAAGTTCTTCCATATCAGGATCTCTGGAGAGTTCAGCATTGTCTTCATTAGTGATCATGGTTGGAATAAAATTGAGAAGATCCTCTATAATATGTCCTCAAGGTTCAGTGATGAGTTCTTCAAAATAGTCACAAGCAGCTTCCTCAATAGCTTCATCACCCTGAATCCAATTTCCTTCTTTATCCTTGATTTTGTGGATGAAAAGTTTTTTTCTTCTACCTCTGATCAAACTGTGAAAGTAGCTGGAGTTAGCATTACCTTCTTTGAACCATTGTAGTTGTGTCTTCTGTTTCAGTACCTCCTCTTCATGTTTTAAGTGTTTAATGTACTGAGCTTGAAGTTCAGGTAAGGTAATCCTATTAGTTGGATCATTGGTAGTAGCCCATTTCTCTTCTGCTAACTTAACCTTCTGTTCATACTCCTTTGATTTCTGAAAGATGTCCCCATATTGCTGTCTAGACCATTTACTTAAAGCACTAGACAAGGCTTTATGTTTTTGGTGAAAGACCCACATTGGACTTCCTGTAACCTGCATGCTCCACACCTCTAGAACCAGTGGCATGAAACTTTCATTCTTCACCCAGCAGTTTAAAATCCTGAAGTATTTCTTGGTATTATCTTGTCTCACATGCATTTCCATTAGGAGAGGTGAATGGTCAGAACTTGCTGAAGCCAAATGTGTGACAATAGTAGTAGTAGGGAAAGAGGTTAGCCAGTGATCATTAACAAGACACCTGTCCAATCTCTTCCACACCATAGAACCAGGTCCTCTTCCATTAGACCATGTGTATCTTGGGCCATAAAAACCAAAATCAGTTAAACCACATTCTTCAATCATGCTGATGAAATCAATACTCTTCTTCATTTGGTATGGTATCCCTCCAATCTTCTCACCCATAGAAGTAATGACATTAAAATCTCCAATCACACACCAAGGCACAATGCAAAGAGTAGATTTTAGTTTCAAATTCTCCCATAGAGGAATTCTCAGAGAAAGTTTACATTTTACATATATCACAGAGACGTGAAAGGTATCTCCAGCTTCTACATGCTTTATCTCAATTGTCATTTGTTGTTCATCTTGGTCCAAAAGAGTACTAGTGAACTCCTGATCCTAGAAGATCCATATTTTGTTGCTACTATTGGAAGCAGCTTGGCGCATTGACAACTACATTCTGAAGTAGTCAATATGGATGTTATAAGAATGATTGGTTGACATATTTGGATTATGAAGGAATGGTTCTAGGATAGTAATGAAGGATAATTTGTTGATTTGTTTTAGTATTTTGAGTCTCTCAATAACCCCAGAGGTTCTGATACCTCTGACATTTCAAGTTATTATGCTGCTCATTTAAAGATGATAGGGGATTTGGATTTTGGTGGAACAGAACTACTGGAAGCAACTCTACTTCTGGTGAGTCTGGGTGAGGGTCTCTTTCTTAGTGATCTAGTTTGGGAGGCTAAAACATTGTCTTGTTCAGTTGCACCATTCACAGCTGCAACCAGAAGCTCACAATACTGTTCTTCATCTATCCCTTTGCTAGGATCATCCTCATCATCAGAGTATATGCCTATTTCATCTTCTAATTGTATGGGTCTATACTCATCCTCTTCATGGCCAGGTGTTTCTGTTGGTATAATCTTGCTAAAAGGATCATCCTTATCAGTTGCATCATGTGATACTTCAACAGGGATGACACCTTTGTTGGGTAATAGGGGTTAAGAATGAGGTAGGTTGTCATTCTGATAAGCAGCTAGTGGGACTGTATACCCTGTAGAAGTTAACTGATTGGCTTCCTCAGGCCTTCCTGTGTCTGTTCAGTAATGCTGATTCCTGCATTCTTCTTTATCATAGCTTTTTTTTTCATGTCTAGGTTTGTTATTGGATTTGGGGAGTTGAGTTTGGATATCTGAAGCAACATGACCTTTCCCTTTGATAAACCTCCTCAAAGCCTATTCCTCCTCACTAGAATAGATCACTTCATAGTGTTCCTCGTCATTGGTAACCTCTGAAGCAACTGCATTCCCATGTGTAAGAGTATTGGTAGCAGGGGTTAAAGAGTCAATCCTATGGTCATTCACATGTGTTGAAGCACACCCATGCAAAACATGAGGAAGCCCCCCCTTTGGATCCCCATCCTGCAAGGTTAGAGTGTTCTCCTGACAATTCTTCATTCCTCCATTGACTTCCTCAACAATAATATTAAGGGGTGGGGAGGTGTATGACATTTCTGAATTTTAGAAATATCTCCTTTCTCTAGAGCACTTGGAGGGTCTTTCAAGGTTGTAGTATTTATACCTGATGTTTGGCTCTCTTTATCCTTTTGGTGTTTAGTAGTCTCATTTGCCTGCAACTGTTGTTCTATATTCCTTTTTGGTATGATAGGTTGGAGCTGTTTTTTATTTTGTTGTTATGGCCCTTTGAAGTGTTTCTTCTTTTTGTTTTGCCATTCATTGTTTGGAGAGGTAACACCTGACTTTTGCTGTTCCTGGCCCTTTTGATTACTATCAACTCTAGTTCTTCTATCCTGCTTCTCCTTTTGAATACTCTGATTTTGTGATGAAGTTTGCCCCACATAGAGCTGCGTTTGTTTGGTTTCCTAATTGCCCTCAATCATAGCATTCTCTTTCCTTTTCTTGTTCTCCTCATCCTATATTCTAATTGGGCATGCATGTGAGTTTTGGTCCTGGTGCCTACAATAAAGACAGTAATCTGGGATATTTTCATACTTTACTTCTAATCACTTCCCATCCCCATTTTCATCTTCATCAATTACCAACCACACATGATATGGTTTTGGCTTGGTCAAATCAATCTGCATCTTTATCTTAGCTACACTTCCTTTAGTCTTTTGAAATGAAGCCAGATCCAAATGAAGAGCTTTACCTACTGGAGATAGGAGGACAGTTGATATCTCTATGTAATAAAAATACCAAGGTAATTCTAGAACCACCACCCATATCAGAACAATGGGTGAGTCTTCAGCTGGGTTAAAAGTGGGTGTCCATGCTTCCAACTTCATCATTTGACCTTGGATATACATGAATTGTCTAGTCCATACAGTGACATGATCATATTCATTATCAAGATCAATGTAAACTGTTCTTGCATTAAAATGAGCAATCTTGACACCCCTTTTTAGTTCTGTTTGTGACACAAAGCTTCCCCTAATAGTCTCCATTCTATGCATGGTGTTTGAAAATTTTCCCACCATTGTGAATTTGCATCTTGCAGCTAGTTTGACCATATATTGAAAATAATTGCTGGTTGAACTTGCTTGGTAGTAATTTTAGGAGGGGTAAACTCAATTGGTTCATGTTCAGCTTCATGCCTTGCCCTCAGTTTGGTAACATAAGAATGTTTGATTGTGGGTGGAGGTGGTGCTGGTAAGCTAGATGATTGTTTAGGTTTAGCATTGGTGTCATTTGGTTTTTTATTAGTGGTGGTAGTAGTGGGTGTTTGCTTAGGATAAGGTTGTGATATAGGAGGTTTAGTGTAAGATGGTTTGTCAAAGTTTGAGGAGATCTTAGGAATGGTACTTTTTGTAGTTGCTGGCTGGTGTTTAAGAGGTGCTTGGTCTATGAAAATTAGCTGGGTTCTTCCTTCCAAACTCTGTTGAATAACAGGAGGGGTCTCCTGATTAATGTTGATCAAGGTTGCAAATTTAGGTTCATTACCATTAGCAGGGCCTTCTTTATTGGCATCAGTTGGTCGACCATGCTTAGATTTTAGTTGTTCATCTTAGTTGGCAGATATAACTGAAGCTGAGGGCAATGATACATGAGATTGCTGTGGTTGCTTGGGGATGTTTGAATCAAGTTCCTTTGATGCATTCTTCTCCATTTGCTAGCTTAAAGTGGCCTGTACAATTGGCACACCATACTCCACCAACTGAAGTTCTGTTGGAGGAGACATTACATGATCATCAATTTGGAGTGGTCTTCCTTGGTTTTAGTACTTGACTACTAACTTCAACACCACTTTGGTACAGTTGAATACCACTTTGCTCCTTTGCATTGTTAGTTAAATTGTCAGTGGTATTATATCGAACACCTGGTGCCTGTAAGTCTGCAGATTTGGTCTTTTGAATTGCTGTGACAGTTAGCTCAATAAAGTTGTTGTTTCATAATTTGGTACCAATCTCCTCATCAAGTGGAGTCAATTGGCATTGGTCTTGGCCAATTTGGGTACTTGTAATACCATGCCCGACCCTATGGTGGTCATCGACATTTTTCTTCTCCTCGACCACGAGGGTTCCAGTGGTGGAAGGATCTGAAATTTTGTGGGTCGATGTTATTTGAGTTGGAGAGAAACCTCTATGGCTTGGATGCACTATATTTGGCCCAGAAACAAGTTGCGATTTTGCAGAAAAGCCCAAGCAATTTTTTGCTACAGTATTCACTCCACCTTTTTTGAAATCTGTAGCTGCTGGGGATGAATTGAGGGGGGCGTCCAGTTGGGGTTTATGCGCATTGGAAACACGCTTCTTTTTAGCCTAGTCTGGTGGTTTTCCACCACCGGACGGTGGAGTAGTGTGTATTCCGACATGACAATTTACAGTTCACCAGTGTCTTCTGTACGGAGAGAAAATTTTGATATTTCGGTGGAGTGTTCTTCTGAATTGATGTATTTATTGTTTAAGATCGTGTATTTGGATTATGCTATAGATTCAATGATTTATTGCAGTTATAGAAAATTTATAAATACCAAACCATGGCAATTAATAAATATGATTTTAAAGTTACTCTTTTCATAAAAGGGAATTTTAATGGACACATTGGAACGACTGCTGGGGGTTATGGCGAGGTGCACAACGGTTTTTGTTTTGGGGATAAAAATGGAGGAGGAACTTGACTGTTGAATTTTTCTAAAGCTTTTGATTTGGTAATAGTGAACTCTAGTTTCTAGAAGAGAGAGGATCAATTGTTTACCTTTCAAAGTACGGTGGCCAACACGCAAATTGATTCTCTCCTCCCCAGGAAGTGTGATAGAAGTCTATGCACGGCTTACAAGGTCATCCCAAGTGAGAACCTCGCGACCCAGCATAGGCTTTTGGTGATGGACTTAGAGATCATGTTGAGAAGGAAGAAGAGGGTTGCGTGGGGTTGACCGAAGATTAGTTAGAGTGTCTTGACTAAAAATAAAGCTCAGGAATTGGGGGAGATATTTCTGGCTCTATGGGGGCTTAGAGGAGTAGGGGGATGTGAGTAGTATGTGGACCAGGATGGAAAACTGCATTAGGGAAGCTTCGAAAGAGGTATTAGGTATCTCGAAGTGTTAGTTTGGTTGTGAAAAAGGGGACTGTGATGGAATGAAAATGTTCAAGTAAAAGTAGAAGCCAAGAAAGCGATGTTTCTGAAGTTAGTTGAGAGCACATACGAGAAGAGAAGAGGACGAATAGAGAGTGGTATAAGAAGGCTAAGAAGGAAGCAAAGTTAGCAGTTACGGAAGTTAAGACTGTAGTGTTTTATCATTTTTATGAGGAACTAGGGGACAAAGGCAGGGACAAGAAGCTATTTAGCCTGGCCAAGGTGAGAGAATAGAAGGCTCATGATCTGGACCAAGTGAGGTGCATCAAAGACAAGAGAGGCACATCTTGGAAGAGGCACAAATTAAATGAAGATGGCAAACATACTTCTTTAAACTCCTAAATGAAGAGGGGGACATGAACATGTGATGGGTGATTTGGATCACTCCAAAAGTCGTCGAGTCTTTGGGTATTGTAGGCACATAAATATTAAGCAGGTTGTGGGGGCTATGCATAAGATGAGTCAGGACAAAGCGACCGGTCCATATGAAATTTTGGTGGTACTTTTGAGATATGTGGGTAGGGCAGGCTTGGAGTGGCTGACTGGGTTGTTTAACATCATTTTTAGGATGAAGAAGATGTCCGAAGAAAGAGCTAGAGTATGATGATTCTGTTATACAAGAACAAATGTGATATCCAAAAATTATAACAACTATAGGGGTATTAAGTTGCATAGTCATACTTTAAAAGAATGGGAGAGAGTGGTGGAAGTGAGGGTAAGGAGCACTGTATCTATTTCTGAGAACCAATTTGAATTCATACTGGGATGTTCGACTGCAGAATCTGTCCACCTTGTTAGGAAGTTGATGGAATAGTACAAGGAGAGGAAGAAGGATTTGCATGATATTCTGGTTTACTCTTGCAATAGAGAGGAGTTTGAGCAGCACCTACAGATCGTACTTCAGACTTTGAAGGGTCATCAGCTATATGCCTAGTTTTTGAAGTGTGAGTTCTGGTTAGACTTAGTTGCCTTTTTGGGTCTCTTGGTGCTTGAATTGTCAACAGGTGAAGTATGAACATAAAAAATTGGGTGGGTTAACTCAGAAGTTGGTGATACCGGAGTAGAAATGGGAGCGTATCACTATGGACTTTGTGGTAGGCTTACACGGACCTCAAGGAAGTATGATGTTGTTTAGGTCATTGTGGACCGGTTGACTAATTCCGCAGACTTTATTCCGGTGATGACATGCTATTCTTTAGAGCAATTGGATCATATTTACATTCAGGAGTTTATCCGCCTGCACAGTGTGCCCATTTCTATCATTTCAGACTGAGGTACACAGTTCACTTCATACTTTTGGAGAGCTGTGCAGTGTGAGTTAGGTACGCAGGTCGAGCTGAGTACCACATTTCATTCTCAGACGGACGGACAGTACGACCAGACTACTAAGATTTTGGAGGATATGTTGAGAGTATGCTCTATTGATTTCGGGGGTCAGCGGGACTATTTTCTACCTCTAGAGGAGTTTGCCTACAACAACAACTATCAGTCAAGCATCTATATAGCTCAGTACAAGGCCTCTGATTGGTTGGTTCGATCCCGGTGAGGCTAGATTATTGGGAACAAACTTGGTTCGTGATGCTTTGAAAAAGGTTGAATTGATTCAAGAATGGCTTCGCACAACAGTCTAGGAAAAAATATTATGCGGACCGGAATGTTCGAGATGTGTCTTACATGGAAAGTGAGAAGGTTCTTCTCTAGGTTTTGCATATGAAGGGCATGATGCAATTTGGGAAGAAGGGAAAGTTGATCCCGAGGTTTATTGTCCCATTTGAGATCTTAGAGAGAGTTGGGGAGGTTGCTTATAGGCTTGCATTTCCTCCTAGCCTAGCGGGGTACATCCGATATTCCACGTTTCCATGCTTCAGAAGTACCATGAGAATAGGTCACATGTTTTGCACTTCAGCATGGTGCATCTTGATGAGAATCTAACTTACGAGGAAGAGCCGGTGGCTATTCTAGATTGGCAGGTTCGAAAGTTAAGATCTAAAGATATTCCTTCTGTGAAAGTGCGTAGGAGAGGTCAGCCGATAGAGGAGGTTACTTGGGAGTCCGAGTCTGATATGAGGAGTAGATACATGCACATTTTTACCAGTCCAGGTAAAATTCTATGTCTGTTTGAGGATGAATGTTTCTTTTAGAGATGGAGAATGTAATGACCCAATATGATTTTTTGAGTACTAGCTCCCCTTTCTACATTTTGAGACTTTTCATAGCTCAAATTTGATGATTGATGACTTGCGTGCGTGGTCCATATGGATTTCCGAAGAGTTTATGTGTGAGTTTTAAAGAAAATGTGATTTTTCACTTTGAAAATGGCTAGAGTTGACCATGGTAAACGTTTTTGGTAAACAACCTCGGATCGGTATTTTGATGATTTTGGTAGGTTTGTATGATATTTTGAACTTGTACGCATGTTTGGTTGGGGTCCCAGGTGACCCGAGGCCATTTCAGCGCATTATGTGAAAAATTGGAAAATTGAGTTTTGAACTTGAAAATCTTGAAATTTAGTGATTGATTCGTGATTTTAGGTGTTATTTTGATAATTTGAGCTTGCGATCAATTTTGTATTGTGTTATTACACTTGTGTGAATGTTTGGAATGGAGCTCGAGGGGCTCGAATGAGTTTCGTATGCATTGCGGATAGTTTTGGCATAGCTGATGAATTCTGGTGATGTGTGTCCGCAAGTCTCGCATTTGTGAAGACCTGTTCGCAAATGTGAGCTTTGCTTTTTGATAAACAACCTAAAAATGCATATTTTTTGGTGAACTTTCATCTCATAACTTGTGTGGTTACGGAAGGTTACATGAGTTTTTGTAGTGAATTATGCTCATTACGTGCATTCTTATGTGTAGGAGCAAGTTGGATGAAAGGTGAGCAAAAGAAGTTGATTCGGGATCAAAAGACAAGAAAAGCGCTTTGGTCATTCGCTCTTGCGTGTAGACAATAGAGTGAACGAGCTAGCTAAGTAAAGCTTGCAAAAAACCAGCAAACTAAGCTAAAAAGGCGTGGAAGTGCACAAGAGATTTGGGAGGCAAAGAAAGAGAGAAGTACTTCACTCGTTCACTCTCGCGTGCGCACGAGAGAGTAAACGAGCTAACCTGAAAACTCTATTCCAAAGTTGGCTTGTATTATTTTATGCTAACCCTATCCCATGTAAATAGTCTTTAAACACACTTTTGAAGGGGGGATTCGACCTAAGGAGGCAAGAACACGCAAAGAGCAAGGCGGAGAATTCTTCTACAAGTTTTTCATTTTCTTCTTCATATTTCCATTATTGGCTATGAAATTTGGTATTGTAGTTTTACATACTTATATGAGTAGCTAATTCTATTATCTAGGGTTTTGATGGAACCTTATGTAGAATGAGTTCTTGATACGTTTTGATATAATTGAGTCTTTGAATTTTTTTACTTGTTTAACTACGTGTTTATTTTAGTTAATTGAAGAGCTCTCAATTAACGGTGCCTATTTATTATGTAATGCTTGTAAAAGGGTACATATTTAGGTGGTTGTTGAACAATGTCACTCCTCACGTATATGAGATATCAATACGGCGGGTTTAAAAGCGGGATTAGAGATAACGAAGCTTTGACGTGATTATAGTGAGTGGTGAAAAAGTATGAGCTACCGTAATTCGAGAGAATATGACTAATACATTATTGTAGTTGCTCGAGAGAGAATTATGATAAGTCGAGTGCTCACGATCAGTAGAGAATACTTAGGCAATTACTATAAGAGACGTAGCGGAAAAGACGTCGACAATTAGGGAAATCATAACTCTAGACCTCTGTAATCTTGTCTCCAACCTTTAGTATCTTTAGTTATTAATTTATTACCTTAATTTGTTAGTTAATTAGTTAAACATAAGAATTTTAATATTTCAAACTTAGGAATTGTTCGAACTTGTCTTCTTAGTGATGGTAAACAGTTGTAGCTAAACCTTAGTTCTCTATAGAATTCGACTCTGGACTCTTAGACCGGATTATATTTGCAGCGACCGCTTATCCTTTTTAGGACTAGAGTTGGGTGTGATCAAGTTTTGGCGTCGTTGCCAGGGAACTAACGGTATAGTTATAGCTGTATATATTGTTAGGTTTCAAGTTTTAACTTTTTTTTGTTTTGTTCTTTTTTAAATTTAATTTTATTTTCCTTGTTGATTTGAGAAACATGACATCTTGGAATTATGGGAGTTTAGGTGTTGGTAATTTTACTTTTGATCCTTATACATATTGTGAAGGAAACTACCCGTGGCAAAATTTTCAAAATGTTCTTGAGAGAGAGTTATGTGCACCAACTCAATCTTATTTGTGGAATGTGTATGATGTGTGTGCTGGTTAAGATGGTCACTTTCATGGTTGTGCTTATATTTCTTATCCTCCCCCAACCCCTTACTCTGATGGTTTTATTTTTTCTTGTGAAGTTAATAGGAATAAAGAACCCGGGGATGATAACCTGAAAGAGATTAAGGATATTTTAAAATGCGTCATGGAACAAAATGATGAAATACAACTGCAGATAGAGAGGCAAGAGGCAACTATTCGCAATTTGGAGGCTCAAATGAGTCAACTAGTTAAAGCTTTTAATGCTCAACAGACCAATATTATGGATAGTAACCAAAAAGAGCATGAATTAGATGCAGAAAGTGAGGTGCTAATGAAAGACGTCAGAGTAGAACATCAACAACCTAGCCAACTACAATTTGAGGATGTCGATGTTGAAGTCGTGAGACTAGAGTCAGCCAAGGACATTGAGGATATAAATTTTGTTGACTCTAGTATAATTGATGTTGAGGATGTTGAAAGTCCTGAAATTCATGTGTTTGAGCGCATTGGTCCTCACTCCAAATATTTTTCCATATTGTGTTTGGATGATGATATGAAAATAGAGTCATCCAAGCCAATTGAGGAGTCAAGGGATGAGGAACAAAGTGCCTGCATTCTGACGTTTTTTCGTGCCATAAAGACAGGATAACACATCCCATCTAAAGGCCAAGAAGCGTAGAATATTATATTATTTTCTTGGGCTAGATAGATTTATTCTATCGCCCCAAGAGCATAATCATAATCTTGAATCAAAACTTGGGGTCCGATTCAAAAGTTCGAGGTGGAGGCAAAAAGTGATTCACGTCGTGCAGCGACGTTAAATCAGGCGTTTGTTGGGAGGTAACCCAACTTTATTGATTTCATTACTTTTTAGGTTTTTTAATTTTTTTTTATTGTGTTAATTTTTTAGTATAGGTTTTGATTTTCTAGGAGCATGAGAAGAAATGCCATTGGAAGGAAGCAAAAGAAAGCAAGATGGCTGGAACTAAGTGTGGGATGCCCGCATAAAAGATCAATACCCGGGATAAGTCTGAGTACCCCATGAGCTGCTAATGTTTCGGCCTTTGGCCTACCAGGGAATTTATTTTATCCTCTTGTTATTTATGGTGTGCATTAGGGACAATGCACAGTTTTAAGTGTGAGAGAGAGAAGAATGTCTGGGTAATTTTTTGTGCTATTTAATGTACGTTAAAAAAAATATAAAAAAATAATTAGGTAGAAATAATCCCTCTTGTTTTTTCTTATGGCCGCGGTTCTTTTCCAAGGGATGACTCTTTGAACCGGGCAGTAGTTTTTTTTAGGTAAAATTTTCAAAAGATTTGGACTTTTTCCGACGATGGATTTCTTAGGCCGTTTCCTTTAGGGAGTAAAGTCTAAAGAAAAAAATACAAGAATATTTTCCTTTTCTTTTTAAAAGCGATAATGGAATGAGGAGAACTTGAGTATCTATGCTTTTTGACATGTTTTATGTGGGGACTTAGAGCTGTAACATTTGAGTTGATTATCTTCTTTGTGTTCTATGTGGCCACATGCCTTGAAAATATATATGACTTTCTTTTGACGCTTAAGTTCATTTGTTGTCTCCTGTAATTACTTTCCATGTGTTGAATTAATGAGATGACTGTGCTTATTTGTTTAACTTGAGTGTCGGGTTTGAGCCGTCTGGAGTGAATCATGTGCATTGTGTGATGTAAGGTCTTGATTACATTTAGTGATATCCTGTATTAGTCTAGAACTTGCCCCGTGTGTTAATCGAAGCGAAATAAGTAAGCTTTGTGAGTTTAGAAGATGATGTAGGCGTTTCTTTGATTGTCCATTGAGCTAGTATGCCACTATAAAATTATCCTTAGATAGCTCATTTGAGCCTATAAACCTTTTCTTTGGCACCCACATTACAAGCCGATTCCCTTTTTGTTCTTAATTAGATCTTTTTGAACCCTTACCTCTGAAAGCACTTAAGTCACTAGAAGAGTAAGGTGAGAGTTGGAGTAGCTTTTGAGTGGAACCATAGAAAGGCCTAAAGGTGAACGTATGTTTTGAAAGCTCATTATTCGGGCAATCCAAGTTTGGAGAGTGTTGAAAAAAAAAGAAAAAAAGAGAAAAAAATCAAAGAAAATACAAAAAGAAAAAAAAATATAAAAGACACCTCCTATTCCTCTTACTTCGGGCTAGTGAATGCATAGTTGTGCTTAAAGAAGAAGGACCAAATTATATATGATTTTGTGGCATTGCTTGCATTGGTCATGAAGAGTGTGGACTTAAAAGTTAAGTGTAGTGTATTAATGCGCTTAGGAGGGTTAGTCACTATACCCAAATATATCCTACCCATCTCTTAGCCTATATTACAACCTGGAAAGATCTAATTGATCTTGGACTTCACAAGCTTAGATTAGTAGAGACATACACTACGGGCAAGCTTATGGTACGACCTCGGGATGCACATGAATTGTTTTTTGAGAGTGAGTGAATTCTTTCGATTTGTAAGTCCTTAAATTATACTTGAATACATATTGAGTGTGTGGACTAATTTCTGTCTTTGGTTGTGGTGAGCGCACATGATTTACAAAGGATTGGTAAAGTCCAGGCATATTAAGTTGACACAAGAAGTGAGTCATAGTAGGAAATGTATTGAAGTCATCTTTTGAGGTTAGGATGTCAGAAGAAGCCGCACAAATATTTTAAATAGTCTTGGCATGAGTCTAATTTTGAAGAAAGATGTCAATAGTTCTTATCTTGGGCTCTAAGTGTTGGTATAAACCATTGTCATTGGTAGGATGCTTGAGTATGTTTTGAAAGGTGTTTCTTTCCATTGTATGAGGAACTTGTACGTTTGTATGATATTTTGTACGCATGTTTGTATGATATTTTGGACTAAAAGGGCGTGGAAGGTTTGTATGATATTTTGGACTTGTACTCATATTTTGTTGGGGTCCTAGGTGATCCGAGGCCATTTCAGCGCATTATGTGAAAAATTGGAAAATTGAGTTTTGAACTTGAAAATCTTGAAATTTAGTGATTGATTCGTGATTTTAGGTGTTATTTTGATAATTTGAGCTTGCGATGAAGTTTGTATTGTGTTATTACACTTGTGTGAATGTTTGGAATGGAGCTCGAGGGGCTCGAATGAGTTTTGTATGCGTTGCGGATAGTTTTGGCATAGCTGATGAAATTTGGTGATGTGAGTCCGCAAGTCTCCCATTTGTGAAGACCTGTTCGCAAATGTGTGCTTTGCTTTTTAATAAACAGCTAAAAATGCATATTTTTTGGTGTACTTTCATCTCATAACTTGTGTGGTTACGGAGGTTACATGAGTTTTTGTAGTGAATTATGCTCATTACGTGCATTCTTATGTGTAGGAGCAAGTTGGATGAAAGGTGAGCAAAAGAAGTTGATTCGGGATCAAAAGACAAGAAAAGAGCTTTGGTCGTTCGCTCTTGCGTGTAGACAAGAGAGTGAACGAGCTAGCTAAGGAAAGCTTGCAAAAAACCAGCAAACTAAGCTAAAAAGGCGTGGAAGTGCACAAGAGATTTGGGAGGCAAAGAAAGAGAGAAGTACTTCACTCGTTCACTCTCGCGTGCGCACGAGAGAGTAAACGAGCTAACCTGAAAACTCTGTTCCAAAGTTGGCTTGTATTATTTCGCCTTATGCTAACCTATCCCATGTAAATAGTCTTTAAACACACTTTTAAAGGGGGAATTCGACCTAAGGAGGCAAGAACATGCAAGGAGCAAGGCGGAGATTCTTCTACGAGTTTTTCACTTTCTTCTTCATATTTTCATTATTGGATATGAATTTTGGTATTGTAGTTTTGCATACTTCTATAAGTAGCTAGTTCTGTTATCTAGGGTTTTGATGGAATCTTTTGTAGGATGAATTCTTGATACGTTTTGATATAATTGAGTCTTTGAATTTTTCTACTTGTTCAACTATGTGCTTATTTTAGTTAATTGAAGAGCTCTCACTTAACGGTGCCTATTTATTATGTATTGCTTGAAAAAGAGTACACATTTAGGTGGTTGTTGAACAACGTCACTCCTAACGTATATGAGACATCAATACGTCGGGTTTAAAAATGTGATTAGAGATAACGAAGCTTTGACGTGATAATAGTGAGCGGTGAAAAAGTGCGAGCTAGCGTAATTCGAGAGAATATGACTAGTACAATATTGTAGTTGCTCGAGAGAGAATTATGATAAGTCCAGTGCTCATGATTAATAGAGAATACTTAGGCGATTATTATAAGAGACGTAGCGGGAAGGACGCCGACAATTGGGATAATAATAAATCTAGACCTTTGTAATCTTGTCTCAAACCCTTAGTATCTTTAGTTATTAATTTATTATTTTAATATGTTAGTTAATTAGTTAAACATAAGAATCTTAATATTTCTAACTTATGAATTGTTCAAGCTTATCTTCTTAATGATGGTGAACAGTTGTAGCCAAACCTTAGTTCTCTATGGGATTCGACTTCGGACTCTTAGACCGGATTATATTTGCAGCGACCGCTTATCCTTTTTAGGACTAGAGTTGGACGTGGTCACTTTTACAAAGTTAGGCTCACATTTGCGATTATGGGCTGGAATTGGGAATTTCGCATTTATGTAGAACACGTTGCATTTGCGAGCTTGAGGGACCTCACATTTGCGATTTTGGTGTCGCATTTATGACATTGGAAGGCTCAGTACAGCTTCGCTTTTGTGAAGTTTGATCCGCATTTGCAATGAGAGGAACCTTCGCAAATGCGAAGGGTGAGTCACAATTGCGATAACAGGAAGGCTCATGTACTGGGTTTGCATTTGCGGGCGTCGCAATTGCAAGCTCATTTTATACCATTTTTGAAACCTAGACTCCATATAGGCGATTTTTGGAGAGCAATTTCTTCTGAACTTCATAAGTTAGTAACTTTATCTTGTTTTTATTCAACCTCCATTACTTTTTCATGCATTTCATCATCAAATCTAGGTTTTTAGAATAGCAATTGGGGGTTTTGGATTGAATTTAGGATTTTTGTAAAATCGACATTTAGACCTCAAATTAAGGTCGGATTTTAAAAAAATCACATATTCGGGCTTGGAGGGTGGATTGATAATCGAGATTTGGTCTTAATTTCGGATTTCGACGATGTGGGCTCGGTTGACTTTTTCAATTATGTTATAGATTGAACCTTTATCGTACGGAGTTAGTTTCTAAAGCTTGTTTTGACTTGTTTGAACTATAATTGACTAGATTCGTGTGGTTTGGAGGCTTGTTCCACAATGAAATCTGTGTTGGATTGTTGATTGTGTTTCGTAAAAAGGTATGTGTCGTGATTAACCTTAATTTAAGGGAATTAGGACCTGATTGGTATATTTCCAACATGATTTATGTGTGGGGACGACGTACATGCAAGGTGCCGAGTGTATATGCATTGTCATGGATTCAAGCATGAGGGGCGTGCTACTTAATTGCATGTCTATTTGTTCCATAGTTCTACTTGTTATGTGCTTTACTTGCTACATGTCCTTTCTTGTTAAATATACGCCATCACTTTTTACATGTCTTTATTCGTCACATGCTTCCACTTGTTCATGCCTTTATTTATTTCATGCAACGACTTGATAGATCGTTTTGAGTACTAGCTTCCTTTTCTGTGTTCCAAGACCTCTTATAGCCTTATTTGATGATTTATGACTTGTGTGCATGGTCCGTATTAATTTCCGGATTCTTTATATGTGAGCTTTTAAAGAAAATGTGATTTTTGACTTTAAAAATGATTTGAGTTGACAACGGTCAACGTTTTTGATAAACGACCTTGGATCAATGTTTCGACGATTCCGGTAGGTTCGTATTGATTCTAGACTTATAGGCATGTTTGTTTTGGTCCCAGATGACCCGAGGCCGTTTCGGCGCATTACGTGAAAAGTTGGAAAAAGGAGTTTTGAACGTGAAAATCTTGAGTTTTTATGATCGATTCTTGATATTGATGTTATTTTGATTATTTGAGCTAGAGAGCGAGTTTGTATGATGTAATTACACTTGTGTAAATATCTAAATTGGAGCCTGAGGGGCTCGGATGAGTTTCAGATGTGTTTTGGAACAGCTGAAGATATATGGTGTGGTTAGTCAAATCTCACATTTGCGAGGTTTTGCTCGCAAATGCGAGCATCGCTTTTGCGAGTGATTTATCCCATTTGCGAAGATGGGATGGAGGCTGGCACTTTGCATTTGTGAAGTTTGTATCGCATGTGCAGATATGGGGCTTCGTATTTGCGATGAAGCAGTCACATTTGCGATACTGTGGATTTAGGGGGCAGCTTCACATTTGCGAAGCATTGTTCGCATTTGCGGACTACCCAGGGTTCATATTTGCGAGGGTTTAATCATTTTTGCGATATTGGAGGCTCAAAGACTAGTTCGCAATTGCGACTAGTTGTTCGCTTTTGCGAACGTCGCAATTATGAATAGGAGTTCGCAATTGCGACATCTGTAGCTGGGTAAAATGTTGAAATTTTGTAACTTAGCTCGTTTTACACCATTTTTGAACCCTAGAATCCATAGAGGAGATTTTTGGAGAGAAATTTCTTCCCAAATTCATAGGTTAGTAACTTTAACATTTTTTCAATCAATTTCCATTATATTTTCATGAATTTTGTAATCAAATCTACGAATTTCAAAGTAGAAATTGGGGGTTTGGGGTAGAATTTAGGGATTTTGTAAAAATGAGATTTAGACCCCAAATTATGGTCGAATTTCAAACCAAATCACATATCTGGGCTCGAGGGTGAATGAGTAATCAAGATTTGGTCTTAATTTTGAATTCGACCACGTAGGCCCGGGTTGACTTTTTGTGGACTTTTTCAATTATGATAAAGATTAAACCTTTTTCATTCGTGGGTAGTTTCTAAAGATTGTTTTGATTTGTTTGAATGATATGTGACTAGATTCAATTGGTTTGGAGGCTTGTTCTAAAGGAAATATCATGTTAGATTGTTGATTGTGTTTCAAAAAGAGGGTAGTGTCTTGGTTAACCTTGATTTGTGGGAAATAGGATAGAATCGAGTCTATTTGCTATGTGATCTATATGTTGGGGGCGGCATATATGCAAGGTGACAGGTGTATATACGTTGTCCATACGATAAGCATGCGGGTAGAATTAGCCTTATTTCTGCCATGTTATTTGTGTATTATGTCTTCCATGCTTTAGATAGATTATTTAATTCTTTAACTACTCGTGTTCATGTTATTTTCTATGTTGGGATCATTGAGATATTAGTGTTGAGATCGTTGAATTGTTAATTGGTTGTTCGTGCTAATTGTTTGAAGGTTTTATATGACGAATTGTGTTCAAATTCTAGTGTTGATGTTAAATTTGCTTCCCACCTTGTTTGGTAATGTGTTGTACTTGATTTCTTAGTGAGGAAGAGTAAAATGCACGAAGGGTGTTGCCGTGCTTGTGAGAAAGAGTGATTGTGCACAACGGGTGTTTTCATGCCTTATTTACATATTGATATTATTGCTTGAGTTAACGTGAGGATAAAGCACTAAGGGTGATGCCATGCAATTACTTTTATATTATAATATAAGGATGGGAGTAAAAGCACGAAGGGTGATGTCGTGCACTTGCTTTTATATTATCATGTGAGGATGATAGTAAAAGTATGAAGGGGGATGTCGTGCACTTGCTTTTATATTATCATGTGAGGATGAGAGTAAAAACACGACCCGTGATGCCGTGTAATTTTGTTGATTTCATTGCTCTTTACCTTGACATTTAGAATGTGGACTTGGATTTGTGGTTTCCCTATTTATTATTGAAAGATGTTTACTTAGTAATACTTTTACTTTATGCTTCGTACCCCTTTCTCATGTCCATATCCCGTTGTTTTATTTGATCATTTATTAGTTCTTGATATATAACTGCACAAGTTTATCTTAGGTGTCTTGTCTTAGCCTTGTCACTATCTCGTTGAGGTTAGGCTCGACACTTACTGAGTATATTGGGTCGGTTGTACTCATACTGCACTTCTGCACTACTTGTGCTGATCCGGATATTGGTACCAACAGAATCCCAAGAGGTGCTTAGCGGATACTAGATGGGTGATTGAAGGTAGAGCTGTATTCCGTTCGCAGGCCTTAGAGTCACCTTCCTAATGCTATTGTACTGTTTCCATTTCCTGGACTATGTTGTACTTCTTTGTAAACATTGTATTTAGTATACTATAGAAGCTCATGTACTTGTGACCACATCTTGGGAGGGTTTGCACTATATGTTAGTTTTAGACTTATTATGTTTATTTTTTTACGCTATGTTATTATTCCATTGTTAGTCATTTATTGCAATTCTTTCATATTTTACTATTGTGTGTTGGCTTTCCTAGCAAGCGATGTTCGGCACCATCACGACCCCGGTTGGTTGGGATTTTGGGTCGTGACAAGTTGGTATCAGAGCCCTAGGTTGTATAGGTCTCACGAGTCATCAACAAGCTTAGTAGAGTCTTGAGGATTGGTACAGGGACGTATGTGCTTATCTTCTAGAGGCTATAAGGCTTTAGGAAACTTCCCTTTCTTTCTTTTTCTATCGTGCGACTTTATTCTATCACGGAGTGAAAATCAAACTTCACTTATTCTCTCACAGATGGTGAGCACGCGCACATCATCCGCAACTGATCAGGAGCGGAAGCTCCAGATTGCAGCCACTACAAGGGGTAAGGGTTGGGGCAGAGGTAGAGCTAGAGCTCAACCTAGAGCACGCGTAGAGGCACCTGTTGTCGAGCCTCAGATTAAGCAGGATGAGGAGATCCCTATTTGACTGAGCTAGTAGGGCCAACTCAGGTCCCAGAGGGGTTCATTGCTATCTAGCGCTTTAAAATGCCTTAGTCCGCATGGTTGGACTCATGGAGAGTATGGCTCAGGCCAATGTGTTTCCTGTGGCACCAGCCGTTTCTCAGGCTAGGGGAGGTGCCCAGACTCCTGCTACCCACACTCCAGAGTAGATGGCTCATGGGTATCAGACCCCAACAACTCTACCACTTGGGGCAGTTCAGCTTGTAGTTGCTACACAACCTAGGGACATACCCGCAATGTCAGCTGATGAGCTGAAGAGGTTGTAAAGGTTCACCAATTTGTATCCCCCTCACTATAGTGGTACACTTTCTGAGGACCCACAAGACTTCTTAGATTGTTTCCATGAGATCTTGCACAACATGGATATAGTGGAGTCCAACGGAGTTGATTTCACAGTATTTCAGATGCATGGTTCTGCCAATAGGTGGTGGAAGGTGTATGTGCAGGGCAGGCCAATGGGGTCACCTCCTCTTACATGGGAACAGTTCTCGCAGATGTTCGTAGAGAAGTTTATCCCCTTCACCTAGAGAGAGGAGTGCGTAGTCAGTTTGAGCGCCTTCAGCAGGGTAACATGACTGTTACCCAATATGAGACCAGATTTATGGATTTGTCATGCCATGCAACTATCCTGATCCTTACTGAGAGGAAGAAGGTGCGAAGGTTCATTGATGGTCTTTCATATGGCATCAGACTTTAGATGGAGACTGAAGATGAGATTTCTTTTACTCGGGTAGTGGAGATAGCCAGGAGGATCGAGCGCATCAGAAGCCAGGCTAGAGAGATGACCTCAAACAAGAGGCCCCATCATTTTAGAGGATTCAGTGGTGCCTTGTTTGGAGGTAGGGGCTCCTTTTGTAGAGGCCATCCTATTGAGCCGGGTCAGTCAACTCTACAGGTCTCCCATTGTACTTCAGGCATCCACAGAACTTATGGATCTCATTCTGAGCACCTAGCATACAATGCGCCTCCAACTCCAGTTAGTGCACCTCTAATATAGAGTTACACTTGTGGTTATTCTGGTCGATAGGGATAATTCTAGGGTCAGCAGTCACGTCAGTCGAGGGCTTGTTATACATGTGAGGATATGAGGCATATTGCGAAGTTTTTCCCTTGGTCACAGAGTAGTATGCTACAGTAAGGTACTCGTGCCATAGTTCCGGCACCAATGGCCCCACTACCCGCACAACCTGCTAGAGGCTAGGTCAGAAAGCTCGAGGTGGGGGCAGTCAGTTAGAGGTGAAGACCAGTTAGTGAGAGGTCGTCCCAAGGGTGGAGGCCAGGTTGGTGGGGCACGACCGCGCTGTTATGCATTTCCAGCTAGACCTGAGGTATACTCGTTCGATATTGTTATTACAGGTATTATCTCATTCTATCGTAGAGATGCTTCCGTATTGTTTGATCCGGGTTCTATAAATTCTTATGTGTCTTCATATTTTGTTTCGCATTTGAGTATGCCTCGTGATTCTCTTGATGTTACTTTTTCTATGTCTACACCGGTCGGAGATTCTACAGTAGTAAATCAGGTTTACAGGTCTTGCATTGTTACTATTAATGGCTTTGATACCATAGTTGATCTTTTGTTGCTGAACATGGTGGATTTTGAGGTCATTCTTGGTATGGATTGGTTGTCCCCGTATCACGCTATCTTGGATTGTCATGCCAAGAAATGTGACCTTAGTCATGTCAGGATTGCCTAGATTAGAGTGGAGAGGGACCCTTGGTCACTCCATTAGTAGGGTGGTGTTTACACCCCATATTTTCATATGTAAGAGTACGTTGTAAGACAATTGATATAAGCTCAGAAATGCGAGACCGCGTAGGCAGCTCCCAATGGGACACACTTAGGCGGTGGTTGACCTATTTTACTTTATAAATGATTAGGACGCCTATTTTTTGCTCACTTAGGCGGTGGTCGACTTACTTCATCTCCAAACTTCTCCTAACCCTCCTAAATAGATACCATAAGGGTTTGAAGTGATTCCAAAGTGATTACACCATATTTCAACATCAAAAGTTAGTTCTAGTGAAGAACAATACCTCTTTGAGGTTGTGTTGCCATTGGGGGCTGTTGTAAGGTAAATATAAGTTGGATTTCGGCTTGAAGATACTGTAGGAGGTATGTGTATTGTGTTTTTGCACGTGCTTAAGGTTATATTGATGTTGATTAAGTTAAATGGATGGACTAGACATAAACTAGTGAATACAATTGCTAATTGAAGATGGTTGGAGTTGTGGATTTTTTCCTTATTTATAAATATATGGTATAAGGATGGAATCATTGATGAATGACTTCATTATCATGTTAATGATACTGTTAAGTTAATGTAAGAAGTCTATAAGGGGTGATATGGGTTATACGGATTCCAATCGGAGCTTGCCGCTCATCGTGAAGTAGTTGTGACTTGTTGTTGTTATATGGTGTCTTGTTATTGATATTTATATGTTGCTGGATTTTTCTAGTTGTTGTTGTTGATATATGATATTGGAGGAGCCCCTTATTACAGGGGAGATGCTGCCCAAATTTACATAAACGAGCTACTAGTTTATATTACGGACTTAGCCTTTACTCAATACTGATTTTGAATCTCCTTATGCTATGGTAGATTGAGTTGAGTTGTTTGAAGAATTTCTTGGAAGGTATTAATGATTCAACGGAGTTAAGCTATGTTAAGGCTATCCCTTGTTTCCTTTTGGCATAATCCAAATGATACAACAAAACGAGCAAACACCCAACTTTCAAAAATGACTCTATTCTTAGAAGTACTAGGGTTGCCTATGTTCTTGATTCCCCATATGTACTATTATTATATCATCTATTCATGGGTCTCAAAAAATATGAAGTTGATAAAGTTTACTTCGTGATATTAACCGAAGGCATATTGATCTTATGACATCCCGAGAGATCTTATTGACTTACTTCTTATGCATTGCATTCATTTATAAATGTATATTGAGCCATGAACATATGTCGTTATATACGCATATATTATATGTATATGGGGTATGGGGAAAGGTTATGGCATTATATATGCACCACCACCTGATCAACTGGTATACGTTGATGATTTCGCCCACAGAGGCCGAAATGATATGATGGTATGCCCTTAGAGGTTTGAGGATGTTATGTACGCATATACCTATGCATGATATGACATTTATACGCATATACATAACACTATAAAGGTTTCATAATTCACTGAGCTATTTAGAATTATAGGTTGAGTCCTTTACTCCATGTTTTTTTCATGTCTTTTATATATTACTTTTGATGCCTTACATACTCGGTACTTTATTTATACCGACGTCCCGATAAACAGGTTAACAGTCCTCCTAGTAGGCTATCAGCTTAGCAGAAGGTGTAGATGCACTCCACTTGCTCCGGAGTTGCCTATTTGGTCAGTATGATTTGGACATGTATTGATTGGTATGGCGGGGCCCTGTCCTGACCTTTATGATGTTCATGTACTCTTAGAGGCTTGTAGACTGATATCATGTATATGGATACTTGTATAGACTTGTCGTTCTATGTTTTGAGTGTACAAATGATCATGTCAGCCTTATAGGCACATATGTCACATGTATAAGTTTGTATGCCATATTGGGTCGTCCTATGTCGAGTATTCTCATATGTTTAATTCTAGTTATCTCATGACAACCTTTCCAGATCATTTACCCATGATGGTGTGATACGAAAGATACGTTACATTGGTACTCGGTTGAGTAAGGCACCGGGTGCCCGTCGCGGCCCTCCGATTTGGGTCGTGACAGGTGGTTTCATATTTGAAGGCTCGACGTATGGTCGAGAAGAGGTATTTGGTGTATTTGGCTTATTTCCGAGATTCTATTGCAGAGGTTCCTTTTATAAATTTGGTACCGATTGTGAGTGAGTTTCCTGAGGTATTTCGTACAGATTTGTCGGGTATGCCACCCGACAGGGATATTGACTTTTGCATTGACTTGGTTTCAGACACTCAGTGTATTTCTATTCCACCGAAATATATGGCTCTAGCTGAGTTGAAAGAATTGAAGGATCTTTTGTAAGATTTACTTGACAAGGGATTCATTAGACCTAGTGTTTCACCTTGGAGTATGCCGGTGTTGTTTGTTAAGAAAAAGGACGGATTGATGAGTATGTGCAAAGACTATTGGCAATTGAACAAAGCCACTATCAAGAACAAGTATTCATTGCCTAGGATTAATGATATTTTTACCAGCTTCGGGGTGCTAAGGTATTTTACAAGATTGGTTTGAGATCTGTCTACCATTAGGTGGAGACTAGGGCATCAGATGTCCCTAAGACAACTGTTAGGACTCGTTATGGTAACTGCGAGTTCTTGGTGATGTCATTTGGCTTGACTAATGCCCCAACAACCTTCATGGATTCGATGAACAGAGTGATCAAGCCTTATTTGGATTCCTTCGTGATTGTCTTCATTGATGATATTCTAGTTTACTCTCGTAGTCGAGAGGGGCATGAGTAGCACCTACGGATTGTACTTCAGACTTTGATGGATCGTCAACTATATGCCATATTTTTGAAGTATGAGTTCTTGTTAGACTTAGTTGCCTTTTTGCGTCATGTTGTGCTTTCCAAGGGTATCAAGGTGGACCCTAAGAAGATAGAGGTAGTTCAGAACTGGCCTACACCTACTTCAGTTAAAGAGATTCAGAGCTTCTTGGGTTTGGCAGGTTATCATCGCCCGTTCATGGACGAGTTTTCATCTATCTCAGCCCTATTGACCAATTTGACCCAGAAGGTGCTCTTTTCAGATGGTCCGACGAGTGTTAAGAGAGATTTCATAAGCTCAAGACTACCTTGACTACAGTCCCTGTGTTGGTGTTGCCCACAGGTTCGGGATCTTATATTGTGTATTGTGATGAATCATGTATTGGACTTGGCACGGTATTGATGCAGGATGGTAGGGTAATTTCCTACACGTCTTGTTTGTTGAAGGTCCATGAGAAGATCTACCTTGTGCATGATTTGGAGTTTGTAGTTATTGTTCACGTGCTCAAGATTTAGAGGCACTATGTATACGGCGTTCCATGTGAGGTGTATACCGACCATCGAAGTCTTTAGCATCTATTCAAGCAGAAGAATCTTAATTTGAGGCAGTGAAGATGCTTGGAGTTATTGAAAGACTATGATATCACCATATTATATCATTCGGGCAAGGCTAATATAGTGGTTGATGCCTTGAATAGGAAGGCAGAGAGCATGGGAAGTTTGGCATTCTTACCGGTAATGGAGAGGCCATTAGCGATGGATGTTCAGGCTTTCGCAAACCGATTTGTGAGGTTGGATATTTCGGAGCCTAGAAGGGTTCTTGCTTGTGTTGTTGCCCGGTCATCATTGTTGGAGTGCATTAAGGCTTACCATTTTGATGATCCTCACTTGTTAGTGTTGAAAGATATGGTGCAGCGGGGTGGTGCTAAGAAGGTGGTGATTGGAGATGATGGTGTTATGCGGCCTCAGGGCCAGATTTGTGTTCCGAATGTTGATGGGTTGAGAGAGTTTATCCTTGAGGAGGCTCATAGTTTACGGTTCCATTCACCCAGGTGTCACGAAGATGTATGACTTGAAGCTACACTATTAGTGGCAAAAGATGAAGAAAGACATTGTTGGACATGTATCTCAGTGTTTGAATTATCAACAGGTGAAGTATGAACAACATAAACTAGGTGGGTTGACTTAAATGTTGGTGATACTGGAGTGGAAATGGGAGCGCATCACCATGGACTATTTGGTAGGCTTATAACGGACCTTGAGGAAGTATGATATTTATTGGGTTATTGTGGACCGGTTGACTAATTCCACACACTTCATTCCAGTGTTGACATCCTATTCTTTAGAGTGATTGGCTTAGATTTACATCCTGGAGATTATCCGCCAACATAGTATACCTTTTCTATCATTTCGGACCGGGGCACGCAGTTCATTTTACACTTTTGGAGAGTTGTGCAGCGTGAGACGGGCACGCGGGTTGAGCTGCGTACCGCATTTCATTCTCAGATGGACGGACAGTCTGAGCATACTATTTAGATTTTGGAGGACATGTTGTGGGCATGCTTTATGGATTTCGGGGGTCAGTGGAACAAGTTTCTACCTCTAGCGGAATTCGCTTACAACAATAACTATCAATCGAGTATCCAGATGGCTCCATATAAGGCCTTATATGGGAGGCGATGTCGTTCTCCAGTTAGTTGGTTTGAGCCCTGTTGGGTACATACATGGTTCGTGATGCTTTGGAGAAGGTGAACGTGATTCAGGAGCGACTTCGTACAACTCAGTCCAGGAAAAAGAGTTATGCGGACCGGAAGGTTCAAGATTTGGCTTACATGGAAGGTGAGAAGGTTCTTCTCTGAGTGTCTCCTATGAAGGGCATGATGCGATTTGGGAAGAAGGGCAAGTTGAGCCCGAGGTTTATTGGCCCATTTGAAATCTTTGAGAGAGTATGAGAGGTTGCTTATAGGCCTGCATTGCCTCCTAGCCTAGAGGGGGTACATTCGGTATTTCACGTCTTCATGCTTCGGAAGTATCATGAAGATAAGTCGCATATTTTGGACTTCAGCACAGTGCAGCTTGATGAGAATTTGACCAATGAGGAAGAACCGGTGGCCATTCTAGGCTGGCATGTTTGAAATTTAAGATCTAAGAGTTTTGCTTTTGTGAAAGTGAGTTGGAGAGGTCAACCTATTGAGGAGACTACTTGAGAGTCTGAGTCCTATGTGAGTAGTAGATACCCGCACCTTTTTACCAGTCCATGTACATTTCGATGTCCGTTCAAGGACGAAAGTATCTTTTAGAGGTAGAGAATGTAACGACCCGATAGGTCATTTTGAGTACTTGATCCTTTTTCTTTGTTCCAAGACCTCGCATATCCTTATTTGATGATTTATGACTTATGTGCGTGGTCTGTGTTAATTTCTGGAAAGTTTATATGTGAGATTTTGAAGAAAATGTGATTTTTAACTTTAAAAATGACTAGAGTTGTTCACTGTTGGCGTTTTTGGTAAACGACCTCAGATTGATATTTTGACGATTTCAGTAGGTTCGTATGATGATTTTGGACTTGTACGCATGTTTGGTTGGGGTCCCGGGTGACCTGAGGCCATTTCGGCACGTTATGTAAAAAGTTGGAAAATGAGTTTTGAACTTGAAAATGTTGAGTTTTTATGATAGATTCTTTATATTTGATGTTATTTTGTTAATTTGAGATAGAGAGCGAGTTTGTATGATGTTATTACACTTGTGTGAATGTACGGATTATAGCCCGAGGGGCTCAGTTGAGTTTCAGAAGTGTTTTGGAACAACTAAAGAACTCTGGTGTGGTTAGTCTGCAAATCTCGCATTTCTGCTTGCAAATGCGAGCATTGCTTTTGCGAGTGATTTCTTGTATTTGTGAAGATGGGATGAGGGCTAGCACATTGCATTTGTGAAATTTTTATCACATATTCATACAGGGTGGCTTCGCATTTGCAATGAAGCAGTCACATTTGCGACAGTGTGGATTTAGGGGGCAACTTCACATTTGCCAAGCATTGTTTGCATTTGTGGACTGCCCAGGGTTCGCGTTTGCGAGGATTTAATCACTTTTGCGATATTGGAGGCCCAGAGAATGGTTCGCAATTGCGGCCAGTTGTTCTCTTTTGCGAACATCACAATTACGAACAAGAGTTCACAATTGCAACATCTGTTGCTGGGTAAAATGTTGGGATTTCGGGACTTAGCCTATTTTACACCATTTTTGAACCCTAGACTCCATAGAAGTGATTTTTGGGGAGCAATTTCTTCTCAAATTCATAGATTAGTAATTTTAACTTGTTTTCAATCAATTTTCATTACTTTTACATGAATTTCAATATTAAATCTATGAATTTTAAAGTAGGTATTGGGGATTTTGGATAGAATTTTGGGATTTTGTAAAATTAAGATTTAGACCCCAAATTGAGGTCAGATTTTGAAACAAATCAGATATTCCGACTCGGGGGTGAATGGGTAATTGTGATTTGGTCATAATTTTAAATTTTGACCACATGGGCCCGAGTTTACTTTTTATTGACTTTTTCAATCATGATTAGGATTGAACCTTGTTTTGAATTATTTGAACGATATTTGACTAGATTCGATTGATTTGGAGGCTTGTTCTAATGGAAAAATCGTGTTGGATTGTTGATTGTATTTCAAAAATATGTAAGTTTTTTGGTTAACCTTGATTTGAGGAAAATATGGTAGAATCGAGTCTATTTGCTGTGTGATCTATGTGTTGGGAACAATGTATATGCAAGGTGACAGGTGTATATGCGTTGGCCATGGATAAGCATGAGGGTAGAATTAGCCTTATTTGTGTATTATATTTTTCATGCTTTAGATAGATTGTTTAATTCTTAATTACTCGTGTTAATGTTATTTTCTATGTTGGGATCATTGAATTGTTGATTGGTTGTTGGTGCTAATTGTTGGAAGGTTTTCATATGATGAATTGTGTTCAACTTCTATTGTTGATGTTGAATTTTATTCCCACCTTGCTAGGTAATGTTTTATATTTAATTGCTTGGTGAGGAAGAGAAAAATGCACGAAGGGTGTTGCCGCGCTTGTGAGGAAGAGTGATTGCACACGAAGGGTGTTTTCGTGCCTTATTTACATATTGATATTATTGCTTGAGTTAACATGAGGATAAAGCATGGAAGGTGATGCCATGCAATTGCTTTTATATTATAATGTGATGATGAGAATAAAAGCATGAAGGGTGATGTCATGCACTTTCTTTTATATTATTATATGAGGATGAGAGTAAAAGCACAGAGTAAAAGCATGAAGGATGATACCGTGAACTTGCTTTTATATTATCATGTGAGGATGAGTTTAAAAGCATGAAGGGTGATGCCTTGCAATTTTGTTCATTTCATTGCTCTTTACCTTGACATTTGGAATGAATTTAAAAGCATGAATGTGTTTAAAAGCATGAATGTGAGGATTAGTTTAAAAGCATGAATGTGAAATTGGCCTTTTGGTTTCGCTATTTATTATTGAAAGTGATTTACTTAGTGATACTTTACTTTATGTTTCCGTCTGTTACCCCTTTCTCATGTTCCTATCCCGTTGATATATTTGATTCTTTATCTGTTATTTTGATACTTCTTGATATATAACTGCACAGGTTTTGTCACGCCCTGACTTTGGAGAGCGCGACCGGTGCTCAACCGAGATATCCATGTCAAGCAAGCCTACTTGATGCCTTCTACCCGACCGTACCCATAAACAAAGTGAAGATGTATTCCATTAACTAGACAATGAGGAGATCGCATGAATAACACAAACTTCATTACCACTAGTTACTTCATTTACAATTTCCAAAAATATATTACATTACACATTAATAGTTTGGAAGTGGAAACGTATGATACAAATACAACACCTTTAGTTTAAATTTCCCAAAACCAAGATACGACCCACACTATGTCTACGGAGCCTCTAATGTATATACAAGAGTAGTATGATGATGCCAACATCAAGGCTCCGGCTATACCTCAAAACACTATACATAGAGGACAAAAGGTACAAGACCCCAAAATGCAATGGGGCTCACCAAGTCAGCCGAGAAGAGGGTGTACTGCTATCACTGATCAATGCCGCCTGCTGTGGAACCACCTGCATCCATTAATGATGCAGGGACCCAACAAAAGGGACGTTAGTACATATGGAATAGTACTAGTATGTAAGACTAAACACCCTCTTAATAGAACGAGTAACAGTAAAATGAGAAGGAAACATGGAATCAATGAGAGCCTCAAACAACATTAAAGTGTCAAGTTAAGAGAAGACAAATTTTCAAGTAAATTCCAATATTTCTAAGTTGGGAGATCTTTAGTACCGATATACCACTGTGTTATTAGCAAGGAGTCCGATCTCGGCCCGATCGGCTAAGCCATCTCACCCCGAGACATCCAATCACAATATCACCATGTGCGCGATATGACGTTCGATCTCGGCCCGATCGGCTAAACCGTCTCACCACAATGCCTTGTGGATCGACATCACCTTCCGCTAGAAATCATATCATCCCAATTAAGGGGAGCAATCTCAACACATCAATCTCATCCCATTTAAAGGGAAATAATCTTAACACGTAAATACGGGGATTTACCCCTCAATCACTCCTACACCGGCACGTGTAGTTTTGGGGTTAGGTTATTTTAACCTACCCTTCATCGGTGACTAAACGATACTCCCAAAACATTTATTATAAAAAAGAGTTACAGTTCGTTTCATAATCTGTCACACATCTTTTCATTTCATTGGCACTAGTGGCCACAAGTGTAATTTCGTTTTTGGCACGTCAGCCGTATTTCATATTTCATACACACTCCTTTTACTGTCAGACATCATCATGGTTTATCAACAACAAGCCATTTCTAATCAAGACTTTAAGTACACATATGGGCATTAAGAGTTTTAAGCACATTGAGTTTTCTTTTGCAATTTGTCATAATAACTTTTATTTGAAACACGAATTAAAATCATAACATTTTAATACACAAACCATACTTGAACACATTCCCGAAGGAGATCATAATATGATAGGAGCAATTGAAACATATTTTGAGCATATAATTTCCGACACAATGCTTATTTGGAATAATCGGATTTATTAGGAATAACTCGGGACGTGAGGAATAAGAATCATGGGCCAATCACACTTGAGACTTACGAGAACATCATGGGATTCGATTCTAAAAGAGAGGTTTAGCCAACATACCTCGCTTGAGCTTTCCTTAAATTACTACAATGTTTCAAAAATTCTAGCAACTTTATTCTATCAGAGAGACGACAAAATCGAACCATAATTAGGAAGAGGTTCATGGGTTTAGCCCATTTAAGCATTTTATCAAACCCCAAAGTTCTTCTACAAGATTTCCTTCACCCCACAACCAATTCAACACCAAGAGTTTACCCATATTAGTTCGACAACCTCACATACTACCCCTTATTGGCACATGCATGGCCTACCTCTAACTCTACAACTTATTTTAATTCATAATAATTGCATGAAGGTTTTTAGAACAAAGTATTACCCGGATAGTTGATGGTCTAGTGAGTGATTCCCTTGAATCTTCAAGATTGGGGCAAAAATTGATGAGCAAAGGGGTTGGGGCTTCCTTCTCTCTCTCTCTCTCTAAGATAATACCCTCTCTCCAAAATAGCTGTTTAAACCAACCTAGATGTTGCTGGGTTCTAGGTAAAATCTTACGAGGCCTTACATCCTCCCCCGCTTAGGATCATTCGTCCTCGAATAAGATTAAACTCTGCTATTAGCATCCAATGTGACTCAACTATTACTTCACACACAGCAATTCCAAATTTTGACTAACTCCCTAAATTTCCAAATTTTTTTCCAGAGTCTCCTCTGTAATTGGGCATATCCACTTGTCGTAGAATCCTAAAAACCAGTCCTAACAGCATAACCATAACGCAACAATGTAACACAACATGGAAACAACACCGACCACAATGCCATAAACATTATATTACCAAAAATGAGTATCCTTAACATAAGCTGTACAAGGGAAACATAATTTGTAGAAAGTTAGCTTTTAACATTTTCATAGAACACAACTACATAGCTATTCAAGCAAATGTGGGTACTTCTTCTTCTTCATCTCTTCCTCGGCCTCCCAAGTGGCCTCTTCGACCTGTTGGTTTCTCCATAACACTTTCACTGAGGCAATCTCTTTGTTTCTCAGCTTTCGGACTTGCCTATCAAGAATGGCAACTAGAATCTCTTCATAAGTCAATTCTTCATTAACATCGACAGTCTCAACCAGAACAATAAGTGACGGGTCTCCAATTACCTTCTTCAGCATAGATGCATGAAACACCAGGTGTACAAACAACATCTCTGGTAGTAACTCAAGCCTGTAAGACACCTAACCAATCCTCTGAATGATTCTGTACGGTCCAACATACCTCAGACTCAGTTTCCCTCTCTTCCCAAACCGCATTATACCCTTCATGGGGGAAATCTTCAAGAATACCCAATCATCCTCTTTGAACTCTAAATCCCTACGACACACATCCGAATAGGACTTTTGGCGACTCTGAGTAGTTTTTAACCATTCCTTAGTGACCTTAACCTTTTCCATAGCCTAATACACGAGATCTGGCCCAATCAACCTCGTTTCCCCAATCTCGAACCACCCAATGGGAGATCTACATCTTCTACCATACAGGGCCTCAAACGGTGTCATATGAATGCTAGCGTGGTAAATATTGTTGTACGCAAATTCTATGAGTGGAAAATAATCCTCAAGAACACAAGCGCGCAACATATCCTCAAGCGTCTGAATAGTTCGCTCTGTCTGCCTGTTTGTCTGTGGATGAAAGGCTGTACTAAGATTCACCTGAGTACCCAAATCTTGCTGAAATTTCTTTCAAATATTAGCTGTGAATTGTGTCCCTCGATCTGAGATAATAGAAACTAGAGTGCGGTGCAACCTGACTATTTCCTTGATATACAACTGAGCATATTATTCTGCTGTGTCGGTAGCCTTAACAGGTAAGAAGTGTGCTGACTTCGTGAGTCAGTCCACAATCACTCAAATCGAGTTAAACTTGTGAGGCGTGCGAGGTAGCCCCACCACAAAGTCCATATTGATCATCTCCCATTTCCACATCTGTGCCAACCCACCGGGCCTTTGATGTTCGGCCTTTACTTGTTGACAATTTGGACATTTTGCCACAAAGTCTGCTACATTCCTCTTCATATCCTTCCACCAATAGACTTCATTAAGATCATGGTACATCTTTGTAGATCCTGGGTGCACGGAATACCTGGAAGTGTGAGCCTCGATCATGATTCTTTCCCGGAGGCCATCTACATTAGGAACACATAATCGCCCTAGGTACCTTAGCGTACCATCCTTCATGCCAAGAGAAACATCCATCGTCTTATGTCTATGAATCCCCTCCTTCAACTACATCAACAATGGATCGTCGTATTGCTTCTCCTTGACTTCCACAACAAGCGATGATTCAGCCCTATTTTGCACAATCACCCCTCCCTCACTAGAGTCCACAAGACGAACTCCCAAACTAGCAAACCGATGTACTTCCTTGGCCAACGGCCTTTGATATGCCTCTAAGTTAGCCAAACTACCCATAGATTGTCAGCTAAGAGCATCCTCCACAACATTAGCCTTCCCCGGATGAAAGTCTGCTACATTCCTCTTCATATCCTTCCACCAGTAGACTTCATTAAGATCATGGTACATCTTTGTAGATCCTGGGTGCACGAAATACCTGGAAGTGTGAGCCTCGATCATGATTCTTTCCCGGAGGCCATCTACATTAGGAACACATAATCGCCCTTGGTACCTTAGTGTACCATCCTCCATGCCAAGAGAAACATCCATCGTCTTATGTCTATGAATCCCCTCCTTCAACTGCATCAACTATGGATCATCGTATTGCTTCTCCTTGACTTCCACAACAAGCGATGATTCAGCCATATTTTGCACAATCACCCCTCCCTCACTAGAGTCCACAAGATGAACTCCCAAACTAGCAAACTGATGAACTTCCTTGTCCAACGGCCTTTGATATGCCTCTAAGTGAGCCAAACTACCCATAGATTTTCGGCTAAGAGCATCCGCCACAACATTAGCCTTCCCCGGATGATATAGAATATCGATGTTGTAATCTTTAAGTAACTCAAGCCATCTTCTCTGCCTCAGATTCAATTCCTTCTACTTGAAAATATACTGAAGGCTCTTGTGGTCTGTGAATATATCCACATGGACCCCATACAAATAAGGAAGCCAAATCTTCAATGCAAAAACCACCGCCGCAAGCTCTAAGTCATGTGTTGGATAGTTCTTCTCATGATTCTTGAGTTGCCTAGAAGCATAAGCAATCACCTTTCCATGTTGCATCAATACACATCCAAGTTCGATCCTTAAGCATCACAATATAGCGCAAACCCATCTGTACCCTCTGGTAAGGTCAACACCGGTGCTGTAGTCAATCTTGATTTCAACTCCTAGAAGCTCTTTTTGCAAGCGTCTGACCAATGGAATTTAACCACCTTCTGCATCAACTTAGTCATTGGAGAGGCAAGAGTAGAGAACCCCTCCACAAACCTCCTGTAATACCCTACTAAGCCCAAGAAACTGCTAATCTCTATTGGAGTTGTAGGTCTAGGCCAATTTTTCACAACTGTGATCTTCTGAGGATCAACCTTAATTCCTTCAATAGAGATGACATGACCCAAGAATGTGACATATTCGAGCCAAAATTCACATTTTGAAAACTTTACATACAACTTGTGCTGATACAGAGTTTGCAAAACTGCCCTGAGATGATAGGCATGGTCCTCCTGACTTCGTGAATATACAAAAATGTCATCAATGAACACTATCACAAAGGAGTCGAGGAAAAGCTTGAAGATAGGATTCATAAGATCCATGAAAGCTACCAGGGCATTTGTTAGCCGAAAAGACATCACCATAAATTCAAAGTGCCCATACCGGGTCCTGAAAGCTATTTTCAGAATATCCTGCTCCTTAATCTTCAATTGGTGATAACCCGACCTTAAGTTAATCTTGGAGAAATAATTAGCACCCTGCAACTGATCAAACAAGTCATCTATCCTTGGTCATGGGTACTTATTCTTGATTGTGACCTTGTTGAGATGCCGATAGCCAATACACATTCTCAGTGATCCATCTTTCTTTCTTACAAAGAGAACCGATGCGCCCCAAGGCGACACACTCGGCTGGATAAAACCCTTCTCTAATAAATCTTTCAATTATTCCTTTAGTAACTTCAATTCCACTGGTGCCATTCTGTAGGGTGGAATGGATATAGGCTGCGTGCCTAGCATCACATCGATCCCAAAATCAATCTCCCAGTTTGGTGGGATCTTAGGTAGCTCATCAGGAAAAACCTCCAAAAATTCATTCACAACTGGTACAGACTCAAGTGTAGGTGCCTCATCATCGGTGTCCGTAACCCGGACCAAATGGTAAATACACCCCTTGTTGATCATCTTCATGGCCTAAGGTAAGAAATAAACCTACCCTTCGACACTACATCATCCCCCTTCTACTCAATAACTGGCTCATTTGGAAATTCAAACTTAACGGTTCTGGTTCGCCAATCAAGTTTGGCAAAACATGAATAAAGCCAGTCCATCCCCATTATTACATCAAAATCAACCATCCCCAATTCAATGAGATTGGCCATGGTGTCCCGACCATGCACCGTGACAACACAATCCCTATAAACCCACGCGGACTTAATAGACTCACCAACCAAAGTAGATACAGAGAATGGCTCATGAAGCTGTTCTGGTTCTATCCCAAATTCCATAGCAACATAAGGAGTGACATATGACAATGTGGAACCAGGATCTATGAGAGCATAAACATCATTGGATTGAACAATCAAAATACCTGTGACAATATCTGGAGAAGCCTCAGAACTCTGGCGACCCCTCATAGCATAGAACCGGCTGGGTCCTCCCGAACTCTGTGCACCATCCCTAGCTGCACCACACTCTGCGGGTGCTGGAGTGCCTCGAGCTGGAGGAGGTACTGCGGATGAAATAGTTGCAGAACTGGCTGGCTATGCCGTACCTCTGCCCACACTCTGGTGGGATGAACGGCAATCCCTCTAAATGTGACCCCTAATACCGCACCCGTAGCATATGGGCTGGTTCATGAAGCAAGCCCCGAAATGCATCTTCCCACACCTAGGGCTTGGGGGCCTCCGCTGCTATTGGAATCTCCCTCCAGGCCGACCCTGTTGGTAGGATCCCCTATTGCCCTCTGACTGGACCTTGCTGGCAGTGTACCAACTGAAGACTGAACAAAGGACTGGGATGGACCTAACGACCCTCCCCTAAATGTTGACCTACCACCACCACCACCACTGGAAGAACCACCAAAGTTGCCCGCAGACCGAGCCTTATTGCTACTCTCTCGCTCCCTTCTATTCTTCAATTTGAGGGTCTCCGTGGCTTGAGCAAATGCCACCATCTTCCCATAGTTAATATTAGAATTCAAGGCACATATAGCGGCCTCATTAATAACCAAGGGGCTGAGGCCCTGAACAAACCGGCACACTCTTGCCTCTATAGTGGGAAACATGTAAATGGCATACTTAGACAGGCGCGCGAATCTCATATTGTACTCCCACATACTCATGCTACCTTGCTTCTAGCTCTCAAACTCTGTGGCATGGGTCGCCTTAGTCTCGTCAGGAAAGAAATGGTCAATGAAGGCGTCGACAAACTCACTCCACCTCGTCGGAGGGCTCCCCTCCTCACGGGACTCCTCCTACATCTCAAATCAAGAATAGGCCACCTCTTTCAGGTGGTAGGAGGCCAACTCCACTGCCTATATCTCGGTAGCTCGCATAACTCTGAGAGTTTTGTGCATCTCATCAATAAAGTCCTGGGGTCCTCCTTAGGATCAGTACCTGTGAACACTGGAGGATACAACTAAAGAAACCTATTCACCCTGGAATGAGCAGAATCCCCTGGCTGACTGGAAGAAGTAGGTGCAACATTCAATCTCCTGGCATAAGAAGCCACTATCTGAGCCAACATCTGTATGGCTCCCCTAAGGTCCCCATCAGAAACACCGGGACTGGAAACTAGGGCTGGAGGTGGAACCAGAGTATCTACTGAAGGTGGAATAGCTGCGCCCTCGGTGGAAGTAGGGATTGGTGCAGTCTGAGCAGGAGTAGCAGAATCAGGCGATGCAGTAGTAGTTGGGGGAATATCCTTACCCCTCGGGTGCTCACCAGCATCATCAGGTATAGGATCAACTGCTACTCCTGGGGTAGCATTGGCTATATGGCCATTTCTTGCCTTCTTGCCTTCTTCCTAGGCACCATATACTGAAAATTAGATCAATGCACGAGTTAAAGGAGGAACAGTCGTACAATTTGCTCTATTGCACGTTCTAGATCATCAAAGAAGGGTGATATTCCTAAATTCCCAAGTAGCCTCCTAATTATAGATGTAGTCGACAACACACCGATAAAGACTCTACTAGACACGGCTCCGAGATTTCCTAGGACACTTTAAAACCTTAGGCTCTGATGCCAAGCTTATCATGCCCCGACCTTGGGGAGCACGACCGGCGCACAACCGAGATATCCCAGTCAAGAAAGCCTACTTGATGCCTTCTACCTGACCGTACCCATGAACAAAGTGAAGATGTATTCCATTAACTAGACAATGAGGAGATCGCATGAATAACAAAAACTTCATTACCACTAGTTACTTCATTTATAATTTCCAAAAATATATTACATTATACATTACTAGTTTGGAAGTGGAAACATGTGATACAAATACAACACCTTTAGTTTAACTTTCCCAAAACCAAGATACAACCCACACTATATCTACGGAGCCTCTAATGGATACACAAGAGTAGTATGATGATGCCGGCGATAAGGCTCCGGCTATACCTCAAAATACTATACATAGAGGACAAAAGGTACAAGACCCCGAAATGAAAAAGGGCTCACCAAGTCAGCTAAGAAGAGGGTGTACTACTATCAGTGATCAACGTCGCCTGCTATGGAATCACCTACATCCATTAAGGATACAGCGCCCAGGCAAAAGGGACGTTAGTACATATGAAATAGTATTAGTATGTAAGACTAAAAAACCTCTCAATAGAATAAGTAACAGCAAAATGAGAAGGAAACATGGAATCAATGAGAGCCTCAAACAACATTAAAGTATCAAGTTAAGAGAAGATAAATGTTCAAGTAAATTCCAATATTTCTAAATTGGGAGATCTTTAGTACCGATATACCACATATTTATTAGAACGGAGTCCGATCTCGGCCCGATCGGCTAAGCCATCTCACCCCGAGACATCCAATCACAACACCACCATGTGCGCGGTATGACGTCCGATCTCAGCCCGATTGGCTAAGCTGTGTCACCACAATGCCATGCGGATCGACATCACTTTCTGCTAGCAATCATCTCATCCTAATTAAGGAGACCAATCTCAACACATCAATCTCATCCCATTTAAGGGGGAATAATCTCAACACGTCAATACAGGGATTTACCCCTCAATCACTCCTACACCGGCATGTGTAGTTTTGGGGTTAGGTTATTTCAACCTACCCTTCCTCGTTGACTAAACGATACTCCCAAAACATTTATTATAAAAAGGAGTTACAGTTCGTTTTATAATCTTTCACACATCTTTTGATTTCATTGGAACTAGTGGTATTAAGTGTAATTTCGTTCTTGGAACGCCGACCGTATTTCATAATTCATACACACTCCTTTCATTGTCAGACATCATCATGGATTATCAACAACAAGCCATTTACAGGGACTTCGAAGGCACATTTTGCTAGGTTCAACTTCAAATTGTACTTTCGAAGTCGATCGAAAAACCTTTTCAGGTCTGCTATATGGTCTGAACTTCTTTTGGATTTGATGATGACATCATCCACGCACACCTCTATTTCCTTGTGTATCATATTGTGGAAGATAGTCATCATGGCCCTCATATAGGTGGCCCCAACGTTCTTCAAACTAAACGGCATCATTTTGTAACAATATATTCCCCATGGTGTGATAAATCGATCTTTTCGGCATCCTCTTCGTCCATCCAAATCTGATAATATTCTGCGAAGCAATCCATGAAGTATTGGAGTTCATGCTTGGCGCAGTTCTTGATTAGTATGTGTATGTTAGGCAACATGAAATCATACTTCGGATTTGCTCTGTTCAGATCTCGGTAATCGACACATACTCTAACTTTCCCATCTTTCTTCGGAACCGGCACAATATTGGCTAACTAGGTCGGGTATTCGACCACTCGAAGAACCTTGGATTTGATTTGCTTGGTGACCTCCTCTTTTATCTTCAGACTCATATCTGGCTTGAACTTTCTGAGCTTCTACTTTACCGGTGGACACATGGGATTGGTAGGTAGCTTGTGAGCTACTATGGATATGCTTAACCCAGTCATATCATCGTAGGACCATGCGAAAATATCCTTATATTCCTTTAGGAACCTGATATACTCTTCCTTCTCTGACGGTGATAGATGAATGCTTATGCGATCTTCTTTGACTATTTTAGCATCCCCTAAGTTAATGGCCTCAGTTTCGTCCAAATTAGACTTCAGTTTGTTTTCAAAATTTTCTACTTCTTTGACAATTTCCTCAGGTATTATTTCATCTTCCAATTCTTCCGAATCACTGTCCTTATGTTGCATTGTCTCATTACATGTCATAGCCGTAGGTTCATCGGGATATGTATTAATTACGCTGAAAAGAATGTAGAAAGATAATAATAAATACGAAAAGCAATAATGCATTAATAAAGCTTAAAGCTGTCAACAAGTACGACTCGATGGCTTGAGTAATTATTCCAAAATAAAATACTGAAAATGTCTTAAATTCTCAAAATAATGTAAAAACAAGTCATGCTAATTTTGCCAGGCTACCTAGGTACTCGGCGAGCCCGGGATGGTGTAGCGGTCCAGTTCTTGAGAACAGCTCCTTCTCCCACTGTCTGAATGGTAAGGTCTTCCTCCTCCTCCTCAACAACAACAATTACATCATAGTCCATGTCTTCTTCGTCCAGAAATAGCCTCCTCATACCGACAAAAATCCCATATTTCTCGGATCCCCACATTATGTCAGCCTGACGGAATGTCTGGTGTAGAGGTGGTATGGGTTGTTCCAGCGGATAATAATGGGTGCGTCATAGCGGTATCCAATCCTGATGTTCTTCTACGGTATATTCATACCCGAGTCTAAAGGTCATGCCATGATACTGTGGTTGTATGGGTTTAGTGATCCCCTGAAGCTTTTTGACAAGACCTTTGCCTGTTTCATATCCCGTCCACAAAAATATGCTTTCTATCTTATTGCTCCACCATCGATCCTTTTCAGTTGCGTTCACCCACTCAATGCAGTGATATGTTTCTCCGCCTAACTACCTCCCATTTTTTATGACTGGAACAGTCTGGCTGGTGTAGATAGGGTTGCTTTTGTCTCCATGAATGATCACCTCCTGATGATTCCACTCAAACTTTACCACCTGGTGCACAGTAGAAGCCACTGCCCCCACTGCATGTATCCATGGTCGTCCCAACAACAAGTTATAAGTACCAGATATATCTAGCACTTGGATTTCGACATCAAACCAAGTCGGACCCATTTGTAGATCAAAGTTGATTTCTCCGACAATGGCTCTCTGAGATCCGTCGAATGCCTTCACATTCATGCTTCCCATCCGTATCTTGTGCAGGCCTTTACCTAATCTTTTTAGAGTGGTCAACGGGCATATATTCCGGCTCGATCCTCCATCTATCAGGACCTGGCGATGAACTTGTCCTCAAATTGCACTATGATGTGCAATGCCTTGTTGTGACTCAACCCTTTTGGCGATAACTCATCTTCATGGAAAGTAATTTTGTGACTCTCCAGTACCTGTCCAACCATTTTAGCCATCTCTCCACTAGTTATTCCAGCGAGTACATAAGCTTCACTTAACACTTTCATCAAGGCATTCTTGTGTGCGTCTGAGTTTTGCAACAGTGATAAGATGGATATCTGAGCTGGAGTCATGTTCTGATGGTCAACAACAGAGTATTCCCTTGCTTGTATCTTCCTCCAAAGATCGTCAGTGCCTGTTTCAACAACAGTCGGCTTAGATGCAGCTTCTTTGCTCATTCCCCCCAGATTCTCAGGTGTGTAAACTCTGCCAGTTCTAGTTATATCTTGTGCGACACCCGTTTCTTCCATCTTGGCTTTTCCGTTTCTTCTCGCTTCCGCAACATAATCCTATGGGACGACATCAGACTTGTAAGACGGTGTGAGAGCTACCATTACAGTGAAGGGTGTAGTTACCTCGATCTCAAATGGTGTCTGGGTTTGTACGACGACTAGCGTGAGGGTGACCGAAGATATTTTAGGAGTGACTCCCTCCCGAATGAGTCCGATGGACCTTTCTTGATCCCATTACTCATCAATTTCTATCACGTTCACCCCCTCACCCCTATGATTCGGGAGAGGGTTATTGCGGACATTTGGTGCTGCCTTCTTTTGCTTGTATAACCTTAGTGTCGATCAGTGTCTGAATCTTGTCTTTTAACATACATCACTCTTCAATGGTATGACCTTTCATGCCTAAATGATAGGCATAAGTTTTTTTGGGATTGATCCACTGGGAAGGGTTCTCAACAGCAACAATAGGAATAGAGGTGACGTAACCAGCGGTCTTCAGTCTCTCATACAGTTGGGCTAGGGTTCAGCAATTGGGGTGTATTGTCTAGGAGTTCTACGGTCAAAATTTGGGTAGTTTTGGCGGGCGTGTGGAGGTGAATGGTAATATGCAGGTTGAGTGTCATAGGTATGGTAGGTGGTGGCAGGGTATTGGTATTTTGGGGGTGAGGGTTGATATGCGAGTGGAGGTGTTTGGTATGTGAGGGGAGACTTAGGGCCCTAGCTATCATCACAACACCCACTTCTTTTTTCTTTGAGATACCTCCTAATTGCAAGATTTTATTTGTGGCTTGCAGTGCCTCAAAATTGGTCACCATTCCACTCTTGATTCCTTCTTCTATCCTTTCTCCTAACTTGATGATGTCTGAGAACTTGTGATTCTCGATGACCATCAACCTTTCATAATACTGTGGATCTTGAGCTCTAACAAAGAACTTGTTCATTTGTTCTTCTTCAAGTGTTGTCCTTACCTTTGCGGCCTCTGATTTCCAGCGAGTAGCATACTCACGGAAGGTTTCTGTCGGTTTCTTCTTGAGGTTTTGGATATAGAAAATGTCTGGTGCATTTTCTGTGCTGAACCGGAATTGTTCCATGAAATCTAATGCCATACTTATGCAATTTGCCCACTTCTTCGGGTTTTGACTGATATACCAAGACAAGGCGTCTCCTATAAGACATCGCATGAACAGTTTCATGCGGATTTGTTCATTCTTACCCTCTCCTACAAGCTTGTCGCAGTAGGTTCTTAGATGTACCTTCGGATCACCAGTTCCATCAAACATCTCGAACTTGGGAGGTTTGTAGCCTTCCGGAAGTTCTACATCTGGCTGAATACACAAATCTTCATAGTTTAAACCTTCAACGCCTTTCCCACCTTCAACACTCTAGACTCTCCCTGTAAGTTTCTTGAGTTCCTCTGCCATGTTTCGAATGAGCAGGTCCTTCTGAGTCAGTTCATGTATTTATAGGGTTAGATGTGGGGTATGGGATAAGGTTTCCACATATATCGGGTTGTTTTGATGAGTTCCTGGAACTTGGATATATGGATATTCGTTGATTGAGTTTTGGGGATCGAGAGTGGATTGTGGTGCATTTTGGGGAGTGCGATGAGTAGTGGTTTGTGAGTATTGAGTTGGGTGATGGAGGTGTTGTTGAGGGGTTTGCACTAATGGTGGGTTGAGGTTTCGGGGAGGTGCAGGATTATGATACTGGTGTGGTGCGGGAGGATTCAGAGCTATAGGTGATGGATTCTAGTTTTGTGCGTTTTGTGGTGGTGTTTGGTTTTGGGTAGTTGGGTTTTGCTGGTTGATGTTAGGAACATTAAGAGAAAGGGAAAGGTTTGCCGGATTTCGGTTCAAGCTCACCCTGTAGCTCCAGGATTTTCTGCTCCAAACGTAAGACCAACTCATTCTGCCCTGGGGTGCTTCTACCATCTGAAGTTTCAACATTCTCTACCGCGGTAGCGTTATCTTTCCGAATACCACTTATGTCATCCATCTTCGCTTTTGCCCTTGCCTTTGCTTTTTATGTTGCTAGGTGGAAGAGGAAGTGGAGGACCTCTGGATCTAGTGTGGTATGCTGATGATGCCAGTATGCACGAACCAACCTTTGGGAATGAGAATAAATAAGAAAATAAAAACAAAAGGTAACCAAGTCGGTAAGGTCGGCGTGATAGATAGTAGTACATATGGCCTGCGTGATACCTGTCTGGCTCAATAGTTTCTCCTTCCACGATGATATTTTGGTTCCACATGTGTTGTGCTTTGAACTTAAATGGGATGATATCTCCCTTGAAATCTTCCTTGTATTGAACCATGTTGGAAACCCGAGGTATGACTTGTTTTCTTCTAGCTTGCTTCATTACCCTTATAGGAGCGTAAAGGTAGATGTCTCGCAGCCCGATCAATACCAAGTGAGTAGTTTCTTTTGATCTGATGATGAACTCACTACTAGGAAACAATTCAAACATCCAATGCACTTGCTCGTCCGTCAGATTGTTGAATAAACATACCCAGCTTACAACATTTCCAAGCTTTGCAAATCTGTTTGGAACGAATGTCATTTTCTTTGGGTGATGGTTGGCTATGTAGTCGTTCAGTGGCCTTCGCAGAAGCTCTTGTTGATACTCTTCCCTCTGAAAGTGTTCCAACAACCAAACTTGTAGCAATAGATTACAACCCTCAAAGTGTCTGAACCCCTGCTTGCATCGATCTAGAGCACGATACATTTCAGCTAAGATCATGGGGATGATAGTGTAAGTCTGTCCTTCGATGCCATCCATTAAGGTCCTGGAAACCATGGATAAGCGGGTATGAATCCTTCCTCCTTGCATCAGAAAGATCAACAATCCCAAGAAGCAGACAATGAAAACATAAACCTGGCAGTGCACCCATCCCAAAGAGGTAATGGCTAGTTCGTCATGATGAAGGCGATATGATTTGCTATGTCCATAACGCTCGTAGAGAAACTCAAAAGGGATGTATGATTTCTTTAGACAAAGCAGTTCATCATTATTCTTAAAACTCAACATTTTCAGAAAACCATAGGGAGTGCAATTTTCTGGCACCAGTAGTCCCGGACTATCCCATGGTAACTTGGCGAAACCCCCTATTTCTTCTAGGAGAGGAGTCATTTATATATTTCCAAATAGATAAAAACAACTCTCTTCTCATCCCAGAACATGGTAGCAGCCTCAATCAGTTCTCTGTTTGGTTGAATGTTCAGCAAAGGCGGGATATTTTGGACCATACCTAACTTGAGGACTTCATGCTTCATTTTTTGCAAACAAATAAAGGTTAGCCTTTTCCCCTTCCATATTCGACTACTTACGCAATAATGATCAATATGTTGGCACATTTTCTCCAAGTAATGCACATAATATGATAGTGTCCTTTGGGATTATGGAAATCCCATCGGACTTTGGACAAGGTTTATCTAAGCGGGTTGTCATGTCACTGACGCCTCAATCCGTACTAGGTTCAGCATGATGCATGTATATTTCAAATTAGATTAGGGTTTCTAGGAGGGTCTAGACTGGTACTCTCAAGTGGACAACTTGAGAGGGAAAGGCACGGGACTGTCGACTGCACCGCTGATGGACTAGTCTACTGCAAATAAGCCTTTCCGATTTAAAAGGATGAATTCAGAAAAGTGCAGACACTCATCAAGCGTCGCTATGTTGATAATGAGCACGAGTGAAGTATGATGTGGAGCATGCTTTATGCAGAAATAGTAACACGTTGCCAAGTATTTGCATGATAAAAGCGCATAAAACAGTAAATAACACGGTAAAGATGAAAAAGAAGAGAAAAGAAAAGAAGGACAAAAGAAAGAAGTCGGTTTAACTCATGAAAATGTGCGTGAATGTAATGAAGCAAATAAGGAAATAGGGACGGGAGAGTCATGATATAACAATTTTAGACAAGATGAAAGGAGCGAGAGAGGGCGTACCTGTCATAGCAATAAAGGGAAATAAGGGAAACGATGTGCATGTCATAGTAATTTAGACAAATAAAGGGAAATAATCCACATTAGTCAAATGCGTTATGGTAAGAGCCTAAGTATATCCCCAGCGGAGTCACCATGTTGTCGCGCCCTGTTTTCTCTCAAAAGCGGGTTTCGACGTGTGACAACTCTTTTAAATGGGTATTAAAAGAGAAGAGTCGCCACCTAACGATTTTAAGGTGCGTTAGGGCATCTATTTGCAAATAACTCTGTTTGACTAGTTAACGCTACCAAAGATTAGGTAATGGCTCAAATTACCTCAAAGAGAAGGTGTTAGTCCCTCTTCGAGGTCCATAATTGTGGGTCCCGGCTAAAATTTATACTATGTGGATTAGATAATTAAGCTAGGTGATTAAATAAGCAAAGAAAGATGTAGAAGTTGAAAACTCTGTTATAACATAAAAATAAATTATATGACTAATGATACAAGTCTTAAAAAATCATAAAGAGTACAATTGCGTCAATCTATGACTAAGTGTGAACCAGCAAGTATATAAAAGGATAGGGAGGGGGTCCTAAATTCTTTAGCCTAAAGAATCACCCTGTGCAACATAAATAATACTTCGCAACTCTCTTGAGGTAGGAGTTGCTCATATTATTCAGCGGGCACATGTTATCATCTTCTGCTACCTAATTACTATGTTGAAGTTATTACTTAGAGGCGCTCTAATTCAATTCTAAACTGTAACCTATGCATAAACTACTCGTCCCATGCCTCTGGTCCAGTAGGCTTGGACCTACTATTAGGTAGTTCTAGACCTCACTTAGGTTGCTCAAAATAATAAAACTAGGTGACATTCAAAACAGATAGGACTGCACACAATTGCAATGAAAGGTTCAAGTTGACCTCCATACATAAGCACAAAAGCATGCGATCAGATTCTTATATTAGGCAGTAGACAATTTTAGAATTAAGACTTAGAGTCATTAAGTCCTATAGGGATGGTCTCTAGGTGATTCTGAATTTCAGCATCGTGCAAACAACATTGTTATTTTTGAATTCGCAGATTATAGGTATTACAAACCTATACGCATGATCTCTAAATTGTTTATGCAATGAGGCCATAAAACTGTTAGAAAGCTCAAAATTAATAGTGCTGATTTTATAGATATGCGTCTTAAGCAGGCGACATTGTCCTATAGGCATGATTTCTAATAGTTGCATAATTAGGAAGTGAAACAATTTTGAGAGTCCAGCATTAACAACGTTTATTTCATAAACAACTTTTCTAGCGAGTGAGAGTATCATATAGGCAGGATTCCTAACATTTGACAATTAGACTTGATTTTATAACACTTCAACCCTATAGGCATGTCATCTAAGTAGGATAGTACAAAAGTAACATGAAGCAGTTGACCAATTATTAAACCTCATAGTCATGGTATCTAGATTAGCGAAAATATTGCATTATTGTATCCTATAGGCATATTATCTAAAAGTGTTGAATAGTAGACATGGAAACAAGTATAGCATATTTGACAAGTTAAGTGAAGTGTATGTGCATGATTCCTATAGGCATGGTTCCTATTAGTATGCAACAAATAGGGCATGCTAGATGTAATAGAAAATAGAACAAATAGACCCTATAGGCATGCCTTCTACCCTTTCGTGCAAGTATTAGAATACCCCAACCCCTTTTATTAACTCCCCATCATTCGTTATACAAATTACTACAGCTTAAAATGGAATAACTACATGCCTAATCATAAATGTAAAATAACCCAGCGGTGCATTTGTGCCTTCAAATGGCTATACAATTCTGATACGCCCATATCCCAGGCGCAGATAGTGTGCTCGAAATCACAGTACCAAGAACCAGATTCAGCAGTCATGCCCAACAACAAAACAATTCTCTTGCACATCCATTACAAGTTATAGATTAATAAAGCACGAATGGCAACTCATACAAACCCCAAATAATTAAGATAACTCAAATTCTAAGGTAGAGCACATGCTCATTTGGACCCTAATACCACAACTAACAAAAGCAAGAATTCTACACGTCCCAGGGGTAAGACACACTTGAATATCACATAAGCACATATAAGATGTAGAGAGTCTGCAGAACACATAGATTGGACATATACAGGGGTTTTCAGATAAACAAACAAGCTCAAGGTAACAAGTTTCTTGGGATACACATGATTTGATTGCAGGAATCTAGCACACAAGAATCCACAAACAGAGGAGTTAAGCATGAGAGTTCAAAGAAAGCAGGGTCATTAATTAATTTCCAGAAGGTTAACAAGTAGCAATGACATGCTCGAGAGACAAAGACCAACGGTGAACTTTACAAGAAAATATTAGCATAAGCATGTTGGGTAAAACATAACTTTGATTTGTAAGTCAGTTTGTGACAAGCAGAAAGTATTTATAAGAAAACCTATTAAGAAATTAAAGGTCAACAATATTGAAAACTCTGCACAACAGCTAATTAGTAGGCATGTATCTAATTCTGAGAATGCAAGTCTATAGCAAGTTCCATTGTACATACCAAGGATAACAATAGGCATGAAACTGAGAAAACTAGCACTAGCAAGCATGGCCAATAGAACAGTGTTGTGGCAACCAAAATGGTAGTAACACATGCAACTATAGTACAATGTTGAGGCTTGCAAGTAGCATAGAAATATACAGTATGAAAGGTTCAGGATTCACATAGGCATGATCATTTTAAGAAAGTGAGCAAGTTGAAAGTTGTATGTATGAGTGACTTAGCATGAAGAGGGAAGAATACATTTGGATCAATTTCTGGGCAAATATGAATTACTAGTAAGTTTTAACACAAGAATCCAAAGCAGAGTATGAAGATACACTCACACCAGGCATTGATGAGGTTTAACATTCGAACCATGAAAACATACAAAGAGCGGGAATTACTTTAGTTAACTACTCATGATTCTAAGAGTAGAATCAAAATAGAATTACGACATTAAAACTACATAGAGACATTAATGCAAAAAAGGATTGAAAACAAAGGTAGCACAATAGAAGGATCACAAAAGTTCAAGTAACATTTAAGAGGGCCAGAGCTTTATTGCACCTAGAAAAGAACAAGCTACCCATCTAGAAGCTTTGGACTTAGGTAATATTAGAACACGCAAAATGGTAGAAGAAACCTCATCGAGACTGACAGTCATTAGAATATGTGATAAGCATACAACATTAGAAATTTCATAAACAACAGGAAAATTGAGCCAAACAATAGTGGCACACACAATTCACATAAGCATCATCATATAGGAGGGAAGTAATTTAAATTATAAAGGTAAAGAACACTAACCAGTTGCAAAGATAAACGAGCAAAAGAGTGAGGAACTTAGAATATCAGTAGTGATTCAGCAGTAGCAATTGAAGGAAGATAGTGAAACCTCAAATCCCCAATGCTTCAGAGTTCACAAGAGCCTCGAGAAGGGCTCCGAGCAGTGCTTGCACCGGAGGAGTTCGTTTAATAGTATTATGGCCTTGGCTTTCAGCCGGCTAAAAATTCAACAGTTTCAGAAAATATTCGAGTGTAACAGAGTAAGTGAATGAGTGAAAGAGAAGAATTATGAGAGTAATAGCAGTAAAAATAATGAGGTCCGTCCAAAGAGAAAATTGGGGAGGGGTTATATAGTGGTAGAAATTGAACAATCAAACATGGAAAATAATCAATCAAACACGAATAAGGAAAGAAAATATCACATGCAATCAATAATAGAACCGGTAAAGGAGAAATCAAAATTTCAAACCCTAGTTGAGTCCAATGGCCATGAATCTGGTCAAAAATGCAAGAATCATTCATTGTAGAGTATATATATAGATGAAACATCGGCCAGATCTTCACAAAATTAGAGCCAAATCAGGCTCGTCTTGAAAGGTAGCATTTACCAAAGTTAGGTAAATACTAAGTAACACCATGCACGCATGAGTAGTAGCAGAATAAGGCAAGAGAATCACGAAAGGATTCCATATTGGGGCCGAATTTAGAGAGGATTTAGAGATACGGCGGCTAGGGTTTGTAAAGAAGAAGAGAGGAATAGAGAGAGTAGAGTGGCTGAAGTGGGGAATGGGCCTCTAGGGTTACTAGGAAATGATATATGGAAAGGGGTCGGCTTAATTTGGGCCATTGATCATTTGAGATCAACGGCCAAGATTGAAAGGGGAGCGGGGCGGGTTAAAGTCGGGTCTGTAATGACCGACCGGTCATTTTAATCTCTAGCGTATCGTTCAGCGGTTTGAGGCCTTGAGTAGCTTCACTTCAGGTATTATGACTTGTACGTGTTGTCGGAATTTGAATTTCGGGAAGTTCGGGATTGATTTGGAAAGAAAGTTCTAATTTCGAAAGCTTTAAGTTGAAAGAATTGACTAAGGTTTGACTTTTGAGTAAACGACCTCGGAATCAGGATTTGAAAGTTCCAATAGATTCGTATGATGATTTCAGACTTGGGCGTGTATTCGGGTTGAGTATCGGATCATCCGGGAGCATTTCGGTACTTATTATGGAAGGTTGGCATTTTGAAGGTTTAAGAATTTCTTAAGTTTGGTTTGAAGTGGATTTTGATGTTATCGATGTACGTTTGGGGTTCTGAGCCTTGGAATAGCTTCGTTATATCATTTATGACTCGTGTGTCAAATTTGAAGTCATTCCAGATTAATTTAATACGTTTTGGCACAATATATAGAATTTGAAAATTTGAAAATTTATAAGTTTGATTCGAGGCGCGATTCATGATTTTTGATATTGTTTGATGTGGTTTAAGGCTTAGGCTAAGTTTGTATTATATTTTGGATGTGTTGGTATATTTGGTCAAGGTCCCGGGGCCTCGGGTGGATTCCGGATGGTTAACAGATCGAATTTTGGACTTAAGGAAAAGCTTGAGGATTCTGGTTGCTGGTGCAACCACTTCTGTGGAAGCTACATCATAGAAGCGGCATCGCAGAAGTGAGGCGGTGGACCACACAAGCGGCTAGAAGTGAGCTGGGAAGAGGCCACAGGTGCGAAGGAATTCCCGCACCTGCGTGACTGCAGAAGCGGCCCAGGGTCGCAGAAGCAGTAGGGAGCGAGGCAGGATGGAGGCGCAGGTGCGAGGTTTGTACCGCACCTGTGAGACCGCAGAAGTGGATTCTTGGTCGCAGGTGTGACTCCGCAAAAACAGAGTCTGGTCCACAGTTGCGAAGGCAGGGGGCTGAAAGGGGACCGCAAAAGCGGTATTTTGGCCTCAGAAGCGGTCAGGTGGCCGCAGAAGCGAGAGGTCGCTAGGCAGTGTGCTCTTTTAAGAACGGGATTTGGCCCATTTTCTTCCATTTTCACTTGGTTGGGGCACTTTTGGAGAGCATCAATGGAAATTTTCATCAAGCAACACAAGGTAAGTGACTCCCACCTATTAAAAGTTAAATACATGGTTTGTGTATTGATTAAAACATGGAAATTAGTAGAAACTTGGGATTTTGGTAGAAAACCTAGAATTTGGTATTTTTAGATTTTGACCACGAAATTGGACATGGAATTTGGAATAAGTTATATATTTTAGTTCGTAGTGTATGGGTAATGTTTATCTTCCTAAATTTTCGGAATCCAGGAATGTGGGCCCGAGAGTTGTCTTTGTTGGCTTTTGAGCGGAGTTGGGAATCATTTTAAATTGTTAGATTATACGTACTGGGGTATATTTTGATTGGTTTGCACATTGTTTGACTAGTTTTGAAGAGACGGGCATTGGGTTGAGGTGTTTGAGTGGCATTGGAGCCGGTTATGAAACTTCGGAGCGAGGTAAGTCTCTTATCTAACCTTGTGAGGGGGAAACTACCCCTAGGTGATATTTATTGTTATGTGCAACTAATTGTGGGTACTACGTACGCACGAGGTGGCGAGATTCCGTACGTAGCTAAAGCATGTTTATGTCCAGGTAGACTTAGGATTTTATCATGTATAATTGAATTATTTGAACTCGTTCTGCTGGCTTAATTAAAATGAAATTGATTTAGATATAAATATATGTATACTAGGCCAAGCCTTAACACTTTGAGTTGTGCGCGAGTTATTTGAGAAACGGTAAAGATTATATTCATTTTGTGCCCATGTACGGTATTGTAAACACGTGCCTCATAATTCGGTAACTTCCTTCCTTTTCTTGTGGAGTGGGCCAAATGCCTCGACAGTATATAGATGCATCTATGGTTTGTGCTGCTCAACCCTCGGCAGTGTACATATTATTCTGGATCGGGCCGAATGACCTCGGCAGAATCGTGCGTTATATCGCTAGTAGTCTGAATATTCACGAGCTAATCTCTCCACTGATGCCCAGTATTTATATGGTATTCCTTATTTATTAGATAATGACACTTGACATTTTCTGAGCTGTTAAGGTAGAATACAAGATTTAGAAATATTGCTTTAAAAGAAGTAATTGGAAGATTATGTAACTTACAGATTTACCCTATCATTGTCGTATGCTTCATATCTGCTCATGTTTTATTACATTGTTTTATTGGACCTTTAGTAAGTATCGATATCGACCCCTCGTCATTACTTCTCCGGGGTTAGGCTAGATACTTACAGGGTATGCGTTGATTTACGTACTCATGCTTCACTTCTGCACTAAATGTGCAGGATCTGACAGGTTCATTTGATGATCACCTTGGTGCGTAGGAGCACTTGTTGAGGAGACTTTATGTGAGCTGCATTCCAGGATACGCATCGTAGTCCATCGAGCCTCCATTGTACTGTTTATTTTATTCTATCTTACTACATTCAGGATAGATATTGTATTATTATTGTACTCTTTAGAAAATGCTCATGCACTTGTGACATCGGGTTTTGGGGGTTCTTACTGGTTGTTCGTTATTTTAGTTCAAGTAATTATTATCTTTTTACCCTGTAAATTCCATTTTATACTATTTAAGTAATGGAGATTTTGATCTCGAAAGTAATAAAATGAGTAAATAAATTGATAAATTAACGTTGGCTTGCCTGACGGACAAGCCGACTGTGGCGTTAGGCGCCATCACGACCTATAGTGGATTTTGGGTCGTGACAGCTTGGTATCAGAGCGTTAGGTTCACTTAGGTCTCGCGAGTCATGGGCAAGTCTAGTAGAGTCTTGCGGATCGGTGTGAAGATGTCTGTACTTATCTTCGAGAGGCTACAGGGCTGTTAAGAGCACTCCCCTTCTTGATTTCCTCATCATGCGGTTTGATTCCATTGAGGCTTGTGCCTTTATTTCCTTCCTACTCAATCTTATGTGACGTGAAGCGCTTGTTATCAATTAGACGTTCAGGAGTTGTATTAGTACTACAGATGTGGTGTAGGATATGTTTCCCTGCGTGTTCGGGCAGGCTATTATCGTCGCCTTACAGAAGGGTGTTCTATCATTTCAGTTCAGTATCTATATTTTCTATGGTTTTGAGGCTATGCACAGGTTTCTATGATGTTCATGAGTTGTTACCGCATGATTTAGAGGTTCAATATTTAATTCCAGCAGAGGAAAGGCAATCGGACTATGGATGTTCATGTTTTGGTTAATGGAGTAAGGTATTCTCGAGCATTGTGGAATTTTCATTGTGATGCGGTGTCGTCATCCTTATCTGAATGCATTACGGCTCGCCGATGTTATGGTCTTCTTTGATTTTGCCTTCGGGGCAGAGTGTTATGAAATGGTACTTGAGGGGCGGTTGTCGGAGATAGCGGTGTGCAACAGTTCAGAATCGAATAGGTATTTCTAATGTTGATGGCTCGAGAAAGATGATCTTCTAGGAGGTTTAGAGTTGGTAGTAATTCATTAGTTCCGGTGCTACAGGTATGGATTTGATTTGAGGCAACATTTGGGCAGCGAAGTATGAGAAAGGACATGGTGGTAGGTGTCTCGCAGCAGATGAATTACTAGCAGGTCAAGTATGAGAAGCGGAGGTCGAGAAATTGCTTAAAGGAGATGGTTTGACCGAAGTGGGAGTGGCAGAGTAGCATAGGGATTCTGTGGTTGGATAGACACGTACCTTGAGGAAGATTTGAGCGATTTGGGAGGCATGGTAGAAATTGACTAGCTCCATGAATTATAATTGGAATGGTGGTTACCGTATGAAGAAAGATTGAATATGGCAGAAAGGAGTTTGCTTGAAATAAAGAGGGGTGTGAAGATTTGATTATCGTTTTGGATGCAACATGGCTTTCAGTTTGGAAGGTATTGTTGAACTTTCAGTTGATGTCAATGGGTAAGGAACAGACTTATACAACCGGTGGGCGAGCATGGGCTCAGGAGAATTTACTGATTACGTGGTAGTTGTACCCAGTGCAGCGTCGTTGGAAGATATCGGTAAGGAATTTCACAGATGGGTTATCTCCTGCGAGCAGGTTAGCGGTTGCGTGACTTTGATAAAGTTTCTACGAGGAGTTCTACTTACTACCTGATAGAAGGTCAAATATGAGGTCGTGGCTGATAATTCAGAATGTTCATGAAAAGCTTAACAAAAGACTTCGAGAAATTTGGCGAGTTAACGGTGCAAGATCATGGTAATTGAGAAGGATGAATCATTGTAGGCTCTACATTATGTGGTGGTAGCTTAAAGCTAAGTAGGGGAGCCCCACCATTTACGATTGGATCCCTTGGTTGTCTGCTTGTGCGATTTTTGGTTATCGATGCGTTGGTGGATTAATTATGACTAGGAAAAAAAAATGTCAGGAGTAATTCAAATAATGAACTCGATGAATGTGTTCTATACTTCACCTTATCGATTGAGGTGCAGGATTTGGGAAGACTCAGAGTTTATGCTTCTTGTGGATGTAATGTACAAGGAAAAGAATTTAGTCGGTTGCTTGTTTGAGAGGGTGTTCATGTGCTAGCAGAGTGTTGAAGTTTGGTTATATTCGGGATCGGGTCAGAGTGGGTGACTCTCAACAACTGTTCTAGTGGGTTCAAGAATTAAAGTCCAGTGCCTAAGGATTTCGGGTCCGTTGTGTGGTTAAGGATAGAGTCTTCATAGTGGATTACGAACAGGACTTGGAATGTTCTATATTATCATCGGGTATGCGGTTCAGTATGGGAGGAAATGAAGAAATAGCTTCGGATTCACGAAAGGTCTTGCAGAATGGGTGTACTAGTCGGAGATGTTATTGAGCACATAAGGAGGGTATGAGATAGTTCATGAGTATTGAGACGATGTGGTCTCGCGATTCGAGTCACTCGGGCTGAGTGCGAATTGAGTTCGTTATGTTATGAATGGAGCTATTATATTTCTAAGTCAGGTCAAGAGTAAATTGAAAGAAGTTGGGTCGGTTAGTAATGGTTGAGTCGGCATAATTGTGGCACTGATCAGTTCCTTTGGTGTGAAGTTATGCATGTGGGTTGTGGTTGTACGTGCAGGCTTGACAGCCACCATACCTTGATTGAATTGGCCGATATTAGATTCGAATGGCCTTATTGTGTAAATGGACTCCGGAAGAGTCACGACGGTTTAGATCACGACTTGAGGTTTGTATTTTCTGCGGTTTGAGAATTCAGTTGCGTGTTGCATTGGTTCTTCTGAAATGAGTTAAGTGAAAGGTTTCTAGCCAATGGAGTGTTTATTATACTAGTAGTTCAGGGGTTATGATGAATTCGTGTACTCTCGTATAGCAGCATGATGGGTGCAGTGAGTGGCATGGGAATTGGAAGTTGAGGATCAAGGTTGCAGTTTGGTGTTGATAAGAATGTCACGAGCTTGGATGAGTAGGGAAGTATTCAGATGTTTAGGGTAAGTTGGCGTTATCTTAGTGTCGCCCGAGAATGGTGTTCTGCGGAAGAGGCATTGTGTATTGATTTGCAGATTGTGATTTGCCTTACGGAATTAGTACGGTTGGTGGTATGGATGTGCGGACTTTTCTACCTGAGCGAAAGGTCATGGGAGCGTACCCCATAGGGAGATTTGTATAAGTGTGGCATGTTAGTCACTTGATTGTTAAAGACTAAAACCAAGTATGGAGGTTATGGTAATATCGCAAATACGAGGGTTTATGCTTGAGAGGCATTCTATTCCTTGAGTTGTGGATTGTGGGAGTTTGTTTCAGATTTGACGGTTGTTCTTATGTGTCATGAATAGGGCCATTGTGGATCTTTGGAAGGTTATTGGTCCAGTATGGTATTATCAGAGTCGGTGAGAGGTCCATTGGTGGGTCTAATGTGAGTGTGTGCTCTACGTCAGGTCGGATATGTTCGTTCGTCATAGCATTGCTTACGGAGGAGGCGTCAGGCATTAGATGTTATTCCCGTCGTCAGCTATTCCATGTAAATCTCTATTGTTCCATGTGGATTATGAGACGGCTTGATTATTCGCATACGTGTTGAGGCCCCGTGTAGCTTGTGGTGTTATGTGAGCAGGATGGCTCTCGAGATGCAGGTCATTTACTGCACCCTAGTTGTGCTTGGGTTTCGTAGCGTATGGCACTATCCATCTCCCCAGGATTTGTATTATGAACTTGGCGTGCTTGTGGTTGATATTCGGGCATTTCATAAGTATAAGCGTTGCGGCTTGATGTGTGTATTTTTCTTCTTGATATTATGTGCGGATCAGGTGGCACGCCGCCACAGGTATATTGTCTGGATCAGGTGGCATGCCACCACGGGCATGTTATGTGGATCGAGTTGCACGCCGCAACAGTGTCATATCGGATCTGGTTGCACGCCGCAACAATGTCATATCGGATCGGGTTGCATGCCGCAACAACGAGATGTTGAGCATAGTTCCTTACACTTATTTTGTGTGCCTTGTTTTCATCCCTGAGGTGGTTCACAACATCTATTCGACCGTTTTATTCGTTATGCGGGTTGGGTAGTCCTTCTCCAGAGTCCGTTCTTCCTTATGTAACACATTCGAGTTGTAGCTTGTTGGCGCGTTGTGGGCGTCATATACGACTTTTGGCAGTGTCTGAGACAGCTTATTGCCTGAGCAACTTGTACTGGGTGAGACGAGATTATTGGACCTGAAATTAGTGCAATCATATTTATATAAGGTACATTAAGGAGAAAATATCGTTATTCAGTTCAGAATGAGGTAATGGTTCTTGTCAGGAGGAGAGACTCCATGAATTATTGATTCAGCACGTGGTTATGAGTTTCTACACGTCTCTTTCATCGTGGCAGTATTGCGAGAGTTGGAACATGATTTATATGCATCATGAGATGTATTGCAGACATCAGATTCGGGAAATTACAGCTATTGTGGTCGGAGGATGTTATTATGGGCAACCGACTTATGAGGTACATGGTGTGATTTCATCATAGGTGCATGATCATGTTTTGGTACAGTGCGTGGTGATTGTTACTGTGTTCGTATCTTAGAATTAGGACCTGTAGAGAAATTCGGAGGTTGGAATTTGGTCCTAAGGTTTATTGACTAAATAAAAGGGAGGATCTTCAGTCTGACTTGAGCTAATGTGTCCAACTGGATTGTGGTGGCACGGGTAGGTGCAAGAGGTGTTAAACAGTGATTTTGGACAACTTCGGAGCAGTCCTTAGCATGTTCGAGGACGAATGTATGTTTAAGTGAGGGAGAATGTAACGACCCAACCGATCATTTTGAGCTCTAGCGCATCGTTCGGTGGTTTGAGGCCTTGAGTAGCTTCACTTTAGGTATTATGACTTGTACGTGTGATCGAAATTTGAATTTCGGGAAGTTCGAGATTGATTTAGAAAAAAAATTCTAATTTCGGAAGCTTTAAGTTGGAAGAATTATTTAAGGTTTGACTTTTGAGTAAACGACCTCGGAATCGGGATTTGAAGATTCCAATAGGTTTGTATGATTATTTCGGACTTGGGCGTGTGTTCGAGTTGAGTATCGGATCACCCGGGAGCATTTCGGTACTTATTATGGAAGGTTGTCATTTTGAAGGTTTAAGAATTTCTTAAGTTTGATTTGAAGTGGATTTTGATGTTATCGATGTCTGTTTGGGGTTCCGAACCTTGGAATAGCTTCGTTATGTCATTTATGACTCGTGTGTGAAATTTAAAGTCATTCCGGATTGATTTGATACGTTTCAACACAAGATATAGAATTTGGAAATTTGAAAATTTATAAGTTTGATTCGAGGCGCGATTCATGATTTTTGATGTTGTTTGACGTGGTTTAAGGCTTCTACTAAGTTTGTATTGTATTTTGGGACGTGTTGGTATATTTGGTCAAGGTCCCGGGGGCCTCGGGTGGATTCCGAATGTTTAACGGATAGAATTTTGGACTTAAGGAAAAGCTGGAGGATTCTGGTTGCAGGTGCGAAGGAATTCCCGTACTGCGTGACCGCAGAAGCGGCCCAGGAGTCGCAGAAGCAATAGGGAGCGAGGCAGGCTGGAGGCGCAAGTGCGAGGTTTGTGCCGCACCTGCGAGACCGCAGAAGCGGATTCTTTGTCGCAAGTGCAACTTCGCAGAAACGGAGTCTGGTCCGCAGATGCGAAGGCAGGGGGACCGCAGAAGCGGTATTTTGGCCGCACCTGCGGAACCGCAGAAGCGGTCAAGTGGCCGCAGGTGCGAGAGGTCGCTGGGCAGTGTGTTATTTTAAGAACGGGATTTGGCCCATCTTCTTTCATTTTCACTTGGTTAGGGAGATTTTGGAGAGCTTCAAGGGGATATTTTCATCAAGCAACACAAGGTAAGTGACTCCCACATATTACAAGTTACATACATGATTTGTGTATGGATTTAAACATGAAAATTTGTAGAAACTTGAGATTTTGGTAAAAAACCTAGAATTTGGTATTTTTGGATCTTAAACACGAAATTGGACATGGAATTTGGAATAAGTTATACATTTTAGTTCGTGGTATTATGGGTAAATTTTATTTTTGGACATTTTCGGAATCCGAGCACGTGGGCCCGAGGGTTGTCTTTGTTGGCTTTTGAGCGAGTTGGGAATCATTTTAAATTGTTAGAATATATGTATTAGGGTGTATTTTGATTGGTTTGCACGTTGTTTGACTAGTTTTGAAGAGACGGGCATCGGGTTGAGGTGTTTGAGTGGCGTTGGAGCCGGTTATGGAATTTTGGAGCGAGGTAAGTCTCCTGTCTAACCATGTGAGGGGGAAACTACCCCTAGGTGATATTTATTTGTTATGTGCAACTAGTTGTGGGTGCTACGTACGCACGAGGTGACGAGAGTCCGTACATAGCTAAAGCATGTTTATGTCCGGGTAGACTTAGAACTTTATCATGTGTAATTGAATTATTTGAACTCGTTCTGCTGGCTTAATTAAAATGAAATTGATTTAGAAATAAATATATGTATACTAGGCCAAGCCTCAACACTTTGAGTTGTGGGCGAGTTATTTGAGAAACGGTAAAGATTATATTCATTTTGTGCCCATGTACGGTATTGTAAACACGTGCCTCGTAATTCAGTAACTTCCTTCCTTTTATTGTGGAGCGGGCCGGATGCCTCAGCAGTATATAGATGCATCTATAGTTTGTGTCGCTCGACCCTCGGCAGTGTACACATTATTCTGGATCGGGCCGAATGACCTCGACAGAATCGTGCGTTATATCGCTAGTAGTCCGAATATTCACGAGCTAATCTCTCCACTGATGCCCGGTATTTACATGGTATTCCTTATTTATCTGATAGTGATACTTGATATTTTCTGAGCTGTTAAGGTAGAATACAAGATTTAGAAATTTTTCTTTAAAAGAAGTAATTGGAAGATTATGTAACTTACAGATTTATCCCATCATTGTCGTATGCTTCATATCTGCTCATGTTTTATTACATTATTTTATTGGACCTTTAGTAAGTGTCAATGTCGACCCCTCGTCACTACTTCTCCAGGGTTAGGCTAGATACTTACTGGGTACACATTGATTTACGTACTTATGTTGCACTTCTACACTAAATGTGCAGGATTTGACATGTTTATTTGATGATCACCTTAGCGCGTAGGCACACCTGTTGAGGAGACTTTATGTGAGCTACATTTCAGGCTACGCATCGCAGTCCACCGAGTCTCCATTGTACTGTTTATTTTATTCTGTCTTCCTACATTCGGGACAGATGTTGTATTATTATTGTACTCCTTAGAAAATACTCATGCACTTGAGACACCGGATTTTAGGGGTTCCTACTGGTTGTTTGTTATTGTAGTTCACGTAGTTATTATCTTTTTACCCTGTAAATTCCATTTTATACTATTTAAGTAATGGAGATTTTGATCTCGAAAGTAATAAAATGAGTAAATAAATTGATAAATTAACGTTGGCTTGTCTGACGGCGGCGTTAGGCGCCATCACGACCTATAGTGGATTTTGGGTCGTGATCGGTTTTTGAAGAGGGTTGTTTGGTCTTGGGCTGTTGAAGAGTGAACTGGGGATGAGCCAAATGTTTTGGGCCTGTTTTTTGTTCGAAAATCCTAAAATTGGGCTAAGAATTAAATACACAAAATTGTTTAAATAAAATTAATAAATAATAAAATATAACTTATGCAAAAAAATGATTAAAAATAATACCTTAACATTATAAAAATATAAAAATACTATTTTAGCATGAATAATGTAATAAATGTAATTATGCATAGCACATATGCTATTATTGCAAAATTGTGTAAATAGCTTAAACAATACCAATATAATTATATAAAATGAAGTAAAAATATTATGAAATATATATGTGGATACAAATAATAAATTTGGATGATTCAGTCATCATAAAATAATTTAAAGGGGTAATTAATACATATTCAAGTAATTTAAATGAAAGAAAATCAATTTTAAAGCTTTAAAAATTATGAAAATTTATAGAAAATACATATATGACTCTTGTAAATATGTGATGATGTAGGAATGATATTTTAAAAGCATATATGATATTTATAAAAATACGAGGGCAAAATTAGGTATCAACACAAGTCGCAATAGTAGTATATATATATATATATATATATGGATCGAGTTTGCACGCTGCAACAGTATTATATGAATATGTGAATCGGGTTGCATACTGCAAAAGTACTATATGTGTGTGTGTGTGGATTGGATTGCATGCTGCAACAATATTATATATATGTGGATCGGGTTTCACTCCGCAACAGTATTATTATATATTTGGATCAGGTACCGTGTTATGTTATAAGATTGTGAAGTGATGACCTTCTTGGGGCATTATTTCTTACTCCGTTTAACATGTAGTTGTTCGTCTCTCTCTCTATCCCTTGTTGCTTTTCTTCTTAATATTCGTACAGATTTATAGTGAGTGTTTTGTCATAGCCTCATCACTATTTAATCGAGGTTAGGCTCGATATTTACGGAGTACATGTGGTCGGTTGTGCTCATACTACACTTCTGCACTTCTTGTACATATCTCGGCGTTGGTCCCAGCGATATTCAACGGTAATTGTTCGGACCCTACCTTCTAGGAAACTTGAGGTAGTCCTGCATGGCGTCCACAGACCTTTGTTTCAGACAGTTTTGTATTTCATTTCAGATTTTATTTGTAGTATTCTAGTAGCTCATGTAATTGTGACACCAGTTTCTGGGAATAGTATTAGACATCGATGGTTTCAGATTATTATACATTTTAGGATATTTCAGTTTTAATTTCTCATTATTATATTTTTAAATTGTTAAACTGCTTAATTATTTAGCTAATGTTAGCCTGCCTAGCTAGTGGATATTATGCCCCATCACGGCCTCGTTGTTGGGATTTTGGCTTGTGACAATGATAAAAGAGTTCTTTTTATAAATATTTAACTAATTCATCATCATCCATTTAGAAAATAATACAATAATATTCGTATTATAAATAAACACTAAATAAATAATTAGAATTTTATAGAACAAAACTAATGTGTAAAGAGCATAATAGAAATAATGTGATTCTATCCACACTTCAAATTTATTTGATAAAATTAAGAAAATAAATAAAACTCAAAAATATTATTGTTAAATTTAAACAACGAAAGAATTCTAAAAAATAACATAAAGGATAAAGTCAAGTTAAATTTTAGGAGTAATACAAAATTATATTCATTGTATTATATTAAAGTGATAAATTACTAAAAATTCATATGAAAAATTTAATAATAGTTATATAAGCAAGGAACCAAAAAAGGAATAAAATATAAATTTCAAGGAAAATCTAGAAATATAAGACTTATAATTAAAATTATGATGAGAAAAGTCGTACATATGAACATAACTGAAATCATAATAAACAAAGAGTCATAAATGAAGAATATTAAAAAAGAAAGAATTCCAAGCGATAGTGTAACAATATATAATAGAAAGATAAAATTAGAATATTATACATAAAATAAGGATATCATATATATATATATATATATATATATATATATATATATATATATATATATATATATATATATATATATATATATAACACAAAATAATAATTTTTGAAAATATTGGTAGATGTTTTACAAAAAATAATAAAAGACTTATCTCTTTATATTTTTGATGAATTCAAAATTATAATTCAGTAAGAAAATATTATATTATCTTAGCTATAAGTAAAATATAAAATAAGAATTGACTATTCAAATATTACAATAGAAAAGAATGTACTAAAAGAGGGGGATATAGTTGATGTTAGGAAATTTATAATTTAGATTAATTAAAACATTAAAGGTAAGAAATACACTCAAAAACATTATTGACAAAATTTAGACAATTAAAGAATTTTAAGCAATATAACATAAGTTTAAAATTAATTAAAATATTTGCTTAGTAAGAAAATATATACCTCTGTTATATTAAAAGAAAAATATTGACAAAATATTAAGCCAATTGACTAGTTAATAAAAAGTCATATTAGTAAATGTGGTACTAAGTACTTGCTAATTTAATAAAGAATAAAATAAGGAACAAATAATTTATTTGATTACTATATGTGTGTATCCTTTAATTTTATATAGATTTTGTTATATATCTGCATATTGGATTAAAAAATAAAATAACAACTACTCCCTCCGTTTCAATTTAGATGAGGTAGTTTGACTTGACACAAAGTTTAAGAAAAAAAAAAAACTTTTAAAATATGTGGTTCTAAAAGCTTAAGGGAAAAAATCTTTATGGGCTATGATATTTGTGTGGCTGTAAAAATTTCTCATTAAGGGTAAGGGGTATAATGAAAAGTTTAAAATTGAATTGTTTTCAAATATAGAAATGTGTCCTTTTTTTGGAACGGACTAATAAAAAAAGTGTGTCATCTAAATTGAAACGGCGAGAATAAAATTTATTAAAACAATAATTTATAAAATTAGTAATCTTAACCGCGTATCGCGCGCGTTCTAACACTAGTTATACATATAAAACATAGACAATGGTTAGGATATCCGGTTAACCTCGATGAAGTAGTTGAGGAAGCTATATTAAATCAATTTCCCTTCCAAAATTTTGATCTAACATACTACCAGACTTGGACTACCAGTGTTATCTCAGCAACCTGCCAAGTCACATATCTTTTCTACTTTACCACCTATTAGAGTTAAAGCACAAACATATACAGTTTACACTTCATTTCTATTTCTACAACCCACAACTTGTAAATTTTTCTAGAAAACTAATAGATGACGGTTCTTGTCCTCTCAAAATCTGCTGCTTCACCACTAGAACAGAAGACGTAGTACCCGAATTCATCGACACAAGAAAGTCTCCTATAACTCCTAGTTCATTTTCACCACTCCAATCTGTTAATCCTTGTAACAGCACAGGATTTATCCCTTGGTTCCTCCCAAGTATCCAAAGATGAAAAAATTCATTTTTCATTGCCTGAAGTGCTGAAATAGTATCCTCCCCATTCTTCACTATAACTTCCTTATACCTAACTTTATGATTTCCCTCATTTTTCACCCAAAACCATGTCACCAAACCATCATCTAATTTCTTGTCCATCTCATTATCCCCTTCACCATTATGTGAAAGGAATCGAACAGCAGTAAGTGATACATCTGGATTTGCAGCCATTCTATCAGCATAAGAAAGTGCCTCCCTAGCATCAGCTCCTCCCGTAAACAGAAGCGCAAAATGGTGAATTGATTGTCTCATTGAAAGACCCCTGTCCACAAGAATCGCTACTGAACAAGGAGCATGTTTTAAGACATTAGAGTTTACAAACTGAACTCCTTGTCTTGCAACTACTTCAAATTGATCTTTGTAAAATGGAAGTATGATAAGAGAGGCCTTCTTCTCTAGAGCCAATTTACAAATGTCTTGATACATGGTTCTCTTAGGAGAATATGATGTATATGAATGTATCTTGAACATGTTTTCTCCACCTCTGCCTTGTTGGAAAAGCTTCAAAGCATTATGGATTGGATTTTGGCTGTTTGCGTTGTCGGATTCTTGCTCCTCTTTATGGTCGATGAAAACAGGTGCAGCACGGCCAACTAGCTCCATTAGGTGCAAGGCATGAACAAAGAAAGGGCTATGAGTAGTTGGATTTGAGACCTCAAGTAGATTTATAATTCCAGGCATATTTTCCTCATCATGTATACAAGCTATAATGTGTAACTCTGTGTTTGAAGCAGTATGTTGAATGTTCCTTCTTGTGTGAATCATATAAGGCCTTGTTGGATCATACACTATACTGATCAAGGGAGTCACTATAGCTGTCACCCCTATTGTCATTACTACTAGCATTGTGAAATATGCTCTTGTTATCATCTGCATTACATTCAACTAGTGTCAATATATTTTCGACTGTTTGGTACCAGAAAATAAGTCATTTTGCTCATGTGCATTTACAAGTGGAAGATATTTTTTTATATGATTGTCAATCTTCAATAAATGTTTCTTAATTTTTTGTCCAAAAAATAACTTTTAGAAAATGACTTTTCATCATACTAAATAAATGATTTAGGAGCAATTTCCTAGGTAATCAGTGAAAAAGAAAAAGAAAGATGTAGTACCTTTAAATCCAGCCAGTGAGTGAAAATCAAAAACTCGACTTCACCTCTTAGACTCAAGACAAGGCTAAGAGCAAGACAATCTCTGAAGGGCATATTCAAGAAATACGCGGTGAAAAGGACAGTAACCATTTTAACAACATAAGCTGTGACCGCCATCAGAAATATTGGTCGAAGATATGACCAATGGCCATACATGGATGAAATATCAGTGAAAAATCCAACATATGCAAAGGAAAATGGCATAAGAATATCCATAACAATTGTCTCTGACTTTTCCACTAAAGTTGCACCTAATGGTGGCCCATCAGGAATGGCAAGGCCCAACCACAGTGGCCCATTAGTCACTGCAATCCCACCCAAATCACATAAAAAACCAGCAACAATTACTCCCAACAGTATGAAAACCACATAAATTTGCTCCACTGACTTCCCTTCTGGCGTTGCATTAATTATCCAAATCATGATCCGTCGAACACCTCCAAAAATGGATGCCCCAATTAAGAAAGAAGAAATGAGAAACCATAAAGCATACATACTCTTCTGTTCCCCTTGTTTAGCTGCCTCAAAGACAACAATAAATTGGATTCCGATTACATCACTTATTAAAGCTGTGGATAATGCCATTCTTCCAATTTCAGAACTAAGGAGATTAAGCTCTCTAATAATTGGATAGATAACAGGGAAAGCTGTGATTGCAAATTCTGATGTTAATCCCAACATAGAAGAAGCTTTGGCTAATTCTTTTTTCATGGATTTTCGAACACCTATTCCAATAAATAGACTACATAACATGGGAATGGACACCCCAAATATGGCTATGTACCATTGTTTTTTCCCCGCTTTTTTTATCTGGGTAAGATCCGTCTTTACACCAGATATGAAAAGGAAATACATAAACCCAATGAGTCCAATATTTTTCAGTGCGTAGTCAGCAGTATCTGGGAAAATGAAGTTCCTGAAACGCTTGCTTCGGCTCAAAACAGACGGTCCTACGATTATTCCACCCTTGACATTCAGGAGAGGAAAACAAAAACAGAAAACAAAATCTTCCACTAAGTATAATATTTCTTTCAAGGACTAAAGGAAAAAAAAATAAGACACAACTTACTGCTATAAGATATTAGTATTTGACAAAGAAAAAGGGTAGGCAGAAGCAAGATTTTCACCAAGGGGTTCAAAAAATAAATACAAAGGAATTAAGGGAATTCAACAACTATTATATGTATATAACACTATTATATGTATATAACAAAAACGTTAAACGTTATATACACATTGTAATTTTTTTGCGAAGAGAGTTCGACTCCTTCTACAACCCTAGCTCCGCCCATGATAGAGATAATACTCTTCTACTGTATTTAATTTTATTATCCATTATACTTTAAGATTATTTGTATGCTTGCAGTTAACACATCATCTCGTAATCGCCCTTGGATCTAATTAAGCTCCACCCTGAAGGACAATGGATCAACGAGTAATTTTAAACTGTAAGAAAAAGTAAAGAGGTACATTTGGAGCTTTTTCCAAAAGCATTTTGACGTGTTGAATCCACCTAGTAGTCCATGCTGGTGCTTCATTAAAGTTAAAGCTCAAATACGAGACTATTTGCTAACAAGGATATAAATGACAAAGAATAAAATTAAAACATTTCGTATAATATAACGAGGTAAATTTGGATCTTTTCTCATTTGAAAATTATACTACGAGATTACTAAGAAACTTACGAGGATGTCAGATATGATCCTCGGCTGCCGCAGAGGCTTGAGAAGATAGCGAATGAGACGGGAGATGGCGATGATGGTGGAGATCTCTAACAAAACAAGGGGAAAAGAGAATTGCAATGGATTTTCTCCATAGAAGATGCCAAAGGTATGTGGAGGATGTACGGTACGGCATATTACGAGGCCTTTGTTGACGAGGTAAGGGTCCTCGGTGAGGTTAAGCTTTGACATTATGGTTAGGTTTCAGAGTAATTAGTATCTTCCACTTCATTCATTAGAAAACCCTAGCTAAACAAAGAGAAAGCTGCAGCTGAAAATCCTAGCCATGCAAAACATGCAACATGAGCACGAGGTACTAAGGATTGGAGATGCGTTAAAGGAGGCAATACTTCATTTTCACTTTTTCTCTAGACCGTCAATTTTAACATAGTTTGTTGCTTCAGTTATATAGGACTCGGGAGCTAATTTGGTGTTTTAAAATTAATTTTAGTACTCTATTGATGAGGTTTAAACCTTCTACCTCAACTGTAAGTTACGTAACTAGACCTCAAACCCTAATTTGGCGCTGGAAAGGTACAATTTGGTCGAAATATCCTCTTTACTAATATCTCGTCCGTTTCTTTTACGAATAATCTCTTTTGTTAGACAATAATTTTTGCTTTTCTTATTTAAGTTATAACTTGATCATTCCTCATTCTATGGGAATCTATATATCTATACAATGGAGGGACTTGATAGGTTGATGTAGCACCTCCCATAAATAAGGATGGCCATTTATCCTTCTTTTTTTTTTTTTCATTTTCTTGGCTTTCTCCCTTTTTCTCATTTATTATGTTCTCTCCTATGATAGGAAAAAAAAACTTCCATTTAAAATAGCAATTTGTGAATTCAAAAGTCGCGTTCTTCTTAAAAGAGAGAAACAACTGCAAAATGACGCCTTAATAGGAAGGTTACATTCAACAGTTAATATAACAACCAATCTTTCTCCCTTTATTCTCTTCAAAAAGCTTTGTACAAAGAAACTGAAGATTTCCTGTAGCAGCATAAAAAGAGAGTGTAAGGAAGTTGGCCAAAATTGCAGTTATTTGTAATTCCATATAAAAAATTTAAAATCAGTTCTCAAATTTGTTTGGATTTCCATTTAGTGGAAGCATCCCATTGTAACACTAGTGCATTATGTAAAGCCTTTCTTCTTTGTGTTCTTTATTTATGTTTACCATATTTTGAAGAAAGTCTCTTCCTTGAGAGGCTTTTTTCTTTCTTAATTTACTAAAAACATTAGTTTAATTTATATTTCACTTTCTATCCATGTGAGAGTAAATTGAAGTCAAATTAGTGAAAGAATGAGAAAATTGCAGGAGCACGGGATTTGAAAATTTCATATTCATGACAATGAGCTGAAATGTCACAGCTTTCTTATACATATTCTTCAGGTCATTTTTAGGGAGGGATTAAAATCTCATCTTGTGCTTCATAGTAAGACATTATCATCACTGTTTAATTTGTTGAGATTAGAAGATGACATGTTTCCCCAATTTTTGAATTTACCTCATTTTAATAGTCCAACCAGTCTTTAAATATTTAAGAACTTTCCGCTTCCACTTAATTGTTATTGAGTAGAGTACGTATTAAAACATCTATTTATTAATTTCGCATCAAACATTTTTAATTTCGCAATATTTTTAATTACTTGTATAATATTTTGGTCTTACTAGGGGTAACACGGCACCTCTCTTGCATGAACCAATTTATTTATTTATTTCTTTATTTTGACCCTCTTTTTTTATTTTCATATTTTGAAAATCCCAAAAGTCTGGATATACAATTACATAAGTATAACTAATATAGTTTATGACAATATTAAAATAGAAAAGGAAGGCTTCTCTTCCTTTGAGAAGATTGCTTCCTAGCACACTATCATTTTACAAGTACGAAAAGTGTGATACTTTTATTTAGATTTATTTTTTTATTTTGCTTTAAATGTACTTTTTCCGTAGTCATTTGTTTTTATTTATCTTTCTATATGTATGTCTCAAATTATATACACCTTCCATTTCAATTTATGTGAACCTATTTTCTTTTTAGTCCGTGTAAAAAAGAATGATCCCTTTCCCTATTTGGAAACAATTTACTTTTATGCAATGATTTATAGCCACACAAAATATATTTGCCTCATTTTATACCACAAGTTCAAAAGTCTTTTCTCTTTTCTTAAATTCTGTGCCCAATCAAATGAGTTCACATAAATTGAAACGGAGGGAGTATATTTTTTGTTTGTTGCATTATGGAAATTTTAGCTCTCATCTCTTGACTCACTTTACATATACAAAATTCAAACTTGGTCAACACTTCCAACTTAAGCTTCCAAACTAGGAACTATGTGTTCCAATTCAATCCAAAACCTCTCCGAAACAATATCAACCATCCTCGCAAGTTTCATAACAATAAATACACATACAAAAAATATCAAATAGGAGAACGGGGCTCAAATACATATAACGACCGACCGGTGTCACTACAATCTACACTTAGATTTCCAATTCAAGTCTGTTTCAGTGTTCAAATCACCATTTTACATGTTTCTAGGTCTAGGTACAAAATCTCCAATTTCAACTCTCAGATTCTATGTTTTAGGTGTAATAGTCATCAAGATATAAATCTAGAAACCAAGTTCAGGACACTTACCATCAATTTGTAGGTGAAATTCACTTAAAAAATAGTCTTAATTCGAGCTCCTAAGACACAAAAAAAAAGTGTAATGAAATGAAAATTTTGAAACTATCCCTCTAAGCCCCTCGAGTCTCAGACCAAACATTCCAACAAGTCCTATGAAACCACGGAAAACTCAAATCATGGAATGAGATACTAAAACTCAAAATGAAGGGTTGGGATATTACATTTAGATTATAAAATATTTTTATTGCACTAAACATTAAAGAATTGAGGTTCATGTAACATCAAAACACAAAGGAGATATATATTACAATTTACAAGCCAAAATTTCAGAGGAGATGTATGAAATTATCCCTTCGTTTTTAGCTTAATACTTATACTAATAACAAGTAGGAAAAAAAATAAACGAAAAAGAAATAAAGAACTATTTCTATCCTATTTGTTGCACGAGAAAAGAAGAAATGAAGTCTAAACGAATAGAAAATAATTGAGTACGCAAATCAAAATTCAAACTTTTAAGAGTTACTTTTAATACGTGGTATACTAGATGGTATCATTTCTCTCTTTTGTGAATTATATATATAATCCTTGCGTTTAAATATATACTAGTTAATGAATTCACGCTTCGCGCGATTAAAAGTTGGCCCACCAAATAACTCTTTTGCCTTGGATCAGAATTTTGATAGTTCCATTAGGTCTGGATGGTAATTTTGGACTTAGGCGTATGTCCAGATTTAGATTTAGAGGTTCCTAAGTTGATTTGATTTTAATTGGCAAAAGTTGTCAATTTGAAGGTTTAAAAGTTCATAGGTTTGACCCATAGTTGACTTTGTGGTTATTTGTTTGGGATTCCGAGCCATGGGGTAGGTTCGTATGGTAATTTATGACTTGTTTGTAAAACGGAGATCATTCCGAATCATTTAGGCATGTTCGACGTATGTTTGGAAGTTGGAAATTTAAAATAGTTCATTAAGCTTGAATTAATGTATGATTCATAATTTTGATATTATTTTGTGTGATTTGAGGCCTTGATTAGGTCCGTGATATGTTTTGGAATTGGTTTGTGTGATTGAATGGGGTCCCAGGGGCCTCGAGTGTGTTTTGGATGGGTTTCAGATCATTTCTCCTTGTTTTGGAACATCTGATTTTTTGGTGTTCTGGTGTTCATCGCGATCCCGGAAGGACTCACGCGATCGCGGAGTATGTTTTCGTGACTGGTGATTTTTCTCTACATGTTCGCGGTGGGTCTATCTGATTCGCGGAGCATTGCAGGCAGTGGTCATCGCATTCGCGACGCCCCCATGGAAGGCTGGATAGGGTCGCCAAGATTTTGGCCTTCACGTTCGCGGGTGGGGGATCGCATTCGCGTAGACCAGTGGAGGTGTGCATCGTATTCGCAGATGCCAGACCGCGTTCGTGAAAGATGATTTTGGGCCAGTGTTCAGTTATTATTCGCAATCGCGAAGGGCATCGCTAGGCAGTGTTGAAACATATCATTTTTGAGGGTTTGAGTTATTTTACCACATTTTGAGATTGGGAGCTTAGATTTGGGTGATTTTTAAGGTTATTTTCTTGATTTGAATTGGGATAAGTATTTTTGACTCGGATTTGGTTATTATTCATGATTCCATCCATGAATTTAGCATTTGAATGATGAATCTAAGGGAAGAAAATTAGGGATTTTGGCAAAACTTTTCTAAAATATAAAATATGGATTTGAACCCCGATTCAGAGTCGGATTTTGATGAAATTTGTATGGTTAGACTCGTATTTGAATGGGTGTTCAGGATATAAGACTTTTTTTTGGGTTTCAGGAGGCGGGCCTGGGTTGACTTTTTAATTTTTGGTAAAGATCAGAGCTTTATTAACTGGAATCGATTTCTACAGCTGTGTTTGATATTATTGAGTTATTTTGGCTAGATTTGACTCATTCGCTGGCCAATTCAAGAGGCAAGGGTTTGTTAGAGCATTGATTTGTTTTGATTGAGGTAAGTATCGTGCCTAACATTGTGTGGGAGAATACCCCTTAGGATTTGGCCTTAATTGCTTATTCGTGTTATGTGAAAAGCGACGTGTACACGGGTACTATGTGTGGCTTATGACCGAATTAGACCGTAGGCTATTAATATGCCTTTATTTGATAATGTACTTTATATGAAATATGCTTAAACCACTTTATGGATACATTAACATGCTCATTACATTCGACTTAGCCATAGTCATGCTTTATTTGTTGAATACTCCTCCACACTTTGGTATTATTATTTTGTGATATTGTGGCACATGTGGACATATTGTGCAGTTTAATTGTTGTTATGTGGAGTATTAGGGTGTCATTTAACTATTGATATTGTGTGGAGTATAAGGGTGGCATTTCACTGTTGATATTCTTGTGGCGAAATAAGGATGGCGATATGCGCATGTGACGGTATAAGGGAGGCATTTCATTGTTATGTGCTTGCGGCAAAACAAGGGTGAATTGATGATGATGTTATGTGATTATTTGGCGGTGTCTTTCTTGATTTTGCTTATGTGTTGAAACGGGGTTGATATTTTGATTCTTACATGTTTGTTATAAGCTTCCGTCTTGTATTTTAATGCGTTATTAGTTGAATTTGACATGCTATCACATGCCCCACTTCTTTGATGATTTGTTGCCTAAAATGAATTTTCTACATTGAGTGTTCATCGCATGCTCTACAAGATGGTTGATATTGGCTTTTCTTATATATTCCGTTGCCAGTTATTGATATACTACACAAGTTTTTGACTAGTGAATATCACATGACTTGAACCTCATCACCACTTTACCGAGGTTACTCATAATACTTACTGGGTACCGACCGTGGTGTACTCATACTATACTTTTATATATTTTTGTACAGATTCAAGTGTTGGAGGCAACACACCCAGGCAGTGTGAGCTTCTTTGACCATGAGGATTCAAGGTAGAGCTGCATTGACCGTTGCAGTTCCTTGGAGTCATGTCCTTAAATTTATACTGTCATTTTTATATCAGAACAATATTGTATATTTGAGATATTATTATGTAATTTGTTAGAGCTCGTGACTCTATACTACCTAGTTCTGGGGAGTATGTTGAGTATTGCCATTCTGGCCTGTGTTGACTCTAATTCTGTTATTATATTAACACTCTGTCGTGTTATATCATGTTCTATTTATTTAGATGATGTTAAGTGATCGTCTTACCTATGTTTAGATACTAGGTGCCATCACTAACCCCGTAGTGAGATTTGGGTCGTGACAAGTTGGTATTAGAGCTCTAGGTTCATAGGTTCACTCAAAATTTGAAAGAAAAAATCATTATGTAAAAAAAATGCTAGACGGAGGGAGGAGAGAAAGAGAGAGAGAGAGAGAGAGAGAGAGAGAGAGAGAGAGAGAGAGAGAGAGAGAGACGTACCCGAGGGACGAGGGACAGAGCAGCTAGTGGAGGCACGAGGTATGGAGGGTTGCTGGGGTGGGTGAAGAAGAAAGAAAAGAGAAAGAGAAAAGAAGAGAAAGAAAGAAAGGGGTCGCAGGCAGGGTTTTTAAAAGACATTTTCGACCGTTTTGGTCGGAACATTAATAATTATTTTTAATACTTTTAAATGTTCCGGCCGAATCGGTCGTAAAGTAAAATTTTAATTTTTTTTAAATTTTTGCGAGTGATTCAGTCGCAAATATGGTCAACGATAAAATTTTGACTTTTAATTAGAGGCGAATTCGGTCGAAAATTTGGTTCGCGGATTTTAGCGCCAAACTGTGCGACCACTATTGTCGAAACATGATTGAAGTTATTTAATAAAAATGTAACTATTTCTTTTTAAAGTTTTTCGACTATTTCCGTTAAAAATTTCTGACAACTTTTTTTCGTCGAAATATTTCAGTTGGAATTTAGTAGATTTCTGGTAGTGTGTGGATCGGTACAGAGATGTCTGTACTTATCTTCAAGAGGCTACCGAACTGTTAGGAAACTTCACATTCTTTCATTATGTATCATGCTGATTTGTTTATTCTATAGTTTGAATCTTTACTCTTCTATTCTCTCACAAATGGTGAGGACACGCTGTATCGAATTAGGTGAGCAGACACTAGCGCCCCCTTCTAGAGCCGTGAGAGGCTGGGGCTGAGGTAGAGGCCAAGGAGGGGCACGTGCTACAACTAGAGAACCTGCTAGATCAACAGTTGTGAAGCCTCTAGTAGCTCCGGTTGAGGATTATGAGCCTAAGCATGTTGAGCGTGCACCTGAGCAGCCTATTTCTATACCGGGACTTCAAGAGACCTTGGCACACATCCTAAGTATGTTTGGGAGTTTGGCCCAGGCAGGGTTGATTCCGATTGTACCAACTACTTCACAGGCTGGAGGAGGAGCTCAGACTCCCGCCACCAGTATACCAAAGCAGGCAGCTCATGCTTATCAGACATCGGGTGTTGTGCCAGTATAAACAGTAATTGTAGTTTAGCCCGAGGTAGGGCCAGCTGTGTCGGAATAGGGGTAGAGAAGTTGGAGAGGTTTCAGAAGTTCCATCCTCCATAGTTTAGTGGAGGGGCTTCTGAGGATGCACATGATTTCTTGGATCGGTGTCGCTGCATTTTGCGTACTATGGGCTTGGTGGAGCTGGGCGAGGTCGACCATACTACTCCGCTAATGGGGTCGGCATATAGATGGTGATAGACTTATGAGGCGAGCAGTACAGCTGGCGCAACACCACTTAATTGGTCCCAGTTCTCTAATCTTTTTTTGAGGAGTTTATTACACAGACACGTAGGGACGAGTTGCACAGTGAGTTTGAGCATTTGTGCTGGGGGAGGGAGGTTATGATTGTGTCCGAGTATGCTATGAGGGTTTGCAGAGTTATCTCACTATGAACCTGCCTTGGTTTCCATTAATAGAGAGAGAGAGAGAGAGAGAGAGAGAGAGAGAGAGAGAGAGAGAGAGAGTCCATAGATTTATTTAGGGACTTGTTTATAACCTCAAATTTGGGATGGCACAGGAGTTGTAGACTAAAACTCCATTCCATCAGGTTGTGGAGATTGCTAGGAGGTTGGAGCGTACTTGTAGGTAGGAGAGGGGGGATAGGGAGGCCAAGAAGCCTCTAGGTTTTGAAGGGTTTAGTTATTCCCACTTTTTGGTTTCAGCCCGTCATGGCAGAGGCTTTGTCAGTCAACCAATTCAGTCCGCACTTCAGGTTACCCATAATGCACAACTTGTAGGGACCCCAAGGTACTCATATTGGAAATCCATCTTTTAGTGCACCTTTGAACGGGATTCCTATAGAGGTTATTCTAGTCGTCCGGTGTAGACTCAGTACCAATAGCCATGCCTATAGAGCGGTTATTTGAGTATGGTGATACACGGCACATTATGAGAGATTGTCCCAAACTTCAGAGGGGTGGCTTTCAACAGGGTACTCAGGCTATGGTTTTAGCTCCAGTTGCTACAAAACCTACACATCCAGCTAGAGGTGGAGGACAGGTGGGTAGAGGACATGCCTGTTGTTATGCTTTTCCTAGTAGGACTAAGGTCGTTGCATCAGATGATGTCATTACAGGTATTGATCTAGTCTGTCATAGAAATGCATCAGTTTTATTCGATCCAGGTTCTACTTATTCATATGTGTCATCCTATTTTGCTTCATATTTGAATATGTTTCGTGATTCTCTAGATACTCCTATTTATGTGTCTACACCCATTGGGGATTCTATTGTGGTGGACCGTGTATGTCACTCTTGTTCGGTCAGTATTGGGGGGCATCAAGACTAGAGTTGATCTCCTGTTGATTAATATGGTGGGTTTTGATGTGATTTTGGGAATGAATTAGCTATCTATGTATCATTCTATTCTTGATTGTCATGCTAAGACCATGACATTGGATATGCCGGGGTTACCGATGATGGTTCCTTGGGTCATGTTCCTAGTAGAAGTGTCTTTTCTAAAGGCTCAGCGGATGGTTGAGAAGGGGTATTTGGGGTACTTAGCCTTTTTAAGCAATGCTAGTGCTGATACTTCTACCGTTGAGTCAGTTCCGGTAGTAAGGGAATTCCAGATGTGTTTCCAACAGACCTACCAAGCATGTCACCCGATAGGGATATTAATTTTGGTATAGACTTGGTGTCGGGAACCCAGCCCTTATCTATTTCACCGTATCGCAAGGCTCCAGCCGAGTTGAAGGAATTAAAGGATCAGTTGCAGGAATTGATAGTAAAGTTTTTACCAGGCCGAGTGTTTCGCCTTGGGGTGCTCCAGTTCTATTTTTGAAGAATAAGGACGGTTCCATAAGGATGCGCATAAACTACAGGTAATTGAACAAGATTACTATTAAGTACAAGTATCCACTTTCGCGTAGTGATGATTTGTTTGATCAGCTTCAGGGTGCTCAGGTATTCTCGAAGATTAATTTGAGATCGGGGTACCATCAGTTGAAGATCAGGGCTTCAGATATTCCTAAGATGGACTTCAAGACCCGTTATGGGCATTATGAGTTCTTGGTGATGTCTTTTGGGCTGACCAATTCCCTAATAACTTTTATGCACTTGATGAACAACGTGTTTCAACCCTATCTGGATTCCTTCGTCATTGTATTTGTTAATGATATACTGGTGTGTTCTCACAGCCGAGAGGAGCATGAGCATCATTTGAGGATCAAGCTCTGGATTTTGAGTGAGAAGAAGCTATATGCTAAATTTTCCAAGTGCGAGTTCTGGTTAGACTCGATGCCATTCTTGGGTCACATGGTGTCCAATAAGAGGATTAACTTCGATTCGAAGATCCGAAGTTTCCTTGGTTTGGCTGGGTATTATCGCCGCTTTATGGAAGGTTTCTCGTCTATTACATCTCCATTGACTAGGTTGACTCATAAGGGTACCCCCTTTAGGTGGTCTGACGAATGTGAGGAGATATTTCAAAAGCTCAAGCCTGCCTTGACTACAACTCCAGTTCTGATTTTGCCTTCAACATTGGGTTCATATACAGTCTATTATGATGCTTCACAGGTTGGCATCGGGTGTGTATTTATGGAGGGTGGTAGGGTGATTTCTTATGCTTTGCGTCAGTTGAAGCCTCATGAGAAGAACTACCCAGTGCATGATTTGGAATTAGTAGCTATTGTACACGCGCTCAAGATTTGGAGGCATTATTTTTATTGTAACGACCCGACCGGTCTTTTTGTGTATTATAGCCTCGTTCCCTTATTTATTGCTTCTTCTGTATTCATTTATGTTTATGCAACTTGCTGGGGTGGTTAGATGGGTTCCTGGATGGTTTGGGAGTAAATTGGAACACTTAGTCCCAAGGTTGAAGGCTTAAGTTTAAAGAGTTGACCGGAGTTTGACTTTTATATAGATGACTCTGAAATGGAGTTTTCATGGTTCCAATAGCTTCGTAAGATAATTTTAAACTTAGGCGTATGTCCGGATATTGATTTGGAGGTCCGTAGGTTGCTTTGAGTTAAATTGCCGAGCAATTGGAATGTGACTTACCTCAAAAGGTATTACTGCTGATGAGCACATCTTATACTGAAAGTATGTGTTGCACTCTTTTTCTCTTCGTCCAATTTTTATCCCAATTGGATTTTTCTGGCAAGTTATTTAATGAGGCAGCAACGGAAAGCATACTACGAAAGAAATGTCATCGGCAGAAATAAGACCTTTAAATGACAAGGCATGAAAACGACAAGCCACTGCGGGATGGTTAGATAGTCTTTGGCTCGATAGCAAAATTCCTAACGGGAAACGAAGCTTGCTATCGGACCAAAGGCTATTCAACCATTCACGAGTTCTCCTTCCCTACAAGCCACTAGGGGTAGTTAGATAATCTCTGGCTTGGTAGCAAAGTTCCTAACGGAAAATGAAGCTTGCTATCGGACCAAAGATTATCCAACCATTCACTAGTGGAATCCTCAATGGTTCAAGACTTCCAGTGTTCCAATTCACATTCTTCGCATTCAAAAATCGGGGGGAATGATATAAGAATACATCAATCTAATTGCCACAGAAACTGGGACAACGAAACCCGGGAACAAAAATATCTCATCGGGACTGGGGACTGCACAACCAATCCAGTAGAAATAAGTTGTACAAATTAGCCACATGTAATGGCAATTTCTTTTCAGCACAACGAATGCTTATGTACTTTTGAAGATATAAGGAATAAAATAAAGTCCTTTTTATTTTTATCTTGTTTCTTGTCCAAATGATGAATTAATTTTATCATTTGAAAGTTAACAAGTACTTCGAATGCTAGTGCCAGAATGAACAAGAGACGTCCTCTTCAAGAGCACAGTAAACATAAGAGGGCCCTATGTTATGAAACCCTCACAGTAAAGGGTTGGTTCAGGAAGAGTTTATGCCCGGAACCCGAATGCTATCGGGGAAAAATGCACCCGAAGCCTTGCATAATTCGACGCAAAAAAGTAAACTTGGCGCAATGGTTAAGCAAAAAGAAATTTTATTTATCAAACATTCCAAGCAGCATAAGTACAAAAATACGAAAAGAAAACAACAAAGGAAAAGATCTGATGTCGGCTCGGGGTCTTGGCCTTCATCATTATTTCCCTCAAGTTCCTGAGAACTCAGAACTAGAAGCAGACGAATCAGTTACATCAGGCTGAGCCGGGAGGCGCCTTCAAGAAGTTGACTCCAGCTCTCGGGCCTTGGCGATTTCATCGTCAATATCAATGACACCTGCTTTGGCCTCTTCCAAGGGTTTTCTCCTCATGCTATATATAGAATATGTTTTCAATAATGAGGGAATCTACTTGGTGCTGAAGTTCGGATTTGAGCCTATCGACCGCGGTCAGAAGGCCATCCCACTCAGATCTCGTGGCACTAAGGCCAAGATCACGTATAGTGGTTATGTGGACCTTATTATGATCCATGATCCTCTTATACCTATCCTCCATATGGGAACACTTCTCCTCGGTAGCAGCAACCTCTGCAGTCTTGGAATTCAAGGCTGCCTCCAAGTTGTTTACTAGCTCAATAGAGGCAGCCTCACGCTCGGCAGTAGCAAGCACAAAATCTTGGACTTCAGACCACTTAGCCTTAGCTTCTTGGAATTGAACTTTTAATTGAGAAGCTTCTTGGCTAAGGGCTATCACCTCCTGCTTGCTAAGCTACAGTCAGTCCTTGAGATCATTTGCTTTAGCCGCCTTCGCTTCTCACACTGGGAGGCACGCAGCGAGTTGATCCCTCTCGGCCAACAGTTGATCTTGCTCGGACTTAAGTCTTTTTTTATCGAGGATCAACTTCTAAAGGCCCTCGGAACCAAGGAAGTTGGCTTGCAAAGCAAAAACCCAAATTAGAAATTCTATCATAGCAAGTCGAGAAGAAACAACCAGTAAAGAGAATAAGTATGTTGTTGTTGCTCCATCGTGCATGGCATTGTTTAACAAACACTCTCCCGAGAGAGAGAGAGTATCTTCTTCTTATCCTTATCTGAAGCCAGTGACTTAAGATAATTGGCAAGTTCCACCGGCCGGGACAGCAGATGGCACTTAGTAGATACCGAAAGGGAGGCACTCCTCCTTTGGGGATCTACAGAATAGGGAAAATAGTTGTGCCCCAAATTCCCATGGTCCGGGGACTTGGGAGGAGGGACATCCTCCTCTCGGGCGTCTGCGGCTGGTGGGGATTATGTAGCAACTGTTGGTGATAAAGGTATGGCTGGCGTAGAAGGAGATGAAGCTGATGGTGTTATGGGTTGAAAAGCAGCTGCAGCAAAGGCACTGCTGGTTATTGGTTGCTCAACAACCGAAGACAGAAGAGGCCCGACACTCAGCCTTAGAGTACCTAGAGCAGCAACTGAGGCCAAAAACGGAGAATTGGCATTCTCCACCAAGTCAAACTCTCCCAGAGCGCTTGGGCATCGTCTTCGGTTGAGGTTATAAGCTCTTCAGACTGAGCATTATGTTGAGCTAATGAAGGTCGTTGTCTTCTTTGTAAGGAAGCCCCTTCATCATTGGCTTCCCCATCATCGTCAATAACTATAGTGGCTACGGTGGCTCGGGTGCGGCTTTCTTCACCTTATTATTCTTGCCCTTGGCTGAGGAAGAACGCTGCCTTTTTGGTTGTTTGTTCTCCAGCCGGGGACTCCGAGATCAGGCACTTGCACCGGATGCAGATTCGGTGGTGCATGTTCGGGTGAGAGCCTCCTTCAGCAACCTCGCAGCCTCCACGGGATCAACCAAAACATTCTCCTGGGGGATTGTAACAGAGCCCTACGGGAGACCTGAATCTAACAAAAAGTGAGGTTAACGAGTTTTCTTATGCACAAAGATTAGATGATGGAAAAACCGGTTTTACGAGTAAACTTACCGTGATTCTTGGCCCTCCATTCGTATTTGGGGGCCAACTCTTTCCACCGGCGGCTCTTAGGCGTGGTGATGTCCAAACTCTTCTAAACCCACCGGTCCAGGCCTTCAACCCTTGGTGGTGTCCACCTAGTTGCTAAAATAATAAAACAAGAAGGATAAACATCAACAACGATTTCTTTGTCCTTGCTCTTCTTCGGGTCCCCACCGAATAGAAGACTGGATTTCTTGGAAGGGTTAGTAAAAGAATCCATGATCGGTAAAGATGACGAGAGTTCTTTGAAGAAGATTAAAGAAAGATGAAAGCAGCGAAGAGTTGAATGCAAAGAAGTTGAGAGAGTTTGTAAAGATGTTAAGTGTAAAAAAAGAAGAATGAGGCATATAAGTAAAGGAATAGGAGTCTAAAATTGTGGCCATGATAACTGTAACACCCCGCAATTTTTTGAAGTACTTAAGCGCTATTAAGAAAGTTTATGTGCGCTAATTATATTATTTTATGTGCAGACAAGGACTATTAATATGATAGATATCAATTGGATATGATAATAAGTGTACGAGACATATTATAAGTGATGTGGGGTCTAAGGAGATCCCTAAGTCTAAGTCAAGTTGAAAATTATATGATAGACTAAAATTCCAAATGAGTACGCACAAGACCAAATTTTGGACGAGCATATCTATATATATATATATATATATATATATATATATATATATATATATGTGTGTGTGTGTGATGTACAACCTATCAAATGAAATCTATTCGAGTCTAGTTTCTAATGCTTCAAACCGTTTGTCATTTGCACACTCCTATAAGAAGTTATGAACTAATTCCCAAAGGCTAGATCTGCGGTCAATTTCACTATCGCAAAACGGTTCTGCGGACCGCATAAGCATCGCAAAGTGGAGCAGAGACGGACAAATTTTGAAAAAACTATTATGCTGTCGCATAATTGATTATGCTTCCCACATAATCAATTCTGCTGCCCACAAAACGATTATGTTATAGCACAATTGCACCATATAATTGACTTCGGGAGTCATTTTTGGAAATTTTCATATCCGATCCAATTTTGATATAAGGTCTTAGGGGGTCATTTTAGAAGGTAAAATGTGATTTTTTAGAGAGAAGAGAGAGCTATCTTAGAGAGAGAAAGAGAAGACCTAGCTATTTTGTTCATCAATTCTTGATCAAGGCTTGAAGATTTCACAAGATCTTCATCTAATAGGTAAGATTCTACTCCCTAGCCCTAAATTTCGAATTTGGATTAAAAGTAGGTCATGAGAAGTATGATTCTTGGGTGTGAGAGTATTTTGTATATATGTATGTACCAATAAGGTTTGTGGAAAGATTGTTGAGCTTAAATAAGTAAAGATTGGGTTGTGGAATGAAGGAAATCTTGTAGAAGAATCTTGTAGGCAAATTTGCACACCTAGTGTTTGATAAAATGCTCAAATGAGCTGAAACCATGAATATCTTCCTAATTTATGCTCAATTTTGTTATGTCTCAAAATAGATTGGGATTGCTAGAATTTCGGAACGTTGTAGTAATTAAAGGAAAGCTCAAAGCGAGGTATGTTGGCTAAACTACTATCTTAGAATTGAATTTCATGATATTCCCGTAATTTTTAAATATGGTTGTCTCCAGTTCCTTATTCTATGTTCCGAGATGTTCCCAATAAATTCGATTGTCCTGAATAATCAAAGTGTCGAGAATTATGTATTCAAAACGTGTTACGAATATTCCTATCACATTATGTTATCCTTTGGGAATGTGTTCAAGAATGATATATGTATTAAAATTCTATGTCTTTGAGTCATATTTCAAATGAAGGCTATGATGCCAAATTGTGTGAGAAAATCTCAATATGCTTAAGACTCTTAATTGCTCATATGTGTACCTAAAGTCTTGATTGAAAATGTCTTATTGTTGATAATCTATAAAGATGGTTGGAAATGAAACAAGTGAATTGGGGATATAAAGTGTGGCCAACGTTCCAAGAGTGAAAGTTATACTTGTGGCCAATGGTGCTAGTGAAATGAAATGACGTGAGAAAGGTTATGAAATGAGCCTTGATTTAACTACTCCGAATTGACTTCAAAAATAGAATTTACTAAAAGCTTATGAACCCACGTCATGCCCATATGTGGTTGTTTTAACAAATGCTATGCTTTGTGAGTATTTTCAATGTGTTTTTCATTCTTACATATTCGTGAGTGGAAATTGTGTATTGCTTTTTTTGGGGAAAAGTATTTCAAGAATAAATGGTGTGTTACTTGTTGATGATTTTAACTTGCACATCAATTGCCAATTATTTTACTTCATTTCTTGGAAAGAAGTCCATTGTCTTTAAAGTCTTCATTACTAATGAATCTAAAGTTGTGATTTCCAAAATAGTATATATGTTGATATTTATGATGATGATACATGAGAGGGAAGAAATGAAAGTGTGGAATATCAAATACGGCCACCGTGCCTTGAATAAAGAATCTTGTGAATGACCAAAAAAGCCAAGGAAATATTGTTGTTGTTATTGGTTGAAAATACTAGTGGAGATTCATACAATGTGAAAGATGATGAGGTAAATACATTTGTACCTATGTTATTTTTGTGGATTATTCCCCTTATTTTGGATGAGATTGATGTGATAAAATTATTCCCCTTATTTGAGATGAGATTGATATAATAAAATTATTCCCCTTAATTGGGATGAGATTGATTGATAGAAAAGGATGATATCGATCCACACGGCATTGTGGTAAGACGGCCTAGCCGATCAGGTCGTGATCGGACACCATGCCTCACACATGGTGGTGATTGTGCTGGAAATTGTAATTGAAATTGTGATTGTGGTTGATGTCTCTAATGAGATGACCTAGCCGATCGGGTCGTGATCGGACTACGTCCTAAAAGTACGGTGGTATTGGTATTGAGAGTGATTGTGGTTGATGTCTCTAATGAGATGGCCTAGCCGATCGGGTCATGATCGGACTCCGTGCTAAAAGTACGGTGGTATTGGTATTATGAATATTGGTATTGTAAAAGGTGATATTGTGAACAATGATATATCGGTGCTAAAGATCTCCCAACCAAAAATAATATTATCTTCATATTTTGGAAATTATTATGTTTTAACTTGGCATTTGGATATTATTGATTGTTGATTGTTGTTTCCATGGTTTTCCATTTCTTACATTGGCATTCTATTTTGAAAGAGGACAGTTAGCTTTACATACTAGTACTATTCCATATGTACTAATGTCTTTTTTGCCGGGAGTGCTGCATATTCAATGGATGCAGGTGATTCAGCAGCGGGCATCTTTGGTCCTCGTTAGCAGTTACTCTCTATTCAGCAGGTTTTGGTGAGTCCTACTCTACTCCAGGACTGATGTCATTCGAGTTGTACATAGTGTTTTGAGGTATAACCGGGGCCTTATTGCCGGCTTTTCCATACTATTCTTCTGTTGTACTTAGAGGCTCTGTAGACAGGTTGTGGGTGGTAGTCGAATGTTGGGAATTGAACTAGAAATGTTGGTATTTGGCAAACATGTTTTTTTATTATATCTATAAACTTGTAATATTTTGGTAATTATGAATGAAGTTGCTAATGGAAATGAAATGGGAATTGTTAATGAAATCTTTTCAATGTTTGATTAATGGAGCACATATCCTCTTTATACATGGATGAGTTGGGTAGAAGAAAATCTAATAGGCTTGCTCGGCCGGGTTTACTCGGTTGAGCGCCGATCGCGCTCCCTGAGTTTGGGGCATGAAAATAACCTCGAGAACTGGCGGAAATATTGCTAAATCATAGAGTAACACGTGTTCGGGATATTATATGTGAAGAGACATACGTCTAATCAAGCGTCAGAAACTTTTCAGAAGGATTCAGAAAATTTTCCACCAAGAAAGGAGTCTTCACCAACTTCCCGGTGACACAAAGATGTACTACCGGAAAGCAGGGGGACTATCTGTATAGGGTAAAATTGGTTCACATTAAATACTCGAATGACAGAATGACACATGGAACCGGGGAAAGACGGAAGACGAATCAAGTGGAAGCCAAGATCGAGGGCAACAACTTCGGTTGACATCGGGTAGACCCTAACGAGTACATTATCAATGAGGGAAAATAAATATTTACCACCAGATGACATTAATTGAAGAATATTCCTTGGCATTAAATACACATCCGTTACAGAGAATTTTGACATGCATAGTCTGTCGTTGCATACTCATCAATGGCCCCCATTATTGTCATTTAATAGGGGCTTGATCCTAGGACCTTGTTCCCAAGGTATAGCTATAAATAGTGACTTCAACAACCATTGTAACACATGAAAATTCTGACAAACTTATGCTACACATTATTCCAAGATAAATAATTATTTATTTTCTGTCTAACAATATTCTTATTGCTGCCTACGGAAGCCTTGCTCCCGGAACCAAGTTGTCTGCTATTTTATCTCGATTTCTACGTTAAGTCTTGCATTTTATTTAATTTATTTATCATTTTGGGATCAAATCGATTCGCTTGCCTATAAACCACGCTATAAATTCAACTGTACCGTTTTACGGGTAAACAATGCTTAACAAAATGTCAAATTTAAAATTTACTAGTAATGTGGATATTATTTAATAAATATATTCACAATTATATATATAAATATTTCTAGAATTACATGAAATTTTCAAAAAGTCAAAAGTTCATTCAACATGAAAATTTTATTCTCGAACCAACTATTTGTATATGGGTCTAACAAACTTGATTACAACATAGTGGTCCAATAAGGCAAAAGATTGATTACCAATTGTCATTACTATCCAAAATCGCATATCCATCCAGACGAGCTTTTCAAGACGAAGCTTTGAAGCTTGAGCACTCTTAATACACTCACAATTATCTCATTAAGCCAACCGTCAATTCATTATGACATAATAAATGTGCAACAATTCGATTGGTCGTTTTGTGCTTTAGCATTCCGTTCGGCGGTTTGAGACCTTGGGTAACTTCATATGATGTATTTTGATTTGCGTATGTGGTAGGTTTTGATTTGCGTATGCGGTTGGTTTTTATTTTCGAGTGGTGCGAGATTGATTTGATAGAGTGATTCTAAATTTTGAAGCTTCAAGTTAGAAGAGTTGACCAAGTTTTGACTTTTTAGTAAACTACCTCGGAATCGTGATACGATGGTCTTAATATATTCATATTGTGATTTTAGACTTGGGCGTATGTTCGGATTTGAGTTTGGGTGTTCGTAGAAAGTTTTGGCTCTATTTGTCGAAAAATGGCAATTTAAAGAATTGGAAAGTTCATAGGTTTGATCTGGAGTTGATTTCAATTTTATCGGAATCCTATTATGGTTTTGAAACCTGTATAGGTTCATTTAATTGATTGGAACTTGTGTGCAAAGTTTGATTGTAATCCAGAATATTTAAGTGTGATTCGGATGCATTCGACGAAGTTTGAAAGTTTAGAGAAGGATTTTAATCCATGATTCTTGATTTGATATTAATTATGTTGTTTCGAGCCTTCAGATAAGTTTGAAAGATGTATTTGGACTTGTTGGTATGATTGGACGGGGTCCCAAGAGGCTCAGTGAGTTTTAAAGTGGTTTCATACTATTTCGGTTGAGCTTGCATTGCTGGTTTTTGCTGGTGTCAGGTAGGCATCGCGTTCGCGAGATAGGTGTTGGGTTCGCGAAGAGAAAAGTGGGTTGGAGGACTTTTTTCATCACGTTCGCATCTGTTGGATAGCATTCGTGGTGGGTTTGGGCATGAAGGTCATCGCGTTCACGTGGCCATTGTCGCATTCGCGCATAGCGATTGGGCGCTTGAAGCTTTGTTCTTTGCGTTCGCGGGGAAGTGTCCGTGTTCACGTAGTGTTTGAAAGCTTTGTCATCACTTTCACGACTGATGCTTTGCGTTTGAGAAGATGGGAAATTTGGCAGGTCGCATTTGTGCATCGCGATCACGGGGGCCCTGTTGCGATCGCGAAGGGTACCCTTGGGCAGACTTATATAAGTGCTTATTTCTTGATTTTAACTCAATCTCTCATATTTTGAACCCTAGAGTTGGAGAAAGGCGATTTTGCTTGAGAATTTTCACACAAGACTTTGGGATAAGTGATTTCTACTCATTTATGGTATTATTTCAAGAATCTACATGAATGATTAATCGCGAAAATATGAAATTTTGAGATAAAATTTGGGATTTAGCCTACACTTTAAGAGAATGTATTTTGGGAATTTGAGTACTGATTTGGACTCGAGTTTAGAATGTAATTATATATTTGGACTCGGTAGGTTATGGGTCATCGAGATTTGGTATTGGTTTCCGATTTCGGGCGCGCGGGCCCGGGTTGACTTTTGTTGACTTCTTAGAAATTATTCAAATATCGAAGCTTTATGGATTCAGATCGCTTCCTATAGCATTGTTTGACTTCCTCGGTTGATGATTGGCTTGAATTTGTGTGATTTGAGGGCTAGAGCGAGGTTTTTGCGTGATTTGGGGTTGGAGGCTTACCCGGATAAGGTACGTATCTTGCCTAATCTTGTTGTGAATGAATAACCCTTAGGATATGACTTTATTTGTCTAATTATAATGTGCTAGAAGCGACGTATATGCAAGGTGACGAACGTATATGCGGGTGCTATGTATGATTCATGACCGGAGTAGCTTTTAGGTTGAACCATGCCTTGTTTTGGATATTGTGCTTCCTGGTATCATGCTTTATATGTTTGTATGACTGCGTAAATGTCTCGAATCATGCTATATTTCAAGTGTATGTCTTGATTTCCTGATTGAACATGATACTCATTATTGTATGGCTTACTCGCCTAATCTGAGTTGTAGTCCTACACTTCATACTTGCATACACCTTAGCATGCTATTTTCCCTAGTTCATTAGTATGTGATTTGATATCTGTTGATTATATACATATATTCTTGTATATGCTTTCTGTGTGATGGACTTGATTGACAACATGTGAGTAGTAGGTGTGAGTTATCCATGTGGTGATTATGATTATGACACGTGAGTTGTCTGTGCAGCGTGTGGATAAGGATCCACTCCCTAGGGTCGTCCCCTCATTTTTCTTTTTGACAACGTACACACAAATTATGGAAAACTGATCAGCAGTTGAATTTATTGTATCTTCTCTATATGTAAACTCCTTATATGTACACATGATTTTTACTGTGTATCTTCTCTATATGCTAGATCCGGAATATATATATATATATATATATATATATATATATATATATATATATATATACACACACTTACCTTTTATGCATATCTTTTCTATATGCCATATGATTTAAGAATTGATTCAAAGTATAGATCTTCTCTATATGACAACTTGTGCAATTTGACTTGCTTATTCAAGCATATCTTCTCTACATGCAACTATTGATGGTATTTGGTATTTCATTCATATCTTCTCTATATGAAATTATTTACACGTTGTTTCATATCAAATGCGTACCTTTTCTATATGTTGAACTGTTAGTTTGGTTAAAATGCTTGTGCATATTTCTCTATGTGCACTGCTGGCCTTATTTGGACTACAGGATTAAATTCTAATATTGTTGCTGTGTACATGTATATGTTATTGAGCTGTACAGATTATGTAAAGTGAATATTCTTGACCTGAAACTTTGTCACTACTTTATCAAAGTTAGTCAGGATACTTATTGAGTACATGAGATCGGTTGTACTCATACCACAGTTTTGCACCTTGCATGCAGATTTTGGAGCTGAGCTGTTGTGGATGACGAACACAAGCATTGAAGATGTACATGGGTTATAGATATAAACTACCACTTGTTCTTGGTAGTTTAGGATTTGTACTTATGTTTATATACATTCAAATTGATGTTGTATTTATTTTTCATACTGTCACAACCCAAACCGAAGGGCCGCGACGGGCATCCGGTGCCTAACTCAACCGAGTACCATCCTTCTTATCATAATGTCATGGGTAAATGAGACGTAAAGACCGTCAAAGACCACCAAAACTAAACATAAGAGAATACTCAACATAGGACGACCCAACATGGTATACAAACTTATACATGTGACATACGGGCCTATAAGATCGAAATGATCATTTGTACACTCAAAACATAGACCGACAGGGCTATAAAATCATCCATATATTTACAAGCCTCTAAGAGTACATAAACATCATAAAGGCCAGGACAGGGCCCCGCCATACCAATCAATACATGTCTAAAGCATACTGACCAAATAAGCAACCCTGGAGCAAGTAGAGTGCACCAACACCTTCCGCTGAGCTAATAGCCTACTAGGAGGACTGCCAACTGTCTATCGGGACCTGCGGGCATGAAATGCAGTGTCCCCAGGCAAAAGGGATGCCAATACGAATAATGTACTGAGTATGTAAGATAGGAAAGTATCACGCCCCAAACTCGGGGAGCGCGACCGACTCTCAACCGAGTGAACCCGGCCGAGCAAGCCTATTAGATTTCCTTCTACCCAAACTCATCCATGAATAAAGAGAATACATAATTTCGTTAATTAGACAATAAGGTGATCATGTCTACAATACCAATTCATTACCATTAGTTACCTCATTTAATACATCTCAAAACACACACACACATTCATGGTTCAAAGTGGAACAAGTGATTTAATCACAATATAACTTATTTAACACTCCCAACACCCATACACAACCCACACTAAGTCTACAGAGCCTCTAAAAATACCAAAGAGGACAATGATAGTACCGGCAACAATACCTCAAAACACGATAACACATACAAAACAAAAGATGCACAACCCCGGAATGATATGGGGCTCACCAAGTCAGTTGGGAAGAATGAGCACTAATATCACTGGTCAGTATCCTCCGCACCACCTTCATCCATTAAAGATGTAGCGCCCCCAACAAAAGGGACGTTAGTACATGTCGAATAGTACTAGTATGAAAATCAAACACACCAATTTAAGAACTCAAAAATACAATATGAATATGATGAACCAAGGTGACAATAAAATAGCATAGATAGCCGTTTAAACCAAAGCAAGCTTATCAAGAGCTATCATTAATATTTATAGAATGTAAGGCGAGATTCTCTATAACCATTTTCACACAAAGCGGCCCCACCGCCTCACCCCCAATGTATGCAGGTGGAGGTGTAAGCACAATACCAAATCTTTACTCAAGCGGCCCTGCCGCCTCACCCCAATGTATGCGGGTGGAGGTGTAAACACAATACCCATTTTCACACAAAGTGGCCCCGCCACCTAACCCCAATATATATGTGGGTGGAAATGCATCAACGATACTAATACCTACACAAAGCGGCCATGCCGCCTCACCCTAATATATATAGGTGGGTAGTGGTGCAACAACAATAACAAAATCATACACAAAGCGGCATTGCCGCCTCACCCCAATGTATATAGGTGGAGGTGTAATCCCAATCACAATCTCTACATGATTTGGCATAATAATTTCCCTATAAATCACGACTTGGGATTATAACATGTAAATACATAATCCATAGTTTGGAACACATCCTCAATTTATAATGCAATATAATAAGAGCATTTGAAACACGAATTGAACATATATCTTTGTCACAAAATTTATTCGGAATACTTGATTTGTAATAAATATCTTGGAATTTACAAGGATATTGGGGTTCCAATTCTTAAAGAAGAGTTTAGCCAACATACCTCAATTGAGCTTCCTTAAACTCTAAAATGTTTCAAAATTCTTTGTAACTTCATTCTATTTTAGAAATATAACAAGTTGAACCAAAATTAGGAAGATGATCATGGTTCTAGATCATTTGAGCATTTTATCAAACTCTAGGTGTGCATTAAGGTTTCAAGGTCTTTTTATGGAGGATTCCATCATCCCACAACCCACTCTTTATCATTTTTAGCTCACAATCTTCCTACACCCTTTGATAACACATGCATGCAAAATAAATTACTCTCATACCCAAGAATTGTCTTACTAATTACCCATTCTTAGATAAATTTCGAAATTAAGGGCTAGGGTGTAGAATCTTACCTCTAGGATGAAGACCTAGTGAGTTTTTCTTGTTAATCTTCAAAGATTTGAGCAAGAATTGAAGGACAATTTGTTGAAGATCACTCTCCTACTCTAGGGCACTCTCTCACCCTCAAAATATCATATTTTAGCTCAAAACTAGTACAAATCGTCTATTTAACGAAGTAGGGTCGGGTTATAAAAAACCAAAAATGATGCTCCGAAACAGGATCTGTGGTCGCATATGCGACCACATATTCTTATGCGGTCCGCGAAATGGACCGCGAAATGGCCCTCCGAAACTGGGCTAGTCTGCCTCACTCTGCAGCCGTTATGCGGTCCGCAAACCTATTCTACGGTCGCATAATACGCCACAGACCTATTCTGCGGTCTCATAACGCGCTACAGAACCTCCCTCCTCAAAAGTTTCAGGCTGGTTCTGCGATCAGTGTGCGGCCCGTGAAATCGCTTTGCAGTCGCATAATGGACCGTGAAATGACATCAAAAATTGCCCCAAAGACTGTCTCACTCTGCGGCCCGCAAAGCGATTATGCGGCCACATAATGTGCTGCAGAAATGCCCAATTCTGCCGAAAATTTTCCTTTACTCCCTAATGCATTGTTTAACCCAAAAGGCCCGAGCCCCTCAAACACGTAAGCCAAGTTCGGCACCACGAAACATTATTTTTCCTTTGCGAAATTTTACGGGGCCTTACATTCTCCCCCACTTAGGATCATTCGTCCTCGAATGAGGGTCAAAATATGTTATTAGCATCCAATGTGACCCAACTGTTAATTCACACACACCAGCAGTTTCAAAATTTGGCTAACTCCCTAAATTTCCAAAAATTTGACCAAAGTCTCCCCCTGTAACTGGGCCTATCCACCTATCAGAGAATCCCAGAAACCAATCCTAATAACATATGTATAATCCGATGACGCAATATAACATAAAAAGAAGACCAACCGGGGCTTCATAAGCGATATATTACCAGGAAAGGAACACCCTTAACATCAACGGTACAAATGATACATAATTCATAGAAAGTAACTCTTAGCATTTTCATAGAGCACAACTCATAATTACATGGTTATTCAAACAAATAAGGATACTTTTTCTTCATTTCTTCCTCGTCCTCCCAAGTAGCCTCTTCAACTTGTTGGTTTCGCCATAGCACTTTCACGGAGGCAATTTCTTTATTTCTCAACTTTCGGACTTGCTGATCAATAATAGAAATTGGAATCTCTTCATTCGTCAATTACTCATTAACCTCAATAGTCTCAACCAGAACAATGAGTGTCAGATTTCCAACTACTTTCTTCAACATAGACACATGAAATACTGGGTGCACTAATGACATCTCAGGTGGTAGCTCAAGCTTGTACGCCACCTCACCGATCCTCTGAATGATTCTGCACGGTCCAACATACCTCAGACTTAATTTTCCTTTCTTACCAAATCGCATTACACCCTTCATGGGGGAAACCTTCAAGAATACCCAATCATCTTTTTTGAACTCCAAATCCATACGACGAACATCCGAATAGGACTTCTGATGGCTCTGAACAATCTTCAACTGCTCCTTAATGATCTTAACTTTTTCCATAGCCTGATCCACGAGGTTTGTCCCCATCAACTCTGCTTCCCTAATTTCAAACCACCCAATTTTGAGATCTACACCTCCTACCATATAAAGCCTCGAACGGTGCCATCTGAATACTAGCATGATAACTATTGTTGTAGGCAAATTCTATGAGTGGCAAATAATCATCCCAACTACCTTTGAAGTCTAGAACACAAGCACGCAACATATCTTCAAGCGTCTGAATAATTCGCTATGCCTGCCCATCAGTCTGCGGGTGAAAGGTTGTACTAAGATTCACCTGAGTACCCAAACCTTGCTGAAATTTCTTCCAAAAATTAGCAGTGAATTGTGCTCCCCGATCAGAAATGATGAAAACTGGAGTGCCATGCAACCTGACTATTTCTTTGATATACAACTGAGCATACTGTTCTGATGTGTCGGTAGCCTTAATCGGCAAAAAGTATGCTAATTTCGTGAGTCGATCCACAATCACCCAAATTGAGTCAAACTTGCGCGGAGTGTGCGGTAGTCCTACAACAAAGTCCATATTAATCATTTCCCACTTCCACATTGGAATTTCTATGTTTTGTGCCAACCCACCAGACCGTTGGTGTTCGGCCTTTACTTGCTGACAATTTGGACATCTTGCCACAAAGTCCGCCACATTCCTCTTCATGTCATTCCACCAATAGACTTCCTTGAGATCATGATACATTATTGTAGAGCCCGAGTGCACGAAATACCTAGAAGTGTGAGCCTCGATCACGATTCTTTCCCGAAGACCATCCATTTTTGGAATACATAACCGCCCTTGGTACCTTAGCGTACTATCATCCAAGACGAGAGAAAAAGCCATAGTCTTATGTTTATGAATCCCCTCCTTCAATTGCACCAAAACATGGATCGTTGTATTACTTCTCTTTGACTTTCATAACAAGCGATGATTCAGCCCTATTATGCACAATTACCCCTCCTTCACTAAAGTCCGCAAGACGAACTCCTAACCTAGCCAATCGATGAACTTCCTTGGCTAATTACCTTTGATATGCCTCCAAGTGAGCCAAACTACCCATAGATTTTTGACTAAGAGCATTCGCCACAGCATTGGCTTTTCCCGGGTGAGACAAGATATCGATGTCGTAATCTTTGAGTAACTCAAACCATCTTCTCTGCCTCAGATTCAGCTCCTTCTATTTGAAAATATATTAAAGGCTCTTATGGTCCATGAATATATCCACATGGACCCCGTAAAGGTAATGGCGCTAAATCTTCAACGCAAATACCACCGCTACAAGTTCTAAGTCATGTGTTGGATAATTCTTTTCATGATTCTTGAGTTGCCTCGAAGCATAAGCTATAACCTTGCCATGTTGCATTAATACACACCCAAGCCCAATTCTTGAAGCATCACAATATACCACAAATCCATCTGCACCCTCTGGTAAGGTCAACACCGGTGTCATAGTCAATCGTGATTTCAGTTCCTTGAAACTCCTTTCACAAGCATCTGATCATTGGAACTTAACTGCCTTCTGAGTCAATTTAGTCAACGGAGAGGCAGGGGTAGAAAACCCCTCCACAAATTTTCTGTAATATCCAGCTAAGCCTAAGAAACTGCGAATCTCTATTGGAGTTGTAGGTCTCGGCCAATTCCTCATAGCTGCAATCTTTTGAGGATCAACCATAATTCCTTCACTAGAGACTACATGACCCAAGAATGTGACAGATTTAAGCCAAAATTCACACTTCGAAAACCTTGCATATAACTTGTGCTGATATAGGGTTTGCAGAACTACCCTGAGATGATCGACATGGTCCTCTCGATTGCGTGAATATACAAGGATATCGTCAATAAATACTATCACAAAGGCTTGAAGACTCGATTCATAAGATCCATGAAGGCTGTTTGGGCATTTGTTAGCCCAAAAGACATTACTATAAATTCAAATATCGGGTTCTAAAAGCTATTTTTGGAACATCCTGCTTCCTGATCTTCAATTGGTGATATTCGAATCTTAAATCGATCTTGGAGAAGTACCTAGCACCATGCAGTTGGTCAAACAAGTCATCTATTCTTGGTAGTGGGTACTTATTCTTGATTGTGACCTTGTTAAGCTGTCGATAGTCAATACCCATTCTCAGTGACCTATCTTTCTTTTTTACAAAAAGGACCGGTGCACCCCAAGGCGACACACTCGGCCGGATGAAACCCTTTTCTAACAAATCTCTCAATTATTCCTTTAGTTCCTTCAATTCTGCCGGTGCCATTCTGTATGGTGGAATAGATATAGGATGCGTGTCTGGCATCACATCAATCAGAAAATCAATCTCCCTATCTGGTGGGATCCCAGGGGGTTCATCCGCAAAGACTCCCAAAAATTCATTCACAACAGGCACGGACTCAAGTGTATGTGCCTCAGCATCGGTGTCCTTAACCCGGACCAAATGGTAAATACACCCCTTGTTGATCATTTTTGTGGCCTTAAGGTAAGAAATAAACCTACCCTTTGGTACCACATCATTCCCCTTCCACTCAATAACTGGCTTATTTGGAAACTATAAACCTAACGGTCCTGGTTCGACAATCAAGCTTGGCAAAACATGAATAAAGCCAATCCATCCCCATTATCACATCAAAATTGACCATTCTCAATTCAATAAGATCAGCCACGGTGTCCCGACCACACAACGTGACAACACAATCCCTATAAACCCGTGCGACCAAAATAGACTCACCAATCGGAGTAGATACAAAGAACGGATCATGAAGCTGTTCCGGTTCTATCCCAAATTCCATAGCAACATAAAGAGTGACAATCCCTCTGAATGTGACCCCTCACACCGCACCCATATCATATAGGTAGGTCCATGAAGCAGCACCCAAAGTGCATCCTCCCACACTTAGGGCATGAGAGCCTCTGCTGCTGAAACCTTCTGTCGGGACGACCCTGCTGGTGGGGTCCCCTGTTGCCCTGACTGGGTCCAGATGACTGTGCACTCATCGAAAACTGAGCAAATGATTGAGATGGTCTTGATGACCTATCACGCCCCAAAACCGAGGAGCGCGATCGGCACTCAGCCGAGTGAACCCGACCGAGCAAGCCTATTAGATTTTCTTCTACCCAAACTCATCCACGAATGAAGATAATACATAATTTTATTTATTAGACAAAAACATGATCATGTCTCTAATACCAATTCATTAGCAATAGTTTTCATCATTTTTAAAGTCTCAATTCCACACATTTTTCATAATCTGAAGTGGAAATAGTAATTCAAATACAACATAACGAGTTTGACTTTCCAGTACCAATATACAACCCACACTATGTCTACAGAGCCTCTATAGATAAAGAAGAGTACAATGAAAATGCCGGCAACAAGGCCCCGACTATACCTCAAACAAAATACACAAAGAACAAAAGATACATGTCCCCGGGATGAAGTGGGGCTCACCAAGTCAGCTGGGAAGAAGGTGTACTGCTATCACTGATCAATATCTCCTGTTGTGGAACCACCTGCATCCATTTAAAGATGCAGCTCCCCCGGCAAAAGGGACGTTAGTACTGTCGAATAGTACTAGTATGAAAACCAAACACCAATTTAAGAATTCAGGAATACAATATGAATATGATGAATCAGGGGCGGCAATAGAATAATATAGATAATCGTTTAAACTAGATCAAGCTTATTAAGAGCTATCAATAACATTTATAGGATCTAAGATGAGATCCTCTGTAACCATCTTCACACAGAGCAACCCTACCGCCTCACCCGATGAATGCAGGTGGAGGTGTAAGTACAATACCACAACTCTACTCAAACTGCCCAGCCGCCCTACCCCAATGTGTGCGGGTGGATGTATAACCACAGTACCAAGAACCTACACAAAGCGGCTATGCCGCCTCACCCAAATGTATGCGGGTTGAAATGCATCAACAATACCAATACCTACACAAAGTGGCTATGCCGCCTCACCCCAATATATATATATTGGTGGTGGTGTAACAACAATACCAAAACTATACACAAAGCGGTCGTACCGCCTCACCCCAATGTATGCGGGTAGAGGTGTATCACAATCACAATCTCTACACAACTTTGCATAATAACTTCCACATAAATCACGACTTAAAATTATAACATGTGCATACACAATCCATATTTTTGGAACACATCCTCAATTTATAATGCAATATGATAAGAGCATTTGAAACACGAATTGAACATGTATCTTTATCACAAAATTTATCATAATACTCGATTTGTCATCAATATCTTGGAACTTACAAGGATAATGGGGATTCTAATTCTTAAAGAAGAGTTCCTTACACTCTAAATGTTTTGGAATTCTTAGCAACTTCAATCTATTTTTGAAATATAACAAATTGAACCAAAATTAGGAAGGTGATCATGGTTCTAGCTCATTTGAGCATTTTATCAAACACTAGGTGTGCATTAAGGTTTCAAGGTCCTTTTATGGAGGATTCCATTGTCCCACAACCCAATCTTTACCATTTTTAACTTAACAATCTTCCTACACCATTTGATAACACATGCAATGTAGAATAAACAACTCTCATGCCAAAATATTATCTTGCTAATTACCCATTTCTAGAAAAAATTCGAAATTAAGGGTTAGGGTGTAGAATCTTACCTCTAGGATGAAGACCTAGTGAGTTTCCCTTTTTAATCTTTGAAAACTTGGGCATGAATTGAAGAACAATTATGGAAGAACACCTTCTCACTCTAGGGCACTCTCTCTCACTCTAAAATGTCAGATTATTACTTAAAATGGCCCAAAGAGTGTTTTTAATAAAGTAGGGTCGGGTTTTAAAAATCCAAAAATAGAGCTCCGGAACAAGGTCTGCGATCGCATAATCGATATGCGAACCGTATATCGGTCGCATAATCGGTGTCCAATACTGGCAAATATCTGTCTGTGTCTGCGATCACTATGCGGCCCGCAGACTTTTTTTGTGGTCGCATAATGAACCGCAGAACAGTTATGCGGTCGCATAGTCGACCGCATAATTGCATCCAAACTGGCCCTCTCCTGCCTCACTTCTGCGGCCATTATGCGGCCCGCAGAGTGATTTTGCAGTCGCATAATGAACTGCAGAAACGCATTTTCCTTCCAAAAAGTTTCCTTTACCTTCCGGTGCATTGTTCAACCCAAATAGTCTGAGCCACGGTTCGCAAGCTCGCCGCGAAGAATTTCTAAAATCCCCAAACACGTAAGCCTAGTCTGGCACCATGACATATTATTTTCTTTTGCAAAAATTTACGGGGCCTTACATTCTCCCCCACTTAGGATCATTCGTCCTCGAATGAGGGTCAAAATCTGTTATTAGTATCTTATGCGACTCAAAATAGGTGAACTTCCTTGGCCAATGGCCTTTGATATCCTCCAAGTGAGCCAAACTACCCATAGATTTCCGGCTAAGAGCATCTGCCACAACATTATCCTTTCCCGCGTGATACAGGATGTCAATGTCATAGTCCTTGAGTAACTCAAGCCATCTTCTCTGCCTCAGATTCAATTCCTTCTGCTTGAAAATATATTGAAGGCTCTTATGGTCTGTGAATATATCCACATGGACCCCATATAAATAATGACGCCAAATTTTTAATGCAAATACCACTGCCGCAAGTTCTAAATCATGTGTTGGATAGTTCTTTTCATGATTCTTGAGTTGTCTAGAAGCATAAGCTATAACCTTGCCATGTTGCATTAATACACATCCAAGCCCAATTCTTGAAGCACCATAATATACCACAAATCCATCTATACCCTTAAATACGTAAGCCTAGTCCGGCACCATCAACCATTATTTTCTTTTGCAAAAATTTACGGGGCCTTACATGACCCTCCCCTGAATGCCGACCTACCACCACCACCACCGGAAGAACCACCAAAGTTGCCCGCGGACCGGGCCTTGCTGCTACTCTGACGCTCCATTCTATTCTTCAATTTGCGGGTCTCTATGGCTTGAGCAAATGCCACCATCTTACCATATTTCATATCGAAATGCAAGGCAGCTGTAGCGACCTCATTAATAACCAAGGGGCTAAGGCCCTGTACAAACCGGCGCACTCTAGCCTCCATAGTGGGCAACATGTAAATAGTATACTTGGACAGACGCACAAACTCCATATGATACTCCCACACATTCATACTACCCTGCTTTAGGATTTCAAACTCAGCGGCACAGGCTGCCTTAGTTTCGGCAGGCAGGAAATGATTCATAAAGGCATCTGTGAACTCACCCCACCTTGCCGGAGGGCTTCCCTCCTCACGGGATTCCTCCCACAGCTCAAAACAAGAATAGTCCACCCCTTTCAGGCGGTAGGAGGCCAACTCCACTCCCTCCGTCTCTGTAGCATGCATAACCCGGAGAGTCTTGTGCATCTCATCAATAAAGTCCTGGGGGTCCGCCTCGGGATCAGTACCCATAAACACTAGAGGGTTTAACTGAAGAAACTTATTCACCCTGGAACTAGCTGATTCCCCTGGCTGACTGGAAAAAGTAAGCCCAACACTCGATCTCTGGGCCTGAGAAGCCACTATCTGTGCCAACATCTGTATGGCTCCCCTAAGATCAATATCAGATACACCAGAATCGGAAGCTGGAGCTAGAGGTGGAACTGGAATATCGGTTGGAGGAACCGTTGCACCTTTAGTAGGTGTAGGGACAGGTGTGGTCTGATCAGCTGTGGTAAAATTAGGCAGTGTAGTAACTGGAGGAATATCCTCACCCCTCGGATGCTCACCCGCATCATCAAATATAGGATCAATTGCCACTCCCAGGGTGACATTGGCTATTTGACCAGTTCTTGCCTTATTTTTAGGAGGAACAACGCACGAGTTAAAGGAGGAACAATCTTACAATCAGCTTTATCGCACGATCGAGAACATGAAAGAAGGGTATTATATCTAAATGACCAAGTAGCATCCTAATTATAGATGTGGTTGACAATACACCGATAAGAAGGACTCTACTAGACACGGCTCCGAGACATCCTAGGACACTTTAAAACCTTAGGATCTGATACCAAGTTTGTCACGCCCAAAACTCGGGGAGCGTGATCGATGCTCAACCGAGTGAACCCGGACGAGCAAGACTATTAGATTTCCATCTATCTAAACTCATCGATGAATAAATAGAATACATAATTTCGTTAATTAGACAATAAGGTGATCATGTCTACAATACCAATTCATTACTATTAGTTACCTTATTTAATACGTCTCAAAACACACACACACCTTCATGGTTCAAAGTGGAACAAGTGATTTAATCACAACACAACTTGTTTAACATTCCCAACACCCATACACAACCCACACTAAGTCTACAGAGCTTCTAAAAATACCAAAGAGTAAAATGATAGTGCCAGCAACAAGGCTCCAGCTATACCTCAAAATATGATAACACATACAAAACAAAAGATGCACAACCCCGAAATAAAATGGGGCTCACCAAGTCAGCTGGGAAGAATGAGCACTGATATCACTGGTCAGTATCCTCCGCTGTAGAACCACCTGCATCCATTAAAGATACAGCGCCCCCGACAAAAGGGACGTTAGTACATATCGAATAGTACTAGTATGAAAACCAAATATCAATTTAAGAATTCGGAAATACAATATGAATATGATGAACCAGGGCGACAATAGAATAGAATAGATAGCCGTTTAAACCAAAACAAGCTTATCAAGAACTGTCATTAATATTTATAGAATTTAAGGTGAGATTCTTTGTAACTATTTTCACACAAAGTGGCCCCGCCACCTCACCCCAATGTATGCAGGTGGAGGTGTAAGAACAATACCAAATCTCTACTCAAGCAGCCCTACTGCCTCACCCCAATTTATGCGGGTGGAGGTGTAAACACAATACCCATTCTCAGACAAAGAGGCCCCGCCGCCTCACCCTAATATATATGCGGGTGGAAATGTATCAATGATACCTATACCTATACAAATCAGCCATGCCGCCCCCAATATATATAGGTGGGTGGTGGTGCAACAACAATACCAAAATCATACATAAAGAGGCATTGCCTCCTCACCCCAATGTATGCGGGTGGAGGTGTAATCCCAATCACAATCTCTACACGATTTGGCATAATAATTTCCCCATAAATCACGACTTGGGATTATAACATGTAGATACATAATCCATAGTTCGGAACACATCCTCAATTTATAATGTAATATAATAAGAGCATTTGAAACACGAATTGAATATATATCTTTATCACAAAACTTATTCGGAATACTTGATTTGTAATAAATATCTTGGAACTTACAAGTATATTGGGGTTCTAATTCTTAAAGAAGAGTTTAGCCAACATACCTCAATTGAGCTTCCTTAAACTCTAAAATATTCCGGAATTCTTTGCAACTTCAATCTATTTTAGAAATATAACAAGTTGAACCAAAATTAGGAAGATGATCATGGTTCTAGATCATTTGAGCATTTTATCAAACACTAGGTGTGCATTAAGGTTTCAAGGTCCTTTTATGGAGGATTCCATCATCCCACAACCCACTCTTTACCATTTTTAGCTCACAATCTTCCTACACCATTTGGTAACACATGCATGCAAAATAAACAACTCTCATACCCAAGAATCGTCTTGGTAATTACCCATTCTTAGATAAATTTTGAAATTAAGGGCTAGGGTGTAGAATCTTACCTCTAGGATGAAGACCTAGTGAGTTTTCCTTGTTAATCTTTAAAGATTTGATCAAGAATTGAAGGACAATTTGTTGAAGATGACTCTCCCAGTCTAAGGCACTCTCTCACCCTCAAACTATCAGATTTTAGCTCAAAAATGGTACAAATCGTCTATTTAACGAAGTAGGGTCGGGTTATAAAAACCCAAAAATGATGCTCCGGAACAGGATCTGCAGTCGCATATGCGACCGCATAATGCTTATGCGGTCCGCGAAATGGACCGTGAAATGGCCCTTCGGAACTGGGCTGGTCTACCTCACTCTGCGGCCGTTATGTGGTCCACAGACATGTTCTGCGGTCGCATAATGCGCCGCAGACCTGATCAGTGATCGCATAACATGCCGCAGAACCTCCCTCCGCAAAATTTCCAAGCTGGTTCTGCGATCAGTGTGCGGCCCGCAAAATTATTTTGCGATCGCATAATGGACCGCGAAATGACATAAAAATTGCCCAAAAGACTGTCTCACTCTGCGGCCATTCTGCGGCCCACAGAGTGATTATGCGGCAGCATAATGGGCCGCAGAAATGCCCAATTCTGCAGAAACTTTTCCTTTACTCCCCAATGCATTGTTCAACCCAAAAAGTTCGAGCCCCTCAAACACATAAGCCAAGTTCGGCACCACGAAATATTATTTTTCCTTTGCGAAATTTTACGGGGCCTTACAGAAAACATAGATAGAACAGTAATGTAAAGAGAGATAGAGAAGATACAATATGTAATATCTGAGTGCCTTTAAGGGCGACTGACATGAAATGCATGACATATATATATATATATATATATATATATATATATATATATATATATATATTCAAAAACATACGCCTATGTGGGCATCATCATCATCATATCGTACCCGACCGCGAAGAGGACTCGGTAAAAACATACCCGACCATCATAAGGCTCAGTAGAATCGTACCCGGCCCCGTGGAGCTCGGTAAACCCAACTGATTTGTTGTTGCACAATAGGTGTCTTACCCGACTGACTATAGCGCGGCTTGGTAGAGTAAAAAAGATACATATATATAATGCATGATGGACTCATGGACTCACATTCGCAACCTTCCGGAGTGACGTAAGGTCGTTGAACCTTCGATTAACATTATGGACATCATACCATCAATATGAACTTCAATCGGATTCAAGGATCATACATAATTTATTAGAATAACTTTATAAGAAAAGAACAACATGGACAACCTTAGTTGCTAGGAGTAGATCCGTTATAAAATAGCATATCATTTACGTTCATTTCACTTTAGATCATGCCAAAAGAAATAATAAAGTTCCTTAACATACCTTATCACAATCTGTCTGATAACCACGTTGAACTCCTCTCATCGCACTTCAATCTACAATAACGATAATAATGCTATTGTTAAGCTACGAAAGATGCAACTATCGTACAACGAACGATAAGCTTATTTTATATTAAAACGGACAACATCTCCCCTGTTTTCCTTGCTTTCCCAAGTCCATCAACCAACACAAACCCATACAACCTTCACATATATACTTTCAGCACCACAACACAAATCAAGCTACACAACAACAAGTGCATAAACATCACCAACGAAACTACTATTTAACACGATAAACAACAAGCTCAGATTGAATCCCTTTGGAACCCTTTAGCCCCAAAGTCATTCATTCATTAACTTAACAACATAGCCAGCATGATATTAAGTACTATGGGAGGACTTCTAACCTCCTAGTCATCTCCTAATTGACCCTCAAATAGCCCAACAATCTAACAACAACAACAAGTACAACTTTCCCTTGTTATGTTGTCCTTTCCCTTCATATTCATAGTACCAACAACATGTTCGACATGTAGACAATATTTTATAATAACAACATCATAAGAAAGTCATTTTTCGAATGTTTTAAACCATTTAAAGTTCATGGAAACAATCTTTCCAAAATAGTCCATTAAAAACAATAACATCTCAAACTATTTCAAGTCTCCTCTTGTAGTATTTTGCTCAAATAATGCAACCATCACACAAACAACTTCAAGCACATGTAGTAGGATGTTATACTCACCTTAAACAGTAGAAACAACATGAAATTTCAGCCAAGCACAACCCACAACTATCCTCAATGACACCACAACACTATATGTGTTGCATTCTCTTCTTAAAACAACTTTTGGTATTCAATTTGGCGTGTAAACACTTGTAGTTCGCCTTGAAGAACCCTCCAAAACAGCCACAAGATGAAGAACTACGATCTAGCAAGCACCACTGGGTTTCTAGCGTTGGATTCATGTTTTTATCTTAGATTTTCACCCTAGAATCATGGAGGAACTCTTGGAGAGCATTTAGGAGGGTTTAGGAACTGTTTTAGACGAGAAAAATGAGTCAAAACGATTTAGAATTGACTTAAATACAAGTTGGAGTTTTACACCGACTTTGTGGGTCCCATGAGAGCTGCTTGTGCAGTCTTGCAAAAATGCGCATATCTCTCTACTCCGATGTCGTATTGACAAACGGTAAAATTCGTTAGAAACTAGATTCGTAGATCTTCAATATGGTAGGTAGATCACCCGTAATTCCAAGTATATTTGTATAAAAGCTCAGCTACATTTGACCTAATTTTCAGTACATTTATGAATGTAACTTGTGATGACCTTTGCCAACTTTTGTTCCACAAGTCGCTTTACTTCAAAACACAACACACGACTGTCATAAGGCTAAAATAAATTATAACATAACCTCTCTATAATGTTAATCGCCATAGTCTCACCCCAAAAGTATATGTTATTACATTCCTAACTTGTCGACTTTCGGCGAAACTTATTTTCTTCATTCCTTTAGCTTCTAAGCCTTCCAACCCTCTTGGTACTTGTTATTCATGATCTTAAATATTTGTAATTTCCAAGGTAATACGATTAACTTACTTTATATGATTCCAAATATAATCTCATTTCTGAGCTTACATCAATTGACTTACGACGAACTCTCACATACGAAAACATAGGGTGTAACACATACCAACTTTGTAAATTCAAATCGTAGCGGCTCATGACTTGTACAATCCTTGGGGTAATTGTATGGATTTTCACCTTCTTATATATTGCTATTGATGATCTTTCATTTAAGTTGTATTATTTATTATTGGCTTACCTAGTAGATTGGGTTAGGTGCCATCACAAGGTGGAATTTTGGATCGTGATAGAACAGAGTAATTGACCACCTACTTTGAAAAAGGGCTATTCTTGATAGCACAACTATTCATTAGTGACCAATCTATACGAACCACTCCACGATTTCAAACAAGCATATAGCGTGAACTCCTCCAAACAAGGTAGATCAAAAGTACACTCAACAATGCGATAATGAAGTTGGGGCAATCGATAACAAACAAAACTAGATACAAAAGACAAAGAACATGCCTCAATGCAACACGCTCTTTCACTCTACGATGGACATTCATATACACACTAGAGATGAAAATATCTTTCTTATATGTATAGGAGACAATCAAATGGTTATTAGCGTAAGCTTTTCGGTCCACTTTTTACTCTTTTTGAGTGTCAATTTAGCTATGAAATGCCTAAGACACTATATTACATAGTGAGATTTTTACTTATTTTCAAACACTAGTTCTCATTCTTTTGGTATTTCTCACGAGCGTTACTTCCTTGAACTTCTGAGAAGGTTACAATTCGCCGAAAGTTGAATTAACATAGTGTTGCAGTGAACAAAGGAAAGAAATATATAAAAAGATAAAAGTCAACATTCGGCATTTTATTACCTTTGATTGTGTCCAACTCTCTCGAGCATTGATCGCCTTTCTCGGAGGTATTGTGGTCACCGTGATAGATATCACTCGTCTAAATTGCATAAGTCGTGACTATTCTCTAACCACTATATACAGGTAATTTGAAGACCATCTTGAGCACTAATAAAATAGGAGCCTTCCATGGAAAACATCAACCGTAAAGACCATTATTATCTGTTCTCCTCCGGTTTGAGATCTTATCATCAAGTAACGAAACACATGCAATTACATGAAAAGGGTCTACCTAACCCTATATTTTTTGGGAGATGTTAGAACATGATATCAGAAAAGAGCAGTTTATAAAGAATCCTCACCATAAGTTCAATTTGAGGGAATATGAATAAGACACTACTAGAAAGCTTAAGCAGAGTAGTGATTAGGGTTTATTTAGGAAATACCCCTTATGCCATTTCGCTTAATATCAAACTTTTATGGATGCCTTATCCCTTATGTGTCGAGATTTCCTTTTTAATAAAAAAGACTAGCTTGGTGGAGTAGTGATTAGGGTTTATTCATTAACTTTGAGAAATATGACACACTCTATCTCTCTCATATCATCAATCAAGCTTCAAAATATTGCTATTTGGATAGTAATAGAAGTCGCATTCCCCATGTCTTATATATAAAATGGCATATTCCCGAAGTCTGGTTACTTTAAACCAAACACAGACGGTGCTTCAAAAGTTAATTCATCACAAAATGGTATGGGTTTTTTTTTAGAGATTCCAAGGGCCATTGGCTGTTAGGTTTTGCAACTACGCAACCATCAGGAATAAAACTCCATGGAGTTGTATGCCTTACTAGAAGGATTACAACTTGCACTTCATCATAATTTCACCCCACCCGAAATAAACGTGGATACAACTGAGATAATTTCCATGTTGACACATATCATAACATTCACTACTCATCTATTCTCCATGAATGCATGTACTTGATCAGCCAGTTGGGTAGGCCGCTAGTAACACACACATACATGGAACAAAATCTTCTTGTTGACATGCTAGCTAAACGTGAAGCTAGGCCCTGTAACGACCCGGCCGATCGTTTTGAGTATTTTAGCCCATTCCCTATTTATTGCCTCCTCTATGTTATATTATGGTTATGTGGCTTGCCGGGGTAGTTGGTTTTGGTTTCGGGTGAGTTTCGGAGTGAAATGAGACACTTAGTCCCAAAGTTGAAAGCTTAAGTTGAAAGAGTTAATCGGAATTTGACAATTCCGATAGCTCCGTATAGTGATTTTGAACTTAGGAGCGTGTTCGGATATTGATTTGGAGTACGTGACACTACCACCGTTTCTGTTAGATCAAGTGCAAGCAGAGAATTACCACAATCAGATGTCTTATAATAGCCCTTGAAATTGAAAGACCCACATTTTGTATGTCATCTGTCTAAGCACAAACTGCTACTAATGCATATTTAGCTTTTTGTAAAGACGTGCCGATAGCGCACCAAGCTTCCTATATTATTTTAACTATTTAATATTAAAGCTACGTCTTTGTTGACAAAAAAAGAGGTTGCTTAGTCCTCTGTGAATCGCTTCAAAGGAAGTAGAAAATACAGAAAAGACATGCCAGCCAACATATGCCTGAAATGATGACACATAAAACATCTATTAAGATATGTGTGGCACTGTAGGTTGCAAAAAGTATATTTCTTTTTTTATTGTAGAAGCTGAACTTATTTTTGTTGTTGAAGCTTGTTTACCCTAAAAATCGGATAAAGTTGAATTTATGTATGGTTCTAAGGGCAAGTAGATTCCTCTGATATGAAAATAACAATGCACGTATTTATAGTGCAAAAATAGAAGATGATGAACAAAGATATTAGGTGAGCTTTAGAAAGATAAACACAATGAATTCTTAATCCCAGTGAAAAAGTGTCTTCTATTACAAACTCTCCTGGCTTTTATAGCCAAGGATTGCTACTATATCTATAGCAATATGATGGAATAAATATTACTAGTGGAGGACCCATGATGGTATGTCTCCTCCTTAATTCCCGCAGAGATTCTCTCCTTTGGTGCGGTTGTAACAGCTTTTGTCTGTGAACTCGATACCGACTCGAGCTCGGTACCGGATCGGAACCTCGGCCTTGATTTCGAGCTAGGTGATCACTTTCGGGCATCGATGTTCGGGACCTGTATCGACCGATGTTACCTCGGTCGATTCGAACGCCCGGGCTCGACGCCCCCATCTCGAAATTCGCTCGGGGTCTCCATGAAGGTACCCCTCGATTGAAATGCCATCCTCGATTAATCTTCACGACCGAGGATCGGTTTTAACCGTATACAGATAGCTCCCTCGTTTCTCGGAAGGGAGATGACGAGGAACGATGTGATTTCCCTAAGGTTCGACCGAATCGACAATGACGTTTCTATCGGCTTTGACTATGACGTGCATGATAGCTGTCCCATTGATTTGGTTTTGTCGAGGCATTTAATGCGCGTCAGTCGGTGGTCGGCCACCGCTAGATGAATCGCCATGCCTTATAAATGATTTTTCGCATACAATGTTTTCCACTTTTGTGCTTCCTCTTTTCCCAAATTCTCTTTGATTAGTTTCTCTTATTTCATCGTTTTAGTGCCGCTTGTACCAGAGTTTCGGTGCCGTCCCCTCTTTCACCTTTCTTTGCGACTTTTTCTTCTCATATTAATGGCGAAAACTTCAAAAATCGTACCTCACAAGGAGAAAGCTTCTTCCTCACGGCCGTGTGACGATAAGGCGCCGACCGAGCCGTCCGTTCAAGATTATATTCCCAGCCCGTGTATTTTAAAAGCTGATTTTAAAGTGGAGAATCCTTCATCCGTTCCGGGTCGGTGTGAGCACGTATCGATGTATATGTGCTCTATAGCGGAGGTTAACCTCGAGACCGTCAGGAAAGATTGCGGCTAGGGTTCTGAGGTTGTGATACAAATCCCCTCCTCCGATGAGAGCGTCACTACCTGTGTGAAGGGATTTCTGAGTGTTTACACCTACCCCTTTACGTTGGGAGCTGTCGATCCCGTGATTTTTGATTTCTGCAGGAGATATCAGGTCACCCTCGGCCAAATTCATCCTTCCTTATGGCGTATAGTCATCTTATTGCGTTTCTTCTCTATCAAAGCCGGAGAGTTGGATTTTTCTCTGAGCTACCTTATACGACTGTATCGGCCTCAGATTTATCGTGGACTTATTAGGCTATATCGTCGGGCATCGAAGGCTTTGATGTCGAGCATCGATAAAGATAAGGATCGAGGCTGGATGGGTCGATATGTTCGGGTGAGGACTCGTGATCTTATCCAGGAGGAAAAGATGCCGTTTCCTGAAAAATGGAACTTCGACCGTAAGTGATCCGTGTTTGCTTTTCGTGCCTTTTTTCGTGTTTGCTAATATTATTTTCTGATGTTCAGCTGCACCTTGGATGCCACAAGCTGTGCCTGATCTCGAGGATTGGGTTTGAAAGTTAGCCTCGACTTCATCCTATGCCAAGCACGCTTGGCGTGATTTGGCTAAAGGTAGATGGGAGGCCAAGAATCATGGTGAGGTTCGGTTCCTGTTTCCCTCGAGGTATATTCTGCGTTCATTTCGTTATTGATTTTTCCCTTGTATATAGGTATAACTAAGGATGCCGTTCTGCGGCCTTTGAGCGTTGATGAAGGCAACAAGCCCCCGGTCCTGGAATAGGGGAAAGAAAAGAAACGAAGGGCTTCCTCTCGGCCGGAGGACCCTAAGCCCAAAACTCGAACGGTGAGGAGAAAAATCATTGCCCTTTCGATTGACTCGGTCCATCGACTGAGGGAGAAAGAAGAAGAAGAAGAAGATAGCTCCTCGGCTTTGGTAGTCTGACCTGCGGAGGCAGTCGAGGTTGTTAGAGCTGCTGAGCCGATGGCGGCCGTGTGCATCGGGGTTGGTTCCGAAGACCTAGGTCTCGATCGAAGTACTCCGAGTGATTTGCTCGGGGCAATGGCAATAGGTCATTCACCTTCCCTTCCGTCTTTTTCTGAGGAGGCGTTGAAGGAGGCTCGAGAGCTGAAGACTCCCGATATTGGTGCTGGCTCAGGTGCAACGGATCCTTTTAAGGATTGTTTTACTGGTGTTGATGACAGTTCCGATATCGGTGATGCCTCTCTTTTGTTAGAGGAAGCTCAGCGTTTTATTACTCGGGTAATGATTCTTTCGTACTTGGATTCTTTGTTCTTTTCCATACTTTGCGGTTCCGATATTGGTGATCCCCCCTTTTTTTTTTGCTTTGTTGGTGTTGATGACAGTTCCTAACTGTGCAGGCCATCGGTAGGTTTCGAGTTGATCTTAGCCGGTGTGAGGCCGAACTCCGGAAGGTCTTAGGTAAGAGGGATGACCTTCGGCTTCTTTGTAGCAAGAAGGAGGAGGCTATCAAGGATCTTCAAGCGGATTTGGCTAAGGTCCGTGAAGAAAGGGTCGAGCTCGATCAGCAGGTGAGCCTTGTTCTGTTAAAGTATGGATTCAACTCGACTGTGGAAGTTAACCATCCGTTGTCTCAGTTGCAGCAAAAGATCGAGAAGATCGGGCTACTTTGAGAGGAGGTCGATCAAATCCGGGCCGAATGCAACCAGTGGAAGGAGACTATTGGCCGCCTGGCAGCGGAGAAAGAAAACATCTTAACAAAGTTACTATCAGCCGACGTTCAGCTTTGAAACGTCAAGCAAAAGGTGTTGGCTCAGACTAAGAACATCGATGAGCTTGAGATATGACTTGCTGAGGCTAAGGCGGAGGTTGAGTCGTCGAAAGTTTTGGCGGATAAGTCTATTGTTGTATATCGAGCTGATGCTGAGGCCGCTCAGGTGGAGGCCCGGGAAGCGGCGAAGATTGCCGATGCTCGAGCTTATTGGGTTGCCGAACTTGTTAAGTGTAGATCTCGGAGGGAGACCCTCGAGGAGATTCATGCTCGAGGTTTCGATCTTACCGAAGAGGTAAAAAAGGCAAAAGAGCTTGAAGCGAAAGCTGAAGCCTTGGCTTCTGATGATGATGACAATGATAACGATGATGGTAGCAAAAGCGGGTCCGAGGGTGGGGAAGACCTCGACCCAAAAGCTTAGAGTCTAATTCTCATTACCTGTAAATTAATTACGTAGGCAATTTTGTATATATATGACAAGGTTGATTTTGCTTGTTGAGTTGATGATGATTCGAATATTAACGTAAACTCTGAGTAAATGTAGCTTTTTCAATGTTTCAAATTCGATTGGGTCCTTGTTCAAACTTGGCAGCCCGTAGGCTCAATGGTCGACTGAGTATTTCGAATATGATATAGGAGTAGCCCGTAGACTTAGTATTCGAGTGATTATTTCGAACTCGAGATAATGTGGAAGCCCGTAGGCTTAATATTCGAGTGATTATTTCGAACTCGATGTTGAAGTAACCCGTAGGCTCAATGGTCGGCCGAGTATATCGAACATGATATAGGAGTAGCCCGTAGACTTAATATTCGAGTGATTATTTCGAACTCGAGATAATGTGGAAGCCCGTAGGCTTAATATTTGAGTGATTATTTCGAACTCGATGTTAAAGTAACCCGTAGGCTCAATGGTCGGCCGAGTATATCAAACATGATATAGGAGTAGCCCGTAGACTTAATGTTCGAGTGTTTTTTTTTAACTCGAGATTATGTGGTAGCCCGTAGGCTTAATATTCGAGTGATTATTTCGAACTCGAGATAATGTGGAAGCCCGTAGGCTTAATATTCGAGTGATTGTTAATTCTGGTTGCATAATAAATCTCAAGCCATTGTACATATGTTTTGGGGATTTCAAATATGAGTATGGTTTATTTTGACCATTTTGGCTCTTACAATTTTTTCTCTATTGTTGTGAGAAGACTTTGTTGCATCTGAACTCGATGTATTTGAGGGCCTGGTGCCCCCCCGGTATTTGAGGCCGTTCGGGCTAAGGGTCGAAAGCCTCGGATACTATTTTGTCAGCGCAGCACGATCGATGGTTGCCTCATTAAAAACCTTGCCGCAAAAAACCCATTTGGGAAAAGGCCGGTCTAAGGAAAAAAGAGTGCAACACGTGCTTTTGAGTAAAAGAATACTTCTGTTCTTTGTTCGAACTTCTGTACGGGACAGATGAATAAGGTCGGACCTTAGCAGTAGTACCGTTTATGTACATTCCAACTGCTTGATAGCTGTTTGCCGTTTATGATGCCGAGCCTGTACGATCCTTTCCCAAAGTGCTCAAGCACCTGGTACGGTCCTTCCCAATTTGGTCCTAGTTTTCCTTCGTTTGGATTCCGAGTATTGATAGTGACTTTCCTTAACACCAAGTCTCCTGGCTTGAAGTGGCGAAGTTTAGTTCTTCGATTGTAATACCTTTCGATTCGTTGCTTTTGTGCGGCCAACCGGATGAGGGCAGCTTCTCGTCCTTCGTCCAATAATTCAAGGCTGGTGTTCATAGCCTCGTTATTTGATTCTTCCGTCATGAATCGAAACCTGGGGCTAGGAGAATACTTTGATTCTTTCGACTGGTATCAATACTTTGGAGCCATATACTAAGGAGAATGGGGTCGCCCCTATACTGGATTTCGATGTTGTTCGGTACGCCCAAAGGACTTCGGGCAGGATTTCTCTCCATTTTCCCTTAGCGTCGTTCAATCTCTTTTTCAGATTTTGAAGAATAGTTTTGTTTGTTGATTCGGCTTGTCTGTTTCCACTGGGGTGGTATGGGGTTGCTAGTATCCTTCTTATTTTGTGATCTTCGAAGAATTTTATGATTTTGCTGCCAATGAATTGCTTCCCATTATCATATACTATTTCAGATGGTATTCCGAATCGGCATATGATATGATCCCACAGAAAGTCGATAACCTCTTTTTCTCTTACTTTCTCGAAAGCCTGCGCTTCAACCCATTTAGAAAAATAGTCAGTCACAAACAAAATAAATCTGGCTTTACCTGGGGTCGATGGCAGGGGGCCGACGATGTCCATTCCTCATTTCATGAATGGCCATGGTGATAGGACCGAGTGAAGTTGTTCTCCGGGCTGATGGATCATCGGAGCAAACCTTTGACATTTATCGCATTTACGAACAAACTCTTTTGCGTCTTTGCCCATATTGATCCAATAATACGCTGCTCTGATCACTTTTCGAACTAACATGTCGGCACCGGAGTGATTGCCACAAGTGCCCTCGTGTACTTCCCGGAGGATGTAATTGGTATCTCCCAGACCTATGCATACCGCCATCGGTCCATCGAATGTTCTTCGATATAACGTTCCGTCCGCAGTCAAGGTGAATCGAGCAGCTTTAGTTCTAAGGGTCCTAGACTCTTTGTGGTCTGAAGGGAGCTTTCCGTCTTTTAAGTATTCAATATACTTGTTTCTCCAATCCCAGGTTAAGCTAGTAGAATTTATTTCGGCGTTCCCTTCCTCGATTATAGATCTTGAAAGTTGAACGACAGTTTCCGAGTTCAAATCATTCACCTCGACCGATGATCCCAAATTAGCAAGCACATCGGCCTCGTTATTCTGTTCTCATGGAACATGTCGTAGACTCCATTGTTTGAAATGGTTCAAAGTGACGAGCAGTTTGTCCAAATACCTTTGCATTCTGCCTTCTCGGACTTCGAAGGTTTTGTTTACTTGACTCACCACTAGCAAAGAGTCGCAATTGGCCTCAATGACCTCCGCTCCCAGATTCCTAGCTAGCTCGAGACCTGCAATTATGGCTTCATATTCGGCCTCGTTGTTAGTTAACCTGATAGTTTTAATAGCTTGCCTAATAATGTTACCCCCAGGAGATTTTAAAACTATGCCTAGCCCGGATCCCTTTACGTTCGAAGCTCCGTCCGTAAAGAGGATCCATGCCCTCGTTGATAAATTTGATTTTAACAGTAGTTCTTTTTCGACTTCGGGTACGAGGGTCGGCATGAAATCGGCCACGAAGTCTGCTAAAATTTGAGACTTGATGGCTGTTCGAGGTCGATATTCGATATCGTACCCGCTGAGTTCGATGGCCCATTTGGCCAATCGGCCCGATAGTTTGGGCCTATGCAAAATATTACGAAGTGGGCAGGTGGTTAATACGCTTATGGGGTGGCATTGGAAGTATGGTCGTAATTTCCTAGAGGCGCTAACCAGCGCAAGCGCCAATTTTTCCAAGTGCGGGTATCTAGTTTCTGCTTCCCCTAAAGTCCGACTTACATAGTAAACTGGAAATTACGTACCTTCCTCTTCTCGAACTAGGACACTGCTTATGGCGACTTCTGATACTGCCAAGTATAGGTAAAGTTTTTCGTCGGTCTTTGGAGTGTGCAGCAGTGGTGGGTTCGATAGATATCGTTTCAGTTCTTGTAATGCTAGTTGGCATTCCGGTGTCCAAGCGAAGTCGTTCTTCTTTTTGAGTAGAGAGAAAAATTTGTGGCTTCGATCTGATGATCTCGAAATGAATCGGCCTAGGGCTGCTATTCTTCCTGTTAACCTTTGTACAGCTTTCACGCTGTTCACGATGGTGATGTCTTCAATGGTCTTGACTTTGTCTGGGTTAATCTCGATTCCTCGATTTGACACCATGAAGCCGAGGAACTTACCCGAGCCGACTCCGAAAGCACATTTTTCGGGGTTGAGCCTCATGTTGTATTTCCTCAGAATATTGAACGTTTCCTGCAAATGGGTCAAATGGTCCTCTGCGCTCAGGGACTTGACTAGCATGTCATCAATATAGACTTCTATTGATTTACTTATTTGTTATTCGAACATTCTATTTACTAGGCGTTGATAAGTAGCTCCTGCATTTTTTAGCCCGAAGGGCATTACGTTATAACAATATGTTCCGCATCTGGTCACAAACGAAGTCTTTTCCTGGTCTTCCGGGTTCATCTGGATTTGATTATACCCGGAATAGGCATCGAGAAAAGTAAGGATCTCGTGGCCGGCCGTGGCATCGATCAAGTGATCGATGTTGGGCAGTGGATAAGAATCTTTGGGGCATGCTTTGTTCAAGTCCTTGTAATCTATACACATTCTAAGTTTGTTTCCCTTTTTAGGCACTACGACCACATTGGACAACCATTCGGGGTATTTTACCTCTCTAATGGATCCTATTTTGAGCAGTTTAGTTACCTCATCTTTTATGAATGCGTGCTTCACCTCCGATTGGGGTCTTCTTTTTTGCTTCACCGGTCTGAATCTAGGGGACACACTTAGTCGATGTGTCGTTATGTCCGGCGGGATTCCTGTTATATCTAAATGGGAACAAGCAAAGCAATCGATGTTATCGATAAGAAATTGAATGATTTTCTTCCTGAGTTCGGGTCTCAAACCCCTTGCCAGGTATACCTTTCGTTCGGGCCAGTGATCGTTCAAAATGATGTGCTCCAATTCCTCAATAGTTGATTCGGTGGCATCGGAGTCATCGGGGGTCACGAAGGATCGAGGGATCCACTGATCACTATCTTCTTCGATGCTCTGCTTATCTGGCTGGGTCAGGGCCGATGTCTTTGGTTGCTATTTGGCATTACGGTCTTCGACTGTGCCTCCTTTTGAACCTGATCCATTCACTGGCGGAGACGAAGATGTTGGTTTTGCTTCTTCGATGGAGAACATTTCTTTCGCGGCTGGTTGTTCTCCGTACGCTATTTTGACACCTGTCGGTGTTGGGAATTTGAGGACCTGGTGTAGGGTCGAAGGTACAGCTCTCATGTTGTGGATCCACGGCCTTCCGAAAAGGGCGTTATATCTCATATCGCCTTCGATCACGTGAAACTTTGTTTCCTGAATTGTTCCGGCGACGTTTATTGGTAGGGTTATCTCGCCTTTGGTGGTTTCGCATGCCATATTAAATCCGTTTAAAACCAAAGTTGCGGATACGACCCGGTTTTGTAGGCCGAGCTATTTTACGACCTTCGATCTGATGATATTGGCCGAGCTACCTGGATCAATTAACACACGCTTAATCTTAATTTTATTCATGAGTACGGATATTACCAGTGCATCGTTATGGGGTTGGATGATTCCCTCTGCATCTTCATCATTGAACGATAAAGTCCCTGGGGAGTATAATCTTGAATTCGATATCGCTTTTCCCTCACAATCGACGTTTTAGCTCGTTTGAGTATAGGTCCCTGAGGGGTATCGACGCCGCCGATGATCATGTGAATGATGTGCTGTGGCTCTTCTTCTTCGTTTTGCTTGCCGAAGTCCTTGTTTTTAAAATGGTTCTTCGCCCTATCACTCAAAAATTCCCTGAGGTGCCCTTTGTTAAACAAGCGGGCTACTTCCTCTCTTAATTGTCTGCATTCTTCCGTTTTGTGACCATGGGTGCCATGATACTCGCATATTTGATTGGGATTCCTTTGGGCCGGATCGGTCTGCATGGGTCGAGGCCATCGGGTATCTTTGATGCGTCTGATGGCCGATACGATGGCGGATGCATCGATGTTGAAATTATATTCCGATAATCGAGGAACTTCTATAGGATCGGCATGTTTATCAAAACCTCTCTTGCTCATAAGTCCCCGAGAAATTTGCCCCCGATCATATCTGCAGTTATTCCTAACTGTCTCATGCGCCGAACTGTGGTTCACCCGATCTGTGACGTACGGTTGATATCGGTCTTTGTTTGACCTTTGTTCTCTGTTGGTTTCCTTCAGAATTTTAGTGGTTGCGCGGTTCTGACGCGTGGGTTCATACGGAAATCCAAATTGATCATCTTCGACCCTGATTTTCGATTGGTACCGATTGTGTATATCCGCCCAAGTTATTGCGGGGTATTCGATCAAGATTTGTTTCAGCCGATGTGATGCTGTCGAACTCAGTCCGTTCAACCCTTGGGTGAAAGCTTGTACGGCCCAGTCGTCTGTGACTGGTGGCAAATCCATGCATTCCATTTGAAACCGGGATACGAATTCCCTCAGTATTTTGTCACCCCTTTGTGTTACTTTGAATAGATCCGATTTCCTCGTTGCGACCTTTACGGCACCAGCATGTGCTTTTACGAACGAATCTGCTAACATGGCAAAAGAATCGATAGAATTCGATGGCAAGTTGTGATACCAGATCATTGCTCCTTTAGCGAGGGTCTCTCCGAACTTTTTCAATAATACGGACTCGATCTCATCGTCTTCCAAATCGTTGCCTTTGATGGCACATGTATAGGAGGTGAGATGTTCGTTAGGATCGGTCGTACCGTTATATTTGGGAATTACGGGCATACGGAACTTTTTTGGGATCGGTTTTGGGGCTGCGCTTGATGGAAAAGGCTTTTGTATAAATTTCTTCGAATCCAGCCCTTTCATCATGGGCGGAGCCCCCGGGATCTGATCGATCCTAGCATCATATGTTTCGAATTTTTTGTCGTTGGCTTCAACTCGCTTTGTGAGCTCCTCGAGCAGTTTAGCAATTTCAGGAGCGGTTCCTGATTTTCTCTCGTTTGGTTTCACTGTGTCGGGCTTCGTTCTGGGGGTTACTTCTCGAAGAAGCGGATTGGAGTTTGGATTACTTCGCATATGAGTTTGGCTCTACAACTGAGCTATCGCTACTTGTTGGGCTTGTAGCATTTCGAAAATCATGCGCAAGCTGACCCCGATTTCCCCCGTGCTGTGGGTGTCTCGGGCTATGGGTCGAGCGCCACCCTGAACGCTTCTTTCCTGCTCGGAACGTTGATTCGCTTCTAGAGCTATTCATGAATTGATATCTACTGGTACTTCGGCTCGAATTTCGGGTTCCTCGATTCGAGCCTCGTTGACGTTGTTGGGTAGCCTTTCGGCCACGGGCACCAAGTTGTTGGTTTCATCCTGAAGGCCGGCTTCGAGGTCGATTGGCAGAGCCATTGCTGACATGAAGTTGTAAGCTGGAGTGTGCTGTATATTTGTATCAAATAATCACTTGTTATCCTTAGCCCCACGGTGGGCGCCAAACTGTTTACCCTAAAAATCAGATAAAGTTGAATTTATGTATGGTTCTAAGGGCAAGTAGATTCCTCTGATATGAAAATAATAATGCACGTATTTATAGTGCAAAAATAGAAGATGATGAACAAAGATATTAGATGAGTTTTAGAAAGATAAACACAATGAATTCTCAATCCCAATGAAAAAGTGTCTTCTATTACAAACTCTCCTAGCTTTTATAGCCAAGGATTGCTACTTTATCTATAGCAACATGATGGAATAAATATTACTAGTGGAAGACCCATGATGGTATGTCTCCTCCTTAATTCCCGCAGAGATTCTCTCCATTGGTGTGGTTATAACAGCTTTTGTCTGTGAACTCGATACCGACTCGAGCTCGGTACCGGATCGGAACCTCGGCCTTGATTTCGAGCTAGGTGATCATTTTCGGGAATCGATGTTCGGGACCTGTATCGACCGATGTTACCTCGGTCGATTCGAATGCCCGGGCTCGACGCCCCCATCTCGGAATTCGCTCGGGGTCTCCATGAATGTACCCCTCTATTGAAATGCCATCCTCGATCGATCTTCACGACCGAGGATCAGTTTTAACCGTATACAAAACTTTATAAGAATTGGCTTAGATGAAGATATTTTTGGAGAACTTGAATTTGCTCAAGAGAGAGGTAAGTGTTTTATTGTGACTCTCAAAATTTTATCCATGTTGGCAACAATTCTACATTCATGAAAGGACAAAATATATTGATGTGAGATACCATTGAATTCAAGATATATTGGATTCTAAGTTACTTAGAATTTATGAAGATTCACACTAAGGACAATGGTTTCGACATGTTCACCAAATTTTAATCAAGATGGAAGCTTAATCATATTGCTTGTCGGGATGATGGTTTCTTCACTTCAAAATGTCAGAAGAGAGAGAATTATTGGATTTTGGGTTATTTTCCCCTATTCATGTAGACAAAAAATTCCCTCGGACCAAGCCTCTTTTACTAGGGCCACATATCTTTACAAATCTCTTAAAGATCTCAAATTAGGTTTGATTTTAATGATAAAAATAAGGGAAATTGACATGCATACCAGTCACAGCAGCTATTGGCACCAAATCAACCGACACTATTACAAAAAATATCATATGTGACGGTACTGAATTTTAATATATATTGCTTTTTTACAATTGAACTGACGCATGCTAATTCTTATGACGGAATTTTAGTTTGAAAAGGAAAAAGATTGAATAAGTCATCAAGTATAGCAGATTCGACGATAAACTTATATTACAGATGATATACTCACTACAAGAAAATGGGCCTATGGCAATGGATATTTTTGCTAACGGTTCTATAGATACTAACGGTTGTAGCCGTTGCAATAAGACATAGGTACTACCGGCACACTCTGACTATAAAACCGTTGCATTTGAGTGGGAACCGTTCCTATAGATGTTTCGTTTTGCAACGTTTATCCGAATCATTCCAATAGATATATCTATTGCAACGAATCTTGGAAAATAATTCAACGGGAACGGTTATTAATTCTTTCCTAATTTTCCCCCTCAATTTTCGTGAAACCCGCCAAAACCCATCTTCTTGCACATTCTTTTTTTTGCTTTACTTATTAATTATTAATATTATTTAATTAATATTTTTTTACGTAATAACAATTAATTAACTTTTAACCAAAAAGTTAGTCAAAATAAATAAGTTGATTAGAACCTTCCATTATCTCTCGACAAACATAAACCCAAAAGAATACCCAGATCATATAAGGCAAAAAGAAGGATTCTTTATGGAATTAAACCTCAACCCATAACCAAATTCGATAAATAAAAAATGAGAACCAATTCGGCGTTCATACTATTTGTGCGTGATTGAGATTTCTATAATTTTTCGATTAGGGTTTCGATTAAAATTAGAAGTTGAAAGAGGGAAGAAGAAGACGAGAGGTTGACGCTATGAAATAACCCAAAAAAGGACACACAACCAAAGTTTCTTCCATCTATTCGATCCCGTTCCTCGCTCAAAATTGTCGCTGGTAGTTGTGGGAGAAACCATCGCTATAAGTTTGGGCTGGTCTGGACAGGTTTGCGGCAGATCTACGGTCCGCAGACAACTGATGCGGCCGCATAGTGGACCGCAGAATCACTCTCTAAAATTCTTCATGCCAAGTCTGCGATGGATGTGCGGACAACGAAACAAATTTGCGATCGCATAATGGACCGCAAAACAACCTTCAAAAATCAACAAATTCTTTGATCAACTCCGCGATGATTATGCGGCCCGCGAAACTGACTGCATAATCGCCTTCTTCAGCCAAAAGTTTCCATCAACTCCTCAGTACATTCTTCAACCCGAAGAATTTCTACAATCCTCAAACACTTAAGCCTACCTCGGCACCACAAAACCTTAAATTCCTTGGCGAAATATTAAGGGGCCTTAGAGAGGCGTGGGCTCGGGGTTGATTTTTTGAATTTGGTTAAAGAACTTAGCTTTATCGTATGGAATAGATTCTAATAGCTTATATTGATTGTATTAAGTTATTCATGACTAGATCCGAGTCGTTGGGAGGCCGATTCGCGAGGCAAGGGCTTTTTTGATTTGTGATTTGTGCGGTTTGATATAAGTAACACTTCTAAACTTGGTATTTAGTGTAGGAATCCCTGAAATACATGCTATGTGGTTGGTGTTGGACTTGTTGGTTCCCCAAGTACACACAAGTATACGTGGCCATCAAGTAAAAAAGTGACTCGAAAGTCACATGTCGACCCCATAGAGACTTAGATTAATTGTTAACTAAACAAGCTAAAAATCAATTAGCTGGTCAAGATAATCAAAAGTATTGTTTATCTACTAAACTACTTTTGCAAATATTTAACAATTGGCTAATTTATCAGGGATGCAAACATATGTTTTAGATTTTACTCAGAGGAGATGAAGATTCTAGGGTTATGTCCTAATTTTCCACAGTTATAACAAGTACATTCTGTTAGTTTCTTTTTTGGTCTAAATGGTCTTTTAGCCTGATAATTTTTTACATAATATCTTTTTCTTGGTTTTTTATTTTTATATTTTGACTTATATTTATTATATTTCTTTGTTTTCCATTTTTTATTATATTTATCTGTATCTGTACATCCGAATTGTGGTGCTGTTTTATTTTTACAACATCTTAAGTTTTTTATTAATATTCTTTCTATTTTTGTTTCTTCTTTATATTTTTCACATAACTGTACAAACCATTGTTATAGAAATTTTATCCTAGCTCCTAAAGTATCTGTTACTCCTGCTTCATTCCAATCTTTTATTATTTTAGTATTAAAAGGTTCTGGTAATTTTGTGAAATATAATTTTCTTATTTCTTTGCCTTCTTCTGTATTATATGTTCCTTTATAATAATATTCTTTAAATGCACAAGTATATTCGTCTATATAGCACATATTACATATTGCTAATTTTGTTATTAGGTTTCTATTTATTTGTTTTTCCTTATTTTGTTCTTCAATTTCTGTAGTCATACTACTAAATTCGTTTCTTATGGCTATTTCATATTTGTATAATATTTCTATATTTGTTGTTGCTATTTCACCATTAAATTTTTTATTACTTCTTAAGGTATCTATACTTTCTTTTGTTAAATTGTGCAACCATAATTTTACTGTTCCTATGAGTGTTCTTTCTATATATCCTGGTGTTTCTGCCATTCCTATTTTATTATCTACCAATTGTTTAGATAAATATCCTATCCATAGTTGGATTGTTTTATTTATATCTGCTACGCAATCTAAATCTAAAAAGTTATATTGTTCAGATATTGGTTTTGGTGTCCATTTCCTATTTAGTCTACTATCCCATAGTGTATTATTTCTATCATGTTGTTCATAGTTAGCTGTATAATAATTTGGGTATAATCCTTTTGGATTTTTTACACCTGATGTACTAGGTTTTTCATCCATATCTACATCTCCTGTATTTATTTCTACATTTTTTATTTTTTCTATATTTTCTAAAAGTTCTGTATATGTTTCACTTATTTCACTTGATTCTGACTTTTGGTCATTTATATTGTTATCTATTTCTTCAATTCTATCTATTTCATCAATTCTGGGAATTTCTTCTAGTTGTAATATTTGTTTAAATTTATTTATCTCATCTGTTAATTCTATTTCTTTATTTTTGTCTCTTTGCTTGTTTTCATATAGTGCTTTTAACATGTTTAATTCTTTTTCTAATGCTATAATTTTTGTATTTTTAGTTTCTTCTAATTGTTGTATTTCCCTGTTTGCTTGATTTTTAATAATTTCTATTTCTTTTTTCTTATCAATTTCTTCATTTTCTTTACTTATTCTCGTCATAACTGTTAGGCTATCTTCTAATCTTGCTGTTTCTTATTCTATCATTAGGTATAATTGGTCTCCTATTTTTTTATATCTTCTGCCTAAATTTAAAAATATTATTTTTATTTTCAATCCATCTTGATTTTCATATGTTTTTTCGTCTATGGCAAATTCTTCTTTATTCATTTTTAATCTATAGCTCTGATACCATTTTTAGTTGCCTTTCTTTATTTTTAGTGTCCTTTCTATTTTTATTTAATTTCATTTATAATTTAGTCAGATGTAAAAGCTTTTTCATAATATTCTTTTTGTAGTGGAATTAGTCTAATTATTTCTTTTAAACTTTCTAATATATATTCTATATATTCTATATCTTGGGTTCTTTGATATTCTTCTATATTAGTTTTTACTAGATTTGTTAGTAATTTTATACTGTCGGTAGTTTGTTGCCAATATTGTAGGTATATATTATTCATTATGTGTTATCGAAATATAAATCTAATTCATATAAATCTATTTCTGGTATAATTAATTCTGTCCAATTCTGGTCCATTATTTCTGTTATTTCAAAGGTGAGTAATTTTTCATAGATTATTCTTCTTACATCATTATTAATATCTTTCAGTATATATAGTATAAGTATTTTATAACTAAGATCGTCATCTATTAAGTAGGTGTTCATTTTATCATATGATTTGCTAAACATATTCCTTTTAATCTCTATGTCTATTATCCTTATTCATCATATTATAATAAGTTATTTTAATCATCTTTTCTGGTCACTACCATGATTTTCTGCTTCAATCAGTTACCCTAACAGCGCTTCAACTTTGTTTACTCCCCTAAACGGCCTCTCTGCCTACCGGTTTCAACCTTAGGATGCATAGTCTGGGCTTACTTATTCTTAGCATATTTTCATGGCAAACTTACTCAAGATGATTTCTATAACAGTACTATTATATGATGGATAATTATAATTTACATGTAAGAGATTATCAGGAATATATTAATTTAGCTACTCATGATTATAGTGTGACATACCTGTTTTTGTAAGTTCTTGATATCTCATTGTTGATCCATAGCTTTCATATCTTCTTGTTTATCCATAGCTTTTCTGTATTTTATCTTTAAGTATATTTAGTAAGAGAAAAGAGAGAGAGAAGAGAGAATCCCTTGGCCTGAAGATGTAGCCTGTTTTTTATTCATAATCGAAAGGCTATTTAAAGATTACAAAATGACTCTTACTGTTCATGAACGACCTTTACTGTTCATGAGACTGACTCTTACTATTCATGAACGACCTTTACTGTTCATGAGACTGACTCTTACTATTCATGAACGACCTTTACTGTTCATGAAACTGACTCTTACTTTTGTAAAGTAAAGAACTATTTACTTTACGACTTTTACAAAAAACAAAATAACATTATTTAAAAAAGAAAAAGAATCTAAATCTTTTGCTTTATCTTGTCTGCCATAGTTTTTTGTCGTCTAGCTTGTCGTCTTCTTCTCGGTTATTCCAGTTGTACATCTGGAACAATGTTATCTTCTCCTTTGCATTTTGAGCATATGTGGTCTGGATATTTGTGACTGATTAGCTTGCAATATCTTGTTAACAGTTCTGAAGAAATGAAGTTCGTCCTTATAGCTCTTGTAGTTGTAGGTTGTTCTGATTTTAAAAGACTTAAGACCCATTGTCTTAATTCCTCCATATCTGCTTCTCGTATTTCTCTGCAATTTGAATATATCATTGTTTGTTCTCTTGAATAATAACTCCAAATAGCATTCTGATTTAGGTAGTTGTTTGCCAGCTCATTTAGTATAGTGGATATTCCAATAATCCTTTTATTTGCATAAAAGTCTGGAATATTTATTTTTTCTATCTCTTCTTGTTCTTCTATTCTTTCTGGTACGAGCATTTCTCTTGTAAGTCCGATCTTGATAACTTGTATGATAGGCTTTATCTCTTCATATAATATCTCTGCTGTGGCTGAATAAAATCGTATATAGAATAATGTTCCTTTAGTTATTCTTTTGTATTGCATAAATGCTCTGTGTAGCTCCGGTATGGTAGCTATCTCTTGTCCTGTTTGTGTATATACAGTATCTAGTAATCCATAATTATAGCAAGTGGCTACTAGTTTTGCATTTGTATTTGGTAGGGCTATTAATTTATTGTATCCAGTTAGATAATGGGTAATATAATCTTCATTTGGATTCTGGGTAGTTTGGGATCTTGGGTTTTTGTTTAAAAAGTTTTGTATTTTGTGTATATTGTCTATATATGTACGGGTTATATGGTTGTATGTCTTTTTAGCTTGGTTCAGACTTTCTTTGTAGGTATTTATCTGAGGTGGTAGGAATATTTCGTTCTGGGTATTTTGGATATTTTTCTGTACGAACGGTTTTGAAAATAAATTGTTCATATTTATATTTGTGTATCTAGGTTTAATCTCTTCCTTCTTCTTTGCAGATGTACTGCTAGCTGTGCTGCTTCCTGCAACTGTATTTAGCAAACTGTTATGAGTTTTTAGGTGTTTCTCAACGTCAACTTCTAGCTCTAGAATTTTAGAGACTTCCGATCGTCTTATCTCCGCATTTTTTGAGTCATTCTGCTGACTACTAGCTGTTTTTCTTATTATCTGTATCTCTTCATCCATACTTTCCACTTTCTTATAAAGTGTAGTCATGGCTAAGAGTAGATTTTCCATTGTATTATCTGGGTCGGTTTGGGTAGCTTTGTCTTGACAAGTAATCTGCAACAACATTCTTGTTAGTAGTGATTATTTCAATTGTAAATGTAAAGTTTAATATATTTAATACCAGTCTTCGTATTTCTTTTGTTGTAACTGAATCTTGTACTTTTCTGGTTATCCACCATTTCACTTGGGTATTATCTGTTCTTACAATAAATCTGTTGTAAACTATATATGGTTCAAATGCTAATAAACATTTATATAATGCAAATAATTCTTTTCTATTTATCTCCCATTTTTCTTGTGGTTCAGTATAAGATCCTGAATAATATCTGCAATGATGTTCTATTTTTTCTTTATCATATTTATATTTAAGAACTCCTCCATAACTATGATTACTCGAATCTGTTTCTACAATATAAGTAAATTTCTTGTTCTCATCTGGAAAGTATAATTTTGGTAGTTTCTTACACAATATTTTAATCTTCCTTATTTGTTCCTTATCTTTTTCATCGAACCCATATTCTACATCCTTTTTTAGTTTTTTCTGTAAAGGTTTTAGGTTTTCTGCTAATTTAGGTATATATTCTCTTACTTGGTTTACTAATCCTAAAAATGATTGTAATTTCTTTTTTGTATCTATGTTTTCATCAAGATTGATTATTTTTTGTACTATGTGTGTTTGCATTTTTATTCCATTTTTATCTATTTGTATTCCTAAAAATTCTATCTGATTTTTCATAATTTCTGCTTTGGTTTTGCTTAAGCTTATACCAGAGTTTTCTATAATATGTATGAATTTTTCTAATAATTTTATATGTTCATCTTGTGTTCTTGAATATAGTAATATATCATCTATATATACTATGCAATTCTCTAGTTGGTTAAAATAGTTATCCATAAAATGTTGGTATCTTCCTGGTGCATTTTTATATCCAAATGGTAAAATATTCCATTCATAAAATCCTTGTGGTACTGTAAATGCTGTTAGTTTTTTAGATTCATCTTCTAGTTTTAGATGGTAAAATCCTGATTTACAGTCAAATTTACTAAAGTAATTATATCCTTGGATTTGTCTTATTTTTAATATCCTGTTAGGTATTGGGTAATTATATGTTTTAGTTTTTGCATTTAAATTTCGGTAATCTATAACCATTCTGCTTTTTCCTCTTTTTTGTTCACTATGTTTATTTACTATAAATGCTGGACTTGTATGTTTACTATTACTTTCTTGTATATACTTTTTATCTAATAATTCTTTTATATGCATTTTAAATTCTGCTAAATCATCAAAGTTATATTTTAAGGGTTTTTGTGTTATTATACTATTTTCTTCTATTAATTCTATTTTTATTTTTGTCTTATGTTTATTCCATCCTTTTAGAGGGTTATCATTATATAATTTTTCTAATTCATTTTGGATTATTTTTACTTTGTCTATTGTAAATGATAATTTCTAATTGAGTAGTTGTATTTCTACTTATATTTTCTATGTGATTTTTTCATTTCCTCGTATCCATTCTGTAGTTTTTCGTTGTTTATTATTTACTCTTTTTGCTCCTACTTTATTTTTACATGGTGTGGTAAACCACCAGTGTGTTCTTGTTATTATGTGTGGGTATAATTTATCTAAAAATGGCATTCCTAGTAACATATCTTTTGTAGTGAATTCAAAGTTATATATTTCTTCTATAGTTAATATTTTATCCCATATTTGTATTTTTACATTCTTGGCTTTGTAGTTAATCATACTACCTTCATTATTAAATCCTGTTACTACCATAGGTGTTTTTAATTTTTTCCATTTATCCGTTGGTAAACAATTATATTTACATATATTAGCTTCTGCCCCTGTATCTATCATTGGTGTATAGTATCTATTATAATATCCTTCTACTATGACTTTTGCGAGTATATATATTTTCATTCTTCTGTTCTTTTTATTATTATTTTCTTATCTTTGTATGTTATGGTTAATTTCTTATCTCCTAGACTGTATGGTTTTACCTTTTCTAACCATTTTATTCCTAGTGTAATATTTTCATTTTCGTTTTCTTGATATATTTTAAATTGTATTATTAGAGGTATTCCTCCAATAATTATTTCTTTTTCTGTTATTTCTTCGTTTATTATTAATTCTTTAGGTAATTCAGGGCATAATTGTTCAGTAGTTATTATTTCAGTTTCTGTTACTAATTCTCTTGTAATATAGTTTTCTTCTTGTCCTGTATTTATTAATATTTGATATTTTCTTTGTTCCATGATTCCAGTTATATAGTAGTGGTATGTATTTATTTTTTCTTTTGTGTTTTTTATTAAATTTTTTGGGATTATATATTCTCTTCTTGATGTACTTATTCTTGATGATGTTGGTGTTTCATAAGTTAATTGGTTTGGTATACTTGATGTACTTAATCTTTCTTTTACTATTTCTAAATCTTCTTCCATGTCAATTTCTTTATAACTATATTCATTATTGTCAATAACTGTAACTATTCTTTCAAACGGGTTTTCTATTTTAATTTTATTAATTTTATTTTTTGCTGCTATTTTATGTTTTGTTGTTAAGACGTATAGATTTTTACATCTAGCTGTAAATATCTTACTTCCAGGTGTTAATTCTATTCCTGACATTTTTCAGTATAATACTAATGATTTATCTATATTCCTATCGTTTATTGCTATTGAATAATTGGCACTTATTATGAATTTGAATTTTTGATATATGAGATTTCCTTTTATTGCACTTATTATGCTTTTTTCTATAAGTTGAATTATTCTATCATTTGCTAAATATATTTCTATAGGGGTATCTATTCCTTCTCTAAAACATGCTTTTATTAATATTTCAGTTCCTCCTAGGTGTACATATTTAATTGGGTTTTTTGCCTTTATATCTTGTATTTCTTTATTTATTATTCTTTTGTTTATTATTGGTATTTTGGCTTTTCCTTTTGTATATTTACAGTCAATTATATGTTCTTTTTGGCTAACCACGTAATATTCTTCTTTTTGTCTTTTGAACCAATTTTTTATTGTAGGTACTTCAAATATTTTTTCGACACTGAGGTCTAATTCTTTTCCTTTTATTTGTTCAAATATATTATTATCAAATATAATTTTTTGTTCTGAGGATTCTTCATCCTTATATTCTTCTCGTGTTATTACTTCTATTTCTTTTTCAGTCATTAGGTTTCATCATCTTCTTTAATTATTTCATCTTCTATTTCATCTTCTATATCTGATATTTCATATACACTATCTTCACTATCTAGTTCATAATCTATATATTCCATCTGCATATATTCTTCATCATTAATTATGATTTCGGTTATTTGCTTTTTCTTTAGGTTCCTAGGTGCTTTACAGTCTTTAGCTATGTGTCCTAATTTTTCACAGTTATAACAAGTACATTCTGTTAGTTTCTTTTTTGGTCTAAATGGTCTTTTAGCCTGATAATTTTTTACATAATATCTTTTTCTTGGTTTTTTATTTTTATATTTTGACTTATATTTATTATATTTCTTTGTTTTCCATTTTTTATTATATTTATCTGTATCTGTACATCCGAATTGTGGTGCTGTTTTATTTTTACAACATCTTAAGTTTTTTATTAATATTCTTTCTATTTTTGTTTCTTCTTTATATTTTTCACATAACTGTACAAACCATTGTTGTAGAAATTTTATCCTAGCTCCTAAAGTATCTGTTACTCCTGCTTCATTCCAATCTTTTATTATTTTAGTATTAAAAGGTTCTGGTAATTTTGTGAAATATAATTTTCTTATTTCTTTGCCTTCTTCTGTATTATATGTTCCTTTATAATAATATTCTTTAAATGCACAAGTATATTCGTCTATATGGCACATATTACATATTGCTAATTTTGTTATTAGGTTTCTATTTATTTGTTTTTCCTTATTTTGTTCTTCAATTTCTGTAGTCATACTACTAAATTCGTTTCTTATGGCTATTTCATATTTGTATAATATTTCTATATTTGTTGTTGCTATTTCATCATTAAATTTTTTATTACTTCTTAAGGTATCTATACTTTCTTTTGTTAAATTGTGCAACCATAATTTTACTGTTCCTATGAGTGTTCTTTCTATATATCCTGGTGTTTCTGCCATTCCTTTTTTATTATCTACCAATTGTTTAGATAAATATTCTATCCATAGTTGGATTGTTTTATTTATATCTGCTACTCAATCTAAATCTAAAAAGTTATATTGTTCAGATATTGGTTTTGGTGTCTATTTCCTATTTAGTCTACTATCCCATAGTGTATTATTTCTATCATGTTGTTCATAGTTAGCTGTATAATAATTTGGGTATAATCCTTTTGGATTTTTTACTCCTGATGTACTAGGTTTTTCATCCATATCTACATCTCCTGTATTTATTTCTACATTTTTTATTTTTTCTATATTTTCTAAGAGTTCTGTATACGTTTCACTTATTTCACTTGATTCTGACTTTTGGTCATTTATATTGTGATCTATTTCTTCAATTCTATCTATTTCATCAATTCTGGGAATTTCTTCTGGTTGTAATATTTGTTTAAATTTATTTATCTCATCTGTTAATTCTATTTCTTTATTTTTCTCTCTTTGCTTGTTTTCATATAGTGCTTTTAACATGTTTAATTCTTTTTCTAATGCTATAATTTTTGTGTTTTTAGTTTCATCTTCTATTTCATCTTCTATATCTGATATTTCATATACACTATCTTCACTATCTAGTTCATAATCTATATATTCCATCTGCATATATTCTTCATCATTAATTATGATTTCGGTTATTTGCTTTTTCTTTAGGTTCCTAGGTGCTTTACAGTCTTTAGCTATATGTCCTAATTTTCCACAGTTATAACAAGTACATTCTGTTAGTTTCTTTTTTGGTCTAAATGGTCTTTTAGCCTGATAATTTTTTACATAATATCTTTTTCTTGGTTTTTTATTTTTATATTTTGACTTATATTTATTATATTTCTTTGTTTTCCATTTTTTATTATATTTATCTGTATCTGTACATCCGAATTATGGTGCTGTTTTATTTTTACAACATCTTAAGTTTTTTATTAATATTCTTTCTATTTTTGTTTCTTCTTTATATTTTTCACATAACTGTACAAACCATTGTTGTAGAAATTTTATCCTAGCTCCTAAAGTATCTGTTACTCCTGCTTCATTCCAATCTTTTATTATTTTAGTATTAAAAGGTTCTGGTAATTTTGTGAAATATAATTTTCTTATTTCTTTGCCTTCTTCTGTATTATATGTTCCTTTATAATAATATTCTTTAAATGCACAAGTATATTCGTCTATATAGCACATATTACATATTGCTAATTTTGTTATTAGGTTTTTATTTATTTGTTTTTCCTTATTTTGTTCTTCAATTTCTGTAGTCATACTACTAAATTCGTTTCTTATGGCTATTTCATATTTGTATAATATTTCTATATTTGTTGTTTCTATTTTACCATTAAATTTTTTATTACTTCTTAAGGTATCTATACTTTCTTTTGTTAAATTGTACAACCATAATTTTACTGTTCCTATGAGTGTTCTTTCTATATATCCTGGTGTTTCTGCCATTCCTATTTTATTATCTACCAATTATTTAGATAAATATCCTATCCATAGTTGGATTATTTTATTTATATCTGCTACGCAATCTAAATCTAAAAAGTTATATTGTTCAGATATTGGTTTTGGTGTCCATTTCCTATTTAGTCTACTATCCCATAGTGTATTATTTCTATCATGTTGTTCATAGTTAGCTGTATAATAATTTGGGTATAATCCTTTTGGATTTTTTACACCTGATGTACTAGGTTTTTCATCCATATCTACATCTCCTGTATTTATTTCTACATTTTTTATTTTTTTCTATATTTTCTAAGAGTTCTGTATACGTTTCACTTATTTCACTTGATTCTGACTTTTGGTCATTTATATTGTTATCTATTTCTTCAATTCTATCTATTTCATCAATTCTGGGAATTTCTTCTGGTTGTAATATTTGTTTAAATTTATTTATCTCATCTGTTAATTCTATTTCTTTATTTTTCTTTCTTTGTTTGTTTTCATATAGTGCTTTTAACATGTTTAATTCTTTTTCTAATGCTATAATTTTTGTATTTTTAGTTTCTTCTAATTGTTGTATTTCCCTGTTTGCTTGATTTTTAATAATTTCTATTTCTTTTTTCTTATCAATTTCTTCATTTTCTTTACTTATTCTCGTCATAGCTGTTAAGGTATCTTCTAATCTTGCTGTTTCTTTTTCTATCATTAGGTATAATTGGTCTTCTATTTTTTTTATATCTTCTACCTAAATTTAAAAATATTATTTTTACTGTTCATGAGACTGACTCTTACTTTTGTAAAGTAAAGAACTATTTACTTTACGACTTTTACAAAAAACAAAATAACATTATTTAAAAAAGAAAAAGAATCTAAATCTTTTGCTTTATCTTGTCTGCCATAGTTTTTTGTCGTCTAGCTTGTCGTCTTCTTTTCGGTTATTCCAGTTGTACGTCTGGAACAATGTTATCTTCTCCTTTGCATTTTGAGCATATGTGGTCTGGATATTTGTGACTGATTAGCTTGAAATATCTTGTTAACAGTTCTGGAGAAATGAAGTTCGTCCTTATAGCTCTTGTAGTTGTAGGTTGTTCTGGTTTTAAAAGACTTAAGACCCATTGTCTTAATTCCTCCATATCTGCTTCTCGTATTTCTCTGCAATTTGAATATATGCAATCTAAATCTAAAAAGTTATATTGTTCAGATATTGGTTTTGGTGTCCATTTCCTATTTAGTCTACTATCCCATAGTGTATTATTTCTATCATGTTATTCATAGTTAGCTGTATAATAATTTGGGTATAATCCTTTTGGATTTTTTTACTCTTGATGTACTAGATTTTTCATCCATATCTACATCTCCTGTATTTATTTCTATATTTTTTTATTTTTTCTATATTTTCTAAGAGTTCTGTATACGTTTCACTTATTTCACTTGATTCTGACTTTTGGTCATTTATATTGTTATCTATTTCTTCAATTCTATCTATTTCATCAATTCTGGGAATTTCTTCTGGTTGTAATATTTGTTTAAATTTATTTATCTCATCTGTTAATTCTATTTCTTTATTTTTCTCTCTTTGCTTATTTTCATATAGTGCTTTTAACATGTTTAATTCTTTTTCTAATGCTATAATTTTTGTGTTTTTAGTTTCTTCTAATTGTTGTATTTCCCTGTTTGCTTGATTTTTAATAATTTCTATTTCTTTTTTCTTATCAATTTCTTCATTTTCTTTACTTATTCTCGTCATAGCTGTTAAGCTATCTTCTAATCTTGTGGAAAGTATGGATGAAGAGATACAGATAATAAGAAAAACAGCTAGTAGTCAGCAGCATGACTCAAAAAATGCGGAGATAAGATGATCGGAAGTCTCTAAAATTTTAGAGCTAGAAGGTGACGTTGAGAAACGCCTAAAAACTCATAACAGTTTGCTAAATACAGTTGCAGGAAGCAGCACAGCTAGCAGTACATCTGCAAAGAAGAAGGAAGAGATTAAACCTAGATACACAAATATAAATATGAATAATTTATTTTCAAAACCGTTTGTACAGAAAAATATCCAAAATACCCAGAACGAAATATTTCTACCACCTCAGATAAATACCTATAAAGAAAGTCTGAACCAAGCCAAAAAAATATACAACCATATAACCCGTACATATATAGACAATATACACAAAATACAAAACTTTTTAAACAAAAACCCAAGATCCCAAACTATCCAGAATCCAAATGAAGATTATATTACCCATTACCTAACTGGATACAATAAATTAATAGCCCTACCAAATACAAATGCAAAACTAGTAGCCACTTGCTACAATTATGGATTACTAGATACTGTATATACACAAACAGGACAGGAGATAGCTACCATACCGGAGCTACACAGAGCATTTATGCAATACAAAAGAATAACTAAAGGAACATTATTCTATATACGATTTTATTCAGCCACAGCAGAGATATTATATGAAGAGATAAAGCCTATCATACAAGTTATCAAGATCGGACTTACAAGAGAAATGCTCGTACCAGAAAGAATAGAAGAACAAGAAGAGATAGAAAAAATAAATATTCCATACTTTTATGCAAATAAAAGGATTATTGGAATATCCACTATATTAAATGAGCTGGCAAACAACTACCTAAATCAGAATGCTATTTGGAGTTATTATTCAAGAGAACAAACAATGATATATTCAAATTGCAGAGAAATACGAGAAGCAGATATGGAGGAATTAAGACAATGGGTCTTAAGTCTTTTAAAACCAGAACAACCTACAACTACAAGAGCTATAAGGACAAACTTCATTTCTCCAGAACTGTTAACAAGATATTGCAAGCTAATCAGTCACAAATATCCAGACCACATATGCTCAAAATGCAAAGGAGAAGATAACATTGTTCCAGACGTACAACTGGAATAACCGAGAAGAAGACGACAAGCTAGACGACAAAAAACTATGGCAGACAAGATAAAGCAAAAGATTTAGATTCTTTTTCTTTTTTAAATAATGTTATTCTGTTTTTTGTAAAAGTCATAAAGTAAATAGTTCTTTACTTTACAAAAGTAAGAGTCAGTCTCATGAACAGTAAAGGTCGTTCATGAATAGTAAGAGTCAGTCTCATGAACAGTAAAGGTCATTCATGAATAGTAAGAGTCAGTCTCATGAACAGTAAAGGTCGTTCATGAACAGTAAGAGTCATTTTGTAATCTTTAAATAGCCTTTCGATTATGAATAAAAAACAGGCTACATCTTCAGGCCAAAGGATTCTCTCTTCTCTCTCTCTTTTCTCTTACTAAATATACTTAAAGATAAAATACAGGAAAGCTATGGATAAACAAGAAGATATGAAAGCTATGGATCAACAAGGAGATATCAAGAACTTACAAAAACAGGTATGTCACACTATAATCATGAGTAGCTAAATTAATATATTCCTGATAATCTCTTACATGTAAATTATAATTATCCATCATATAATAGTACTGTTATAGAAATCATCTTGAGTAAGTTTGCCATGAAAATATGCTAAGAATAAGTAAGCCCAGACTATGCATCCTAAGGTTGAAACCGGTAGGCAGAGAGGCCGTTTAGGGGAGTAAACAAAGTTGAAGCGCTGTTAGGGTAACTGATTGAAGCAGAAAATCATGGTAGTGACCAGAAAAGATGATTAAAATAACTTATTATAATATGATGAATAAGGATAATAGACATAGAGATTAAAAGGAATATGTTTAGCAAATCATATGATAAAATGAACACCTACTTAATAGATGACGATCTTAGTTATAAAATACTTATACTATATATACTGAAAGATATTAATAATGATGTAAGAAGAATAATCTATGAAAAATTACTCACCTTTGAAATAACAGAAATAATGGACCAGAATTGGACAGAATTAATTATACCAGAAATAGATTTATATGAATTAGATTTATATTTCGATAACACATAATGAATAATATATACCTACAATATTGGCAACAAACTACCGACAGTATAAAATTACTAACAAATCTAGTAAAAACTAATATAGAAGAATATCAAAGAACCCAAGATATAGAATATATAGAATACATATTAGAAAGTTTAAAAGAAATAATTAGACTAATTCCACTACAAAAAGAATATTATGAAAAAGCTTTTACATCTGACTAAATTATAAATAAAATTAAATAAAAATAGAAAGGACACTAAAAATAAAGAAAGGCAACTAAAAATGGTATCAGAGCTATAGATTAAAAATGAATAAAGAAGAATTTGCAATAGACGAAAAAACATATGAAAATCAAGATAGATTGAAAATAAAAATAATATTTTCAAATTTAGGTAGAAGATATAAAAAAATAGGAGACCAATTATACCTAATGATAGAAAAAGAAATAGCAAGATTAGAAGATAGCTTAACAGCTATGACGAGAATAAGTAAAGAAAATGAAGAAATTGATAAGAAAAAAGAAATAGAAATTATTAAAAATCAAGCAAACAGGGAAATACAACAATTAGAAGAAACTAAAAACACAAAAATTATAGCATTAGAAAAATAATTAAACATGTTAAAAGCACTATATGAAAACAAGCAAAGAGAGAAAAATAAAGAAATAGAATTAACAGATGAGATAAATAAATTTAAACAAATATTACAACCAGAAGAAATTCCCAGAATTGATGAAATAGATAGAATTGAAGAAATAGATAACAATATAAATGACCAAAAGTCAGAATCAAGTGAAATAAGTGAAACATATACAGAACTTTTAGAAAATATAGAAAAAATAAAAAATGTAGAAATAAATACAGGAGATGTAGATATGGATGAAAAACCTAGTACATCAGGAGTAAAAAATCCAAAAGGATTATACCCAAATTATTATACAGCTAACTATGAACAACATGATAGAAATAATACACTATGGGATAGTAGACTAAATAGGAAATGGGTACCAAAACCAATATCTGTACAATATAACTTTTTAGATTTAGATTGCGTAGCAGATATAAATAAAATAATCCAACTATGGATAGGATATTTATCTAAACAATTGGTAGATAATAAAATAGGAATGGCAGAAACACCAGGATATATAGAAAGAACACTCATAGGAACAGTAAAATTATGGTTGCACAATTTAACAAAAGAAAGTATAGATACCTTAAGAAGTAATAAAAAATTTAATGGTGAAATAGCAACAACAAATATAGAAATATTATACAAATATGAAATAACCATAAGAAACGAATTTAGTAGTATGACTACAGAAATTGAAGAACAAAATAAGGAAAAACAAATAAATAGAAACCTAATAACAAAATTAGCAATATGTAATATGTGCTATATAGACGAATATACTTGTGCATTTAAAGAATATTATTATAAAGGAACATATAATACAGAAGAAGGCAAAGAAATAAGAAAATTATATTTCACAAAATTATCAGAACCTTTTAATACTAAAATAATAAAAGATTGGAATGAAGCAGGAGTAACAGATACTTTAGGAGCTAGGATAAAATTTCTACAACAATGGTTTGTACAGTTATGTGAAAAATATAAAGAAGAAACAAAAATAGAAAAAACATTAATAAAAAACTTAAGATGTTGTAAAAATAAAACAGCACCACAATTCGGATGTACAGATACAGATAAATATAATAAAAAATGGAAAACAAAGAAATATAATAAATATAAGTCAAAATATAAAAATAAAAAACCAAGAAAAAGATATTATGTAAAAAATTATCAGGCTAAAAGACCATTTAGACCAAAAAAGAAACTAACAGAATGTACTTGTTATAACTGTGGAAAATTAGGACATATAGCTAAAGACTGTAAAGCACCTAGGAACCTAAAGAAAAAGCAAATAACCGAAATCATAATTAATGATGAAGAATATATGCAGATGGAATATATAGATTATGAACTAGATAGTGAAGATAGTGTATATGAAATATCAGATATAGAAGATGAAATAACTAAAGAAGATGATGAAACCTAATGACTGAAAAAGAAATAGAAGTAATAACACGAGAAGAATATAAAGATGAAGAATCCTCAGAACAAAAAATTATATTTGATAATAATATATTTGAACAAATAAAAGGAAAAGAATTAGACCTCAGTGTCGAAAAAATATTTGAAGTACCTACAATAAAAAATTGGTTCAAAAGACAAAAAGAAGAATATTACGTGGTTAGCCAAAAAGAACATATAATTGACTGTAAATATACAAAAGGAAAAGCCAAAATACCAATAATAAACAAAAGAATAATAAATAAAGAAATACAAGATATAAAGGCAAAAAACCCAATTAAATATGTACACTTAGGAGGAACTGAAATACTAATAAAAGCATATTTTAGGGAAGGAATAGATACCCCTATAGAAATATATTTAGCAGATGATAGAATAATCCAACCTATAGAAAAAGCATAATAAGTGCAATAAAAGGAAATCTCATATATCAAAAATTCAAATTCATAATAAGTGCCAATTATTCAATAGCAATAAACGATAAGAATATAGACAAATCATTAGTATTATACAGGAAAATGTCAGGAATAGAATTAACACCTGAAAGTAAAATATTTACGGCTAGATGTAAAAATCTATACGTCTTAACAACAAAACATAAAATAGCAGCAAAAAATAAAATTAATAAAATCAAAATAGAAAACCCGTTTGAAAGAATAGTTACAGTTATTGACAATAATGAATATAGCTATAAAGAGATTGACATGGAAGAAGATTTAGAAATAGTAAAAGAAAGATTAAGTACATCAAGTATACCAAACCAATTGACTTATGAAACACCAACATCATCAAGAATAAGTACATCAAGAAGAGAATATATAATCCCAAAAAATTTAATAAAAAACACAAAAGAAAAAATAAATACATACCACTACTATATAACTGGAATCATGGAACAAAAAAAATATCAAATATTAATAAATACAGGACAAGAAGAAAACTATATTACAAGAGAATTAGTAACAGAAACTGAAATAATAACTACTGAACAATTATGCCCTGAATTACCTAAAGAATTAATAATAAACGAAGAAATAACAGAAAAAGAAATAATTATTGGAGGAATACCTCTAATAATACAATTTAAAATATATCAAGAAAACGAAAATGAAAATATTACACTAGGAATAAAATGGTTAGAAAAGGTAAAACCATACAGTCTAGGAGATAAGCAATTAACTATAACATACAAAGATAAGAAAATAATAATAAAAAGAACAGAAGAATGAAAATATATATACTAGCAAAAGTCATAGTAGAAGGATATTATAATAGATACTATACACCAATGATAGATACAGGGGCAGAAGCTAATATATGTAAATATAATTGTTTACCAATGGATAAATGGAAAAAATTAAAAACACCTATGGTAGTAACAGGATTTAATAATGAAGGTAGTATGATTAACTACAAAGCCAAGAATGTAAAAATACAAATATGGGATAAAATATTAACTATAGAAGAAATATATAACTTTGAATTCACTACAAAAGATATGTTACTAGGAATGCCATTTTTAGATAAATTATACCCACACATAATAACAAGAACACACTGGTGGTTTACCACACCATGTAAAAATAAAGTAGGAGCAAAAAGAGTAAATAATAAACAACGAAAAACTACAGAATGGATACGAGGAAATGAAAAAATCACACAAAAATTAGAAAATATAAGTAGAAATACAACTACTCAATTAGAAATTATCATATTTACAATAGACAAAGTAAAAATAATCCAAAATGAATTAGAAAAATTATATAATGATAACCCTCTAAAAGGATGGAATAAACATAAGACAAAAATAAAAATAGAATTAATAGAAGAAAATAGTATAATAACACAAAAACCCTTAAAATATAACTTTGATGATTTAGCAGAATTTAAAATGCATATAAAAGAATTATTAGATAACAAGTATATACAAGAAAGTAATAGTAAACATACATAGTGAACAAAAAAGAGAAAAAAGCAGAATGGTTATAGATTACCGAAATTTAAATGCAAAAATTAAACATATAATTACCCAATACCTAACAAGATATTAAAAATAAGACAAATCCAAGGATATAATTACTTTAGTAAATTTGACTGTAAATCAGGATTTTACCATCTAAAACTAGAAGATGAATCTAAAAAACTAACAGCATTTACAGTACCACAAGGATTTTATGAATGGAATGTTTTACCATTTGGATATAAAAATGCACCAGGAAGATACCAACATTTTATGGATAACTATTTTAACCAACTAGAGAATTGCATAGTATATATAGATGATATATTACTATATTCAAGAACACAAGATGAACATATAAAATTATTAGAAAAATTCATACATATTATAGAAAACTCTGGTATAAGCTTAAGCAAAACCAAAGCAGAAATTATGAAAAATCAGATAGAATTTTTAGGAATACAAATAGATAAAAATGGAATAAAAATGCAAACACACATAGTACAAAAAATAATCAATCTTGATGAAAACATAGATACAAAAAAGAAATTACAATCATTTTTAGGATTAGTAAACCAAGTAAGAGAATATATACCTAAATTAGCAGAAAACCTAAAACCTTTACAGAAAAAACTAAAAAAGGATGTAGAATATGGGTTCGATGAAAAAGATAAGGAACAAATAAGGAAGATTAAAATATTGTGTAAGAAACTACCAAAATTATACTTCCCAGATGAGAACAAGAAATTTACTTATATTGTAGAAACAGATTCGAGTAATCATAGTTATGGAGGAGTTCTTAAATATAAATATAATAAAGAAAACATCATTGCAGATATTATTCAGGATCTTATACTGAACCACAAGAAAAATGGGAAATAAATAGAAAAGAATTATTTGCATTATATAAATGTTTATTAGCATTTGAACCATATATAGTTTACAACAGATTTATTGTAAGAACAGATAATACCCAAGTAAAATGGTGGATAACCAAAAAAGTACAAGATTCAGTTACAACAAAAAAAATACGAAGACTGGTATTAAATATATTAAACTTTACATTTACAATTGAAATAATCACTACTAACAAGAATGTTGTTGCAGATTACTTGTCAAGACAAAGCTACCTTTCTTTATTTTTAGTGTCCTTTCTATTTTTATTTAATTTCATTTATAATTTAGTCAGATGTAAAAGCTTTTTCATAATATTCTTTTTTTAGTGGAATTAGTCTAATTATTTCTTTTAAACTTTCTAATATGTATTCTATATATTCTATATCTTGGGTTCTTTGATATTCTTCTATATTAGTTTTTACTAGATTTGTTAGTAATTTTATACTATCGGTAGTTTGTTGCCAATATTGTAGATATATATTATTCATTATGTGTTATCGAAATATAAATCTAATTCATATAAATCTATTTCTGGTATAATTAATTCTGTCCAATTCTGGTCCATTATTTCTGTTATTTCAAAGGTGAGTAATTTTTCATAGATTATTCTTCTTACATCATTATTAATATCTTTCAGTATATATAGTATAAGTATTTTATAACTAAGATCGTCATCTATTAAGTAGGTGTTCATTTTATCATATGATTTGCTAAACATATTCCTTTTAATCTCTATGTCTATTATCCTTATTCATCATATTATAATAAGTTATTTTAATTATCTTTTCTGGTCACTACCATGATTTTCTGCTTCAATCAGTTACCCTAACAGCGCTTCAACTTTGTTTACTCCCCTAAACGGCCTCTCTGCCTACCGGTTTCAACCTTAGGATGCATAGTCTGGGCTTACTTATTCTTAGCATATTTTCATGGCAAACTTACTCAAGATGATTTCTATAACAGTACTATTATATGATGGATAATTATAATTTACATGTAAGAGATTATCAGGAATATATTAATTTAGCTACTCATGATTATAGTATGACATACCTGTTTTTGTAAGTTCTTGATATCTCCTTGTTGATCCATAGCTTTCATATCTTCTTGTTTATCCATAGCTTTCCTGTATTTTATCTTTAAGTATATTTAGTAAGAGAAAAGAGAGAGAGAAGAGAGAATCCCTATTCCTATGGTATTGAGTCTATCATGAACGAATATAATACAATTTTCAACTAAGCAAGACTGCTAGGTATATTCCTATCCTAACCGCGAAATCGTTCCCCAAGCCGCGGGTTCAGAAACAAGCTCACTTTAATTCTACTCTAATCTAAACATGGCTTTCCCAAGCATAGCATAGATAGTAGGGTGAATTGGTAGCTACAACAATTCACAAGTTAAAACTAGAATTAAAGAAACAACCACAAGATGATAATTAGAATTAACGAATATGTAATTAATAAACGTTAATAATCATGTCAATCGCAACCCTAGAAACTAGAGTGCTTAGCCACTCATGTTCGTAGTAACAATTTTTCAAGTATTTTGCATAAACAAATTACAAAGAAAAGATGAAGGAATGAAGAACTCGATGATTTTCTCCTCCAAAAGTTGTTCCACGTGATATTCTTGCCTAAAAAATGACTTGTTTTCCCTTCGGTCCAAATATCCCGTAAAACTGGTGTTTAAAGACTATTTATATGTGTAGAGAAAAGGCCTAGACGAAATAACCAAGTCCAAAACTAAAAAGGAGACGAAATAGGGTTGAAACCCAGAACACACGAAGCATCTCGCGACAGGCCGCTCCTAGCGTGCTCAAACGCGAGGTAACAATCTCGCGTCAGGCCTCGCCTCGCGAGCTTAAATGCAAGGAACAATCTCGCGCTGGAAGTCACGACGCAAGCTCAAACGCGAACTAAAACTCTCGCGCCGCCTGCCTCTGTCAATTCTTCACGTCTTCAGCTAATTCCTCAATTCATTATGCTTTTCATATCATTTTGCTTGTTCAATTCCTTTATAACCTTTATCCAATCATGAAGTAATGCGAGTAATTAATATCAAAACATACGAAAATATGCCCAACATCACTACCCCACAGTTAAACCTTTGTTTGTCCTCGAACAAACAACTATAATAGACGAAACAAAATTAAACTCCTACAATTCAAAGCATGCTACACGTATGACCATGGCTGATTGCAACAATTAAACTTTAGCATAGGTATTCAACACACACTTCCCATAACTCATGCCACACTTCAAAAATAATTAAAACAAATTCAACATGCTCTTAACTATCCTAGCTTCAAAGACCGACTCAATGTCACAATGCACTCATGGCTTGAACACCCAACGTCGTAGAAAAGTCTAACAACGTTACCTATTTCTCGTGAGACCATGTGCCCTCACAACAAGAATAAGAGAGCAAGTTCAATCCACATATTCGAATCTCATGATCAAATATATTTTAATGACTCACATATATCAAAGAAAACCGCTTACTCTCACAAAAAAGTCACATGCATGCAATTGGTACCATATGCTTGCCCTTAATGTAAATCTCTATTAATGTAGGCTCACTCGATCTAAAATCAATTAGGACTTTTTCATGGTTGTAATGTGGGCTAAGGGACGGGAAGGATATATTTAGGAATAGTGGCTAACCATCCTAAGCATTTTAACACATTATATAATCATCTGTAAGGGAAAATTCTTCAATCCCAAGTTTAATTTCACAACTAAAATCATCCCTAACAACGTTCCCTCTTTCTTTAATCACTATTGTTATTTACACTCCACTAGAAAAAGCAAGATATTTATTCATCTACATTTTTTTTCTCTTTTGCAATTTCCACCAATGGTGTATTCTTTTACAAAATTAGTGCACCTTTCTTCCTTTTATTAGTTCCACTCAAAAGCCACCCAAATTCCCCCCTTACTTCTTTTAGTGCTCATCCCACAATTAAAGTACTTTAAGAGGTAAAAGGATCAAAACAATGTCAATTAAGAATAAAAAGGGTATAGACTTGTAATGTGGGTGCTAAATAAAAGTCTATAGGCTAAAAATAGTTAACTAGGGATAGATTTTATTTGTGATAGAAATAACGCTCTAAAAGATCAAAGAAAGCCTAAAATCATTTTCCAAACCGAGCCTCACCTAAACATTCGCTTCGACTCACATACGGGGCAAGTTTTAGACACAAGTACAATGACATGGACTACACAAAAAATTTACTTTACACATGGCACATGACTCACTAAGGACGGTTTTATTCCGACTCTCAAACTAATGCAAGTATTCACAGAGCCACAAGATATTAAGTATTAAGCACAAAGTGAACATAAGTCAAGAAAATGAGACATAGGCGTCAACAAACATGCTATCCAAATAACCAAGGCATCATAAGCAATTTTAAAATATAGGGAAGATACAACACATGCCAAAGCCTAAATATGCTACTATCAAACAAGTCAAGGGTGCCTGGGAAACTCATCTTTCTTCCTCCATTTTTTTCCTAAGTCCTACTCTAAAACAATAAAATAAAAGAAAAACTACTACCCGGTTCAAACTACATCCCATGAAAAATAACTGAGGCACAAAGAAAAATTACGGGAGATTATTACTACCTAAAGGAAACAAAAGACATATTTTTAGATTTTTGTTTAGACTTTAATCCCTCAAGAAAATTGTCAAGGAGATCTATCATCGGGAAAAGTCCAATTTTTTCTACCTTTTTTTTCCGATTTTTTTTCCACATTTAAAAAACAATTAAGCTACTAAAATACTACACAACAACAAAAACAAAAATAAGAAGCTAAAATCAAAATCAGAAGTTAACAGTTTTGTAACATACCACTACTAATTATCTAGAGGAATTCTCCCTCCACACACTTAAAGGAGTGGAGTGTCCCCAATGCACAACTAAAGCAAAACAATAATGGGGGTGGACAAGAAACTCCCTGAAAGGCCAAAGGCCGAAGCAATCATGGCTCACGGAGTACTCAGACTTCCCCCAGGCACGTTCCTTTGTGTGGGCACCCCACACTTAGTTCTCACCATCTAGATCGCTTTTGCACTCTTCCAATGGCTTTGCTTCCTATGCTTATAATCCTACAAAATAAAAACAGACACTACAAAAATAATATAATAAAAATAAAAATAAAAGAAAGCAGTAAAGCTGGGTTGCCTTCCAACAAGTGCTTGATTTAACGTCGCGGCACGATGTAGGATCTCATCTAATCATTGGCAAGTAATACCTTCAACTTCCGTTGATCAAAGTCACCTCCATAATAGCGCTTTACTCTTTGTCCATTCACTAAGAATGTTCTCTCACCACCTACGACGCGCAACTTAATTGCACCATGTGGAGTGACTCTAACTACCTCAAACGGGCCCGACCATCTCGATTTGAGCTTCCCCGAAAAGAGTCTCAACCTCGAATTGAACAAGAGAACCAATTGGCCTGGTTCGAACTCACGATTGTGGATTTTCTTATCATGCCAATACTTGGTCTTTTCTTTATATAACTTGGCATTCTCATACGCGTGCAAGCGAAACTGATCAAACTCGTTCAATTGCATCAACCGTTTTTGACCTGCTAATTCCGCATCAAAGTTCAGCTTCTTTATTGCCCAATAGGCCTTGTGCTCAAGCTCCTCCAGTAAATGGAATGCCTTCCCATAAACCAGCTTGTAAGGGAAGGCTCTGATTGGAGTTTTGTAGGTGGTCCGTTATGCCCATAGAGCATCATCAAGCTTTGCAACCCAACCTTTCCTACTTGCACTAGCCGTCTTTTCCAGAATCTGCTTTATCTCTCTATTTGACACTTCAACTTGTCCACTAGTCTGAGGATGGTAGGCAGTTGCAACCTTATGTTTGACCCCGTATTTCGCTAAGACATTGTCCAATAGCTTGTTACAGAAATGGGTGCCCCATCACTTATCATTACTCTCGGAGTCCCAAACCTTGTAAAGATATGCTGTTTCACAAAGTTAACCACAACCTTGGCATCATTGGTAGGAAGAGCAATGGCCTCCACCCACTTCGACACATAGTCAACGACCACCAAAATGTACTTACACCCATTGGACGAGAGAAACGGACCCATAAAATCAATTCCCCACACATCAAAAATTTAAACCTCCATAATACCATGCAATGGAATCTCATGCCTTTTCGTAGTTGTTCCTTTTCTCTGGCACCTATCACACCTCCTTACGAACTCATGGGCATATTTAAACAACCTAGGCCAATAGAAACCCGATTGCAACACATTGGCAGACGTTTTGTCACCCGCATGATGACCGCCATAAGGTGACGCATGACAGTCATGTAAGATAACATTTATTTTAGATTCGGGCACACATCTTCTCATTAACTGATCGGTACAAAATTTGAACATAAACGAATCATCCCACACATATGATCTCACATCTCGCAAGAACCTCTTTTTAGCATGAGGTTCAAGGTCAGGCGCCATTTCTTCACTTGCCAGATAGCTTACAAAATCTGCATACCATGGCACCTCCCCAGCAGTAATGGCCAACAATTGCTCATCCGGGAAGGTTTTCTTGATGACATCTCCCTCAGCTACATGATTCTGAGTTTCTAACCTAGACAAGTGATCGGCCACTTGATTCTCTGTTCCTTTATGGTCTCGGATCTCCAAATCAAATTCCTGCAAGAGTAAAACCCAACGGATTAGCCTTGGTTTAGCATCTTTATTTTAGATCAAATACCTGATGGTTGTATGGTCTGTGTAGACGATGACTTTGGTGCCAACCAAATAGACTCAAAATTTATCAAATGCCAACACTACAACAAGCAACCCCTTTTCTGTCACAATATAATTTATTTGAGCAGGAGTGAGAGTCTTGCTTGCGTAGTAACTAGAGTGAAATATTTTGCTCCTCCTCTGGCCCAATACGACCCCAATTACACCATCACTAGCATTAGACATCAGCTCGAATGGCTTCGGATTTTTAAACTAATCACATATATGAGCTCGTAGGGTTATGGATAGTGGAAATCTACACTTGGACCTGGACTTTGACCGGGCGAGCCCCGGGTTGACTTTTGTTGACTTTTTGGAAAAAGTGTAAAGATCATAGCTTTATCTATTGTAATTATTTTTCCTTGCATTATTTGATGATATTAAGTCAATTTGGTTAGATTTGAGTCATGTGGACACAAAATTTAGGGGAAAACGAGTGGGTATATGGGTTATATGTGGCATTTGACAGGTTTAGGCTACTTGGACTCATTCCATGCCTTAATTGAATTGTCATATCATGTTTTAAACTCTCGTAGTCAATCTACTCTTACTTGTGTTAGTCTATCCTTACATGCCGTATTTGAGTATGTTAACACTTGTTCTACATCTTAGTTGATACTTTGCTCTTATGGTTTAGTTGAAGTTGTTGCCTCTTTCATTGTTACATGTTTTATCTTCCATTGTTGATTTATTCTTATTTGAAGGCATTGCTACATGTTATATCTTCCATTGTTGATTTATCCTTACTTGAAGTCACTGTTATATGTTATCTCTTCCATTGTTGATTTATCCATATTTAAATTTATTGTTACATGTTACCTCTCCCATTGTGATTTATTCTTATTTGATATCGTGGTTACACATTATCTCTCTCAATGTTGAGTTATTGGTGTTGAAGTTGTGAAAGCTGTTATTACATTGTTATTGTTGATATTTTTGTTGAATCATGGGCTATTGTTGTGGAAACATTGATATTGTTGATTGTTCGCAAGTTGTGGCATATGGGCACTTGTGTTGTGATTTGTTATTGTGATGTGATATCGATGCGCATGCAGCGGTATAAGTACAGGGTTTAATGCACATGCGGCGGCATAAGGTGGGATTTATGTACGTGTTGCTAGTAAGGGAATTACTTTAAGCCATACGGCGTCATAAGGTGGCTAAAGTGCGTGTAGCTATTTCGGGAATAATGCTTAAAACTATTTAAATGTAAGGCTCATGCAGCGGTATAAGGAAAGATTGTTATTGAAATTGAAAAATGTGAATACGAGGCGGTACCTCTGTTGTGATTCTTGTTGTATATGAGGCGGTACCTCGGTTGTGATTCTTGTTGTATACGAGGCGGTACCTCAATTTCATTTCTATTGTGTATCTCATGTGAAAAGACCATTTGGTGGAACACTTATTGTTGCTTTTAGTCTTCCGTGTCTTATCAGCTTTGTCCGCGTTTGGATATTGTGGTTCTCTTTAATTGCTTCTGTTATGTTATCTCTATGCTTACAATGTTTCTCATTAGTCTATGTTATTAACTTGGTTTGTATCATTTATTTCCCCACATTCCATTACTTCTCGTTATTATGTTTTCATTTTGTTTATTATGTCCAAGTAGGTGTCTTAACCTGACCTCGTCACTACTCTACCGAGGTTAGGCTTGATACTTACTAGGTACTGTTGTGGTGTACTCATACTATGCTTCTGTACATCTATTTGTGCAGATCCAAGTATGTTTGCTCGTGCTAGACATTAGTGTTTGATTGTAGTTGTTATCCGAAGACTTCAAGGTATACCTGCTTGGCGTCCGCAGGCCTCGAAGTTACCATCCCTTATCTTTCTTTTCTGTTGTATTTCTCATTCAAGTAGTGTTGTAGTGGACATTCTAGTTTATTCTGTAGAGCTTATGACTCAGTTCCATCGGTTTTGGGAAGTGTGTTGTTGAGATCCTATTTTGGAAATTTATATGAGTTTATCAGTCTTGATTTAGTATTTTTGTTAGTCATTGCTGTCAAGTTATTATTATTAAATGTCAGGCTTACCTAGTCTTAGAGACTAGATGCCATCAAGGCATCCTAAGGAGGGAAATTGGAGTCGTGACAAGTTGGTATCAAAGCTCTAGGTTCATATGTATTACGAGTCATAAGAAAGTTTAGTAGAGTCTTGTGGATCGGTACAGAGACATCTGTACTTATCTTCGAGAGGCTACAAAACCGTTAAGAAAAATTCACTTCTTGATTTCCTTATCGTGTGAATTGATTGACTTCAAAATCTAAATCTTTGACTTTCTATTCTCTCACATATGGTGAGAAAACGCACTGCTGGATCTAAAGATCAGACACCCGCGCTCCCTGCTAAAGCCGCGAGAGGCCGGGGTGGAGGTAGAGGTCGAAGAAGGGCACATGATGCAGCTAGAACACCTGCCCGACCTGCGAAAGATGAGCCACCCGTAGGTCCAGTTGGGGGACAGGCACCCGAGGTGCTTGTTGCGGCCCCTGCACTTTAGAGGACTCTCGCACAGTTCTTGAGCATGTTCGGTACCTTAGCTCAAGCGGGGTTGATTCCACATGCACAAGCCACATCTCAGGTAGGGGGACGAGCTCAGACACCCACGTCTCATACTCCAGAGCAGCGGGTCCATGTCGATTAGGTCCAAAAGGTTATGCCAGCATAGCCTGTTGTTCCGGTTTAGCCTGAGGTTAAGGCAATGGCATCTGAGGAGGAGCAACTTAGACTTGAGAGGTTCAAGGAGTATCATCCTCCTACTTGCAGTGGCTTAGCTTTAGAGGATGCTCAGTATTTTCTAGAGAAGTGCAATCGTATTCTCCACAACATGGGTATTGTGGAGACGAGCGGAGTTGCTTTTACTACATTCTAGCTGTTAGGAGCAGCATATCAGTGGTGTCGGGTTTATGAGGAGGGAAGCCCAGCTGATGCAACTTCACTTACATGGAATCAGTTTTTAGAGATGTTCTTGAGAGAGTTTGTTCCCAAGACCATTCGGAATAGATGACGCACGAAGTTTGAGCAACTGTGCCAAGGTACTATGATAGTGTCAGTGTATCCTGTCTGATTTAGTGATTTGTCTAGTCATGCACCTACTTTGGTTTCTACAGTTAGGGAGCGAGTCTGCCAATTCATTGAGGGGCTCAACTATGGTATTAGGTTCAACATAGGTTGAGACTTGGAGTCAGATACCCCATATCAGTATGTGGTAGAGATCACACGGAGGTTGGAGGGTATGCGGGGCCGTAAGGGAGAGGACAGGGAGGCTAAAAGGCCTCGAGGCACTGGAGGATTTAGTGGTGTCAAAGCTGCAACTGCATCCCATCATAGTAGAGGCTATGTGAGCTGTCCAGTTCACTCAGTACTTTCATCTTCTAGTGGTGCTCTAGTCATTCAGACGTCTTAGGTTGCACACTTTGCTCAACCACTTTCTAGTGCACCTCCTGCACGTGGTGCCTTCAATGGTCAGTCCAGCTGACCAGGCCCGAGCCACGCCCAACAGCCACACCCACTGAGAGCTTTATTTGATTATGGTGATACCTATCATATAGTGAGAGATTGACCAAGACTTAGGAGGGGTGTACCTCCACAGACTACTCAAGCTCCACAGATTCATTCAGGTCCACAAACGTCACAGGCCATGGCTGGTGCTACAGTTGCCGTTCCACCCACGCAGCCAGGTAGGGGTAGGGGACGGGCGGGTAGAGTTCACTCTAGAGGAAGAGGCCAGGCCTTATTCTATGCTTTTCCAGGTAGGATGGAGGCAGTCGCTTTAGATGTAGTCATCACAGGTATGGTTCCTGTTTGTTATAGATATGCATCAATCTTATTTGATCCGGGATCCACTTATTCATATGTGTCATCTTACTTTGCTCTGTATTTGGATATATCTCGTGATTCTTTGAGTTCTCTTGTTTATGTGTCCACGCCTATGGGAGATTCCATTGTTGTGGATCGTGTGTATAGGTCGTGCTTAGTTGTTATTGGTGGTTTTGAGACCAAGGTTTATCTATTATTGCTCAATATTGTAGACTTTGATGTGATCTTGGGCATGGATTGGTTGTCACCCTATCATGCTATTCTAGATTTTCACGCCAAGATTGTGACATTGTCTATGCTAGGCTTACCACAATTAGAGTGAATGGGTATATTGGATTATGTTCCTAGCAAGGTTGTGCCATTTCTAAAGGCTCACCAGATGGTTGTGAAGGGGTGTGATGCATATTTAGCCTTTGTGAGGGATGTCACTACTGATGCTCCTACCGTTGAGTCAGTTCTGGTAGTGAGGGACTTCCTAGATGTATTTCTAGCAGATCTTCTGGGCATGCTTCCTGATAGGGATATCGATTTCAATATTGGCTTGTTGTCGGGCACTCAACCTATTTCTATCCCACCATATCGTATGGACCCAGCAGAGATGAAGGAGTTAATGGAGCAGTTGTAAGAGTTGCTTGATAAGGGATTCATTCGGCGAAGTGTGTCGCCTTGGGGTGCTCCGGACATGTTTTTGAAGAAGGATGGTTCTATGCGCATGTGTATTGATTATCGGTAGTTGAACAAGGTCACAGTGAAGAACAGGTACCCATTGCCACGCATTGATGACTTATTTGACCAGCTTCAGGGTGCCAGAGTGTTCTCAAAGATATATTTGTGGTCAGGGTATTATCAGATAAAGATTCACGATTTGGATATTCCGAAGATTACCTTTAGGACTCGGTGTCACGCCCCAAACTCGGGGAGAGCGACCGGCGCTCAACCGAGTGAACCGGCCGAGCAAGCCTGTTCGATTTACATCTACCCAAACTGATCCATGAATAAAGAGGAGATGCACTCCATTAATTAAATACTGGAAATATTTCATTAACAACTCCCATTTCATTTCCATTAGCAGCTACATTCATAATTTCCAAAATGTTACAAGTTTATAGATTTGATAAAAAAATTGTCTTCCAAATACATTTCTAGTTCAATTACCCATATCAAACACCACCCACAACCTGTCTACGGAGCCTTTAAGTTCAACACAAGAGTAGTATGGAAGTGCCGGCAACAAAGCCCCGGCTATACCTCAAAACACAATGTACAACTCGAATAACATCAAGCTCAGAATAGAGTAGGGCTCACCAAAACCTGCTGAATAGAGAGCGACTTCTAACGAGGACCAAAGCTGCCCGCTGATGAACCACCTGCATCCATTAAAGATACAGCGCCCCCAACAAAAGGGACGTTAGTACATATGAAATAGTACTAGTATGTAAAGCTACCTGTCCTCTTTCAAAATAAAATGCCAATGTAAGAAAGGGAAAACCATGGAAACAACAATCAACAATCAATGATATTCAAATGCCAAGTTAAAACATAATAATTTCCAAAATATGAAGATAACAATGTGAAGTGATAATCAAAATATTATGATAATATTATTTTTGGTTGGGAGATCTTTAGCACCGATATACCACTGTTCACAATACCAATGTTCACAATACCAATACCATCGTACTTTTAGCACGGAGTCCGATCACGACCCGATCGGCTAGGCCATCTCATTAGAGACATCAACCACAATCACTCTCAATACCAATACCACTGTACTTTTAGCACGGAGTCCGATCATGACCCGATCGGCTAGGCCGTCTCACCACAATGTCGTGTGGATCGACATCATCCTTTTCTATCAATCAATATCATCCCAATTAAGGAGAATAATTTTATCACATCAATCTCATCCTAGATAAGGGGAATGATCACAATCCACTCCTACACCGGCACGTGTAGTTTCGGGGTGTTATTTCAACCTACCCTTCCTCGGTGACTATCGATACTCCCAAAAATATTATTTTGTTTTTGCACACAAAGGTAACATAGGTACAAATGTATTTACCTCATCATCTTTCACATTGTATGAATCTCCACTAATATTTTTAACCAATAACAACAACAATATTCCCTTGACTCTTTTGGCCATTCACAGGATTCTTTATTCAAGGAACGGTGGCCGTATTTGATATTCCACACTTTCATTTCTTCCCTCTCATGTATAATCATCATAAATATCAACATATATAATATTCCGAAAATCACAACTTTAAGTTCATTAGAAATGAATAATTTAAGCACAATAGATTCTTTCGAAGAAATGGAGTAAAATAATTGGCAATTGATACACAAGTTAAAATCATCAACAAGTAACACACCACTTATTCTTGAAATACTTTTCCCCAAAACGAGCAATACACAATTTCCACTCACGAATATGTAAGAATGCAAAACATATTGAAAATACTCACAAAGCATAGCATTTGTTAAAACATCCACAAATGGGCATGACTTGAGTACATAAGCTTTTAGGCAATTCTATTTTCGAAGTCGATTTGGAATAGTTGAATCAAGGCTTATTTCATAACCTTTCTCACATCATTTCATTTCATTGGCACCATTGGCCACAAGTATAATTTTCACTATTGGCACATTGGCCACACTTTATATCCCCAATTCACTTATTTCACTTTCAACCATCTTTATACATTATCAACAATAACACATTTCCAATCAAGACTTTAGGTACACATATGAGCAATTAAGAGTCATAAGCATATTGAGATTTTCTCACACAATTTGGCATCATAGCCTTCATTTGAAACATGACTCAAAGACATAGCATTTTAATACATATATAATTCTTGAACACATTCCCAAAGGATAACATAATGTGATAGGAACATTCGTAACATGTTTTGAATACATAATTCTCGATACTTTGCTTATTCAGGACAATCGAATTTACTGGGAACATGTCGGAACATAGAATAAGGAACTTGAGACAACCATACTTGAAACTTATGGGAACATCATGGAATTCAATTCTAAGAGATTAGTTTAGCCAACATACCTCGCTTTGAGCTTTTCTTAAATTACTACAACGTTTCGGAAATTCTAGCAATCCTAATCTATTTTGAGACATAACAAAATTGAATACAAATTAGGAAGATATTCATGGTTTCAGCTCATTTGAGTATTTTATCAAACACTAGGTGTACAAATTTGGCTACAAGGTTCTTCTACAATATCTCCTTCACTCCTCAACCCAATCTTTACTTATATTTGCTCAAACATCTTCCCATAACCCTTATTGGAACAAGCATGTATAATTAATACTCTTGCACCCAAGAATCAGTAACGACCCGACCGGTCGTTTTGAACATTTGTACTTCGCTCGGTTGTTTGAGGGCATGAGTAGCACCGTATGATGTACTTTGACTTGTGTGAATCATCGATTTTGGGTTGCAGGTATTTCAGAATCGAATTGGAAGAAAGAATTTTATTGTTGAAGCTTTAGATTTGGGAGAGTTGACCAAAATTTGACTCTTTAGTATTTGACCTCGGATTGGAATTCTGATGGTTCCATTAGCTTCGTTAGGTGATTTTGGACTTAGGAGCATGACCGGAATGTAATTTGGAGGTCCGTGGTAGAATTAGGCTTGAATTGGCAAAATTGGAAATTTGGCGATTTCAGTCGGCAGTGGAAAATTTGATATCGGGGTCGGAATGGTATTCTGGAAGTTGGAGTAGGTTCGTAGTGTCATTTGTGACGTGTGTGCAAAATTTGAGGTCATTCGTACGTGGTTTGGTTGGTTTTAACATCGGTTGCCGAATTTGTAAATTTAAAAGTTCTTAGGCTTGAATCCGACGGTAATTTGATGATTCGATGTTGTTTTGAGTGATTCAAAGGTTCGACTAAGTTAGTATGTTGATATATGACTTGTTGGTATTTTTGGTTGAGGTCCTGAGGGCCTCAGGGTGATTCCGGGTGGTTAACGGATTTGTTGAAGTTGGAAATTGCAGCTGGAGCTGCTGCTTCTGCTATTTCCGCACCTGCGGAAGAAAGGGTCACTGGTGCGAGGCCGCTGGTGCGCGTGGGGAGTGCGCAGGTGCGGGAGACACTGGGCCAAGTCTGGGAACGCAGGTGCGAGGCCTTGAGCGCAGATGCGGAGATGAGAAGTTTGGATTGCAGATGCGCACCTGGGACCGTAGATGCGAGTCCGCAGGTGCGAGGAAGGTGTCCGCAGGTGCGGAAGCTGGGTGATTAAGTGAGTTGTGAAGGTGCGGCTTCTTGGACCGTAGGTGCGGTCGCGCAGGTGCGAGAATATGGCCGCAGGTGCGAAAAACCTGGGCAGAAACCATAAATAGAACGCTTTGCAAATTTTGGTCATTCTTCACAATTTCAACTCAGTTTTTGGAGCTTTTGGGAGAGATTTGAAGAGGGAATCAAGGGGATTTCGTTGAGGTAAGTTACTTCAGCCCTATACTTGTATACTTGTGATTTCCCGTTGTTTTAATCATGGTAATTAGTGAAAATGAGAGGTTAGGGCTTGAAATTTTTGGAAAGTAATTTAAGGATTTGAAGGACTAAACGATGTTGGATTTTGATGAATTTGGCATGGTTAGAATCGTGAGTGAATGAGCTTTCTGGTTTTATAAATTCGGTCGGATTTCAAGGCATGGGCCCGGAGGGCCGGGTTTGAGCCAATTTCGGGTTTTGGTCTAATTTTGTAATTTTTCTTGTGGAATTCATTCCATTAGCGCGTATTGATGGTATTGTACTGATTGTGAATAGATTAAGAGCAATTGGAGGCCGAGTCCAAAGGCAAGATCATTGTGGGTTAGAGATTTGACCGGTTTGAGGTAAGTAACGATTGTAAATCTGGTCATGAGGGTATGAAACCCCGGATTTCGTATCATTCTACTATTTTGAAGTGACGCACATGCTAGGTGATGGGCGTGTGAGCGTGCACTATTGGGGATTTGTGACTTGGTCCATCCCGTAGCAACTGTAAAGTTGAATACTTTGTTGAAACCATTTGATACTTATATGTTTTAGAAAGAATTTCTGTAAATTGGGCTAAATTCCATGTTTGGGCCTTGCGCCAATGCTGTTTGGACCCTTAGGGGCTGTTTCTTACCATCCTCTCATTATTTTCGATTGAAAATCTATACTCAGTCATGTTTATACTTGTTTACCACATAGCTCAGTTTTATGAATCTATTTTGATGCATATAAATGTTTTTGGCCGAATGCCCTGTTTTACTAAAATGCCCGAGTGGCTTGACATATTTATGACTGAGTGAGGCTGAGGGCCTGATTGGTGAGGATGAGTGTGGATCGGGGCTGCCCGCCTGCTGCATACTTTATTATTATCGCACGTGAGTTTTCCGTGCATATTATAGCACTTGGGCTGAAGGAGCCCCTCCGAAGTCTGTACACACCCCCAGTGAGCGCAGGTACCTACTGAGTGCGAGTGCCGAGTGCTGAGTGACTGGGAGGCATGAGTGATTGTGAGGTATGCCCGAGTGGCAAGAGTGATTGTGAGGTATGCCCGAGTGGCACGAGTGACTGTGAGGTTTGCCCGAGGGGCTGTATATGAGTGATGTTTGACCCGATGGGTTGTTTATGATTTCATCATTTTTGCTCACCTTTGCATTGAGTGTTTGTTTGAAAAACTATTGGAAAAATATCTTTAAATGATTTTTTTACTGGAACCGGGTTTAAATGAGATGATTTGATTCAAACACTGATTTTTAAAGCATGTTGTACTTTATTGAGATTTCATGATATGAATGTTATATGCTTTATTGCTTGTCACTACTGCTCTGTCTTTATTTATTGTTGTTACTTACTGAGTTGGCGTACTCACGTTACTCCCTGCACCTTGTGTGCAGATTCAGGTGTATCTAGACACGGTAGCGGTTATTGAGTATTCTGGTTGCAGATATTTTTTGGAGATAGCAAGGTAGCTGTTTGGCTATCGCAGCCCCTTCTCTTCTCCCTCTTATCTTCCTCTCGTAGTATTTAGCTATTTTCCAAGCTGAGTTAGCCTTGATATTGTTAGACAGATTATAGTAGATGCTCATGACTAGTGACACCCCGATGTCGGGCTTTTCTTTTCCGCACTTCTGTTTTTCTTTGTTTTGAACTCTTTAAATGGAGGTTTTATGTTAAATAACCATGAAATTATCTTTGAAATGAAAATATCAATTTTTGTTTGGAAATGAGTCGGCTTGCCTAGTTCCACGATAGGCGCCATCACGACAGATTAGGTTTTTGGGTCGTGACAGATTGGTATCAGAGCCTAGGTTACATAGGTCTCACGAGCCATGAGCTGGTTTAGTAGAGTCTTGCGGATCGGTACGGAGACGTCTGTACTTATATTCAGGAGGCTGTAGAACCCTTAGGAAAATTTCACTTTCTTGTATTCTATCATGCGAAAATGATTCAGCTTGAGACATAACTCTTTGAATTCCTTCCACGCATCTCGTATGCGCACATGAGCGCTCGGTATCAGTTGTGCATCGCCGGCTTGTGATTCTATGAACAAGGTTGAGATGTGTATTCTGTGTTATGGCGGTGGGCCAGTCTGGAGGACTTGAGGCCATGGTTAGACCGCAGCTTAGGCTCGGTAGCTTTAGTTATAACCTATACATTTGGACTCATATGTCTGATAATATCCCTACGAGTGGAATTGTGGCTCGATGAGCAGTGGAATAGCTTTGTGGTGAGTATGACGTAACTGCAGGAAGTGTTAAGACTATGTGAATATGACGAGAAGTGTTTTCTTGAAATGTAAAAGAAGGCCATTGGGTGCTTGATTTTCATTTTGATGCGACGTACCGTCCCGAGTATGAATGTTTTGAAGAATCTTTCATGTTGTTAAATTTTGGGGCAAATTAAATTCTCATGTCTGTCAATGAGTTTGAACTCAAGAAGAGTAAGTGGTTGTGTAGTAATGGTTGTTGTGAATGGGTATTTTTGATGTTGATGGCTCGGGAAAGATAATCTTTGAAGAGACTTAGAGTCGGTAGCATTTTATTGGTTCAGGTGCGACAGAAATACATTTTGATTTGATGCAGCAGTTGGGTAGCAAAATGAGGGAAGACATGGCGGGAAGTGTTTCGCGGTGGTTGAAGTACTAGCAGGTCAAGTAGGAGAAGTAGAGGTTGAGAAGTTTCTTAAAGGAGATGATTTAACCGAAGTAAGAGTGGAAGATTAGCATATGAATTCACTAGTAGGGTAGTCGTGCGCCTTGAGAAAGTAGAATGGTTTGGAATCGTGTTAATATGTGAATCAACCTACATACTCTATTTGGAGTGATGGCAGAAAGGAGTGTGTTTGAAATGAATAGAGGCACGAAGATCTAATTATCGTGTCATGTGCAATATCACTGGAGTTCGGAAGGTATTGTTGATGTACAGTTGATGTCAATAGGGAAAGTGCAGACTTATATAAATGGTGGGCGAGCATGAACTCAGGGGAATTTATGAATTTCGTGGTCATTGCACTCAGTGCAGTGTCATTAGGAGATGTCGGTAAGGAATTCCACATGTGGGTTATCTCCTGTGTGCAGCTAGCGGTGGCGTCATGTTGATGAAGCTTTTGTGAGGAATATTACTAGCTACTCGGTAGGAGGTCGCGTGTGTAATTTTTGGCTGGAGATTCAGAATGTTCATAAAAGGCTTAATAAAAGACTTCGAGAAGTCTGGCAGGTTAACGGTGCGAGACCTTGGTAATTGAAAAGGAGAAATCCTTACGGGTTCTAATTTTATATAATTGCAGCTTAAGGCTAAGTGGGGGAGTATGCTATCGACGAGTTGATTGCACGGTTATGGGTCGTATTAGTTTCGGTTCGGGGTATACCGGTGAATTAGTTATGACTTGCAGAGGTCGAGATCGAGGATGACTCGGGTAAAGGAATTTCTGGACACAAGTTGTATTACACTCTATGGTTATAGGAGGACCATAAAAAAAATAATTGAGTGTTTATTCACAGAGAATGTCGTGTACATGGAGCGGGAATTTTCTCGGTTGCATAGGAGTGAGGGTTACTCTTTATTCCCTTGGGTGTTGATGTGCTAATGGGGCACATGTCATTTCGGTCCGTTTGGTCGGTTAATTTGAGAATGGTTACAATGGATTCAAGATTTATAAATATGGCTAGAAAACTGGGAGTCGCATTGAACGGTGTTGAGACTCGTTGCATCTCATATCATTGTGAATTATGCATTTCAGTATCAAGAAGGTGAAGAAAACGGTTTTAGGTTCCTATAAAGTCTCTTCGGAGTAAACATGTTTGGTTGTGGAACCTTTGGAATACATAAAGAGGGCATTCAGCGGCTTATAAGCCTTAGGGAGGTGTGATTCTATGCTAGAGTTCGTGGGGCAAGTTTTAGTTAAGGATAGTAGTGTTCTAATAAGGAAATAAAATAGCAATTTGAAGGCAATTTGGAAAGGACTTTGGGAAATAGGACAGTTTGGAAGTAGGTTGGGGTAGCACAGTAATGGGTATGATCGGTTATTTGTGTACTTATGACGTGGCTAGAATCTACAAGTGCTTCGTGGCAATGCTCCCGGATTTGGCAACTTGTGTGGCTTGGTGAAGTTAGAGGAATTCGGTTCAGATAACTTGATTATGTGCAAATGGATTTCAAAGTGTTCATGATGGGTTCTACCATGGTTTAAACCGGATAATTTCTACCGATGTACGGAGCATGTTGTGTGTTATGATTTTCTCCTAGAAAGAAGCAAGAAAGAGGTTTCTGACTAATAAGGTATGTAATTTGCTAGTGACTCAGAGTTGATAATGGAATTCTTATTCTTGTCACATGATGGCATAATAGATGTGGTGTGTTGTGCGGGAATAGGATTTACATGTACCAGGTGACAGTTCAGTTTTGAAGGGAAGGACATAAATTCTTAGGCAGCATGAACGGTTTTCGATGACTAGGTAAATGATATTACTATCTGGCATTGCTTGATGAGAGCGTACATTTCAGAAGGGGCAGTGTTTTTTGATTTATGGGTACTTCGCTGGTATTGCGGCACTCTCTTGGTTGATCGACTGTTGATATTCAAATTTTTTCCAGGTGGCACGGAAGATGTTTCAAAGTATTTCTCGTGGGAGGATTGAGTATGAGAGAGGCATTAGGCATTCGGGCGGTGGAGGTGGAATCAAATAGGGTGATTCATGTGTTCTATGGAATTGAAGATTGGGAGTTCTCATGAGCAGATTGTTTCATAGGTGTGGACTGTGAAGTTGTGACCGGAGCTAGCCAGGTGATAGAATGTGTTATGATTCAGTCATTGTGGACTTTCGGAGGTTATTTATCTATTTGTGGCTGACCATAGTTGATTTGGGGCCTAGTGGTAGGCCCAATTAGGATGTGTATTCTACACCGAGCCGGATTGATTGGATCCATACTACTATTGTTGAAGGATGTGCCATTCGGTTGACGTGAAGCTTATTCGTGTTCTAGAATGATCTGTGAGTTACTCTTCTATGCTACGAAGAGTTGTGATTCGTTGGTTATATGCACATATGGTGCGGTTCTATTATGGACTTATAGTGGAATTTGAGCGAGAATAGTATTGGATATTGCTTGGTTGATGACGTATTGGTCATGTTCTTTCGGATTTTATGTGGCATGGTGTTGTTTTCTTCTCTGTGGTTATAGTAATTCATTTTGGGTACTTGATATCGAATTGCGCATGGTTATTGATTTTAGCAGGGTGGCTTGAGTTGTTTCATATGGACCAGTATTTGGATAGGGTCGCGTATTACAGCAGAGTTATGTGGAAATATGATCCCTTGTGTAAGATTCGTATGTTATGGTTCTGCGGTGTGTGATAGGTTCTTAGCATTGCGTCGGGGTGGTACTCGTCGAGCTTGCAGAACGGTTCTCCTGTTTGGGTCATTGTTACGATTGGGTACATTTGGAATGTTGCTATCTGGTGCACGGATTGCATGGGTTGTGGATTTAAATTGTATTGATGTGTCATGTCACTAGAGTGGTCATGTTGGAGGAGACAAGGTCATTGGGCCTAGAATGGATGCTATCAGATTTGATTGTGGTATAATTAGGAGGATAATATCGGAAGTTGGCTTTGAAATTAGCTATAGTTCTTGTAGAAGAAACGAGAGCTCCATGACTTGTTGGTCTAATGAATGGCTATGAATTTGTTATGTTTCTTTCATCATCGGAAGTGTACGAAGATTTTTGAAAATGAGGTTTTGTCTGATATGAGTTTATTACTGGCACTGGATTGATTTGAGTCGATACTGTGATTTGAAATCATTGCTTCGAGCATTCGAGCTATGCGGTATTTGAATTTGTGTATTTGAGTTATGGTTACGGCTTTTGGTACAGATTGTTCAGACATATACGGTATATAGATGCAAACTTCTCATCTTATAGGAAATTTCGAATGTTGGAAATTTGATTCGAAGGCTTGTGGGCTAGGTTGAATTTAGAAATTTCAGTTATGCTGTGCTATCAGACCTGTATGGGATAGGGTGATGTGGGATCACCCCCGGGCATGTGCATGTGAAAGCTACACAGCAATTTGATGGCTTTTGGAACAACGTTGGGCACGTTCGAGGACGAACGTGTGTTTAAGTGGGGGAGGATGTAACGACCCGACCGGTCATTTTGAATATTTGCACTTTGCTCGGTTGTTTGAGGGCATGAGTAGCTCCGTATGATATACTTTGAATTGTGTGAATCATCGGTTTTGCTTTGCAGGTATTTCGGAATTGAATTGGAAGAAAGAATTTCATTGTTGAAGCTTTAGATTTGGGAGAGTTGACCAAAATTTGACTCTTTAGTATTTGACCTCGGATTGGAATTCTGATGGTTCCATTAGCTTCGTTAGGTGATTTTGGACTTAGGAGCGCGACCGGAATGTAATTTGGAGGTCCGTGGTAGAATTAGGCTTGAATTGGCAAAATTAGAAATTTGGCGATTTTAGTCGGCAGTGGAAAATTTGATATCGGGGTCGGAATGGAATTCCGGAAGTTGGAGTAGGTTCGTAGTGTCATTTGTGACGTGTGTGCAAAATTTGAGGTCATTCGGACGTGGTTTGGCTAGTTTTTGCATCGGTTGCCGAATTTGGAAATTTAGAAGTTCTTAGACTTGAATCCGACGGTAATTTGATGATTTTATGTTGTTTTGAGTGATTCGAAGGTTCGACTAAGTTGGTATGTTGATATATGACTTGTTGGTATTTTTTGTTGAGGTCCTGAGGGCCTCGGGGTGATTCCGGGTGGTTAACGGATTTGTTGAAGATGGAAATTGCAGCTAGAGCTGCTGCTTCTGCTATTTCCGCACCTGCGGAAGAAAGGGTCGCAGGTGCGAGGCCGCTAGTGCGCGTTGTTAGTGCGCAGGTGCGGGAGACGCTGGGCCAAGGCTGGGAACGCAGGTGCAAAGAATTGGCCGCATCTGCGAGCCCGCAGGTGCGAGGTCTTCAGCGCAGATGCGAAGATGAGAAGTTTGGACTGGTTTAGCAGATGCGCACCTGGGACCGCAGATGCGAGTTCGCAGGTGAGAGAAAGATCTCCGCTGGTGAGGAAGCTAGGTGATTAAGTGAGTTGCGCAGGTGCGGCTTCTTGGACCGCAGGTGCAGTCGTACGGGTGCGAGAATATGGCCGTAGGTGTGAAAAACCTGGGCAGAAACCATAAATAGAACCCTTCGCGAATTTTGGTCATTCTTCACAATATCAACTCGATTTTTGGAGCTTTTGGGAGAGATTTGAAAGGGAATCAAGGGGATTTCGTTGAGGTAAGTTACTTGAGCCCTATACTTGTATACTTGTAATTTCCCGTTGTTTTAATCATGATAATTAGTGAAAATGAGGGGTTAGGGCCTGAAATTTTTGGAAAGTAATTTAAGGATTTGAAGGACCAAAAGATGTCGGATTTTGATGAATTTGGTATGGTTAGACTCGTGAGTGAATTAGCTTTATAGTTTCGTAAATTTGGTCGGATTTTGAGGCGTGGGCCCGGGGGGCCAGGTTTGAGCCAATTTCGGGTTTTGGTCTAATTTTGTAGTTTTTCTTGTGGAATTTATTCCATTAGCATGTATTGATGGTATTGTACTGATTGTGAATAGATTCGGAGAAATTGGAGGCCGAGTCCAGAGGCAAGATCATTGCGGGTTAGAGATTTGACCAATTTGAGGTAAGTAACGATTGTAAATTTGGTCCTGAGTGTATGAAACCCCAAATTTCGTATCATTCTACTATTTTCAAGTGACGCACATGCTAGGTGACGGGCGTGTGAGCGTGCACTGTTGGGGATTTGTGACTTGGTCCGTCCCGTGGCAACTGTAAAGTTGCATACTTTGTTGAAACCATTTGATACTTATATGTTTTAGAATGAATTTCTGTAAATTGGGCTGAATGCCATGTTTGGGCCTTGCGCCAATGCTATTTGGACCCTTAGGGGCTGTTTCTTACCATCCTCTCATTGTTTTCGATTGAAAATCTCTACTCAGTCATGTTTATACTTGTTACCGCATAACTCAGTTTTATGACTCTATTTTGATGCATATAAATGTTATGGGCCGAATGCCCTGTTTTACTGAAATGCCCGAGTGGCTTGACATATTTATGACTGAGTGAGGCCGAGGGCCTGATTGGTGAGGATGAGTGTGGATCGGGGCTACCCTCCTGTAGCATACTTATGACTGAGTGAGTCCGAGGGACTGATTGGTGAGGATGAGTGTGGATCGGGGCTGCCCGCCTGCAGTATACTTATGACTGAGTGAGGCCGAGGGCCTGATAGGTGAGGATAAGTGTGGATCGGGGCTACCCGCCTGCAGCATACTTTATTATTATCGCATGTGAGTTGTCCATACAGATTATAGTGCTTGGGCTGAAGGAGCCCCTCCGGAGTCTGTACACACCCCAGTGAGCGTAGGTACCTACTGAGTGCGAGTACCGAGTGCTGAGTGACTTGGAGGCATGAGTGATTGTGAGGTATGCCCGAGTGGCAAGAGTGATTGTGAGGTATGCCCGAGTGGCACGAGTGACTGTGAGGTTTGCCCGAGGCTGTATATGAGTGATGTTTTGCCCGAGGGGCTGTTTATGATTTCATCATTTTTGCTCACCTTTGCATTGAGTCTTTGTTTGAAAAACTGTTGGAAAAATATCTTTAAATGATTTTTTTTACTGGAACCGGGTTTAAACGAGATGATTTGATTTAAACACTGATTTTTAAAAGCATGTTGTACTTTATTGAGATTTCATGATATGAATGTTATATGCTTTATTGCTCGTCACTACTGCTCAGTCTTTATTTATTGTTGTTACTTACTGAGTTGGCGTAGTCACGTTACTCCCTGCACCTTGTGTGCAGATTCAGGTGTAGCTGGACACGGTAGCGGTTACTGAGTATTCTGGTTGTAGATTTTTTTTTGGAGATAGCAAGGTAGCTGTTTGGCGATCGCAGCCCCTGCTCTTCTCCCTCTTATCTTCCTCTAGTAGTATTTAGCTATTTTCCAGGCTGAGTTAGTCTTGATATTGTTAGACAGATTATAGTAGATGCTCATGACTAGTGACACCCCGATGTCGGGCTTGTCTTTTTCGCACTTCTGTTTTTCTTTGATTTGAACTCTTTAAATGGAGGTTTTATGTTAAATAACCATGAAATTATCTTTGAAATGAAAATATCAATTTTTGTTTGGAAATGAGTCAGCTTGCCTAGTTCCACGATAGGCGCCATCACAACAGATTAGGTGTTTGGGTCGTGACAGAATCATACTCCCAATCACCCATATTTTACCCCAAACTCGAAATTGAAGACTAGGGGTTTGAATCTTACCTCTTAAGTGAAGAGCTTGTGAGATTTCCTTGTTGGTTTTCAAGGATTGAACAAGATTTTGATGAACAAAACACTTCATCTACTTCCTCTCTCTAGAACACTCTCACTTCTCTCTAAAATATCAGGTTTTAGCTCAAGAAATGACTTAACCCTTCTCTCTACCCGGCCTTGGGGTTATTTAATGGGATCCTACATGCACGGCCGCGCACCTGGGCAAGTGGCCGCACATCTGGCCGTGCACACAAGGCAAAAACTCTCAAATATGCGTGGCCGCGCATCTGGGCGCGCATATGACACAGGTCCAGTAAAATGGCCATAACTTTCTGTATACATATCCACATGGCGAACAGTTTGAGGAGTTAGAAACTAGACTGAAGGGGATTTAATTTGATAGCTAGATCACCTCCTACATATTTATAGTTTGGTAGAAATATGCGTTTGAAGTAGGATATTGTACGAATTGGGACATCCTTTCCACTTAATGTATCCAACTTGTTCCACATAAGTTCTTGCCATTCACAAAACTCCTTAGTATGTTCTAACACACCATAAACATATATTTTCATTTCCAAATGATGTGGTTCTATCCCATGGGTCTCCTTTAATACACGAACATGTTATTCCTGTAACACCTCAGAAACTTTTGAAGTACTTAAGCGCTATTAAGAAAGTTAATATGCGCTAATTATATTATTTTCTGTGGAGACGAGGACTATTAATAGGATGGATATCAATTGGATATGATAATAATTGTATGAGGCATATTATAAGTGATGTGGGGTCTAAGGAGAGCCCTAAGTCCAAGTCAAGTTCGAAATTTCATGATAGACTAAAGTTCCAAATGAGTACGAACAAGACCAAATTTTGGACAAGCATATTTACATATATATATATATATATATATAAGAGGTTATGTGATGTATGACCTATTAAATTAAAGGTCTTCGAGTCTAGTTTCTAACGCTTCAAACCGTTTGTCATTTGGATATTCCTACAAGACATTATGACCAAATTATCAAAGGCTGGCGGAGGAGTCTGCGGATGCGAAGCATCCGAGGCCGCATCCAAAAGAAAGGCTGGCAGTGAAGTGCTGCCATAGCATCCAGGTTCGCATCCGATCTTCAAAGAGGAGTGAAGTGGGGATGCGAAGCATCCAGGGTAGCATCTGAAACCCAGAAATCTGGGCCTATAAATACAATACAATTTCAGGGTTCAGTTTCCCCATTTTATTTGGACGAATTTTGGAGCTCTTCTCTACTCTCTAAAGACCACCAACTCCCCTCTTCTTCAAGGTAAGCAATCTCCATTATTTTGGTTGGAAATTCCATCATTTCTACACTAGTATTGATTAAATCTATACATAAAATACATAGATCTTCAAGAAATTTCTTCAAGAACTCAAAGGAGGGTTTTGCAAGATTTCTTTCAAAAGGTAATCCTACACCCTTAGACTTACATTTATGGATATATTATTGGAATATGAGTATGAATTAAGTATAGGAACTCATGGTATGGTGATTGGAAGCCATAAGTTCCCAATTTAAATACATAACCATTGAAGAGATTGAAAGGTGATTATTTGATGGAACTTTGTTGGTTGGGTGTGGATGGATGGTCATGTATGTGATGTTGGAAGTTATGAATTATTTAAGAATGATGGTGGGATAAATTATTGTAAAATGATAGTAGTTGGATGAACTAATTCTATGGTTAAGAGATGTAGAGATTCATGCCTACTAGGTGTTTGATAAAATGCCTAAATGGCCTAAATTATGGAATTTGTTACTAATATTGGTCCCATTGGATGTTGTTATTATAGATTGAAGTTGATAAGAATTCCGGAATATTTTAGAGTTTAAGGAAGCTCAATTGAGGTATGTTGGCTAAACTACGCTTTTAGAAATGAATTCCATGATCTTCCCGTAAGTTTCAAGTATTGTTGGCTCAAGTTACTTATTCTATGTTCTGAGTTGTTCCCAATAAATTTGATTGTCCCGAATAAACAAAGTGTCGAGAATTATGTATTCAAAACGTGTTCCGAATGTTTCTATCACATTATGTTATCCTTTGGGAATGTGTTCAAGAATGATATGTGTATTAAAATGCTATGTCTTTGAGTGGTGTTTCAAATGAAGGTTATGTTGCCAAATTGTTTGTGAAAATCTCAATATGCTTAACACTCGTAATTGCTCATATGTGTACCTAAAGTCTTGATTGAAAATGTCTTATTGTTGATAATCTATAAAGATGGTAGGAAGTGAAATAAGTGAATTGGGGATATAAAGTGTGGCCACCGTGCCAAGATTAAATATTATACTTGTGGCCAATGGTGTCAATGAAATAAAATGATGTGAGAAAGATTATGAAATAAGCCTTGATTCAATTGATCCAAATTGACTTCGAAAATAGATTTGCCTAAAAGCTTATGTACTCAAGTCGTGCCCAAATCGGGTTGTTTCAACTAACGCTATGTTTCGTAAGTATTTCCAACGTGTTTTGAGCTTTTATGTATTCATGAGTTGAAAATGTGTATTGCTCTTTGGATAAAAGTATTTCAAGAATAAATTGTGTGTTACTTGTTGATAATTTTAACTTGCGCATCAATTGCCAATTATTTTACTCCATTTCTCGGAAAGAAATTTATTGTGCTTAAATTGTTCATTTCTAATGAACTTAAAGTTGTGATTTTCGGAATATCATATATGTTGATATTTATGATGATGATACATGAGAGGGAAGAAATGAAAGTGTGGAATATCAAATACGGCTACCGTGCCTTGATTAAAGAATCTTGTGAATGGCCAAAAGAGCCAAGGAAATATTGATGTTGTTATTGGTTGAAATTACTAGTGGAGATTCATAAAATGTGAAATATGATGAGGTAAATACATTTGTATCTATGTTATTTTTGCGAATTATTCCCCTTATTTGGGATGAGATTCATGCGATAAAATCATTCCCCTTATTTGGGATGAGATTGATTGATAGAAATGGATGATGTCTCGGAGGAGATGGCCTAGCCGATCGGGTCATGATCGGATACCATGCCGCACACATGGTGGTGATTGTGCTGGAAATTATAATTGAAATTATGATTGTGGTTGATGTCTCTAATGAGATGGCCTAGACGATCGGGTCATGATCAGACTCCGTGCTAAGAGTACAGTGGTATTGGTATTGAGAGTGATTGTGGTTGATGTCTCTAATGAGATGGCCTAGCCGATCGGGTCGTGATCGGACTCCGTGCTAATAGTACGGTGGTATTGGTATTGTAAAAGGTGATATTGTGAATAGTGATATATCGGTGCTAAAGATCTCCCAACCAAAAATAATATTATCATCATATTTTGATTATCACTTCACAGTGTTATCTTCATATTTTGGAAATTATTATGTTTTAACTTGGCATTTGAATATCATTGATTGTTGATTGTTGTTTCCACGGTTTTCCCTTTCTTACATTGGCATTATATTTTGAAAGAGGATAGTTAGCTTTACATACTAGTACTATTCCATATGTACTAACGTCCCTTTTGCCGGGGGCGCTGCATCTTTAATGGATACAGCTGGTTCATCAGCGGGCAGCTTTCCTCGTTAGCAGTCGCTCTCTATTTAGTAGGTTTTGGTAAGCCCTACTCTATTCCGGGCCTGATGTTATTCGAGTTGTACATTGTGTTTTGAGGTATAGCAGGGGCCTTATTGCCTACACTTCCATACCACTCTTCGGTTGTACTTAGAGGCTCCATAGACAGGTTGTGGGTGGTATTCTATGTTGGGAATTGAACTAGTAATGTTGGTATTTGGCAAGCATGTTTTTCATTATATCTATGGACTTGTAATATTTTGGAAATTATGAATGAAGTTTCTAATGGATATGAAATGGGAGTTGTTAATAAAATCTTTTCAGTGTTTGATTAATGGAGTACATCTCCTCTTTATTCATTGATGAGTTTGGGTAGAAAGAAATCTAATAGGCTTGCTCGGCTGGGTTCACTCGGTTGAGCGCCGGTCGCGCTCCCCGAGTTTGGGGTGTGACAATTCCTAAATATTGTTGGCGCACCTTAAAATCTTAAATCATTAGGAAATTTTATTGGGGCCTTACACTCGGTATGGTCACTACGAGTTCCTTGTGATGTCATTTGGGATAACCAACGCCCCGATAATATTTATGCACCTGATGAATAGTGTATTCTATCCATATCTTGATTCATTCTCCATTGTGTTTATTGACGACATCTTGGAGTACTCTCGCAGTCGGGAAGATCATGAGCATCATTTGAGGATCGTGCTCCAGACCTTGAGAGAGAAGAAGTTGTATATGAAATTCTTAAAGTATGAATTCTGGCTTGATTCGGTTTGGGTCATGTAGTGTGGAGTGAGGGGATCAAGGCAGATTCAAAGAAGATTGAAACAGTTCAGAGTTGGCCTAGACAGTCTTCATCTACTGAGATTCAGAGTTTCCTTGTTTGGCCGGATACTATCGTCGTTTCGTAGAGGGTTTCTTATCCATCCATTGTCCTTCACCATCCCTCACACAGAATCCTATGGAACTAGGTCCAAGATTACCCCTTGAAGCTCCATCAGTATTGCACTTATACCATCCACTATGAGGCAGCTGCCAAGTTACCCTTCTAGTCACCAAAACTGGCTTGTATCCCTCAAAGAATTTGATCATGTCTTGCCAAAGATAAGGAATACCAAGAAGACAATTGTATCTTGTTTTTGCTAAGAAATATAAGGTCTTGTTGATATCATGAATCACTCTAGTAACCGATACATATCCACCATTTCTATTTGTGTTTCTCATCTTCTAGAACTCCCATTTTACAATTGCTGGCAAGGCTTGAAATAGTGGTTTAAGTTTTTGACAGCATATAGCATTCCGCTATGCCCTAATAATGTCCTCCACACTTTAGTAGCAGTATGTCAAGTTAAGACCAAATGATTAAATGATTCCTCTTGTGGAGATTGATAACGCCAACACCTAGACATATATACATATCCCCACCTTCTCCACATATCATCAGTAGCAAATTTGAATCTCCATAACCTCCAAAGGAAGGGCAGACCTTTAATCCACATATGCTTGAATTCCTGATTAGGATTTGCCCTATGTCTCACAAGTTGCCATGCATTACTGACTGTGAACTTGATTGAAGTTGTAGGTTTCCACCATGGCTTGTCCCAATAGCCTCTAATGTCTTCAAATTGCATTGCTGTATAATATGTTCTGCAATATCTTCAAGAAAGTATTGTTCAATCAACTACACATTCCAGTCATCTCCTTGCCTCAAGTCTGCCACTTATTGTAATTCCTCATTGATGTGAAACTTAGGTGGCACTACATGATATAAAGCTCCTAAACCAGTCCAGTTTTCATGCCAAATATTTGTAGTACCACTCTTCATCTCCCACCAAATCTCATGCTCCACCCCTTGCCTAGCATTTAACATTTGCCTCAAAATATTATAACCTTGCCTAAACAGTACCACTATTGGTATCTTCTTCTTGCAATATTTTTTATAAAATCTGACCACAATGACTTTGTAGTCCTAATTTCCACCATAGCTTTGCAAACAGTGCCCTAGATACATCAAATAATGACCTGAAGCTCGACCCTCCTTCCTCCTTTGGGAGACAAAGCTTCTGCCATGAGGACCAATATCTACTCCTCCCTTATTCCATGTTTCTCCAGAAGAACCTTGCAAATAACTTATGCAAATGTTCCAATATGTTTTTAAGGGGATCCAGAACTGAAAGTAAGTGCATTGGCATGCTTTGAAGCACACTACTGATCAGTGTAGCCTTGCCTCTATAAGATAAAAACTTTCCTTTCCATGAGTGTAGCTTGGAATTTATCTTCTTTATAAGATCATCATAATAGTCTTTCCTTCTCATAGTATAGAATATTGGACAACCTAAGTAGATGAAAGGGAATGCACCCTTAGAAAAGCCAGTGATATCACCAACTATTTGAGCCAAAGTAGTTGCCACATTAGAATGCATATAATAGGAGCTCTTAGCCTTATTGATGAGCTAGCCTCGGATCTTCTCATATCCATACAACACTACCATGATCTTCTCAATGAATCTGGATGAGCTGAGGAAAAAAAATAGTTTCATAAGCATATGCAAGATGGTTCAATGGATCAGTCCACTTTGGCATTCCAAACCCCCTAACAGATTTGTCATCAAACAATTTGTTCAATGATCTAGACAACACTTCTACCGATAGTATAAATAATGCAGGAGATAATGGATCTCCTTGCTTCACCCTTCTTGTAGACTGAAAAAAGCCTGAAGATTGGCCATTCACCAAGATTGAGTACCAGATATTTGACAACAAATTCCATATCATGGTGATAAAATGTTCAACAAATCCCATCTTCCTTAACACATGAAGAAAGTACTTCCAAGACACCCTATCATATTCTTTAGCCATGTCAAATTTAATCACTATATTGGCAGGCTTGCCCCTTAACCTGATGTCGGTAACAATCTCCTGAGTGAGGAGTATATTTTCAAATATACTTCTTCCCTTCACAAATCCAGACTGATTGGAGGATATCAAAGAAGGCAAGAGCTTCTCCAGTCTATCATGCAGGACTCTAGACATTACCTTGTTGATGAAGTTGCTCAAACTTATGGGCCTCAAATCTGCCAAAGTCTAAACCATTGGCTTTTTTGGAAGTAAAACAAGATTAGTATGTGTAATGGATTTAGGCAGTGGTTCTCCCCCATAGAAGTGCAGTACCATGTTATGAACATCCATACCAATGATGTTCCAACATACTTGATAGAAATTACCAGTGAATCCATCTGGACCACTAGCACTCTCCCCACTAAGTTCAAACACAGCAACCCTAACTTCTTCAATAGTAGGATACCTACATAATTCCAAATTCTGCTCCACAGTCACCATAGCAGGCACATTGTCTAGTAGAGTGAAGTCGGTAAGATCAGCTTCTTTAGTGAATTGCCTCTTGTAGAATTCCACAGCAGCAGTAGCCATATCATCTGGACTTTCCACCCAAACTCCATCCTATTTTTGTATTCTTTTCAATTGCAGCTTCTGTCTCTTGCCAGTAACATGATTGAGAAAGAAGCTTTTATTCCTATCTCCTTTAGTAAACCATGCCATCCCAGCCTTTTGCTTCCAGTACTACTCCTCAATGCTTAAGTACCTCTTCAATTCAGCTTGTGCTTTTTGAAGCACTATTCTATTCTTAGTTGTGGGTTCTTCATCAAAAAGCATCTCCTTCACCTTCACAGTGTCTTCCTTAATAGCAAGTTGTTTGAATATGTCTCATTGCTCTATTTAGCTAGAGCAATCTTCACCCTCTTTATCTTTTGCTTGAACATGAGATATGGATCTCCAATAAAGTTAGCAATCCAGTTCTGCCTAACAACCTCCTTAAATGTTTCATGTTTGGTCCAGAAGTTCAAGAACCTAAAAGGCTTGATGAAGTTAGTAGCTTGTTCACCATAGCCCATGAATAGAGGAGCATAGTCTAAGCCAGTCCTAATGAGATGTTCAACATCAATGATAGGGAATAGATTCTAGAATGGTAAGTTGACAAAAACTCTATCCAGCCCCTTAAAGATACACTCAGCATTTGGTCTACCATTTTACCAGGTGAATGGAATTCATTTGTAGCCTAAATCAAACAGCCCACAAGAGTTCACACAAAAAGCAAAGTCTTCATATTCCGTAGGATGAACTGGAAGTCTCCCAGTCCTCTCATCTACATGTATCACAACATTGAAATCATCACCAACAACCCAAGGTAACTCAATATCACTTGCAAGATAATACAGATTATCCCACAATTCCAGTTTCTCAAGTGAAGAACATTTAGCATATACAAATGTACGCATGATGTATTGGCCAATATCCTGATAATACAGTTTGATAGTTACTTACTGTTCAGTTTCCATCACTAATTCCCACACTACAGCAACATCAAGGAAATGCCAGATCTTCCCATTAATGTTAGACATAACAATAGTCATATTAAGTCTTCTTCTATATCTTTGAATATGTCTTGAGTTCTGAAAAGGTTCCATCAAAGAAACCACAAAGAATCCATGCTCCCTATGCATATTGATCGATCTTTGAAAGGCCTATTGAGTTTTAACAGACCTTATGTTCCATATTAAGGCCTTGATCATCATTTAGTAACTGAGACTGCCCTTTCGGGCATAATTCTTGTAGGTTGAGGTACTCCTTTAACTTGACCTTGCTTCTTGCCTTTCTTACCACTTCTACCAGCAACTCTTGGAGATAAGTCTGTATCTCTAGCCCCTTCCTCAATCTCACCTTATTCTACAACTACATTCTTAAGATCCCTAGGTGCCTCATTTTGAGTGATAATGTCATGTAGTATTTGGTTAGGTGACTTCAATGGGACATTGGTTTGAAGCTACATGGACTGCACAGTTCCTAAGGCACAGGCCACTGGCAATGCCTAAATTGCATTTGAAGCCTTATGAACAATAGCCTACTCCTCTGACACCCTAGTCGCCTCTTTCAACCCCTGATTATTATGTTCCATTACTCCCAAAGCCTCCTGCATCATCTTGAATTGTAATTCATAGACTGAACCTAAATTAGGGTTTACTGTAGTAGTAGACACTAAAGTTACTGTTCCATTGGATTCCTTAGGCTTGCCATCAGCTATTTTGGTGTTTGACTTCACTGTATCATCAAAGATCATTGTAGGAGCCTTGTTAACTTGTCCTACACCCTTACCATCCATCTCATGATCTGCAACTGAAGAGAAACCCATGACAGGGTTGCTAGGATTTACTGTTCCATTGCCTTTCTCCTTCCCTGTAGCTTCTTCACCTGCACCCTCATTGATTCTACCTTCTACAAGTGATCATGCACCTACTCCAATTGATTCTGATGTGTTCCATATTATTGTTTGATCAAGAGCTTCAAGCCTATTTTCCTATATCCTAGGGTTTACTTTAGCTTGTGAATCTACTATGCCAGACTGCTTTGCTTAACCATTGTTGTGAGCATTCTAATCAGCAACATTGTTTAACTCAATCTCTTCAACTTATTCACCCCATGATGTGCCTCTATTACTTGTTGCATCAGTTGTTCCAATTCCCCTTGATCTATCATCAATAGTTTGTGAAGGTACCTTCTGACAGGATACATTAATAGTGATATTCAATGATTCTTAACTTGTCCCAAACCTTCTAGCAACCCAGTCAATGATTCACTCCTTATTTTTATTCTCCCCAATCCCAGTAACAGTAGTATTAGGTCTTGCATCGTTAGTCGCAATTTGAATCCCATAACCACTAGGATTTGTAGACTTTGTAGATTCTTCCAGTTGTTGTAGCCTCCTTTTGCCCTAGAGTTTGGTACTGTGGCACAAACAACACCATAGCATTTTTATTTTCCTCTTCTCCAGCTAACACATCAAATGAATTCTTTGTTGCAACCACTTGATCCTTGGCTTTGCTTTCGACATTAACCTGTATCGTAGTTGCCTCTTCTATAATATGACCTCTCTTGTCTATTTGATACTTATTATTCCATCTTTGCATGCATTCTTGTCTTAGAGTAAGATTTATAGGTTTCCCTACAACCTTACCACTAGTCAATACTTTAGTACTAGCTGCAACAATTCCATTCAATTCCTTTCCATTGTTTTCATCCATCACTGCCTCTTCCACCTGCATGAGCTATGGATTAGCTACCCAACACTCACTTTCCTTGTGACCTTGCCTTTTGCAATTCTTACAGAACTTATGCATATAATCATACCTAATTTTGATCCACTTAAAATTTTCAGGCCCAGTTTCATCATCCTCCTCCACAATCTTGATTCTTTGAGGGATGTTTGATCACAAATTAACCTCCACCTTCACCTTGGCACAACAAGATGGTGTACCATTCTATGTGGCTAAGGCAACATGTAATGGCTTTCCTACTACACTTGCCAACGAAAATACAAAATCCTTACCAAAGAAATTAGGGGGCAAGTCTTGAAAAGAGATCCAAGCAATAGCAACTGGAGTTTCTTCCTTAGGTTTCCACCAAGGGTTCCACTTTGTACACCTCATCTGCCACATCTCACCTAGTATTTTTAGATAATAATCGGGCTTTGATAATAAATTTTTATAATCCTCTCTTAATGAGAGCTTAATAAGGACATGGTTGTCTTCAATTAATCCAATTGATCAAGGACCCTTTAACTCACATAGTATAGGGATATTCTTATGTAATTCTTGAATAGAAGGATTACCATATGAAAATTTACCCAAAACTGCTTAGTGTAATCCCTGTTGTACAATGGATTGACATACCTCCTGCTTCTTCCGACACACTATTTGTTTGCCATGAAGATATTCGATAGGTTTTATGATTGCATGGGGCAGTGGCTACATGGGCGCATTTAATGGTATAGGTTGAAGTAGTTTTGTGTAATTCTAGGTATGATTAGGGTTTGTATTAGTTGTTATGGCCTGTAGGTGTGGTGTGGACGACTGACCAGCCCCAGTAGGCAGCTGGCCAGTGGACGAAGAAGCCATTGAAGGCCTGCGCGAGCTTCGTCTATCTTCTCACGTTACCTGTCACCATAGCTAGCCCTTGGTTTGTTGTGGTGTACTCATACTACACTTCTGCACATCTTTTTGTAAAGATCCAGGTATGTCTGCTCATGCTGGAAGTAAGTGTTTGATTGTAGCTGTTATCCGGAGACTTCAAGGCAACCTGCTCGATGTCCGCAAGCCTCGGAGTCACATTCTCTTATCCTTCTTTTCTGTTGCATTTCTCATTCAAGCAGTGTTGTAGTAGACATTCTAGTTTATTCTGTTGAGCTTATGACTTAGTTTCATCGGTTTTGGGAAGTGTGTTGTTGAGATCCTATTTTGGAAGTTTATATGAGTTTATCAGTCTTGCTTTAGTATTTCTATTAATCATTTCTGTCAGGTTAGTATTATTAAATGTTAGGCTTACCTAGTCTTAGAGACTAGCTGCCATCACGACGTTCTAAGGAGGAAAATTGGGGTCGTGACACCTATTCTTTTGAAATATGACTCGTTTGTATACTATTTATATATATATATATATATATATATATATATATATATATATATATATATATACTGTACAAATCAATATTCTTTAATCATTTCATTTTCAAAACACAAAATCAACTTCATACCTTATTTGTACATAATTCATTATGTATTTAACTATTCATTTGGGTACATGTTAATCACTCTCTTATTTGAGTTCTTTGTTATAATAATGAGTATTTACTTAATCCTTCACTTATTTGATTGAGTCCACCTGAACCACATTTTGTGGATTTTGAGGGATGCCTAACCCCTTCCTCTCGAGATAATTTAAACCTTTACCTTGAATCTCAATAGTTTTGCAGACCAAAACTTAGTGTACATCATGTGGTATAGTATAAGTATCCTAGTATACCTTAAATACTAGGTGGCAACTCTAAACCCAAATAACCTTGTAGAGTACTATAAGTTGTAGTTTGTTTTGACTTATGCAAAATAGGGTGCAACAAGTTTTACTGATAGTTGACTTTGATGGTTTCAGGTTCATATTGTGGTTCCGCTAGTTGCAATAGGCATGTTGTGTAACTTGAGACTTGCATGCAAAATTTGAGGTCATTCTAAGTTGTTTAGGTATGTTTGGCATAAGTTTTGAATTTGAAAATTTTAGAATTAGTTCCTTAGGCTTGAATTGAGGTGCGATTCATGGTTTTCATGTTGTTTGCTGTGATTTGACACCTCGAGTGGGTCCGTGTTATGTTTTGGGATTGGTTGGTGTGGTTGGACGAGGTCCCGGAGCCCTCTGGTGTGTTTCAGATCATTTCGATTTAAGTGGCCTTGTTGAGAGTTCTGGTATCTGGTGTTTTCGCACCTATGAAGGTTTGGCCGAAGTTACGAGTCCGCAGGTGCAGGAATGGGGCCGCAGAAGTTACAAGGATAGAGACTCGGGAAGACTGTAAATGCAGAAGGCCGGGCGCAGGTGCGAGGTTGCATCTGCAATGAAGGACCGCAGATGCGTGAGCGCAGGTGCGATAGGTTGGCCGCAGAAGCGGAGGGTCTGGGAATTGAGTTGGACCGCAGATGCGGGCTTCTATCTGCAGAAGTGGAGCCGCATATGCGGTAAAGTAAACACAAATGCGGTTTTGCTGGATAGGATATTAAATCAAAGGGTTTTGGATATTTCTCATTTTTGGAGTTGTGAAGCTCGGTTAGAGGCAAATTTTTGAGGGCTTTTCATCTCAATTGAAGGGGTAAGTGATCGTTATTTGATTTTGGTGTTAGATATTGATTATCCATAGATTATTGCACCTAATTTGTATGGTTAAAAGGTGGGATTCAGAGGTTTTTGGACTATGATTTTGGAGATTGAGAATAAATGATTTGAGGGTCGAATTTAGGTCAGATTTGGATGAAACACATATATTTGGACTCGTATCGGAATGGGTGTTCTGAACTTGTGAGTTTTATCGGGTTCCAGTGCGAGCCTGGGGTTGACTTTTCATAATTGATTCATGATCTTAGCTTTATCATTAGGAATTGTTTCCTATGGGTTTTATTGATGATATTAAGTTATTTTGGCAAGATTCGTGTCGTCTGAAGGTTGATTTAAGCAAGATGGACTTCTTAGAGCACTGGTTTATCTTGTCTGAGGTAAGTATCTTACCTAAACTTCGTTGAGGCACTAGTTTACTGAGTTATTTGTGATAGCTACGTGCTATGGGTGGCGTATATGTATGGGGTTGAGACCATGTGCGTGCACCGGGGTAAGTTTCTTACTTGGGGTAGTATCTAGGCGATGTTATGCCTTGGATTGATTGCTAAGCTTCATGCTTTGATGATTCTTATACTTATATCCATGTTGTGAACTATTTGAGCCATGTTTGCGGTCACATAAAGGTTAATCTCCTGATTGAACCTGATAATTTTTGATTTGATATATGACAACACACTTTGCATATGCATACACCCCTAGCTTGTCATTTATACCAGTCCATGAGTATGAAATTTGATATTCATTAATCATGTACATGTATTCATGTGTATCTGCTTTATGTGTGATAAGGTTTGGACTGATAGCACGTGACCACATAGTGGGGATTGTGATATTGATTTTTTGACCATGCGGGGCAGATTATGATATTGAGTCTGTGATCACGTCGGGCGGAAGGTGATGTTGAGCTTGTGACCATGGGGGGAGGGGTTGTGATATTGAGCCTGTGACTACGCTGGGCAGATTATGATTACTTGCATGAGACTACGCCGTGTAGCGTGTGGATATGGATCCATCCCCTAGGGTGGCCCTCTCATGTTTCTTATTGATGGCGTACACATGGTTTGAGGAAAACTGATCAGTCGATTGGTACGATTATGGAAATTCTTATGTAAAGATGGCCATTGTCTGATTTGGTTATTGCATTTCATCTTTACTTTTGCAGTTTCCTAGGTTATGTACTTGATTTGTTGCATATCTTCTTTATATGCGTGATTGTTGACTGAGCAATATAGGTTAAGTTATTGTATGTACCAAGGTGGTTTTATCCGTGATTCGTGACTTTATCATATTATTGTTCTGTACTTAGTGGAATTAATAAACTGTATAGGTGATTAGCGAGTATCATTTATAATTGTTTCTTCTATTACCTCGTTGGCGTTAGTTATGATACTTGTTGAGTACATGGGATTGGTTGTACTCATACTACACTCTACACTTAATTGTGCAGATTCAGGTGTCGGACCGAGCCACCAGTAGTTGAGACTTGTTGCGGAGATTGTAACCCGCGAGATGAGGTAGAGCTGCTCTCGACTGTAATCTTGGTGTGTCTTTTCATTTGTGTTGTTATCACTCATTTAGACAATATTGTTATTTAGTATTCCAGACTTGTATTTCCATTTTAGAGCTCATGACTCAATATTTACTTGTTTTGGTGATTTATTATGTATCGACGCTATTATGTTATGTTGATAACTTTAGACTTGTATTATTTTCATCATTTCTGTTATTATGATTCGTTATTGATATGCTCGGCTTGCCTAGCAAGTGCGTTAGGCACCATTATGACCGGTTGATAGTTTGCGATCGTGACATGCAGCTATTGTTGAGCCACCAGTAGCTCATGTTGATGAGCAGGTCCATGATTATGTTGATCCATAGGTACAAGCTCAGGTTCCCAGGGTTTATTTGTTTTGCCAGCTATTCAAGAAGCTTTGGTTTGTATGGTGGGGTTGTTCGAGTTCAGTCACCTTCCCGAGTATCCCCTACTCCACTAGCACCAGAGGAGCTTCATAGAGCTCCAGCACCTCCACCAGTCCCTACTAATCATGATCTTAGGAGTGTTGTGTATCTTTTGACCCAATTAGTAGCCACACAATGACAAAATAGAGTTCCAGCTAGTGCAGGACCTTCTGAGGGGCTCGGAAGTTCGAGGGTCCGCGAGTTTATTGATTTGAGTCCTCCAGAGTTCACGGGGACAGATCGGTACGAGGATCCCCAAGATTTTATTGACCAACTTTACAGGATCTATCGAGTTATGCATGCTTCCGAGACAGTAGCAGTGGAGTTAGCAACTTTTAGTCTACGAGATATTGCTGCGTATTGGAATGATTCATGGGAATTATCTAGAGGGTAGAATGCGCAACAAGGAAAGTGGGGAGAATTCTCCAGAGCCTTCCTGGACCATTACATAGCATTGGAGATTCGGGAAGCCAAGGTTCATCGGTTTTTAGCCCTACAACAGGGTGACATGAGTGTTCGCCAGTACAACCTCAGGTTTGATTCGTTGGATAGGTATGCCCCATCTTTTGTTGATACAATGTGAGCTAGGATACATCGGTTTATGGCAGGGCTGGCCCCAAAGCTAGTTGAAGCTTGTACTACAGCCTCGCTGAATTACAATATGGACATATCTCGGATTCAGGCATTTGCCCATAATCTAGAGAAGCATAAATAGCGACAACAACTAGAACAAGCTTGAGAAAGGCAACAAGGTAAGAGAGACAGGCCAGTTGATGAGTATGTGACGAGCACAAAACACCACTTTAATTTTGCTCGCTAGTCAAAGATAGTATAATATAATATCGTATCCACAGAGATTGGAGTTAACCAGTATTTTCATAGTTTCTAGCGTGATTGCTATTCAGGAGAATCAACAATTGAGATTTATATGATTAATAACTATAATTAACTAAGAGTCTAAAGCTATTGACTAATGATTATCGAAACAAGGAATAAGCAAGGAAGGTTATCAATGGGAGAAAATAGGGTTTTGATAGGATAGGTGCAAGATTAATGTTTGGGATCTAAATCTAGATAATTAACTTCTAATGTTCAAGTGAGTCTCTCGAATTCACGCAATTATTAGTTCAAACGTTCAGCAAAAACGCCTCTCTCGATTAAGTTTTAACCTCACAAGATGAACCAATTTAAGCACGTGAAGATATGTAAGAATCCATAGTGGATTGATTTTTAGGAGAACCTCTCTCGATTATCCTCCTAACTAGGTTTAATCGATGATTCAACTAGCCTCTATCGATTACTAAGAAGAATTAATGAACTCAGCCAACAACATAATGCAAAGATATCATAAGTTATGCCTTTCTCGATTACATGAACAAATGAATATAGATGCAACAGTTAAATCATCCAAAACGCTTCAACCCATAAAACTAGAGTTATAATCCAAAAATAATCATCAATACAATAAATCCCATCAGACCCTAAAGAGAACTAGTCCATAGATATGGAGTAATTCATCACAAATATGTTTAAAGTAAAGGAAAACATAAAACGATCCACATTCGGGTCTTGAGTGAGGATTAAATGATGAACTCCTTGTGCTTTGCTTCTCCCACTCCTCCTTAGACTCCTTAGGTCTCAAATATGTTAAAAGTCTAGAAAATAACATTTTTCCGTGTAGTTATACCAAGTAGGATCGGGCCAAGACGAAATCACCTTTTCCTAGCCGAAATAGGAAAATTACTATGTAAATATTGCACAGGCGCGTCGCATGGGGCAACGCGCCATGTGGGGAATTAGTGGGGAAATCCAGAGAGTTGGTTTTGATAGGTAGTAGATAGTTCCACATCCGCGGCGCCCCACGCGCCGCGGCAGTGGACTTTTCTTAGAGTACGGAATTTTCCTTGCTTTTTGATATCCAGATGTGGTTCTCGACCCCCGAACGAGATCCCGGCTAAATCCCTTGGGCTTTTACTCAGACTTCAAAGCTCTAAATATCTCAAATTAGCTCCATAACATCTGCATCACACGAAATCAATCCTACAAGGCATAAAACACACAATAAGTACAAAACACTAGCGATTAAAGCTCAAACACAATAAAAGTGCAGTAAATTAGAGTGCAATAAGCGACTAAAACACGAGATTATAGACTACAATCAACACCCCACACTTTAAACCATTGCTTGTCCCCGATCAATCAAACTACACTTCATAACCACAACCTTTTTAAACAACTCTCATAACTGATCATACCAAGAATATTTAAAATAGACTAAGCCAAATAGTGTAACATCCTAGCCTCAAGATTTTATTCAAAAGCACCACGCATTATTTATAACCCGCTCACTTACTCTAACACATAGCTCAATGACATTACCTTTCCTTCATTAATTAAGTGCCCTCACACAACAATAGAGAGTAGTTCCACATACAATGAAATTTAAGAACAATCAGGAATTAAGATAGAAAGAATTCTCTCACTCTCAAAAGTAACATTCATGTGCCACAAAAGACATACCATACGCTTGACCGTATGGTATTACTCTACTAATTAAGCTCATTCAGTCACGAATCAAGTAGGACTTTCATTGGTTGTAATGCAGGCTACGGGACGGGTAGGATACATTTAGATATAAGAGTGACTACACCTCTCTAAGAACTTTAATACATATACATTAACAATTCAAAACCCCACACTTATGTCAAACCATAACTCCACCTTCACAACCATATACATTAACTCCATACTTCTTTAAGCAAAATTACATCAAGAGTCACCACTATCAACGAATATTTTTCACAACAATATAACTTTTTTTTTCTTTTTCAATTCAAGTGGCTCTTAATTTTTCAATACAGTGCACCTTTCTCCTTATTTCATTACTTCCACTCAAAAGCCAAACTAACCACCCATACTTCAACTTTTGCAAAGTTCATATCAAATTCAAGTGCTCACGAGAGGTAAAAGGTTTAAATAGATGGTCAGTTCGAGCAAATGGGTAAGGCTTGTAATGTGGTTGCCAAAGAAATAGGCTTACAGGCTCAACGGGGTTAATTAAGATACATAAAACTACTATTTTCCTTTGCAAACACACAGGGAAAGTTCTAGACATCAAATGCAATGCATAGAATAACACAAAACCTCACACACACATGGCAGATAACTCACTCAGGATCGGATTCATCAAGACACTTTAGTAAAAGAAGTTAAGCACAGTTAAAATCCTACTGTTTAAGGTACTTATGCAAGAGTCAAAAACTAAGCCTAAGCATCACAACTAAAGCACTCACTATTCTCAAGGCATAATAAAGTCAATAGATATTGCCTTCCATTCAATTCATAGCAGAAGGTTTCCTACTATTAACAAAAATAAAAACTAACTATACCCGGTTCAAACAAAACCCTTGGAAAAGAACCGCGACACAAAGAAAAACCAAAGGGGAATTAATACACTACCTAACAAAAGAAAATCTTTTTGTTTTTTTATTTCGACTTTAATCCCTCAAGAAACCCGGAATGATATCCATCGTCGGGAAAAATCGAATATTTTTCATTTTTTATAGTATTTTCAATTTTCCAACTACTACAACTATCAAAACTAACACATATACATACAACATACACTTATCCCCCACCCCACACTTTAAGTTGTGGCATGTCCCCATGACACACAATTAAAAAGCATAAGGTAAAGGAAACTTCCCTGAACATCTAGTTTGGGTCTAAGTCAAAGTCGGGATCCATTTCTCGCCTTCAAACTAACGCGCACATCCATGCAGACAGATTATTCTCAGCCTTTTTGGGGTATACCCCACACTTATATTTTTCATTCAGTGCAGCCTTCTCTTTCGAGCCCTTCACTTTCCACTCAACACTCGCAGTTGGTTTTTCCTTTTGGGCCCCCTTTTCTATATTCATATCAAACATCATTGTTTCCTTACCCACTCTAACCATGAGCTTTCTCTCATGTATATATAATATTGCTCTACCCGTTTCTATGAATGGTACTCCTAAAATGAGGGGGACCTCCTTGTTCTCCTCCGTATTCACTACTATAAAATCTACCGGAAATACGAACTTATCTACCCGAACTAAGACATCTTCCACTATCCCCTCGGGTACTAAAGTCGTTTAGTCCGCCAGCTGCAAAGATATTGGCACTGACCTTATCACTCCAATCTCCTTCTCCAGTTTCCTTTAAATAGATAGAGGCATTAAGTTAATTAAGGCACCAGAATCACATAAAAATTTATCAAAATTATTAGAGCCTAAAGAGCAAGGTATATGTCATGCCCCAAACTCACAGACATGTATTAGCATCAACCGATAATAAGGACTCTACTAGATACTGCTCCGAGACATCCTAGGACACTTTAAAACCTTAGGCTCTGATACCAAGTTTGTCATGCCCCAAACTCAGGGAGCGCGATCGGCGCTCAACCGAGAGAACCCGACCGAGCAAGCCTATTAGACTTCCTTCTACCCAAACTCATCCATGAATAAAGAGGAGATGTACTCCATTAATCAATCACTGAAAAGATTTTATTAACAACTTTCTTTTCATTCCCATTAGTAGCTCCATTCATAATTTTCACAACATTACGAGTTTATAGAATTAATGAAAAACATAATTTCCAAGTACCAATATTTCTAGCTCAATTCCCAACATCAAGCATAACCCACAACCTGTCTACGAAGCCTCTAAGTACAACTGAAGAGTAATATGGAAATACCGGCAACAAGGCCCCAGCTATACCTCAACCACAAAGTACATGAGAAACAAAAGATACATGACCCCGAAATGAAGTAGGGCTCGCCAAATTGGCTGAAAGGAGTGCACTGCTATCACTGATCAATGCCACCTGCTGTAGAACCACCTGCATCCATTAAAGATGCAGCGCCCCCAACAAAAGGGACGTTAGTACTGTCGAATAGCACTAGTATGTATAGCTAGAAATCCTCTTTCAAAATAGAACCCATATGATCTATACGTGGAACACATAATATAATGTAATTGAAACAACCTGTACAAACAAGAACAACAAAAGGGGGCACCTATTATGTGCATTAATAATGTGTCTCATTAGACCGTCCTTAGTGTTCACCTATCATATTATACACTTGTGCGTTTCATAGACCGTCCACAGTGTTTATTAATACCGTACATCTATACCTCTTATACACAATGCGCATATGCGTTTCATAGACCGTCCACATGATTTCATATCACAATGGATTCCATAACACAATGTATATATGCGTTTCATAAACCGTCCACAGGGTTTCATAACACAATGTACCTATGCGTTTCATAGAGCGTCCACAGGGTTTCATAACACAATGTACCTATGCATTTCATAGACCGTCCACAGGGTTTCATAACACAATGTACCTATGCGTTTCATAGACCGTCCATAGGGTTGCATAACACAATATACCTATGCATTTCATAGACCGTCCACTGGGTTTCATAACACAATATACCTATGCGTTTCATAACACAATATACCTATGCGTTTCATAGACCGTCCATAGGGTTTCATAACACAATATACCTATGCGTTTCAAAGACCGTCCATAGGGTTTCATAACACAATATACCTATGCATTTCAAAGACCGTCCATAGGGTTTCACAACACATTGGAAACAAAAGTACAAATACGTACATCTCATAACCTTTCACATCACATATCACCTAATCCGTACTTTCAACCACTTACAACATTATTATTTCCTTGGCTTTCTTGGCCATACATATTATTCTTTATTCATGGCACAATGGCCGTATTTTATATTTCACACTTTAATTTCTTCCCTTTCATAGATCATAATCATAATTATCAACAAGTAGAATATTCTTGAAATCACAACTTTAAGTTCATTAGTAATGAAGGCTTTAAACATAATCGATTTCTTTCCAATAAATTGAGTAAAATGATTGGCAATCGAAGCACACATTAAAATCATACACAATTTCCACTCACGAATATGTATGAATGCAAAGCACATTGAAAATTTCTTACAAAGCATAGCATTAGCTAAAACAGCCACATATGGGCATCACTTGAGTTCATAAACTGTTAGCCGATTATATTGTCGAAGTCAATTTTGGAATAGTTGAGTCAAAGCTCATTTCATAATCTTTCTCACATTATTTTATTACATCGGCACCATTGGCCAGAAGTATACCTTTCACTATTGGCACGTTGGCCACCCTTTATATCTCCAATTCTCTGATTTGACTTCCAACCATCTTTATAGGTTATCAACAATAAGACATTCCTAATCAAGACTTTAGGTACACATATGAGCAATTAAGAGTCTTAAGAATATTGAGATTTTCTCACACAATTTGGCATACTAGTTTTCTTTTGAAATACGATTCAAGCCACAACATTTTAATACTCAACCCATACTTTGAAACTCACGGAAACATTATGGAATTCAATTCCAATAGAGAAAGTTTAGCCAACATACCTCACTTGAGCTTCCTTACATTCTAAATGTTCCGGAATTCTTAGCAACTTCAATCTCTTAGATGACGAACTTGTGGGTTTTCCTTATTAATCTTCCAAGATTTGAGCAAGACTTGATGAATAATTAGCCTAGGGTTTTCCTCTCTCTAAAACACTCTGCTTTCTCTCTAAAACATCAGATATTTGCTCAAAAATAACCCAAAGCATGTATTTAATGAAGTAGGGTCGGGTTTTAAAAAACCCAAAAATGAAGCTCCGGACAGGTTCTACGGTCACATATACGACCGCATAGCGGTCGTATAATTGGTGTCCAAAATGAACAAAAATCTGTCTGAGTCTGCGGTCACTATGCGGTTCGCATAATAGTTATGCAGTTGCGTAGTGCACCGCATAACAGTTATGCGGTCTCAAAGTCGACCGCATAATTGCTTCCAACATACCCAAGTAACTGCATCACTTTGCGGCCATTATGCGGTCCGTAGAGTGATTCTGCGGTCGCACAATGGACCGCAGAAATGCACAGTTTCGCCAAAAATTTTCCTTTACTTTCCCGTTCATTGTTCAACCCCAAAATGTCTGAGCCGCGTCTCGCAAGCTTGCCGCAAAGAATTTCTATAATCCTCAAACACGTAAGTCTAATCCGGCACCGGGAAACATTATTTTCTTTGCAAATTTTACCGGGCTTTACACTTAAGTTCTTCAAAATTTTCTGGGGTGTTACATTCTCCCCCGCTTAAGATCATTCGTTCTCGAATGAGGGTTCAAAACCTGTTATTAACATCTTATATAAGTCAATTTGTTTCATACCACATTCGAGCAGCCTTAAATTTGACTAACTCTCAAAATTTCCAAAATTTTTTCCAGAGTTTCCTTTGTAACTAGACCTATCCACCTGTCAGAGAGCCCCAAAAACACATCATAACAACATATATGTATGCCAACGACGTAACATAATACAAAACAACACTAAATGTGGCCTCGCAAGTGGTATATGGTAATACCAGAAGGGAACACCCTTTACGCCAATTGTACAAATGATACATAACTCATAGAAAGCAGCTTTTAGAATTTCCATAGTTCACAACTTTGTAAATACATAGCTATTCAAACAAGTAAGGATACTTTTCTTCATTTCTTCCTCGGCCTCCCAAGTAACCTCTTCAACTTGTTGGTTTCTATATAGCACTTGACGGGGGCAATCTTAACTTCTGGACTTATCTAACAAGGATAGAAAATAGTTGCTCCTCATAATCCAATTATACACATAGACACACACCGGTATACAGAGGACAATAATAGGTAAAAATCATACTCATAGTTTGGCCTATTTACTACAAGATTTCATAAGGCCTGATGTGACTACATATACTTGACCTTCCTTAACAATTCACACAATATATTCATAAACAAATCTTTTAGAATAACCTGTTCACTTTCTTCCATTCTAAATCTATATGCTGAATACCCAAAGTAAACCTTTGGCAACCTCCAACAATTTCTTTAAGATGTGCTAGCTTGAGTATTACCAAAAAACTTCCTATCCAATACATATGATCACGGAATGACGCTTCTTCTTTGACATGATTGAACCTTCAACCCCCACTGGTTTCTATAAATATGAACAACGAGGTTCGAGATTGGCTAATATTATTCAAAAATCCATCAAGGTACTGAGCATGGTATTTCAGGAGGTTATATCTTAAGAAACATGAAGGTTACTACCAATAATGCTGACATGGTTAATCATTGTGATGACATCATTGATTCGATACATGAGGCATAGAGTTGCCTAGTAGGGCTCGATAAAAAAGGAATCTCTGCCACAAGCATACGAGGATGAAAAAGAAGTTGAGCACTTGTGATATTATTATCATTCTGACAGCTTAACCCTTCACAATAGTTGATCCTATATGAGAGGACTAGAGATACGACGAATCTGTCTTTCAATTCAACATGCTCATGAGATGTGTTAGAATCTGAAATATTCACAAGTGAAACCACATAGCTAGGATATCCTAATATTGGGGTTGAGGGACTTACTTGTTGTCCCTTGACTGTTGGGGCAGTGCCTTAGCTGGTGGCCCTTGACTCCGCACCCGAAACATTCATCCGTGCCACATCGACACACTCCCAAATGACACCCCCCGCACTTGGGACATAGGGGCCTTGGCTGCAGTTGAGAATCCCCATTCGACTGGACCTGCTGATTTGACCCATGGTTGCCTTGGTTACTATGGCCCCACCACTGCTGATCAGGCCCTGATGGTAGTGCTCTAGCTAAAGACTGAGCAATTGACTGCACGTATCTGGATGACACTCTCCTATGTAATGCCTTTCCACTATTACCCCCACTGTATGAGCCACTAAGATTGCCCGTGGATCGGGTCTTTTTGTTATTATCTAGCTCTCTCTTTCTTTTTAACTTTAGATCCTCTGTGGCTTATGCAAACGCCACCATTTTTCCATAATTCATATCAGAATTCAAGGCAGTCGTAGCGACCTCATTAATTACCAAGGGACTAAGTCCTTGCACAAATCGGCGCACTCTAGCCTCCATAGTGGGCAACATGTAAATAGCATACTTAGACATGTGCGCGAATTTCATATGGTACTCCCATACACTCAAGCTACCTTGCCTCAGGCTCTCAAACTCAACGGCACGGGCCGCCTTAGTTTTAGTAGGTAAGAAGTGGTCAATGAAAGCATCAGTAATGTTACAACCCAAATTCGCGTACCTTAGATCATGCCGTAAGTTAGTCGACGTAAATCCAAGAAGAGATTATCTTTGAGATGATAAGAAGTTAATCCTATTGGTCTTAAACGATACAAGGGTGTATAAGAGTGGTTAACAAGTATTAGAAGTTAAACGAATCAAGGATGTTGTAACCCGTATTTTCGGGTAACACTAGAGGTGATTAATTGTCCCAAGAGGTCATGTTTTAACGTATTTGAATCATATAATATCCATATCATAAGTCTTGAGGTCAAGCGAGTTATGAAACAAAGTCGATAAAAGTTGTCGCAACTTACATTTATAATTTTACTTAAACTTTAGGTCAAATGTTACTACATTTTTCTCCCAATATACTTAGAATTATAGGGTGATCTACCTATTAAATTGAAGATATATGAGTCTAGTTTCCAACTCATTAAACCGTTCATTGATACAATCTCGGAATAGAGAGATATTTGCGTTGTTGTGAGAGTGCGCCAAGCAGCTCTCTATGGGGCCCACATAGGCGGTTTAAGACATATGGATATATATAAGATACCTCAACCCCGTTTTAAGTCATTATTTTTCAGTATATTCAGACCTTAGAACCCTAAAAACACTCTCTCAAGGTTCTCTCATGATCCAAGACCCAAACAAAGGGCAAACAACACAAATCAAGTGTCAGGAATCCCGTGGCGCTAGTAAGTTTCTTGTTCTTCTTGTTGTTGCTGATTTTTGTGTTGTTCCAGCTCGTGTGGGAGGTTGTTTTAAGTGTTTTATGTTCTGTAAATACTCCTTCAAGTTTTTAATATCAACCCTAGGTGATTTCAAGTCTTCTAAAGTAATTCTAGTGCCGATAAACCCGAATTGATTGCTAGTTTCGCTTCCTTGTTCTTGTGGCAGAATTGGAGAGATATTTCGTGGAAAATTAAGGTCAAATTGGAGTTGTTATTTCTGTTTAAAGGTAAGGAACCTCTTACTCTATATATATATATATATATATTTAAGATATATATATATATATATATATATATTTAAGATTATCCAAGTTGCGGCTAAGTCGTTGAAGCTAGAACTTGTGAAATATATATCGAAAGGCTTAGTAGTAATGTTGTTTGGTGGACTATTTTGGGAGGCTCAATATGATTATTAATGATGTTGTTTGGGCTGTTTGGTGATTGTATTGACTTGTGTGAAGTCATATAAATAGGGGAGGTGCTGTCCGTTTCATCGTAAAATAGGTTGCGGTCGATACATAATAGTTACAACGCTTAAACGATAATGATAGTGTCATTTCTCTTATTGTAGACTAAGGAGTCGTGACATTTGCATAGCTTGAGGTTGGGCAGTATATACAAGGTATGTGAGGCTATCCCCTTCATTCTTTTGCATGACTCCGATTGTACATAATGTAATGAACGAGCTCCCAAAGATACTCTACTCTTAGAAGCTAGCAGTACTTACATTGCTGCCCTTCTTATGAAATGATTGATATTGATGTTACTTCTCTTATTCTTATATTATCAATGTTGTTGGTAGTTCCTGATTCTTATAAGATTCTTGATGAAGAGTTAATCCTAATAACGTGTACGAAGGATACCGACCTTACGTCACTCCGAAAGGTTCAAAATGTGATTCCAATGAGTCCAGCATGCATCATATATATGTATCTATTTTACTCTACCGAGCCGCACTATAGTCGGCCGGGTATGGCACCTATTGTGCAACCACTGATCAGTTGAGTTTTACCGAGCTCCACGTGGCCGGGTACGATTCTACCGAGCCCTATGATGGCCGGGTACGTTTTACCGAGCCTATTACGGCCGGGTACGATATGATGATGATGATGCCCACAAAGGCGTATGTTTTAAAAGTTTATGTATATATATATATATGTATGTATCATGTATTTCATGTCAGTAGCCCTCAGAGGTACCTAGATGTCACAGGTTGTATATTCCCTATCCCTGTTTATATTATTGTTCTTACTTATGCTTTCCTGCCTTACATACTCAGTACTTTATTCGTACTGACGTCCTTTTTATTTGTGGACGCTGCATGTCGTGCTGCAGGTCCTGATAGACAGGTAGACGCAGCTCCCCCATCACAGTAGGCTATCCGGTTCAGCGGTTATTGGCGAGATCCCTTCTCCGGACTTGCCGTGGTCTTGGTATGCATTTTTGTTATAAACATTATGGGTATGTCGGGGCCCTGTTCCGGCAATGTTGTAGCACTTATGTTCTTTTAGAGGCTCATAGACAGGTGTCGACTCATGTATTGTTTGGAATGCCTTGTCGGCTGATTTTTGTTGTATAGTCTTTCATGGCACCGTGGCAGCTCGTACCTTATATATAGTTTCTTGACAGTCTTGTCGTCCCATGTTATGTATGTTCATGACATTATCTTCATTGTTGGATGTTCATGATCCATGTCTACCATTTATATTGATCTTGTCGGCCCTTAAAGATAATAAGGAAGGTTAGATAAAATGTACATTGGTGCTCGGCAAGTATGGCCCGGGTTCTAGTCATGACCTTCCAGTTGGGTCGTGACAAACTTGGTATCAGAGCAAGTCTGTCCTAGGAGTTGTCTATGAGCCGTGTCTTGTAGAGTTTTGATTATGGATGTGTAGTGCGCCACATTTATAATTAGGAGGCTACGTGACATCTAGGGTTGTTACCTTCTTCCTGAATCTAGATTGTGCGTAGAGTTGAGTCGTAAGTGTTCATATCTAATATTCACCTTGTTTTCTTTTAGCGATGCCTTCGACTAGGAAGCAAGCGATTAGTAAACGGCTTGATACAGCTGTGGGAGAGGGTAACATTCAGGTGCCTCCAGCCATAGCAGGCCAAAGTGAGCCTCAGAGTGAGATGCCGTCTCATACCTCTTTGTCTCCTCCAGAGGATATTAGGAGGCACCCAGTACATCCAGTTCCTCCGTCTGGCACTACAAACCACGATATGCGCAGTGCGGTGCAGTTGTTGACTAGCTTGGTAGCTGCTCAGGCTCAGAGGCAAAATACCAGTGCTGCTGATAAATCGGTTAGTGCGAGAGTTCGTGATTTTATTAATCTAGACCCTCCAGTGTTTACCGGATCAGACCCCAAGGAGGACCCGCAAACATTTATTGATCAGGTTCATTGTACATTGCGGGTTATGCATGCTAGTGATACGGAGGCAATAGAGTTGGCTTCTTATCGGTTACGGGATTTAGCAATTTTATGGTATGATAGTTGGGAGAGATCTAGGGGTCCGAACGCTCCTCCAGCCGTGTGGAAGGAATTTTTTGAGGCCTTTCTTCGTCACTACTTGCCAGCTGAGATACGACGAGCTAGAGATGATAAGTTCTTGAACCTTCGACAGGGTAATATGAGTGTACGAGAGTATAGTATACAGTTTGATTCTTTAGCAAGGTATACTCCCCATATGGTGGCCGAGATGAGTGATAGGGTGCACCTGTTCGTGAACGGGTTGGGACCATATCTGATAAATGAGTGCACAACAGCCTCCTTGTTAGAGGGCATGGATATTTCCCGTATTCAGGCTTATGCCCAGACCCTTCAGGATCATAAGTTATATGCTAAGCTCTCTAAATGTGAATTCTTGCTGAACTCAGTAGCATTCCTTGGCCATGTGATATCTGATGAGGTTATTAGTGTCGACACTCAGAAGATCGATGCAGTGAAGAATTGGCCGAGACCTACAACACCGTCAGAAGTCCGCAGCTTCCTGGGGCTAGCAGGATATTATAGGCGGTTTGTAGAAGGGTTTTCCTCTATATCAGCACCATTGACTAAGTTAACACAGAAAACTACCAAGTTCCAGTGGTCTGATGCTTGTGAACATAGTTTTCAGGAGCTAAACAATCGATTGACATCCGCGCCAGTGCTCACTCTCCCAGAAGGAACAGAAGGTTATGTGGTATATTGTGATGCCTCAGGTATAGGTTTGGGGTGCGTATTGATGCAACGTGGGAAGGTGATTGCTTATGCATCAAGACAATTAAAGAAGCATAAAAAGAATTACCCGACTCATGATTTGGAATTGGCTGCAATAATATATGCTTTGAAGATATGGCGACACTACTTATATGGCATCCATGTTGACATCTACACAGATCACAAGAGTTTACAATACATCTTCAAGCAGAAGGAGTTGAATTTGAGGCAGCGTAGGTGGCTTGAATTACTGAAAAACTACGACGTCGAGATATTGTACCATCCCGGTAAAGCCAATATTATGGCAGACGCTCTCAACCGTAAGTCAATGGGAAGCTTAATACATATTGAGGCAGGTAGACAAGGGTTGACCAAAGAGCTTCACCAGCTGGCCAATATGAGAATCAGATTGTTGGACTCTGATGACGGAGGTTTTACTGTACAGAATACAGCAGAATCATCTTTGGTAGCCGAGGTAAAAGCACGGCAATATGAAGATCCTACCTTAGTAAGATTGAGAGAGGGAATTCAGCAGTGTAAGATTACAGCTTTCAAGATCGGAGGAGATGGGACACTGAGATACCAGGGCCGATTATATGTGCCTAGTGTGGCAGGGTTGCGAGAGAAGATTATGATTGAGATTCATCAGTCCCGATATTCTATCCATCCCGGCTCGACAAAGATGTATCATGACGTTAAGGAGCAGTATTTGTGGGATAACATGAAGAAGTCTATTGCAGAATTTGTAGCCCAGTGTCCTAATTGTCAACAAGTAAAGATCGAGCATCAGAAACCCAGTGGATTTATTCAGAATATAGAGATTTCGACCTGGAAATGGGAGGTGATTAATATGGACTTCATTCTTGGATTACCTCGCTCTTATCATAAGTTTGACTCCATCTGGGTGATAGTTGATCGACTTACAAAATCTGCTCATTTTCTGCCAGTTAAGACAACTTACACGGCTGAAGATTATGCGAAGTTGTATATCAAGGAGATTGTTAGGCTTCATGGTGTGCCGGTATCTATTATATCAGATCGAGGAGCTCAATTTACGGCTAACTTTTGGAGGTCTTTTCAGAAGGGTTTAGGCACACAAGTAAATCTCAGCACTGCATTCCATCCGCAGACTGACGGACAGGCTAAACGTACCATTCAGACGCTTGAAGATATGCTACGAGCATATGTTCTAGATTTCAAGGGGAATTGGGATGACCATCTGGCACTTATAGAATTCGCCTACAATAATAGCTATCATTCCAGTATTAAAATGGCCCCGTATGAGGCACTGTACGTGAGGAGATGTAGATCACCAGTTGGATGGTTCGAATTCGGTATGACAGAATTATATGGGCAAGATTTGATTCACCAAGCCATTGAGAAGGTGAAAGTGATACAAGAGCGACTGAGGACGGCATAAAGCAGGCAAAAGTCTTATTTCGATGTCCGACGTCGTGATCTGGAATTTGAGGTTGGTGATTGGGTTTTCCTGAAGATCTCGCCAATGAAGGGTGTTATACGTTTTGGGAAGAAGGGTAAGTTGAGTCCGCGGTATATTGGGCCGTACAAAATTCTTCGATGAATTGGACAGGTTGCTTATGAGTTAGAATTGCCATCCGAATTGGAATTTGTACACCCGGTATTCCATGTATCTATGTTGAGGAAATGTATTGGAGACCCTTCTCGGGTCGTCCCTATCAAAGATGTACAAGTTACAGAGGATCTATCATATGATGAAGTGCCAGTGGCTATATTAGATCGACAAGTCCGCAAGCTGAGAATAAAGGATGTAGCTTCCGTCAAAGTATTATGGAGGAACAAGAATATAGAAGAAATGACATGGGAATCAGAAGAGGAGATGAAGTCTAAATACCCTTACCTATTCTAGAGTGAAGATAACGAGGATGCCGGGGGAAAGAAGGATGCATTATAAGGTGGAACGACTCTATGAGGTAAGCAATAGCTTGTGAATACTTTTTTTAATACAAAATGGTGATATGCAGATAATGTACATATCCATAATGCTTTGTATAGTCTTGTAAGGCCATAGGTTGGGTTTAACTGCTTGCAAGTTTGGCTAGTGTCCATTTTATAGGGGAAGCTCAGCCGGAAATTTCCGTCGGAATCCACGATGAGTTAGACACCCCATAAACCCTTACATTCGAGGACGAATGTTCCTAAGGGGGAGAGGGTGTTACAACCCAAATTCGCGTACCTTAGATCATGCCGTAAGTTAGTCGACGTAAATCCAAGAAGAGATTATCTTTGAGATGATAAGAAGTTAATCCTATTGGTCTTAAACGATACAAGGGTGTATAAGAGTGGTTAACAAGTATTAGAAGTTAAACGAATCAAGGATGTTGTAATCCGTATTTTCGGGTAACACTAGAGGTGATTAATTATCCCAAGAGGTCATGTTTTAACGTATTTGAATCATATAATATCCATATAATAAGTCTTGAAGTCAAGCGAGTTATGAAACAAAGTCGATAAAAGTTGTCGCAACTTACATTTATAATTTTACTTAAACTTTAGGTCAAATGTTACTACATTTTTCTCCCAATATACTTAGAATTATAGGGTGATATACCTATCAAATTGAAGATATATGAGTCTAGTTTCCAACGCATTAAACCGTTCATCGATACGATCTTGGAATAGAGAGATATTCGCGTTTTCGTGAGAGTGCGCCAAGCAGCTCTATGGGGCCCACATAGGCGGTTTAAGACATATGGATATATATAAGATACCTCAACCCCATTTTAAGTCATTATTTTTCAGTATATTCAGACCTTAGAACCCTAAAAACACTCTCTCAAGGTTCTCTCATGATCCAAGACCCAAACAAAGGGCAAACAACACAAATCAAGTGTCGGGAATCCCGTGGCGCTAGTAAGTTTCTTGTTCTTCTTGTTGTTGCTGATTTTTGTGTTGTTCCAGCTCGTGTGGGAGGTTGTTTTAAGTGTTTTATGTTCTGTAAATACTCCTTCAAGTTTTTAATATCAACCCTAGGTGATTTCAAGTCTTCTAAAGTAATTCTAGTGCCGAAAAACCCGAATTGATTGCTAGTTTCGCTTCCTTGTTCTTGTGGCAGAATTGGAGAGATATTTCGTGGAAAATTAAGGTCAAATTGGAGTTGTTATTTCTGTTTAAAGGTAAGGAACCTCTTACTCTATATATATATATATATATATTTAAGATTATCCAAGTTGCGGCTAAGTCGTTGAAGCTAGAACTTGTGAAATATATATCGAAAGGCTTGGTAGTAATGTTGTTGGTTGGTGGACTGTTTTGGGAGGCTCAATATGATTATTAATGATGTTGTTTGGGCTGTTTGGTGATTGTATTGACTTGTGTGAAGTCATATAAATAGGGGAGGTGCTGTCCGTTTCATCGTAAAATAGGTTGCGGTCGATACATAATAGTTACGACGCTTAAACGATAATGATAGTTGTCATTTCTCTTATTGTAGACTAAGGAGTCGTGACATTTGCATAGCTTGAGGTTGGGCAGTATATACAAGGTATGTGAGGCTATCCCCTTCATTCTTTTGCACGACTCCGATTGTACATAATGTAATGAACGAGCTCCCAAAGATACTCTACTCTTAGAAGCTAGCAGTACTTACATTGCTGCCCTTCTTATGAAACGATTGATATTGATGTTACTTCTCTTATTCTTATATTATCAATGTTGTTGGTAGTTCCTGATTCTTATAAGATTCTTGATGAAGAGTTAATCCTAATAACGTGTACGAAGGATACCGACCTTACGTCACTCCGAAAGGTTCAAAATGTGATTCCAATGAGTCCAGCATGCATCATATATATGTATCTATTTTACTCTACCGAGCCGTGCTATAGTCGGCCGGGTATGGCACCTATTGTGCAACCACTGATCAGTTGGGTTTTACCGAGCTCCACATGGCCGGGTACGATTCTACCAAGCCCTATGATGGCCGGGTACGTTTTACCGAGCCTATTACGGCCGGGTACGATATGATGATGATGATGCCCACAAAGGCGTATGTTTTAAAAGTTTATGTATATATATATATGTATGTATCATGTATTTCATGTCAGTAGCCCTCAGAGGTACCTAGATGTCACAGGTTGTATATTCCCTATCCCTGTTTACATTATTGTTCTTACTTATGCTTTCCTGCTTTACATACTCAGTACTTTATTCGTACTGACGTCCTTTTTATTTGTGGACGCTGCATGTCGTGCTGCAGGTCCTGATAGACAGGTAGACGCAGCTCCCCCATCACAGTAGGCTATCCGGTTCAGCGTTATTGGCAAGATCCTTTCTCCGGACTTGCCGTGGTCTTGGTATGCATTTTTGTTATAGACATTATGGGTATGTCGGGGCCCTGTTCCGGCAATGTTGTAGCACTTATGTTCTTTTAGAGGCTCATAGACAGGTGTCGACTCATGTATGGTTTGGAATGCCTTGTCGGCTGATTTTTGTTGTATAGTCTTTCATGGCACCATGGTAGCTCGTACCTTATATATAGTTTCTTGACAGTCTTGTCGTCCCATGTTATGTATGTTCATGACATTATCTTCATTGTTGGATGTTCATGATCCATGTCTACCATTTATATTGATCTTGTCGGCCCTTAAAGATAATAAGGAAGGTTAGATAAAATGTACATTGGTGCTCGGCAAGTATGGCCTGGGGTTCTAGTCATGACCTTCCAGTTGGGTCGTGACAAGTAAACTCACTCCAACTTGCCGGAGGGCTCCCTTCTTCACGGGACTCCTCCCATAGTTCAAACCAAGAATACACCACCTCTTTCAGGCGGTAGGAGGCCAATTCCACTGCCTATGTTTCAGTAGCACGCATAACTCTGAGAGTTTTCTGCATCTCATCAATGAAATCCTAGGGATCTTCCTCTGGGTCAGTACCCGTGAACACTGGAGGATCCAACTGGAGAAACCCGTTCACCCTGGAGCTAGTAGAATCCCCTGGCTGACTGGAAGAAGTAGGTGCAATATTTGACCTCTGGGTCTGGGAAGCCACTATTTGTGACAACATCTGTATGGCTCCCCTAACATCAACATCAGAAACACCAGAATCAAAAGCTGGAGCTGGAGGTGGAACTAGAACACCAGTTGGAGGAACTGTTGCACCTTCGGTAGGTGTAGGGACAGGTGCAGTCTGATCAGTTGTAGTAGAATCAGGCAGTGTAGTAACTGGAGGAATATCCTCACTCCTTGGGTGCTCACCCGCATCATCAATTATATGATCAACTACCACTCCTGGGGTGACATTGGCCCTTTGGCCAGTTCTTGCATTCTTTTTAGGCGCCATATAATGAAAGTAAGACTAAGGCACCAGTTAATGGGGGAACAATCTTACAATCAGCTTTACCGCACGATCAAGAACATGAAGGAAGGGTATTATTCCTAAATGCCTATGTAGCATCCTAATTATAAATGTGGTCAATAACACACCGATAATAAGGACTCTACTAGACACTGCTTCGAGACATCCTAGGACACTTTAAAACCTTAGGCTCTGATACCAAGTTTGTCATGCCCCAAACTCAGGGAGCGCGATTGGTGCTCAACCGAGAGAACCCGACCGAGCAAGCCTACTAGACTTCCTTCTACCCAAACTCATCCATGAATAAAGAGGAGATGTACTCCATTAATCAATCACTGAAAAGATTTTATTAACAACTTTCTTTTCATTCCCATTAGTAGCTCCATTCATAATTTCCACAACATTACGAGTTTATAGAATTAATGAAAAACATAATTTCCAAGTACCAATATTTCTAGTTCAATTCCCAACATCAAGCATAACCCACAACCTGTCTACGAAGCCTCTAAGTACAACTGAAGAGTAATATGGAAATACCGGCAACAAGGCCCCGGCTATACCTCAACCACAAAGTACATGAGAAACAAAAGATACATGGCCCCGAAATGAAGTGGGGATCACCAAATCGGCTGAAAGGAGTGCACTGCTATCACTGATCAATGCCACCTGCTGTAGAACCACCTACATCCATTAAAGATGCAGCGCCCCCGGCAAAAGGGACGTTAGTACTGTCGAATAACACTAGTATGTATAGCTAGAAATCCTCTTTCAAAATAGAATGCCCATATGATCTATACGTGGAACACATAATATAATGTAATTGAAAAAACCTGTACAAACAAGGACAACAAAAGGGGGCACCTATTATCTGCATTAACAATGTGTCTCATTAGACCGTCCTTAGTGTTCACCTATCATATTATACACTTGTGCGTTTCATAGACCGTCCACAGTGTTTATTCATACCATACATCTATACCTCTTATACACAATGCACCTATGCGTTTCATAGACAGTCCACAGGATTTCATATCACAATGGATTCCATAACACGATGTACCTATGCGTTTCTTAAACTGTCCACAGGGTTTCATAACACAATGTACCTATGCATTTCATAGACCGTCCACAGGATTTCCTAACAGAATGTACCTATGCGTTTCATAGACCGTCCACAGGGTTTCATAACACAATGTACCTATGCGTTTCATAGACCGTCCACAGGGTTTCATAACACAATGTACCTATGCGTTTCATAGACCGTCCACAGGGTTTCATAACACAATATACCTATGCGTTTCATAGGCCGTCCATAGGGTTTCATAACACAATATACCTATGCGTTTCATAACACAATATACCTATGCATTTCATAGACCGTCCATAGGGTTTCATAACACAATATACCTATGCGTTTCAAAGACCGTCCATAGGGTTTCATAACACAATATACCTATGCGTTTCAAAGACCGTCCATAGGGTTTCATAACACATTGGAAACAAAAGTACAAATACGTGCATCTCATAACCTTTCACATCACATATCACCTAATACGTACTTTCAATCACTTACAACATTATTATTTCATTGGCTTTCTTGGCCATACATATTATTCTTTATTCATGGCACAATGGCCGTATTTTATATTTCACACTTTAATTTCTTCCCTTTCATAGATCATCATCATAATTATCAACAAGTAGAATATTCTTGAAATCACAACTTTAAGTTCATTAGTAATGAAGGCTTTAAGCATAATCGATTTCTTTCCAATAAATTGAGTAAAATGATTGGCAATCTAAGCACACATTAAAATCATACACAATTTCCACTCACGAATATGTAAGAATGCAAAGCACATTGAAAATAACTTACAAAGCATAGCATTAGCTAAAACAGCCACATATGGGCATCACTTGAGTTCATAAACTGTTAGCCGATTATATTCTCGAAGTCAATTTTGGAATAGTTGAGTCAAAGCTCATTTCATAATATTTCTCACATTATTTTATTACATCGGCACCATTGGCCACAAGTATACCTTTCACTACTAGTACGTTGGCCACACTTTATATCCCCAATTCACTGATTTCACTTCCAACCATCTTTATAGGTTATCAACAATAAGACATTCCCAATAAAGACTTTAGGTACACATATGAGCAATTAAGAATCTTAAGAATATTGAGATTTTCTCACACAATTTGGCATACTAGCTTTCTTTTGAAATACGATTCAAGCCACAACATTTTAATAGTCAACCCATACTTTGAAACTCACGGAAACATTATGGAATTCAATTCCAAGAGAGAAAGTTTAGCCAACTTACCTCACTCGAGCTTCCTTATACTCTAAATGTTCCGGAATTCTTAGCAACTTCAATCTCTTAGATGAAGAACTTGTGGGTTTTCCTTATTAATCTTCCAAGATTTGAGCAAGACTTGATGAATAATTAGCCTAGGGTTTTCCTCTCTCTAAAACACTCTCCCTTCTCTCTAAAACATCAGATTTTTGCTCAAAAATAACCCAAAGCGTGTATTTAAAGAAGTAGGGTCGGGTTTTAAAAATCTCAAAAATGAAGCTTCGGACAGGTTCTGCGGTCGCTTATGCGACCGCATAATGGTTATGCGGACCGCATATCGGTCGCATAATTGGTGTCCAAAATGACCAAAAATCTGTTTGACTCTGCGGTCACTATGCGGTCGCATAATGCATCGCATAACAGTTATGCGGTCGCATAGTCGACCGCATAATTGCTTCCAACATGCCCAAGTAACTGCATCACTCTGCGGCCATTGTGCGGTCCGCAGAGTGATTCTGCAGTCGCATAATGGACCGCAAAAATGCACAGTTTAGCCAAAAATTTTCCTTTACTTTCCCGTGCATTGTTCATCCCCAAAAGGTCCGAGCCGCGTCTGACAAGCTCGCCGTGAAGAATTTCTATAATCCTCAAACACGTAAGTCTAATCCGGCATCGGGAAACATTATTTTCTTTGCAAATTTTACCGGGCTTTACACTTAAGTTCTTCAAAATTTTCCGGGGTGTTACAGTATAGTAAAACTTCCTGGATCTCCACATTTTGTGGGAGTTTGTTTTGCAATATAGCACTGCAATGCTCTGTAAGCTTGACCATAAAGGTCTCCTCTATTTTCCTCATCTTTGTCAGGATGTCCTTTAAGACTTTGGCATAAGCAGGCATTTGTGAGAGAACTTTTGTGAATGGTGAATTTACATGAACCTATTTCAGCACATCCAAAAATCTCTCGAATTTCTTGTCCAGCTTTTCTCTATATAGCTTTTGGGGGAAAGGTAAAGCAGGCATATGCTCGCTCTTCTCAGGTTCCTCCCTTCTCGATTTTTCATCCTTCTTCTTCTTCTTCTTCTTGGTTTTCATCAGGCCCTTATTCTTCTTCTCATCATCACTTTTTAGCTGCTTCCCACTTTCTTTTTCAAGTGGGAAGAACTTCTTGAAGACTTTCTTTTTCATTCAACACCTGCCCACTTCTCAAGGTCACAACATTCCCCGTTTCTTTTGGATTCTTTTTCGTATCATTGGGCAGAGTACCTGGAATCTTCTCAGACAATAGAGCGGCTAGCTTCCCAACCTGTCTTTCAAAGTTTCAAAAATCAGTACCTATTTCTTTGATAGCTGCTCTATGTTCCCGTATAGCTGCGCTATGAGATTCAAGCCTCTCATTAGTTTTCAGAATGAAGGCCTTCATGAGATCTTCTATGCCAGACTGAATGGGCTGTTGAGGCTGAAATTGCTGCCTCTACTGATTTTGGAATGTTGGAGCTCGTTGTCTGTGTGGTCTAGAGTTATTTTGTTGCCGCGCATTCATAGTACCCCCTATGTGAACTCCATGAAAATCGGGGTGACTCTGACCCATTGCATTAAAATTGTAGTTTCCCACAGCATTTACTTCTTCGATTGAGGCTTGATACTCATGAGTAGGGTGTCCTCTTCTATATATATCACAAGCTGCATGAGGCTCACTTTATATTGTAGCCAAGGTCAGCTTCATTATCATTTTGGTCATAGCATCAAGTAATATATGCACAGACATGTATTAGCATCAACTTGGTGAACACCAATTGATCTTCTTCTTTCAGCACTCTCAAAGGGCCACTCATTTGCATCTTTAGATAACTCGTCAAGAATTGTGACTATCTCCTTTAGAGTCTTCTTCATCAACGGACCTCCAGCTGCATTGCTCAATGTTCTACGTGAGACTGGTGTCAATCCATCCCAAAAGTCCTGTAGTTGCATCCAAAGTTCAATTTTGCTATGTTGACACTTTCTAACAATCTCCTTAAACCTCTCTCATGCTTCAAAAATAGTTTCATTCTCTTTCTGGCAGAATTTATGGATTTCCCTTCTAAACTTGCCCGCCTTAGATGAGGAGAAATATTTATCAAGAAATTTTCTGGTCATCTCCTCCCAAATTCTAATTGATCCCATGGGCAAGCTCTAAAGCCACTGCTTAGCATCAATTTTTAGTGTGAAGGGGAATGCCCTTAGATACACTGCATCTTGTGACACACCATTATATTGAAAGGTGTTCATAATCTCCTCGAAGTCCATTAGATGTGTGTTTGGATCTTCGTTTGCCTTCCCTCTAAAGATACAACAATTCTGAAGGGTTTGAAGCAACCCTTGCTTGAACTCAAAATTGTTTGTTGTAATTGGAGGTGGTCTAACACTTGATAAACCTTGATTGTAGACCTGTCTAGCATAATCTCCATGTGGTCTCCCAGGCATGGGAGCTATATTTCCGAACTGGTCTGCACCCAAAGGTTGATTTTGAGTCATTCTACGGCCCCTCTCTTCTTCGTATATAATTTGTGCATCTCTAATAGCTTCTTCTTCAGCATCACGTGCAGCTTATTCTCGTCGTTGGGCTGCTTCTCTCACTGCCAAATCTGCATTATCTTCACCATTTCCAACCATATCTTTGGTTGAGGCTTGACCAAGCTTTTCTAACATCTCGGTGAGATTTCTTTCCTTCCCCAACTGTCGTAGTTATTTTTCAATTTTTGGCTCGTATGGTATCACTTCCTCCGCAGAAGTTCAAGTCATGAACCAATCTAACTTGTAAACTGCGCACAGTCAAAGAACACAAAGCGTAAAAATAGAAAATTCAAATAAAAATAAAATAAAAAATTCCTAAATTAGCACTACAAACTATTTCAAACATTATTGATTGCCAATCCCCGGCAACGTTGTCAAAATATGACGAGCACAAAACACCCCTTTAATTATGCTCGCTAGTCAAAGATAGTATAGTATAATATTGTAACCACAAGTATTGGAGTTAACCAGTATTTTTGTAGTTTCTAGCGTGATTGCCAGGAGAATCAACAATTGATATTTATATGATTAATAACTACAATTAACTAAGAGTCTAAAGCTATTGACTAATGATGATCGAAACAAGAAATAAGCAAAGAAGGTTATCAATGGGAGAAGATAGGGTTTTGATAGGATAGCTGCAAAATGATTGTTTGGGATCTAACTCTAGATAATTCACTTATAATATTCTAGTGAGTCTCTTGAATTCACTTAATTATTAGTTCAAATGTTCAGCAAAAACTCCTCTCTCGATTAAGTTTTAGCCTCACAAGATGAACCAATTTAGACACGGGAAGATATGTAAGAATGCGTAGTGGATTGGTCTTAAGGGGAACCTCTCTCGATTATCCTCCTAACTATGTTTAATCAATGATTCAACTAGACTCTTTCGATTACTAAGAAGAATTAATGAACTCAACCAAAAGTATAATGCAAAGATATCACAAGTTAAGACTCTCGATTACATGCACAAGTGAATATAGATACAACAGTTAAATCATCCAAAACGCTTCAAAACTAGAGTTATAATCCACAAACAATCATCAACACACTAAATCCATCAAACCTTAAAGAGAACTACTCCATAGATATGGAGTAATTCATCACAAATATGTTTAAAGTAAAGGAAAACATAAAACGATCCAAACTCGAGTCTTGAGTGAGGATTGAATGACTCCTTGTGCTTTTGCTTCTCCCACTCCTCCTTAGCCTCCCTAGGTCTCCAATATGTCTAAAGTCAAGAAAATGATGTTTTCCATGTATTTATACCAAGTAGAGTGGGACCAAACGAAATCATATTTTCCTAGACGAAATAGGAAAATTACTCTGTCAACATTGCACAGGCGCGCCAGATGGGGCGACGCGCCATGCGGGGCATTAGTGGGAAAATCCAGAGAGTTGGTTCTGACAGGCAGCATGAATTTGCACAGCCACGGCACCCCACGTGCCACCCCATGCACCGTGACAATGGACTTTTCTCAGAGTACAAAATTTTCCTTGCTTTTCGATTTCCAGATGTGGTTCTCGACTCCCGAACGCGATCCCGACTAAATCCCTTAGGATTTTACTCAGACTCCAAAGCTCCAAATAGCTCAAATTAGCGCCATAAGATCTACATCACTTGGAATCACTCCTACAAGGCATAAAACACACAATAAGTACAAAACACTAGCGATTAAAGCTCAAACACAAAAAAATGCAGTAAGTTATAGCGCAATAAGCGACTAAAATACGAGATTATAGCCTACCATCAGTATGTAGGGGCAGTGAGTAATAATAGGTATCAAAAGAGATGAGGTCAGGCAGGGGGAAATTTATCAAGGTCTGAGGACACCTAGTATTCTCAAAGTCCTCAGTTGAGAACAGGTCATGGATCAAGGGCACAAGTAGTGCAAGATCAAGAGAGTGTTGGACAAATGAAACAACCTCGATGTGAGCATTGTAGAAGGAGACACGAGGGACCGTGCTTACGAGGTACGGATTCTTGTTTCAAATGTGTTACCCCAGGTCATATAGCACAGAACTGTCCGATGTTTAGTTATGAGGGTACTAGTCGTTCAGGGCAGCCTAGGGGCTCAGTACCATCATTTCAGTTGGGCAGAGGTAGAAGGAGAGCGTCAGGCTTAAAAGGGACCCTAAATCAGATGTATGCATTGGGAGCTCAGTGGGATTTTGAGCCCCCATCATAGAGGCAATTAGGTATGTTACCAATTTTAGAATGAGAGTATGTGTAATTGTGCTACTAAGTCTACATACATCTAGAGTGTTGTTAGATGATTTAGTAACTTGTTTGTTAATAGAGTTAGCATGTCATACCTAAGGTAAACTGTTGCAAAGTAGAATTAAAAGACAGAAAGACTAGGTAAGGTAATGAACACGAGCGTGGCTTAGACATCTTTGAACTCCCGAAGTGGGATATAAGTCATAGTACGAACTAGGTTACATAAATGCAATAAGATTATTAATTAATGACCATTGTAGGTTTAATAATGAGGATGATAACCTTTCTTAAAATCATCTTGATCAAAACCACATCATCTTGCACATAATTCTCCACTCGGGTTTGCATTTGTGGACCCTTGATCCTCATCCTGTTCACCAACACATTAACTCCCTCCATAGCATGAACTTGCTTAGGAGCTTGCACTTGATTGAGTTGGGCCTTTTTTAGTTAAGCCATGGTTGTTGTCAATTCGGCAATGTCTTGCACATGGTCTTGCAACTCTTTGTATAGGTGTATCATATTCGGATCCCCTTGAGGCACATTTGCTAGGGATTTCAAAGCAGATGATGTCTCTGCCATCTTATCAAGTATGGCACAAGACTCTGGGTAAGGCATGGTCATGAAGTTTCCACCGACAAGTTGGTTCAATACACATTGGTCGGTTGTGTTAATACCATAGTAAAAGGTTTGTTGCAACATGTTCAGATTCATATCGTTGTTAGGACATTCCTTAACTAGGGTTCTATAGCATTCCCAAATTTCGTGTAGTGGCTCATTCGATTCTTGCTTGAATGCCAAGATTTCACCCTGAAGGGTAGCCATGTGCCCGGGAGAGAAAAACATAGCAATGAAATTTGCTGCCAACTCATCCCAAGTGTGTATTGAATGGTTCGGCAAACGTTCCAACCAATCTAAAACATTACCCCGTAGAGAGAAGGGAAAAAGCCTTAGCCTCAAGGCATCCTCAGAAACAATAGTTTGCTTGCTCCCCCAACATCTATCCGCAAAGCCTTTCAAATGTTTATTAGCATTTTTGACTTGGCACACCAGTGAAAAAGCCACGTTGCTCAAGAAAAGTGATCATCACATTGATGATTTGAAAGTAGCCCGCCCTAATACGATGAGGGACTATTGTACTTGCATAACCTTTATTGGGAAATATCTGGTGTTGTGCCGCTTATGGATGAGGTGGTGGATGTGGGGGTGGTATGGGAACATTATCTTGTGGCACCCGGCCTTGCCGATTAGGTTGTGGCACTTGAGGTACCTCATCGAGTTGTTCCTCCTCACCGTCCAAGTCCCCCAAAGGCATATTTTCGAGTTCATTGTTCGCCATGTTTGTACCTATGATTTCTTCAAAAAATTAGTAACACAGAAGGGCAAAAAGATATTCCAAAAATACACTCAAATATATAGCTAACACCGTTAAAACTCCTCAGCAACGACGCCAAAAATTGATCCACACTCAATAGTGAGTGGAAACGGTCGTTGGAAGAATAGTACCCAACAAGAGTCGAGGTTGATTTCCTCAGCCAACACACCTTAAATATACATTATAAATTCAAAATGATATGGCTCTTTCCCATAGGTCTCATTTAATACTCAAATCATTAGGAAATTTTTACGGGGCCTTACACATTTGCGCATCTGCGGCCTTGCTTTTGCGAGCCAAATGCGCATTTGTGGAGTACACTGCCCAGTTGAGACCTCGCATCTGCGGAAGCATTTCCATTTCTGCGCGGGCATTTCTGCGGTGGCCAAATGCGCATCTGCGGACCAGCCGCTTCTGCGTCTTCATTTCTCCCTTCTGCGATTCCACAGGTGTGGAAATTTCTTCGCATCTGCGACCACTGCCTTGACCCTTCCCATTTCGCTTCTTCAAGCTCGATCTTGCTTCTGTGATGTCGTTTCTTTAACCAAGACATCGCAGAAGCAATCACACCAACTGCTGCCCAGCTTCAGCATTTCTTAAGTCCAAAAATCAATCCGTTAACCATCCGGAATTCACCCGGGGCCCTCGGGACCTTAACCAAATATACCAATACATCCCAAAATACAATACGAACTTAGTCAAGCCTGCAAATAACCTCAAACAATGCTAAAACCATGAATCGCACCCCAATTCAAGCTTAATAAACTTTAAAACTTCAAACTTCTACATTCGACACCGAAACCTATCAAATCAAGTCCGGTTGACCTCAAATTTTGTACACAAGTCATAATTGACATTACGGACCTACTCCCACTTCTGGAATCAAAATTTGACCCTGATATCAAAAAGTCCACTCCCGGGCAAACTTTTCAAAATCATCCAATTTCCAACTTTCGCCAATTGACGATGAAATAACCTACATACCTCCAAATCGACATCCGGACACGCTCCTAAGACCAAAATCATCATACGAAGTGGTTGGAACCTTCAAATTTTTATTTTGAAGTCATTTACTCAAAAGTCAATCTCAGTCAATTCTTCCAACTTAAAGCTTCCAAAATTAGAATTGTCTTTCCAAATCAACTCCAAACTTCCCGAAATTCAATTCTGACCACACGTTCAAGTCATAATACCCGAAATTAAGCTACTCAAGGCCTCAAACTGCCGAACGATGCGCTAAAGTTCAAAATAACCGGTCGGGTCGTTACAGATAGTGAGGTGACATGCACGCCAGACCCCATATTGGGCTGAGTGGTATTGATATTGAGGTGACGCATTTTCTAGGCCATTTGAGATGAGCTATGATGATCATTGACTTTTGATCTGATCAGCGCTTGGGTTAGGATCCGCTCCTCCGGAGTCAGATACTTTGGGCCCTGTGATGCAGGCACTTAGTATGTGCTTAGTGGGGGGGGGGGATTTATACTAGGCACCCGTACAGTATTGGGATTGTTCTTACTTGATGATTTAATTGTGAAGTCATTGATTTTGGCATGGATACTGGTCATGCAGGCATAGAGTCGTAGCTTCCTCATGCTAATTGATTCTTTATATCTTGAAATCGATGCTTTAAATGATTTCTTTGGAAAGCATGCCTATTTGCAAGTTATTGTGATTAAGTTAAACTTGCTATTCTTGAGCTGCTTTTTCTTTTTTTCTATTATCACTATGATGTTACTGTCATTGTTGGTTGTTTAAAGTGAGTTGTGGACTTTGCTAACCTCGTCACTATCTTAATACGAGGTTAGTCTTGCTACTTATAGAGTACATGGGATCGGTTATACTCATACTGCACTCTACACTTTATATGTAGATCTAGGTACTACTGATAGAGTTGATTGCTAAAGAGTCGTATCAGTATATGTTGGAGATTTCAAGGTAGCTCTATTGTTCTGTTCGTATGCCTTGGAGTCTCTTTCCTTACTTTTGTTATTACTGTTTTTGTTCTTCAGACTATATCGTATCGTTATTCAGACCATTATACTTACTTATTCTATAGAGTTCATATACTCATTGACACCAGGTTCTGGGATGGTATTTTTTTTGTATCGCTATTTTGACTTCCTTCATGTATCTATTCCATTGTTTAGACTTTTATTACTGTTATAGAGGTTATTTTTAATATTGAATGTTAGCTTGCCTAGCAATCAGTGTTAGGCACCATCACAACTCCGGTAGGATTGTGGGTCGTGATATTCAACATCTCAAATCACCGAGCGAAATGCTAAAACTCAAAACAGTCGGTCGGATCGTTACAAAAACATTAACATACACAAATTACGCTATGTGTGTTACAATAAAGGAGATGGAGATTCATAATTGTTTAGTTGATACAAGTTCGGGCTATAAAAATAGAGGCAATATTACGCAAGAGATTACAAATGCATCTAAATAGATATGAATGAGAACGAAGGTGATGGTGAAGCTATTGAAAACATCAATTTTGGTATAATAGATGACATGTTTAATGAAGAGGTTGAGGATGATCATGTTTATAAGGACAAGGACACAATGATTAGTGTGATGAAGAACTTAGCTGTGAGCGAGAAGTTTTAGTTTAAGGTAAAGAAATCAAGTACAACAAGGTACGATATTAACTGTATATTCGGTTATATATTTGTATAAATGTGTAAAGTATGTTCTATATAAATTTGTATTTAGCAGTTGCATGTTGTGTCCAGTAGTTGCATGCAGTGGCGAAACCAGGAATTTCATTTAGGGTATTCAAACTTGAAATAAGTAAAAACAATTCCCGATAAAGGGTGTTCAATATATGTTATATACCATTAAAATCTAATATTTTACCTATATATACAGTGTAATTTTTCGACGAAGGGTGGTCAGTTGACCACCCTTAGGGCTATGTACCTTCGCCCTTGGTTGCATGTTCTGTATAAATTTATTTATTATTTTGTATAAATTTGTATATGCTAGGTATCACCTTTTATGTGTAGGTAAAAATTGTGCTTGGAGTTCCAAATCTTCTGATGTATACAAGGCAAAGATATTTAAAGTTAGAAATTTCAATAATAATCATACATGCGGCTTTGGTGAAAGATACTTAGACACAACGCCAAGCTACTTCGGTTGTAGTTGCTATTACAGTCAAGGACAAGTTTATTTATCCGAAAATAGTTTACACCCCAAAAGACATAATATTCGACATATAAAAAGCAACACGCGGTTGAGTTAAGCTATATGAAAGTGTGGAGAGCTAAAAAAAAGGAATTGAAATATTAAGAGGGAACCCGAGTGATTCTTATAGGGAGTTTGAGGTACCTGTATATTTTGGAGCTAACAAATCCAGGAACAATTACAAGGTTGTACAAATCAGAAGACGGTTGATTTCTTTACGCATTTGTTTTGATATAGGTATCTATCAAGGATTAGGAATATTGCAGGCCAATAATGATAGTTGATAGAAGCATTCATAAAGTAGCATAAAAGGGGACGATATTGACTGCCTGCACACAGGATGGTGCTGGTGAGTTAGACAGTATCAACTTTGTTGTTGCAATTTGTATAACGTTGTATATTCTTTTGTTGCATTTTTAGTCCCTCAAAAACTTAAGCCTGTTGATTGACTTTAACTTTTTTACCATAGATATTTCCTACAAAGAATAGACAAGGACTTCACTCTCATGAAGGTGTTGTCGTCGGGCGTGTATCACTACCAGTTTATTGTTGATGGACAATGGAGATATGCTCCTAATTTTCCATGTAAACGCGATGACATAGGAAATATGTTCAATGTCTTGGACTTGTATGTAATCTTCAGTGAACCATTCTGATTTTAACTCAACACTGGATTCCCTGTGATCTATTTGATCTGCTTGCAGTAAAACAATCATACATTTGATTATGCAAAGTTTTACGTAGACGATTGAGGTTCTCAAATAGTACAAAATAAAATAAAATATAGAAGGAATTACGATAGAAAGTTATTGAATACCGCATAAATTAAAATTTGACCAAAATATGCAAGTGTGTGGAACCATTCCTTTGTTGTCACATGACAAGAGCCAAAAATAAAAGCTTGTGGAAGTTAAATAAGGATGTCTAGAACCTTAAAATTAGGAAAAATAAAAAGTAATAAAGTCATTTATGTATGTGTAAAATCAGAACATGAATGCTTAAAGAGGGTGAAGATACCTTTTCCTCTAATCCATCCCATCATCAATAAAACGCGCACCAATCATTGGCCAAAGGCAAACAAGGGATTAAACACATCAACATTGCTCATAAAAATATGCTTGATATTAAAAATGCACTTGTGCGCTGATCCTGATGCCTCCAAATCAAAAACAGGCAAACATGGAAATTTGACATATTTTCCTGGTATTTTCTATCGAACCAATTGTTCATGAGTGATGTGATTCTCTTCTATTTTTATAATGGCTGATCTATTAAGCACAATTTGGGATATCTATACTGCAGCTAAATCTTCATCATGAATCTCATCCCAAAATGTATCTTTCACGATCCAAAATCTCAACCTATCGTGATGGTGTCTAACACACTTGCTAGGCAAGCCGACAATCACATAACAGCTAAGCGATTGAATAGAAAATTCTTTAATAAACTCAACAGCGAAAATATCTCATAAATATACGATAAAAGTGACTGAAACTCTACTACAATCATCCCAAAACCTGGTGTCAACGAGTACATGAGCTACTAAGTATCAACATAGACTGAAACTCTAGTATAACAGTTTGAGTAAAAGAACAGCATTGAATAAAGTAAAAGAAAGGGGAATCAAGGTCTGCGGGCGTCATAGCAGCTACCTCAAAGTTTCTGAGAAGGTACTAGCACCAATCTAGCAATCACTGCGTCCAGATGTAACTGGATCTGCACATGAAGTGCACAGTATAGTATGAGTACAACCGACCCAATGTACTCAATAAGTAACAGAATTAACCTTGGCTTGAAAGCAGTGACGAGCTCAGAAGGATACAGTCAAAACCAATATAATGACAACACAGGTAAGATAATGACAATGACAGTAAATAACTCAGAAAGACTTCCATATTCAACTCGTTCACGATACGAGAATTTAGACATGCTTCAAAGTTCACAATTTAAAAACCAACACTGATAATAACATGTCAAGTATAGCTAGTATGAGGAATGATACATCTCTATGCCTACATGTCCAATATGCATGTCAAATATAAGGCAGCACCATGATATTCCCAGGTACTCACACTCTCAGAGTACTCAATCTGTCTATCTCAATGCCCACTCATCACACACGCAATCACTCAGCAATATATGGGTGCATGTCATCAATTCCCCTACCAAAGCACGTGTATATATCACTGTGCATGCGCTCACTGCTGGTGTGTCAGACTCCGGAGGGGCGGATCCTGTCCAAGTGCTAATATAAATCCTATCAGGCATGTTGCAGAGTGCAGCCCGATCAACAATAATAAATAATCCCATAGGTCCTGTTGCAGCGTGCAGCCCAATCCACAATAAGACTCACAATACGACTCTTAGGCCCACCTCAGTCATCAATCACTCAAGTCTCAAGGGCTCACAATCTCCTATCACTCAGCCCAAACAATAACAGCATGTAATGTAACAACGAATGATAACAGAGATTGAGATATGATATGAAATGAAGAATTATGACTGAGTACATAATTGCAGTTAAAGCAGATAACTCAAAACAGCAGAATTAACCTCATTAGGTCTCAACCAAATAAGCACATATCCTAAACATAATTTCTAACTTGAATCACAGTCCAATTACTCTAACAGGTAAGGATTTCATGGATAGAACAAGGCTAGATAACAACACAGTACAAAAGAATCAACAAAATCATAATCACCACGGTGCATGCCCACACGCCCGTCACACCTAGCATGTGCGTCACTCCAACACAAACTATATAACATATTTTCCAGGGTTTTATACCCTTAATTCCAAGTTTAGAAGTATTACTTACCTCAAAGTGTGCAACTCAATGCTCCAAGAAACCCTTGCCTCTTGAATCGACCTCCGAACGACTCGAATCTATTCACAAACAACTTAATATAATCAATACAAACTATAGGAATCGATTCCATATGATAAAGCTAAGATCTTTAAACAAAATAAAAAAGTCAACCCCGGGCCCACGCCTCGGAACCCGACAAAATTCACAAAATCTGAACACCCATTCAATTACGAGTCCAACCATACCAGAATCATCGAATTCCAACCATAAATCGACCCTCAAATCTCCAAATCTTACTCTCCAATACATAGACCAAAAATCCCCTCAAATTCCACCTCAAACACACATAATCTAGGTGTAAAAATCAATGGGTATTTAATATTTATGGACAAAAGTGATCAAAAGTTGCTTACATCTTAAATTATAGTGAAATCCCTCTCAAAAATCACCCCTAGCCGAGCTCCACAAGTCCAAAAATGAGAAAAATGTCAAACCCTTCGACACTTATGTTCTGTCCAGCAAATCTGCACCTACGGTCCAATACCTTGCTTCTGCGGTCACACGTCTGCATATGCGAAAAACACTTAACTCCCGACCAGCCGCATCTACAGCCAAATTCACCAACCTGTGAGACTGCTTCTGTGGTCCCTCGCCCACACCTGCACATCCGCACTTGCGGATAGCCTTACGCATCAGCGACCAAGGCCAAGCCATCTCACTCCGCACCTAAAGACCTCTCATCGCAGAAGCGCTTTCGCTTCTGCGGACAAATTCACGCATCTGCGGTCCCTATAGACTCCACTTTATTTCGCACCTACGACCATGACTCCACACCTACGGTACCGCATCTACGGCCAATCCAACCGCAGGTGTGAATGCACCAGATGCCTGAAACCTCAGCACTTCTCCAAAGTGCAACCACTCTGCCAACCATCTGTATCACACCCGAGGCCCTCGAGACCCCAACCAAACATACCAACAAGTCTTAAAACACGATACGAACTTAGTCGAAGCCTCAAATCAAACATCAAACAATATCAAAAACACGAATTGCACCGCAATTCAAGCATAACGAAACTAATGAATTTCCAACTTCTAAAACCAATGTCGAAACCTATCAAACCAACTCTGATTGACCTCAAATTTTGCACACAAGTCATAAGTGATACAACGGACCTACTCCAACTCGCAAAACAAAAATCCGATCCTAGTCTCAGCAAAGTCAACTCTCGGTCACACTTCTTAACCTTCCAAATCTTCAACTTTCGCCAATTCAAGCCAAAATGACCTACGGGCCTCCAAATCCAATTTCGGACATACGCCTAAGTCCAAATTCACCATAAGAAGCTATATGAACTATCAAAACTCCATTCCAAAGTCATCTATACAAAAGTCAAACTCTGGTCAACTCTTTCAACTTAAGCTTCCAACCTTGGGACTAAGTGTCCCAATTGTTACATCTCGTGTTTTCGTACGTTAAAGTTTCGTCTTCAGTTAATTGACGTAGATTCGGGGATGAGATTATTTTCAGGTTAACGTATTTATGTTATTTATAACAAGCGATAAGTAAGCGCCATGAAGGATACAGGGTACACGAATTAAAGAAAATGAGTTTCATTGAAGGTTGTCGATTTGGGATAAAATACGGTCCGAGCTATAATACCCGATATTTATGGACTAGTACCATACAAGGTACCATATGACCGTGATAGTATGATGCATAAAGTATATTAAAAATGAGTAGTATTTTAAGTAATTTGAGATAATTCTTAATTATGCGGATAATTGGTTAATTATCGGGTAACGGGACATTACCTAATTACCTAATAAATGAATAAAGATTTAAATTTTGCAACCCATCCCCACGTGGCAGTAAGACACTATTAATACATATGACTAAGTAGTCATATGAGCTTAGGTGGCTATCTAAGGTGAATAGGACTTTAACGTGTAATCCATTCAAAGTCTATACAAAGTTTGGTTTCATTACAAAGTTGGTCTCATTTTGGACATAGAATAAGAAATTAAGAATCAGATACCTTTCCTCCAAATTCTAAGCAATTTAAAAACAGACGCTAAGGTTCAATCCAACAAAGCTTCCAACGAAAATTCTTGCAACCAAATAATTCCAACGAGAATTGTTACAACCGTAGCAACGTAAAATTTTGCAGTTCTAAAGGAGTATGGTGCAATCTTTTCCAAGAATATTATACGAATTTTTCCCTACTTCAGGTATGTTAAGGCTATCCCTTCTTTCCTTTTGGCGTGATCCAAATAATACAAATGAAACGAGCAAAATACGCAACTTTCATAAATGACTCTATTCATAAAATTATAGGGGTGTTTATATTCTTGATTTCCCATGTGAATTATTATTATATCTTTTTTCATGGGTCTCAGAAAAATACGTATTTGATAAAGTATCCAAAAGGCATATTGATTTTTATGACATTCCGAGAAATTTTATTAACGTAATTATTATGCATTTCATGCATTTATACATGTACATTGACCCATGACCAGATGGCATTATATATGCGTATGTTATATGTATATGGGATATGGGAAACGGTTATGGCGTTATATACGCACCACCACCTGATCAGTTGGTATATGTTGATGATGTTGCCGACAGTGGCCGAGACGATATGATGGGATGCCCTCAGAGGCTTGATGATGATATATATACACCTATACATATGCATGACACAATATTTATATGCACGTGCATGACACTATAAATGTTTCAAAATTTACAAAGTTATCCAGACTTACAGGTGGATTTCTTTATTCCATGTTTCATCTATGTCTTTTATGTACTGATTTTCATGCCTTACATACTCAGTACATTATTCGTACTGATGCCCTATTTCCCGGGGCCTGCGTTTCATGCCTACAGGTGCAGGTAGGCAAGTTGACGGTCCCCCTTCTTAGGATCCTTGAGCAACGAGAGTTGGCGTGCTTCACTAGATCTGGAGCTGCTTTTGATTTTGGTACGATATGCTTGTATACATATATGGGTATGACGTGGCTCAGTCCTGTCATTAGAGGTCTGTAGACAGTTATGTATAGTCGGATAGTATGCGGCCTTGTCGGCTTTCAGTTTTGGGTATATAGTTATTTATAGCAGCCTTGTCGGCTCGTCCCACTATATATATATACGTATGTATATGTATATATATATATATATATCTTTTGGACAGGTTTCCCTCACGTATGTTATTCATATTTATATCTTAAACGCATGCTTGAGGGTGTTTAACAGGTAAGACTCGGGCACTCTTCACGGCCCATCGGTTTGGGTCGTGATACCAATTCACACCGAAACATCCCCGGAACCAAACCAACCACCCCGAAAATTCACATAACCACACATGAACATACAAGAAGCTATAAATGGGGGACCAAGGCTACAATACTCAAAACGACAGGTCGGATGTAACGACCCGATCGGTCATTTTGTATAATTGCGCCTCATTTTCACTTTTGATGCTTCACACATGTTTTTTTATGATTTTATGACTTACGGGATTGATTAGTTTCATTCCGAAAAGATTTCGGGTTAATTTAGACCCTTTGATTCTTGACTTAGAAGCTTAAGTTAGAAATGTTGACCAAACTTTGAATTTTGTAAAAACGACCTCGGAACGATGTTTTGATGGCTCTGATAGCTTTGTATCGTAATTTTGGACTTGAGTGTATGCCCAAAATTGAATTCGGAATTCTGTAGGTTAATTTGTGTTGTTTTGCCAAAATTTGGCAATTTGAAGTTGAAAAGTTTGATCATATGTAAACTTTCATATATCGAGTTCGAAATTTGATTTTGGGACTTGGAATAGGTCTGTTATGCTATTTAGAACTTGTCTGCAAATTTTGGTATCATTTGGAGTTGATTTGATAGGATTCGCACGTTTAGTTGTAATTGTAGAGATTCTTGAACTTTACTTTGAAACTCATGAGTTTTAGTGTTCGATTCGTAGTTTTAGATGTTATTTTTGTGTTTTGATCATGAGAGCGAGTTTGTATGATATTTTTAGACTTGTGTGGCTGTTTGGTTTGGAGCCCGGAGGCCTTGAATGAGTGTCGGGCATGTTTCACAATGGATTGAACTAAAAATGAATTGCTGGTGTTGTTGGTGCTCTGTTATCACTATTGCGAGCACCAGCCTCGCAATTTCGAAGGTGACAGTGGGGGCTCTGATGTCGCAATTGCGACTACCCCTTCGTAATTGCGAAGTAAGCAGGAATTAGGCTTAGTTCGCTCTTGCGAACAAATGCTTGCTTTTGCGAAGTCAGAGGCTTCGCAATTGCGATAATCATTGAGGCTGTCAGGGTTTGCAATTTCAAGGGTTCACAACTGCTAGCCCTGTGTCGCAAATGTGATATCTGCAGCTGGTAATAAAGGCTGGGAGACAGGATTTTTCAACATATTCTCTCATTTTAGAATCCTAGACTCAGTAGGAGGTGATTTGGAGAGGGGATTTTCATCTACAAACTTGGGTAAGTGATTCTGATCTATTTCCAACTATATTTCATCAATATATCTTAGATTCTAACATCAAAATCATGTGAATCAAAGTAAAAATTTTTAAAACTTTGTCAAGTTTTTTTAAAACTGAGAATTTGAGTTTTGAGAGTCAATTTGGACTCGAATTTTGAAACTAATCATATATACAGACTCGTGGGGTTATGGGTAATCGGAATCATATATACAGACCCGGGTTTCGACCAGGCGTGCCCCGAGTTGACTTTTGTTGACTTTTTAAGAAAACTGTAAAGCTCATAGCTTTTTCTATTGTAATTGATTTCCTTTGCATTGTTTAATGATATTAAGTCAATTCTGGTTAGATTTGGGCAATGTGGAGGCGAATTTTAAGGGAAAAACTATTTTCAAGGGATGAGTTGGCCTAGTTGAGGTAAGTATCTTACTTAACTTTGTGTGGGGGAGCTACCCCCTTAGGATTTGGATTGATTATGTCATTTGTGCAATGTGAAAACTGTGTACGCAAGGTGACGAGTGAGTACACGGGTTATATGTGGTAATTGACTGGTTTAGGCTACTTAGACTCTTGTCATGCTTTAATTGAATTGTCATATCATGTTCTAACTTCTCATAGTCAATCTACTCTTACTTGTGTTAGTCTATCCTTACATTCCTTAAATGACCTTGTTAATATTTGTGCTACATCTTACTTGACATTTTGCTCTTATGCTTTAGTTGCCTCTTTCATTGTTACACGTTGTCTCTTTCATTGTTGATTTATCATTATTTGAAGTTATTGTTACACGTTGTCTCTTTCATTGTTGATTTATCATTATTTGAAGTTATTGTTACATGTTATCTCTTTCATTGTTGATTATCATTATTTGAAGTCGTTGTTACATATTTATCTCTTTCATTGTGAGTTGAATTTATTTAGTATCGTGGTTACACATTATCTTTCTCATTATTGAGTTATTGGTGTGAAGTTGTGAAAGTCGTTATCACATTGAGGTGAAGTTGTTAATTATTGAGATATCTTTCTTGTTGAGAAGTTTACATTCATTGTTAATGTTTTATTGTACACATTGTGGTTGAGCCATGGGTTATTGTTGTGGAAACATTGATATTGTGATTATTGGCAAGTTGTGACATATGGGCACTTATGGTGCAAGCTGTTATTGTGATGTGATATTGATGTGCATGCGGCGGTATAAGAATAAGGGTTAATATGCATGCGGCGGCATATGGTGGGACTTATGTACATGTTGCTTGAACGGGAATTACTTGAAGTCACGCGGTGTCATAAGGTGGGCTAAAACGCGTGTAGCTATTTCGAGAAAAATGTTTTCAAAACTATTTAAAAGTAAGGCTCATGCGGCGGTATAAGGAAAGATTATGATTGAAATTGAGAAATGTGAATACGAGGCGGTACCTTATTTGTGATTCTCATTATATACGAGGCGGTACCTCGTTGTGATTCTTATTGTTTATCTCATGTTGCAAAAGAGTTTTTGGTGGGAACACTTCTTGGTTGTTTGTTCTTCCTTGTTCTATCAGTTATTGTCTTTATATGATCATTGAGGTTCTCTTTAATTGCTTTCTTTATTGTTATATCCATGCTTACAATTCTGGTATTAGTTTATGTTATTAACTTGTTTCGTATCAGTTATTTCTCTGCCTTCCATTATTTATCGTTATTGTGTTTCCATACTGTTTATTATTTCCTAGTAGGTGTTTTGACCTGGCCTCGTCACTACTCTACCAAGGATAGGCTTGATATTTACTGGGTACCATTGTGGTGTACTCATACTACGCTTATGCACATCGTTTTGTGCAGATCTAGGTACGTCTGCTCGTGCTGGACGTTAGTGATTGGTTGTAGCTGATTTCTTGGGGACTTCAAGGTATACCTATTCGGCGTCCGCAGGCCTCGGAGTCACCTTCGTTTATCTTTGCTTCCTACTGTATTTTTCATTTAGACAGTAATGTAGTAGACATTCTAGTTTACTTTGTAGAGCTTATGACGTAGTTCCACCGATTTTGGGAAGTGTGTTGTTGAGATCCTATTCGAAAAGTTTTTATGAGTTTATCAATCTTGTTTTAGTATTACAAATAATTATTTCTGTCAAGTTATTGTTAAATGTTAGGCTTACCTAGTCTTAGAGACTAGGTACCATGACATCCTAAGGAGGAAAATTGGGGTCGTGACAAGTAGGTATCAGAGCTCTAGGTTCATAGGTGTTACGAGTCATAAGCAGGTTTAGTAGAGTATTGCGAATCGGTACAGAGACGTCTGTACTTATCTTCGAGAGGCTATGGAACTGTTAGGAAACTTCACTTATTTGATTCCTTATTGTGCGAAATTGTTGACTTTGATATATTAATCTTTGACTTTTTATTCTCTCACAGATGGTGAGGACACGAACTGCTGGATCTAACGATCAGACACTCGCGCCCCCTGCTGGAGCTGCAAGAGGTCGGGGTAGGGGCAGAGGTCGAGTAGAGGCATGTGGTGCAACTAGAACACCTACCCGAGCTGCGTCAGAGGAGAAATTAGTAGCTCCAGTTGGGGGCAGGCACCCGAGGCACCTGTTTCCACCCCTGCACTTCAGGATACACTCGCACAATTCTTGAGCATGTTCGGTACCTTAGCTCATGCGGGGTTGATTTCACTTGCACCAGCCACATCTCAGGCCGGGGGAGGAGCTCACATTCTCACGGCCCGTGCCCTAAAGCAGCGGGTCCATGTTGATCAGGTCCTAGAGGTTATACCAGTAAAAGCTTGTTGTTCCGATTTAGCCTGAAGTTAGGGCAGCAGCATCCGAGGAGCAGCTTAGACTTGAGAGGTTCAAGAAGTATCACCCTCATACTAATAGTGGTTTAGCTTTAGAGGATGCACATGGTTTTCTAGAGGAGTGCCAGCATATTCTCCACACCATGGGTATTGTGGAGACAAGCGGGGTTGATTTCACTGTATTCCAACTGTCAGGAGCAACATATCATTGGTGGCGGGTTTATGAGGAGTGTAGCCCTGCCGATGCAGCTTCACTAACATAGACTCGGTTTTCAGAGAGTTTGTTCCCCAGACCCTTCGAGATGCATGGCGTGCGGAGTTTGAGCAGTTGCGCCAAGGTACTATGACAGTGTTAGAGTATGTTGTCTCATTCAATGATTTGTCCACACATGCACCTGCCTCGGTTTCTACAGCCATAAAGCGAGTCCGTCGATTTATCGAGGGGCTCAACTATGGTATTAGGTTCAGCATGGCTTGAGAGTTGCAGACAGATACCCCATATCAGTAGGTGGTAGAGATCGCATGGAGGTTGGAGGGTATGCGAGGTCGTGAGACAGAGGACAGGGAGGCCAAAAGGCCTCGAGGTACGGGAGGATTTAGTGGTGGCCATGCTGCAGCTATAGCCCGTCATGGTAGAGGCTATGTGAGTTGTCCAGTTCATTCAGCACTTCCAGCTTCTAGTAGTGCTCTGGTTATTCCGAGATCTCAGGTTGCACACTTTGCTCAGCCACTTTCTAGTGCACCTCCTGCACGGGGTGCCTTCAGCGGTCAGTCCAGCCGACCAAGCCCGAGTCAATCCCAGTAGCAACGCCCACCGAGAGCTTGCATTGAGTGTGGTGATACACGTCATATGGTTAGAGACTTACCCAGACTTAGGAGGGGTGCACCTCCACAAACTACTTAGGCTTCACGGATTCAGTCAGATCCATAGACTTCTCAGGCCATAGTTTCTTCCCCAGTTACCGCTCCATCCACACAGCCAGCTAGGGCTGGGGGACGGACAGGTAGAGGTAAAGCCCTAGAGGGGGAGGCTAGGGCAGATTCTATGCTTTTCTAGGTAGGACAAAGGCAGTCGCTTCAGACGATGTCATTACAGGTATGGTTCTGGTTTGCCATAGATATGCATCAGTCTTATTTGATCCTAGATCCACTTATTCATATGTTTCATCTTACTTTGCTCCGTATTTGGATATATCTCGTGATTCTTTGAGTTCTCTTATTTATGTGACAACGCCTGTGAGAGATTCTATTGTTGTGGACAGTATGTATCGGTCGTGTTTATTTGTTATTGGTGGTTTTGAGACCAGAGTTGATCTATTATTACTTAATATGGTAGACTTTGATGTTATCTTGGGCATGGACTTGTTGTTTCCCTATCATGCTATCCTGGATTGTCACGCCAAGACGGTGACATTGGTTATGTTATGGTTGGAGTGGATGGGTACATTGGATTATGTTCCTAGCAGGGTTGTGTCATTTCTAAAGGCTTGGCGGATGGTTGAGAAGGGGTATGATGCTTATCTATCCTTTGTGAGAGATGTCAGTGCTGATACTCCTACCGTTGAGTCAGTTCCAGTAGTAAGAGACTTCCCAGATATATTTACAGCGAATCTTCTGGGCATACAGCCCGATAGGAATATCGATTTTGGTATTGACTTGTTGTCGGGCACTTAGCCCATTTCTATTCCACCATATTGTATGGCCCCAACAGAGTTGAAGGAGTTAAAGGAGAAGATGCAAGAGTTGCTTGATAAGGGTTTCATTCGGTCTAGTGTGTCGCCGTGGGGTGCTCCGGTCTTGTTTGTGAAGAAGAATGATGGTTCTATACGTAGGTGTATTGATTATCGGCAGTTGAACATGGTTACAGTGAAGAACAGGTATCCATTGTCGCGCATTGATGACCTATTTAACCAGCTACAGGGTTCCAGAGTGTTCTCAAAGATTTATTTGCGATCAAGGTATCATCAGCTCAAAATTCGGGATCCGGATATTCTGAAGACTGCTTTCAGGACTCGGTATGGTCACTACGAGTTCCTTGTGATGTCATTTGGGCTGACCAATACCCCAGCAGCATTTATGCACCTGATGAACAGTGTATTCCAGCTATATCTTGATTCATTCGTCATTGTGTTTATTGACGACATCTTGGTGTACTCTCGCAGTCGAGAAGATCATGAGCAGCATCTGAAGTCCGTGTTCCAGACCTTGAGAGAGAATAAGTTGTATGCAAAATTCTAAAACTGTGAATTTTGGCTTCATTCGGTGGCATTTTTGGGTCATGTGGTGTCGAGTGAGGGGATCAAGATAGATCCGAAGAAGATTGAAGCAGTTCAGAGTTGGCCCAGACCGTCTTCCGCTACTGGGATCCGGAGTTTCCTTGGTTTAGCCAGGCATTATCGTCGTTTCATAGAGGGTTTCTCATTTATTGTTGCACCTATGACCAGATTGACCCAAAAGGGTGCTCCTTTGAGATGGTTCGAGGAGTGTGAGGCGATCTTTCAAAAGCTCAAGACTGCTTTGACTATAGCCTCAGTATTGGTGTTACCTACAGGGTCGGGGTCTTATACTATGTATTGTGATGCGTCACATGTTGGCCTTGGCGCGGTGTTGATGCAAGAAAGTAGGGTGATTACCTACGCGTCTCGACAATTGAAGACCCATGAGAAGAATTATCCGCTCCATGACTTGGAATTGGCAGCTATTGTTCATGCCTTGAAGATTTGGCGGCACTATTTGTACGGTGTCCCTTGTGAGGTCTATATCGACCACCGGAGTCTACAGCATTTATTCAAACAGGAAGATCTTAACTTGCGGCAGCAAAATGGTTAGAGTTGCTTAAAGACTATCATATCACTATTCTATATCATCCTGGAAAGACCAATGTGGTGGTCGATGCCTTAAGTCGAAACACGGAGAGCTTGGGCAGTTTAGCATATCTACCGGCAGCGGAGAGGCCACTAGCATTGGATGTTTAGGCCTTAGCCAACTAGTTATTAGATTCGATGTATCGGAGCCTAGTCGAGTTCGTGCTTGCATGATTTCTCGGTCTTCTTTATATGATCGCATCAAAGAGCGTCAGTATGACGACCCCCTTTTGCTTGTCCTTAAGGACACAGTACATCCCGTCGATTCCAAGGAAGTTTCTATTTGAGATGATGGGGTGTTGCGGATGCAGGGCCGATTATGTGTGCCCAATGTGGATGGGTTGCGTGAGTTGATTCTTGAGGAGGCTTACAGTTTGCGGTACTCCATTCATCCGGGTGCTGCTAAGATGTATCAGGATTTGAGGCAGCACTATTGGTGGAGGAGAATGAAGAAAGACATAGTGGAGTATGTAGCTCGGTGCCTAAATTGTCAGCATGTGAAGTATGAGCAACAGAGGCTGGGCGGTTTGCTTTAGAGACTTGAGATCCCAGAGTGGAAATGGGAGTGTGTTACCATGGACCTCGTTGTTGGGCTCCCACAGACTCAAAAGAAATTTGACGTTGTATGGGTGATTGTGGACAGGTTGACCAAGTCGGCTCATTTTATTCCGGTAGTGACTACCTATTCTTCAGAGCAGCTAGCTCAAATCTATGTCTGCGAGATTGTCTGACTTCTGGTGTGTCGGTATCCATCATCTCTGACCGGGGCATGCAATTCACAGCGCGTTTTTAAAGAGCTATGCAACGTGATTTAGGCATACGGGTTGAGTTGAGTACATCATTTCACCCCCTAGACGGACGAACAGTCCGAGCGCACTATTCAGATATTGGAGGATATGCTTTGTGCATGTGTTATGGATTTCGGGGGTTCTTGGGATCAATTCTTGCCGCTTGCAGAGTTTGCCTAACATAACAGCTACCAATCAATTATTCAGATGGCTCCTTATGAGGCCCTATATGGGAGACGTCGTCGTTCCCCAGTTGGTTGGTTTGAGCCGGGAGAGGCTAAGTTATTGGGCACAGATTTGGTTCGAGATGCCTTGGAGAAGGTCAAGTTAATCCAGGATCGGTTTCGTACAGCCCAATCTACCCAGAAGAGTTATGCGGATCGGAAGGTTACTGATGCTGCATTCATAGTTAGAGAGCGAGTCTTGCTCCGAGTTTCACCCATGAAGGGTGTGATGAGGTTCGGAAGGAAGGGCAAGTTGAGCCCTAGGTATATCAGACCTTTTGAGATCCTTAAGAGGATTGGTGACGTGGCCTACAAGCTTGGATTGCCACCTAGTTTATCTGCGGTTCATCCAGTGTTCCATGTTTCTATGATCTGAAACTATTACGGTGATCCGTCTCATGTTTTAGACTTCAGCATAGTCCAATTGGATAAGGATTTGACTTACATTGAGGAGCCAGTGGATATCTTGTACAGATAGGTTCAGAAGTTGAGATCAAAGAATATTGCTTCTGTGAAGTTTCAATGGAGGGGTCATTCGGTCGAGGAGGCGACCTGGGAGACCGATCATGACATGCGGAGTCGTTATCCTCACTTTTTCACCACTTCAAGTATATCCTTATGCACATTCAAGGACGCACATTTGTTTTAAGGGGGGAGAATGTAACGACCCGACCGGTCGTTTTGTATAATTGCTCCCCATTTTCCTTTTTGATGCTTCACACATGTGTGTTTATGGTTTTATGACTTACGGGGTTGATTAGTTTCATTTCAGGAATATTTCGGGTTGATTTGGACCCTTTAATTCTTGACTTAGACGCTTAAGTTAGAAATATTGACCAAACTTTGACTTTTGTGAAAATGACACTGAAACAGTATTTTGATGGCTCCGATAGCTTCGTAGCATGATTTTGGACTTGGGGTATGCCATGAATTAAATTTGAAAGTCCGTAGGTTGATTTGTGTTGTTTTATCGAAATTTGGCAATTTGAAATTAAAAGGTTTGATTGTAGGTTGACTTTTAGCTATCGAGTTCGGAATTTGATTTTGGGACATGGAATAGGTCTGTTATGTTATTTAATCTTGTCTGCAAAATTTGGTATCATTTGGAGTTGATTTTATAGGATTCAGATGTTTAGTTGTAATTCAAGAGATTCATGAACTTTACTTTGAAATTCATGCTTTTTAGGGTTTGATTCATAGTTTTAGATGTTATTTTTGTATTTTGATCGCGCGAGCGAGTTTGTATGATGTTTTTAGACTTGTGTGAATGTTTGGTTTGGAGCCCCGAGGGCTCGAACGAGTTTTGGACATGTTTCGGAATTGATTGTACTGAAAATGAATTGGTGGTGTTGTTGGTGCTCTGTTATCGCAATTGCGAGCACCAGCCTCGCAATTGCGAAGGTGGCAGTAAGGGCTTTGATGTCGCAATTGCGGCTGCCCCTTCGCAATTGCGAAGTCAGCAGGAATTAGGCTTAGTTCGCTTTTGCGAACAAATGCTCGCTTTTGCGAAAGATCTAGCTTCGCAATTGTGAAGCCTCTATCGCAATTGCAATAATTATTGAGGTTGTCAGGATTTGCAAATGCGATCCCTGGTCCGCAAATGCGAACCCTGTGTCGCAAATGCGACATCTTCAGCTGGTAATAAGCGCTGGGAGATGGGATTTTTCAACATATTCTCTCATTTTAGAACCCTAGACTCGCTATGAGGCGATTTAGAGAGAGGATTTTCATCTACAAACCTTGGGTAAGTAATTTTAATCTATTTTCAACTATATTTCATCAATATATCTTAGATTCTAACATCAAAATCATGTGAATCAAAGTGAAAATTTGTGAAACTTTGTCAAGTTTTTGAAAAATGAGAATTTGAATTTTGAGAGTCAATTTGGATTCGGATTTTGAAACTAATCATATATACGGACTCGTGGAGTTATGAGTAGTCGGAATCTACCTTTGGACCCGGGTTTTAACCGAGCTAGCCCCTAGTTGACCTTTTGGGAAAACTGGAAAGATCAAGTTTTATCTATTGTAATTGATTTCTCTTGCATAGTTTGATGATATTAAGTCGATTTCGGTTAGATTTGAGCCGTGTGGAAGCGAATTTTAGGAAAAAAGCTATTATTGAGGGTTGAGTTGACCTAGTTGAGGTAAGTATCTTGCCTAACTTTGTGGGGGGGAACTACTCCTTAGGATTTGGATTGATTGTATCATTCGTGCTATGTGAAACCTATGTACGCAAGGTGATGAGTGGGTACATGGGTTATATGAGGTAATTGATCGGTTTAGACTACTTAGACTCTTTTCGTGCTTTAATTTAATTGTCATATCATGTTTTAAATTCTCATAGTCAATCTACTCTTACTTGTGTTAGTCTATCCTTACATGCCTTTGTGCTACATCTTACATGACATTTCGCTCTTATGCTTTAGTTGCCTCTTTCATTATTACATGTTATCTCTTCCATTATTGAATTACTATTATTTGAAGTCATTGTTACATGTTATCTCTTCCATTGTTGATTTATCATTATTTGAAGTTATTGTTACATGTTATCTCTTCATTGTTGATTATCATTATTTGAAGTCAGTATTACATGTTATCCCTTTCATTGTTGAATATCCTTATTTGAAGTCATAGTTACATGTTATCTCTTCCATTGTCAGTTCTTCTTATTTAGTATCGTGGTTACACATTATCTTTCTCATTATTGAGTTATTAGTGTGAAATTGTGAAAGCTACTATCACATTGAGGTGAAGTTGTTAATTGTTGAGATATTTTTCTTGTTGAGAAATTTACATTCATTGTTATTGTTGATATTCTTGTACACATTGTGGTTGAGCCATGGGCTATTGTTGTGGAAACATTGATATTGTGATTACTGGCAAGTTGTGATATACGGGCATTTGTGGTGCGAATTGTTATTGTGATGTGATATTGATGTGCATGCGGCGGTATAAGGATAGGGGTTAATGTGTATGCGGCGGCATAAGGTGGGACTTATGTGCGTGTTGCTTGTAAGGGAATTACTTGAAGCCACATGGCGTCATAAGGCGGGCTAAAGTGTGTGTAGTTATTTCGGAAAAAAATATTTTCAAAACTATTTAAAAGTAAGGCTCATGCGGCGGTATAAGGAAAGATTGTGATTGAAATTGAGAAATATGAATATGAGGCGGTACCTCGTTTGTGATTCTTGTTATATACGAGTCGATACCTCGGTTGTGATTCTCATTATACACGAGATGGTACCTCGTTGTGATTCTTGTTGTTTATCTCATGTTGCAAAAGAATTTTTGGTGGGAACACTTTCTGTTAGTTTGTTCTTCCTTGTTCTATCAGTTATTGTTCGTATATGATCATTGTGGTTCTCTTTAATTGCTTCTTTTATTGTTATCTCCATGCTTACAATTCTGGTATTATTAAATTGTTTCGTATGATTTATTTCTTCGCCTTCCATTATTTATCGTTATTGTGTTTTCATACTGTTTATTATGTCCTAGTAGGTGTCTTGACCTGGCATCATACTTACTGGGTACCGTTATGGTATACTCATACTACGCTTTTGTATATCTTTTTGTACAGATCCAAGTACGTCTACTCGTGTTGGACGTTAGTGATTGGTTGTAGCTGATTTTCCGGGGACTTCAAGGTATACCTGCTCGACATCCGTAGGCCTCGGAGTCACCTTCCTTTATCTTTACTTCCTGATGTATTTTTCATTCAGACACTGATGTAGTAGACATTCTAGTTTATTCTGTAATGCTTATGACTCAATTCCACCGGATTTGGGAAGTGTGTTGTTAAGATCCTATTTGAAAGGTTTTTATGAGTTTATCAGTCTTGTTTTAGTATTACAGTTAATTATTTCTGTCAAGTTATTGCTAAATGTTAAACTTACCTAGTCTTAAAAACTAGGTGTCATCACGACATCCTAAGGAGGAAAATTGGGATCGTGACATCGGGTCGTTACCGTATCGCCCTTGACAACATCATCCGGTGCCCCTTAGACAGATAAAAAGCATTAACCAAAAAGTTTCAAAATAAAGACAACAAAAATCGAAAAAATAAAAGTGCAGATTAGATACAAGGAAAACCACCAACAGTAACTCTCTCGTTTCCCCTGACATATATGTATGGTCAGCTAGCATATTTTTATCATGTGCTTACTCACCAAAGACCGGAACATCATCATATTGATACTCATCATGGTCGTCGATGCTAGATGTATTATCATCAGCGATACACTAACGAATCTAATAAAAATAACAAAAGGAAATGAGGTCATATATCATTTTTACATACAAAAAGGGGGATAACAGTACCTAAGAATCAACCTCATCCCTCGTTTGCTTGATTTTCAAATAATCGAACACTTTTTCAAAGGAAAAACGACATAGTTGTTGAGTGTCATAACGGTATCAGTGAGATACAGAACAAAAAAATAACAAAAATTAAACCAAAAAGCATGTTTCCTATCAACAAAGCATCTATATACAAAAAGCACATAACAAACTACAAAAAGGTCAAGTTGCAGTACCTTTACAAGGTCAACCTTCAACTGATCAACTTCAGCCTTCAAACTACGACCATCAAAGGATCACAACTCGGTTTGAGCTGTTGCTCCGTATTCTGAGAATGAGGCCGTTGACGCTGCTGCTCCATACTTCGAGGACGAGGTGGAAGTGTGAAGACAGAAACATCATTGAAAAAAGCAAGAACTTCCCTTGATGCAGCATCATTGAAATTCGAAGATCAAGTTTATGTTTCAGAACCTAAGATTTAAAACATGAAGTTGCATTCAATTGATTGAACTACCCGAGATTTGAATTTCTAAAGTTGCATTGAACAGATTGAACTAATTCAGATTCGAATTTCTGAAGTAGCATTTGAAAGATAGAACTTCAAAAATGATTTCTGAAGTTGCATTGAATAGGTTTAACTACTTCAGATCCGAGCGGGTATATTTTACAAAATTTTGTGCAATGCGGGTATTACTTCAATGGTAGCCCCAAAAGGGAGTATATATTAAAATGCCCCTGAAAATTTACTTTCAGGTTATGTACAACCTGTGCCAAAACGGGTAAGAGCTTCAAACTTGGGTCCAATTCGATAGGTAAGTTGGGCCAAGTGATAAAAGCTGTAATTTTTTTCTTTTTCTTTTGAAGAATTAACCTGAGTAGCAGCTCACCCACCGCTTAAACTTAAAATAGTCGGCGGATATATAATATATGTATAATCCATATATAATATGTGTATAATAAATGTATAATTTATGTATACCGGCTAGAAAAAGTAAACATTGAATCTACCTGATTATTTGTGTAAAGATCCTTTTCTTTTTCATATTAGGTGAACTACAATTACCTTATTTCTAATTTCTAACAAGGCCAGGACAAAATTCAGGAAATGTTCGGAAACAACCCCCCCTCCCCCCCCCCAACCAACTTTTGTTTAGTTCCCTTTTAAACTTCACGTGGTCTTTAATACCCCCCTGAACATGAAAATCTAATAGTCTTGACCTTTCTAGATGCTAATATGGCAAAGAGCGTGACTACACTCTCTTTTAGGCGCCTGGGAGAGAAGAAAAATCAAAAAATTAGCTTCCAAATGGGTATTTTTCAAACATTAATTGACATATAATCAAATGTAATGATTTATTTGTTCCAATTGTATTTCTCATTGTTTCTTCTTAATATACATTGCATATTTTTTTTCAATTATATATTTTTTTTAAATATAATGAATATATGTTTCAACTATGTATTTCTTATCTTTTTTTCTGGTCCAAATCTACAAAAGTTAGTTAAAATTTTATTGGTATATTTAGCCAAAGTAATGAAGTTTAAATTGTATATTTTCAACAAAAAGAAAAAGTAAAGTGTATTTTTATTTTTATTTTCATGCAATGACTATTTATTTAAGTTATGCATTTTTCTTTTTCGAGTTAAATTCGTAAATATTTGGTCGGAATTTTTATTCTTAGCTAAAAATTTATTTAGCCAATATACAGAGTGCCAACAATGTAATTTTGTTAAATGCAATGATAATATGTTCTAATTGTGTATTCCTTCTTTTTCTGACCAAATATATAAAAGTAACCTAATCAAAAAGAATTATAGTGAAAATAACGTTGTTTCAAGTTTTTTTATACAGATTTCGGCACGAAAAAATGATTTAAATATTTTGTGGACTTAACAAGATAATATATATATATATATATATATATATATATATATATATATATATATATATATATATATATATATATATATAAAACTCCCATGGATTGTCAACGTCCAGGGGGTCGAGGATATGAAATTGCCAAGTTTAGGAGGATATTAAAGACCACATAAATTTAAAGGGGAATTAACAAAAATTGTCAAGTTCGGGGGGTCCGGTCTATTATGCCTATTTTAAATGAATGATCCTCCTCGGAGTATACAGACTTCTACGTGACTAAAGCACCGGCAACATTACAATTGGTTGGTGTAAATTCAGGCACAGAAGCGGGCTGCAGTTTAAACTAACAGACCACCTGTGTTGCCGGACATAATACAACGTAAAGTATTTAATACTACTGGTTTCGGTATACGTGCGTAGCACGTGCATACAGTGTCTATCAATTAAAAATATAAACATTGACGTTAAAATAAAATTCAATATTTGTTTAAATGATAAAAATAATTTTTCTCATAGTAGTTGTATTAAATATCTTCTGAATATGCATAGATGATGAATTTAGTTAAATTAGTTATATATTATTTTGTAATTATACATATCTTTAATATGATTTACAAATAGGTTAAAGTCTATCTCACCTGACATCTCTTTATGAATACATTTTGGCTTCTACTATTTCATCCTTATTTCTTAAAGTTTGTATTTAACCAATTTAATTCTTAATACTATAATTGATTACATTTTATATTCAGATTTCTTTTATCGCTAATTTTACTTATATGATGAATTTGGAGAGGAATAAAATTAAATCATCTTTCTAGTTAGTTAATTCAAATCCGGGAAAAAAATCAATTCAAATACTTAATTATCTTTTTTAATCACTAATAGAAATAATTTATTTTTTGAGGATTTAAATTATTAATATTAGCTCGTAGACATAAAATAAATATTTAATTATAACTACATATCTATCCGCAAAAATTCTTTTGTCAAATGATAAAAAAGAAATTAAACTTTTGCACTTTATGTTTGTCGTAGCGTTAGTAAATGACTTTTGTCAATCACTTTTCTCTCTCTCTTTCTCTTGCTATTATTAAATATTTTCGTAATTATTTTTTCTAATTAAGTTTTAAAGTCTATATTAATATTTTATATCTAAGTTAATTATTGATCGAAGAATAAAATCAATAGTTAATGGACTAATCTTACATAGAATACTACTCATATAATTTATAAGTTAATTACTCATTTGTTTACATCATAATTGTTCGTCTAAAATTTAGCATGATTATACAATTCTTTTGAGCTAAAAAACGTTCAATTGCATAAAATTCATATACAAGGTAAAACATATAAATATTTGGTGTTATTTAATTATACTTTAATTTTAAAATTCATATAAAATAAAACTTCAATAATTTTCAAGTCCTAAATATAAGGACCTCTTGCTTAATTCAAATATGGAAAGGTATAATAAGTAATAAATCTTATTTAATTTCAAGCTCCTAAATATTAGGTAGAAGAATAATCAAAAGACTATTTTGTGTAGTATGAATTCTATTTTAAAAGGGTAAAAAAAGCGAACAACATTTCGCTATCGTAATTTTAATATAGTAAAGATATAGATTAAATTAGAATTTTGCAATAATGGAAGATTGTACTTATCAAGTTATCTAGCATGAGAAACCTTATTCATGTTAACTGAATATCACTTGTAATTTAGCTGGTCGGTTATTTTTTCTAACGTCAACAACTGTCTGTTGGCCACTTGACTGAAATTATTGTGAGCCTAATTTAGTTTGCTAGAGCTGTATCGAATTAAAAGTATAATAACGCCTCCAAAGTAATACTATAAAAGCAAACCAAAATTTGGATAGTTTTCATAATTGGCAGAAAAATAGTGTAGATTCCATATCTGCATTTACAAAACCTTACTTTATAGTGAAAGTTCACCGCTTACTGCTATGACAACTTTGCTTTTGGGTGTTCCACTTTGTCTTCCTTCAGCTTCAACCTTATAAACCACATCCATTCCAGATAACACCTTTCCAAACACAACATGTCGACCATCCAACCTACAAACAATCACAAGTTAGAAGAAATTTACAGCTTACCAAAGGAGAATATACAGCAACATCAAAAGTACAAAATTAAAGGACAAAATATATAAAACCTTAGGTGATAAAAAAGTAAAACACTTGTGAGGTAATCTGAGCAAAGTCCTCAACTTACCAGCTAGTTGTGACGGTTGTGACGAAGAATTGTGAACCATTGGTGTCAGAACCAGCATTTGCCATCGACAAAAGCCCTGGAAAAATTACTTTTTAGATGCATGCAAATTCAGCACTTTAACATAACCATAGAATGATAATCTTACCAGGTCCAGTGTGCTTGATCTTGAAGTTTTCATCAGCAAACTTCTCCCCGTAAATTGATTCCCCTCCACGTCCATCACCAAGGGTGAAATCACCACCTTGAAGCATGAAGCTGGGGATTATTCTATGGAATGTGCTTCCCTTGTAATGAAGAGGCTTGCCACTCTTTCCAATACCTTTCTCCCCTGTTGAGGGAGAAATACGTTTGAGCAACAACATGAATTTGAAGTGAACAAACGCTGAAGCCACTTCTTATATATTATATTATGCAAAATAACTTAATAGACAGTATGTAATTCCATTTTTTGTCATCAGTCAGATACAAAGAGAAACAAATTAATATCACGAAAAAATGGAAACAAACAATCATCGACAAGCACGGGCTAGATTCACTGTGGCATCTATAGAGTCTAGATCCAACAGTCTTATCAAGAGCAGGAGAATGAAATATGAAAATGCAGGTAGAAGTACCTGTGCACAATGCTCTGAAATTTTCTGCAATAAAATAAGTAGCTTGTGAATAAAAGTGAAATTTACAATTATTGCTGTATATATGTCACCAATCACCATACCTGCTGTTTTAGGAACTGTTTTACCAAAGAGACCCATAACAATACGACCTGAAAGAAAACATGTACATGATGCATCACTTCAAAGGAAACAATTCAATGGTGCGTCAGATCACAATACTATATGGTAAAGGCATCTGACCACAGACATAAATAACTAAGAAAATTCTGTGACATCAAAAAGTCATTGCCCTTAATGTTTTCTCATGTCCTGAATTCTACCTACCAAAGGCTGCTTAAGGATTCAAACGTCTAATAGCCTGTTTGGCCAAGCTTCTCAAGAGGCCAAAAGTGCTTTTTTTCCCGAAAGCACTTTTTTTTCCTAACTTGAGGTGTTTGGCCAAGTTTTTTGGAGAAAAAAAGTGTTTTTGGGAAGAAGCAGAAGCAGTTTTGACTTTTCTTCTTACCTAAAATACCCTTAACAAAATATAGTATATACCAAAATAACCGTTAAACCTAATACTTAGGATATTAATGTATAAGTATTTCTTCTTATTTTTAGGATAGCTTTCTAATATATAGTACTTTACGGGTGAATGCTTTTATATTTGTTGAATGAATTTTAATATATTTAACTTATATTAAAAGAATTAAGTACTTTTTAATTTTATTTTCATATTTTACTTAAATAAAATAAAAAGATTTAATTATTGCTTGTAATAACAAATTTTTGAGATTATTTATTTACTTATAATATTAACTATTAAGTAAATCTATTCATGTCCTTATTCGTAATTGATACTTAAAAGCACTTTATGAAAAGCTTGGCCAAACACAAATTATTGCTCAAAAGTGTTTTTCAGAGTGATTAGCCAAACACAAACTGCTTCTCTTTAAAAGTACTTTTTTCAAAAGCACTTTTGAAAAAAGCACTTCTCAAAATAAGTTGATTTCTCCAGCTCGGCCAAACAGGCTATAAGAAGGAAATGTTAAGTTTCAGTATATTGCAAACAAGGGAATGCATACACAAACATGATATTCCCAAAAGCCACAAAATCAAGAATAACCATTTAAACGTTACATTTGTGTCTGATTTGTTACTGAGTAAAACTATAAATGTGGATCAGTATAAAGAAATAAATAAACAAATATTATACTTCCTCTGTCCAAATTTATTTAGAATTAACCGAACACAAAAGTTTAAAGAAAAAGGAGGATTTCTAGTACTCCCTTGTTGCTAGTTAGTACTAAAAGTCTGTTTTAGAGATCAACAACAAAAAAACCAGTATATTCCCACAGGTTTAGAGATGAAAAGAAAAAAAATAACGGAGGACTTTTGACACACAAGCAAACAAATCTTATAAGAGTATCTTATTAAGAGAAAAATGAGAATGTATACATCAAGGGTTTCTAATTATAGAAAGGTCCCAATCTTTTTTGGACGAACAGAAAAAGAGTGGCAATTATATTAGGATACAGAGAATAATTTTTTATCCTCCTCCCTTCATCTAAGAGAAGACTCTTTTTTTTTAATTAATCAATATTCTAATGGACCGTGAACCATACCAGAGGAAGGGGAGGAAAGAATAAGGAAACTTTAAATCCTCAACAAGGTCAAGTTTTAATTACTAAAGACATGTAGATGAATTTCATATAACACAGAACAACATTGTACATGCCCGAAGGGTCAAACATGTCTCCCAGAAACTTGAAAGAAATATCTGGAATGGACATGACCAAATACACAACAACAAAGCGCAAGTTAGAAGTATACTCACAAGAGGGTGGATGATATGCCTAAATGTGGCTTTGGGATACCCCATTTTGTAACTTAAGCAGGAAAGGAATATCAAAACCACAATGCTCAATGTTTTGGTAGAAGAAGGAAAGATACAAATATTTAAATATTATGCTGCACAGAATAAAAAACCATCCAATATAAATTAGTTTTCACTAAGAAGATCCACGGACGGGATATGGTAGAGGTAAAGAAACCATCCCCTGCCCCAAGAAATAAAAATAAAAGAAGGAAGGAAGGAAGACTACAGGGCATGTGTTTAGGATACATAACGACCTATAATGTGACGCCAGTGTAACAAATCATTGACAAGTTAATATTGGTATCCCCATCATATGAGCAGAGAAGCTAAAATGAACCAATACAAGGGTAAGAGCGCACCTGCAGGTTTACCATCAATCTCAACATCAAAGAAAACCTTGTGAGTTATTTCTTTTAGACTTTCCTGGGACTTTTTGCCCTGCAAAGCATTAAATTTCGAATTAACTATAATAGTAATAATCTTGTCCTGTCACAAATACAAACAAGAACAGACACGAATAGCCCCACATTGAACTAGGTGAGACCAAACTGTAAATCATCTTTTGACACAATGTTTGAAAAAGCGAGCACTTCGTCGCTTTAAGCGAGAAGCGACGCGAAGCGACGACCCATCGATTTTCTGAAGCTGAAGTGAATCGATTTACAAAAGCGAGCGCTTCAATACCTGAAGCAAGCAGTGACGCAGAGAAGCGCGAAAAAACGATCGCTTCATTTAAATGGGTCAATTTTTAAAAAAAAAGAATTGGGTCTTTTTTTATTATACAAAAACATAGACCCCAACCCAAAGCGAAGACATTTCTTCTTCTTCTTCCATCGACTGCTGCTAGGGTTAGTTGCTCCAGCCTCCAGGTAATTTTCTTCTTTTTTTTCTTCTTTCATCTTTCTTCTTCTCCTCCTTTTTTCTCTCTTCTTTCTTCTTCAGCCCGTCGAGGCGTCGACTGCTGCTCACTGCTAGGGCAGGCAACGGTCTTTTTTTTCTTTTTTTTCCTTTTATTCTTCTTATTTAGCCTTTATTTATTAATTTTGTGTGTATTTCAATTTATAAAATTAATTATTATATTTTGAAATGTTGCTGCTTTGCTGATTTCAGTATATTAAACTTAATTATTTTAATTTTTTCAGTTTTTTTTTTCTTTTTCTTTGACATGTTGCTGATTTCAGTTATTAAATTTAATTTAATTAAGGTGTTGCTAATTTCAGTTATATAAATATGTTATATTTTCAGTTTATTTCATTATGTTTGTGTTTCTTATATCTTAATAGGAATTAAAAATGTCCCAAAGTTCAAAAGAGAAAGACCCGACTTGGCGATATGGCGATAAAGTTAATGAGAAGAATAGTACAAATGTTATATGCAAGTTTTATAACAAGATTACAACGGGAGGAATTTATCGCTTTAAATTCCATCTTATTGGTGACGATAGAAACGTCACAAGTTGTCCGAAATGCCCGCCGGAGGTGAGGGAGGAAATAAAGAATTTTGTTGAGAAGGAGCTAAAACATCAAATGAGTCATCAATCATTTGTGACCAATCTTGATGATAATGATGATGATATGGAAGAAGGTGAAACTACTGATTTGTCAGTTCCAACAAAACGGGGAAGAGATGCAATCTCTTCAAGCCATGGATCAATAGGTACGAGTAGGACTAAAGGTCCTATAGATTGTTATTTCCCAAAGAAGCCAGAAGCAAAGAGCGGTAAAAAGATTTGTAAAAAATTGCCAAGGACATTTTAAGGGATCGTGCAGTTAAAACTTTTGCAAGATGGGTCTATGATGCAGGGCTCCCCTTCAATTGTGTCAACTATACTGATACTTTTGCAAACTTTATTGAGGTCGTTGGTCAATATGGACCTGGAATGAAGCCCCTCACTTATCATGAAATCAGAGGTCCTTATCTAAATAAGAAAATGGTGGAGACCAATAAAATTGTGGAGGAACATAAAGTTATGTGGAACAAGTATGGATGCTCCATTATGATGGATAAGTGGACGGCAAGAACTGGGAAAATGATTATTAATGTGTTGGTGAATTCTCCCAATGGAAGTTTGTTTCTCGAGTCGATTGATGCTAGCGACGCGTCCACTGACCACATCAAAATGTTCGCCTTGTTTCAGAATACCATTGAAAAGATTGGCCCAAGCAATGTTGTTCAAGTGGTCACTGATAATGCGAGTGAAAATGTTAAAGCGGGTGGTATGGTGCAAGGAGCGTACCCGAATATCTATTGGACTTCATGTGCGGCTCATTGTATCAACTTAATGTTAGGGGACATTTTCAAAGAAAACCCCTTCTCTACAGTTTTTGGCCAGGACGTTAGGGTACATTCTTATATTGCTCAGTGACCTTTGTTATTGAATATGATGAGAATATTCACCAAACAAAAAAAATTTGGTGAAATCCGGCAAGACAAGGTTCGCTACTGCTTTCTTGACTTTGCATAGTATCCACTTGCAAAAAGCCAATTTGAGAAAGTTGTTCATTTTAGAAGAATGGAATAAGAGTAAATTTGCAAAGGAAGCTGGGGGGAAAGAAGCTGCACGCATTATTCTTTCTTATTCTTTTTGGAATAATGTCCTTCATACTCTTAAAATTGGTGACCCTTTGATTAGAGTACTCCGTTAAGTGGATGGGGAGCAAAATCAACTAATGAGCTACCTCTGTGAAGCTATGAATAGAGCGAAGAGGCTATTCACGCATCATTCAATGATGTGCAGAAATATGTAAAGGTCTTTCAAATCATTAATTCAAGATGGATGGAGCAACTTCATCGACTTTTGCATGCAACTGAACTTATTCTGAACCCGTCACTCTTTTATGATCAGTATGAGAATAATTCACTGGCTAAAGAAGTGTGGAAGGGATTCCATAAGTGTGTTATTAAGTTGGCCCAAGATGATGAGCTGGAAGAAAAGATAGTAGATCAGCTTGCTATTTACAAGGCAGGTGAAGGACGTTTTAAGCTGCGATTGCTATTAAACAAAGAAAGACGAAGTCGCCAGGTGACCGAGTGCTTCTATATTTTATAGCTCTAACTTCTAATGTATCTTTTATACTTATTAACTCTTGAATATATTTTTTTTCACTTCTATAGTTGAGTGGTGGGACCAATATGGTGCAGAGACTCCGGATTTACAGACTTTCGCCATCAAATTTCTAAGTTTAACTTGTAGCTCATCCGGGTGTGAAAGGAACTAGAGCATTTTTGAACACGTGAGAACTAAAAAGAATGATTTCGTGTATAGAGATAAAGTTAAATATATTTCAATTATCCTAACTCCTACTAATTAGTTGACACATCTTGTTTGCAGATTCATACAAAGAAGAGGAATCGACTAACTTTGAAGCGCCTCAATAATCTAGTGTTCATAAAATACAATAGAGCATTGAGGCATCGCTACAACCACCGCAATCTAATTGATCCAATTCTTTTGGACAATATTGATGAGGCTAATGAGTGGCTAACCGGAATCCTCGAAAATTGTGAAAATGAAGAAGTATTTGAAGGCGACTCTAATTTCACTTGGGGTGATGTTGCGGAGGCTGGTGGATTTGGGGAGAACCCTTATGGTTTAAGGGGGAATACTTCAAGTTCAAACTCGAATAGGAAGGGAAAAAGTGTGGGTAATACAAGTCGATCCCTAATTGATGAAGATGAAAGTGATCATGAAGAGGAAGAGGAAGAGGAAGATGACGAACAATATGAAGATAATAGAGGAATTCGAGATTTTGACAATCTTGAAGAACTAGAAGAGTAGAAGAATAAGATGTTGATTCTAGTAATTTAGCGGTTTTGATTTTGCTTATCCAATGGTTTATGGAGGATTTTGTGGTACCTACTTTTAAGTTTTTAAATTGAACTTTTTGATTATTTATAGTGGCTCTTTGCAAGGTTTACTTTATGTTTTTTTAAGAATTGCGCTTCACTTCAATGAAGTGTACTTCACTTCGCGCTTCACTTTTGAATCGAGGCAAGCCCCTGCCGCTTTTTTGCACTTCTCGCTCTCAAAAACATTGTTTTGACATGTTTACTTTTATTTTGGTTTAAATATTGTGCTAATACAAGAATATCCCTTCGAATGAGACAGCAATCTAATATAGACACAAAGAAGAGAGAAAATGAGCTCAGATATACTTCTACAGAAACCAGCGATTTCTGAGAAAACTTGAGAAGCATTGAATTTTTTGTGATGTTGCAAAAGTATAATATAATTTAGCACTCTATTCAAGATTGTAGATTAAGTTAGCCCACATCCCTATCAAATAGTTGCAGGTAGAGGCACAACAATTAGCTAAGTCAAGCTGCCTTTCCTTTTTCCTTTTTAACAAGTCATTATTTTTATTATTCACATTCTCTCTTTTTTTTACTTTCTTAATAAGTAAATTCTAGTATTTGCTTAATAGCACCAAGGAAGTGCTGAAAGCTCAGTGCAAACATCAAAGTATGCCACATTGATCCCGAACTCATAGTAATTATAGCAAAACATAATTGTAAAAAACGGGAATTACAGCAATTATTAGAAACAGATAATATTGGATCTAAAGTTCCACATACGATGAAATTAACAATGTGAATTAGCTACATATCAATTAAGTAGTCTATCCAAAAATATTACGATCCAAAAGCACAAACAGCTCTCAACAAACAGATCTGCTGCTATATCAATGTTGTTATTGCAGATCGAGCCTAAAATAAAAGCCAAAGGAAGTTCCTACAACAATTCAATTACTCAAACAACAACAACAACAACAAACCCAGTATATTCTCACAAGTGGGGTCTCAATTCAATTACTCAAACATCAAACAAAAAAAAAATAAACAAATATAAAATTGGTGAAAAGCTGGAGACAAGATTATCAACAGGTAAAAAGACCTGAGCAAACGTTAGAGTTCCGAAAATGACTAAACTGCAGAGCAGCAAAACAAATGAATTCTTTGCCATCTTTGTTCGCATCCACTGTTAGAGAATCGCTGTCTACGTTGGAGTTAGAATGTTAGGCTAGGTTACTCAGAATCTGAGAATGACATTTAAGGGTAGAGATATATTAGGAAAAAGATAAATTCAAGGAGATCTATGATATTACCTGTGTTTTTAGAAGGCAGAGGCGACGCCCCTACGAATCTTTAAATTTTTTAATTCATAAATTAATAATATAGCATTAAAAGTTCAAGAAAATTTAAAAAAAATTAAAGAAACTCAAATAAAATTTCTAGCGTGTTTGCAACAATAAATAATGTGATATTGTTAAAGTTATTATGAAATATAAATCAACTATAACATCTTAACTTTCAACAATTGAAATCATAATTTCTTTAAAAAAATTATAAAACTGCATTTTTTCCTCCCTAAATAGTCATAATTTTTTTAATACTGTAATTTAAAATATTACTCCTTCACAAGTAAATATAAAATTACATTAAATAGCAAAATAATAAATATATGATAATTTTGAGAGATATAGAACTAAGACATTAAGATCTAGCAAATAAAGATATAAATTTTGGTTATCTATTTTCAGAAGAAATACTCAAATGATATTCACCCTTACAATATTCTCAATTAGTAAATATGTAATAATATGGTTCGTTATTTGAGTTATTCACAATTTTCATATTCCTATAGATGAAAGAACTTTAATCATTCATTTATTAAAAAATTGGCATGCTTTGCGAAGGAACTGTTAGGCGAACCCCGAGCATTGAGCATTAGGCATGTTTAGGGTGCACTATCGAGTGCTTGGGAGCGTAAGACTCATAAAACTAAGCCTCACACATGAGTCTCGTGGCGTTTTGATAGTGCTCCATCCTGCAGCGAGCCCCAAAGCGATTCCCAAAAAAACTTCTAAAAATACAGATATTATCCCATGAAAGAATGCCATGTTGTATGGTGACGTTGTTGATAGTGGTCACTCACCGGTACTAGTTCCTGAATTATAGAGCCCTCTTGAGAGAAGAAAATGTGGTGTGACCGATTATTCTGAAGGGAGACATACAACTAAAGTAGGACTTAGGGTTACTAAACCTTTCAACACTACTAGCTACGTGGGCTGAGCTAAGCATCTCTCAATGCTAGCTATACCAATCTCTCTTAGTGTTTCTAGAGTATTCTAAGAGGGTTAATTATGTAATTTGTATACATAGTGAGTTAGTGAGTCACGTGTTGTTAGTTGGACTGATTAGATATTTTTACATTTTGACTTACACTTGTATATAAGAAATATACAGCTTCGTTCATACAAAATAATGAAAATTATTGCTCTTATGAACTTTTCATTCATATCAAAGTTAACATGTTATCAGAGCTTGTGTGCTCGATCTACCTAAAGATTTTCAAGATTGTTCTGTGTGTTCTTCTCGATTGTAGATCATCTGTTGAATTCTCTTCGATCGCGATGGTCTGTTGTTCGCATTGACTACATTTCTTTTTTGACATTTTATTGCAGAATTTCTACTTAGCTTTCTAGTCACTTCGGAATTATTTTCTGTACTTTGATTTCCTCTACTATGGATGAAATCAATTTTTTGGTGAAACTTAGATTGTTGTAGAGAGTTCTCATCCATTGTACTTAGCTTCTTCTAATAAACCTAGCATGAATTTGGTGTTCTCTCCATTTGATGGATCTAGATATGCAAATTGGAGAACTTAATGTTAATCTCACTATCAGCTAAGTCCAAATTAGGATTTATCAATGGAAAACTCTCAAAGCCTAGAGATGACTCTCCTTACCTGGATCTTTGGATTATGTGTAATCATATGGTGATGGCTTGGCTGAACTCTGTTACGAAGGAAATCAGGCTTAATGTGCTTCATTCAAAGTTTGCAAGGGATGTATGGAAACAACTTGAGAACAGATATGGTCAGTCGGATGTTGCACAATTCTTTGGCTTGCAGAAGAAATTGATGGAAACCGTTCAGGGGACAAACAACATTGCCATATACTTTAATAGGATGAAGGTAGTATGGGATGAGATAGAGGCTCTGGATGCTAGGGTTTTATGTACTTGTGTTGACTGCAGATGTGAAGCAAAGTAGAAGAACAAGGAACTTGGATATTGGCAAACACTTGTTCAAATTCCTAATGGGCCTCGATAAATCTTACACTACCTGTCGAGGGAACATTCTGATAATGAACCCTACACCAAATGTTGACAAAGTTTATCACCTTCTTCTTCAAGAAGAAAGGCAGAGATTTATCCAATCTTTATTAACATCTCCATTGGAATCCAGTTCCTTCAATGTATCTAGACAGAAATTAGGAAATTCAGTTCTAGGACAATTCAATAATTTTTCTGGAAATAAAAATAGATGTAATACTACAAAAAGAAAAGGTAATTTCAGGATAAACATGTTTTGTAGTTATTATAAAAGATCAATGTAATGATTCGACCAGCTATTTTGTATATTTGAGCCCCGTTTTCACAATTGTTACTTTCCGTATGTGTATTTGTTGTTATGTGACTTGCGATGGTGGTTGGTTTTGTTTCGGGAAGGTTTTGAATTAAATTGGAACACTTAGTTCCTAGTTTGGAGGCTCAAGTTGGAAGTGTTGACCAAGTTTAACTTTTATGTATTTTACCTCGGATCGGAGTTTTGATAGTTCCGTTAGGTCCGGATGTTGATTTTTGTACTTAGCCGTATGTCCGAATTTTGATTTGGAGGTTCCTAGATTGATTTTGCTCTAATTGGCGAAAGTTGACAATTTGAAGGTTTAGAAGTTTATAGGTTTGACCCAAAGTTGACTTTGTGGTTATCGATGTCCGTTTGGAATTTCGAGCCTTGGAATAAGTTCGTATGGTGATTTATGACTTGTGTGTAAAATCTAGGGCCATTCCGAGTTGTTTATATGTATTCGGCATAAGTTTGGAATTTAGAAATTTGGATTAGTTGATTAAACTTGAACTGAGGTGTGATACGTGATATTGATGTTATTTTGTCTGATTTGAGGCCTCGAGTAGGCCCGTGTTATATTTTGGGACTTATTGATATGATTGGACGGGGTCCTGAGGGACTCGAGAGTTTTTCGAATGGATTCCAGATCTTTTTGAACTTGTTTGGATCTGCTAAATTGCTGATGCTTGGTGTGCTTCACGATCACGGAGCAGGTCTAGCTATCGCGAAGGCTATTTGGGGAAGTATCTTTTGTTGCTCTTTGCGTTTGTGATAGGAGTGTCGCATTCGCGGAGCTTGGTGGGCAGTGTCCTTCACGTTCGCGACCTGGGCATTGCGTTCGCGACCTGGACATCACGTTCGTGTAGAGGGAAGGCCAGATGGGGTTGACAAGCTTTTGGCCTTCGCGTTTACGGGTGGACCGGGCGGGCCACCGCGTGCACGTAGGCCAGTGTAGGTTATACATCGCATTCGCGGGTGTCAGACGACATTCGCGAAGGGTAATTTTGGGCCAATGCTGGGTTGTGCTTCACAAACGCGAGGCTTGGGCCACATTCGTGAAGGGCATCACTGGCAAATATTGATACTCAATTTTGCCCTCATATTTTTCACTTAGCTAGTATATTTTGTAATGTATTTTTATTTATTTTAAATGATATTTATAGAATATTTTCTTGCACTACTATTCCATGACATACTTTAAATATCAATTTATCATCTTCATAATACTTTTTATCAAATTATTATTATGGAAGTTTTATACAAATAATTTTAGTCATATTATAAGTATTTTTAATCGATTCTAGCATTTTTAATTTATAAATATTTATTTATTATTCCCTCAAAATTATTTCAGAGTGATTAGTTGTCCTAACTAGTTATTTATATTTTATGCGTGTTTTATATTATTTTACATTACTTATACAAATGCATTTGCATTTTTTTTACCATTTACATATTATTTGCAATAATAGCCTGTAAAATTTAGGTCAAAATGGTATTTTTATATTTTTACAATTATAATCTATTATTCTAAAGTGTTAATTTTGGAAATAACATTTTCTATCATTTTACAGCCATTTTAAAAAAAAAAATTTCAATTAATATCCATGTATTTTAAAATATGGCCTAATTAAGCTAACGTTTTGGACTAAAACAGGCCCAAAGGGAACTTTGCCCAACAGCCTGAACCCAACACCCACGACCCAATACCCTTTTACCCGTCTATGACCCGTTACCCGCCCGCTTCACCCTTAAAATCTCAGTCGTTGATCTCGTAAGATCAACGACCCACAATAGACCCCTCCTTCTCCTTATATCCCCTTACCCAAAACCCTAATCTCCATTTCCCATTCCAGTTTCCACCAAATACTCTCGTTTGTAAACCCTAAACCTAGCTGACATGGTATCTTCCTCTTCCTTTCCTGGATTGGAGTTGATCCGCGGTTCTCCTATGGTGCTATTACCTTTCTTGGCTTCTCATTTCTGTGGTACTTGCCCATTTATGGCAAGCCATTGTATAAAGACCTAATGATGCTTGCATGAACATGGCAAGTATCGAATGTTAAGATTCTACGCGGTTTTGGATCTTTTATTCTACACGGAATCATGGCTTGATACATTTAGGAGTAAATCCTTGCTCCTTAGGTAGCCCGGATTGTTGATTGACCTTTTGCATATATCTTTCCCTAATCTGATTCAAAATTGGATTGCATGTGATTTTTTTATTTGTTCCGTGATTTAATTGGTGTTTTTTACTTTTTTATTTGTGTGAATCAAACACTATATAAACCCCTCCCCAACTTCCCCTTTGGACAGATTTGCATCCTCACTCACACTTGTTCTATTTTGTGTTGGTTCTCTGAAAACTACTGTGTTCGATTTTGTTCATGGACGGTTGAAAGCCAAGGCCACCGTGGTATTCCTCAATAACTTCCTCTCGTACAAGCACTGCTCGGAGCCCCTGAGGTTTCTGTGAATTTTGAAGTGTCGGAGTCCCTGGGGTTCTCACTTCTTTTCTTCACTCGCAACTGTCGCTGAATCATTTCTGGACTTTTGTTTTCTCATTTTTGCCCGTTTCTCTTTGCAACTAGTTAGTACCCTTAGTTCTACCGTACAAATCTCTATTTGTCAATACAAGCATGTTTTAGATTACTCCCTTCATTCATTCATGCCTACATGCACTCTCTATGTCATTGCTATGTGAAAATCTTTAGAAAACATGACTTAGGGTCTTGGTCCTTTGAAATTTGTGAATTGTAGTACTATGTCATATTATGTGCTACTCTAATTTTGTTGTGATTTTGTTGTTAGTATGATATTCTGGGAATCCTTGTTCGATACCGTTAGTTCATTTAGGCTCAATCACCTCTAATGTGACCTCTAACATATATAGCTATATTAATTCATATGTATGTGGTAATAAGCTTGTAGTACCCCTCTGTTCTCTTTAAGACTTAGATGAATACATGCTATTTGACTTGCTAAATGTTGTACTTAGGAATCATGTGCATAGGTTGTTTTTTCCTTGAACTTTCATGTTATGAATTCCTTGTTTGCTTGTGATCTTTTAAGTCTGGCCACCCCAGAAAACCTGTAGTTAAGATGCAGTCACTCTAAGTTGAATCCATCAGGGGTGTTTATGATATAATTATATGTGTCTTTTAGAGGTTATGCTTAGAGCATATGTCTGTGAGGCTTCTCTTGTGATTTTGAAGGCTTTCAAACCTATTCGTACCTCATCTATGTGTCCTCTCTTATCTCCTAAACCTCATATCCCAGAATGTTGCTTAAGGAATCCTACTTCTTGGGTAGTTTATGAACCTTAGAGATTGAATTTTGAATGTTTGTGTGTTTCTTGCCTGAGTTTTAAAGTTATGTGGATAGCTTGTGCGTGTAGTCTTCCGCTTGCAATTTCTATCTTGTGGGGGGTGTTAGTTAGCAGAATTGGTTCCATTTGGTAATTTGGGCTTAGCCTATTGGGCTTGGTCTGGGCACTGAGTCCATGTGTGATTCGTCCGTCGTTATGCACCTGGAGCCTGGACTAGTTAGTTCACATGAAGTTGTTGAAGGCCCAGATATGTTACTGGTTATTTATGTACTTGTATTGGGCATGTAACTAATTATTCTTGGTCTGTAATAATTTGTAAAAAACTGATTATGGGAAAAATAGTAAAAAGAGGGGCTTGTGTAGTTTAATTTTTGCATGATTGGGTAGATAACATGCCTATAAGTCCAAATCATTATGCCTGCTACTTGTCAACCATGATCACTTCTGTGTGTTATTTATTGATAGATATCATGCCCATAGGACTTCTAATTTATCTATACCGCTTAGAACTAGTAAGTTTAGGATCTCAAGTAATTGGTAACTAAACACTGCTAATGTGATTTACAATATCATATAGAAAGCATGCCTATAGGACCTATTCTGTGTTCACTCGTTTGACTATTTGCTACTACACTTAGAAATCATGTATTATGATCCCACACCTAGCATCATGCCTATAGAATTTTATTAATTAATTCAACTGCTCGTACTACCAACTGTGCTCTTAATGCCCTACACCTAGAAGCCATGACTATAGGATCTATAAGCAATAACTTGTATCACTCAATTGCTGCACCACCGCAAAACTATTTTAAAACTTTAATCATTTAGAGATCCTGCCTACAGGACTTAATAACTAAGGTCTGCTTGTTAGACTACCCACGTGTAAATCATAGCCTTAATTAGTTCACAACTGGCCAATCACACTTTACATAGAAATCATGTTTTAGGTCCATTTAATTCAATAACACACTAGCTCATGATTGACCGGTCTAATCCCATGACTAGGTGCATGTTCATAGGACAATTCCCTCATCATTTCTACCACTTCTCCATAACTGTTATTTTATAATTGTTTGACGTTCATGTGAGTCTATTTTGGAGGTAAATATGAGCCCTGTTGTGTTAATCGTGCCTTTTGTGAAGTCCTATTTGTTTGAATTACTTGGTGCTTAGTCTTTTAATTTTGAGCAGCCTAGGATGAGTCTATAACTAGCTATATAGTGGTCTAATGCCTCCTGGATCATAGGCATGGGACATGTAGTCATATATAGGGTACGACTTAGAATTGAATTAGTGCCCTTTAGGTAAAAATTTAAAGATAGTAATCGGGTAGCAGGAGATGATAGTCTATATTCGTTGGATAATACGAACAACCGTTGCACTTAAAGGTTGCAAAGTGATATTTTTGTTGCACAGGGTAATCCTTTAGGCTAAAAAATCTAGAACCCCTCCCCCCCCCCAATCGAGTCTTATTGTTCCTTGTACATTTAGTGTTGTTGAGAAATTTAGATTTATCTAGGTTGAACATCTTTGAGCCAAGAGAGTTGCACCAATTAATTCTATTAATGGATAAAGTATGTTACTTAAATTGTTCTTTACATTATTTCCGTACTACTTCTTCAAATTAATTGATTGTCAATAATTGGACTATATATGATCATCTTGATCCACCTAGAATAATTGATCACTTGCCTTTATTAACAAATTAACTTGCATGCTCACTTAGGATAACTAATTCGATAAATCCCACATAGTTTAGAATTCGGTCGGGAATCACATTTGTGGACCTCAAAGAGTGCCTAACACCTTCTTTTCGAGGTAATTTGAGCCATTACCCGATATTTGGTAATACTGACTAGTTAAATAGAGTTATTCGCAAATAGGTGCTCTAACGCACCTCAAAAATCGTTAGGTGGCAACTCTTTTCTTTTAATACCATTTAAAAGAGTTGTCACATGTTGAAATTTGCTTTCGCGAGAAAACAGGGTGCGACAACATGGCGACTCTGCCGGAGATATACTTAGGCTTTTACCATGACAAATCTTTGCTTGTGTGGGATTATCAAGTTACTTTATTTGACTTCTTTCATGTACCTCCCTTTTCCCCCTCCCTTTACTTGCTTGAAATTGTTACACCATGAACCTCACTTTCCCCTCTCCTCTATTTTCTTTATTGATTCAATCATGCTTTTGGATTTCGTGAACCATGCTAACTATTTTCCTTTGTCTTTTATTTTCCCTTTTTGCTTCCTTGTTTATCGCATTATTAAATACTGTCTTTATGTAAAATTACTTTACTATGTGTTAATGATTTTGCATAAGCATGATTTCAACATCATATTCCACTCGTGCCTATTATCAATATAGCAGCGCTTGATGAGTATTCGTGCTATCCGAAAATACCCCCTTTTAAATCAAAAAGGCTTATTAGCGGTAGACTAGTCGATCAGCAGTGCAGTCGACGGTCCCGTGCCTTTCCCTCTCAAGTTGTCCACTTGAGAGTACCAGTTTAGACCTTAGAAACCTACTCTGATCGAAACTTTGTATGCATCAAGTTAAACCTAGGTGGATTAAATACCCATGGCGTATTAAATCCGCTTAGATAAACCTTGTCCAAAGTCCAAAGGGATCTCGACAATCCCGAGGGACGCATTCATACTATGTGAATTACTTGGAGAAAATGTGCCAACAAGTCGACTATTGTTGCTTAAATAATCAAATCAAGAGGGGTAGGGCTAACTCTTTTCTTCAATGTAGAAAATAAAGCACGTCATTTCTAGGTTCGGTATGGTCCAGAACATTCAACCCAAGTTTATTGATTGGTGGAACGATCTCCCTCAGTGTGATAGGAATCATGCGAGAAGGATACTGGGTAATTTGCTATCCCTAATAGACATTCGGCCGAGCAGGGAATTGATCGAGGTTGCTACTATATTTTGGGACGAGAAGAGGGCCGCCTTTCGATTCAAAGACTTTGAGATGACCCCGCTCTTGGAGGAAATTAGAGGTTTTGCTAGACTACCCTAGGATAGCCAGGTTTGCTGGTATCGGAAAACCGCACGACCTGCGATTTTCTGAAAATGTTCGGGAACAAGAAGAATGATGAACTGGGCTGCTTGAAGAACTCTTACATTTCTTTTGACTTTTTGTATGAACGGCATGGACACAACAAATCATACCGGTTGTTTCACAAAGAATCGGCCATTACTTCCGTGGGGTGGATTCACCGTCGGGTTTATGCCTTCATTGTGTGTTTCTTGGGGCTGCTAATCTTCCCAATGCAAGGAGGTAAAATCTATACCCGACTAGCCATGGTAGCTAGAACCATGATGGAGGGAATCAAGGGACAGACTTACATAGCGGTGCCTGATGAGTGTTTGCGCTATCCGAAAATACCCTTTTTAAAATCGGAAAGGCTTAATAGCGGAAGACTAGTTGATCAACAGTGAAATCGACGTTCCCGTTCCTTTTCCTCTCAAGTTGTCCACTTGAGAGTACCGGTTTAGACCCTTAGAAACCTACTATGATCGAAACTTTGTATGCATCAAGTTAAATCTAGAATGGATTAAATACCCGTGGCGTATTAAATCCGCTTAGATAAACCTTGTTCAAATTCTAAAGGAATCTCTACAATCTCGAGGGACACATTCATAATATGTGTATTACTTGGAGAAAATGTGCCAACGTGTTGACTATTGTCGCTTAATTAATCAAATCAGGAGGGGGTAGGGCTAACTCTTTTCTTCAATGCAAAAAATGAACCACGACATTCCTAGGTTTGGTATGGTCCAGAGCATTCCACCCAAGTTGACTGATTGGTGGAACGACCTCTGTCAGTGTGATATGAATCATGCGAAAAGGATACTGGGTAATTTGCCATCCCTAATGGGCATTCGACCGAGTAGGAATTAATCGAGGTTGCTACTATGTTTTGGGATGAGAAGAGGTCCGACTTTCGATTCAGAAACTTGGAGATGACCCCGCTATTGGAGGAAATTGGAGGTTTTGCTAGACTCCCCTAGGATAGTACGGCTTTGTAGGTATCGGAAAACCGTACACCTCGCGATTTTTTAAAAATGTTCGAGATCAAGAAGAATGATGAACTGGGCTACTTGAAGAAGTCTTATATTTCTTTTGACTTTTTGTATGAACGGTATGGACACATCAAATCATATCAGTTATTTCATGAAGAATTGGCAATCACTTCCGTAGGGTGGATTCACCATCGGGTTTACGCCTTCATTGTGTGTTTATGGGGGCTGCTAATCTTTCCAATGCAAGGAGGTAAAATTCATACCCGACTAGCCATGGTAGCCAGAACCATGATGGAGGGAATCGAGGGACAAACTTACACTATTGTGCCTATGATACTGGCAGAAATGCATCGAGCTTTGGACCGATGCAAGCACGGGGCAGGCTAATTTGAAGGGAGCAACCTTCTATTGCAAATATGGTTATTACAGCATCTCCAAAGAGGAGATTACCGCCAAGAATTCCTCCGCAGGCAGCCACTGCCCAAAGAAGATGACCTTTGCTCCTGAAAGATTTGCAAGGCCCACAAATGCTGAGGGATAGGCACACCTCTTCAGCAATCTGACTGAGGAACATGTACAATGGATGTTCCAATGATTTCCAAGTAAGGAGTTCATAATCCACCCAAGAAGGATACTCATCTAGTGTTGATAGGATTTTGAGGTATTTAGCCTTATGCTCCAATAAGAGTCATGAGGCAGGCTGGAAGAAAGCAGGTTATACCATAAGTATCCAACATGACACAATACAAGGCATATTTTAAGGGGACGTCATCCCTTTCAAGTTTGAAGCTCAACATATGTGGAATCAGAAAATCATTGTGGAAGAAGAGACCATAGAGTGCGATAGGTATTATGCTTGACACATGTACTATTACCATTCGTGGCTGGAAGATGACATAACCAGGGATGTCAAACTGGGTTTCAAGCTAAATGGAAGGATTATAGATGAAGAGGCTGAAGCTCAGGTGAAATACAAAAGGCTGCATAAGAGGGTCTTCGAATCTGAAGCCAAACACATGGAACAACACAAGACATACATGGAAGCTATAACAGAATGGAGAGAAATAGCAAACAAAGCGACTGAAAGGTTGGAGTATTTGGAGCAAGGACTGATGGAGTTAGAGGGGAAAGTAAGGAAAAGACCCTGGGACTACCAGGGTATAGGTTATGATGAAGTTGAAAGCTATCAATGGCATACATGTTGCTTGACATGCGCGACCTCGGGAACATGATCGAAAGAGCAAAGAAAGCAAGACATTGAGAAGGGCCATCCGAGACCAAATAGAATAGGAAATTTCCTTTAATATTTTATAGATTTCGTTTTAGAATTGATGTAATAAGGCCTTGTTCCACTAGTGACACTATTTCATTGTTTCATTTTAGTAATAGAATGTTTTGATTTATTTCGCATTGATGGGATGAAATAATGTTGGCACAAATTTCTCCAAGTTTACTTGTATCTTAGGCCTACCTCAGGCACAACGAGGTCCCCAAATTAGGATGCAAACTATTGAATGCCTTATGTGCTATCTGTTTAAATACTACAAGGCTCTTTTTATTTTTACCTTACTGACTCAGCTACCTTTTATTTTTCTTTCTTTTGATTATTCTCATTCCCAAAGGTTGGTTCGTATACTCTGGAAACATCAACATACCACACAAGTTCTAAAGGTCCTCCGCCTCCTCCCCCTTCTAGCAACGTCAAAAGAAAAGGTAAAGGAAAGATGGATAACTTAAGTGGAAATGGGAAAGACAATGATCCTTTGGTAGAGAATGTAGAAACCTCAGATGGAAGAAGTAAACAAGGACATAACGAGCTGGTTCTAAGTTTGGAACAAAAGATCCTGGAACTACAAAGTGAGGTAGAGCAGGTCCGTAACCTCGCCAACTTGTCCCTCACACTAAATGTTCCTGATATCAACCACCAAAATGCTACTACTCAAAATCCGCCACAACCCCAGAATCTACAACCTCAAAATCAGCAACCTCAAGCTCTACAATATCCCCCTACCACTCAACAGTACCATATCCCACGAAACCTGAATCCTCCACCACTATAGGTTCCGCAACAACACCATCACAACATAACTCAATGCCCACAAACTGCCACCTACCTCTCTCCTCAAACTGCACCACAACCTACCCACAATACACCTCAGGCATCCATCAATGATCATCCATATCCCCAAGTCCCTGGTACCCACCAAAGCAATCCTATATACGTAGAAACCCTACCATACACACCATAACAAACCTTATACACACCCGAACCCATTGAAAAGGACCTCCTCATTAAGAACATGACTAAGGAGTTAAAGAAGTTATCCAGAAGGGTCCGGAGTGTCAAAGGAGGAAAGGGTATTGAAGGCTTGAACTATGAAGACTTGTGCATTCAAACAGATGTAGAACTACCTGAGGGTTACAAACCACCAAAGTTTGAGATGTTTGATAGTACTGGTGATCCCAAAGCACACTTGAGGACTTATTATGACAAGCTCGTGGGTGTAGGTAAAAACGAGCAAATCCGCATGAAGTTGTTCATGCGAAGTCTCACAGGAGATGCCTTGTCATGGTATATCAGTCAAAACCCGAAGAAATGGTCTAATTGGGTGAGTATGGTGTCCGATTTTATGGACAAATTTAGTTTCAACATGGAGTATGCACCAAATGTATTCTATATTCAGAACCTCAAGAAGAAACCCACAGAAACCTTCCCTGAGTACGCTACCTATTAGAGATCTAAAGCCGCTAAGGTAAGGCCACCATTGGAGGAAAAACAAATGAATAAGTTTTTCGTGCGAGATCAAGACCCCCAGTACTATGAAAGATTGATGGTTATAGAAAACCATAAATTCTATGACATCATCAAGTTACGAGAAAGAATTGAAGAAGGTATCAAGAGTGGTATGGTTACCAATTTCGATACTCTGTAGGCCATTAAAAAAGCTTTACAGTATGAAGGTATCTCAAAGAAGAAAGAAGTGGGTGCCGTGATAGTAGCCCAAGGGCCAAAATCTCCCGTTACCTATCAAACAACCCCACCAATATATAAGCTATCATCCCCAAAATACCATTATCTTTCTACCACCTACCATACCTACAATACCCAACCAACATACTATCACTCATCCCCACCTGCCCGACAGAACTACCCTAAACCCCGAGCATACTTTGATCGAAGACCTCCCAGGCAATACACCTCTCTCACCAAACCCATAGCCCAACTATATGAGAGAATGAAAGCTGCCAGTTACATTACCCATATCCCTGTGGCTGTAACCGAGAACTCAACTCAGTGGATCAACCCCAACAACACCTGTTCCTATCACTCTGGCATGAAAGGGCACACCATTGAGTATGTTGAATGTTGAAAGATAAGATTCAAACACTGATCGACACCAAAGTAATACAATTGAAGGAGTCCGCACCCAATGTCCGAGACAACGCCCTTCCCGACCAAAGAGGTGAGGGAGTAAACATGATTGAGACTGATGAAGAATGGGACCAGGAAGGGTCCATTGGCCTTATTCCGTATGGGGACACTATTGTGGCATCTCCTGTAACACCCTCACCAGTTGTGGTGCAAGCCAAGGCGCCATTTGAAGTCGAAGTGGCCATACCTAGGCCACCGTTCATTGTGATGGTAGCTCCATCATAGTCTTACCAATCTAATGTTGTTCCATAGGACTATGTGCCTGAAGCAAGAAGAAAAGGAAAGGCTAAGGCAGAAGAAACAGGCGGCGGCCAAGGAATGACTAGAACATGGAGAGTGTACACATCAGAGAATATTGCCCAATGAGGGACAAGTAGGGAAGCTACACCAAAACCACCTGCTGTGGAAACATGTACTGATGATTTGTGGAGGAAAGTACAAGCCAAGGAATATTCTGTTATTGATTACCTCAACTAAACTCCTGCCCATATATCCATTCTCTCGCTGCTACAGAATTTAGATGCGCACAAGAACACCTTGATAAAGGTGTTGAGTGATGCTTATGTGCCTGTTGGCATCACTAGTGGAGAAATGGCAAACATGGTGGGACAAATACTGGAAACACACAAAATCACTTTCCATGAAGATGAGTTGCCACCGGAAGGTTTGAGTCACAATCGGGCATTGCACATTAATGTGCAATATTAAAATAAGTTCATAGCTCGGGTCTTGATCGATGGAGGTTCGAGTCTGAATATATGCCCTCTAACCACTTTGAGGGGGTTGGGTATAGGTATACTTGAAATACGGCTAGGGAGAATGAACGTGAAAGAATTCGGCGGGTCCCAAAGAGCTACAATCGGAGAGATTGATTTGATTTCCAAGATAGGTCCAACCGTGTTCGATGTCGAGTTCCAGGTACTAGACATCTCTACCACTTACAACCTGCTGCTGGGACGACCTTGGATACATATGGCTAGGACAGTTACTTCTACTATGCATCGAGCTGTGAAGTTCGAGTAGAATTATCAGGAGTTGGTCATTCACGGAGAACTCAGGGCACCACTTTCGGGATCGGGTATGATTACACTGTGCAAGAGTATCAGGATTGGTCGCTACCATGGAATGATTTCTATTACCCATTTCCTATACCTATACTACCATTGTACCAGACATTCCGTAAGGCTGACATGATTTGGGGTTCTGAAGAAGATGAGACTCTAGCTGGCATGAGAAATTTATTCCTGACCAAGGAAGACATGGACTGCAACGTGATTTTAGGTGAGGAGGAAGAGGATCTCACCATCAAGATGGCAGGAGGTGGAACTATTCTAAGGAATTGGACTGCTACATCGTCCTGGGCTCGTCGAACACCTAGGTAGATTTGGTAGACTAGCATGATTTTTTTAAATTATTTTCTAAGCATTTAAGACATTTGGTATTTTATTTTGAAATAAATAATCGAGACATCGAGTCGTGTTTGCCTTGACATTTTTAAGTTTCAAATTAATGCATTATTTCTCTTTATTTATTTATGTTATTATCTCTGCATTCTTTTTCAACATAATTATTTCATATCTTGTTGAATCTACAACTGTGACATATAATGAGACAACGCAACATGATGTGCGTGATTCATAGGAATGGGAGAATGATGCAATACTCGAGGAAATCATCAGGGAAGTAGAGGATTGTGAGAACAAACTAATGTCAAATTTAGAAGAAATTGAGACGGTTAATTTGGGAGATTCCAAAATAGTCAAAGAGACCTGCATTAGCATCCACCTATCGCCGTCCGACAAAGAAGAATATATCAGATTTTTGAAAGAATACGAAGATATCTTAGCCTCGTCCTATGACGACATGACATGGTTGAGCACATCCATAGTAGCCCACAAGCTACCTACTAACCCAATGTGTCCACCGGTGAAGCAAAAACTCAAAAAATTCAAGCCAGACATGAGTTTGAAAATAAAAGATGAGGTTACCAAGTAGATCAATGCCAAGGTCCTTTGAGTGGTCGAGTATCCGACCTAGTTAGCCAATATCGTACATGTACCAAAGAATGATGGGAAGGTCAGGGTATGCATTAACTGAGTATGTGTAGCATTTTCCAGGTACTCTCATTTTTCTAGATACTACCTGATATCGTGAAACCATGGATTTCCATCAAATTCTTCTTCAATATGAGCATAGTAGGCAGGATGCTTCCGGATCTCTATTAGGATAGGGTCGATATAATACTTATTTAGATGTTGTATCATGGAAGACAAGGTGGCCAATGCGTTTGCAAACTTGTTCTGAATCTGGAGAACATGCTTGAATTCTATTTTTGTGAACCTTTTGATCAATTCTTGCACACAGTGTAAGTAAGGCAGTATCTTGGTATTCTTGGTGGCCCATTCTCTAAGTACCTGATGTATCAGCAAGTTTGAGTCCACGATCACCAATAGTTCCTAGATGCTCATGTGGATGGACAACCTAAGTCCCAAAATGCAAACCTCATATTCTGCCATATTGTTGGTACATGGGAACCTGATCTTGGTGGATACCGGATAATGTAGGCTAGTTTTCGATACTAGGATAACTCCAATGCCCACTCCCTTGAAGTTTGCGGCTCCGTCGAAGAACATTCTCCAAACATTATAAGCTTCAACAATATCTTCCCCTATGAAAGATATTTCTTCATCGCGAAAATACGTCTTCAATGGTTCATATTCTCCGCCCACAGGGTTCTCTATCAAATTACGGAGGTTAGCTAACCATTTATTTCAGAACGAAGGAATTCTGTACAGAAGAACTCCCGATCTAGTATTTCTAAGATACGTCGATGCCAAGGAAGCATCCAGACTACTGGAAGAGATACATGCCCGAACTTGCGGACCTGACATGAATGGGTTCATTCTAGCCAAGAAGACACTAAGAGCATGATATTTTTGGATGACTATGTAAACTAATTGCTTCAAGTACTCACAGAAATGTCACCAGTGTCAGGTACATACTGACATGATACGCGTTCCACCTAATGAACTCAACGTGACGAGTTTGCATTCGCCTTTTGCCGCTTGGGACATGGATGTTATCGGCCCGATCGAGACTTCCACCTCTACTGGACATAGATTTATCCTGGTAGCCATTGATTACTTCACCAAATGGTTCGAAGCTGCCTCCTACAAAGCCTGACAAAGAAGGTCGTAGCAGATTTTGTTCGGGATCATATTTTCTTCCAGTTCGGGGTGTTTGAGTCAATTATCACTGATAATGCCGCCAACCTCAACAGTGATATAATGCAGGCCACATGTAAGACATTCAAGATCAAACACTGAAATTCCACTGCATATAGACCACAGATGAATGGAGCCGTAGAGGCCACCAACAAGAATATTAAGAATATACTAAGGAAAATGGTGGACAACTACAAATAATGGCACGAAAAGTTATATTTCCCTTTGCTTGGATACTGCACTATAGTCCGAACATCAACTGGGGCAACTCCTTATCTATTGGTTTATGGTACCAAAGTTGTTATACCCCGACGTGGTAGAAATTCCTTCCCTGTAGATCATACAGGAAGCCGAGCTTAGTGATGCAGAATGGGTAAAGAGTCGATATGATCATTACGCTCTCATCGACGGGAAAAGAATGAACGCAGTGTGTCAAGGCCAGCTTTACCAGAGCAGAATGGCAAGGGATTTCAATAAGAAGGTTAGACCAAGATAATTCACACCGGGGTAACTGGTTTTGAAGAGAATATTCCCACATCAAGATGAGGCAAAGGGTAAATTCTCACCAAACACGCAAGGTCTTTACATGGTTCACCGAGTGTTGACGGGTGGAGTGCTCATACTAGCAGAAATGGATGGATAAATATGTCCAAAACCTATCAATTCGGTAGCCGTCAAAAGATATTAGGCCTAAAATTTATTGGTATTTTCTTCTTGAGGTAACATGAACTATTCTTGACCTGATTCACATTTAAGAGGGGATACGTAGGCAGCCCCGTGGGTTCGATCACAATATAATAAAATTTCCATTTCCCTCATGGTCGGAGATTGGGACAAACTTCGAATTTCATCAGATCCGATATCATCGCGCCAAAGAGTTACCAGAAATGGATTATCAAAATATATCAGAGACAACCCATTAGAACTGGGGCAGAAATTCGAATCCCAAGGGGGTTCTTCATAATCCCACACATGATAAGGACGTTGCGATGTCTCAAAATGTGCCACAGTCTATGATTCGACAAAACTATTTATTTTTATGCATTATCACATTATTCAATAACTGCATTCTTTATGAGTGACAAATTATAAAATGTATATTTTCAAAACTCAATTTTTGTAATAGCCAAGTGCTACCCAGGCTAGCTCAAAACACATAAGCTTCAAACACAGAAGGCAAAGTCAGAAGCAGGGACAAAACAACGAATCAAAAGCACGAACCAACCTCCCCCAACTTACAATTTTTTTGAACGCAGGAATAACATATGCAACACTATCAGAAGTGTTTGCAAAGGATAAACAACAAGACCGCTACCTTCACATAGATAAATGCTACCAAGCCTAAATGTGTCGATCTAAGACTTTCTTTCCTTTCTCGCATTTTCATGAGGCTAAGACCTGCCTCCATCATTGCATAAGGCTAAGAATTGCCTTCATTTTCTTAGGGCTAAGCACTGCCCTCATAATTTGCATAGGGCTAAGCCCTGCCCTCATACTTGCATGAGGCTAAGCTCTGCCTCCATTATTGCATAAGGCTAAGTATTGCCTTCACCTGTATAGGGCTAAGTACTGCCCTCACTATCTACCTCGAGTCCAGCACGGCCTTTATACTTTCATGAGACTAAGCACTGCCTCCACATCTGCATAGGGCTAAGCACTGCCCTCATAACTTGCATAGAGATCCCTCCTTACTTGCATGAGGCTAAGCTCTGCCTCCATCATTACATAAGGCTAAGCATTTTCTTCACCCGCATAGGGATAAGCATTGCCCTCATAACGTTCATAGGGCTAAGCACTTCCCTACTTACTTGCATGAGGCTAAGCACTGCCTCCATCATTGCATAAGACTAAGCATTGCCTTCACCTGCATAGGGCTAAGCACTTCCCTCATTACTTGCATAAGGCTAAGCACTGCCCTCATTTCTTGCATGAGGCCAAGCTCTACCTCCATCTCAAATAAGGCTGAGCACTACCTTTTATAAGGCTAAATTGTGCTTCCGTCATATGGCTAAGCATTGCCTATTTTCTTTGTCGAACAGTCAAATATCGCTACACCCTTGCATTTTATGGGCTGAAATATTGCCACATTATCTGAGGGCATCATAGTCCAAAGGCATCATCTTCATAGCCCAAGGACAACATTTCATGGCCTAAGGATTTCAAAGCTATACATCATTATTCAAAGGTGTCATAGTCCAAAGGCACCATCTCATGGCCCGAGGACACCATTTCCTTGCCTGCGAATCCCTTTATTATATGTTTCATGGCCCAGGACATCATGGTCTAAGGACAACATTCTTATCGTCCGAAGACAACTTTCATGGTCCGAAGGGAATTTGCATCATGTTTAAATTTTCACACTCGCAGCAATGATACTATAATTGTTATGTATATGCTTCCGTATTTGTTGTATTTTAAGCTTTGCAGGTAACTCGAAAGGTAAACGTTCTTCAAACGGGAGCAATTCTCGCTCCAGTTTCCGTTCAAACATTCACATATCTCCAAGTAACTGCCAGCCAATAATCGAGCATTTCCTTTTCCATAACCATCCCCCAATTACATTACCTCACGCATCCGTAATGATCAATTCTGCATTATTGTCATTTATACTCTTCATATGTGATATCAACTATTCACGACACCGTCCTATCCAGAGAAAAATTATTATTTGAAGCATGCAGTCTTTCTATAATGACACCATCGACTTCATTCGCCTGTGGATCTAGAACTACACGCGTTCTGATTCCCGTAAAAACAGGAATATATAGGCAGCTTAAGAACCAGGGTCCGACCCCCGTATTTTTAACATTTCATATCCCATTCTCATCTATTCGGAAAAAATTGACTATCATTTCAATTGTTTTACCCGATAATTCTTTCATCATTCTCGGGTAAAAGAGGGGCAGCTGTTGATACTCAATTTTGCCCTCGTATTTCTTCACTTAGCTAGTATATTTTATAATGTATTTTTATATATTTTAAATAGTATTTATAGAATATTTCCTTGCACTACTACTCCATGACATGTTTTAAGTATCAATCTATCATCTTCATAATACTTTTATCAAATTATTATCATCAAAGTTCATACAAATAATATTTAGTCATATTATAAGGATTTTTTAATCGGTTCTAGCATTTTTAATTGATAAATATTTATTTATTATTTCCTCAAAATTATTTATGAGTGATTAGTTGTCCAAACTAGTTATTTATATTTTATGCATATTTTCTATATTTTACATTACTTCATACACTTGCATTTGCATTTTTAAATGGCAGAATAGCCTCATAGACACTTGTACTTATAACGCTTTAACATCCTGGTCCCTTTACTTTGCGAAGTTTCATCTAAGCACTTATACATGTCCAAATAGAGTATTTTAAACACTTCCTTGTAACGACTATGATACGTGTTTCTCACTTTTTTGATAGGAATGACACATCAGATCCACATCACTTGTCATGTCATTTTTTATCTTTGTCAATTAAAAATTCTATTTGAAAAACTAAAATTAAATCCCCGATTTTACGTTCTCTCCCCCATTTTTGGGTCCTTTAAACCATGCTTCAGTCAACCCACCAGAAACAATGGCTCATTTGAACATTTTCTCCAAATCCAAACAGACAGAATTTACAAGATTTTAATTGACGCTCTCACACAAATTCACAATCACTCCACCGCTCACTGCATCTTTCACCAGTCTTACCCATTTTTAGACCCACTAGTGACCATCGCGACACCACTCCTTCTGCCAGCGACAAGAAAATTATCACGACCCAATTTCCTCAATAGGTTATGATGGCGCCCAACATCGCCGCTAGGCAAACCAACATTGTTATATCTCTTTTTAATAAGTTTTCAAGTAATTAAATTCTATTTATTAAGAAATTAAGGAGTAGCAAATTTAATAAATAAAACGAAGACAACTGAGTGGTAATCATAGTGATATAAGTACTCCAAAACCCTAAACTCTATTAGTATGTGTGCCAAGACCTGGTGTCACAAGTGTATGATCAACTAGTAGATTATACAAAACTCTAACTACTGTCTGAAATAAAATTAGACAGAAAATAAGTGCAAAAGAGAGACTCTAGGTGTTGTAGGATGGCTCAGGAAGCAGCTCACCACTAGGCCTCAGGGTAACGAGGGTGCGCGCCGGTAAGACTGCCAGATGCACCTGCCTCAGATCCTACATGATTAGTGCAGAAGTGTAGCGTGAGTACATAAACAACATGTACCCAACAAAGCATCTAGTCTAACCTCAAAAAAGTAGTGACGAGGGGTCGACATCGATACTTACTATGGACTAACAATAAATATACAGAAATTCTAAATGAGCATGGTTTATGTAAATAATAATAGTATCTCAATAACAAGCAGGGAATAAATAATTCTTTCACAAATGGTAAATCCCAAGTCAGTTTCTGTCATATATATATTTTAACCTCTCGAGCCATAAAATAATATCAAATATAATTAAGCTCTAAGTATTATCACGCACGATTATGCCGAGGTCGTACGACCCGATCCAGAATAATGTGTACAGTGCCGAGGATCGTGCGGCACGAACCATAGATGCATCTATCTACTACCGAGGCGTTTGGCCCGCTCCACAAGAAGAGAGGATACTTTATGAACAACCGATTTACAAGCTAATACAAGGCTAATGTACAAAGAAACACATTTTTATTAACGATCCAGTAACCCGTCAAAAATTAGGTAAGTGGAAGTCGGTCTTTTACAATTCCTCTGTCAAGTTCCAATATAATTTAGGCACTTAAATTAATAGGTAGGAGTGCAAACATTACAAATATTTCATGATTTAGGTCCTAAACTACTTGGACATAAGCATAATTTGTAGCTACGCACGGACTCTCGTCACCTCGTGCGTACGTAGCCCCCACAGTTAGAAGCAAATAGCAATTTAAATCACCTATGGGGTACGTTCCCTCTTACAAGGTTAGGCAAGAGACTTACCTCGTCTCAAAGCTCACTTTCCGACTCCAAATTCACTCTAAAGCCTAAACTTGGTGCCAAACAATCCGAAACTAGTCAAATGTTATATAAATTAATCAGTACATGCTCGAAAGTTCGTAATCTAACTATTAGAGTAGTTACCCAACCCCTATTGGAAGATTCCTAAAATTCACCCCCGGACCCACGTGTCCGGATTCCGGAAATGTTCGAAGATAATTGTTACCCATAACCTTACGAACTCAAATATATAATTTTCATCCCATTCCATAATCATTTTTCATGGTTAAATCCCATTTATATCAAAACCTAGGTTTTTCATCTAAACCAAAAATTATCACAATTTACACGTTAAAATCTATCCATAATCTATGTATTTAATTTACATTGGGTAGGAATTACTTATCTTCAATATCTAGGTGGAAATCTCTCTCTAGGAAGCTCCAAAATCGCCCCAAGAAGTGAAATAAATGAACCAAGGATGGCCTAAGTCCGCAATAAATGGACCTCACTCCCTCCAGGACTTCCGCTTCTGTGGCTCCATGGTCGCATCTGCGGCTCCGCTTCTGTAGACACATCCTCACAAATGTGGACCAGGCCCAAGTCTGTCTCTCCCGCTTCTGCGAGCCCGCTTTTGCAGCACGAGCACCGCATCTGCGCACCTAGCCGCTTCTGCGATCCCTTCCTCGCATTTGTGCCTTCGCAGATGCGGCCCATATCCTTGCTTCTGTGACCACTGGGCAGCCCACGCTGGGCCGCTTCTGCGACTGATGGCTCGCTTTGGCGAACTCGCACCTGCGGCTAGCCCTCCACAGATACGATTGCACCAGAAGCTTGATGCTTTAGCTATTCATCCAAGGCCAAACGACTTCCGCACATCGTCCGAATGGCATCAGGGGCCTCCGAGGACCCCGTCCAAACATGCCAAGTAGTTTGTAAACATAAACGTACTCGCTCGCATCCTCGGAATGCGGAAAACAACATGAAAACTAAGAATCACGATCCAAAACCAATAGAATCAACTTATGAACTTCAATTTCTTCCAACTTACTCCGAGCACGCCGAATCATACTTAAATTACTCGGAATGACACCAAATTTTGCGTGCAAGTCTTAAATCACCATACGGATTTATTCCCAAGCTCGAATCCCAAACGGACCTTGATAACACCAAGACCTACTCCAAACCAAATTTAAAGAACTTTAAAACCTTCAATAACCAAACACTTAACTCTAGGAGCCGAAACGGTCCCAGTTCATCCAAAACCCGATCCGAACGTACACCCAAGTCCAAAATCATCATACGAATCTATTGGGACTGGCAAATCCTGATTCTGAGGTCGTTTACTAGAAATGTTGATCCATGTCAAACTTACCCCTTTAATGCCAATAACAAGGAACTAAGTGTTCCGATTTCAACCCGAACTCGTCCAAACCCGAACTAACCATCCCCGCAAGTCGTAAAACAGTAAATGCACATACGGGGAGTCTTATTTAGGGGAACAGGGATCTAGGAAGCAAAATGACCGGTCAGGTCATTACATTCTCTACCTCTTAAATAAAACTTCATCATCGGACGGGTCTAGAATCATACCTGGAATGTTGAATTGGTGTGGATATCTGCTCCGCATGTCCTACTCGGCCTCCCAAGTCGCCTCCTCGACTGGTTGGCCCCTCCACTGAACTTTTACCGCAGAAATCTTCTTGGACCTCAGCTGGCGAACCTATCTGTCAACAATGGCAACTGGCTCCTCTTCATAACCCAGGCTCTCATCTAGCTGAACCGTGCTGAAGTCTAACACATGCGACCTGTCGGCATGATACCTCCGGAGCATAGACACGTGGAAAAATAGATGAACTCCCGATAGTCTGAGAGGTAAAGCAAGCTCATAAGTGACCTCTCCAACTCGTCTCAACACCTCAAATGGATCTATAAACCTTGGGCTCAACTTGCCCTTCTTTTCGAACCTCATGATTCCCTTCATCGGCAAGACCTTCAAGAGAATCTTCTCGCCTACCATAAATGATAAATCACGCGCCTTTTGATCCGCATAACTCTTCTGTGTGGACTGTGCTATGCGAAGTCGCTCCTGAATCAGCTTTACCTTTTCTAAGGCATTCTTTACTAAATCAGTGCCATATAACTTAGCCTCGCCGAGCTCAAACCATCCGATGGGCGAATGACATCGCCGGCCATATAAAGCCTCAAATGGAGCCATCTCGATGCTGGACTGATAGCTTTTGTTGTAAGCGAACTTGGCCAAAGGCAAGAATCAATCCCACTGCCCTCCGAAGTCAATCACACATGCTTTTAGCATATTCTCCAAGATCTGAACTATTCGCTCTGACTGTCCATCGGTCTGCGGATGAAAGGCTGTGCTGAGCTCTACCCGGGTCCCCAACTCGCTCTGTACTGCCCTCCAGAAATGCAAAGTAAACTGAGGGCCTTTGTCTGATATAATGGAGACAGGCACACCGTGCAACCAAACAATCTCCTAAATGTAAATCTGGGTCAATCTCTTTGAAGAATACGTGGTTACTACCGGAATGAAGTGTGCCAACTTGGTCAACCTATCGACAATGACCCAAACTGCATCAAACTTCCGCAAGGTCCGCAAAACCCAACTACGAAATCCATAGTAATGCACTCCCATTTCCACTCAGGTATAACCATCTGCTGGAGTAGGCCACCTAGCCTCTGATGCTCGTACTTAACCTGCTGGCAATTAAGGCACCTCGCTACATACTCAACTATGTCCTTCTTTATCCGCCGCCACCAATAATGCTGCCTCAGGTCACGATACATTATTGTATCACCTGGGGAATAGAATATCGAGAACTGTGTGCCTCCTCTAGAATCTTTTACCTCAATCCATCAACATTAGGGATATATAGGCGACCCTGGAGTCGCAGAACACCATCCTTCTCGATAGTAACCTATTTGGAACCACCCTGTAGTACCGTCTCTCTGAGAACCAATAAGTGAGGATCATCAAACTGACGAGCCTTAATCTGCTCGAATAGTGAAGACTGGGCGACGATGCATGCAAGAACTCGGTTGGGCTCTAAAAAATCCAACCTCACAAGTCTGTTAGCCAAGGACTAAATGTCTAAAGCTAATGGCCTCTCCTCTGCTGAAATGATTGCCAAACTACCCATACTCTCCGCATGTCTACTCAAGACATCCGCAACCACATTTTCCTTGCCCGGATGATAGAGGATGGTAATATCATAATCTTTTAGTAACTCAAGCCACCTGTGCTGCCTCAAATTGAGATCCCTCTGCTTGAACAAATTCTTCAAGCTGCGATGATTTGTGTAAACCTCACAGGACACCCCATAAAGGTAATGTCTCCAGATCTTAAGAGCATGAACAATCGCGGCCAACTCCAAATCGTGTATGGGGTAATTCTTCTCGTGGGGCTTTAGCTGTCGTGATGCATATGCAATAACTCACCCCTCCTGGATCAACACACAACCTAAACCAAATCGTGAAGCATCATAATACACAGTATACATCCCTGAACCGGAAGGCAACACTAACACTGGTGCTGAAGTCACTGCTGTTTTGAGCTTCTGGAGTCTCACCTCACAATCATCGGACCATCGGAATGGAGCACCCTTCTGGGTCAATCTAGTCAAAGGTGCTACAATAGATGAGAAGCCCTCCACAAACCGGCGATAATAACCTGCTAACCCCAAGAAGCTCCTGATCTCAGTCGCCGTAGTAGGACGAGGCCAACTCTGAACTGCCTCGATCTTCTTGGGATCTACCTTAATACCCTCTCCTGATACAACATGCCCCAAGAATGCCACAGAATCCAACCAGAACTCACACTTGGAGAACTTAGCATATAGCTTCTATTCCCGCAAGTTCTGAAGCACCGCTCTCAAATGTTGTTCGTGCTCCTCCATGCTACGCGAGTAGATCAAAATGTCATCAATGAAGACAATGACAAACAAATCAATATATGGCCTGAACACCCGATTCATCAAATCCATAAATGCCACCGGGGCTTTGGTCAAACCGAAGGACATCACTAGAAACTCATAATGGCCATATCTAGTCCAAAAAGCCGTCTTCGGAACATCCGAATCCCAAATCTTCAACTGATGGTACTCCGATCTCAAGTCGATCTTAGAGAACACCCTGGCACCCTGCAACTGGTCAAACAAATCATTAATACGTGGCAACGGGTACTTGTTCTTAATGGTAACTTTGTTCAACTGGCGGTAATCAATACACAGGTGCACCCCAAGGCGACACACTCGGTTTAATGAACCCCTTTGCTAGCAACTCCTCAAGCTGTTCCTTCAATACCTTTAACTCTTTCGGAGCCATGCGGTACGGTGGAACAGAGATAGGCTGGGAACCTGAAACCAAATCAATACAGAATTTGATACCATAATCTGGTGGCATGCCTAGAAGATCAGAGGGAATCACATCAGAGAACTCCCAGATTACGGGCACTGAATTAATCGCTGGAGTCTCCGTAGTAGTATCCCGAACATAAGCTAGATAAGCCAAACATCCATTCTCAACCATGTGTCGAGCCTTCAAAAAAGAGATAACCTGACTAGATGCACTGACAGACGAACCCTTCCACTCTAATCTAGGAAACTCTGGCATCACCAAGGTAACAGTCTTGATATGGCAATCAAGGATGGCGTGATATAGAGATAACTAGTCCATGCCCAGGATTACCAAAAGTCGGTCATATCAAGTAACAGAAGATCAGCTCTAGTCTCAGAGCCATAGAAAGTCACGATACAGGACCGGTAGACTTTATCCACAACAACAGAATTGCCCACTGGAGTGGACACATAAACAAGAGTACCGAAGGACTTGCAAGGAACACCCAAGAAATGATCAAATAGAGATGAAACATATGAATATGTAGACCCTGGATCAAATAGTACTGAAGCATCCCTACCGTAGACCTGTGATCACGACATCTGAGGCCACTACATCTGGTCTGGCCGGAAAAGCATAGAACCTAGCTGGAGCGCCACCTAACTAGCCTCCACCTCTAGGATGACCCCTACCCACCTGCCCTCCGCCTCTGGGCGGCTGGTGGGGCATCTGGTGCTGTAATCATAGGCTGCTGACCCTGCTGCACTGCCTTGCCCCGAAGCCTAGAGTAGAACCTCCGCACATGAATAAGATCCCCGCACTCGAAACAACCTATCGGTACGGTGGACTACTTACCTAAAGTCTGACCCTGATGGCGTGATACCCACTGGAGGAACCCTGAATAGCTGGTGGGCAGTAGGAACTCTCTGGCATAATGCTAAAATAAGGTCGCACTGGAGCACCCCGAGGAGGCGGCGGTGCTGGATATGTGGGCCTTCTAGACTGACCCCTCACAAATTGACCTCTGCCCCCAGTCGGGGAACCTTTGAACTCTCCAGAATATCAAAACCATTTATCCCTCGTCGCCTACTCTCGGCTACACTGACGTACACCCTCGATCCTCTGAGCTATCTCCAGAACTAGCTCGTAAGAAGTCCCCATCTCAACCTCTCAGGCCATAGTGACCTGAATACCAGAGTGCAAACCTGCAACAAACCTCTACACTCTCTCTACGTTGGTAGGAAGTATCATAAGTGAATGACAAGACAAATTAGAGAATCTCGCCTCATAGTCGGTCACCGACATCTGACCCCGCTGGAGCTGCTCAAACTAAAACCGCAACTCTTCCCTCTAAGAGGGTGGAATATACCTATCCAGAAAAATACAGGTGAACCGGTCACAAGTCATGGGAGGCGAGTCTGCTGGTCTGCCGAGGAGATATGACTGCCACCACCTACGGGCCCTTCCGTCCAGCTAGAAGGTGGTAAAGTCCACCCCGTGGGACTCCAATATCCTCATGTTGTGCAGTCTGTCCCTGCACCAATCAATAAAGTCCTGGGGGTCCTCATGTCGCTCACCTCCGAAGACAGGAGGGTGTAGTCTAGTCCATCTATCCAATAGCTTCTGCGGCTCACCGGCCGTAGCTGGTCTGGGCTCAGGTATAGCTGCTGCAACTGGTTGGGCCCCACCCATGGGTAGTGCACCCGGGGTTTGATATACGGCAGCTGCATGCCTAAGAGCCTAAGTGGTAGGGGTCTGTGCTCCCCTTCCCGCCTGAGATGTGGCTGGGTCTGCTGGAAATAAACCAGCCTGATTTATAGAATCCATGAACCGCAACATACGGCCCATGACCTCCTGGAATCCTGGTGCGGACATGAAATCCACCGGGGCTGTCTCTGCTGCAGGCACCTTGCTCTGCTCCTCAATAATAGGATCCTCTACTGGATCCACTGGTGGCATAACTGAAGCAACTCTAGGACGCCCTGTCCTCTACCACGAGTTGGAGCCCTCCCTCGGCCCCTGCCTCAGCTTTTAGCAACATGGGGAGCAGCTCCACCGTGATTGGGTACATTTGCCGCGCGCGTTCTCACCATCTGTGAGGGAATAAGAGAAAGATACTTAGTACAACATCAATTGCATGATAAGATATGAAGAAAGAGTAGTTTCCAAACACACTATAGCATCTTGAAGATAAGTAAGGACGTCTCCGCATCGATCCGCAAGATTCTACTAGGCCTGCTCATAACTTGTGAGACCTACGTGAACCTACTGCTCTGATACCATGTTGTCACAACCCAATTTCCCCTATAGTCCGTGATGGCGCCCATCGTCGCCGCTAGGCAAACCAATGGCGAACTAATCCATGTTATTTCTCTTTTTAATAAGTTTCCAAGTAATTAAATTCTATTTATTAAGAAATTAAGGAGTAGAAAATTTAATAAATAAAACAAAGACAACTGGGTGGCAATCATAGTGATATAAATACTCTAAAACCTTAAAGTCTACTAGTATGTGTGCCAAGACCTGATGTCACAAGTGTATGAGCAACTAGTAGATTATACAAAACTCTAACTACTGTCTGAAATAAAAATAGACAGAAAATAAGTGCAAAAGAGAGACTCTACGTGTTGCAGGACGACTTAGGAAGCAGCTCACCACTAGGCCTCAGGGTAACGGGGGCGCGTGCCGGTAAGACTGCCAGATGCACCTGCCTCAGATCCTGCACGGATAGTTCAAAAGTGTAGCATGAGTACATAAATAAAATGTACCCAATAAGTATCTAGTCTAACCTCGAAGAAGTAGTGACGAGGGTCTACATCGACACTTACGATGAGCTAACAATAAAAATACAGAAATTCTAAATGAGCATGGTTTATGTAAATAATAGTATCTCAATAACAAGTAGGGAATAAATAATTCTTTCACAAATGGTAAATCCCAAGTCAGTTTCTGTTATATATATATTTTCACCTCTCAGTCCATAAAATAATATCAAATATAATTAAGCTCCAAGTATTATCACGCACGATTATGCTGAGGTCGTACGACCCGATCCAGAATAATGTGTATAATGCCGAGGATCGTGCGACACGAACCATAGATGCATCTATCTACTACCGAGGCGTTTGTCCCGCTCCACAAGAAGAGAGGATACTTTATGAACAACCGATTTACAAGCTAATACAAGGCTAATGTACAAAGAAACACATTTTTATTAACGATTAAGTAACCCGTCGAAAATCAGGTAAGTGGAAGTCGGTCTTTTACAATTCCTCTGTCAAGTTCCAATATAATTTAGGCACTTAAATTAACAGGTAGGGTGCAAACATTACAAATATTTCATGATTTGAGTCCTAAACTACCGGACATAAGCATAGTTAGTAGCTACGCACGGACTCTCGTCACCTCGCGCGTACGTAGCCTCCATAATTAGAAGCAAATAGTAATTTAAATCACCTATGGGATAAGTTCCCTGTTACAAGGTTAGGCAAGATACTTACCTCGTCTCAAAGCTCACTTTCCCGCTCCAAATTCACTCTAAAGCATCAACTTGGTACCGAACAATCAAAAACTAATCAATACATGCTCGAATTTTCGTAATCTAACTATTAGAGTAGTTACCCAACCCCTATTGGAAGATTCCTAAAATTCACCCCCGGCCCCACGTGCCCGGATTCCGGAAATTTTCGAAGATAATTGTTACCCATAACCTTACGAACTCAAATATATAATTTTCATCCCATTCCATAATCATTTTTATGGTTAAATCCCATTTATATCAAAACCTAGGTTTTTCATCTAAACCGAAAATTCTCACAATTTACATGTTAAAACCTACCCATAATTTATGTATTTAATTTACATTGGGTAGGAATTACTTACCTTCAATAGCTAGGTGGAAATCTCTCTCTAGGAAGCTCCAAACTTTCCCCACGATGTGAAATAAATGAACCAAGGATGGCCTAAGTCCGCAATAAATAGACCTCACTGCCTCCAAGACTTCCGCTTCTACGGCTCTATGGCCGCATCTGCGGCTCCGCTTCTACAGACACAACCTCGCAAATGCGGACCAGGCCCAAGTTTGACCCTCTCGCTTCTGCGTGCGGAGTCTCACATCTGCGAGCCCGCTTCTGTGGCACAAGCACCGCACCTGCACACTAGGCCGCTTCTGCGATCCCTTCTTCGCAACTGCGCCTTCGCAGATGCGGCCCATATCCCCGCTTCTGCGACCACTGGGCAGCTAAGGCTAGGCCACTTCTGCGGCTATTGGCTTGCTTCTATGAGCTCGCACCTGCGGCTGGCCCTCTGCAGGTGCGATTGCACCAGAAGCTTGGTGCTTCAGCTATTCATCCAAGGCAAAATGACTTCCGTGCATCGTCCGAATTGCATCCGGGGCCCCCGAGGCCCCGTCCAAACAAGCAAACAAGTTTGTAAACATAAAACGGACTCTCTCGCACCCTTGGAATACGTAAAACAACATTAAAACTAAGAATTGTTACCCAAAACCAATAGAATCAACTTATGAACTTCAATTTCTTCCAACTTACTCCGAGCGCGCCGAGTTATACTTAAACTACTCGGAATGACACCAAATTTTGCGTGGAAGTCTTAAATTACCATACGAAACTATTCCCAGGCTCGGAATCCCGAACGAACCTCGATAATACCAAGACCTACTCCAAACCAAATTTAAAGAACTTTAAAACCTTCAATAACCCAATACTTTACTAGAAATATTGACCCAAGTCAAACTTAACCCTTTAAAGCCAATAACAAGGAACTAAGTATTCCGATTTTAACCCAAACTCTTCCAAACCCGAACTAGCCATCCCCGCAAGTCTTAAAATAGTAAAAGCACATACAGAGAGTGTTATTTAGGGGAACAAGGATCTAGAAAGCGAAATGATCGGTCGGGTCGTTACAAAAATTGTAGCTATAGAAGATAACCATCAAGCCCAAAATTTTGAAATGTTTCAATCACCAGAAAAGATACCCAATAGTCTTAGTATTTAAGAAGTATTGAAGCTCAAACAAAATTTATTTATTTTTTTATTTTAATATATTTTTGTTTTTGGAGAATATTGGTGGAAGAAATATTTTGATTTAGAAGCTTTAACCACCGAAAACAATGGTGGAACCATAAAAAGGGGAAATGGGAAGAAGATGGTTGGAGATGAATTGATGGAAGAAGGGATGCACAAAGGAGAAAATCTTATGAAAGAAAGGAATGAAGAAAGATGAAGAGAAAGGGGAAGGAGAGGGATTTGATGAAGAAAAGAGAAAGGGAGGGGGAGAACCTGAGAAGGAGGATAAAGGAGGGGAGTTGTGTTATATTTTTCCTTTTTTCTTTTGTTTATTTTTTGGTTGTCTTTTTCTTATTTCCACTGAAGTAAAATCACCAATTCAATGAATTCACGTACCATATGTGCGTATAAATCACGCGTTTGTCCACCTCAGCCATATAAATGCCACATAAGCTCAGTCAATGGTCAGAGGCATTTAAAATACTATGTTTGAACAAGTACAAGTGCTTAGATGAAACTTCGCAAAATAGTGGGACCGGGATGTCAAAGCGGTATAAGTACAAGTGTCTGCCAGGCTATTCTACCTTTTTAAATCATTTACATATTATTTGTAATAATAGCCTATATTCTGCTATAATCGTATTTATCATGCTATTTAGGTCAAAATAGTATTTTTATATTTTTTCAATTATAATATATTATTTTAAAGGTGTTAATTTCAGAAATAGCATTTTTTATCATTTTACAACCATATTTTTAAAATTTATTTCAATTAAGTTCCATGTATTTTAAAATATGGCCTAATTAAGCCAATATTTTGGACTAAAACTGGCCCAAAAGGCACTTGGCCCAACAACCTGAATCCAACACCCGCGACCCAATACCCTTTTACCCATCTATGACCCGTTACCCCCCGCTTCACCCTTAAAATTTCAGCCGTTGATCTCTTAATATCATCGACCCACAATAGACCCCTCCTCCTTATATCCCTTTACCCCAAACCTAATCCCCATTTCCCATTCCAGCCAACCCCAAATCCTCTCGTCTGTAAACCCTAAACCTAGCCGACATGATATCTTTCCTTCCTTTCCTGGATTGGAGTCGATCTGTGGTTCTCCTATGGTGCTATTACCTTTCTTGGCTCCTCATTTCTATGGCACTTGCCCAGTTATGGCAAGCCCTTGTACGAAGACCTAATGATACTTTACTGAATAGGGCAAGTATCGAATGTGAAGATTCTATGCGGTTTTGGATCTTTGATTCTACACTGAGTCACGACTTGATACATTTAGGAGTAAATTCTTACTCCTCTCGCAACCTGGATTGTTGATTGACCTTCTGCATATATTTTACCCTAATCTTATTCAAAATTGATTTGCATGTGATTCTTTCCTTTGTTCCATGATTTAATTGGCATTTCTTCCTTTTTGATTTGTGTGAATCAAACACTATATAAACCCTTTCCCTATTTTGTTGCAACCCATATTTTCGTACGTAAGAGTACGTTGTAAGTCAATTGACGTAAACGCAGAAATGAGATAATTTGAAAGTAAATAAAGTAAGTTAATCATGTTACCATGGAGGTTACAAATATTTAAGATTATGAATAACAAGTACCAAGAGGGTTAGAAGGCTTAGAAGCTAAACGAATTGAAGAAAATAAGTTTCGTTGAAAGTCGACAAGCAGGGAATGTTATAACATGTACTTTTGGGGTAAGACTAGGGTGATTAACATGATATGGAGGTTATGTTATGAGTTATTTTAGTCGTATGATAGTCGTGTGTTATGTTTTGAAGTCAAGCGAGTTGTGGAACAAAATTTGGCAAAGGTCATCACAAGTTACATTCGTAAATGTGCTGAAAATTAGGTCAAATGTAGATGAGGTTTTCTCCCAATATACTTGGAATTACGGGATGCTACAACTACCAAATTGAATATCTACGAGTATTGTTTCTAACACATAAAACCGTTCATCGATACAACAATAGAGTAGATAGATATTCATATTTTTGCAAGACTGCGCAAGCAGCTCCCAATGGGACCCACTTAGGCGGTGGTCGACCTACATCACTTTAAAAATGATTTGGACGACCCTTCTTTCATAGATTTTCGACCCAAATTCATCCCTACACTCCTCCTAAGCATCCTAAATAGATACCATATGGGTTTGAAGGGGAATCCAAGTGATTACACCATATTTCAATATCAAAAGTTAGTTCAACTGAAGAATAACACGTCTTTGAGATTATGTTGTCATTGAGGATAGTTGTGGGCAGTGTTTGGCTGAAATATCAAGTTGTTTATAGTGCTTAAGGCGTGTATAACAGACTACTAATTTTGTTTAAGCTTGCTTGTATGTTGGTCAAGTTGTTAGGATGCTAAACTACAAGATAATACTCGGATTAGTAATTCTTGATGGATTGTTTTGAAAGTTTCTCTTATGAACTTTAAGTTGCTGGAAATTATGGGAAATAAATTGGCTATGATATTGTTAGTATGATTATGTTGGTTTACACGTCAAACTTGTTGAGAAAATTGGTAACTAGAAAAGGAAATGGCTATAAAGCACTTGGAAGTTGTCAATAGTGATATTATCTTGTGTTGGGTTATTTTGGGTAACTTTGAAATCGAGTAGAAGGTTGGAAATTCTTTAAAAAGTATTGGTTATTATACTGGATATATTACTAACTTCAAGAATGAATGATAATCGGGTTGAAGGGTGTTCAATCCGAGCTTGCCGCTCGTCGTGATATGTTGACGACTTGTTAATGAAATATTTTGTACCTTATTGTTAATGTTGTTCTTATTGTATTGCTCTGGTTGTTGTTGTTGGTATATGGTATCGGAGGAGGCCTTTGTTACAGGGGTGATGCTGCCCGAATTTACGTAAATGAGCTACTAGCTTAAGTTACGAACTTAGCCTTTACTCAACACTAATTTTGAATCTCCTTATGCTATGGTAGATGGAGTTGAGTTGTTTGAAGAGTTGATTGGAAGGTATTAAGGACTCAATGGATTTAAGGTATGTTAAGGCTAATCCTTTTCTTCATTTTGGCATGAACCCGTAACTACATGTGTTTGATAACGAGACATAAAGAGAAGTTTGTGTTCCTGAAATTATGCACATTTTCCTAGTCCCATAAGTTACAATATCCTCCCTTATCGAGACTTTATATTCAGTTAAGTATTGTCTTCTTTCAGTCAAGAGAGTAGAGGGTATATATATATATATATATATATATATATATATATATATATATAGTATTATAGTATTTTCACCACCACCGAGCTATAATCGGTGGGCAGGCCCCTATCGGGCAACCTCTTATAAGATGGTAAATTATATACCGAGCCTACTGTGGCAGAAAGCCTATGAGCGATCCCAGAATGGCCGATATACCTAGCCTAGTATGACCGAGACCGAGCGCCTATGAGCGAGCCTACTATGGCAGAGCAGTTACACGTACCGAGCCTTATAAGGCCGGACAACTATTTTACTTACTATATTGAGAGAGTTGAGTCAGTATCAGCAGGTAAGCATATCTTCAAATCATCTTTGATTCCTAGTTACTTTCAGATATTATATTATCAGTTCAGTCTCAACTTTCAGTTACTCTATTGCCTTACATTCTTGGTACATTATTTTGTATTGATGTCCCTTTTACTGGGGACGCTGCATTTCATGCATGCATGTCCTGATAGACAGCTGGATAGACCTTCCGAGTAGATAGAGCCAAACATCAGCTTGATTGGTAAGCTCCACTTCCCCGGAGTTACCAGGTCTAAACCTTGGAGTCCATTTATATATACAGGTTTGATAGGTAGGTCGAGGCCCTATCCCGACCATGATACAGTTCAGTTATCTCTAGAGACTTGTAGACGAGTCTTATATATTTTGTATGTTAGTATTGTGGCCTTGCCAGCCCTGTGTGCATGTTCAGTTTGGAACTGCTAGTTGTAGACGTTCATGGCAGCCTCGTCGGCCTGCACAATTATGTATATGACATTTTGGGTATGTTTAACCCTCAGATGAGAGAGATGTTATTTTTAGATGATTCAAAATATGGCCTCGTCGGCCTAAGCTGAGGGCTACCCCTCCAAAGTTCACAGTTACTTAGTGGTACGCTCAAGCTGAGCATGGCACCGGGTGCCGGCCATGCCTTCCGAGGTTTGGGACGTGACAAATTTCCCCTTTGGACAGATTTTAGTCACTACTCTCTCTCACTCGTACTTGTTCTATTTTGTGCTGGTTCTCTGAAAACTACTATGTTCTATTTTGTTCGTGGCCGACTGAAAGCCAAGGCCACCATTGTAATACTCAATAACCTCCTCCGGTACAAGCACTGCTCGGAGCCCCTGAGGCTTCTGTGAACACTGAAGTGCCGGAGTATCTAGGGTTCCACTACTCTTCTTCACTCACATTCGTTGAACCGCTTTTGTAATTTCTGTTTTCTCATTTTTGCTCGTTTCTCTTTGCAACTTGTCAGTACCCTTAATTTTGCAGTTCAAATCTATGTGTGTTAGTGTAGGAATGTTTTAGATTACTCGCGTTATTCATTCATGCCTACATGCACTCTATATGCCATTTCTATGTGAAGAACTTTAGAAAACATGACTTAGGGTCTTGGTCCTCTGAAATTTATGAATTGCAGTACTATGTCATATTATGTGCTACTCTAACTTTGCTGTGATTTTGTTGTTAGTATGATATTCTTGAAATCCTTGTTCGATAGTGTTAATTCATTTAGTCTCAATCACCTCTAATGAGACCTCTGGCACATATAGCTATATTTATTCATATGTATGTGATAATAAGCATGTAGTACCCCTCTGTTCTCCTTAAGACATAGATGAAGACATGTTATTTGACTTGCTAAATGTTGTACTTAGGAATCATGTGCATAGGTTATTTTTTCCTTGAACTTTCATGCTATGAATTCCTCGTTTGCTTGTGATTGTTTAAGCCTGGCCACCCCAGAAAACATGTAGTTAAGATGCAGTCACTCTAAGTTGAATCCATAAGGGGTGTTTATGCTGTAATTCTGTCTGTCCTTTAGAGGTTATGCTTAAAGCCTATGTCTGTGAGGCTCTTCATGTGAATTTGAAAGCTTTCAAACCTGTTCCTGCCTTATCTATCTATCCACTCTTATATCCTAAACCTCATATCCCAGAATGTTTCCAAAGGAATCTTGCTTCTTGGGTAGTTTATTAACTTTAGAGATTGAATTTTGAATGTGTATGTTCCTTGCCTGAGTTCTAAAGTTGTGTGGATAGCTTGTGTATGTAGTATTCCGCTTGCAATTTCTATCTTGTGGGGGTGTTATTTTTTTGCAGAATTGGTTTTGTTTGGTAATTTGGGCTTAGCCTATTGGGCCTAGTTTGGGCACTAAGTTCATATGTGCTTCGTTCGTCTTTATGCACCTGGAGCTTGGACTAGTTGGTTCGCATGAAGTTGTTGAAGGCCCAGATATGTTACTGGGTTATTTATGTACTTGTATTGGGCCTGTAACTATTTATTCTTGGTCTGTATTAATTTGTAAAAAAACTGATCATGTGGAAAATAGTAAAAAGAGGGGCCTGTGTGTCATGCCCCGACCTTGGGGAGCGCAGCCGGCGCTCGACCGAGACATCCCAGTCAAGCAAGCCTACTTGATGCCTTCTACCCAACCTTATCCATGAACAAGTTAAGAATCAGTAACAAGAAATAGACATGTGAAGAATAGAGTGTACAACATCCTTTTCCATTACTTAAAGGAGTTTCATAGACAATTTAAAAAAATATTACAAGTTCACATTTGAAAGTGGAACATCCCATAACTATAACATTTATAGTCTTTTTCCCAAATTAAAACACAACCCACACTATATCTATGGAGCCTCTAAATGGAACATAAGAGTAGTATGAAAGTGCCGGTGATAAAGCCCCGACCATACCTCAAAATACAATGTACAAGGATCAAAAGATACAAGTCCCCGATAGGAAGTGGGGCTTACCAAGTCAGCTAAGGAGAGGGTGTATTGCTATCAATGATCGACGCCACAAGCTGCGTAACCACCTGCATCCATTAAAGATACAGTGTCTCCGACAAAAGGGACGTTAGTACATATAGAATAGTACTAGTATGTAAAGCTAAATACCCTCTCATGGAATGGAGTACCAACAAAAAAGGAGAGAAACATGAAATCAATGAGAAACTCAAATAATATTAAAATTCCAAGTCAAAACCAAGGTAAACTTTCAATTAAATATTAATATTTTAAGTTGGGAGATCCTTAGTACTGACACACCACCATGCATATGGAGTGGAGTCCAATATCCGCCTGATCTGTTAAGCCGTCTCTCACCACAATACTGTGTGGTTCGACATGGTCCTTGCTAGCTATCATCTCATCCCAATTATTGGGAATAATCTCAACTCATCATCACGAGAATTTATCCCTCAATCATTCATACACCAGCAAAGGTAGTTTCGTGTTTAGGTCATTTCAACCCACACATCCTCGGTGACCTAATGATACTCCCAAAAATATTTATGTAAAATATTCATCTCATATCCCTTCATAAAATATTTCATTTTGATGGCCATTTTGGCCACACATGTAAATCTTCGTTCTTGGCACAATGGCCGCATTTTATGTTTCATACTCTCATTCTTTCATTTTCAAGGATCATCATAGGTCATCAACATAAAGAACATATGGAAATCACGACTTTAAATACATGAATAATAAGAGCCTCAAACACATTGAATTTTCTTCCCAAAAGAGAGCATAATGATTTGCAATTGAAACATGAATTTAAGTCATAACATTTGATACATTAATTATGCTTGAAACATTTTCCCGAAGGGAAGCATAATATGATAGGAGTAATTGGAACACAATTTTGAGTATATATTCGATGCATTACTCATTTGGGATAACTCAAATTATGGGGAACAACCCGGAATATTAGAAATAAGAGCTTGGGAAACCACGCTTGAATCTCACAAGGAATTCATGGATTCGATTCTACAAGAGGAGTTTAGCCAACATACCTAAATTGAGCTCTCTTAGAGTCACTACACGTTTCCCCTACTCTTAGCAACTTCAATTTATAGAAAAATTATCAAATTGAATAGTTATTAGGATGGTACTCTTAGACTTAGCCATCATTGGCATTTCTTCAATACTAAGTGTGCAAGTTCGATTACATGGTCTTATGATAGATTCCTTCACCCCACATCGAATTCCCCAAATAAGTAATCAATCTACGTTGATCCCACAACATCCCACAACCTTATCGGCATATTCATGGCTTATCTCCTACCCCACAACTTACTTAGACCCGTAACAATCTTGCATGAAATCTTGTGACAAGGACTTATCCGGAGAGTTGGTGGCCTAGTGAGTGATTTCCTTGAATCTTCAAAATTGGGCAAGAATTGATGAGTAAAATGGTTGAAGCTCCTTCCTCCGTCTCTCTAAAATATTTTCCTCTCTAAAACATCCGTTGAAGCATTCTAAAATAACCCCCAAGGTCTTTTTATAAAAATAAGGTCGAGTAAAATTTTCCAAACTTAACCCTCTGAGACAAGTCTGTGATCGCAGATGCGACTGCAAAATAGGTATGTGGTCTGCAGAATGGACCGCAAAATGGCTTTCCAAAACTGGGTTGGCGTGGTCAAGTCTGCGGCCAATTCCACGGTCCATGCAATTATTCCGCGGCCGCAAAATGGATCGCAAAATATCCTCCAAACTTTCCCATGCTGATTGTGCGACGGATGTGCCGCCCGTGAAATGGTTATGCGGTCGCATATTGGACCACGAAATGACCCTAAAAATCAAGATTCTTCTGGTTCAATCATCGATGGTTCTGTAGATAGTGGAATAGTTCTGTGGTCGCATAATGGACCGGAGAAACGTCATGTTCTACAAAAATTCCCACCAAATCCACAGTGCATTGCACAACCGAAAAAGTCTGTACCGCACATCTACAATCTTCCAAAACACATTGGCCTACCTTAACACCATAAACCACCAATTCTTGGCAAGATTTTACGGGGCCTTACACTGGGTAGTTTAATTTTTGCATGATTGGGTAAATAACATGCCTATAGGTCCAAATCACTTCTCCTGCTACATGTCAACTATGCTCATTTCTGTGTATTACTTGTTGATAGATATCATGCCCATATGACTTCTAATTTTTCTATCCCTCTTAGAAATCATAAGTTTAGGATCTCAAGTAATTGGTAACTAAACACTTCCAACATGATTTGCAATATCGTTTAGAAAGCATGCATATAGGGCCTATTATGTGTTCACTCATTTGACTACTTGCTACTACACTTAGAAATCATGTATTAGGATCCCACACTTTGCATCATGCCTATAGGATTTTATTAATTAATTCAACTGCTCGTACTACCAACTATGCTCTTAACGCCCTACACCTATAAGCTATGACAATAGGATCTATAAGCAATAACTTGTATCACTCAACTGCTGTACCACCGCAAAACTGTTTTAAAACTTTAATCATTTAGAGATCCTGCCTACAGGACTTAATAACTAAGGTCTGCTTGTTAGACAACCATGTGTAAATCATAGCCTTAATTAGTTCACAACTGGCCAATCACACTTTACATAAAAATCATGTTTTAGGTCCATTTAATTCAATAACATACTAGCTCATGACTGACCGGTCTAATCCCACAACTAGGAGCATGTTCATAAGACAATTCCCTCATCAGTTCTGCCACTTCTCCATAATTGTTAATTGATAATTGTTTGACGTTCATGTGAATCTATTTGTGGAGGTAAATATGAGCCCCGTTGTGTTAATCATGCCTTTTGTGAAGGTTTGTTTGAATTACTTGGCGCTTAGTCTTTTAATTTTGAGCATCCTAGAATGAGTCTAGAGCTACATATATAGTGGTTAAATGCCTCCTAGACCATAAGCATAGGACTGGTAGGCATATATAGGGTACGACTTAGAATTGAATTAGTGCGCTTTAGGTAAAAATTTAAAGATAGTAATTGGGTAGCTGGAGATGATAGTCTGTGCTTGCTGGATAATACGAGCAACCATTGCACTTAAAGGTTGCAAAGTATTATTTATGTTGCGTGGGGTTATCCGTTAGGCTAAAAAATCTAGGACTCCCCCCATCGTGTCTAATTGTTCCTTTTACATTTAGTGTTGTTGAGAAATTTAGATTTATTTAGGTTGAATATCTTGTAGCCAAGAGAGTTGTTCTATTAATGGATAAAGTATGTTCCTTCAAATTGTTCTTTACATTATTTCCTTACTACTTCTTCAAATTAATTGATTGTCAATAATTGGACTATATATGATCATCCTTCTCCACCTAGAATAATTGATCGCTTGCATTGGCTATTTGTTTACCTTTAATAGCTTGTTTGATCAAGCTTCTCCAATCCTAAAAGAACCTTTTTCTTCAAAAATGTGCGTTTTTCAAAGTTGAAGTGTTTGGCCAAGCTTTTGGAAGAAAAAAAGTGCTTTTGAGGAGAAGTATAAGCAGTTTTAGAGAAGCAGAAAAAGTAGCTTCTCTCCAAAAGAACTTTTGAGAAAAATACACTTAGAAGCAGTTTTTAAAAGTTTGGCCAAACACTAATTTCTGCTTTTTTATATTAATTAGCCAAACACAAACTGTTTCTCACCAAAAGTACTTTTGAGAAAAGCACTTATGAGAAAAAGCACTTCTCAAAATAAGCTGATTTTTGCAGCTTGGCCAAACATGCTATAAGTTTATTAACAAATTAACTTGCATGCTCACTTAGGATAATTAATTCGATAAACCCCACATAGTTTAGAATTCAATCGAGAACCAAAATTGTAGACCTCTAAGAGTGCCTAACACCTTCTTTTCGAAGTAATTTGAGCCCTTACCCGATATTTGGTAACATGGACTAGTTAAACATAGTTATTCGCAAATAGGTGCCCTAACGCACCTAAAAAATCATTAGGTGGTGACTCTTTTCTTTTAATACCATTTAAAAGAGTTGTCACATGTTGAAATCCACTTTTGCAAGAAAACGGGGCACGACAGCAGATGTTTTAAGTTCTTAGTTCAGACTTTGAGCTCATTTTATCATATTTTGAGATTGAGAGCTCAGATTGAGGTGATATTTGAGGTGATTTTCACTTCATGGATTGGGGCAAGTGTTCTTGACTCGGATTTGATTATTATTCATGATTTCATCCTTGAATTTAGCATTTAATTGGTGAAAATAAGTGAGAAAAATTATGGGGTTTGGCAAAACTTTTCTAAAATAAAAAATAGGGATTTGAATGCCGATCCAGAGTCGGATTTGGATGAAAATTGTATGGTTGGACTCGTATTCGAATAGGTAGTCGGGATTTGTGACTTTTGTCTGGTTTCGGGAGGTTGGACTAGGTTTACTTTTTGATTATTGATAAAGATCGGAGCATTATTACTTGGAATTGATTTCTATAGTTGTGTTTGATATTTGATTTTTTTTACTAGATTTGATCCCTTTGGAGGCCGATTCGAGAGTCAAGAACTTTCTAGAGTACTGATTTGGCTTTTTTAAGGTAAGTATCTTTCCTAAACTTGTGTATAAGAATACCCCTTTAGGATTTGGCTTTAATTGTTATTCGTATTGTGTGAAAAGCGACGTGTACACGAGGCGACAAGTGTATACACGGGTGCTACTTGTGGCTTATGACTGGATTAGATCTTAGGCTATTAATATGCGTTAAGTTGAGGATTTATTTTATATGAAACATGCTTAATCATTTTGTGACTGCATGAACATGATCTTTTTAATTGACTTAGCCGTAGTCATGCTTCATATGTTAAACACCCATCCGCATTTTTATTGTTGTCATATCCTTGTGCGCCTTGTGGATATATTGTGAGCTTATATTTTGATGAAATTTGACATTATTGTTTTGTCATTATTGTTGTACATGTGGACAATTTGGGCGGATTGTTTGGGTGTTGGCACTAGGTTTTTACAGTGCAATTGTTATTGTAATTTGTGTCAGGACGCATCAATACGATTGGATACCGTGATTTGTGTCAGCGCGGAGCGATACAGTTGGATATTATAATTTATGCCAGGACAGAGTGATAAGGTTGGATATTGTGATTTGTATCAGGGTGGATCGATAAGGTCGGATATTGTGATTTGTATTAGGGCAGATCGATAAGGTTGGATATTGTAATTTATATTAGGGTGGAGTGATAAGGTTAGATATTGTGATTTGTGTTAGGGCGGAGCGATAAGGGTGGATACTGTTATTATGACAGAAATATGGGCACGAGGTGCCATATATTTGTGTTCTATTTGATGACTTGTTGGTGAAGCAGAACATTTACTTGCATTGGGTTGTTATCACTTGTTCTAAAGAGATTGTTGTTATTGTTTTCTATTACACATTCTGTTGCCAGTCTTTGATATATTGCACATGCTATTTTACTAGTAAGTATCACATGACTTGAACTTTGTCACTACTTCACCAAGGTTAGTCTTGATACTTACTGGGTACCGACCGTGGTGTACTCATACTATACTTTCGCACATTATTTTGTAGATCCAGGTGTTGGAGGCAGTGGACATAGGCAATGGAGCTTACATTGACCACGGGGATTCAAAGTAGAGCTGCATTGACCGTCGCAGTCCCTTAGAGTCCCATCCTTACATTGATACTGTCATTTTTTTATATCCGAACAATAATGTATTTTGAGATATTCTTATGTATACAATTATAGCTCGTGAAACTGTAAAACTTAATTCTGGGGAGGAGTTTAAGTATTGCCACTTTGGATTGTATTGAATCTATTTCCGCTTTTATGTTAAACTCTGTTTTATTATATCATGTTGTTGATTTAAATGATGTCAAGTTATCAACTTACCTAGTTTTAGAGACTAAGTGCCATTATGATCCCTATGGTAGGATTTGGGTCACGACAAGCTAGTATCAGATCCCTAGGTTAATTAGTTTTACGAGTCATGAGCATGTTTAGTAAAGTCTTGCGAATCGGTACGGGGACTTCTGTACTTATCTTCGAGAGGCTACCGAACTATAAGGAAACATCACCTTTTTTACTTCTTTATCGTACCGATTTATTATTACGAAGTTTGAACCTTTACTCTTCTATTCTCTCGCAGATGGTGAGAAAATGCTCTACCAAATCAGCTGAGCAGACACTAGCGCCCCCTGCTAGAGCCACGAGAGGCCAGTGCCGAGGTAGAGGCCGAGGAGGGGCACATGCTACAGCTAGAGCAGTAGTTGTGGAGCTTCCAGCAGTTCCAGTTGCGAATTAGGAGCCCCAGCATGTTGAGCATGCACCTGAACAGCCTATTGCTCCAGGATACCTTGTCATACTTCATCACTATGTTCAGGAGTTTGGCCCAGGAAAGATTGATTTCGGTTGCATTAGCTACTTCATAGGCTAGGGAATGAGCTCAGACTCTAGCCGCTCGTACACCAGAGTAGCCATCTCATGCTTACCAGGCACTTGGTATAGTTCCAATGCAGCCAGTTATTGCAGTTTAGCCTGAGGTTGCGCCAGTTGTGTCAGCTGAGGGGAAGAGGAGTTTGGAGAGGTTTCAGAAGTTTCATCCTCCCCAATTCAGTGGAGGGGCTTCTAAGGATGCATAAGGTTTCTTGGACCAGTGCCATCACATTCTACGTACCATGGGTTTGGTGGAGTCGAGCGAGTTCGATCTTACTACCTTTCAGCTGATGGGGTCGGCATATAGATGGTGGCAGACTTATGAAGCGAGTAGACCAGCTGGCACAACACCACTTACTTGGTCCCAGTTCTCTATTCTTTTCATGAGGGAGTATATTCTACTAACCCGCAGGGATGAGTTATGCAGCGAGTTTGAGTAGCTACGCCAGGGAAACATGACTGTGTGTGAGGATGCTATGAGGTTTATAGAGTTATCTCGTCATGAACCTTCTTTGGTTTCCACGGATAGAAAGAGAGTCCATAGATTTATTGAGGGTACTCACTTTCGGCCTCAGATTTAGGGTGGTAGGGGAATTGGAAACTGAGACTGCATTTCATCAAGTGGTGGAGATTGCTAGGAGGTTAGAGCATATCCGCAGTCAGAGGAGGGAGGATAGGGAGGCTAAGAAGCCTAGTGGTTCTAGAGGATTCAGTGGTTTCTACTCTTCGGCTCAAACCCTTCGTGGTAGAAGCTTCGTTTGTCGACTAGTTCAGTCTGCACTTCAGGTTACCGTACTGCTCCAGCTATCCATGGACCCTAGAGCACTCCTACCGTACAACCATATTTCAGTGCACCTTCTGCACAAGATTCCTACATTAGTTATTCCAGTCGTCCGGTGCAGACTCAGTACCAGCAACCACGCTCGCAGAGGGGTTATTTTGAGTGTGGTAATACTAGGCACATTGTGAGAGATTGTCCTAGACTTCGGATGGGTTGACCACAACAGGGTACTCAGGCTATGGTTCCTACTCTAGTTGCTACTCCATATTTACAGCGAGCTAAAGGCGGAGAACATGCGGGTAGAGGTCATCCTAGAGGGGGAGTCCATGCCCATTGTTATGCTTTCCATAGTATGACTGAGACAGTTACATCAGATGCAGTTATTACAGGTATTGTTCCGGTCTATCATAGAGATGCATCAGTTTTATTTGATACGTGTTCTACTTATTCGAATGTGTCATCCTACTTAGTGTCATATTTGGATATGTCTCGTGATTCTCTTAATACTCCTGTTTATGTGTCTACACCCGTTGGGGATTCTATTATGGTCGACCGTGTCTATCATTCTTGTTTGATCACTATTGGGGCCTTCGAGACTAGGGTTGATCTTATGTTGCTTAATATGGTGGATTTTAATGGGATTTTGGGTATGAACTGGATATCTTCACACTATGCTATTCTTGATTATCATATTAATACTGTGACGTTGGCTATGTCGGGGTTGGCGAGGTTGGAGTGGAGAGGTTCCTTGGGTCATGTTCCTTGTAGAGTGATGTATTTTATGAAGGCTCAACGGATAGTTGAGAAGGGGTGCTTGGCATACTTAGCCTTTGTTAGAGATGTGTGTCTAGGGATAAAATACCATACTCAACTTGACCTATGTACCCAACTCACACTGCACCACTTTCCAAAAATGGGATGTAAATTGGGTGCCTCGATCCATGATGATAGACACAGTAACGCCATGTAGGCGAACAATCTCTCTAAGATAAATTTGATCTAATTGTTCTGAAGTGTAGGTAGTCATGACTAGAATAAAGTGTGCAAACTTGGTCACTCTATACACAATGACCCACACAACAAAAAATATCGTCAAGATCTGTGGCAACACAACCACAAAATCCATAGTGATGCGCTCCCACTTCCACTCCGGTATATCACGCCTCTGAAGCAACCCACCAGGTCTATGATGCTTATACTTAACATGTTGACAGTTCAAACACAATACAACATACTCAACAATGTCTTTCATCATCCTCCGCCCCCAATAATGCTGCTTCAAATCATGGTACATCTTAGCGGCACTCGGGTGAATGGAATACCACAAACTATTATCCTCCTCAAGAATCAGCTCTTGCAACCCATCCACATTAGGTGCACAAATTCGGCCCTGAAGCCGCAACACACAATCATCACCAATAGTCACCTCCTTAGCATCACTGTGTTGCACAATGTCCTTAAGGACAAGAAAGAGGGGATCATCATACTAACGTGCCTTGATGCGCTCAAACAAAGACGACTGAGATACAACACAGGCAAGAACCCTGCCCAGCTCCAAATTACCCAATCATACTAACCTATTGGCCAAGGCCTGAACATCCATGTCCAAAGGCCACTCCCCAACTGGAATAAAAGCAAGACTCACCATACTCTCTGCCTTCCTATTCAAGGCGTCGGCCACCACATTGGCTTTCCCCAAATGATAAAGAATGGTGATATCATTGTCTGTTAATAGCTCTAACCACCTCCGTTGCCTCAAGTTCAAATCCTTTTACTTGAATAGATGTTGAATACTCCGGTGATCCGTATATAGCTCGCAAGACATGCCATATAAGTAGTGCCTCCAAATCTTGATTGTGTATACAATATCTCCTAACTCCAAATCATGCACCGGGTAGTTCATTTCATGGGTCTTCAAGTGACGCGAAGCATAAGCAATCACCTTACCATCCTGCATCAACACACACCCAATGCCAACCCGTGAAGCATAATAATATAATATATACGAACCCAATGCTAAAGGAAAAACTAGAACTTGAGTTGTAGCCAAGGCAGACTTGAGTTTTTCAAAGCTCTCCTCACACTCGTTAGACCATCTGAATGGGGAACCCTTTTGAATCAACCTGGACAATAAAGCTTCAATAGACGAGAAACCATCCACAAAGAAGCAATAATACCCAGCCAAACCTAGGTAACTCCTAATCTCAATAGCGGTAGAAGGTATAGGCTAACTCTGAATTGCCTCAATCTTCTTCGGATCCACCTTAATCCCCTCACTGGACACCACATGAACCAAGAATTTCATCGAGTCTAACCAGAACTTGCACTTGGAGAACTTAGCATAAAGCGTTTTCTCTCTCAAAGTCTGGAGCACAATCTTCAATTGTTGCTCATGCTGTTCCCGGCTGCGAGAATACACCAATATATCATCAATAAACAAAATGACAAAGGAATCCAAATAAGGCAGAAACACGATGTTCATCAAGTGCATCATATCTGTTAGGGCATTGGTCATCCACATCACCAATAACTCACAATTCCCATAATTGGTTGTAAAAGCTGTCTTGGGAATATCTGAAGCCCTGATCTTCAACAGATGGTATCTAGATCTCAAGTCAATCTTTGAGAATACCCTAGCACCCTAAAGCTGATCAAATAAATCATCAATACACAGTAATGGATACTTGTTCTTGATAGTAACATTGTTCTATTACATGTAGTCAATGCACATCCTTATGGAAATGTCTTTCTTCTTCACAAATGGAACGAGAGCACCCTAAGGTGACATACTCGTCTTAACGAAACCTTTATCTAACAATTCTTGCTAATGTTCCTTAAGTTCCTTCAACTCAGTTGGAGCCATACGATACGATAGAATAGATATTTACTCTATGATCCTTAACCCGAAGCTCACCACAAGAGGTCCTAGTGTGAAACCACTTCTTCCTAAGGCCCATAATCCATTGTATTCTCTTTGAACCACCCAATGATGCCGTAATCGAGATACCCACTTTTTAAGAGACCTTCTATGAATCTAAAGTTATTTCTTTAATCTCTCTAATACTAAAATGTAGAATCGATCGAGTTGAGCATGACATTTCATCCACAGATGGAAGACAGTCCAAGCGTACCATTCAGATCTTGGAAGATATGCTGAGAGCAAGCGTCATTGATTTCAGAGGTTAATGGTATCAGTTTCTACAATTAGAAGAGTTTGCCTACAATAACATATACCAGTCGAGTATCCAGATGGCTCCATACGAGGCCTTATATGTGAGGCAATGTCGTTCTCCCATTTATTGGTTTGCGCTTAGGAAGGCTAGGTTGTTGGGAACTGATCTAGTTTGAGATGCTTTGGAGAAGGTGAAAGTCGGTTCATCTCTTTCCTCCTATTAAACAAACGTTTGTCATCAAACAAGTATAGAGACTGAAGTGCCAAAAAGGAGGGGATATCGGCTCCGCATATCATGATTGGTCTACCAAGTCTCCTCCTAGACTCCTCCTCAACCAGTTGACCTCTCCACTGCACCTTCACCAATGAAATGTTCTTCGACCTCAACTTCCGGACCTTCTTGTCTGAAATAGCCATCGGCTCCTCAACATAGGTCAAATCCTTGTCCAATTGCACTGAGCTAAAATCTAAAACATGTGACGGGTCACATAATACTTCCGGAGCATGGATACATGGAATACTGGGTGAACTCTAGATAAGCTAGGTGGCAAAGCGAGTTTGTAGGCCACCTCACCGACTCTCTCAAGAATCTCAAAAGGGCTGATATACCGAGGGCTCAACTTGCCCTTCTTCCCAAACTTTATCACACCCTTCATGGGTGATCGACTTACCTAGTTTTAGAGAATAAGTGCTATAACGACCCCTATGGTAGGATTTGGGTCATGACAAGTTGGTATCAGATCCCTAGGTTAATTGGATCTATGAGTCATGAGCAAGTTTAGTAGAGTCTTGCAAATCGGTGCTAGGACTTCTATACTTATCTTCGAGAGGCTGCCAAACTATAAGGAAACATCACCTTCTTTACTTCTTTATCATGCTGATTTATTATTATGAAGTTTAACCTTTACTCTTCTATTTTCTCGCAGATGGTGAGGACATGCTCTACTAGATCATCTGAGCAGACACTAGCGCCCCTGCTAAAGCCGTGAGAGGCCAGGGCTGAGATAGAGGTCGAGGAGGGGCACGTGCTACAGCTAGAACACCTGCTAGAGCAGCAGTTGTGGGGCCTCCAGTAGTTTTAGTTGCGGATTAGGAGCCCCAGCATGTTGAGTATGCACCTGAGCAGCCTATTGCTCCAGGAGACCTTGTTGCACTTCATCAATATGTTCGGGAGTTTGTCCCAGGTAGGGTTGATTCTGGTTGCACCAGCTACTTCATAGGCTAGGGAATGAGCTCAGACTCTAGCCGCCCGTACACCAGAGTAGCCATCTCATGCTTACCAGGCACTTGGTATAGTGCCAATGCAGCCAGCAGTCACAGTTTAGCCTGAGGTTGCACCAGTTGTGTCAGCTGAGGGGAAGAGGAGTTTGGAGAGGTTTCAGAAGATTCATTCTCCCCAATTAGGTGGAGGGGCTTTTGTAGATGCACAAGGTTTCTTAGACAAGTGCCATCGCAATCTACGTACCATGGGTTTGGTAGAGTCGAGTGAGTTCAATCTTACTACCTTTCAATTGACGGGGTCGGCATATAGATGGTGGCAGACTTATGAAGCGAGCAGACCATTTGGGGCAACACCACTTACTTGATCCTAGTTCTATATTCGTTTCTTAAGGAAGTTTATTATACAAACCCGCAGGGACAAGTTATGCAGCGAGTTTGAGTAGTTATGCCAAGGGAACATGACTGTGTGCGAGGATGCTATGAGGTTTATAGAGTTATCTCGTCATAAACTTTCTTTGGTTTCCACGGATAGAGAGAGAGTCCATAGATTTATTGAGGGACTCGTCTTTGGTCTTATATTTGGAGTGGCAGGGGAGTTGGAAACTGAGATTGCATTTCATCAAGTAGTGGAGATTTCTAGAAGGTTAGAGGGTATCCGCGATTAGAGGATGGAGGATAGGGAGGCTAATAAGCCTCGTGGTTCTAGAGGATTCAGTGGCTTCTACTCTTCGTCTCAGACCCGTCATGGTATAGGCTTTGTTAGTCGACTAGTTCAGTCTGCACTTCAGGTTACTCGTAGAGTTCCAGCTATCCATGGACCCCAGAGCTCTTGTACTGGACCACCATCTTTCAGTGCACCTTCTGCACGGGGTTCCTACATCGGTTATTCAAGTCGTCCGACTCAAACTCAGTACTAGTAGCCACACTCGCAGAGGGGTTATTTTGAGTGTGGTAATACTAGGCACATTGTGAAGATTGTCCGAGACTTCGGATGGGTAGACCTCATCAGGGTACTCAGGCTATGGTTCCCACTCCAGGTTCTACTCCACCTTTACAACCAGCTAGAGGTGGAGGATATGTGGGTAGAGGTCATCCTAAAGGGGGAGGTTATGCTCGTTATTATGCTTTCCCTAGTAGGACTAAGACAATTATATCAGATGCAGTTATTACTGGTATTGTTCCGGTCTGCCATACATATGCATCAGTTTTATTTGATCCGCGTTCTACTTATTCGTATGTGTCATCCTACTTTGCGTCATATTTGGATATGTCTCGTGGTTCTCTTAATACTCTTGTTTATGTGTCTACACCTGTTGGGGATTCTATTGTGGTCAAACGTGTCTATCGTTCTTTTTTGATCACTATTGGGGCTTTCGAGACTTGGGTTGATCTTATGTTTCTGTATATGGTGGATTTTGATGTAATTTTGGATATGAAATTGGTTATCTCTGTACCATGCTAATCTCGATTGTCATGCTAAGACCGTGACGTTGGCTATGTCGGAGTTGCCGAGGTTGGAGTGGAGAGGCTCCTTGGGTCATGGTCCTTGTAGAGTGGTGTATTTTATGAAGGCTCAACAGACGGTTGAGAAGGGGTGCTTGGCGTACTTAGCCTTTGTTAGAGATGTGTGTCTGGGGATAAAATGTTGTACTCAACTTGACCTGTGTGCCCAACTCACACTGCACCACTTTCCAAAAATGTGATGTAAATTGGGTGACTCGATCCGAGATGATAGACACAGGAACGCCATGCAGACGAACAATCTCTCTAAGACAAATCCGAGCCAAGTGTTCTGAAGTGTAGGTAGTCATGACTGGAATAAAATGTGCAAACTTGGTCAGTCTGTCAGCAATGACCCACACAACAACAAATCTCCTCAAGGTCTGTGGCAACCCTACCACAAAATCCATAATGATGTGCTCCCACTTTCACTCTGGTATATAATGCCTCTGAAGCAACCCACCAGGTCTATGATGGTTATTCTTAACATGCTGACAGTTCAAACACCATGCAACATACTCAATAATGTCTTTCATAATCCTCCGCCCCTAATAATACTGCTTCAAATCATGGTATATCTTCGCGACACTCGAATGAATGGAATACCACAAACTATTAGCCTCCTCAAGAATCAGCTCTCGCAACCCATCCACATTAGGTGCACAAATTCGGCCCTGAAGCCGCAACACACAATCATCACCAATAGTCACCTCCTTAGCATCACTGTGTTACACTATGTCCTTTAGGATAAGAAAGAGGGGATCATTATAATAACGTGCCTTGATGCGCTCAAACAAAGACGACTGAGATTCAACACAGTCAAGAACCCTGCCCAGCTCTGAATTACCCAATCTCACTAACCTATTGGCTAAAGCCTGAACATCCATGTCCAAAGGCCTCTCCCTAGATGGAATAAAAGCAAGATTCACCATACTCTCCGCCTTCCTATGCAAGGCGTCGACCACCATATTATTTTTCCCCAAATGATAAAGAATGGTGATATCATAGTCTGTTAATAGCTTTAACCACCTTTGTTGCCTCAAGTTCAAATCCTTTTGCTTGAATAGATGTTGAAGACTCCGGTGATCCGTATATAGCTCGCAAGATATTCCATATAAGTAGTGCCTCCAAATCTTGAGCGCGTATACAATATCTCCTAACTCCAAATCATGCACCGGGTAGTTCATTTCATGGGGCTTCAAGTGACGCGAAGCATAGGTAATCACCCTACCATCCTGCATCAACACACACCTAATGCCAACCCGTGAAGCATAATAATATAACGTATATGAACCCAATGCTAAAGGCAAAACTAGAACTGGAGTTGTAGCTAAGGCAAACTTGAGCTTTTAAAAGCTCTACTCACACTCGTCAGACCACCTGAATGGAGCACCCTTTTGAATCAAACTAGTCAATAAAGCTGCAATAGACAAGAAACCCTCCACAAACAAGCAATAATACCCAGCCAAACCTAGAAAACACCTAATCTCAATAGCGGTAGAAGGTCTAGGCCAACTCTGATCTGCCTCAATCTTCTTCGAATCCATCTTCCCCTCACTGGACACCACATGAACCAAGAATTTCATCGAGTTTAACCAGATCTCGCACTTAGAGAACTTAGCATAAAGCTTTTTCTCTCTCAAAGTCTGGAGCACAATCTTCAATTGTTGCTCATGTTGTTCATGGCTGCGAGAATACACCAATATATCATCAATAAACAAAATGAAGAAGGAATCCAAATAAGGCGGAAACACGATGTTCATCAAGTGCATCACAGCTGTTGGGGCATTGGTCATCCACATCACCAATAACTCACAATTCCCATAACGGGTTCTGAAAGCTGTCTTGGGAATATTTGAAGCCCTGATCTTCAACATATGGTATCCAGATCTCAAGTCAATCTTTGAGAATACCCTAGCACCCTAAAGCTGATCAAATAAATCATCAATACACAGTAATGGATACTTGTTCTTAATAGTAAGATTGTTCTATTACATGTAGTCAATGCACATCCTCACGGAAATGTCTTTCTTCTTCACAAATGGAACGGGAGCACCCCAAGGCGACATACTCATCCTAATGAAACCTTTATCTAGTAATTCCTGCTAATGTTCCTTAAATTTCTTCAACTCGGTTGGAGCCATGAGGTACGACAGAATAGATATTCACACTATGATCCTTAACCCCAAGCTCACCCCAAGACGTCCTAGAGTGAAACCACTTCTTCCTAAGGCCCATAAGCCATTGTATTCCCTTTGAACCACCAAATGATGACGCAACCGATATATCCACTCTAAAGAGACCTTCTGTGAATCTGAAGTTGTTTCTTTAACCTCTTTGATACTGAAATATAGAATCGATCGAGTTGAGTATGACATTTTATCCACAGACGGACGGACAGTTCAAGCGTACCATTCAGATCTTGGAAGATATGATGAGAGCATGCGCCATTGATTTCGGAGGCTAATGGGATCAGTTTCTACCATTAGAAGAGTTCTCCTACAATAACATATACCAGTCGAGTATGCCAATGGATCCATACGAGGCCTTATATGTGAGCTGATGTCCTTCTCCCGTTTATTGGTTTGAGCTTGGGGAGGCTAGGTTGTTGGGCACTGATCTAGTTTGTGATGCTTTGGAGAAGGTGAAAGTCGGGTCATTACATTCTCCCCCTATTAAATAAACATTTGTCCTTGGACGTGTATAGAGACACTGAAGTGTCAAAAAGGTGAGGATATCAGCTCCGCATATCATGCTCGGTCTCCCAATTCTCCTACTCGACCAGTTGACCTCTCCACTGCACCTTCACTAATGCAATGTTCTTCGACCTCAACTTCGGGTCCCGCCTGTCCAAAATAGCCACCGGCTCCTCAACATAGGTCAAATCCTGGTCATATTGCACTGAGCTGAAATCTAACACATGCGATGGGTCACCATAATATTTCTCGAGCATGGAAACATGGAACACTGGGTGAACTCTAGATAAGCTGGGTGGCAAAGCGAGTTTGTAGGCCACCTCACCGACTCTCTCAAGAATCTCAAAAGGGCCAATATACCAAGGGCTCAACTTGCCCTTCTTCCCGAACCTCATTACACCCTTCATGGGTGAAACTTTGAGTAGAACCCTCTTACCTACCATGAATGCCATATCAGGAGCCCGCCTATCAGCATAACTCTTTTACCTGGGCTGCTAGGCTCTGAAACGTCCAACCTCGCGAACCTGTTGGTCAAAGACTGAACATCTAAAGCTAACAGTCTCTCCCCAACTAGAATAAAAGCAAGACTACCCATGCTCTCATCCTTTCTACTCAAAGCGCCGATCACCACATTGGCCTTCCCGGGATGATAAAGAATGGTGATATCATAGTCCTTTAGTAGCTCTAACCACCTCTGTTTCCTCAAGTTTATATCCTTTTACATGAATAGGTGTTGTAAACTCCTGTGATCCGTGAACACCTAACATGACACGCTGTAAAGATAGTGTCTCCAAATCTTCAGTGCATGAACAATGGCTGCCAACTCCAAATCGTGCACTAGGTAGTTCTATTGATGGGGCTTCAACGGACGTGAAGCATAATCAGTGACTCTACCCTCATGCATCAACACTCATCCAATTCCAATCCATGAAGCATCGCAATAAACTGTATAAGAACCCACAGCTGAAGGCAAAACCAAAACTAGAGTTGTAATCAAGGCGGTCTTGAGCTTCTAAAATCTGTCCTCACACTCGGCAGACCACCTGAATGGGGAACCCTACATCATAAAAAATATGTAATTAAACTTACACACAACTAAAAGGATGTTAAACATACCTTAGGCAGCAGATACAATTCGATCCCTAAGCTTAACTTAGTTCACCATCATCCTTATTCACATCACAACCCCATAGAGAGGTTATTCCTCACCTTTGGCTAACTTGGATGTTTGGTTATGGTTTATTTTTTTGGAATTTGTTTGGAGGATTAGGGGAACTGTTAGGGAGGTTTCGGACAGTGTGTTAATAGAAGGAGGTCGAAAAATGAGCAAAGATCATCCCAAAAATGAGATAAAAATAGATGAAGGTCGGCCACCGTCCAAGTGGGTCCCATATGGGCTGCTTGTGTAATCTCACAGAAACGCGAATATCTCTCTACTCCTATATCGTATCAACAAACGGTTTAATGCGTTGGAAAATAGACGTGTAGATATTTAATTTGGTAGGTGGATCACCCATAACTTACAGTATATTTAGAGAAAATCTCAGTGACATTAGACCCAAAGTTCAATAAGATTATGAACGCAACTCGCGACAACTTTTGCCGACTTTTGTTATACAGCTTTCTTGACTTCAAAACTTACATATGACCATTAAAAAACTCAAACACCTTAAAACACGAACTTCTTAGCATATTAAGTACTCCTAGGTTTGCCTTGAAAGTATTGGTTATAACATCTTTGATCCGTTTAGCCTCCAATCCTCATAATACTTCCGTAACACCTGTGTTAATGCATCATTATCTTTGTAAAGGTCCTTAAACAATTTGAATTATATTTATTCACTTAAGATGCATTCCAACATGAAAGTATGGGGTGTAAAATCATCCCACCTTACGAACATTCGTCCTCGAATGTTAACTCTTAAAGGCTTGCAAAAATCCCGCCAGAGTCTCCTTTGTACACTAGACTAAAACCAACCTGCACGCAGCCAGAAAACATACTATACATAAAACTCAGGGCCAATGTCTATAATAGAAATACTTGGCCTCACACGACCATCAATCATAAGTATTGCAAGTCAAAATAAGATCTCACCTTACGACCCATTGGTTTGAATCGGGTTGTGCTATAATATCCCATCTCGAGTTATATCTTCAGTTGAAATAGGTGGGGATATTTATATTTCATCTCCTCTATGGCCTCCTACATCATTTCTTTGACATTCTTATTTCTCTATAATACCTTCATGGAGGCAACCTTTTGGTCCTCAACCTAAAGATCTATCGATCTGAGATAGCCACTGGAATATCCTCGTAGGATAGATCCTCTGTAATCTGAATGTCATCTACTGGGACAACCCGAGAAGGGTCTCCAATGCACTTTTGTAGCATGGAAAATGATTGACTCTAACTCCAGAGGCAATTCAAACTCATACGCTACTCTGCCAGTTCGTTGAATGACTCTATAAGGCCCCATATATCTCGGACTAAGCTAGGCCTTCTTACCGGATCTCTTGACGCTTTTCACAGGCTACATATTTAGGAATACCCAGTCATCTATGACTTTCCATATATTCGTACTTTAGAAACTTTTATTCTATGACCATGGACATCATACACATTTTATTCTGATGCTCTTAGAACCAAATACAATACTCGCCTTGGCTCTCATAGTTCTCGCTTTGCTTTTATTAAGCTTAGTTATCATCTTGGTACTTGTAAAATTGCTATTCAACCCTTCTATCGCATCTATATATATATATATATATATATATATATATATATATATATATATATATATATATATATATATATATATTTGATCCGCTTGAGGGGTGAGTGATTTAGGATTGACTTCAACTTCTCAACCTCGTATTCTAGACTTCTGACTTATCCCATTCTCGTAAAAATTTATACTTGACTTGTCATCTTAGTTCACTCACATTATTGATCGTTTAAGTTGTGGTACTTCTGTAAAAGCTAGCACATTTCTATTTTTAGTATGGCTTGGCCTAACAAACACTTTTTGACAGTCGATCTGGAGAGTCATTCATCCGTATTATACTTTATAGTCCATGATCATCTTTGAAGTACCAACCATATGATGTCACTCGTCTCAGATCATGTCTTCTTATTTATGTAGTATTCTAGATTATGACTTTGTTGTTATTTGTGTTCTTTACTTGAATGGTAAAAATGATGCTCCCTCACACTGATAATGTCTCGGAGTCCCGCAACAGTGGGGGAACATATTTATCCTATCATCTCCACTCCATATTTTGTTATCTCTAAGGATGGTACACTTCTAACTATTTTATCATAGAGTTGTTATAGGATATGGCCGTTGTACTATCTCTCTTATACTTATGCTATTTAGAGTGATTCTGCAATGTTCTGAGTCACAATTTCTATAATCATCTAGGTATAATAATCAGACTCATGATTTACTTAGTTGATGTAACTCTCGAGCTTCTTATTCTCTCTCAGCCTTTAAGTAGGCTTAAGTTGTCTTTCAATCTACGGCTCAGGGTATTAGTTACATTATGAACGTGTTTAAGATTTTAGAGTATAACCCATGCAACATATATGTTAACAATTCAAGCCTTTGTCTGTGACGTGGACTCAATTCTTTCTCTTAATAATATATGGAAGTCTCCTATAGTTGTAAGAATGTCAGCATATATGTTGCATGGGTTATACTCTGAAATCTTAAGCGCGTTCATAATGTAACTAACTCTATCTCATAAATCGAATAATTCCTTTCATGCCTTCTCAACTGCCTTTAAACATAAGAAATTACTTTTCCTGGTCGTTTTGCCACTTGTCGCATGAATACTTGGCATATCTTAGTGCCCACACATATTGAAATTTTGTGCAACTCATATAATATCGGATATTACTTTTGATTTTACTTTTCATTCGTTAGTCACGATAGGTGCCACTTTTTTATGGAGTGCATACAATGTTCTAATGAGACTATTATTACAAGATCATTTCTTTTATAATAGCAAATTCAGGTTGCAATGCTTAAGTTGAAGCCATCTTTCTTATTTTCTCAGCTAGTCTTTCATTGTAGTACATTGGGGAGAAGGCTCTTGTAAAGATACGAGCTTATTACATCGTATACCCGACAGCATTTTCGATGTTCTTACTCTCCTTAAATTATCCTTGGTTACTTACCTCCGTTCCCTTGTTCTCGTAGTGTTACATCTGAACTCAAATTTTTATTGCCTCCTTAGTGGCACTCTCTTTTATTTCTATTACACTTATACGGTAGTTTTAACTACCCCAACTCTTATCCAAATATTTCTTAAATATTACTATCTCGTATCGGTGAAACTGAATTCCCTATGCTAGGGTTCAATACATTTATCCTGCAAAATCTGCTGATTTATCTGTGACCTCTTGTCTATCCATAACTAGGCTCTTCCTGAATTAACTACTAACTACTCGTTGGTCCATTCTCATAAATATATTCTGCGTAACCACTCTTGGGTTATGTCTTTTTTTCTTAACTTACCTCTCGCACTAGCTCCTTATGTATCAAGTGTCCATTCACACTTATTTATCAATTAACATCCTGGTGTGAACCCTTACTTCCTATTCGTGGCGTCGTGCTTGAAAAATGTTCTAGATTCCTAACGTATCTATAGGATTTGAATTAATGCAATCTCATTCCTTTTGCCCTTTACCTCATTCTTCCTTTTCCATGCTATATTTACCTGAACCACTTAACTCCGACTTAATACTATATCACACCATCTTCCCCCATTTAGGGGAGTACTAACATATAATGCTCTGATGTTTTACCTGTAGCTGTTTTACATCTTCACCTTTGGCATATTTCCACATCTTAAATGACCCTTACTCGCCTTAGGGTAACCCTTCTATACCAGGGATTACTGAATTTCTCACGCACGAGGGCGACACCTAGTGTAACTAGCACACTTAGTCTCTTAAGCTTAAATTTGCTCATGGTTCTTGCTAAAGGGAAGCGTCTTCCTGAATGTCCTTTAAAGGTTATTCTTCTATTATCCATTTTATTATTATCGGAACGCGGTCTCTAAAATTCTCACGATGTCGACTATTATCAAATCCTTTGGTCCCTAATTCATATTCAGCTTATCTTGCTTATTAGACCATACTGATTTTTATTACTCTGGGGTCTAACTTAGCCTTCTAGTAGTCACGTTGGAGTCACCAACTCATTTCTCGAAATGAGGCTATGACTTTATGGCTTATACTCTTTTATAGTCTCAAGAAATGTCTCCTCTTGTCTTTACCTTCACTTGACTATAGACTCTGTCATCTTGTCATATTTTGATGTACTGTTATCACCCATTTATCATATCTTACTCATAATACTTCATTTACTATAATGACTCGGCCGGTCATTTTGAGTATTGTAGCCCCGTTCCCCCATTTGTTTCTTATTCTATGTTCATTTGTGGTTATGTGACTTGCGGGGTGGTTGGTTTGGTTCCGGGGATGTTTCGAAATGAATTGGGACACTTAGTCCTAAGGTTGGAAGCCTAAGTTGAAAGAGTTGACTGAATGTTGACTTATGAGTAAACAACTCTGGAATGGAGTTTTGATGGTTCAAATAGCTTCGTATAGTGATTTTGGACTTAGGAGTAGGTTCGGATATTGATTTGGAGGTCCGTAGGTCGTTTTGACTTGAATTGGCGAAAGTTGGAAAGTTGAGAGGTTTGACCGAGAGTTGACTTTGTTGATATCGAGCTTGGATTTTGGTTCCGAAAGTTAGCATAGGTCAGTTGTATCATTTACGAGTTGTGTACAAAATTCCATGTCAATCAGAGTTGGTTTGATAGGTTTCGGCATCGATTGTAGAAGTAGGAAATCCATTAGTTTCAATAGGTTTGTTGGATGTGATTTAAGGCTTCGACTAAGTTTGTATGATGTTTTAGGTTGTGTTGGTATGTTTGGATGGGGTCCCGGGGCCTCGGGTGAGATACGAATTGAGTTTAGGCCTTATAGAACTGTTGAATTGGTGTCTGGTGCAGTCTTTATCGCATTCGCGATGAAGAGATCGCGTTTGTGTAGAGTTGTTCAGGGGCAGGAGTATTTTGTACTTCGCGTTCGCAAAGAAGGCCACGCGTTCGCAAAGAAGGCCACGCGTTCGCAAAGGTTTAGTGGGTCTGTTCATTGTGATCGCGTGAGGGGTTCCGCGTTCATATAGTAGGATGAGGCCAGCTTGGGCACCGGGCATTTAGCCTTCGCATTCACGAGAAAGGGGTCGCGTTCGCTTAGGAATTGGGTCAGAGGTCATCGCGTTTGCGACTGGGATATCGTGTTCGCTTAAGAGGATTTTCCAGCTTGTAATATTTGTGCTTCGCGAACGCGAGGCATTTTCCGCGTTCGTGAAGGAGGCGTACCTGGGCATATTTAAAAACCCCAAATCGTGGGTTAGAGTATTATTTTATATTTTGACTTGGGGAGCTCGGATATGGGCAATATTTGCGAGGGATTTCACTACAAATCAAGAGTTAAGCAACTTTTGATCACTTTTGTCCAATATTATTGAATACCCATTGATTTCTACACCTAGATTATGTGTTTTTAAGGTGAAATTTGGGGGATATTGGACTAGGTATTGGAGAGTAAGATTTGGGGGTTTGAGAGTCGATTTGTGATTTGAAATGAATAATTTTGGTATGGTTGTACTCGTTATTGAATGGGTGTTCAAATTTTATGAATTTTGTCGTGTTCCGAGGCGTAAGCCCAGGGTTGACTTCTTGGATTGACTTTTTGAATTTGGTTAAAGAACTTAGCTTTAACGTATGGAATCGATTCCTATAGCTTTTATTGATTACATTAAGTTGTTTGTGACTAGATTAGAGTCGTTTGGAGGCCGATTAGCGAGGCAAGGGTTTTTTGGAGCACTGAATTGCGCACTTTGAGGTATGTAACACTTTTAAATTTGGTAGTGAGGGTACGAATCCCTGGAGTACGTGTTATATGGTTGGGGGTAGGGTGACACACATGCTAGGTGACGGGCGTGTGGGCATGCACCGTGGTGATTATGACTTGGTTGATTCTATGGTACTGTGTAGTTATCTAGTCTTGTGTTTATCTGTGTAATTCTTACGTGTTAGAGTTATTGAGCTATGATTCATGTTAAAAATCATGTTTAGGCTATGTGCTTATTCTATTTGGACCCATTGAGGTCATTTATGTTGTTGAGTTATTTGCTTAAGTTGCAATTATGTACTCAGTCATATTTATTCATTTGCATATCATAATTTGTTACCATTTACTGTTACATCATGTTATCATTATTTGGGCTGAGTGGTATGAGATTTGTGAGCCCGTGAGACTAGACAGATTGATGACTGAGTTGGGGCCTTAGAGCTGGATTGTGAGTGATATTGTGGATCGGGTTGCACACCGCAGCAGGCCATATTGGCTTTATATTTATTATTATTATTATTATGGATCGGGCTGCACGTCGAAGCAGGCCCTATTGGCTTATTGATTATTGTGGATCAGGCTGCATGCCGCAACAGACCTTATAGGCTTTATATTAGCGCTAGGGCAGGATCCGCCTCTTCGGAGTATGACCTACCAGCAGTGAGCACAGACACAGTGATTTATATACACGTGCTTTGGTGAGGGGTATTGTTTCCAGGCACCCGTACAGTGCTGAGTGATTGTGTGTGATGAATGGGAAATGAGATAGACAGATTGAGTACGCTGAGAGTGTGATTACTTGGGATTATCAATGTGATACATTACATTTGACATGCATATTTGATATGTAGGCATAGAGATGTGACATTACTCATGCTAGTTGTACTTGGAATATTTTATTAGTGTTGAGCTTAAATTGTTGAACTTGAAAGTATGACTAAATTTTTGTACTGTGTACGAGCTGAATATGGAAGTTTCTCTGAGTTATTACTGTCATTATCTTGTTATATTTGTGTTGTCATTATTTTGATTCAGACTGTATCTTTCTAAGCTCGTCACTGCTTTCAGCCCAAGGTTAGTCCTGTTACTTATTGAGTATATTGGGTCGGTTGTACTCATACTACACTCTACACTTCGTGTGCAGATCCAGGTATATCTAGATGCGGTGATTGCTACAGTGGTGATAGTACCTATTTGGAGACTTCGAGGTGGCTGCTATGACGCCCGCAGACCTTGACTCTCCTTCCTTTCATTTTATTTCAGTACTGTTCTACTTTCTCAGACAGTTGTACTAGAGTTTCAGACTATGTTGCCACTTAGTAGCTCATGTACTCGGTGACACCAGGATTTTGGGATTGTTGTAGTTGAGTTTCAGTTGTTTTTATCAATTATTTATGAGACTTTCCGCTATTGAACTTATTAAACCAAGTTTTTAACTCAAATACGTAGTTGTTATGTAATTGTCGGCTTGCCTAGTAATGTGTTAGGCACCATCACGACAGGTTGGGATTTTGGGTCGTGTCAAGTTGGTATCAGAGCACTAGGTTACTTAGGTCTCATGAGTCATGACCAGGTTTAGTAGAGTCTTGTGGATAGATATGGAGACGTCTGTACTTATCTTCAAGAGGCTACCGAACCGTTAGGAAACTTCACTTTCTTGTATTCTTGTAGTGCGGATTTTCTATTTCCAAAAACTAAACTTCTATTATTCTATTCTCTCACAGATGGTGAGGACACGTGCAACCGGATCGGGGGGACGACAACCACTACCACCAGCTAGGGCCACGAGAGACCGAGGCTGCGGTAGAGGCCGAGGTGCGGCTCGTACTGCAGCTAGAGCAGTACTTGTGGAGCCACCAGTTACTCCAGCTGAGGAGCAGATACCAGATATGATTGAGCCGGTGGGACCAACTCATGCACCAGCTGTGTCCATTGTGATTCCTGGCCTTCAGGAAGCTTGGCCAAGATATTGACTGTATGCACTAGCCTTGCTTAGGCGGTTTCAGTTCTGGCCACACCAGCCACTTATCGGACCGGGGGAGGTGCTCAGACTCCTGCTGCCCGTACTCCATAGCAGGTAGTTCAGGGACTCCAGACACAAGGGGTACTACCAGCCCAACCGTTTATAGCTGCTCGGGCCTAGGTTGGCCCACCTATGAGTGATGAGGAGCAGAAGAGACAAGAGCAGTTTGGGAGGCTTAAGCCTCCATAGTTCAGTGGGGCCAGGTCAGAGGATGCTTAGAATTTTATAGACAGGTGCCAGTGGATCCTTCGCACAATAGGTATTTTGGAGCACAGTGGAGTTTCATTCACTACTTTTTAGCTGACGGGGCAGCCTATAGATGGTAGGAGGCCTTTGAACTGAGCATGCCAGTCAGTGCTGCACCACTTACGTGGCTTGAGTTTTTAGTTCTCTTCTTACAAAAGTTTGTTTCACAGACTCGCAGAGAGGAGTTGCGTAGGTAGTTTGAGCAGCTACGCCAGGAGGGTATGTTAGTGACCCAATATGAGATGATATTTTCAGAGTTGACTCGTCATGCGGTATGATTAGTTCCCACCGAGAGGGAGAGCATTAGGAGGTTCATTGATGGCCTCAACTATGAACTACATTTCATCATGACTCCGGAGATTGCATCGGGTGCGAGGTTTGATGAGGGGGGTTGATATTGCTAGACGCCTAGAGGAGGTTCGTAGTCAGGAGCGTGAGAAGAGGGAGGCCAAGAGGTCTCGTGGATCGGGTGGTTTCAGAAGTGCCTCATCTGCAGGATAGTCCCACTACAACAGGGGTCATCCTTATAGGCCCGCTCAGATGGCTTGTTCGGTTCATCATTTTAACTAGCCATGGTTCATACAGTGCTCGTCCCGGTCAGTTATCTTTCAGTGCCCTCCCATCTCAGAGTTTATCTCGTGCTCCATCAGTTTAGGGTTCATCTGTATCAGGTCCTTCTAGTGGTTATTTTGGTTCTCGGGGTCCGATTCAATCCCCGCTACCATACACGGATCGGAGTTGCTTCGAATGTAGAGAGTTGGGGCATGTGAGGAGGTATTATCCTTGTCTTATGGGAGGTCCAGTTCAGCAGAGAGGTCAGTCTATGACTTCCGCACCTGTTACTTCACCACTCGCTCAGCCAGCTCGGGGTGGACTCAGGCAGCTAGAGGTCGCCCTAGAGGAGGAGGCCGATCAGGTGGTGGTCAGGCTCGATGCTATGCTTTTCCCGCCAGGCCAGAGGCCGGTGCGTCCTACGCAGTGATCACATGTATTGTTTCAGTGTGCCACAAGGATGCTTCCATTTTATTTGACCCATGTTCCACTTATTCATATGTATCATCTTATTTTGATCGTTATTTGGTATGCCCCGTGAGTCCTTAGTTACGCCTGTTCATGTATCTACGCTAGTGGGTGATTTTATTATTGTGGACCGTGTGTATCTGTCGTGTGTGGTGACCATTAGGGGATTGGAGATGAGAGTTGATCTTTTACTGCTAAGTATGGTTGATATTTACGTGATTCTAGGCATGGATTGGTTGCTCCCACGTCATGCTATTTTGAATTTTTACGCTAAGACCGTGACGTTGGCGATGCCAGGATTGACTAGGATTGAGTGGAGAGGTTCTTTGGACTATGTTCCCAATAGAGTGATTTCGTATTTGAAGGCCCAACAGATGGTTGGGAAGGGATATTTGGCACATTTGGCCTTTGTGAGGGATGTGGATGCTGATACTCCTACCATTGATTCTGTTCCGTTAGTGCGAGACTTTCTGGATGTATTTCCTACAGACCTGTCAGGCATGCCACCCGACATGGATATTGATTTTTGTATTGACTTGGTGTCGGGTACTCAACCCGTCTCTATTCCTCTGTATCGCATGGCACCAGCATAGTTGAAGGAATTGAAAAAGCAACTTCAAGAGCTTCTGGATAAGGGATTCATTAGGCCTAGTGTGTCGCCTTGGGGTGCACCGCTTCTGTTTATGAAGAAGAAAGATGGTACTATGCGGATGTGCATTGATTATAGGTAGTTGAACAAAGTTACAATTAAGAACAAGTACCCACTAATGTACATTGATGACTTATTTGACCAGCTTTAGGGAGCTAGAGTGTTCTCTAAGATTGATTTGAGGTCTAGGTATCACCAGTTGAAGATTCGGATTCTGATATGTTGAAGACAGCATTCAGGACCCGCTATGGTCACTATGAGTTCCTTGTGATGTCTTTTGGGCTGACCAATGCCCTAGTATCATTCATGCATCTGATGAACAATGTATTCCATCCATGTCTTGATTCATTTGTCATAGTTTTTACTGATGATATCTTGGTGTACTCACGTAGCCAGGAGGAGCATGCGCAATATCTGAGGATTGTACTACAGACGTTGAGGGAGAAGAAACATTTTGCTAAATTCTCTAAGTGTGAGTTCTGGCTCGCTTCTGTGGCGTTCTTGGCACACGTGGTGTCTAGTGAGGGGATTAAGGTAGATCCTAAGAAGATTGACGCAGTTCAGAGTTAGCCCAGACCGTCTTCAGCTACTGAGATTCGGAGTTCTCTTGGCTTGGCCGGATATTATCACCACTCTGTGGAGGGTTTCTCGTCCATTGTTGTGCCTTTGACTAGGTTGACCTAGAAGGGTGCCTCATTCAGGTGGTCTGATGAGTGCGAGGAGAGCTTTTAGAAGCTCAAGAGTGCCTTGACCACAACTCTGGTTCTAGTTTTGCCTTCAGCATCGGGTTTATATACAATGTATTGTGATGCTTCTCAGGTTGGTATTGGGTGTGTCTTGATGCATGAGGGTAGGTTGATTGCTTATGCTTCACGCCAGTTGAATCCCCATGAGAAGAACTACCTCGTTCATGATTTAGAGTTGGCAGCCATTGTTCATGCATTGAAGATTTGGAGGCATTATCTCTACGGTGTGTCTTGTGAGGTATTTATAGGTCATCGGAGTCTACAACACTTGTTCAAGTAAAAGGATCCAAAATTTGAGGCAGCGGAGATGGTTGGAGCTGTTAAAAGACTATGATATTACCATTTTTGTATCATCCCAGGAAGGCTAGTGTGGTGGCCGATGCCTTGAATAGAAAGGCGGTGAATATGGGTAGACTTGCATATATTCCTATTGGTGAGAGACCGTTTGCATCAGATGTTCAGACCTTGGCCAATCAGTTTGTGAGGTTAGATATTTCGGAGCCTAGTCGGGTTCTAGCTTACGTGGTTTCTCGATCTTCTTTATATGAGCGTATCAGAGAGCATCAATATGACAAACCCCATTTTCTTGTACTTAAGGACATGGTACAAGACGGTGATGCCAAGGTGGTTTCTATTGGAGATGATTGGTTGTTGCGGATGCATGGCTCGATTTGTGTGCCCAATATGGATGGGTTATGTGAGTTAATTCTTGAGGAGGCCCATAGTTCGCGGTATTCCATTCATCCGGGTGCCGCGAAGATGTATCAAGACTTGAGGCGACACTATTGGTGGAGAAGAATAAAGAAACATATAGTGGAGTTTGTAGCTCAGTGCTTGAACTGTCAGCAGCCGAAGTACAAGCATAAGAGGCTGGGCGGTTTGCTTCAGAGGCTTGAGATTCCTGAGTGGAAATGGGAGCGTATCACCATGGACTTCGTTGTTAGACTCCCACGGACTTTGAAGAAATTTGATGCTATTTGGGTGATTGTGGATTGGTTGACTATATCCGCACATTTTATTCTAGCAGTGACTACCTATTCAAGGCCATGCAATTTATTTTCTAGTTCATGATCATGTTTTATACTTTGTCTATTAGCCAAATAAGTGTCACGCCTCGACCTCGGGGAGCGCGACTGGCGCTCAACCGAGATAAATCGGTCGAGCAAGCCTGTATAATACCTTCTACCCGAACTAAATCATGAGTAATGAGGAGACATATTTCATTCATTAGACAACAAGGGGGATCATGTGAACAACACCAATTCGTTATCATTAGTTGCATAATTTTTAAGTTTCAAAATACATACACTTTCATCGTTTGAAGTGGAACCAGTGGTACAAATAATACATTACTAGTTTGACCTTCCCAACATCAACATACAACCCACACTATGTCTACGGAGCCTCTAATAGATATAAAAGAGTACGATGATAGTGCCGGCAATAAGGCCCCGGCTATACCTCAAAACATAATACACCTAGGAAAAAATATACACAGCCTCGAAATGAAGTGGGGCTCACCAAGTCAGCTGGGAAGAGGGTGTACCGCTATCACTGATCAAAGTCGCCTGCTATAGAACCACCTGCATCCAATAAAGATGCAGCGCCCCCGACAAAAGGGTCGTTAGTACATATGGAATAGAACTAGGATGAATGACTAAACACCCTCTCAATAGAACGAGTAAGTAAACAAGGGAGAACAATCATAAAGTCAATGGGAGCCTCAACAATACCAAGCCATCAAGTTAGGAGCAAGACAAGTTTTTCAAGTAAATTTCCATTATTTTAGGTTGGGAGATCTTAGCACCGATATACCACCGTGATATTAGCACGAAGTTCGATCACGGCCCGAACTGTTAGGCTGTCTCACCCAAAGACATCAACCACAATCACAATCATGATTTCAATCATTATCTCAATCACAATTTCAAGCACAATCAACACCATGTGTGCGGCATGGCGTCCGATCATGACCCGACCGGCTAGGCCATCTCACCACAATGCCACGTGGATCGACATCACCCTTTTCTAGCAATCATCTCATCCCAATAATGGGGAATATTCTCATCCCAAATGAGGGGAATAATCACAATTCACTCTTACACCGGCACGTGTAGTTTCGGGGTTAGGTTATTTCAACCTACCCTTCCTCGGTGACTAACGATACTCCCAAAGTGTTTATTATTAAAAGGATTTACAACTCATTTTAACATCTTTTACACGCCTCTTAGTTTCATTGGCACTAGTGACCCCAAACATGGTATCATTCTTGGCACGTTGGTCGTATTTCATATTTCATGCTCACCTCTTTTATTTACAAACATCATCACTGATCATCAACAAAAAAGTATTTCTATTCAAGACTTTAAATACACATGTGAGCATATAAGAGTTTTAAGCACATTGAGACTTCTACATAATTTGGCACAATTGCTTTCATTTGAAACATGACTTGAAGTCATAACATTTAGATACGCAACCCATACTTTAAACACATTCTCAAATAGTAACATAACATGTCAAGAGCATTTGGAGTATATATTAAACATATATCTTTTGACGCAAAGCTTACTCGGAATAGTTAATTTATAATGAACAACTCGAGACTTATAAGGACATCGTGGGATTCAATTCTAAAAGAGAAGTTTAGCCAACATACCTCACCTTGAGCTTCCTTAAATTACTACAATGTTCGGAAATCTTAGCCACTTCGATCTATTTAGAAATATAACAAAATTAAACACAAATTAGGAAGAAGTTCATGGTTCCAGCTCATTTGAGCATTTTATCAAACACTAGGTGAGCATTATGATTTCTAGCTTCTCCTATGGTGGATTTCCCTCACCCCAACACCCAAGGTCTACCCATTTGAGCTCAACTACCTTCCCACAACTCATGATTGTACATTCATGCATAGATACACTCTAATACCCAAGAATCACACTCCCCATCAACCATCTTCTACCCCAAATTCAAAATTGAGACTAGGATGTGGAACCTTGCCTCTTGGATGAAGAACTTGTGAGGTTCTCCTGGTAAATCTTCCAACTTTTGAGCAAGAATTGGCGAACAATTAGCTTATGAGCTTTCCCACTCACTCTATGGAACTTCCTCACTCTCAAATATCAACTTTTTGCTTCAAAAATGGTCCTTTACATCTAAATATCGAAATAGGTCCGGGTTATAAAAACCAGAAAATGGACCCTTCGAACACAGCTCTGCGGTCTCAGGGTGGACCGCAGAATGGATATGCGGTCCGCAAAATGGGCCGCAGAAGTGATGTTATGAACTGGGTTGTTCGGGTCAGGTCTGTGGCAGGTTTGCGGTCCGCAGACCAGTTTTGGGGTCGCATAATTTGCCCTAGAACTCCCCTTCGAAAATCTTCATGCGGGGTCTGCGATGGATTATGCGGCCCGCGAAATGGTTATGCGGCTGCATAATGGATCGCAAAACAACCTCCAAAAATGGGCCATTTCTCGGCTTCACCCTGCGGTGGATCTGCGGCCCATAGAGTGATTCTGCAGTCATATAGTGGACCGCAGAAATGTCCTACTCTGCCAAAAATTTTCTTCAACTCCCCAACGCACGTTCAGCCCAAAAAGTCCGTACTCATCAACACATAAGTCTATCTTGGCATCACAAAACCCGAGGTTCTGGGTAAAATTTTTTGGGGCCTTACAATAAGTGTCTTACATTGTAAGACTTGTTTTATGCCACTTATACTATGTAATTAAATAAGGGTAGCGCATGTACTAGCTTTTCATTTCCTATAAATATGAGCCTTTGTAATAGTTGGAGAACATCTAATTTCCAACCTAGTTCTTTTGTAAATACTCTTGTGTAATAAAATGTCTTCTTCTAGCTAAAGTCTTGTATAGTTTCTTCCTCTAAAATATAGGGATATGGCTGGTTTACATATGAGTGTAGAGTCTCAAAATACTTTAGTAGTTGAAGAAGATTGCTCTAGTAGTTGAGAAAGATTACTCTAGTAGTTTAGAAAGATTTCTTTAGTAGTTGAGAAAAATTACTTTAGTAGTTGTTGCATTAGGAGTGCAAAGGTTTTCTGAGGATGTTGTTGACAGCCTAGTTGTGGCGAGGGACGCCTTTTGTGAGTCTCTAGCACCCCCTTGTAGGAAGACTTTTGTGTGAATAATTCAACCGCTACTGAGGTGATCCAATCTCTACTGAGGTAATCCAATCTCTACGAAGATAATCCAATATCTATTCTAGTAATTCATTCTCTACTCTAGTATTTCACTGATCTCTACCACTACCGGTACTACACACACCCAATGTGGTATCAGAGCAAAACCGATCCACACCTTGTGGTGTCAAAGCCAAACCCATCATTTTGGAGGAGAGAGCGACTTTCTCAAATTATGTTTGGCGCATCTTCATCTTCTAGTCGTGTACGTTCTAGTGCAGTTGTTAATATGTCTCCTACTCTTTAAAAAACTCTTGCAAAAAAATGGGATTGCTTGTATGACAAAAATCAAAAAATTAAAAATGTGTGGTGGTTCAAGGGTCCTTTCACAGGTCACTGCCTATGGGATATTGAATGTTCCTGCCAAGAATGCCTTGAAGATCCAGCAGAATACTACTGAGTGCCCAGAAAGAAAAACAAGAAGGCCAGAAAGAAAAAGTGCAAATAATTTGCAGAATGCCTTCGAGAAAGGTATGAAAAAGGTGATTCATCAGTTGGCTCGCTCAGCCGCCCAGGTAAGTATGAATACCTTGTCAGCTATAGTCCTCAGGAATGGTCAAAATTGTTAGAGAAAAATGTCAAGCCAATCATCCCTAATTGGGGAGATGACGAGGCAACCGCTTTTTCCAACAATCCTGAAATACTAATATATAGTCCCGTTAGCGCCGGCTATACCCATGATTTTCCACCTCTTGAATATTTCAGTAAAGATGGTGGAGATCATGCCCCCAAGATCTCCAAAAAGAATGTTATTTTTCCCTCAGGAGAAAAATCACCACCTAGTGACATTGAAGCAACAATCAATTGACAATCCGAAAATTCTATTTATCAAAATAGAATCTTGAACAACATTGGTAGCACTGTTAAAATTATTGCACACACTCAGAATAAAATACTTAGCAGGGTGAAAAATATTGAGTAGAAGTTGGAACAAGTTGTAGAGAAGTCTTCTCAGCATGCAGGACTCATCAAAGCCTTGGATGCATGGACTTTGATTTCTGCTTGCGGGATCACCGTGATGTTGTGGATCTCCAAGGAAGAAGTTCAAAAGATTCAGGTTGTCAAAATTCTCAGGCGACAGGTCCAGGTTCAGAAGGAAAATAAAATACTTAAGAAGGAGAAGGTCGGGCAATGCAAGAAAAATAAAGCCTATTTTATTTGTAATAAAATAGGACATTATGCGAGGAACTGCCCGCAATCCAAGCAGTCTATTAGACTTCTCTTTGAAATTGCAGATTACACAGTCATTCATTTCAGTGAGGATGGCGACCTTGAATCAGTTTTCTCACTTGAAGATAAGCCCACATAAGAGACCCTTTTTTCCTTGGATGTTTATGAGGAATATGGTGATGATCATTATTAAATTTCAGAACCAAAGCCAAAGGTGAAAGAAGAGATCCACAACATCACGATGATCCCGCAAGAAGAAATCAAAGTCTATACATTCAAGTGGGACAAACCAACATATGTCATACCTTTCTTTGACACGGGAGCAGCCTTCCCACTCATTAATCCAACGGTCTTCCCATATGAGTATTAGGTGTCATACTTCAAGAATTTCAACACAGCCTCAAATGAAATTCTGATGATAACTATCATTACCAAGTACCCTATCACCATTGAATTCTTCCCAGGACTGAAGTATATGACCAAATTGATTGGGTCAAATATCCCAGGTAAGTATTAGATTATTGGTTTTGACATATAAAGAATTTTGCAGGATAAACTCCATATCAAAGCCAATGAGATAGCATTCAAAAAGCAATTCAAGCCATATTGTGCAGTCCCGAAATTGTTTCAGCTCACAGAAGAAGATCAAGTCAGGAAAATTGAAGCACAAATCACACAACACTCCTGTGCAGAATCTCACACTGAATTCTTAACCAAATGTGACAATCCTTTATGGAAAAATGAAGAGTTCTTCATCAGGATGCCTTTCAAGAAAAATAAGAATATCAATCCTACAAAGGCAAGTCACTCAGGTATGAATCCCGACCACCTTCAACTTGCAAAAAAAAGAGTGTCAAAAACTAGTGGATTTTGATCTTATTGAGCCATCAAATTTACAATGGGCATGCGAAGCATTTTATGTCAACAAAAGGGCCGAGCAAACAAGAGGTAAATTGAGATTGGTGATTAATTACCAACCACTCAATTATTTTCTTTTGGATGACTAGTTTTCCATCCCAAATAAGCTCACCCTTTTCTCCCAACTTGCCAAAGAAAAATATTTTTGTAAGTTTGATCTCAAATCAGGCTTTTGGTAATTGGGAATCCACCCGTATGATAGGAAAAAAAATTGATTTTTGCATTTTCGGTCACCATTTTCAGTGAAAAGTCATGCTTTTTGGTTTAAAAACTGCTCCATCTTTGTTTCAAAAGGCCAAGATAAAAATATTTCAGCCCATCCTCCACATCACTTGTTTATATTGATGGTGTTTTACTATTCAGTGGTACTTGAGAGTAGCACATAAATTTGTTCAATCATTTTGCATCTTTAGTGCGAAAAGAGACATCATGCTTTCAGCCAAAAAAATAGTTTTTGCAAAAAGAGAAATTGATTCTTTGGTCATGCATTTTTCCCATGGAGAATACATCCCAGGTCCTCATATTTCTTAGGAACTTCTCAAGTTTCCCAATACTAGGTTCACAGCGAAGCAAATCCAGAAGTGTTTGGGAATAATAAATTATGTGAGAAATTTTATTCCTAAAGTTTCTACATATATTTCTCCTCTCATAAAAATGTTGAAGAAAAATGCTCAGTCATGGGGCAAGGAACAAAATGATGCAGTGAAGAAAATAAAAGAGATGTCTCAAAATGTCAAATATTTGCACATTCCCTCCAATATGGAAAGAAAATATTATAGACGAATGAGGAAGAAAATGGTCAGAGTAAAATATGTGGTTACACCAGTGAAAAATTCAAAGATGCTGAACAACATTATCGTTCCATTTTCAAGGAGATTCTTGCAGTGAAAAATGAGATTAAAAAGTTTAATTCCTAATTCATTTAGAGTTCATTATTGAGATGTATTTGAAGGCTTTTCCGAGGATGATCCAGCTGAATCTAAGATCATTCCGAACCCGCAAATTCTCAGATGGGCTTAATTGTTCTCTCCCTACAAGTTTCAGGTCAAGCACCTCAAAGGGAAAGATAATTTTCTTGCTAATTTCCTTTCAAGGTCAGGTGAATTTTTCCAAAGGTTACACCCCCTATGGTATCAAGCACAGGAAGAAGAAGCCAACGGGCCAAATGTTCATGCTATCGGAGGCTCCATGGCCAAGTTCCTCATCAATGTCATCACATCACCCGTCAGAGCTATTAGAATTTTTGTATCCTCTTGATCCGTTCATCTTGCTAGGAAGCAGGAATTTTTATGAACTCCAAGTTTTCAGGGCAGTCATTATCCATTCGGAGTATCCATATTGCCAGGTATTCTCAGCGCATGCTAGAAGTTTTACACAGGAGCTCTTATGGTTCTTTTGGTATCTATGTAATCAATATTACATTCTTATGGAATTTAAATGTGTTGATTTTCAAATCTTGAACCCTACCTAAAAATATTTTTGTTGTGGTTCAAACCTAAAAAATATTGGGTTCATCATTTATTCTAGTGGAGTCAAAATATTTATGTTCCACATGCCATTTGACATTATCCAGAGCACCATTCATGTGATCCATACAGTTTCTCTCTGCTATCATTATCCGGTCACAATTCAAGCTAGGGAAGAAAAGTTCGCTAAAGCACAGGAGATGATTTTCCAGCAGAACAGACACATTACAAAGGTGATATAGCTAGGAGAAGAAAAGAATTGTAATTATTCTTTCACCTATCCTCTTTGGGAAGATGTTAAAGCAGAGCTCAAAGAATACATGGCATTGCTTGAGGACTCATAAGACCCATATGAAATTAATCCAGCATAAATTGCTAAGATTATTTTAAATGAGGGAAAATAACACTTCGTTGCAGAAGATGACATGTAAAAGAGCAAGAGTTATGGAAGAAGATCATCCCCACATTACGAGATATTTCACAAGAGCTGAAAAGCGAAGGCTAGAAGGATTATAGACAAGCATAATGCGTAATCATGATCTAGAAAATAATTTGCATAAGTCTTATAAACCTTTTTAGCCAACTTTTCTTCCATAATTCTCTTTTGTGAGCCTCCAGCACCCCTCTTGTAGGAAGATTTTTGTGCGAATAATTTAGTCGATGCTAAGGTAATTCAATCTCTACTGAAGTAATCAAATCTCTACTCTAGTAATTTAATCTCTATTCTAGTATTTTATTAATTTAATCTCTATTCTAGTATTTTATTAAACTATACAATTCCTGTACTCCACTCACTCCCTGTGGTATTAGAGCCAAGAAGAAGAAGCCAGTGTATAAACTCTGTTTAAAAAAAAAAAAAAAAGGGAAGACTATGCTGCGTTTGTAAGCTAAAAAATATGGCTATATAAATGCAATATAGAGTGCTAGGCTGTACATATGTGAAAATCTCTCTATTTGAAAAGTATAGCAAAAGATAGTGAGTTGATCATTCATCTTTTCTTCCTTTTCACCCTATCAAATGAAATCTTTAGGAAATAGGAACTTTGATTTGACCTCTTTCCACTAGTGATCCCTCTATCTTTGTGTGGAAAAGGTTGATGCTGACCTTGGTGCTGCTATATTCATGGTCCCATTTCTCTTATCTACTAGTGGACACGGCATCTCATGTCTTTCTCCCCCACCCCAGTAAAATTCTACGCAGTAAAATTGCCATAAATCTATAAAAGCAGTGGAAAAGATGTTTCTTCTTTTGAAATGTTTACCAGAATTTATACCCCCATTTTCTCTATCTCTGCACCTTCTGTCACTGTGTCCGTTCCATTATCAATACTTTGGCCCACCTCATAATAATTATAAAAAGGAAATTCCTCTCTTTCTATCTCTAAAAGCTGCTTCAACAAATATTTCCAAAAGTTGCTGAAATGTACACTCTTGGAATTTTTTACTATTTCCTTCAAGCTTTGCTTCAAGAAAAAGGAAATATTCTTATTTTAACAAACTATTGAATGTTTTTTCAATAGTCGTCATACGTATAACGTATATATATATATATATATATATATATATATATTAATAGGAGTTTGCTAGGCTTACCGGCGATGCCAACGCCGGTGAGCACAGCCAGGCAATGCTTGACGGAGGAAGCGGCGCGTGCACTTGACGACGCGACGGCCGTCGCTCGTCGCCGGAGCCACGCGCAGACTACCTCTCTCCATGCCGTATCCGCGCTCCTTGCACTTCCATCGTCTAACCTCCGCGACGCGTGTGCAAGTGCTCGCAGCTGCGCGTACTCGCCGCGGCTGCAATTCAGGGCCTTGGAACTCAGCGTCAGTGTTTCTCTCGATCGTTTGCCGACGGCCAAAACCCTAGATGAGCCGCCTATCTCGAACTCTCTCATGGCAGCAATCAAGCGCTCACAAGCTAACCAAAGAAGGCACCCTGATACTTTCCACATCTATCAACAACTTCAGCAACAGAATACCTCCAACTTCTCCATTTCCACCCTGAAAGTTGAACTGAAGCATTTTATACTATCGATTTTGGATGACCCGATTGTGAGTCGGGTTTTCGGGGAAGCGGGTTTTCGGAGTTGTGATATAAAGCTCGCAATTCTGAATCCACCCGCCATTTCTAGGTTTTCCAAGACGACTCGTTGCCCGCCTCTGTTTCTTTGTACTTTAACCGATTCGGAGCTGAACAACCGTGGGCTTAGCTTCCCATTTTCTGGCGTTCCCAAAACGGTGAATATTGATGAGAATTCTAGAAGAATCGGGGAGATTCTTGTGAAGAAAGAGTGTAGAAATCCATTGTTAATCGGGATTTGTGCAAGTGATGCACTTTGCAGCTTCACTGATTGTGTACAGAAGGGTAAAAGTGGTGTATTGCCTGATGAAATTAAAGGGCTGAGTGTAATTTGTGTTGAAAAAGAGATTTCAGAGTTCATAGGCGGAGGTGGGAGTGAAGAAATGATGAGTTTGAAGTTTAAGGAAGTAAGTGATGCTGTGGAGTGTTGTACAGCGGCAGGGGCTGGAATTATAGTGAATTATGGGGAACTGAAGGAGTTTGTTGATGATGATGAAGAGTCAGTGAAATATGTGGTTTCTAGGTTCACTAAAATAATGGAAGATTATAGCGGGAAATTGTGGTTGGTTGGAGCAGCAGCAAGTTATGATATTTATATGAAGTTTTTGGGTCGCTTCCCTACAATTCAAAAGGACTGGGATTTACATCTCCTGCCCATTACTGCATCATCCACTCCAGGACTACCTTCCAAATCCAGGTGGGTTCTTCTATTGTATTCCCTTTTGGATATATTATTATAATGCTTTATTACACTTGACTTGAAACAATTTAAATATGGTTGTACCTAAACAGAGTTATGAAATGTCATAAAGTTGAACTAATAATGTTAAGTTTTTGAGATCTATTAAGTCAACCGTGAAATTTTGTCATTTGGGACTCTAGATGTGAGCTGCTCGAGAACCGTGAATGCAAATAATGAATCCTATGTTATTCTGTGTTTTGCTTTTGGAAGCTTGATGCGATATATGGGATTGTAATTTTGACACCATCTTGGGGCAATTAATGATTCTATGACTTATCAAGTTCGAGTAGTAGTAATGTTTTTCTATTATAATGTTTTATTATGTCCAGAATCTCTACTTGAGGCACGTACAGGTTTTCCAGTGTTTCTGCTGGTAGTTGATAAATTTATTAGAAGTATTTTATTCACTAGCTTAATTTGTTGAGTGTAGATCGTCTACTACTAGATGGATTTTCCACTGTGCAATCTCATCTAGTCCAAAAGCAAGTTTTCCTTGGACGTACCTCATAAATCCAGAATCTGTTTGAATGTTTGTCCTGCATTCATCGGCCTTACCAGAATTTTTGTTATTACTATGTTTGTAGCGTCAAAAGCGGTTGCACATGTAGAGTATCTCTTTGCTTCTTAGCCTTGTACATATCTGATGTAATCACCATCTCTTGAAATGTCAAGAGTAGGTTAACTTGTACAAGTTTTTATGCCATTTAGAGGGTTGGGGGGGGGGGGGAGCTTTTTAGCTTTGGTATTCGCGTCAGCATTAAATATTGGTCTCTTAAACTCTCTTTTCGAGTTTTCCGTTATGAATACATAGATATATGTCTAACTTAACCTTTCACTTCTTTAATGACTCAGTATTAGAAGTAAACGTCCTATAACTAAGAAATGACTGATATTGTAGGAGTAGGACATGATAAAGTGCAAAGCAGGATAAATGTCAAAGCATATCTCTTTTCCTCTAATGAAAGAAAACAATGTGTGTAATCAGGAAAGGGGATGCAACATGTCATAAATGACCAAGCATTTCGCCTTTCTCGATTACAAATCCGTAGGCTCTTTTACATGTTGCTTAATTGCAAGAGCAGCCTGACGAAGAATAATGGAAACATAGGGAAGGACTATGTAAACTTAAACATCTCATCCTGTATTTTTTCTGTCCTCAAATATTTTCCTTTAAGCACAAACATACGAGCTTCTTTTATTACAACTTACTTGGTACACTAAAAATCATATGTAGTTCTATCTTTTTCCCTTTATTTAATTTATTAATTTTTTCTATAATATAGATTCCCTTTATTAGCTAGACTAAGTTATGTACTGGGTACACTGTTTTCCATCACTTCCCTACTTGAAAAAGTTAAACCTGAACATTTGTTAAGTATTGCACGAGCCAGATAAAAGAATCAAACATTTTTTTTTATTTTTTTTAATTTAAAATTCTTATGATGTAGCAGTAGCTGCTCTGGTTTTGGTCCTACAGTAATAGAGAACACATGTGATGACATGGTCTAGCATTTGTAAAGACGAGGGTTCAAATCCAAATGATAAGTTCGGTTTGCAGTATGCAATGTTTAGAACACCATAGACTGTCCTCCCAGCAGTATGCAATGTTTAGAACACCATAGCTGTCCTCCCAGTGTTTCCATTTCGTAGGAATGTGAACATTGTCTCCTCTCAGTTGATCTGTTGCAGTGTTTAGTCCCTGTTTGTTTGGTGCATAACAGAAACATCTAAGTTTCAGCTTTGAGCCCTAAAGTATAGATTTTTGACTGTGACTCAAGTTTGATCTTTATTTGAAACTTTAACCTTTAGCTGTGGAATCTTTTAAGGGTTCTGTCACAGTAAAAACATGATCGTATAGTTTTTCGTGCACTCAACAAATTAAACAACCCTATGCTTTATTCTGAGGTGTCTGTCCAAAGAAGTTCCTTTTCTTTCTTTCCCTTTTTCTTTACTGAATCCCCGTTCTTTCTCTAATACACCTAGTAAAAGCCCTCCTGAGATTTCTTAATTTGATTCTGAGTGGTTTGTGCTGATTTAGTGCATATGCTAAGAGGTTAATTGTATAAGATTGTGTGCATCTTAGCTTCTGACTTTCTGTGTCCATTAATTCTTATGGTCGGGTACTGGTATTTGCAGCTTGATGGGGTCATTTATTCCGCTTGGCGGGTTCTTTTCCACAGCATCTGAGTTTGTAAACTCGTGCAGAAACAAAAATGAATCTACAGCTCGATGCAAACTTTGCAATGAAAAGTATGAGCAAGAAGTTTCCACTACGCTGAGAGGAACAACTGGTTCAGTCGCTGATGAGCATGCAACACATTTATCTTCTTGGTTACAAAAGGCTGAATGCGGTCCAAGCAAGGGACTAGTTGGGGTAGAGGTGTGTCATTCCGTGTCCAATTCTTTCGCTTTTCATGTGATCATAGTTACATTATGGTTAACTGAGCTAGTAACTCTCAGTAAAGATGTGCTCTGTCAATTCAGTGCAGGCCAATGAAGACAACAGTTTATTAAATGCCAGACTGGTGGGATTGCAAAAGAAATGGAATGATATATGCCAGCGTCTTCATCACATACATCCATTTCAACCAGATGCTCTTCAAGCCAGGTCACATCTTCCCAGTTTTGGTATCTTTCAGAGTTGTGCTGCTGGGGTTGAAAGCAGCAATAAAGGTTCATTGTTGGATGCAAGATTTACTAATCAAAGTTGTATGTTATCAGACTTGCAAAACACCTCCATGACCCAAAAGAACATGTCAAAACCAATCGTTTCTGAAGGTGATTCTGATTCCCAAGCTGAACTACTGGCTCAGAGTTTGGAAACACCGCAGCTGAAGAAGGAAAATATCTGGACCCCTTCCCCTCATGTTCCACATGATTTGAGCCTGCCCCTTGATCGTACATCATCAGCTTCAAATGCTTCCGTTAGCACGGACCTGGGGTTGGGAACCATCTATGTATCCACTGAGAGAGAGCTGTGGAAACCCAGCTTTCAGGAGCACCAGGATAGCCTTCATTACTTTTCTGGATCAGTTTCTTCTGCTTCTTCTGTTCCTCGGTTAGACAATAAGTTGGATGCAAAAGACTTTAAGAACCTCTATAAAGCTCTTTCTGAACATGTATGTTGGCAAGAGGAAGCCATTTATGCCATTAGTCAGACTGTCTCCCATTGCAGAAGTGGAAATGGAAGGCATCATGGCTCTAGGAAAGGAAATAATATCTGGCTCAGCTTCCTTGGTCCTGACAAAGTGGGGAAGCATAAAATTGCCAAAGCTCTTGCTGAGAAAGTCTTTGGTTGCAGCGATAGCATGCTCTCTGTGGATCTGAGCTCTAGTGATGGGAGTAGCTACTCAAATTCTCTCTTTAACCATCAAGATACAAGAAACAGTTACGTGAATCTTAGGGGAAAGACAGTTGTCGACTACATTGTTGAGGAGTTAAGCAAGAAGCGTTGCTCTCTTGTGCTTCTTGAAAACATAGAAAAGGCTGATTTTCTTGTTCAGAATAGTTTGTCTCACTCTATCAGAACTGGTAAATTTTTGAACTTGCACGGGAAGGAAATCAGCATCAATAACATGATTTTTGTGATTACCTCAAATTCGGCAAAAGTTACTAAAGATTTCTTTCTGAGTCCTGAGTTTTCAGAAGAGAATATATTAGCAGCCAAAAACTTGCAGATGCAGATAGCAATTGGATCTGGCAATCCAAATAGGATTAGAGTGAAGAATACGAATTTGTGGATTACTTCAGGGGACAGAACATCAGAATCTTTCCCTGCATATAAAAGAAAGCAGACTGACTCGAACAATGGCAAGCTGTTTCAAATGCCGAAACGTATGTGCACCATCCCGAAATCTTCTCTTGATTTGAATTTGCCTGTGGAAGAGATGGAAGAAGAGAATCAACGTGATGAGTGTGACCGTGACTCTGGCTCTGAAGGTTCAAAAGCATGGTTGGAGGAAATCTTGGAGCAAATGGACGATAATGTGGTCTTCAAGCCATTTGATTTTGGTGCTCTTGCTGAGAAAATTTTAAAGGAAGTCAACTTTAACCTCCAGGAGATTGTTGGAGTGGATATCAACCTGGAGATTGACACAGAAGTAATGGCGCAGATACTTGCCGCTGCTTGGTTATCTGACAGAAAGGAAGCTGTCAAGGATTGGGTTGACAAGGTTCTCCGCAGGAGCTTTATGGAAGTCCGAAGCAGGTTCCAACATATTGCTGATAGTTTCATAAGGTTAGTTAACTGTCAAGGCATTGCTGTAGAAGACCAGGCTCCTGGAATTCACCTTCCAGCTAAAATAACTGTAGACTGATTTTTGGTCAGGTATGTGTTCTAATGTACAAATGCCCTCAATAGAATTTTGCGTCTTTTACGTGCTCTGTGCATATATTCCTGTAATCTTGCTCATCCTTCTCCAATTGTGTATTGTTGTATCTTCTAGATTTAGATTATTTTGTCGTAATCTTTGTACACAGAAGCATCCGTATCTCTTTCCCAGACCCTTAGTAACTTGATTTCTCCCAGTTGAAAACTTTTACCTTCTTCGTTTTTTGGGAAAAGCTAGTTACTCCAGGTATATGTATCATCTATGTATGTTTCCTTACTGGAGCATAACTAAAAAATAAAAATAAAAATGAAAGGCATTGCAAAGGCTCTAATGCGGTCAAGTGTGTTATTTTGGGCTTGCTTAATTTTTAGGGAGACTTTCGTTAATAGCAGACTATTAAAAACATAATACTATATTTGGAATAAATGAAAAATGCTTTCCTTTAGATAAATAGTCTCAAAAATCAATCATCAATGCGCACGGAATGTACCATTGTGCCAAAATCACAATAACCGCATGAAATATCCTATCGTGCCAATCTCAGTCCATATCAGAGAATCATATGCAGAGATGTATGCACAGCATGCGTGATACATATGGGCAACGAGATAAACATGTAGACAAGTATGACTACAACTACAATATGTAATCCATCATGCAAAATAGCCCATCATGTCCAAATAAAGAATCAAAAGCCTAGCAAGCAAGGCGTAAACAAGAAGAAACATATCTCACACACGGCATAAAAAAGCCTAAAATCTACCTCAAAACGTGTTATATCCTTGACACCACATATACACTCGTCACCTCGCATATACATCATCCCCAAACACGTAATACTTTGCATATAAGTCCATTTTATAAACAAATTTCTCAAATCGAGGTTAGCCAGGATACTTACCCAAAATATGCTTTAACCTTCCAAATGCCCTTTCCTCTATCCTTGGCCTCCAAATGCTCCAAATCTAGCCAAAGAAAACTCAACGAGATCAAATAAATTGTTAGAATCAGCTCCAAACAATAAGTTTCGATCTTTAATCAAATCTTTAAAGTCAACAAAAAATCAACTCGGGTCCACATGGTAAAGATTCAGAATAAAAGTCGGATCTTGTCGACCCATAATTGTACGAGTCCAAATATGTGATTAGCTTCCAAATTCGACTTCAAATCGATGTTCAAATCAACAAACTACACTTTCTTAACTTCCATGTTAAAAATCATCTTTTCTTCTTTTAGATTCCTTGATTTAGAGCTAAAATTAATGATATATGCAAGTAAAAATTATAGATTTAGGTTAGGATTCCTTATTCCAATAATGTAGATGAAATTTCCTTCAGAAATCTCCTAAATCTGAGTTGTATAACTCCCAAAATGATACAATGAAGGTATGTATAAAATGCGCTTAAATAAAGAAAGCTGAATTTTCAGCAATGAAGCTCCGCACAGTGGTCCGCGCGACGCGAGACCATAGATGAGGCCGCGTCTGGGGTTCGCGCGACGCGAGACCATAGATGAGGCCGCGTCTGGGGTTCACGCAACGCGAGACCATAGATGAGCCTCTATAATTTGGTGCAACACCTTTTTCACTCAAAAACTTTTTCAAACACTTTGAAATTTACACAAGGCTCCCGGGACCCGTCCAAGCATCCTAACTAGTCCATATACCCCATATGAACTTGTCCAAGGGTTCAAGACATATTCAGAAACATCACAACTAAGAATCAAGATCCAAATCAAATTATGAACTCTCTTAAGTTTTTCAAGTTCCAACATTCACAAGATACGTCTGCATCACATCCGAGCTTCTCGGGTGTTAAACCGAACAACGTATAAGTCCGAAATCATCATACGAACCTATTGGATCCTTCAAATCACTAATCCAAGCTCGTTTACCCAAAATATTAATTTTGGTCAAATCTCTTAACTTTAAGTCTTTAGTTAGGAATTAAGTGTCTCAAAATTACTCCCGAATCTCTCGGGATCTGAACGTCCCATACCCACAAATCATAAAATATCAAATAAACCTACGGAAAGTCTCAAATAAGAGAAAATGATTCTAATATTCAACGATTGGATCGTTACACTATAAAAATTTCTCATTAAGAAATCTGTCTATCATTTTTGAATGCGTGACAGCACAAAAGTACATTGAAAGTTACTATCATAGAATTTTCCCAAACGCTTAAGTCATTTATTTACTCATCTAGATAAGCTACTCAATATTCATCTTTTTAAGGATCAAGAAGGATCGCCCAAAGCAAGTAAAAAATCATATATTTTTATATTTAATTGTTCAAATATGGAAAATTATCAATCTATCTATATCTATATCTATACTATATTAAAAGCACGAAAACCCTTAGCGAAATATCGTTCGCCTTTTTTATCCCTTAATAATAGAGTTTATACCGGACAAAATAGACAATTTAATTATTTTTCTAATATTTAGGATATTAAAATTAACTAAAATTTTGCTCATTAAATTATTCCTTATTTGAATGTATGAAGTCCTAATATTTAGGACTCCAAAATAATAAATATTGTTACCTTATATAAATCAACTAAATTTTCAAGTAAGTATTCCGTATTCACGAAATTGCATTTAACATGCGAGGAAGAGTTCCAAACTTCCAATCCTATTGCAAGTTCCACTCCGTCCAACGTGAACAAGAGGGATGTGAATCCTTAGAATCAATTTGAGTGGTTAGAAAGGTATAAAAGTTCCCATAGACACATAATTTAGTTCCGTAAGCTTTATTAAAAAATAATTGCATAAGGAATAATTACATAAAAAAAGGCATTCGTTCGCCTTTTTTACTCTTCGTAAATATATTTCACGCCGGATATAACTGTAATTTTAATCATTAATACTTTTTTAGGCAAAAAACAAAAACTAATGTTTATTTCCATTTTTGTTGGCTACAGATTTCTTTTCTTTTTTTTCCGGTTTAGAACTCTTTAGGCTTTTATTTGCTTAGGATTAGGTTTCTTTACTGTCGTGGGGCTTTCTTTTAGGTTTAGGCTTCTTTAAGTTTTTCTTTGTTTGGCTTTCCTTAAATTTAGAATATTTTATTGCCAATGTTAATTAGTGCCGCAAGTTGAATTACTGCGGAAGGGTTAGGATTCTTTTATGTTGTGCCTTTTCTTTGTTCATATTTATGATTCGCTTTAGGTGTCTAGAATGTTAAGATCAAAATAAAAATCATACTATATATTCTTTATCAGAAACTCTTGATAGTATCCACAACTTGTTTGTAATTTGAGGTAAACATCCTATTCTATATTTTGTTCTTCAAGTTATGTAATAATAAATGTTCGTGCATCCTTAATACACAATTGCAAATTGAAAGATTGTCAATTGTGGTTTTTATTTATAATGTCTTATATATGATTATCAATTTAAAACTGATTTATTTATAAATTCTGCATAGGTTTGTTTGGGTCATTGCATTCATAATTTAAAATTAATTCCCTACTTTATTTTTTTGGTTTTCAATTTCTCTTTCTCTTTCTTTGAGCATAAAGAATTTATATTATTAGTAGTTTTACCCTTATCTTCTATAATTGACGTATTCAAGTATCGAAAAGTATCACCAGGGATCCAGCAAGAGTTTTCAATGTTAAATACTTTAATAAAAATAGGTAGGCACTTGTAATGAACTTTCGTGAATGAAAGGTAACATAGGAGATATTTACATGAGAAATTAAATCAGTTGAATACCATAGGAAAATAGCTAACTCAATTTCGTGAATTCGAATAATTAATGGTAGTGTAAAATAATTTATGTATGAGGAGTGTGCTAAAATCAAATAATTATCGGACCTATCAAATTAAATACATACACAAATAGTAACTCTCTGAGGGGAATTGGCAGTAGAAATTAAACTTCTTATTATTTAGTTATTTTTATACTATAGTGTTCTATTGACATTATAAGTGAAGTTAGATTGACAATAAGTACCATGTCTTGCGTAAAACAATATTGAAGTATGCTTTTAGTTAAGATACCTAACAAATGGGATTTTTTATTTAGTTATTACTATACAAAACTTGTTGCATTTGGTATCTATACAGTATACACTAGGTAGTCCTTACATGTATGGCCGTGTGCATGGATAGAGAAAGAAAGCTCTCCAAAACAAAAACAAGAGTAGAAATATAATGTTAAGTATTGCTTAGAGAAATAGAACAATATTACATTTTGCTCGTGGGAAAAAACTAAGTTTAAGTTGAATATATTGAAAGATGATTTTTATGTGACAAAGCTTCTTTTTTTATTGAGTTACTATATAGAATCAACGTTAATAAAATCATAAGCTTAAACTTTTATTACGTAACTCAAATACAAACACAATTTATAATATATAAAATATTATGTGATTTTGTTTTAAAAAATTACTCAACTGAGATAGGGTACACGCGCAAAGCGCGTACCCTAAGACTAGTACTATATAAAAAACACGAAGGCCCTTAGCGAAATATCGTTCGCCTTTTTTACCCTCTAAAAAAAATCACATTGGATAGAATTATAATTTAAGTTATTTTACTAATATTTAGGATTTTGTAACCAACAAAAATTTGGCTTATTAAATATTTTCCTATTTAAACTATGTATATAATCCGAATATTTAGGACACTAAAATCAATTAAAAAGTTATCTTATATATATCAAAAGAATATAACCACGATTGTTCACAGGATGGTCCATTTTATTATTGGTTTAGCTTTTAATTCTAATTAAATATTTGAAGTTTTACCCAACTTTTTAAAAATATTTTTTAGAGAGTTGAATGAGGCTGAAACCAAATTTAAATGTAGTATGTTCTATACTACGTGCACATACATTGCTACGAAAAACAATTAGGAATGCCGTTTTTTGGTTTTTTAATTTGGCCATTTAATTATGAGCACACTTATAAACATGACAAAATAAAAAATATTGATTACAAAAAATTAGAAAAATATACAAGAAAATTTTATTTTCGGTAACAATTTTCTCAAGAAAATATTTTAAAAAATAATTATAATATTCTTTTTGAATTAAATCAGACTAACTTTTAAAACATCCCAATGAAAATATAAAAGCTGATTGTATAAACACAAGAAAACTAACACACTAAATCCGTGAGAATTGATTGAAAAAATAAACTCTAAATCTGATTTTTACATGAATTTCATATTTTTACTCCTTCTAGATTAGTATTAACGCCTTATTCCAGTTAGATGACTTCTTGTTTATGTCTTTTTAGAATTGACATAAGAATATATAGCTTTTTGAAAATAAAAATATAATAATTCTAAATATTCAAAGTTATATGATTTTGTTAAAACTAAAAAGATGCATAACTTGTAAAATTAAAGCAATAAAATTATAAATCGTAAATAAATTTTATGTTAAATATATTGATTGAGATGACTGAGAACTCCTGTCGGACAAAGTTTCTTCTTTTATTGAGTTAGCAAATTAGAATTAAGAATCATCAATTTAGGAACTTAATTTTTTTTTCTTTGACATATATTTCATGATTCAATAAGAAATTTAATATAATTTAAATTTTTTTAATATTCATTGAGGTAAAAATACACGCTCAACGCGCGTATCCTTAGACTAGTTATATTAAACAAGTGAAGAATTTATTTATGGTATAAGCATTTTAGCCTCCAGTTTCCATAATAATTGGCGTAAATGCCCAATTTTGTTACAAATGAAGTTTCTACAACTGAGTTAATGGAGAATAGTACATACTAAAACAAGTTCTAATTTACCATAACTAAGAATGATTTTCCACTTTCAAAACATAGCAATAAAAAACATATACAATCTCCAACAAATCTCACAAAATTAGAGATTTTGAAGATTGTCTCTTTCTTCTTATCTTCTCTTTCACATAATCCTAAACGTTGCTGTCCCATACCACCCCCTTTGTTGTGGGCTGTTGCTGCCGGTTGAGATCCGCCGCTGATCCACGTGTATGTCATTTGTATATCACATGTATATAATATCAATACACATGATATACACAATATATACATGTGACATACATACTTGTTTGTCATTGTATGTACTTGTATTTCTTGTGTATATCACTATATGTAAAATAATACATAGGTCATACAGTAGCAGATATACACCAAACATACACAAAAATATAATGAGATACACTGCATATACATTCATTTTCACCTTCAAACTCACCACAACAAAAGTACCATAAACCACCATTATCGACTCACTCCACCATAAAAATATAAAAATCACTTTCATACTAATAAAAGGGGAAGAAGAAAAGATGTTCATTCTAGATCTAGACAGATCTATTTCCCAACAAAGGAACTGCCGCTGGTAAATCACCGCAAGCCACGAAGGTAGAGAAGAAGTCTGAAGAGAGGAAACCATTACGTTTAGTCGCCAAGTGCATCACAAAGAATTAAGAGGAGGAGAAAGCAACTCCACTACCAACTTCGACGATTTGCAAAGAAGACGACGGTGATCAGAGTTACAGTGGTGGCCGAAGATAGGGACGAGGGATGGGCGACTGGAGTTAGGGATGGCAATGGGGCGGGACAAGTGCGGGGCGGGGCGGGTTTTCTCTGATGCGGGGGCGGTGTGGGTTTGCTCTTATGCGGTTGTGGGATGGTGCGAGGCGGATTTTCTCTGATGCGGGGCGGTGTGGGTTTGCTCTTATACGGTTGTGGGATGGTGCGGGGCGGGTTGACTGTTTTTTGTAAAAATTTGAAGTGGAGGGGTGCGGGTTGCGGGTTGAAACCATTAAAGCAATCTACTACCTTTCTTGCTCTTCCCCAGTTTTGACATAAGCTTAAACACTTCATCCAGTTTTGTTTGTCTATTAAACTCTTTTCTTTATCTTTATTTTTGTATGTTACTTGGTGAGATTATCAACTCATTTTCTGCAAGACCCAATTACATTAATTCAACAACAACAACAACAACAACAATATACCTAGTATTATCTCAAACTGTGGGGTATGGGAAGGGTAGTGTGTATGCAGACCTTACCCCTACCTTGTGAGGATAAAGAGGTTGTTTTCAATAGACCCTCGACTTAGGAAAGTATAAGCACAACATTAGCGAAAATATAGACAAGAAGGGACAGTACCAAAAAGCCATATAAAAGCAAAATAAAAATAACAAGATATTAATGTGATCAACAATGAAAGAAAATAACGGTTATTCATAAAAATCTACTACCAACAGAAAGCGAGACTGCGTGCCAATACTACTATTATGAACACTCTAAACTACCTACTCTACTACCCTAATCCTCAACCTCCATACCTTCCTATCAAGGGTCATGTCCTCGGTCAGCTAAAGCTGCGCTATGTCTTGCCAAATTACCTCTCCCCACCTCTTCTTTGGCCTACCTCTACCTCTCCGTAGGCCCTCCACTGTCAACCTCCCACACCTCCTCACCGGGGCATCTGTGATCCTCCTCCTCACATGACTAAATCACCTAAGTCGCGCTTCTCGCATCTTATCCTCAATAGGGGCCACACCCTCCTTGTCGCGAATAACCTCATTTATGATCCTATCTAACTTGGTGTGCCCTCACATCCATCTCAACATCCTCATCTCCGCTACCTTCATCTTCTGGACATGAGCGATCTTTACTGGCCAACACCCAGCCCCATACAACATTGTTGGTCTGACCACCACTTTGTAGAACTTACCCTTAAATTTCGGTGACACCTTCTTGTCACACAAAACACCGGAATCGAGTCTCTATTTCATCCATACCGCCCTAATACGATATGTGGCATCTGCATCAATATCCCCATCCCCCTGAATAATAGACCCAAGGTACTTAAAACTTCCTCTCCTAGGGATGACCTGCTAGTCTAGCCTCACCTACCCTTCACCTCCTTGAGTCTCGCCACTGAACTTACACTCCAAGTATTCTGTCTTGGTCCTGCTCAACTTGAAACCTTTAGATTCTAGGGTCTGCCTCCATACCTCTAATTGTGCGTTGACACCGTCTCACGTCTCGTCAATCAATACAATATCATCTGTAAATAGGATACACCACGGCACCTCCCCTTGGATGTGGCGCGTCAGTATGTCCATTGCCAGAGTAAACAAAAAAGGGCTGAGTGCCGACCCCTGATGTAACCGCATCATAACCGTAAAATGGTCCGAGTCCTTACCCATTGTCCTCACTCGGGTCTTTAATCCATCATACATTTTCTTAATCAACCTAACGTAGGAAACATGTACACCTCTAGCCTCCAAGCATCTCCACAAAACCTCTCTCGGAACTTTACGTACGCCTTTTCTAAGTCAATGAACACCATATGCAAGTCCTTCTTTTTCTCTCTATACTGATCCATCGAAATCCTAACAAGGTGGATGGCTTCTGTTGCCGAACTCCCCGACAAAACCCAAACTAGTTCTCCGAAATAGATACACTCCTCCTCACCCTTAGCTCTACCACAGACTTTCATAGTATGGCTAAGCAGCTTGATACCACGATAGTTATTGCAATTTTGAATATCACTCTTGTTCTTGTATAGAGGAATCATCGTGCTCCACCTCCACTATTCGGGCATCTTCTTCATTCTAAAAAATGACATTAAATAATCTAGTGAGCCACTCCAAGCATGCCATACCCGCACTCTTCCAAAACTCTATCAAAATTTTATCCGGCCTAGTCGTTTTGACCCTACTCATCTTACGCATAGCCCCCTTAACTTCATCAACTCTAATCCGCCTACAATACCCAAAGTCACAATGACTCCCGGAGAGTTCCAAATCACCCAGTACAATGCTCCTGTCCCCCTCTTCGTTCAAGAGTCTATGGAAGTAGGTCTGCCATCTCCGACGGATAAGCCCCTCATCCAACAAAACTCTACCTTCTTCGTCCTTGATACACTTTACTTGTTCCAAGTCACGCGCCTTCCTTTCTCACGTCTTAACTAACCTGAACAACCTCTTATCCCTACCTCGGCCCTCGAGTTCCTCATACAAACGACTAAAAATTGCAGTTTTGGCCACCGTAACTGCTAGCTTTGCCTCTTTCTTAGCCAACATATAATGCTCCCTATTTTCCCTCTTCTCTTCCTCGTTTACACTTTTCACTAGCTTCAGATATGCTGCTTTCTTGGTTTCCACTTTTCCTTGCACCTCTCCGTTCTACCACTAGTCTCCCTTGTGACCACCAGAGTGACCCTTTGAGATTCCTAATACCTCTCTCACGGCTTCCCTAATGCACTGCGCAGTCATGGTCCACATAGCGCTTGCATCCCCACTACTCCTCCAAGCCCCATAGTCACCAACTTGACCCCCAACTCCTGCGCTTTAGCTTCCGTCAAGGCTCCCCACTTGATCATATGTTGGCTATACATCTCTTTCTCGTGATCTCAAGGTCCATGACCAGGAGCCTATGAAGGGTCGAGAGGTTCTCACTCGGGATGACCTTGCAATCCGTGCAAAGACCTCTATCGGACTTCCTGTAGAGTAAATAATCAATTTGAGTCTTGGTTATCACAATTCTTTTGCCAGTTTGTGACAATTGAATTGATAAATTCTTGGCCTAAGAAAGTTGTCTTTTTATTTTCCTTTTATATTAGTATTGGTATATATTTTGCAACTACAGGAGACACTATTAACAACCAATTTTTTAATTAAAATGACCAAAAAACAACTGAAAAGGTGTACTATCAAAAAGAATTTGAAAAGGTAACAAGAGAGTTATTGACTTTGTAAATACAACTGGGTCAATAAAAATGACGAGGATTGAGCACATTTGATTAAGAATCAGTTGAATTATAATATTAAAAAAATTATTCTTTCTAATAAGCTCTTCATTTAAAAGAATAATGAAATGTTTAACCTATTTGTTTCAGTTAAATAACAAAATGAAAGAAGAAAAAAACTTATGCGGGTGCGGGGCAGGTCTTTACAGTGCTAGGCGGGGCGGGTGGAAAACGAAAATTTGCTAGGCAGAGCGAGGTAGGTTAAAATTTTTGTGGGTTCATTCTAAACCCGCCGCGCCCTGCCCCGCTGCCATCCCTACCTGGAGTGAAGGTGGTAGAAAGAGAGATAAGGATTAGGGTTAGGTGGTAGGGAGAGATGTCAAACTATAAGCCTAAATGAAGGGAACCCCATATTTTCTTGAGTTGCTATATTTTAAAAAGTATTGTTATGTCGCGTAATTAGTAGATTGTTTCTTTAAAATCGATAATTAGGGTCCTTTTTCGCCATATAGTGTAAAATTCTTAATAAAAATAAGTACAATGTGTGTGTGTATATATATATTCCTCCAACATTCAATTTTTATTATGTTGGCTCGTTAATATAATTCTATCATGTTCCTTTCAATTTTGCAAAGAATTCACACTTAAAAATGGATATACAAAAAATTTAAAACATAAACTAGCATATATAAGGTAAGAGAAGGTTAAAGAGAGTAGAGTAGTTGATCTAATACCTTTTTACTTTTATTTTCTTTTATTTTTTTAATTATGACTTGGGTAGGGATATAGTTTAAAGAAGTTGAATCAAATGAAAGAATGCGAAAAATAAATAAATTGAAAACAAGAATAGATTAAAATGGACAGAGGTTTGTAAAAGGTGTAATGCCAATTTTATTAAAGCAAATACAGTCAGACATCTCTATAACAACATCCTTATATAATAACACTTTACTATAAAAGCCAAGTTTTTTCAGAACCAATTTTTATGTTAAGTTATAATATATGTTCTCTATAACAGTACTTCGCTATAACATCCAAAAATATTCGGAACAAACGAGGCTGTTATAGAGAAGTTTGACTGTATAAGGTAAGAAGAGGTCAAGAGATTTATAATGCTAATCCATCCTGCATTGTTGATTGTCCAGCTTTTAAAATTTAAAAATGTGTCATGAGATGATTAAAATTCCTTCATTTTTGAAAAGAGTTTTTAGGTTCGAACTTCATAAAAGAAAAACTTTTCGAGAATACTAATACTCCTCCTCACTGAATTTGTTTGACGCAAATTTAAATTAATTGGGTAAGTAAATTTTGATCACTAAATGTCTAAAGCAAATAAAGCATTTAAATGTGTTGTTCATTCTTTATAGTATAATATATTCCGGATACTGTATTTGAGGCAATTGTTCGAATTCGCTATGATATGCAACTGAATCAAGTTCTTGCTAAGGGTAAAAAGAGGGGTTGAACCAAATTCTTATTAGCGATTATTTATGATGAAAAAAATAAAATTATGAAAATTCCTTTGTCTTATTTAGATCCTTCTGAAAATATACATTACATACTCTTTTTCTACGAGATGTTGGTAATTCCGTTGAGTTCTTACGCTTTTATGTTGACAACTCAATCCATTCGATTACTACATGAATGATTCCGTCTAAAATTTTTAAATAAAGTGTTGTGCAATTAGTATTTCCATTTTTCTTCTGTCGTACTGCATTCTGTTATGAAACAATTCTTATTTGCAAAACAATTTTAATTTAAAAGTATTACTTAATTACATTTGATTTTGATATTTGAAGAGGCTTATACATTAGTTATCACGTTTGTTTTCTAAAAGTCAAATTGGGAATATTTTACTAGAATTTTTCAATTTATTATTTCTTCATTTTAATAAGAGAAAAATTGTAACTTACAATTAATTTTGTATAACCCGATCATTTACATCTTGTTTGAAAAAAAATAAACTTGTTCCTTATTTAGTTCAAACTGTTAGTCAAATTAATCATCAATAAATCGTAAAGTGTCAAACAATGTGACTCATACAAGAAATTTGTTTAAAGAAGGAATGTAATATTATTTTAGAAGTTGAGAGAATTGATTTTGGATAAGAGAAATCAAAACACAATAAATTGTATAATAGAGTAGCTATTTGGGTAGATAATTGTATATTTTTCTTCTTTGTTCTTTGACTGTACATTTTTTTTCTCGTGCTCTAATTACACGGTGCTATTTAACTTGGGACTTTTTTCTCTTCTTCGTTGATTGCTTCACTGACAAACTACTATTTCAACATGTTCGAACTGATTATCGAAAATCTCATTAAGAGTACAGAGTTACTGCTCCTCTGCAAACGATTTTTTCCTCAAAGTCAACTACGTCTTTAAGTTCATTGCATGTAGTTGTTCAGAATTCAGTTTGCTATCGATCCAATTATTAGAGGAGAATTCGAAGAATCTGACTTTTGATACTGTCGTATCTCAATTGTAAATACTAGATTAGGATACTTACCAGTTTCTCCTTTGCGGAAGCGGATCTGCAACAACCACGACTTGTGTCACCGGTCATTGGGAATCTTCATGAAGCAGATGAATTCCCTTTATCTACAATCTACCACCAATCTCTAAGATGAAGAGAATCAACCCTAACTCTACCCGTTTTTTCCTACATGAGAAAGAGTTTTTCAACACCCATAGTGGTGTTTATATACATAGTATTTGAGCTTAGGGTTAAGCTAACTAATGAGCCTAATTAGCTAGCATCTTTTATGGGTGTACTAGATCCAAAAATCGTATTTTCGAACATCTCCCACTCGCACATAAGAAGGTTCTCAAACTCCATCAAGTTAAGGGAACACATATTTTCCTTCTATTTCTCTTGCATCATTCATACTGAATAAATAGGCCGTACGACCAGCATACTATGAGAGCACGTTGCTATACATCTATCGGGAGTATGTAGCCTCTCTTTATCGTCATGAAAATCTTCAAGTAGATCATAAAGAGTATGCTTAGTGCCTAAATCATTTGAACCACAGTGATCTCTGAGATCTCATGTACCATATTATTTTGTGTTCACATTTATGACCCATAAGTCATAACCGGTACCAGCAAGCACAATCTAAATGAGATTCCTTCAATAGTCTTCCTCTTCTCACGAGTCTTTCAACTGGAATTCAATTCGCTTTTCTAGTCATGCTCTACCAAATCGAATCTCTCATGGTCATTTAGTAGTATGCTAAGATAGGAACATCGAACTAAGATTCGTGCAACTGATAGGAGTCATAAGGGTACTCAATTTGTGATCTCACACAATAATAAGTCAAGATAAACTTATGTTCATCTCTTTTGATCAACATTTGCATACATTATATAAAAATATATGTTATAACATTTTCTCCTTTCTCATGGAGCATATGTCTCCGAATGCAAGAGAGACAACTTTACTTTCAGATGTTGAAATACACAAACGAAACACCTTAGTCAGCAGAAGAAATCACTCTCAATCGGATCTCATAAGATAATGCTGTACAAATAATATTCAGACATCATATGCACCTGAATTTAGTGCCCTAATCTACTCAATAAACGTGAACTCACATCAAGGTAGATTATGTGTAGCTTATTTCCATCCACAAAGCACTATAATGATTCTTTGTCAATACTTGTCAATGCTAAAATATCTTTAAGCCATGCACTCTCAAATTATTCGTATGATAATTTGCTTAAAGTCTCGTCTCATCTTATACTTATACTAAATTGATGGAGGCAGTCACTTGTGACAAAGGCCAACCTCTATCTACCCAACAAACTTTTCAATAATATCAAAAGAATACACCAAAAGCATTCCATAATATGAATGTACAATAAACATCTAAGATAAGAATGTAAACAACTATTCAAATAATAAGTGCATGCAAATCAAACTCATTTAATATTTAAAAAATAATAAATATCTGTGAATTTTGAACTAAATAAATAAAATATCAATGACTATATAAGCACAAGCAGTCCTTGAGATCCTGTACGAAAACAAAATTGCGGGCAACCATGTCTTTCATAAAATTGACTTTAATATCAATATATTTGGCTGTAAAATGACATTTAAGGTCCTTGGTGCTTAAAATAGCAGCTTGACTGTCACAAAGACTATCACTAGATCAGTACTAACTGCAACATCAACAAATGGTCCAAGGCCCATATTAACCAAACAACCGTTTTCGACCTAAGCATAGTAGCCTGAAGAAGAAATGATCCTGTAACAACAGTCTCATTAGAATATTATATGCACTCCATAAGAAAGTGGCACCTATTGTGACTAGTGAACGGGAAGTAAAATCAAAAGTAAGATTCGAGATCATATGAGTTTCACGGAATTCCAACATGCGTGGGCACTAAGATAGGCCATGTATTTATGTAACAAGCGGCAGAACGACTAGGAAAATTAATTGATTACGTATAAAGACATGTGAGAAGGCATGAAAGGAATTATTCGATTTGACCCAGAGTTAGTTACGTAATGACCGCACTTAAGATTTTGAAGTATTATCCATGCAGCATATATATTGACATTCTTATAGTTATAGGAGACTCCGGTACAAGTTAAAAGAAAGAATTGAGTCCACGTCACAGACAAAGGCTTGGATTGTTAGAGGATTATAACATGGATATTCCATAGTGTCCACAAAAGACTAATGTAATAAATAATACACTGAGCCATAGATTGGAAGACAACTTAAGCCTACTTAAAAGCTGAGAGAGAAGAGAAAGCTCGAGAGTTACATCAACTAAGTCAATCATGAGTCGAGTATTAGACCCAGATAGTTATAGAAATCGTGACTTAGAACATTGTAAATCACTCTTAATAGCAGAAGTACAAGAGAGAAGTACATCGGCCATATTCTATAAAAGCTCTATGATAAAGTTAGTTAGAAGAGTACCGTCCTTAGAGATAACAAAAGATGGAGCGGAGATGACATGCTAAATATATGCCCCAACTATTACGGGACTCCGAGACATTACCAGGGCGAGGGAGCATCATCTTTACCATTCGAGTAAAGAATGGTAAAGATGATGTTGACATTCTTATAGTTATAGGAGACTCCGGTACAAGTTAAAAGAAAGAATTGAGTCCACGTCACAGACAAAGGCTTGAATTGTTAGAGGATTATAACATGGATGTTCCATAGTGTCCACGAAAGACTAATGTAATAACTAATACCCTGAGCTGCAGATTGGAAGACAACTTAAGCCTACTTAAAAGCTGAGAGAGAAGAGAAAGCTCGAGAGTTACATCAACTAAGTCAATCAGAAATCGAGTATTAGACCCAGATGGTTATAGAAATCATGACTTAGAACATTGCAAATCACTCTTAATAGCAGAAGTACAAGAGAGAAGTACATCGACCATATTCTATAAAAGCTCTATGATAAAGTTAGTTAGAAGAGTACCGGCCTTAGAGATAACAAAAGATGGAGCAGAGATGATATGCTAAATATGTGCCCCAACTATTACGGGACTCCGAGACATTACCAGGCGAGAGAGCATCATCTTTACCATTCGAGTAAAGAACACAAATGACAACAATGTCATAATCTAGAATGTTACAGAAATAAGAAGACATGATCTAAGACGAGCGACACCATGTGGTCGGTACGTTAAAGATGATCGCGGACTATTAAGTATAACATGGATGAAAAACTCTCCAGATCGACCGTTTAGTTCTAAAGTCACCATTAGAACAAGCTATGCTAATAATAGAAATATGCTAGCTTTTACATAAGTACCATAATTTAAAAGATCAAGAATGTGAGGGAGCTAAGATGACAAGTCAAGTATAAATTTTAACGAGACCGGGATAAGTCAGGAGACTAGAATACGAGGTTGAGTAGTTGGAGCCTATCCTAAATCACTCAATCCTCAAGCGGAGCAAAAATATATGTATATCACTATTCAAGGTGCGACAGAAGGGTTGAACAACAATGTTACAAGTACCAAGCTGATAACTAAGCTTAAGAAAATTAAAGCGAGAACTATAAGATCCAATGTGGGGATTGTATTTGTTTCTAAGAGCATCAAAATAAAAAGTATACGATGGAAAACGTTGTAGAATAAGAATTCCTAAAGTACGAAAGTATAGAAAGTCCTAAGCGACTGGGTATTCCTAAATATGTCGCCTACGAAAGGCCTCATGAGATCCGGTAAGAAGGGCAAACTTTGTCCGAGATATATGGGCCTTATAAAGTCATTCGACGGATAGATAGAGTAATTTATGAGCTTGAATTGCCTCCAGAGTTAGAGTCATTCCATTATCCATGCTACGGAAGTGCATTGGAAACCCTTCTCGGGTTGTCCCAGTAGATGACGTTCTGACTACAAAGGATCTATCCTACGAGGAGGTTCTAGTGGCTATCTTAGATCGACAAATCTTTTAGTTAAGGACCAAAAAGGCAGCCTCTGTGAAGGTACTATGGAGAAATAAGAACGTTGAAGAAACGACGTGGGAGGCCACATAGAAGATGAAATCTCAATACCCCACCTATTTTAAATTGAAGATATGGCTCGAGATGGGATATTATAGCACAACCCCATTCAAACTAGTAGATCGAGAGTGAGCTCTTATTTTTGACTTTCAGTACTTATGATTGACGACCATGTGAGGCCAAGTGTTGATATTCATAAACATTGGCCCTATGTGGCATGTAGAGTATGTTTTCTGGCTGCGTGCAGGTTGGTTTTAGTCCAGTGTATAGAGGAGACTCTGGTAGAATTTTTGCAAGTCTCTAAGAGTTAACATTTGAGGACGAATGTTTCTAAGCGGGGAAGGATGTTACACCCCGTACTTTCATGTTTGAATGTGTCTTAAGTGATTCGGTATAAGCCGGAGAGTTTAAGGACCTTTACAAAGATAATGATGAGTTAACATAGATAATACGAAAGTATCGTGAGGGTTGGAGGCTAAATGAATCAAAGATGTTATAACCCATACATTCAGGATAAAACTAGGAGTTCTTAATATGATAATGAGGTTGTTTTTAAAGGTAATTTAATCCTATAATATTCGTATGCTAATTTTTGATGTTAAATAAATTATAAAACAAAAAGTCGACAAAAGTTGTCGCAAGATATGTTCATAATCTTACTTAAATTTGGGTCTAATGTTACCGAGCCTTTCTCCCAATATACTTGCTACACCCTATGTTTTCGTACGTGAGAGTATGTCGTAAGTCAAGTGACGTAAGCTAAAAAATGAGATTATCTTTGAAAGTATATAAAGTAAGTTAATCATATTACCTTGAACTCTACAAGTATTTAAGATCATGAATAACAAGAACCAATAGTGTTGGAAGTCTTAGAAGCTAAACGAATTGAAGAAAATAAGTTTCATCGAAAGTTGACAAGCGGTTATGTAATGAGTTATTTTAGTCGTATGATAGTCGTTTGTTATGTTTTGGAGTCAAGAAAGTCGTGGAACAAAAGTTGGCAAAGGTCATCACAAGTTACATTCATAATATGCCAAATATTAGGTCAAATGTAATTGAGCTTTTCTTCCAATATACTTAGAATTAAGAGATGATTCACATACCAAATTGAAGGTCTACGAGTATAGTTTCCAACGCATTAAACTGTTTGTCGATACAGCATTGGAGTAGAGAGATATTCACATTTTTGCGAGACTACGCAAGCAGCTCCCATGGGACCCACTTAGGCGGCGAGTGATTCTCCAACCTTTAAAAAATGAGTCAAGGTTCATTTGGGGTCAGTTTTTGACCCAATCAGACCCTATACTCTCCCAAAACACTCTCAAAGTAGTCTCCATGATTCTAGAGTGAAAACCGAAGAGAAAAATATGAATCCAACGTTAGAGATCTCGTGGTGCTTCCTAGATCATAGTCCTTGATCTTGTGGCTATTTTGGAGGATTCTTCAAGTGAAGTAACCTCAGGTTTCGTGTTGTTCTTATTTATTAAGTTAATAATTAGTCCCTCCTTCATATATATTAGATTTTCAAGGCGAACTACAAGTGTTTACACACCAACTTGAATACCAAAAGTTGATTCAAGAAGAGAATACAACACCTATAGTGTTGTGGTGTCATTGAGGATAGTTGTGGGCTGTGCTTGGCTGAAATTTCATATTTTTTCTACTGGTTAAGGTGAGTATAACATCCTACGACATGTTCTTGAAGTTGTTTGTATGTTGGTTGCATTATTTGATCAAAATACTACAAGAGGAGACTTGAAATAATTTGAGATGTTATTGTTTTTAATGGACTGTTTTGGAAAGGTTATTTCCATAAACTGTAAATGGTTGGAAACCCTTGAAATGACTCTCTTATCATGTTGTTATTATAAAATATTATCTACATGTCGAACTTGTTGTTGGTACTGTGAGTATGAAGAGAAAGGACAACATAACAATGGAAAGTTGTACTTGTTGTTGTTGTTGTTGTTGTTAGATTGTTGGGCTGTTGGAGGGTGAATTAGGAGATGAATAGGAGGTTAGAAGTCCTCCAATTGTACTTAATTTCATGATGTCTATGTTGTTAAGTTAATTAATGAATTACTTTGGGGTTAAAGGGTATAAAAGGGATTCAATCCGAGCTTGACGTTTGTCGTGTTAAATAGTAGTTTCGTTGGTGATGTTTATGCACTTGTTGTTGTGTAGCTTGATTTGTGTTGTGGTGCTGAAAGTATATAGGTGAAGTTTGTATGGGTTCGTGTTGGTTGATGGACTTGGTAAAGTAAGGTTACAGGGGAGATGCTGCACAAATTTACATAAACAAGCTACTAGTTTAAGTTGCGGACTTAGCCTTTACTCAACACTGATTTTGAATCTCCTTATTCTATGGTAGATTGAGTTGAGTTGTTTGAAGAATTTCTTGGAAGGTATTAAGGACTCAACAAAGTTAAGGTGTGTTAAGGCTATCCCTTCTTTTCTTTTGGCATGATCCATATGATAAAAATAAAACTAGCAAACGCGCAACTTTCATAAATGACTCTATTCATAGAAGTACTAGGGGTGCCTATGTTCTTGATTACCCATGTGTCCTATTATTATATCTTCTGTTCATGGGTCTCAGAAAATACGTAAGCTGATAAAGTTTATTCGAAGGCCTAATGATCTTATGATATTCTGCGAGATCTTATTGACTTACTTCATTATGCATTGCATTCATTTATACATGTACATTGAATCATGACCAGATGGCGTTATATACGCGTATATTATATATATATGGGTATGGGGAAAGGTTACAACGTTATATACACACCACCACCTGATCATCTGGTATACGTTGATGATTTCGCCCACAGAGGCCGAGATGATATGATGGGATACCCTCAGAGGCTTAATGATGTTATGTACGCATATACCTATGCATGGTATGACATTTATACACATATGCATAACATTATAAATATTTCATGATTCACAAAACTGTTCGGATTTATAGGTTGAGTCCTTTACTCCATGTTTCTTTTATGTCTTTTATATACTATTTTTCATGCCTTACATACTTGGTACTTTATTTGTACAGATGTCCCTTTTTCCTGGGGACACTGCGTTTCATGCCCACAGGTCCCGATAGAAAGGTTGACAGTCCTCCTAATAGGCTATCAGCTTAGTGGAAGGTATTGGTGCACTCCACTTGCTTTGGAGTTGCCTATTTGGTTAGTGTAATGACCCGGCCGGTTATTTTGAGTATTACATCTCCGTTCCCCATTTACTGCCCAATTTATTCTTTACAGTTATTGTATGACTTGCCGGGGTAATTGGTTCGGGTCCGGAAGGAATTTGGAGTGAAATGAGACACTTAGTCTCATAATTGAAAACTTAAGTTGGAAAAGTTGACCGGATGTTGACTTATGTGTAAATGACCTCAGACTCGAATTCTGATGATTCCAATAGTTCCGTAAGGTGATTTTGGACTTCGGAGCGTGTCCGAAAAATTATTTGGAGGTCCGTAGTGGAAGTAGGCTTGAAATGGTGAAAGTTGAATTTTTGGGAAGTTTGACCGGAGGGTTGACTTTATGATATCGGGGTCGGAATCTGATTCTGGAAATTGGAATAGATCCGTTATGTCATTTATGACTTGTGTGTAAAATTTGAGGTCAATCGGACTTGATTTGATAGTTTCGACGTCGTTTGTAGAATCTGAAAATTTCAAAGTTCATTAGGCTTGAATTGAAGTATGAATTGTGATTTTGACGTTGTTTGATGTAATTTGAGACCTCGAGTAGGTCCGTGTTATGTTATGGGACTTGTCGGTGTATCTGGACGGGATCCCGAGTGGCTCGGGTGAGTTTCGGACGAGGTTCAGAGGATTTTGGAAGTTTTGGCTAAGGTTGGAATTTTTCTAGTTTTGATGTGACCGCACCTGTGGAGTGTTGGGCGCAGGTGCGGAGCCGCAAAAGCGGCAGTGCCATCGCAAAAATGGGAAGGGAACTGGGCGTGAGGACCGCAAATGCGGGTGCTTGGACGCACCTGCGCAACCGCAGAAGCGAACATGGCCATCACAAAAGCGGCATGGCTCGCAAATGCCCGTATTTTTCTGTAAAAGCGAGGGTCGCAGGTGCGACCTCTTGTTCGTAGATGCGGAAGTCGCTGGGCAGAAGCTTTAAATCGTGGGTTTTGGTTTTTTTCTTCATTTTCAGATTTTGGAGCTCGGTTTGGTCGGTTTTGGAGAGAAACTATTTCACACAACTTGGGGTAAGTGTTCTTGACTCCCTTGTGATTATTTTCCATGAATTAATCTTCGTTTTCGGCGTTAGAATATTGATTTTTTGAGAGAAATCGGAGGAATTTTCTACAATTTCATAAAATAAATTTTCGAGATATGAACACTGATTCGAAGTCAGATTTGAGTGAAATTAGTATGGTTGAACTTGTAATTGGATGGGTTATCAGATTTTGTGAGTTTTGTCGGATTCCGAGATGTGGACCCCACGAGCAATTTTTGGAGTGTAATTTCGGATTTTTTTGGGAAAAATATTAATATTTTGATATGGAATTAATTCCTATAATTGTGTGGACTGAATCAAATTGGTTGTGGCAAGATTCGAGCCGTTCAGAAGTTGATACGCGTAGAATGGAATTTCTGGAGCATTGTTTAGCCTGCTCGACATTGGATTCGTCTTGTTTGAGGTAAGTAACTCTTCTAATCTTGGAGCTTAGGATATGAACCCTGAATATACGTGTTATGTGTTTGGTGTTGAGGTGACGCACATGCTAGGTGACGGGCGTGTGGGCGTTCACTATGTGAACTATGATTCCGTTATTTCTGTGGTACTATATAGTTACTTGAACTTGCCTGAAATCATGAAATCTCTACGTACTAGAGTTATCGAGCTATGATTCATGTTAGAAGCCATGTTTAGGCTACATGCTTATTCTGTTGGGACCCACCGATGTCATTGCTTTGATATGGAATTAATTCCTATAATTGTGTGGATTGAATCAAATTTATTGTGGCTAGATTCGAGCCGTTCAGAAGTTGATACGTGCAGAATGAAATTTCTGGAGCATTGTTTAGCCTGCTCGACATTGGATTCATCTTGTTCGAGGTAAGTAACTCTTCTAATCTTGGAGTTGAAGGTATGAACCCTGAATATACGTGTTATGTGTTTGGTGTTGAGGTGACGCACATGCTAGGTGAAGGGCGTATGGGCGTGCACTGTGTGAACTGTGATTTCATTGTTTCTGTGGTACTGTGTAGTTACCTGAACTTGTCTGAAATCATGAAATCTCTACGTACTAGAGTTATCGAGCTATGATTCATGTTATTAGCCATATTTAGGCTACATGCTTATTCTGTTGGGACCCACCGAGGTCATTTCTGCTGTTGAGTTATCTGCTTTCATTGCATTACATACTTAGTCCTATGCATTCATATGCATATCATATCTCAGTCTCTATTGTTATTTATTGATGCATCATATCATTGTTTTCGGGCTAGTATCATGACATTGTGAACCCGTGAGGGAGAGACTGGAGAGATTAATGACTGAATGAGGCCGAGTGCCTGATTATGAGTGATATTTATGGGATCGGGCTACACGCCGTAGTGGTTATACTGATTTATGATAGAGCTTGGGCTGAAGAAGCCCCTCCAGAGTCTGCACACACCTCCAGTGAGCGCGGTTGATATTATTGAGGGATGGATCTTCCCTGGACATGGATCTTGTCCGAAGCATTATATACCTGGATATGGATCTTCTCCACGGGCTGGATTGGCCCTACTCGGTACTGAGTGATTGATGATCAGTTGATGTGTATATTCCGGGATGGATTTTCCATGGGCCAGATTGGCTATATACAGTACCGAGTGATTGAGCATGATGAGTGGAACGTGTGAGAAAGTGAGATTGAGTGCTCTGAGAGTGTGAGTACATGAGTTCATCTCTGAGATACATTGCATTGACATGCACACATGACATACAAGCATATAGATTTATTTTTCTCATGCTGTATGGTATCACGTCATTCATGACTTCTTACACATGTTGACATATGTGCATAGTGATGCAATGGTTTCACACTGGCTATCTCGAAAGAAAATGAAACATCTTAATTATTATTGAAAGGATTCTTGGGAAAATTACTATTTTCGAACTTATTCATATTTTTTGGCAACTTTGGTAAACGATTTGGGTTTTCACTGATGTACTTGAAAGGCAGAACTATTTTCAGAAATTATGATTTTGTTGAGCATTTTATCTCTGAGTTACTTCTTGTATTACTTGATTTACGTTGTTATGGACTGTTGTTGGCTATTGGTGTTGGACCCGACCATGGTACAAGCTCGTCACTACTTTTAACCTAAGGTTAGGTTTGTTACTTATTAAGTACATGAGATCGGTTGTACTTATACTACACTTCTGCACCTTGCGTGCAGATGTTGGCTGCTGATGTTGCTGTGTTCGTTGGGAGCTGGATCGGAAGATGTACCTGCGTTCCGGTTGGAGCTGCCTCTTGTTCATGGTAGCCTTAGATTCATAAAACTCTGTTTATGTACTTTTTAAATAGATGATGTATTTACTTCATACCAGCTTTGTAAACTCATATTCTTAGAAGCTCTTGAGGGAAATGTATTAGTTTCATATATTTTCTTTTAATTAATTGCCGTATTAATTTCAATGGAATTGGATAGTTGATAATTGTCTTACCTAGCGGGTTGAGTTAGGTGCCATCACGACTAGTTGGATTTTGGGTCGTGAGAAGGTGGTACCAGAGCTCTAGGTTCATAGGTTCTACAAGTCATGAGCAAGTGTCTAGTAGAGTCTTGCGGATCGGTATGATGACGTCTATACCTATCTTCGAAAGGCTACAGGGCATTTAGGATAATTTCCCATCTTTCTTTCCTTATCGTGCAAAATTGAGTCAGCTTGAAACATAACTCTTTGGATTCCTTTCACGCATTCGTATGCGCACATGAGCGCTCGATATCAGTTATGCATCGCTGGCTTGTGATACCATGAACGAGGTTTGAGATGTGATTTCTGTGTGCTGGTGATGGGCTAGTCTAGAGGACTTGAAGCTATGGTTAGACCACAACTTAAGCTCGGTAGCTTCGGTTGTAACTTGTACATTTGGACTCATATGTCCGGTAATGTCCCTACGAGTGGAATTTATGGTTCGATGAGCAGTGGAATGACCTTGTGATGAGTATCATGTAGCTGCGGGATGTGTTAAGACGATTTGAATGTGACGAGAAGTGTTTGCTTGAAAATTAAATGAAAGGACATTTGGTGCTTGAGTTTCGTTTTGATGTGACGTACAGTCTTGAGTATGAATGTTTTGAAGGATCTTTCACGTTGTTAAATTTTGGGACACATTGAATTCTCATGTCTTGTTAATGAGTGTGAACTCAGAAAGATTAAGTGATTTCATAGTAATTGTAACTGCGAAAGGGTGTAACAAGATACCAATTTGAGGCTAAGCAGGTGGGTCATCCCCTACGGAGTAATCTACATAGGTGTGTTCCTTATAATGTGAGTGGAGAGTTTCTTTTCTGCCAGCGGGGCGTATGTGTTGAGATTTGAATTTGAATCTGGCTGAGAAAGTTGACTTGAGTGTTAAAGAGAATGAATGAGAGCTTATCAGATGATTGAGGTATTTTTATGGTTGGCGTTGTATGAGCTTGAGAAGAATTTTCGTTGAACTGACTACAGTATTATGGCAGTAATAAAGTATGGGTATTGTGAGTTATGGAGTATTTTAATCTATGGCGTTGAGCCAAGTGGGGGAGCCTACTATTGACAATTCAATTCATGGTTATGTGTAAAATTTTTGTTTTGGTGTGAGGTAAACTTGGGAATCAGTGATGACTTGTAGAGGTGGAGTTCGAGAATGACTCGAGTAAGGAAACTTTTGGATACGGGTTATGGCACTTTAGGAGTATAGGAAAATCATGGGATGAGTGAGCTGTTATTTCTGAAGGATGTAGTGCACACAGAGTATGAATTTGATCGATGGTATTAAGGCAGGGTTACTTCTTTGAGTGGTGCTATGCTAATGGGGCACGTGTTTTTTGGCCCGTTTGGGCGATGCAATTTGGATTTGAACAAAGTGGATGACTCTCGAGAAAGTTCCAATAGGTTCGAGGTTTATATATAGCAATTGAGAATTTCTCTGGACTTGTGTATGGATAAAATCTGAGATTTGCATTTGATGGTGCCTGGACTTGCGAAAATTCTGTATGACTATGAATTCTACATTTCAGTATAAGAAAAGGGAAGAGGAACAATTTTAAATTCACATAAGTTCTTTTAGAGTGGATGTTTCGGTTGTGGTGCTTTTGGGGTGCTTAAGAAGAATACAGTGGCTTATGGGCCTTAGGGCATTGTGGTTCTATGCTAGGGTTCGTGGGGTGAGTTGTGGTTAAAGATCATGGTGTGTTAGCAAGGAGAAGTATCAATCTGAAGACAAATTCGGAAGGGACTCGGAGAAAATAGGACAATTGGGTAGTAGGCTAGACCAACATGGTAAAAGTATGCTCGGTTCGTTTTGGTTAGTTATGATGTAGTGAGATTCTACAGATGTTTTGGTGGCAATATTCTTGGGTTTGACGACCTGCGTGGCTTGGTTGAGTTAGAGAAATTCAGTTCTGATAGCTTGATTATGTGCAAATGGATTCCAAGGCATTCTCGAGGATTTCTACCATAGTTTGAAATGGATGTTTCCTACCGACATGAGGAGCATGTTGAGTAGTGTGATTTCTACCGGATGAGATCAAATGGAAGGCTTCTGGCTGATCGGATATGTATTCTACTTGTGCCTCAGAATGATTATAAGGTTCTCGTATTTTTCATATGATGGCATGATAGGTGCGGTGTGTGGTGTGGGATTAAGGTTTGCGTGTGCAAGGTCACAGTTTAGTTTTGAAGGGGAGGTCATAAATTCTTAGATGGCATGGATAGTTTTCGATGTTTAGATGAATACTATAACTATTTGGTATTGCGTGAGTAGAGTGTACAGTTCAGAAGGCGCACTATGCTTTGAATTATGGATATTTCATAGGTATCGCGACACTCTCCTGGTTGATCGACTGCTGATTTAAGATATTGCTATATGGCACGAAAGAATGGGAGAGGTATTACTCGTGGGATGATCATGTATCAGAGATGTGTTAGACATTCGGGCTGTGAAGATGGAATCAAAAATGGTGATTCATGTGTTCTATGGATTTGGAGACTGGGGGTTGTCAGGAGCAGATTGTTTCATGATTGCGGACTGTGAAGTCGTGGCCGAAGCTAGCCAGATAATAGTATGTATTATGACTCAGTCATTTTGGATTTTCGGAGGGTTATTTATCTATTTGTGGGTGACCAAAGTTGATTTGGGGGTCCATTGGTAGGCCCAATTAGGATGTGTATTCTACACCAAGTCGGATTGGTTGGCTCCATACTGCTATTATTGAGGGATGTGCCATTCAGTTGATGTTGAGCTCATTCGTGTTTTGAAATGATCGGCGAGTTACTCTTCTATGCTACGAGGAGTTGTGATTCATTGGTTATATGCACACATGGTGCGGTTCTATTGGGGGCCTTATGGCGGAATTCGAGCGAGATGAGTATTTGGGTATTGCATGATCGATTGTGTATTGGTTATGTTCTTTCAGGTTTTGTGTGGCATTTTGTCATTTGCTTCTCCATGGTTATGATAATGCACTTTGGGTACTTGATATCGAATTTCACGTGGTTATTGATTTTGAGCAGGGTGGCTCGAGGTATATAATATGGACCAGTGTTTGGATGGCGTCACGCGTTGCAGCGGAGTTATGTTAAGGTATGAACCTTGTGTTAGAATCGTGTGATGGTTCTACGTTGTGTGATGGATTTTTAGCATTTTGTTGTGGCGGTACTTGTTAATCTTGCGAGGCAATTCTCTCATTTAAGTCATTTTCCCTGACTGAGTACATTTGAATTGTTGCGTATTAGTGCACGGATGTCACGGTTTGTGGCTCTGAGTTATATTGGTGTGCCATGTCTGTGGTATAGTTGTGTTTAATAATATAAGCTCACTGGACCTAGAATGGGTACTATCAGGTTCGATTACGGTATATTTGGGAGGATGATATTGAAATTCGGCTTAGAAAATGATTATGGTTCTGATTGGGGCGAGAGAGCTCCATGACTTGTTGATCTGATAAGGGGTCATGAGATTTTGCGTGTTTCTTTCATTATCAACAGTGTACGAAGGTTTTGGGATGAGGTTTGGTTCGGTATTGGGTTTAATACTAGTACTTGGTTGGTTTTGGAGTAGTTACTGTGATCAGGAATGGTGCTACGAGCATGCGAGTTGTGTAATATGTTAGGTGATTATATATGTGGTTATGGTTATGGCTCGATACAACTTGTTGAGACTCATATAGTCTGTAAATGTAAGATTTGTGTCTTGAAAAGAAATTCTGAAGGTTGGGAATTGAATTCCAAGGTTTTTGGGCTAAGGTTAAATTAAGGATTTTCAGTTGTATTATGTTGTCAAGCCTATATAGAATAGGGTGACGTGAGATCACCCCCGGGTACGTGCGTGGTAAGATGGAATAGTGATTTGGTGGCTTGAAAACAACTCTTGGCACGTTTGAGGACGAACGTATGTTTAAGTGGGGGAGAATGTAACGACCCGGTTGGTCATTTTGAGTATTCAAACCCCGTTCCCCATTTACTACTCAATTTATGCTTTACAGTTATTGTATGAATTGCTGGGGTAATTGGTTCGGGTCCGGGAGGATTTCGGAGTGAAATGAGACACTTAGTCTCATAATAGAAAACTTAAGTTGGAAAAGTTGACCGGATGTTGACTTATGTGTAAACGACCTCGGATTCAAATTTTGATGATTCCAATAGCTACGTATGGTGATTTTGGACTTAGGAGCGTGTCCAAAAAATTATTTGGAGGTATGTAGTGGAATTAAGCTTAAATGGCGAAAGTTAAATTTTTGGAAAGTTTGACCGGGGGTTGACTTTTTGATATCGGGGTCGAAATCCGATTCTGGAAATTGGAATAGGTCCGTTATGTCGTTTATGACTTGTGTGCAAAATTTGAGGGGGCCATCGCAGAAGCGGACTGGCTCGCTAATGCGCGCATTTTTCTGCAGAAGCGAGGGTCGCAGGTGCGACCTCTTGTCCGCAGATACGGAAGTGGCTGGGCAAAAGCTTTAAATCGTGGGTTTTGGTTTCTTTCTTCATTTTTGAATTTTGGAGCTCGGTTTGGGCGATTTTAGAGAGAAAAGTTTCCACACAACGTAGGGTAAGTGTTCTTGACTCTCTTGTGATTATATTTCATGAATTAATCTTCGTTTTCGGCGTTAGAATATTGATTGTTCGAGAGAAATTGGAGGAATTTTCTACAGTTTCATAAAATGAATTTTCGAGATTTGAACACCGATTCAGAGTCAGATTTGAGTAAAATTAGTATGGTTGAACTTGTAATTGGATGAGTTATCAAATTTTGTGTGTTTCGTCAGATTCCGAGACGTGGGCCCGACGAGCGATTTTTGGAGTGTAATTTCGGATTTTATGGGTAAAATATTAGTATTTTGATATGGAATTAATTCCTATAATTGTGTGGATTGAATCAAATTTATTGTGGCTAGATTCGAGCCGTTCAGAAGTTGATACGTGCAGAATGAAATTTCTGGAGCATTGTTTAGCCTGCTTGACATTGGATTCATCTTGTTCGAGGTAAGTAACTCTTCTAATCTTTGAGTTGAAGGTATGAACCCTGAATATACGTGTTATGTGTTTGGTGTTGAGGTGACGCACATGCTAGGTGAAGGGCGTATGGGCGTGCACTATGTGAACTGTGATTTCATTGTTTCTGTGGTACTGTATAGTTACCTGAACTTGTCTGAAATCATGAAATCTCTACGTACTAGAGTTATCGAGCTATGATTCATGTTATTAGCCATATTTAGGCTACATGCTTATTCTGTTGGGACCCACCGAGGTTATTTCTGCTGCTGAGTTATCTGCTTTTATTGCATTACATACTTAGTCCTATGCATTCATATGCATATCATATCTCAGTCTCTATTGTTATTTATTGATGCATCATATCATTGTTTTCGGGCTAGTATCATGACATTGTGAACCCGTGAGGGAGAGACTGGAGAGATTAATGACTGAGTAAGGCCGAGTGCCTGATTATGAGTGACATTTATGGGATCGGGCTACACGCCGCAGTGGTTATACTGATTTATGATAGCGCTTGGGCTGAAGGAGCCCCTCCAGAGTCTGCACACACCTCCAGTGAGCGCGGTTGATATTATTGAGGGATGCATCTTCCCTGGACATGAATCTTGTCCGAAGCATTATATACCTGGAGATGGATCTTCTCCACGGGCTGGATTGCCCCTACTCGGTACTGAGTGATTGATGATCAGTTGATGTGTATATTCCGGGATGGATCTTCCATGGGCCGGATTGGCTATATACAGTACCGAGTGATTGAGCATGATGAGTGGAATGTGTGAGAAAGTGAGATTGAGTGCTCTGAGTGTGTGAGTACATGAGTTCATCTCTGAGATACATTGCATTGACATGCACACATGACATACATGCATATAGATTTATTTTCCTCATGTTGTATGGTATCACGTCATTCATGACTTCTTACACATGTTGACATATGGGCATAGTGATGCAATGGTTTCACACTGGCTATCTGGAAAGAAAATGAAACATCTTAATTATTATTAAAAGGATTCTTAGGAAAATTATTGTTTTCGAACTTATTCATATTTTTGGGCAACTTTGGTAAACGATTTGGGTTTTCACTGATGTACTTGAAAGACAGAACTATTTTCAAAAATTATGATTTTGTTGAGCATTTTATCTCTGAGTTACTTCTTATATTACTTGCTTTACGTTATTATGGACTGTTGTTGGCTATTGGTGTTGGACCCGACCATGGTACAAGCTCGTCACTACTTTCAACCTAAGGTTAGGTTTGTTACTTATTGAGTACATAGGGTCGGTTGTACTCATACTACACTTCTGCACCTTGCGTGCAAATGTTGGCTGCTGATGTTGTTGCGGTGTTCGTTGGGAGCTGGATCGGAAAATGTACCTGTGTTCCAGTTGGAGATGCCTCTTGTTCATGGTAGCCTTAGGTTCATAAAACTCTGTTTATATACTTTTTAAACATATGATGTATTTACTTCATACTAGCTTTGTAAACTCTATTCTTAGAATCTCATGATTTGTACACTCAGTTCTTGGGGAAATGTATTAGTTTCAGATATTTTCTTTTAATTAATTGCCTTATTACTTTCATTGGAATTGGATAGTTTATAATTGGCTTACCTAGCGGGTTGGGTTAGGTGCCATCACGACTAGTTGGATTTTGGGTCGTGATAGTTAGTATGCTTTGGACATGTATAGATTGATATTGTAGGGCCCTGTCCCGGCCTTTGTGACGTTTATGTACTCTTAGAGGCTATTGGACATATGTCATGTATATGGATGATTGTATGGTCTTGCGGCCTATGTTTTGAGTGTACAAATGATCATTTCTGTCTTGTAGGCCCGCATGTCACATGTATAAGTTTGTATATCATGTTGGGACATCCTATGTCGAGTGTTCTCTTTTGTTTTATTCTGGTTATCTCATAACGGCCTTTCCGGATCATTTACCCATGATAGTATGATAAGAAAGATACGTTACATTGGTACTCGGTTGAGTAAGGTACCGGGTGCCCGTTGCGGCCCATCGATTTAGTTCGTGACAATACTTGGAGTTACGAGGTGATCCACCCACCAAATTGAAAACCGTTGAGTCTAGTTTCTAACATATTAAACCATTCATAGATACAACATATGAATAGATTGATATTCACATTTTTGTGAGACTGCGTAGGCAGCCCCTATGGGACCCCCTTGATGATGGCCGACCTTCTCCTATTTTTATCTCGTTTTAGGATGAGCTTTGTTCATTTTTCGAACTCCTTACATCCTCACACTCTCCAAACCCTCCCAAAAAGTCCCCCCAAGGCTCCAAACAAATTCCAAAAAAAAAAATACACCATAATCCAACATCAAGTTAGCTTAAAGAAGTAACATTGAAAAATAAGTTAGCTAAAAGAAGGAAGAACACCTCTACAAGATTGCGTTGTAGCATTAAGGATTGTTGTGATCTAAGAGAAGACCGAATTTTGAGTTGTAGTTGCTTTATAAGGTAAGTATATTATCTCCTTGCTTGTGCTTAAGTTTAATTCGGTGTTGGCAAGGTTGTTTGAAATAAAATACTACAAGATAGCATTGGAATAGCCTAAGTTATGGCTACTGTTTTGTTGGACTATTTTGAGGTGATAAATATGATTGGTGATGGCTAAAAATTGTGAAACATAACTTGATTATGGTATGATTTATGTTGTTATGCATGTCTATATGTTTATCAAGTAATTAATGAAAGAAACATATGAAACTTGAGATCGAAAGTGAAGATTAAGGTGCTTGTGCGTGCGTACTATTTTCCAAGGGTTTTGAGCTAGGTTCTGATCTGAATTTTTTGGAATATCTTGGATATGTTATTTTTGATGTTGTTCCTATTGTTTTGGTGTTGGTTTGAGTTTGATGGAAGTGGAATTCTAGGGGGGAAATGCTGTCCGATTTTTTATAAGTGACCTACTAGCTTAGAAGGATGTTTGTAAGTCCTTTTATGGCATTAACTACAAGTTTTACTGTCTTAATGGAGATTGAAGTCTTCTGGAATATATACGTTAAGTCGTTAAGTAAATGACAGAGGTATGTTAAGGCTCACTCTTTCTTTCTTTTGGCATGATCTACAAAGAACGTAACGATAATGCCATTACTTCAAAAGGAACTCTATTCTCAATATTAAAGCTTGTGAAACCTCATTGTTCATTTTTTTTATAGTTCATGACTCTTATTGTTCTTTGTCGGGATCACTTCCCGCCTTGATAGCCTTTGAATCTTATGTCTTCTTATGATCCTTGTTGACTCTTGGACAATTGATACATACACAGTTACATAAAGATAATCGGAGGATAACAACCTTTGAGTCACTCTGATCCGATCCATAACGCCCTTCATAGTTATTGCTTGCATTGAACACACACACACACACACACACACACACACACACACACATATATATATATATATATATATATATATATATATATATATATATATATATATATATATATATGTATCTATTTTCTTACCGAGCCACGCTATAGTCGATCGGATACGACACTTATATGTGCACATCGCTGTAGCTGGTTTTAACATTACCGAGTCCAATTAAGGCTGGGTACGATCGAGTCCTATTCGAGGTCGGGTACATTATGATATGACATGAGACTTACCGAGTCCTATTAAGGCTATGTACGATCGAGTCCTCTTCTGTGATGACCCGATAGGTTGTTTTGAGTTCTAGCCCTTATTTCTGTATTTTGAGACCTCGATTAGCTCTGTTGACTGTTTATCCATTTGCGTGCACATTCCGTGTCTTTTTTCGGAAAACAATTATGTAAAACTTTGAAGAAAACATGATTTTTAGCTTTAAAAATGGCTTGAGTTTACTAAGGTCAACATTTTATGAAAACGACCTCGGATCGGTGTTTTGACGATTCCGATAGGTCTGTATCATAATTTTTGACTTGGGCGTATGTCCGGAATTGAAATTGGAGGTACCTAGATTGATTTGACTCATTTTGCCGAAAACTGGTATTTTGAAAGTTTAGAAATTTTTTAAGTTTGACCGTAAGTTGATTTCATGACTATCAGGTTCAGATTTTGATGTTGTAACTTGGAATAGGTTCGTATTACTATTTGAAAATTGGCTTCATAATTTGGTACAATTCGGAATTGGTTTGACATGATTCGGACGCTTACATGTGATTCTAGTTGTTCATGAGTTTGCTTTGAAATTTCATTCATTTTGAGGGTTGATTTGTAGATTTAGAAGTTATTTTCGTGATTTGATTGCGCGAGCGAGTTTGTATGATTTTATTGCACTTGTGTGCATATTCGGTTTGGAGCCCGAGGGGCTCGGGTGAGTTTCAGACGCATTTCAAATGAGTTTGGATGATTTGAAGTCAACTGTTGTACTTCTAGCTCTGGTGTTCTGATGCAGATCTCACATTTGCGAGGTCTGGCTCGCATTCACGACCTTCGCTTTTGCTGACAAGAGTTTACATTTGGGAGCAGGGCCTGAGATTGGGTACTCTCGCATTTGCGAGGAAATGGTTCGCAATTGCGAACGACATAGGATCCTTTTGCAATCACTTGGTTGCATTTGCGATGCCTGGGAAAATAGGACTTCTTCGCAATTGCGAAGATATTGGCCTCATTTGCGAAGGCTGATTATTCGCATTTGTGATCAATTTGTCGCATTTGTGACTTCTGTTCTTGTGAGGCAGGGTTCGCATTTGCGACCCTTGTCTCATATTTCCAATGTTCGCAATTGCGAACAAGACTTCGCTATTGTGACATCCGCAGTTGGGCAAAAGAGGGGAAAATTGGGAATTAGCTCATTTTATACCATTTCTCAACCCTAAACACTCTAGAGGCGATTTGTTAAGAGATGTTTCTTCCCAAATTCATTGGTAAGAAACTTTAATCCAATTCTTTTCAATTCCCCATTACTTTTCATGAGATTTGTACATCAAATTTAGGATTTTCATGGTACAAATTAGGGATTTGAGTAGAAGTTTAGGATTTTGTAAAATTGATATTTAGACCTCGAATTAGGGTCGGATTTCGAAATAAATCACATAATCGGACTCGGGGGTGAATGTGTAATTGGATTTTGGTCCGAACCTCGGGTTTTGGCCAAGCGGGCCCGGAGTTAACTTAAAAAATGAACAAAATTGCACCTCTTTCATTAATGGTTAGTTCCTAAAGCTTATTTTGAATTATTTGATCGATAATTTGCTAGACTTGGTTGGTTTGGAGGCTTGTTCATAAGGCAAGGCCGTTGTGGGTTGATTGCTTTGATTCACAGAGTGAGGTAAGTGTTGGATCTAACCTTGACTTGAGGGAATTAAGAATTCTTGAACTATGTGTTATGTGGATTATGTGAATAAACGGCGTATATGCGAGGTGGCAAGTGCATATACGCCGTCATGATATTTGTTTCCATGTCTTCGTTTATTTCATGATATATCTTGCTTCATGCCTTAATTGTTACATGCCTTATTTGACTTCTATGCCATAATTGTTACTTGTCATTTAATTATTCCTTGTCTTATTTTTTCCGTTCCTCCCAAGACTCCATGCTTATTTGTTACTTGCCCCTACTTGCTTTACTTGCACACCTTAATTATCACATGATTTAATTGTCCTATTGTTTTTTGTAATATTTGTTGCATTCTATAATGTGGTTTCATTAGCGTGAGTTGTTTAGTTGTTAGATACCGATAAATTGGTAAAGTTGAGACTTCGAGTTGTTAGATATTCTTTGATTATTATGTGGTTGTTTATTACCTTCTACATTTACCCTCTTGATGTAGAAATAATTGTAAATTTTATTGTTGAATTGTTTATGTTGACTGAAATTGTTTGGGGAGCGGGTTGCACGCCGCAACGGAAACTGAAAGGCAAGGAATTGAAATGGTGGAATAAGGACGGATTATGATATTGACAGATGATGATATGGTGGGATTGGGTTGCGCGCCACAACAGATTGTATATATGGTACTTGTTTGTAATTGTTGGAGTTGCCTCGGTATTGTGATATGAGACTATGAGACTTGTTATTTTGGGCTCTCTGGTAGTTGAATTTCGAGTTTGTTTTCATGAGTTAACCACTTTACTTCCATTTCCTGTTTTCCTATTATTATTACTATTGAGTACATGTTATTGTAAGTGGTCAGCCTTATCCTCATCACTACTTTATCGAGGTTAGGCTTGACACTTATATGTGGGGTCGGTTGTACTCATACTACACTCTGCACTTTTTGTACAGATAGCGGAGTTGGTCCCGACAGCTCATAGTGAGATTGCCCAGATCTAGCTACCTGTGGAGACTTGAGGTATAGCTGCACGACGTCCGCAAACCTGAAGTCCCCTTCTATGTCATCATTGTTGTTTATTTTTGATTCAAGCAGTTTTTTTTATTCAAACTATTATATGTAGTACTATAGACACTCATGTATTCGTGACTCTAGTTTCTGGGATTGTATTTGGATTACGTCGTTCAATGGCTTATCATATTTCAGACTATTCGGTAGTTATTTTTATCATTTGATTTGAATTGTTAAAACTGGTTAATAAATAGAGCTAACGTTGGCTTACCTAGCGAGTGAAATATTAAGCGCCACCATAGTCCTGAGGGTGGGAGTTCCTGTAACACCCCGGAAAATTTTGAAGTACTTAAGCGCTATTAAGAAAGTCGATGTATGCTAATTATATTATTTTATGTGTAGACAAGGACTATTATATGAATGATATCAATTGATCATGATAATATATGTATGAGGTGCATTAAGAATGGTTTATGGTCTAAGAAGAGCCCCAAGGCTAAGTCAAGTTGAAAGTTTTATGATGGGATAAAGTTTCAAGTGAGTTCGCACAAGACCTAAATTCAAACGATCATACCTCTCTTGATATGAATAGTTATATCGTGTATTACCTATCAGATTAAATCCCTTTGAATATAGTTTCCATTGCTTCAAACTGTTCATCATTTGGACACTCCTACAAAACATTATGACCAAATTCCCAAAGGCTGACGGAATGCGATTTTTGTGACCAAATTCGGCGACCATTATGCGATCGTAAAATGGTTATGCGATCGCAAACTGGTTGCAGAATGGACCAGAACAGCCCAGTTCTAGGCACTGAATTATGCGACCCGCACACCAATTGTGCGGTCCATTGTGCGACCGCATAGTTGAATTCGGAGGGTTAATTTTTCTCTTTTCATAACCCGACCCCATTTTGATAAATAGGCTTTGGGGATTATTTTGGGGTGTTTTTCTAAGTGTTTTAGAGAGAGGTAAGAGTATTTTAGAGAGAGAAGGAGGGAACCTAACATTATAATCATCCAATCTTGCACCAATCTTCAAGAATAAAGGAAGCTAATCACAAGATCTTCATCTAAGAGGTAAGGTTCCATACCCTAGTTTCCAATTTTGAATTTGGGTAAAAGATGGTTTATTTGGAGTATGATTCTTGGGTATAATAGCATTATTTATACATGATTGTACTAACAAAGTTTGTGGAAAGATTGTTGAGCTCAAATAAGTAAAGATTTGATTGTGGAGTGTAGGAAATCTTGTAGAAGAACCTGTACTAATAAGGTTTGATAAAATGCTCAAATGAACTGAGATCATGAATATCTTCGTAATAATGGTTCAATTTTGTTATGTCTCAAAATAGATTGGGATTGCTAGAATTTCCGGAATATTGTAGTAATTTAAGGAAAGCTCAAAGCAAGGTATGTTGGCTAAACTTTCTCTCTTGGAATTGAATTCCATAATGTTTCCGTAAGTTTTAAAATATGGGTTGCATTTTAAAAGGTTATGGATTTGAGTCGTGTTTCAATAAAAGATAGTATGTCAAATTGTGTGAGAAAATCTCAATATTCTTAAGACTCTTAATTGCTCATATGTGTACCTAAAGTCTTGATTTGGAAATGTCTTATTGTTGATAATCTATAAAGGTGGTTGGAAGTGAAATAAGATAATTGGGGATATAGATTGTGGCCAACGTGCCAAGAATTTAAGTTATAATTGTGGCTAGTAGTGCAAATGATTTTAGTAGATGCGATAAAGAATATGAAATGAGCCTCGACTCAATTGTTTAAATAAATGACTTCGAAGATAGAACTGCCTAAAAGCTTTTGTACTCAGTTCATGCCCATTAGTGGTTGCTTTAACTAATGCTTTGCTTTATAAAAATATCTAGTGCTATTTGAGTTCTATATACTCATGTGTTGAAATTGTACATTGTCATTTCTGGGGAAGAGTGTTGCAAGAGTAAATGGTGTATTGACTGTTTATGATTTTTCATGTGTGTTTCTATTGTTGGTTGGTATGCCTCATTCTTTGGGAAGAAACCATTTGTGTTTGAAGTTCCCATTTCAAATGGATTGGAAGTATATGATTTCTAAAATTTTCTATATGTTGATATCTGATGGTGATCTTTGAAATTGAAAGAGGTGAAAGTGTGAAATATGAAATACGTCCATCGTGCCAGGAAAAAAGAATCTTGTGAATGGCCTAATGAGCCAAGGAAATATTATCGTTGTGAATGACTAGAAATACTAATGAGAATTTATACAATGTGAAAGATGTTGAGGTGAGTACAATTGTATTTATGATATTTCTATTTGCAAATCAAATCAAAAATGTTTTTGGGAGCATCATTAGCAATACCGAGGAAGGGTGGGTCATAAGGCCTACACCTAAAACTACACGTGCCGGTGTAGGGGTGGATTGGGATTATTCCCCTTATTTGGGATGAAATTGGAACCTCTGAGAAATTTTGATATTATTCCCCTTAATTGGGATAAAACTAGAACCTTTGTGGATTGGAAAAGTCAACCCACACGGCATATGTGGGAAGGCGACCTAGCTGATCGAGTGGAGATCAAACGCCATGTTGCGCACATGGTGGTACTACTCTTGGTAACAACTTTCTTTCGCATCACCTGTCAAACCACATTGTCCGTGGGGAGATGGCCTAGACGATCGGGTGTGATCGAACTCCATGCTAACAAAGACGGTGGTATATCGGTGCTAATGATTTCCCAACCAAAATTACATATGAAGTTCATATTTTGAAAATTATTATGTTTTAACTGGACATTTGGATATTGTTGATTGTGACTTGCGGTTTCTATGTGTTGCCTTTTATTATATGGGCATTCTATTTTGAAAGAGGATTTTTAGCTATACATACTAGTGCTATTCGACAGTACTAACGTCCCTTTTGCCGGGGGCGCTGCATCTTTAATGGATGCAGGTGGTTCTACAGCAGGCGACATTGATCAGTGATAGCAGTACACTCTTTTCAACTGATTTGGTGAGCCCCACTTCATTTCGGGGTCATGTATCTTTGGTTTCTCATGTACTGTGTTTTGAGGTATAGCCGGGGCCTTATTGCCGGTATTTCCATATTACTCTTCATTTGTACCTAGAGGCTCCGTAGACAGGTTGTGGGTTGTGGTTGATGTTGGGGAATTGAACTAGAAATGTTGGTATTTGGAAATCATATTTTTCATTAATTCTATAAACTCGTACTATTTTGAAAATTATGAATGAAGCTGCTAATGGGAATAAAAAAGGAAGTTGTTAATAAAATCTTTTTAGGGTTTTATTAATGGAGTATATCTCCTCTTTATTCATGGATAAGTTTGGGTAGAAGGAAATCTAACAGGCTTGCTCGGCTGGGTTTTTTCGGTTGAGCGCCGGTCGCTCTCCTCGAGTTTGGTGCGTGACAAACTTGGTATCAGAGCCTAAAGTTTTAAAGTATCCTAGGATGTCTCGGAGCCGTGTCTAGTAGAGTCCTTTTTATCGGTGTGTTGTCGACCACATCTATAATGAGGAGACTACTTGGACATTTAGGAATTTCACACTTCTTTGATACTCTAGTTCGTGCGATAGAGCTCAAGGTAGGAAGCTAAATTCCTCGTCATGTCTTATTTTCCATATGAGTAACCCACGGGTTCGAGGCAGCGAGGAGGTATTGAAAGAACCAGTTGCTAAGGGAAGTGTCCTTGTCCCTATTAATGTTATCGTGCCACCGGATCATGTGGTAAGAGCACCTAAGAAACGAAAGAGGGTTGCTTGTACCAATAAGCCGGAATGTTTGATTTGTAAGAAACGCCATTTGGGGATATGTTAAAAGACTCTTGAAATATGCTATGGTTGTGGAAAGAGGGGGCACAACAAGAACAAATGCCCTAGGTTGGGTACACCTAGCCATGTCTGCCCGATTGCAGGCGGGAATATTTTTCGTCCTATTGTGAGTATGCTCAGGAGCGTGTTAGGGGTGGTAGGATTGGGGAATTCCAAAGAACCATAGAGCAAACTATTACAGAGATTGTTACTCCCGCCGTGAATGCCTGGAGGAAAGATAAGATGGATTCTTATGACTTATGCAAAAAGGGTAAATATTAGGTCGGTGGGGTGAGTCAGTTTAACGGGCCTAATCCTCGTTGTGTGAAGTGTATGAGATGTCATTTGGGTGTATGTCACTATGGTACTAATGTATGTTTTGGATGTGGAGTAGAGGGACATTAATTAAGGTACTGCCCTGTCAATCTAAAGTCATCAATTAAGTCACTCCTTAGTACATCATTATGAAGACCGCATTATTTTCCTTATTGTATATGTACATCCATATTGAAGAGGCCTACATAAATATGGTCTTAACCAAAACGTTGAATCACAAAACATTGCATGTATCTACTCTTTGAACGAGATACATTATTCGTGAATCTACTCTATCACAACTTCTCTTATTTACGACCTCTGGTGGAACTGAGCTCTATAATTATGTCATTGAATTGAGTTATAACTCTAGGATTAATACTTCCCACTTGCTTCCCTAAATTCTCAACAAGGGACTATACCTGATGAATTTCTTACAGAACGTTTTGATTCAAATAGATAACATCTGCTCATTTGTGCTTATGCATGCACAGTCATAAAGTTTACCTATCTGGTATCAAATCCAATGTAAGACAACCTAGTGTTGAGATCATTCTCGAGGAATTCTTTCTTTTCTGTGTATGTGGCTCCTATGGTTTGAACAATCACTTTGTTCCTTTGTGTGTATTATCATGAATCCTTTTCACCATTTAGTAACATGAGAGCATATCGAATTGAAAGACAAATTTGTCGTATCTCTATTCCTCTCATATAGGATCAACTATTGGCAAAGGTTAAGTTGTGAGAATGCTAATAATCTCACAAGTTTTCAACTTCTTTTTCATCCTCGTGGGCTTGGGGCATAGATTCCTTGTGCTAGTTAATGTTACGAGCATAATGCAACTTCATGTATTTTGAAACTCATATCACATTCAGGGTGCTAGAATATTCTCATTCCGAGTTAAATGGATTTTCCCTACACTCCAGGAGATGACTGGTTTCACGTACTTAACTATTTCTCTTTGAGACCTACTATTGCCGAACAAGGCACATATGAAATGAAATAATTGTTGTTGTCCTTTTCATGACTCATTTCTTTTAAATCTCAGAATCATGAACATTTTCCCTACATTATCAATGCCTACTAGGCAACTCTATGCTTGATTTGTCGAATCAATGATGTCATCACAATGATTAACCATGTCAGCGCTATTGGTAGTAACATTCATATCTCTTAGGATATAACCTCCTGAGATGCTTTGCTCAGCACATTGATGGAATCTTGAAAACAATTCCAGCCCAATCTCAAACCTCGTTGTTCATATTTATAGTAACCTATGGGGGTTGAAGGGTCAAACATGTCAAAGAAGAAGCGTCATCCAGTGAACAAATATATTGGATAGGAAGTTTTATGGTAATATTAAAGCTAGCACATCTTAGAGTAATTTTTGGAGGTCGCCAAAGGTTTAGTTTGGATATTCGGCATAGTGATTTAGAGTTGAAGAAAGTGAACGGGTTATTCTCAAGATTTTCTCTATGAATATATTGGGTGAATTATTAAGGAAGGTAAGGTATGTGTAGTCACATTAGGCCTTATGAAATCTTGAAAGGAAATAGGCCAAACTATAAGTATGATATTTCCCTATTATTGTTCTCTGTGTACTCGGTGTTTCATGTGTCTATGTCTAAGAAGGTGAAGTTAATGGATAATTGGATTATGAGGAGCAACTATTTGCTATCCTTGTAAGATAAGTCTGGAAGTTAAGATTGCCTCCGTCAAGTGCTATGGCTAAGTCTGTGAGTCCAGGAGATCACCTCGTAGGTCGAAAGTGTTGAGGAAAGGAAATATTCTCACTTGTTTGTAGAGCCAAATGGTTGTGGTTCAAAAACGTACCTTCTATGCATTATGGTTTAAATGTGTACATTTCATGTAAAGATACCACTTTTGTTAATGTAATGCCCTAATGTTGAGATAGGTGTTGTTGATATATATTGTGATGCGTTGTTAAGTAATGGATATATTGTTAGGATTGATTTCTGGGATTCTCTGACAGGTGGATAGGCCCAGTTACAGGGGAAACTCTGTCAAAAATTTTAAGAATTTGTAAAGATATCCAAATCTTAAGGTCCATAAGTAAGTTGAAATTTTGGAAAGGATGTATAAGACCGATGTAGTCATAAGTGCCTATGTATAATGATTGGAGGTAACATGATGGTAACTCTATTATTAGAAGGGACTTGTAAAACATTCGAGGACGAATGTTATTAAGTGGGGGATAATGTAACACCCCGGAAAATTTCAAAGTACTTAAGCGCTATTAAGAAAGTTGATGTGCGCTAATTATATTATTTTGTGTGTATACAAGGACTATTATATGAATGATATTAATTGATCATGATAGTATATGTATGGGGTGCATTAAGAATGGTTTATGGTCTAAGAAGAGCCCCAAAGCTAAGTCAAGTTAAAATTTTTATGATGGGATAAAGTTTCAAGTGAGTTCGCACAAGACATAATTTCAAACGATCATACTTCTCTTGATATGAAGAGTTATATCCTGTATTACCTATTTGATTAAATCCCTTTGAATCTGGTTTCCAATGCTTCAAACTTTTCGTCATTTGGACACTCCTACAAGAAGTTATGACCATATTACCAAAGGCTGACGGAATGCGATTTTTGCGACCAAATTCGGCGACCATTATGCGATTGTAAAATGCTTATGCGATCGTAAACTGGTCGCAGAATGGACTAGAATAGCCCAGTTCTGGGCACCAAATTGTGTGACCATTGTACGACCCACACACCAATTGTGCAGTCCATTGTGCGAACGCATAGTTGAATTCGGAGGGTTAATTTTCCTCTTTCCATAACCCGACCCCATTTTGATAAATAGGCTTTGGGGATTATTTTGGGGTGTTTTTCTGAGGGTTTTAGAGAGAGGTAAGAGTATTTTAGAGAGAGACGGAGGGAACCTAACATTATAATCATCCAATCTTGCACCAATCTTCAAGAATAAAGGAAGCTAATCACAAGATCTTCATCTAAGAGGTAAGGTTCCATACCCTAGTTTCCAATTTCAAATTTGGATAAAAGATGGTTGATTTGGAGTATGATTCTTGGGTATAAGAGCAGTAGTTATACATGCTTGTACTAATAATGTTTGTGGGAAGATTGTTGAGCTCAAATAAGTAAAGATTGGGTTGTGAAGTGGAGGAAATCTTGTAAAAGAACCTTATAGTTAGATTTGCACATCTAGTGTTTGATAAAATGCTCAAATGAGCTGAGATCATGAATATCTTCCTATTAATGGTTCAATTTTTGTTATGTCTCAAAATAGATTGGGATTGCTAGAATTTTCGGAACATTTTAGTAATTTAAGGAAAGCTCAAAGCAAGGTATGTTGGCTAAACTTTCTCTCTTAGAATAGATATCCATAATGTTTCCGTAAGATCAAGTATGATTGGCTCAAGATTCCTAAATTCTATATTCCGGGTTATTCCCTATAAACTTGTTTATTCCGAATGAGCCTTATGTCGAAAGATAGATATTCAAAGTATGGTTTGCATATTAAAATGTTGTGGCTTTGAGTCGTGTCTTAAATGAGAACTAGTATACCAATTGGGTTAGAAAAACTCGATATGCTTATGTTACACCCCATGTTTTCGTACATGAAAGTATGCCATAAGTGTATTAATGAAAGCTCGGGAATGAGATTATTTGAGGTTACAAGTATTATGCTATTTCAAACAAGGCATAAGTAAATTCGTAAAGGTGAGAGGGTAAGCAAATCGAAGAAAATGAATTTCGTCGAAGTTTGATATTTTTGGGTAAAATATGGCCCGAGCTAAAATACCCGATATTTATGGATTAGTACCATACAAGGTACCACATGGACATGTTAGTGAGGTGTATAAGGTATACTAACAATGAGCACTATTTTAAGTAATTTGGGATAATTCTTAATCATGTAGATAATTAGTTAATTATTGATTAGTGGGAGATTAACTAGTTAATTAAGGATCAGTGGGTAATTAATTAAGACTTTGGGGATAAGTCTTAAGGGTCCAAAACGTGGCAGCCACCCCCTTAACAATAATATGACTCTTAAAAGGTCTTGCAAGATGTCAAATTTTGAAGATTTAAGTGGTTAGTCACCACTTGAAGTGGGCCCACATTCCATTCAAGCTCACCTTAAGATTTGAGACCATTTGGCTTCATTTTAGTCTCTTAAAAATTTCAGGAGATGCAAACTAATTGTTCTTTCCATAAGGAACTTGCAGTAGACCATAATTGAAGAAAACCATAATACTTTCATACCCCAGTACCAAATTACCACGATGGAGCAATTAGTAGGCATTGGATTTATGTTACTATTGTAAAATTTTACAATATTAAGGGAGTACGGTGTAATCCTTCTCAAGAATATCACACAGATTTTTCCCTACTCCAGGTATGTTAAGGCTATCCCTCCTTTCTTTTTGGCATGATCAATACGATACAAATGAAACGAGCAAATGCACAATTTCCATAAATGACTATATTCATAGAAATATTAGGGGTGTCTATATTCTTGATTCCCCATGTGAATTATTATTATATCTTTTGTTCATGGGTCTCAGAAAAATACGTATTTGATAAAATATATCCGACATGCATATTGATTTTATGACAATTCAAGAAATCTTATTAACGTGTTTCATATGCATTTTATGCATTTATACATGCACATTAACTCATGACCATATGGTGTTATATATACGTATATATATGTACATATATGTATATGAGGTATGGAAAAGGTTACGGCGTTATATACGCACCACCACCTGAGCAGTTGGTATACGTTGATGATTTGCCCACAGTGGAGAGTTTATAAATGATCATGTTGGCCTATTTGGCCCGTATGTCACGTGTATATGATGATGTAATAAGAAAGATACGTTACGTTGGTACTCGGTTGAGTAAGGTACCGGGTGCCCGTCGCGGCCCATCGATTTGGGTCGTGACAACTTAAGACTCATAATTGTTCATATGCGTACCTAAAGGCTTGATGGGAAGTGTCTTGTTGTTGATAACCTATAAAAGTGGTTGGAAATGAAATAATTGAATTGGGGATATAGAGTGTGGACAACGTGCCAAGAATTTAAGTTACGATTGTGGCTAGTAGTGTAAATGATTTGAGAAAATACGATAAAGAATATGAAATGAGCCTCGACTCAATTGTTTAAAAATGACTTCGAAGATAGAATTGCCTAAAAGCTTTTGTACTCAATTCATGCCCATTAGTGGCTGCTTTAACTAATGCTTTGCTTTATAAATATATCCAGTGTGATTCGAGTTCTATATACTCATGTGTTGAAATTGTACATTGTCATTTCTGGGGAAGAGTATTGCAAAAGTAAATGGTGTATTGACTATTTATGATTTTTCATGTGTGTTTCTATTATTGGTTGGTATGCCTCATTCTTTGGGAAGAAACCATTTGTGTTTGAAGTTCCCATTTCAAATGGATTGAAAGTATATGATTTCTGAAATTTTCTATATGTTGATATTTGATGGTGATCTTTGAAATTGAAAGAGGTGAAAGTGTGGAATATGAAATACGGCCATCGTGCCAGGAATAAAAAATCTTGTAAATGTCCTAATGAGCCAAGGAAATATTGTCATTGTGAATGATTGGAAATACTAATGAGAATTTATACAATGTGAAAGATGTTGAGGTGAGTATAATTGTATTTATGATATTTCTATTTGCAAATCAAATCAAAAATATTTTTGGGAGAATCATTAGCAATACCGAGGAAGGGTGGGTCATAATACCTATACCTGAAACTGCACGTGCCGGTCTGGAGGATTGGTATGGAGACGTTTGTACTTATATTTCGGAGGATATAAGGCTTTAGGAAAATTTTACTTCTTTTTTTTTCTCTATCATGCAGTTTATTTCCATTGTTGAAGTTTAAATCAATCTACTCTTGTTCTCTCGCAGATGGAAAGGACTCGCACAACGTCTATAGTCGGGCAGGAGCTAGAGCCCCCTGTTGCCGCCATTACCAGGGGTCGGAGCTGGGACCAGGGCCGAGGAAGAGGCAGAGCCAGAGCTCAGCCTAGAGCACGAGCAATAATACCTATGGTGGAGCCTCAGATTGATCATGAGGAGGAGGTCCCAGCTCAGACTACATCTGTCGGACCCGCTTAGGTTCCAAAGGGTATCATTGCAACTCCCGTACTTCAGGACGCTCTAGTCCTCTTGGTTGGACTTATGGAGTGTGTGTCTCAGACCGGGGTATTTCCTATGGCACCGACCATCTCTCAAGCTGGGGGAGGAGCGCAGACTCCCGCCACTCACACTCCGGAGCAGATGGCTCCCCTATACCAGACTCCGGCAGCTCCAACAGTTAGGGTAGTTCAGCCTGTTGTTGCTACACAGCCTGGGGAGAGGCCCACAATGCCTTCTGAGGGATTGATGAGGTTGGATAAGTTCACCAATTTCTTTCCTGTTCATTATAGCGGTGCACCTTCTGAGAAACCACATGATTACTTGGGTTGTTGTTATAAGGTATTGTGCAACATGGGTATTGTTGAGACCAATGGGGTTGACTTTGCAATGTTCCAGATGACCAGTTTTGCTAAGAGGTAGTGGTAGGATTTTGAGCGAAGCAGGACAACTGGTTCACCTCCGCTTACCTAAGATTAGTTTTCGCAGCTATTTCTGGAGAAGTTTATTCCTTTCACTCTAAGAGAGGAGTACCGTAGGAAGTTTGAGCGCCTTCAGCAGGGTGGCATGACCGTCACCCAGTATGAGATCAGATTTGTGGATCTAGCCCATCATGCGGGTTTCTTGATTCCCGCCGATAGAGAGAGGGTGAGGAGGTTTATTGATGGTCTTACCTTCGGCATTAGGCTTCAGATGGCCAAGGAGATGGTGGATGATATTTCTTTCTAGAGGGACGTAAATATTGCTAGACGGATCGAGATGGTTTGTGGTCAGTATAGAGGGGCAACATTTAAGAAAAGGTCCCGTCATTTTGGTGGCTTCAGTGGTGCCTTATCTGGAGGGAGAGGTTCTTTTGGTAGAGGCCATCCTCCTAGGCCGATTCTATCAGCTCTTCAGGTAGCCCATGGTGCTTTGGGCGGTCATGATTCTTATGGTTCTCGTCCTAAGCAGCCAGCATTCAGTGCACCTTTAACTCCTATTAATGCACCACCGCTTCAGAGTTACTACAGTGGTTATCTAGACAGTTAGGGTCAATCTCATCTTTAGCAGCCTCAACAGCCGAGAGAGTGCCCAGCACCAATTGCTCCACAGCCCGCACATCCAGCCAGAGGAGGGTCAGGTAGCTAGAGGGGGAAGTCAGGCCATTAGTGGTGGAGGTCAGCTAACTAGTGGTCGCTCGAGGGGTGGAGGTCAGAGTGGTGGGGCCCAGCCTATTTTTTATACATTTCTATCTAGACCCAAGGTAGAGTCATGTAACGCCGTCATCACATGTATTATTCCAGTATGCCATAGAGATGCTTCAGTTCTATTTGATCCAGTCTCTAATTATTCCTACGTGTCTCCTATTTACCTCATTTCTGATCATGCCTCGTGATTCTTTGAGTGCTCCTATATATATGTCCATGACTGTGGGAGATTCTATTATTGTAGATCATGTTTATCGCTCTTGTGTGATTTCTACCGGGAGCCTTGAGACTAGTTTTGATTTCCTACTTCTTGATATGGTGGACTTTGATGTTATTTTGGGCATGGATTGACTGTCACCTTACCATGCTATATTGGACTATCACGCTAAGACGGTGACCTTAGCCATGTCGGGATTGCCTCGATTAGAGTAGAGGGGGACTCCTGGACATTCTACCAACAATGTTATTTCTTATGTGAAGGCTCGTTATATGGCCGAGAAGGGATGTCTAGTATATTTGGCCTATATTCGTGATCCTAGAAGGGATGTTCCTTTCATAGATTCAGTACCAGTTGTGCGTGAGTTTCTAGAGGTTTTTCATGCAGATTTGTCGGGGATGCCACCCGATAGAGATATCGACTTGTGTATTGACTTGGCTCCGGGCACTCAGCCTATTTCTATTCCACCATACCGTATGGGCCCACCTGAATTGAAGGAACTGAAGCAGCAGTTATAGGAAGTGCTTGATAAAGGATTCATTAGGCCTAGTGTCTCGCCCTGGGGTGTGCTAGTGTTGTTTGTGTTCGATGAGGATGTGTATAGATTATCGGTAGTTGAACAAAGTCACTCTCAAGAAAAAGTATCCTTTTCCAAGGATTGATGACTTATTTGATTAGCTTCACGGTGCCAAAGTGTTTTCGAAGATTGATTTGAGATCTGGTTACCATCATTTGAAGATTAGGGTATCAGATGTCCGTAAAACAACATTCCGGACGTGGTATGGGCATTATGAGTTCCTAATGATGTCATTTGGCTTGAAAAATGCTCCAGCGATATTTATGGATTTGATGAACTGGGTATTCAAGCCTTATTTGGATTCTTTTGTGATCGTATTCATTGATGATATTTTGATCTACTCCCGCAGTTAAGAGGAGCATGAGCAGCATCTTTGGATTGTACTTCAGACTCTGAGAGATAGCTAGTTATATGCCAAGTTTTCAAAGTGTGAGTTTTGGTTGGACTCGGTTGCCTTTTTGGGGCATGTTGTATTTGCCGAGGGCATTAAAATGGATCATAAGAAGATTGAGGTAGTTCAAAACTATCCTAGACCTACTTTAGCTACAGAGATTAGGAGTTTTCTGGGATTGCCAGGTTATTATCGCCGGTTCGTGGAGGGGTTTTCATCCATCATAGGCCCATTGACTAGATTGACCCAGAAGGGTGTCCCATTCAGGTGGTCCGATGAGTATGAGTTGAGCTTTTAGAAGCTCAAGACTGCTTTGACTATAGCACTAGTGTTGGTGTTGCCTACAGGTTCAGGATCATACACTGTGTATTGTAATGCATCGCGTATTAGTCTTGGTGCACTGTTTATGCAGGATGGCAGGGTGATTGCTTACGCGTCTCGTCAGTTGAAGGTTCATGAGTTAGAGTTAGCGGCTATTGTTCATGCATTAAAGATTTGGAGGCATTACCTCTACGGCATGTTGTGTGAGGTATTCATAGATCATCAGAGTCTACAATACTTGTTTAAGCAAAAGGATCTCAACTTGAGGCAGTGGAGATGGTTAGAGCTGTTAAAAGACTATGATATTACCATTTTGTATCATCCCGGGAAGGCCAATATGGTGGCCGATGCCTTGAGTAGAATGGTTGTGGGTATGGGTAGCCTTGCATATATTGCAGTTGGTGAGAGACCACTAGCATCAGTTGTTATGGCCTTGGTCAATCAGTTCGTGAGATTAGATGTTTCAGAGCTTAGTTGGGTTCTTGCTTGCACGTTTTCTCGGTCTTCTTTGTATGAGCGCATCAGAGAGCGTCAGTATGACGACCCCCATTTGTTGTCTTTAAGGACACAGTGCAACACGATGATGTCAAGAAAGTTTCCATTAGGGGTGATGGGGTGTTGCAGATGCAGGGTCGGATTGTGTGCCCAATGTAGATGGGATTCGTGAGTTGATTCTTGAGAAGGGCCATAGTTCGCAGTATTCCATTCATCCGGGTGCCGCCAAGATGTATCAGGATTTGAGGCATCATTATTGGTGGAGAAGAATGAAGAAAGATATAGTTGAGTATGTGGCTTGGTGTTTGAATTTTCAGCAGGTGAAGTACGAGCATCAGAGGCCTACCGGTTTGCTTCTGAGACTCGAGATTCCCGAGTAGAAGTGGGAGTGTATTACCATGGATTTCGTTGTTGGGCTCCCACGGACTTTGGAGAAATTTGACGCAGTATGGGTCATTTTGGATAGGTTGACCAAGTCGGCGCATTTCATTCCGGTGGCAGCTACTTATTCTTCTGAGCGGCTGGTTGAAATCTATATTCACGAGATTGTCCGCCTTCACGGTGTGCCGGTATCTATTATTTCTGACCAGGGCAGGCAGTTCACATCACATTTCTGGAGGGCCGTACTGCGTGAGTTAGGCACACGAGTTGAGTTGAGTACATCATTTCACCCCTAGATGGACGGGCAATCCGAGCGCTCCATTCAAATGTTGGAAGATATGCTTTGTGCCTGTGTTATGCATTTTGGGGTCTTGAGATCAGTTCTTGCCACTTGTAGAGTTAGCCTACAACAACAACAACTACTAATCGAGTATTCAGATGGCTCCTTATGAGGCTTTATATAGGAGGCAGTGTCGTTCTCCAGTTGGTTGGTTTGAGCCGTGAGATGCTTGGTTGTTGGGTACTGATCTGGTTCGAGATGCCTTGGAAAAGGTCAAGATAATTCAGGATCGGCTTCGTACAACACAGTCTAGGCAGAAGATTTATGCCGATCGAAGAGTTCATGATGTTTGCATTCATGGTTGGCGAGAGGGTTTTGCTCCGGGTTTCACCCATGAAGGGTGTGATGAGGTACGGAAAGAAGGGCAAGTGGAGCCCTAGGTATATTGGACCCTTTGAGATCCTTGAGAGATTTGGTGAGGTGTCCTACAAGCTTGCATTGCCACCTAGTTTATCAGTAGTTCACCTGCTGTTCTATGTCTCCATGTTCCGGAAGTATCACGGTGATCCGGCCCATGTATTAGATGTCAGCTCAGTCCAATTGGACAAGGATTTGACTTATAAGGAGGAGCCGGTGGCCATTCTAGCACGAAGGTCCGGAAGTTGAGGTCTAAGAGTTATCCTTCTGTTAGAGTGCATTGAAGAGGTCAGCCGATCGAGAAAGCTACGTGGGAGTCTGAGTTCGATATGCGGAGTAGATACCCCCCCACCTTTTCACCAGCCAGTCTATGTCCGTTCGATGATGAACGTTTTTTTACAGGTGGAGAATGTGATGACCCGATAGATTGTTTTGAGTTCTAGCCCTTATTTCCAGGTTCCTAGACCTCTATTAGCTCCATTTAGTGTTTCTCAATTTGCATGTGCAGTTCGTATCTTTTTCTAAAAAGATTTTACGTAAATATTTGAAGAAAACATGATTTTTAGCTTTAAAAATGACTTGAGTTGACTACAGTCAATATTTTATGAAAACGACCTCGGATCGATGTTTTGACAATTTCAGTAGGTACGTATCATGATGTTGGACATGGGCGTATGCCCGGAATTGAAATTGGAGGTCCCTAGATTGATTTGACTCATTTTACCGAAAACTAGTATTTTGAAAGTTTGGAAATTTCCTAAGTGTGACCGTAAGTTAACTTCATGGTTATTGGGTTTGGGCTTTGATGTTGAAACTTGGAATAGGTCTGTATTAATATTTGAAACTTGTTTGGTGCAATTCAGAATTGGTTTGACATGATTCAGACGCTTAGATGTGATTGTAGTTGTTCTTGAGTTTACTTTGAAATTTCATTTGTTTTGGGGGTTCATTTATAGATTTAGATGTTATTTTGATTATTTGATTGCGCGAGCGAGTTCGTATGATATTATTACACTTGTGTGCATGTTTAGTTTTGAGCCCGAGGGGCTAGGGTGAGTATCGAACGCGTTTTGGATGAGTTTGGATGGTTTGAAGTTAGCTGGTGTCCTTCCAGCTCTGGTGTTCTATTGCAGATCTTACATTTGCGAGCCTCGCTTTTGCGGACAAGAGTTACATTTGCGAGCAGGGCCTGGGATTGAGTACTCTCGTATTTGCGATGAAATGGTTTGCAATTGCGAATGGCACATGATCGATTTTGCGATCACTTGGTCGCATTTGTGATGCCTAGCAAAATAGGACTTCTTTGCAATTGCGAAGATATTGGCCGCATTTGTGAAGGCTGGCTATTCGCATTTGCGACTTCTGTTCTTCTGAGGAAGGGTTCGCATTTGCGACCCTTGTCTCGCATTTGCAATGTTTGCAAGTGCGAACAAGACTTCGCAATTGCGACATCCGCAGCTGGGTAAAAGAGGGAAATTCATTGGTAAGTAATTTTAATTTAATTCTTTTCAATTCCCCATTACTTTTCATGAGATTTCAACATCAAATTTAGGATTTTCATGGTAGAAATTAGGGATTTGGGTAGAAATTGAGAATTTTGTAAAATTCAGATTTAGACCTCGAATTGCGGTCGAATTTCAAAATAAATCACATAACCGGGCTCGGGAGTGAATGGGTAATCAGGTTTTGGTCTGAACCTCAGGTTTTGATCAAGCGGGCCCACGATTGACTTTTGTTGATTTTTTCAACAACAGTGTATATATGCCATCATGATATTTGTTCCATGTCTTCATTTATTTTATGATATATCTTGCTTCATGCCTTAATTGGTGCATGGTTGATTTGTCTTCTATGCCATAATTGTTACTTGTAATTTAATTATTCCTTATCTTAATTTGTTTGTTCCTCCCATGACTCCATACTTATTTGCTACTTGCCCCTACTTGCTTTACTTGCATACCTTAATTGTCACATGCATTAATTGTCCAATTTTTTTAAAAAATATTTGTTGCATTCTATAATGTGGTTTCATTTGCGTGAGTTGTTTAGTTGTTAGATACTAATAAATTGGTGAAGTTGAGACTTCGAGTGAGATTGCCCAGATCCAGCTACTTGTGGAGACTTGAGGTATAGCTGCACGACGTCCGCATTCCTGAAGTTCCCTTCTATGTCATCATTGCTGTTTATTTTGATTCAAATAGTTTTTTTATTCAGACTATTATCTGTAGTACTATAGATGCTCATGTATTCGTGACTCAAGTTTCTAGGATTTTATTTGGATTACGTCATCCAGTAGCTTATCATCTTATTTCATACTATTCGGTTATTATTGTTATCATTTGATTTGAATTGTTAAAACTGGTTAATAAATATAGCTGACGTTGTCTTGCCTAGCAAGTGAAATATTAGGTGCCATCATGGTCCCGAGGGTTAGAATTCCGGGTCGTGACATCTTCGAGGCTGGATATGTTATGATATGACATGAGACATTACCAAGTCCTATTAAGGCTGGGTATGATCGAGTCCTCTTCGAGGCTTGGTACGTTATGATATGGCATGAGACATTACCGAGTCCTATTAAGATCGGGTATGACCAAGTCCTCTTCGAGTCTGGTTACGTTATGTTATGACATGATTTTCCCCACATAGTGGCTTGATTTTTACAGGCATGTATATATATATATATATATATATATATATATATATATATATATATAGTGTATGCTCTCAGAGGCTTGTTATGAGCTTCAGGTTGACTTCTGTACTCTTTCTTCACATTCCATATTTTATTTATATGCGTTACCTGCCTTACATATTCAATACATTTTTCATACTGATGACCCCTTGCTGGGGCGCTGCGTTTCATGCCTGCAGGTACAGATAGAGATTCAGATGATACCTCGCAGTAGGTGACTCGACTCAACTGAAGGTTGTCACGCTCCCTTCTTGCGGAGATGTTTAGTGAGCTATTAAGTATGGTGGTTGTATGTATATACTTAGCTGGGTATGTCGGGGTCCTGTCCCGATCAAATGTTATTGATGTACTCTCTAGAGGCTTGTAGACATTCGTCTTGTATGTAGTAGTCTTGTGTGGATTTGTCGGCCTTCTTAGTGGACCCGTTGTGTTTATATTGACCTTATCGGCCTTGTTGTATATATATACGTAGGTTGGTCCTTTTCTGCGTGCAGATGGTTGTGTCTTTTGATAAGGTAATCACTCGTCAGAGGCCTTGTCGACCCACATATTGTTGAGTATATTACATTTATCAGGATTTGTACTCTCGGGCCTTAGGGCATCGGGTGCCGGCCACCCCCAAGGTTAGGTGTGATAGAACAATTCTTTTTTCATCACAAATTCTCGTTTAATAGGGCCAAGACGTATTCTCAGTATGTTTATTTCAATTAATTGATTTTCATTCACGTTCACATATTTTTTAAAGCAACTCATTATCTCAGATTTATATGGCATTAAATAGACATAAGTAAAGCAAGTAATTTTATCAATTTAGAAGCTCAGTGCCTTACTTTCACATTCATAGGACGACAAACGTCCAAAAGATTCAACTTCAAGAAATTTAGTCCTAGTATTATTATCAAATGGTTTTGTATTGGTTTTTTTGGCTAGATTATGTTTACAGGTAGACTTATCCATATGTTCAGAGATACCCAACAAACTTGTTTTGCTAGCATTTGCATATCATTCGGCCGATATGGCATGCCAAATTTTACATTATCCTCATAATTATGTGACAAGGTAAATATGTAAAGCTAACATGTAGAACAAGGGAACTAATATCCAAATCCATTTAATATCATTTATGATAAAACTCGAACAAGAATGAGTTGTTCTTATGCCTCAAAGTCATGGAAAATTTTAGTTATAAAACTCAAACACAATAAAACCAACATAGAAACAATATTTTTCATATCTAAGAAGCTAATAATAACATGTTATGTAGGATAAAGTCTCAATTTTCACGTAAAGCCAATTCATGTGATATGTTCCTTTTAACAACCTTAGTACTTCTTTTTTTATACATATATCCATATTGCACGTGTGAGATCATTGCAAGTCTACAAAGACTTCACGATACCATCGTTATGTAGTTCATGGCTCCTAGGTCAACTATCCACAAAGGATTAGTTTTAAAAGATAAAAGAATAGAGCTAGCAACACATATATTGCTAATCATAAGGAACACAAAGTACCTTTTTAGACTCATTGTGAGGTGCTTTCAAAGGCTTGGTGCAATCATTAGCATCGTGACCCTTTTGATCACAATTTAAGCATTTCACTTTCGTTACTATATTTGTTTCTTTCCCCCTTTCTATTGTCTATTTTGTTATTATATTAGGATTCTCGTTTGATTGTGCCTTGATTTTTCAGTTTCCATTAGTTTTACGTTTAAAATCATTCTTTGAGCTAGAAGTTGTGGTTATGTTTCTTTTGCACCTTATTAGGCTGCCTTATCCCGCTCTTCTACTAACTCTGGATGTTTCCTCTGTATACGGTTAAAAACCGAGTCCACCCAATTTTTATTTGACCGGGACTAGGGAACTACATCGAAGGTCGGCCCCGTAATGGATCAGACCAAGGTACGGGGACAAAGCATCAAGTTCGGGATTCGAGGTACCTGTCGAGATCGAGGCCAACAACGATCGAGACCGAATAAGACAGGCATCGAGCAAGATCGAAGATAACATAATAACGGAAAGACAAAATATCCGTGACTGGTCGAAGATCACGATGGAAATCTGGGAACGGAACAAATTAGGAACGGTTAATTTGCTAATCATAGGATTTTCTTCTGTAATTAAAGTTATACCATAAGTAGAATTCCTCCACTATATAAAGGGGAGTATTAACCATTTGTAAGGACACATCCTTCACAGATATAAAAGCAATATAATTCTCTTTCTCGTATATACTATTGTTCATCAGCTTGTCATATTGTTCTTGCATCAACCAGTTCGATGGTATCCAAACTCGAGGGCTGAGTTCCATTCTAACACTGGTTTGCTTTACTTTATAGTTCATTTATATTATTAATCTTCATATTTATCAATTGGTATTAAGTAAAATCACGTGTCCTTAGAACCTCATTATAAGTTTAATTGTTATCCAATTTTAAGGGTAAACAGCCTCACATCATCAAACACCGTATGCGTTTGTTATGAGTCAGATGCTTACCTTTATGATCCTAACTTTGAGGCAAAAAACGGATAATCGCTTGAACTTGGTGCTCATTAGTCTATTTATGACGTTAAGTCCCGTAACCATAGTACTACTATACTTAGATTCAAGAGCATCACACATATTTTTGGTAATCATGGAGTTGAGTTCCTAGTGGCATCTTCACTGCTCAGAAACATAATACGAGCTAGGAAATTTTTATTTTCGAAGCGTCACAGGCTTCATTCATGATATTATTTACAGTCTCCAAAAAAAAAAAACAATCAGCACATATCATAGTTTAATATTTTAAAGTTTTATAATTGTTACAATTGAGCTTTTCACTTTTGATAAGCTTTATAACAATATTCTTTAAAGTAGCAGACATGATCTTTATGGAACAAAAGTTCTACACATTTGTAAAATATTATGTTTCACAATTAATATAAAAGCATGCATGTTTAATATTTTTTTTGCATATACATCAATGTAACTTTAGCAAATTGATAAGGCTAATAAACATAAACATAAATTCTAGAGTTGAAAGTTTACTATATTCCCAATCACCATGGAAGGATAGATGTTAAATGCAAATCAACTATATCATCTCAAGCCTAGTCACCAAATAAAATTATTTCGATAAATATTTATAATTTTTCAATTAAACCAGCAGTATATATACAAAATATATACATGTCAATGATAATAAGATATTATTTTGGATATAAATTTAAATAATAAATTTTAATTAGATTTGAAAAAGAATAACTTTTTGTCATGACCCAAAATCCCAACTCAGATTGTGACGGCGCCTAGCTATACTTGCTAAGCAATTCAACTCACAATCATCAGAAAATAGTCCAGATTCCTTTAAATAAGAGAGTCATATCATGAATAAATATAGGAATAATCTCAAAATAATATAATATCTGATACAATCATAACATGGTTCGAACACGACCAAAACAGTACCACCCCCAAGGACTATGTGGCACAAGTACCAAGCAACTACTGAACAAGTACAATTCTAAATACATGATCGAAACTATCTAAGATAATGAAAATATATATGAGATAATAAAAGAGAGGGACTCGGGAGCTGCAAAATGAATCCATGAGGTGCAGCTCACTCAAAGTCTCTGGGCGCACGCCTAGGCTCAAAAAGAGGCTACGCTAGAACCCACCTAAGGATCTGCACAAAAGGATGTGCAGAAGTATAGTATGTGTATACTACAATTGGTACTGTATACGGTCGAAAGGATGTGCAAAAATATAGTATGTGTATACTACAATTGGTACTGTAAAAGTTGAGATTCAGGAAGAGCAAGAAAAGTTGTGAGGTTCCCACAAATATGTATTCTATTATGTAGAATCATGACTGGGTCAAGGAGTGGCTACAAGAATGTATTTTTAGTAGTATAGGGCAAAGGAAGGCTGTGATTATCATGTATTGGGTTATTATTCCACTGGGTGGTGTGTCATGTGGCGGGAGATGAAAGTTGCCTATGGATGGTCCAAAGGTTGGTGTGGTAGAGTTGATAGGGGCCAGAACTCGTTCGCTAATTTATGAAGAAAGTCAACATCATCACAGAACTTTTGTGTTAAAAGAATGCTAGGCGTTTACTTTCTACGAGTGACGTCCAAACTTGTGAAGTGTATGCAAATGCTCCAACTGATAATATAATGCCTAGGATGTCTTGGTGTTATTTTCAAGTCTGTGGTACAATGTGGTGTTATCTATATATTGTTAGGATTGATTTCTAGGATTCTCTAATAGGTGGATAGGCCTAGTTACAAAGGAAACTCTGGCGAAATTTTTAGAAATTTGGGGAGTTAATTAAATTTGGGGCTGCTGGTGTGATGTATGAAAAACTGAGTTGTATAAGGTGCAAATAGTGGACCCTGATCCTCATTCGAGGACGAATAGTCTTAAGTGGGGGAGGATGTAAGGCCCCGTAAAAGTTTTCCTAAAAATCAGGATTTCGTGATGCCGAAGTAGGCGTAGAGGTTAATAATAGTAGAAATATTCGGACTTTTTAGATTGAACAGTGCGCTGGAAAGTTGAAAAAAATATTGGATAGAAGTAGGCATTTCTGCGGCCTATTCTGCGACCGTAGAATGGTAGTAGAGTGGGTGTGTTTTCTAGGTCATTTTGATGTCAATTTCGCGGCCATTATGCGACCGTATAATCACTTTGTGGGCCGCAGTCTTGTCGCATATCCCGCTTTAGGATTTTTTGGAGAGAGGTTCTGCGGTGCACTATGCGACCGCAGAACCATTCTGCGGTGCATTATGCGACCGCAGAACAGGTCTGCGGGCCGCATAGTGACCTCAGACCTGGTCAATTCCTTTCTAGTTTTGGCACCCAAATTTTGCGGACCTCATAATCATTATTCGGTCACATATGCGACCGCAGAACCTGTTCTGGAGCTTCAATTTTTGGGTTTTTAAAACCCGACCCTACTTCGTCAAAATATATTGAAGTTGCTAAGATTTTTTGAATATTTTAGAGTGTAAGGAAGCTTAATTAAGGTATGTTGGCTAAACCTTTCTCCTAGAATTGAATCCTATGGTATCCATGTAATCTATGTAAGTCCCGAATTGTTCATTATGAAAGGGGCTATTCCGAATAAGCTTGTGTTAAAAGATATATGTTCAATAGGTATCCCAAAATTCTTTTATCATGTTATGTTCTCATTTGAGATTACGTTCAAAGTATGGGCTGTGCATTAATAATATTGCGACTTCAAGTCAAGTTCAAACGAAAGATATTATGCTAAATTTTGTGAAAAACCTCTATGTGCCTAAGACTCTTAATTGCTCACATGTGTACTAAAAATATTGATTTATAATGCATTGTTGTTGTTGTTGTTGATGATGATGATGATGCTTGAAAGTGAAAAGGCTGAGTATGGAATACTAAATGTGGCCATCGTGCCCAGAATGAGAATTACACATGTGGCCAATAGTGCCAATGAGATGAAAGAATGTGTGAACATTACAAGATGCGTTTTAGCTCCTTTACATAATAATGTCATTAATTTCCTATGATCACCCATGGCTAGTACAAGTAAGCGATAGTATGAACATAAATTGTGGCCGTTTGCCAAAACAAGAATATTGTGTTTTGAACCCTATGGACGGTCTATGAAACGCATATGTATATTATGTTATGAAACACATAGGTATATTGTGTTATGAAACCCTATGAACGGTCTATGAAACACATAGGTATATCGTGTTATGAAACCCTATGGGCGGTCTATGAAACGCATAGGTATATTGTGTTATGAAACTCTATGGATGGTCTATGATACACATAGGTATATTGTGTTATGAAACCCTGCGGACGATCTATGAAACGCATAGGTATATTGTGTTATTTAACCCTGTGGACGGTCTATGAAACGCATAGGTATATTGTGTTATGAAATCATATGGACGCTCTATGAAACACATAGGTATATTGTGTTATGAAATCTTGTGGACGGTCTATGAAATGTATAGGTGCATTGTGTATGAGATGTATAGGTGTACAATATGAATAAACACTAAGAACGACCTATGAAACACATAAGTGTATAATATATTATGTGTTCCACATACATGCCATAAGGCTTAGTTGACCCTAAAACAAGTTTAGAATAATGCAAGTATAATAAGGCTTGATATTTGAACCTATGTGATGTTTTGTAGTCTTTTGATGTACTTTAAATGCCTCTTATCTGAGTTACCGTATTTTTAAATGTTGTTCTGTCTACCTTTCATACGAGTACTATTCTACATGTACTCATGTCCCTTTTGCCGGGGGCGCTGCATCTTTTAATGGATGCAGGTGGTTCCATAGCAGGCGGCGCTGATCAGTGATAGCGGTACACTCTCTTCCCAGCAGACTTGGTGGAGCCCCACTTCACTTCGGGTTCATGTATCTTTTGTTGTCGGCATTATCATAATACTTTTTTGTATCTGTTAGAGGTTCCTTAGACATAGTGTGAGTTGTGTATTGGTGCTAGGAAGTCAAACTATGCTATGTTGTGGTTGTATTACTTGTCCATTTGAGACTTTAAAAATTATGAAACTATTGGTAATGAATTGATATTGTAGACATGAACCCCCTTTTGTCTAATTATTTAAAATATGTATTATCTCCATTCATGGATGAGTTTGGATGGAAGAAAATCTAATAGGGTTTCTCGGCCGGGTTCACTCGGTTGAGCGCCGGTCGCGCTCCCCGATTTTGGGGCGTGACAGTGACTACTTAACCGTTGCAAAATATAATGCATAAACCCAAGCTCTTGGGACGATTGGCCAAATGGGTCGTGGAGATCAACGGGTACGATATTGACTATCGACCCCGAACCGCCATTAAATCTCAAATATTGGCGGACTTCGTGAGCAAATAAGAATGTTAAGCCCATTTTCAAATTGCGCATAACATAACAACAACATATGGAACACATATTGAGAATATATCTTTTGGACACGAGGATTATTTGAAATAATTAATTTATAATGAGCAACACGGGACTTACAAGGATATCGTGGGGTTCAATTCTAAGAGAAGAGTTTAGCCAACATACCTCGCTTTGAGCTTTCCTTAATTCACTACACCGTTCCGGAAATCATAGCAACTTTGATCTATTTAGAGATATGGGCAAATTGAACACAAATTAGGGAGGAGTTCATGTTTCCAGCTCATTTGAGCTTTTTATCAAACACTAGGTGGGCATTATTATTACTAGCTTCTCTAATAGAGGATTTCCTTCATCCCATAACCCAAAGTCTACCCATTTGAGTTCAACTACCTTCCCACAGCTCATGAATGTACAAGCATGCATAAACAACAACCCTCATCCTCAAAACCTTCCTCCCCATTACCTATTCCCAAACAAAATTTCGAAATTGAGGGTTAGGGCTAGAATCTTACCTTTCGGTTAAAGAACTTGTGAGATTTCCTTGTTGAATTTTAAAGCTTGGACAAGGATTGATGAACAACATACTTGGGGCTTCCTCCTCTCTCTCTCTCTAGAACACTTTCATTTCTCTCTAAAGATATCAGATATTTGCTCCAAAACGAGCTTCAAGGGCTTTAAATCAAATTGGGGTCGGGTTATAAAATCAGAAAATGGACCCTCCGATCTCAACTCTGCGGTCGCAGAATGCACCACAGATCACGTATGTGGTCCGTAAATTGGACTGCAAAATGGTCATCCAAATCTGGGCTGGTCTGGATAGGTTTGCGGCAGATATGCGGTCCGCATACCACTTATGCGGCCGCAGAGTGGACCGCATAATCACTCTCCAAAATTCTTCATGCCAAGTGTGCGATGGATGTGCGGATTGCAAAACAACTATGTGATCGCATAATGGACCATAAAACAACCTTAAAAATTCAACAAATTCTCTGCTCAACTCTGCGATGATTATAATGCCCGCAAAATGGTGCTGCGGTCGCGAAACTGACCGCATAATTGCCTTCTTCAGCCAAAAATTTCCATCAACTCCTCAGTGCATTCTTCAACCCAAAAAGTCTGTACCGCAGCTCACAAGCTCGTCGCGAACAATTTAAACAATCCTCAAACACGTAAGCCTACCTCGGCACCACGAAACATTAAATTCCTTGGCAAAATTTTATGGGGCCTTACATCCTCCCCCACTTAGGATTATTCGTCCTCGAATGAGGATTAGAGTCCGCCCAGAAAACTCAACATAATTCATTTCTCCTTTTACACATCATGAGCCCCCAATTTGACTAACTCCAAAAAAAATTCTTTTCAGAAATTTTGGCAGAGTCTCCCCTGTAATTGTGCCTATCCACGTGCCAGAGAATCCCATAAATCGATCCTAACAACAAATAGATAACACAACATTACAACACAAACATGAAAACAACACCAATCGTGACATCCTAGGCATTATATTATAAATTGGAGCATTTGCAAAAACTGTACAAGTTTGGACGCCACTCATAGAAAGTAAACTCTAACATTCTTTTACCACAAAAATTCCGTGATGATCTTTACTTTCTCCATAGATTAGTGAACGAGTTATGGCCCCTATAAAATCCACCACACAAACTTTGAACCATCCATGGGCGACTTTCATCTCCTGCCACACCACACAACGGAACAATAACCCAATACACATTAACCACAACCTTCATTTGCCTTATACTCCTCAAAACACACTTCTATGGCCACTCCTTGACCTATTCCCTATTCGACATACTAGAGCATGCAAATTTTCTTGCTCTTACTGAATCTCTACTTTTAAGAGACAATACGAAAGATGATCTTGAAATTTCTAGCATCGACCTTCAGCGTCAAGCAACATTCGTGAAATATTCTGAACACGTTTGTCCACACTTGGATATTGGAAAAAGAAAATGACAAGAAATTTTTGTTTCCTTATATGTGAAAGCTTATGTACATATGCCTATAGAGTGACTAAGGTCATACACCTTTACCCACATCATTCTCTTATATGAACAACCCCTTGGACATCTTTCCTAATCACTTAAGTCATGTTACAAGTTTGGGTTAACACCTCTAATCCCCGCTACCAAAACCTAATGCCATCGCACCCCATCATTCCCGTATGAGTTAAGCTTGCCATTGTTGAAGGTCCAAACATGTAAGGAAGTACCAAACCATGGTCACGCATACATGGCATGAAACTCTATGGTCATACTCATTCACACACATCATAGAACAAGGGGAAATGGGGATTGGGGGGTTAGTTGTTGTTCCTTGGTTGTTGGGGCAGTGCCTTAGCTGATGACCCTTGACTCCGCACCCGAAACATTCATCAGTGCCATGCCGTCACACCCCCAAATGATGCCTCTTACACTTAGGACATGGGGGCCTCTGCTGCAGCTGATAGTTCCCGCTTGACTGGACCTGCTGATTAGATCCCTTGTTGCCTTGGTCTGGCGTACTATGGCCCTACCATTGTTAATCAGGCCCTGATGGTAATGTTCTAGCTGAAGACTAAACAACAGAACGCGTGGGTCTGGATGATACTCTCCTATGTAATGCATTTCCACAATTACCCCCACTGTAGGAGCCACTAAAATTGCCCGCAAATCAGGTTTTTTTGTTGTTATATTGCTCCGTCTTTCTTTTTAACTTTCGATCCTCCGTAGCTTGAGAGAATGTCACCATTTTCCCATAATTCATATCAGAATTTAAGGCAGCTGTAGAGGCCTCATTAATAACCAAGGGGCTAAGAGCATGCACAAACCAGCGTACTCTAACCTCCATAGTGGGCAACATATGAATAACATACTTGGACAGGCGCGCGAATTCCATATGGTACTCCAACACATTCATGCTACCTTGCCTCAGGATCTCACACTCAGTGGCATGGGCCGCCTTAGTCTCGAAAGGCAAGAAATGATCCATAAAGGCATCGGTTAACTCATTCCACCTCGCCAGAGGGATCCCCTCCTCACGGGAGTCCTCCCATATCTCAAACCATGAATAGGCCACCCCATTCAAGCGGTAGGAGGACAACTCCACTCCCTTTGTCATAGTAGAACGCATAACTCAGAGAGTCTTGTGCATCTCAAACACGTAAGCCTATCTCGGCACCACGAAAACATTAATTCCTTGGCAAAATTTTATGGGGCCTTACATCTATATATGTTCATAAGGTGAGGCTGAGAGATTGGCTTAAAGCTGGAGGAAAAATTAGAGAAGAGTCACATACGCGCACAAACAAGGACAAAGTCGTACATGCTACATGACAGAAGGTAGCAACAGTTGCGAGATTAGAAGAGTTTCGACCACAGGTCGTGGTGTGAAAATATGGCCTAAAGGGGGGAATGCCTTGGCCTTTGGATTTATTCACAAAAGAGTTACCTAGATGGCAAGGGTAGACCTAAAGTATACATATGAGCTATGGGTTATGAGACTGATTAGCGCATCAGTCAACATTCAAGGAAGAATGTTCCAAAGGGGGAGTGATATTACACCCCATATTTTCGTATGTGAGAGTACGTCGTAAGTCAATTGATGTAAGCTTAGAAATGCGATCATATTTGAAAGTACATAAAGTAAGGTCATCATATTACCGTGGAGGTTACAAATATTTAAGATCGTGAACTGCAAGTACCAAGAGGGTTGGAAAGCTTAGAAGCTAAACGAATTGAAGTAAATAAGCTTCGTCGAATGTCGACGGGTTGGGAATGTTATAACATGTACTTTTGGGTGAGACTAGGGTTATTAACATGATAAGGAGTTTATTTTATGAGTTATTTAGTCGTAAGATATTCTTTTGTTATGTTTTGAAGTCAAGCGAGTTGTGGAACAAAAGTTGGAAAAGGTCATCACAAGTTACATTCATAATGTGTGGAAAATTAGGTCAAATGTAGCTGAGTTTTTCCACAAATATACTTGGAATTACGGGATTTTACACCTACAAAATTGAATATATATGAGTCTAGTTTCTAATGCATTAAACCGTTTGTCGATACAACATAGGAATAGAGAGATATTCGCGTTTTTGCGAGACTGCACAAGCAGTTCCCAATGGGACCCACTTAGGTGGTTGATTATTGTCCAACCTTTAAAGATCGGGGAAAGGCTCCTTTAGGTTCGTTTTTCTGCCCAACTATACCATATACTCTCCCAAAACACTCTCAAAGAAGTCTCCATAATTCTAGATTGAAAACCAAAGATAAAAATATGAATCCAACGCTAGAAATCCCGTGGAGCTTGCTAGATCGTAGTTCTTCATCATGTGGCTATTTTGGAAGATTCTTCAAATTGAAGTAACCTCAGGTTCCGTGTTGCACTTGTTGATTAAGGTAAGAATCAGTCCTTCCTTCATATATAGTAGAGTTACAAGGCGAACTACAAGTGTTTACTTACCAACTTCAACACCAAAAGTTGATTCAAGAAGAGAATACAACACCTATAGTGTTGTGGTGTCATTGAGGATAGTTGTGGGTTGTGTTTGCTGCAATTTTGTGTTGTTTCTACTGGTTAAGGTGAGTATAATATCCTACTACATGTGCTTGAAGTTATTTGTATGTTGGTTGCATTATTTGAGCAAACTACTACGAGAGGAGACTAGAAAATAGTTTGAGATATTATTGTTTTTAATGGACTGTTTTGGAAAGATTGTTTCTATGAACTTTAAATGGTTGGAAACCATGGAAAATGATGTTCTTATGATGTTTTTATTATAAATATATTGTCTACATGTCGAATTTATTGTTGGTACTTGATATTTAGCTTGAAATATATATATATATATATATATATATATATGTATATCACTTCATGTTTTACTCGTGTTTCATGGAATTCGGATGTAAAATGTGTTGATTTATATTAATTCGGGGTGTTTTATATGTAGGAATCATCGAAAGCAATTGGGGGCAAAAGGTGCGAGATTAGAGCCAAAATAGACGAAAAAGCAAAATTTGGATTTTCAGTGCCACAGGCAGCGCTCCACGCCACATGTGGCTCCCTTGGCAGAACATTCACTAAGCCAGCGCCAGGGCCAGCATGGGGCGCTGGGCTAGACGTTGGTGACGGGAAAATTGTCCAAGTTTGCCCAGGACAAGGTTATTTCGGCCCTAGACCTACCCAACGCGTATAAAAGAAACACTAAGCTTATTTTTAGAGGGGAGACGCCACTTTGGAGAGATAATACACACGAGGAACATCCGGGAGCAAGGAGATCTCAGTTTTCTTCATCCTTTCTTTGTATTTTCAATTATCCATCATGGGTGGAAAAAACCCATAGTTCTGGGGTTTTGATTTAGCCATGAATATTGTTGTTTAACGTTGACTTAACCTTGATTACAATTCATCAATATATGATTGTTTCTTCAATTCTGTGATTAATTTCTTAATTGTTTGGCCAACAGTTAGGTTCTATTTGCTATCTATGTTATGCTTGGGAAAGTCATGTTAAGATTATACAAAAATTGAAGAGAGCGCGATCTTAACTCTGGGGGGGGGGTTGTGGTTAGGATAGGAATATACCTAGTCACCATGCTTAATTAAATATCGTAATCTTAATGCGTTCTTAATAGATTGATTGTATAGGAATATAGACGTTAATATATTTTGAATAGGCGAGTAGTACTTCGGGAGAAGGCTACGAGAGCCGTTGTTAGATTAAATAGCAACCGTGAGTGAATTGTATGAAAGGGAGAGTTCACTAAAACACAATAAGATTGGTGAATCGATCACAACCCTAGAATATTTTTCTCTACTGAATACACAACAACCATTTTGCTGCTTGATAAATTAGTTACTAGTTATAATTCTTGTTTAGTATAATCACACCTTTGAACTCGAATAAACTCGATTGAATAACAATCTTAGTGAATTTAGTGTGTAGTTAATACATGTCTCTGTGGGTTCAACACTCGACTTATCATTTTATTACTTGTACGATAACGTATACTTGCGTGTACGTTTGGGAGCAACAAGTTTTTGGTGATGTTGACGGGGACTTGGATATTGACTACTTTCTAGTTTTTGCTTTAATTGTTTATTTTGTCAAGTCTAACGTTACTCGATTATTGCTCTGATCTCAGGAACTTTGATTGAATGCACAGGGTCAGAAGCCAGGGCAGACTTCAAGGCTTTGACCCCGAACCTGAGAGAACATTTCATAGGAGGTTGAGGGAAGCAAGGGATACAAATAATCTTTAGGCACTTGTTCAATTTCCTATGAACATGGAAGAGGAGCAACATATGGCTGTTCAGGAGGTGGTGATGCCCAGCATTGCTAATGTCACCTCCAGCATGGTGAAGCCCAGCATCACTGGGCACTTTGAGCTGAAATAGAGCAACATCCAGCTACTTCATGCGAATATGCAGTTTATGGTTCTTCCACACGAGGATCCACAACAGCATATCCTGAATTTCTTGGAGATTAATTATACTTACATCACTAACAGAGTCAGTCCAGACTATGTGAGCTCACACTTTTCCTGTTCTCTCTATTGGGTGAAGCAAAGTGATGGCTGAAGGAAGAACCAGCTAATTCTATTACATCATGGAATGATCTGGGAAGGATGTTTTTGGCAAGGTTTTTCCCTTCAGGCAAAACTGCAAAGATCATAAGTGAGATTCAAGGGGCTGCTCAGAGACTATCCTCATCACAATCAGACCAACGAAGTGTTAGCTCACACTTTTATAGAAGGGCTACATCATGAGACAAAGATTGTGGTTGATGCTACAGTTGGGGAGTCAAGTGTTGGAGAAAAGCTTTGATGATATATATATGCGTTATTGAACAAATTCTCCAAAAGCAATCCTGATTGGCAAGGAGAGATGGGCAGACACACAGTGCAAAAATCTGTAGGGGTTCTCGAGTTAGTTGTCATCTTGGCATTATCAGCGTAGATTTCCACGTTGACCAACCAAGTCAATCAGATGACCTTTGTTATTAACAACCAACAAGCCCAGCCAGTGCAACATGTTCAATTGTTTTGTGAAGTATATGAAGAGGGTCATACGAGCGACTTATGCCCAGTTAATCCCGAGTCTGTCTGTTTTATAGGTAATGCAAATAGGGGCCAGACAAATCAGTATGGGAACACTTACAATCCCAACTAGAGGAACCACCCAAACTTCTTTTGGGGTGTAAATTAAGATACTCAGAATCAATATCGGCCACAAGCACCTCAACAACAATATAGACCACCTCAGGCTGAACAACATGCAAACTCAACAAGTCACCTTGAGGAAATGGTGAAGAAATTGATGGCTGACCAGCAGGCCCAAGCCGCAACAATGAGAAATTTGGAGCGCCAATAGGGACAACTTGCCAATGCCCAAAATACTCGACCAGTTGGAGCTCTTCCAAGCGACACTGAGGCTAATCCTAAGGCATCTATTAATGTTGTGTCATTGAGTAATGGGAGAAAATTAGAAGAAGTCCAGTCGAAAAAGAGAAAACAAGTGACCTTTAATGAGAATCCAGCCACTATAGAGTCAAAATCAGAAATATCAAAGGAGTTAGAGAAGCCAGCTGAAGAGTGGTGGCTGAGCAACCCCCACCATTAGTTGTGAGGCCACCACCTCCGTTCCCTCAAAGATTGCAGAAACTGAAGGATAATGCCGCATATAAAAAGTTTCTTGATATTTTGAAGCAGGTGCAAATCAATATTCCACTAGTAGACATCCTTCAAGAAGTGCCCAAATATGCAAAATATATCAAGGACATAGTGGCAAATAAAAGGAGGTTAACTGAATTCGAGACTGTGGCACTTACTGAGGAATGTAGCTCAAGAATTCAAAGCAAGCTACCCTAGAAATTGAAGGTTCTGTGTAGCTTCACTATCCAAATCTCGATTGGAAAGCATATAGTCGGGCGAGCTTTGTGTGATCTTATAGCGATCAATAATTTGATGCTGCTATTTGTGTTCAGATAGTTGGGGTTGGGTGAGCCACGCCCGACAACAGTGATCTTACAATTGGCTTATCACTCCCTTCCTCAACCTGAAGGAGTGATTGAAGATGTGTTAGTTCAAGTGGGTTCTTTCATATTCCCTGCTTATTTCATTATCTTGGACTACGAGCCTGATCAGAAAGTCCCATTTATTTTTGGGTGTCCATTCTTAGCCAAGGGCCGAGCTATTATTGATGTATGGGAAGGAAATATGACGATGAGAGTAGGTGATCGAGTGGAGGTATTCAATGTGTACAAAGCACTCAGATTGCCAGCCCACTATGAAGAGCTATCCATGATTTCTATAGTGGAAAGCAATGCTAGTCATTGTTTCCTTATATAAGCCCCATAGATCCTTTTGAACGAGCCTTGATTGGGGATGAAGAAGACAGTGAAGATGAGATGATGGGAGAAATTGATCAAGTACTTGACATGCCGTGCATTTATGCCCATGGGTTTAGGAGATTTGAGGAGTTGGGAAGGCCTGTCACTTTGACCCCTCCTAAGCCATCCATTGAAGAAGCTCCAAAGCTAGAACTAAAGCCCCTTCCAGCGCCTCTACACTATGCTTATTTAGGGAACTCTAAAACGTTGCCAGTAATTATCTCATCCAGCTCGACTATTGTACAAGAAGAAAAATTGCTCAGAGTACTACACGAGCATAAAAAGGTTATAGGGTGGACAATTGCTGACATCAAGGGAATCAATCCATCATTTTGCATGCATAAAATCTTTCTGGAAGATGGACACTGCCCCAGTGTTGAGCAGCAAAGGAGATTAAGCCTCATCATGAAAGAAGTCGTGAAGAAGGAAGTAATTAAATGGCTCGATGCAGGTATCATCTTTCCTATCTCTGACAGCAACTGGGTAAGCCCAGTGCAATGAGTGCCTAAAAAGGGAGGGATGACTACGGTTGAGAATGAGAAAAATGAGCTAATTCCTACTTGCACTGTGACGCGATGGGGAGTTTGCATTGATTATAGAAGGCTCAACAAGGAACCCACAAGGACCACTTCCCACTTCTATTCATTGACCAAATGTTGGACAGATTGGTGGGGCATGAATATTATTGCTTCCGTGATGGATATTCGGGGTACAACCAGATTGTCATATGCCAAGAAGATCAGGAGAAGACCACTTTTACTTTTCCCTATGGCACTTTTGCCTTCAAGCGAATGCCATTTGGTATTGTAATACACCAGCCACTTTCCAGAGATGCATGATGGCTATTTTCATCATTATGGTGGAAATATTTGTGGAAGTTTTTATGGATGATTTTTTAGTCTTTGAGTCTTCTTATGATGAATGTTTGAAGAATTTGAACAAGGTGTTAGCTCGTTGTGAAGAAACAAATCCGGTATTGAATTGGGAAAAGTGCCATTTCATGGTGCAAGAAGGCATCGTGTTGGGTCACAGAGTGTCTAGGAGCGGCATTGAAGTTGATAAGGTGAAGGTGGAGGCGGTTGATAAAATTACCTCCTCCCATTTCTATGAAGTGTGTCCGAAGTTTCTTGGGAAACGCGGGATTCTATCGGCGCTTTATTAAGGATTCTTCTAAAATTGCTACTCCTTTGTGCAGGTTGCTTGAAAAGGATGTAACTTTCGATTTTGATGACGCCTGCCTGAAGGCATTTGAAGAGCTCAAAAAGAAGTTGGTGGCTGGCCCCATTATTATGGCACCGGATTGGTCCTTACCATTTGAACTTATGTGTGATGCAAGTGTCCATGCTATTTGGGCAGTGCTAGTCCAGATGAAGGACAAGATGTTTTATTCCATCTACTATGAGAGTAAGACTCTTGATGACACACAACTGAATTATACCACCACGAAAAAGGAATTGTTGGTCGTTGTGTGTGCCTTTAAGAAATTTCGGGCATACTTGGTAAGAACAAAAGTCATAGTCCATACCGATCATACAATAATCAGATATTATTTACAGAAAAGGAATATAAGGCTAGATTGATGCGCTGGGTTTTGTTATTGTAGGAATTTTATGTAGAAATACGATATCGAAAGGGCATAGAGAACCAAGTGGCTGACCATCTATCAAGGCAGGAAAATCACGACCACGTGGAGGAGGGTGGACAAATTAAAGAAGCATTTCCTGATGAGAAACTTTTTGCTATCACCCAAGACCCTCCCCCATGGCACGCGGACTATGTGAACTATCTTGTGAGTGGTATACTTCCTCCTAAAATTGAATTTGAAGCAAGAAAGAGGTTTCTCCATGATGTAAACTTCTACTACTGGGATGATCCATACTTATACAAGCAGTGTGCTGATCAGTTGATGAGGAGATGCATTCCATAAAATGAGGTGGAACTAGTTATGTATGATTGCCATGCATCGCCCTATGTAGGCCATCATGGCGGCGATAGAACAGCTGCAATGGTATTACAATCCAGTTTCTTTTGGCCAACATTATTCAAGGATGCCCATGCATTTGTGAAGAAGTGTGACCAGTGTCAAAGAACATGAACAATCACAAAGAGGCATGAGATGCCTTTGAATAACATCCTGGAGGTCAAAATTTTTTATGTGTTGGGGATAGATTTTATGCGACCATTCCTATTCTCTAGAGGAAACAAATACATCTTGCTAGCAGTTGACTACGTGTCAAAATGGGTAGAGGCGATCACATTGACAACAAATAATGCTATGGTGGTAGCTACGTTTGTGAAAAAGAACATATTTTCGAGGTTTGAAACTCCACATGCCTTGATTAGTGATTAAGGGACACATTTTTGCAATCGATTTTTGAATAAACTTCTAGCTAAATATGGAGTCTGCCATAGAGTTTCCACGGCATATCACCCTCAAACAAGTGGACATGCTAAGGTGTCTAATAGAAAAATAAAGCAAATCTTAGAGAAGACGGTTATTGTGAATAGGAAGGATTGTGCTGCAAAGTTAGATGATGCCTTGTGGGCATATAGAACTGCATACAAAATGCTAATTGGGGCATCGCCGTATATGCTTGTTTATGGGAAGGCCTGTCACTTGCCTGTTGAACTTGACCACAAAGTGTACTGGGCCATTAAAAAGTTGAATTGGGACCTTGAAGCCGCGGGTGAGAAGAGACTCTTGCAGTTGAATGAGTTAGATGAGTTCAGGCTGCACTCTTATGAAAATGCTAAGCTGTATAAAGAGAAAACGAAAATATGGCATGACAAGCATATCAAGCCACGTCACTTCGAACCAGGCCAATAGGTATTATTATTCAACTCTAGGCTTAAGTTGTTTCCTGGGAAGTTAAAATCGAGATGGTCACGCCCGTTTGAAGTGGTGAGAGTCACTCCTTATGGTGCAATTGAGTTGCACGCGTTAAATGGTGAAAGAAAATTTTTATTGAATGGACACAGAGTCAAGCACTATTGGGGAGGAATAATGGATCTTGAGAAGACCAAAGTTGTACTCACTGACGAGTAAAAGAGGCCATGCGTCATGCCGCGACGTTAAACCAGGCGCTTGTTGAGAGGCAACCCAATTTTTATTGCTTTCATAACTTAGCTTTTTAATTTTTTTAGTTAGAGTAGACTAGAGTTTGCATTTTCTTTGTAGACATAGAATCTATAGGTAGAATGGTGTGGGTCATGTAAATTAGATCTGGGGCGCCATTTCCAGTTCGTTGAAGCCTCCCAGCGCTAAGCCCAACGTGGGGCGCTGGGCTAGGGGTGCAGGTAATTTATTTATTTTTCATTTTTGTTTTTGTTTTTGGTTGTTAAATTAATACCCATACCCATTAACCTAACCCATATACCCATATATACTAACATTATAACCCACCTTATAACCCATGCCCACCCACAATACATATTAAAACATAAATCAACATCCAAATCCCACACGCCCGTATCTCTCTCTCTCATTCTGCCGTGACTGCTCTTCCTTCTCTCTTAAAATTTCTCAACTCTTCTCTTGCTCTCCTCCTAAATTCTACAGGTATGTTATTCTTCTTCTTCTTTTTGTTGATTCTTTTAATAGGAAGATGCTAATGAATATCCCATCTCCCCAATTACCTTAATCCCCAAAATTTTGCACCTAAGTTGTTAATTAAGAATTATTCTATGGTGGGTGGTCCTATTATAGGACGAAATGTGTTGTGGTTATACTGTATACGGAGTAGTAAACTAGAATTCCCTCTACTTCGTTGAAATTTGGGAGGGCTACCATGTTTAACCATTGTTAAACGAAAGTGCACACACTTCATGCCCACAAGGTGTTAGTAAAAATGGTTGAATGAATATTTTGTGCACCGGTGAAGTCTGAGTAACCGAGTGTAGTTGTATATGATATTGGGCTAAGTTTGGGGTGTGTGGGGATGATTTTACATGGTTGGGAGCTTGGTTTTAAATGTACACATATCGAACACACCATGTATTCTTTATTATGTATGTTGTGGCACTTGTAGGATTAGCTAATTTAGTATAGTAGTTGTAAATTTTAAGTACCATATATCACTTGCTTGCATTGAGGTGAATTCACTTACCATGATTAATCCCTTGTTTGTGTGGCATCATTAGTGCCTTTTAGCTATTGTGTGGCATGGGGAAGTCTTGAGTACCCATTGCCTTGTGGTGCAATACTTGTGCGTTTTAGACCAAGATTGTGAGTAATATACCTTGAGCCTTTGATTTTAAGTGTGGGTCATTTTTGACGCGTGCGACAACCTTAGGTGGATTTATTGATTCGTTCTCACATTCATGCTTATTTGTGTTGCAGGCTGCTATGGAAAGTAAAGGCAAGGGAATAAGAAAGTCCTCCACCACTGCCCCCGCGCACAAAAAGCGAAAGCAAGGCGAAGGATCTTCGAGGCAAGCTAAGGGGAAACAAGTGGCCGAGGGATCACAACAGACACCATTGCCACTGAGGCCTCGTTTCAAACTAACCAATGATGCTGCTATTGTGTGGCATAGGGACTTCATGCCATATAGGCGGTATGTTTCTGAAATAGGGATTAATGTGAATGCTCTAGAAAGGAATTTCCCAAACGTGCTTGGCCGATTGCGGGCACTGAACATGGACAAACTCATAGAATGCCCTGGGCATGCACATTTGAGCATGGTGCGGGAACTGTATGCCAACTGGAATGCAAACTTGTTCCGGTCACATGTCTGTGGAATAGACGTGCCACTAGATAGGCAGTCTTTATGTGCATTTTTGGGGGTTGAGAACGCCGACCCAAGGAGGCTAAATAAATTTGTCAAAAGACAGAGCTATACGGCGATACGTCACACTCTTTGTGGAGTTGATTCAAATGCCAAGTGGATCAAAAATCAAGGCGATATTCACCTTTAGATGGTTCGCTCTGATTTCAACAAGACTGCCAAAGTGTGGCAAAATTTTGTGCAAGCCAGACTCATGCCAGTGGAGCGCAATAACGAATGCACTCGAGCTCGAGTGTGTGTAATATTATTCTTGATGACTGGAAGACCCATTAATGTGGGTGAGCTCATGCTAGGTGAGATGGCCCGCACACGAATTGGGCGGCAGATTAGGAGGTTTTTCTTCGGCAACTTGCTCATGCAATCTATGCTCTCACGAGAGGTGCCGGAGTACCCAAGGTATGATGAGGTGGTGGAGGCGCCTAAAGGGCTGTTGGACATTACATTCTGGTTGAAAACTACGTCTAAGCTCACTCAGGCTGCACAGAATGAACGAGATGAGAAGTTCAACAAGTATTTTTATAACTCCTTGAATTTAATCATGAGGCAGAGTTGGTGTCTCAGACGAGGAGCGTATGCATTTATGCAATGATTTGTCTAGTTCCTCCAAAGAGATGTTAGGGATTGCACCTGGCAGCCCCGTTCACTCGTCGGAGGACGCAAACACTTACAGAGGCTCTACCATGGAAGATGAGCTTGATGATGATGTCACGGGGCCCATGGCTTTGTTGCCTCTAGGACCTGATGATGTTGAGCCCGGAGCTATGGATGACGGGCATGCTGAGGAGGAGGACTCCGATTGATATGGAGTTTTCTTTTCACCCTACTCTGTTTTACATTTTTCTATGCATCGGGGACTATGCATACGCTAAGTGTGAGGTGGGAGAAATACTACTTGTGATGTACTTTGTATAAATTGTATAAATTTGTTTCTTTTATTAGTTTTACTTACTTTAGTCTTTAGTCTATATATATATATATCTCAGAAAAAGCTCAGACTTTTCCCGACGATGGATCTGTTGGACAATTTTCTTGAGGGATAAAGTCCGATTCGAATCACCAACACCTTTTTTTTTCTTAGGATAGGTAGGTAGTAACCCTTGGTTTTTCTTTGGGCAACGGTTCTTTTCTAAGGGTGTAGCTCGAACCGGGTACTTTATTTTTTATTTTTTATTTATTTTTAGGAGTAGATTAGAAAGAACCTGAGTTGCTCTGAGATACTCATTGACGTGGTTGATGCTGGCACGTTAGGCTATGACATACATTATATTTTCCCATACATATGGTTTGAATTGTGACGTCTAAGTAAAGTAAATAGCCTATTTGGTGATGCGTTTTCCTCAGTTGTTCGACTTGTATGCTACATAGTGCATTAGTGCTTACATTTCTCAAGTATATGTGCTTTCTTGACTTGAGAGTTGAACAGAACCGTCTTGATTGAGTCATGTGCAATGTGTGTGTGAGGAATTATGATTCTCTGTGCTATCCTGTGTAGTCTAGAACTTCCCCCATGTGTTAATCGAAGCGAAATTGTTAAGTTGTGCTAATCTAGGAGATGACGTAGGCGTTTCTTGCTAGATCATAGATATGCTTGTCACTTGAAGATAAAAGTTTCCGTTGCTAGCCCCGTTGAGCCTATAGACCTTTCTTTTGGCACCCACATTATAAGCCATACCCCTATTTTGTTCTTAATTTGAGATTGTTGAACCTTTACCTCCTAAGGCACTTAGTCGCTAAAACAAGAATTTTGAGTGGAACCATGGAAGGGCCCTTTGGTGCACTAAAGTTGAAATCAAAAGTCACTAGCCGATGAATTTTAATGTGTAGAATATGTGTAGAAGAGAAAAGAAAAAGAAAAGTTGCAAACAAGAAAAAACAATGATAGTCAAATAATATAGGAAAAAAACACATACCTCCTAATTTTATTAATTTGTGCTAGTGGGCGTATAGAAGTGCTTAATGAAAAAAAGGCTATGTTATATATGGGTTGTGGGAAGTGAATTGTTTGAGAAAAAAATATGTTTGAATTGCAAGTGTAGTGTATTAAAGGGCTTAGGAGGGTTAGTCCCTATTCCTAAATGTATCATATTCATCTCTTAACCTACATTACAACCTTAAAGTCCTAATTGATCCTAGATTTGGCTAGCTTAGATTAGCAGAGATGTACACTACGGGCAAGCTTATAGTACGACCACGAGATGCATATGAATTCTTTGTGAAAGTGAGCAAATTTTGTTCAATTGTGGGATGTCCTTAATTTATATTCAAAAGCATATTTGAATGTGTGGACTAATCTATATTCACTCATTTGTTTGTTGGCGGGGGCACATGATCTCATGAATGATTGGTAATTTTGTAAATTTCTCTTGTTAAGTAAGTGCGTGAGTTGAGGGTGCTTAGTGGTAACGAGTCGACTCTTGAGGTTGGGTGGTTACAGATAGGTTGTTTGAATTGATTGAATTGAAATGAATATAGTTGGGCATGCTTAAAACGGGAAGAATGTGAATTTGCATGTTCAAGCTTGATTACCGGTATTGATCATAATCAAAGGTAAAGTGTATGGTTAAAAGTTGAAGTGCTCCTCTATAGTTGAGATTTGTACGTAGTTGGGATATATTTGATAGTTCTATTGCTCGAGGACGAGCAAGAGTCTAAGTGTGAGGTGTTGATATTTAGCTTAAAGTATATATATTTATATGTATATCGCCTCATGTTTTACTCGTGTTTCGTGGAATTCAGATGTAAAATGTGTTGATTTATATTAATTCGGGGTATTTTATGTGTAGGAATTATCCAGAAGCAATTGGGGGCGAAAGGTGCTAGAATAGAACCAAAATAGATGAAAAAGGAAAATTTAGATTCTCAGCGCCACAGGCAGCGCTCCACGCCACCTGTGGCTCCCTTGGCAGAACGTTCACTAAGCCAGCGCCAGGGCCAGCGTGGGGCGTTGGGCTAGACGTTAGTGATGGGAAAATTGTCCAAGTTTTCCCAGGACAAGGTTATTCGGGCCCTAGATCTACTCAACGTGTATAAAAGCAAGACTAAGCTTGTTTTTAGAGGGGAGACTCCACTTTGGAGAGAGAATACACACGAGGAACATCCGGGAGCGAGGAGATCTCAGTTTTCTTCATCTTTTCTTAGTATTTTCAATTATCCAATACTTATGAATTTGTTTGATACCATCATGAGTGGCTAAAACCCATAGTTCTGGGTTGTGATTTAGCCATGAATATTGTTGTTTAACGTTGACTTAACCTTGATTACAATTCATCAATATATAGTTATTTCTTCAATGCTATGATTAATTGCTTAATTGTCTGGCCTACAGTTAGGTTCTATTTACTACCTATGCTATGCTTAGGAAAGCCATTTTAGATTAGAGAAGAATTGAAGAGAGCACGATCTTAACTCCGAGAGGGGCGGATTTATGGTTAGGATAGGAATATACCCAGTCATCTAGCTTAGTTAAATATCATAATCTTAATGAGTTCTTAATAGATTGATTTCATAGGAATATAGGTGTTAATCTATTTTGAATAGGCGAGTAGTACTTCGGGAGAAGGCTACGAGAGCAATTGTTCGATTAATTAGCAACCATGAGTGAATTATATGAAAGGTGGAGTTAACTAAAACACAATAAGATTGGTGAATCGATCACAACCCTGGGATATTTGTCTCTACTGAATACACAATAACCATTTTGTTGTTTATATGAAGAGAAAGGACAACATAACAATGGAACATTGTACTTGTTGTTGTTGGATTATTGGGATGTTTGAGGGTGAATTAGGAGATTAATAGGAGGTTAGAAGTCCTCCCATTGTACTTAAAAACATTATGGATATGTTGTTAAGTTAATGAATGAATGACTTTAGGGTTAAAGGGTTCAAAAGGGATTCAATCCGAGCTCACCATTCGTCATGTTAAATAGTAGTTTCGTTGGTGATGTTTATGCACTTGTTGTTGTGTAGCTTGATTTGTGTTGTGGTGCTGAAAGTATATAGCTGGAGGTTGTATGGCTTATTTTTGGTTTATGGACATGGTAAAGCAAGGTAAACAGGGGAGATGTTGCCCGTTTTACTATAAAATAAGCTTGTCATTCGTTGTACGATAGTTGCAGCTTTCGTAGCTTAACGATAGCATTATTATCATTGTTGTAGATTGAAGTGCGACGAGAGGAGTTCAACATGGTTATTGGAAAGATTGTGATAAGGTATGTTAAGAATAAACCTTTCCTTCATTTTGGCATGATCCCATTACTACATGCGTTTGATAACAAAACATAAAGAGAAGTTCGTATTCTTGAATTTATGTACATTATGCTTGTATTATAAGTTATGGTATTCTCCCTTATCGGGACTTTATATTCAATTATGTATTGTCGTCTTCCAGTCAAGAGAGCAGAGGGTCTATATATATATATATATATATAGTATTATAGTATTTTCACCACCATCGAGCTATAATCGGTGGGAAGGCCCCTATTGGGCAACCTCCAATCAGATGGTAAGTTATATACCGAGCCTACTGTGGCCGAGTGCCTATGAGCGAGCCTAGAATGGCTGAGATACAGAGACTAGTATGATCGAGCACCTATGAGCGAGCCTACTACGGCATGGCAGTTACACTACCGAGCCTTAAAAGGCCGGACAACTATTTTTCTTACTATATTGAGTGAGCTGAGTCAGTATCAGTAGGTAAGCATATCTTCAAATCATCTTTAACTCTCAGTTATTATATTATTAGTTTAGTTTCATATTTCACTTATTCTATTGCCTTACATACTCGGTACATTATTTCGTACTAGCATCCCTTTTGTCGGGGACGTTGCATTTCATACCTGCAGGTCATGATACACAGCTGGATAGACCTTTCAAGTAGACAGAGTCAAACATCAGCTTGGTTTGTAAGCTCCACTTCCTCGGAGTTACCAAGTCTAGACTTTGGAGTCCATTTTATATATACAGGTTTGATAGGTAGGTCGAGGCCCTGTTCCGATCATGATAAAGTTCAGTTATCTCTAGAGGCTTGTAGATGCATCCTACGTATTTTGCATGTTAGTATTATTATTATGGCCTTGCCAGCCCTGTGTACATGTTCAGTTTAGTATTTCTAGTTGTAGATGTCCATGGAGGCCTCGTCGGCCTCCACAATTATGTATATGAGCTTTTGGGTATGTTTACCCTCAGATGAGAGAGACATTAGTTTCAGATGATTGAGAATATGGCCCCATCAGCTCGATTGTTATTGTCACCTTGCAGGTAGGCCACATCGGCCTAAGTTGAGAGATACCCCTCCACAGTTCACAGTTACAGAGTGGTACACTCGGGCTGAGTATGACACCGAGTGCCGGGCATGCCTTCTCAAGTTTGGGGCGTGACATTTGTACTGACCCAGTCAGTCTTTTTATGTATTTGAGCCACGTTCCCCTACTTGATGCTTCTCATATCTGTTTTTGTGGTTTTGTTTCTTACGTGGATGGTTAGTTTGGCTTCGAACATATTTGGGATTAAATTGAGACACTTAGTAGCATTTTTGGAGCTTAAGTTGTAAGAGTTGACCAATGTTTAACTTTTCAGAAGATGACCTTGGATTGGAATAGTGATGGTTCCAATAGGTCCGTATGTTTATTTTGTACTAAAATGTACGTTTGAAATTGGATTTGGATGTTCCTAGGGTATTTTGGTTCAATTTCTCGAAAGTTGGCAATTTGTAGGATTGGATAGTTTATAGGGTTGATCGGAGGCTGACGTTGATGATATCAGAGTTAGGTTGTTGTTATGGAACATTTTATAGGTTCGTTATGTCATTTGGTAATTGTGTGTAAAACATTGTTGGAATCTGGATTGGTTATGCTTGAATCAAACGCTTCATCGCAAGATGAAAGTTTTTGATTTTAAGAGAGTGATTTTGATCGTTGGCACGTGATTATGATGTTCTTCCTAGTATTTCAAGTCCTTGGACAAGTTTGTATTAGGTATTGGAACTTGTTGGCATGATTTGATGGTATCCGGGGGCCTCGGTGTGATTCGGGATAGTTTCGGACCATTTTCCAATTTTTTGGATTGTTGGCTTCTGGTGCAGGGAGGCTTCTTTCTAATTGCAGAGAGAGGCTTATGACTGCGGAGTAGAGGAATTGACAAGCAAAGTTATACCCTTCACATTCGCGAGATAGGGATCACATTCATAGAGCGCTGGGGTCTGAAGCTTCGCTTTCAGCAAGTTGATATGCATTCATGATGGAGTGGTGCCAGACATGAGGATTTTCCTTCACGATCACGGGATAGTACCGCGTTCACGTAGGCTTAGTTAGGTAGTGGCCGTGTTTGTGATTCATTCTCTGCATTCGCAGAGTGTGGGCAGCAGCTGAGCGATTTTGACCTTCTCGGTCGTGATATAGGTCCCCCGATCGCAATGAGTATACCTAAGCAGAATACCTAAGTTGGAATTGCGGGACTTTTACTCACTATATAGTATGTTGAGACCTAGACTTTGAGAGTAAGAGATTTTGACGATAACATTCACTACACCATTGGATGTAAGCAATTTACACTTGGATTTGACTTTATATCATATTTTCCCATGAATTTCTACGCTTAAGAACTTGGATTTTAAAGTGAAATTTGGGGGTTTTGGAAAAACTTATGGAAAGAGAATAATTGAGATTCGAACCCCGATTTGGAGTCGGTTTTGGATGAAATTTGTATATTTGGACTCGTATTAGAATGGGTATTCGGATTTTATGAGTTTAGTCGGGTTCCGGGGGAATGGGTCCTAGCCTCAGCTATTGGATGGGTGTTTAACATCTTTCAACTATTGATATCTTTTGATTACTGTTATTCATGAGGTTATCTAGTATTTCAGTTCTGAGTTCTATTATTTATATCTACTATTTGAAGTATTTGGATGCATCTAGCCTCACCACAACTTTTTCAAGGTTAGACTTAATAATTACTGGGTATCAATTATGGTGTACTCATAATATACTTGTGCACATCTATTTTTTGGTAGATCCTCAGGTGGGTCCTAGCAAAGCTTCTTGACTGAGCTTAGGTGACCGCATGGAGACTTAGAGTGAGCTCCACTCCATGAATCCATTTCACAGTTCCAGAGTCCCGGTCCCTTTAGTCTGACTATCTATTTGTATTGTAGAGAGCTTTATTAGGTATACAAACTTATTCTATTTCTGTAGTTGCTCATGTACTTGTGCCACCTAGTCTTGGGGGTTGTACTCTATTGGCCATATTTAGGCCGTGTTATGGTTATATCATATATTGTTATTGTTTGGGATTTTTCTATCTTTGTTGTTAATATATCATTGTCAATTAAAGGAAATGGACTTTATTTTGTGGATTGTGAGTTGACTTTCTTAGCAAGTTCAGCTAGGTGCCATCATGGACTTGAGGTGAGATTTTGGGTCGTGACAGATTTGTTCTTGGAAATATGTAAAAATATAATGACTAGCATCATGTTCGGCAGTTGGGACCTTGAGTAGCTTCATATAATATATTATGACATGCGTGAATGGTTAAGTTTGATGTTTGAGAGGTTCGGGATTGATTTGGTAAAATAATTCTCATTTTGAAAATTTTAAGTTGAAAGAGTTGAGCAAGGTTTGACTTTTGGTTAAATGACCTCGGAATTGAATTTGATAGTTTAGTAGGTTCGTATGGAGATTTTTGACTTGGGTGTATGTTCGGATTGGAATTTAGATGTTCCTAGAAGGTTTTCGCTCTATTTGTCCAAAATTCGCAATTTGAAGAATTGGAGAGTTCATAAATTTGATCGGAAGTTGACTCCGGTGTTATTAAATTTCTATTGTGGTTTTGAGGCCTGGTATAGGTTCATTTAATTGATTGGAACTTATGTGCAAATTTTGGTTGGGAACCGGAATGTCTAAGTGTGATTTGGATGAGTTCGGCAAAGTTGGAATGTTTGAAAGTTAAGAGATGGATTTTTATTTTTGATTCTTGGTTTTGATGCTATTTGTTGTGTTTTGAGCCTTTGGATAAGTTTGAATATTGTATTTGGACTTATTGGTATGATTGGACGAGGTCTCAAGGGGCTCAGGCATATTCCGGGTGATTTCAGACCATTTCTATGTGTTTTGGAGCAGCTAAGTTGGTGGTGTTTTGCAGTGCTTCGCGATCGCAAAGCTAGGCTCGCGATCGCAAAGAAGGAGTTGGTCAGTTGGGGTTATGTTCTTCGAATTCGCATGGAGAATATCATGTTTGCGAAGGGTTGGGAGTATAGTATCCGCGTTTGCATGGCTATGTTTGCGTTCACATAGAGTCAGAGTAGATTGGGGGCATTGGTCATCGCGTTCATGAACTGGTGCTCGCGTTTGCAGAGTGTGGGCTTGTTGTCTTTCGCGATTGCGAGGCTCAGACATGATCACGTAGTGTTTTTCGGGCACCAGCATTTATTTGTACTTTGCAAACGCGAGGCTTGTGCCGCGTTCGCGAAGGGTACTTCTGGGCGGATTTTTTAAGATGTCATTTCGGGACTTCTACCCATTCTTTTATATTTTTGAGCTCTAGACTTGGAGAGGGGTGATTTTTCATGGAGATTTTCATACAAGGCTAGGGGGTAAGCTATTTCTACCTAGTTGTGATTTTATTTTAAGAATCTACATAGATTTCTACACCTAAATATAGAATTTTTGAAGAAAATTTAGGGTTTTGTCTACATTTTAAGAGAGTTATTTTAGGGATTGAGTGCCGATTTGAGCTAGGTTATGGAAACTAATTACACATTTGGACTCAGCAAGTTATGGATCATTGGATTTTGGTATTGGTTCGGAAGTGGGGCAAGCGGCCCCGGGTTGACTTTTATTGAGTTTTTGGAAATTCATCAAAGATCGAAGCTTTATGGATTGGGATCGCTTCCTATAGCATTGTTTGACTTACTTGGTCGATGTTTGTCTTGGATTTGAGTGATTGAAATGTTAGGACAAGGTTTTTTGCGATTTGAGATTGAAACTAGCTCGGAAAGAGGTAAGTCTGTCAGAACTAGAAATCCAACTAGTCGTGATGGCACCTAACCCAACCTGCTAGGTAAGCCAATTAACAATAACACAATCCAAATGAGATTAATGAGAAATAAATGATTAAATAACTGAACTTTTATACAACAACCCAAGGATTGTTACTTCAAGTCATAAGCCACTAAGACTTAGATTTACAAAACTGAATTAAAATAATTACAATATTTAATGTACCTGAACAGAATTCGAATCTAAAGCTACCAAGGACAAGTGATAGCCCTAATTGGAACGCGGGTACACCTTCAATGCCAGCTACCGCCATACACAGCAACATCAACTCCAAGATCTGCATGCAAGTTGTAGATGTGTAGTATGAGTACAACCGACCCCATGTACTCAATAAATATCCTAACTAACCTCGGTGAGGTAAAAGAAGCAAGAACTATAAATGATACTCACTAACACCTCTACAGTTCATAATTTCAACAAGTATAGAACAGATATATAATCAAATCAGGAAAATCTCAGGTAAAACTACCTTGATGCTCAAAATTCATTGTTTTAAAGTGTTCTGGTCAATCAACAATCCAGCATATAAGGAAGATATGCAAGTAAATCAGGTAAACAGTCAAAGAAATTACAAGTAAAGATGAAATGTAATAACCAAAAATCAGTCTGTTGCGGCGCTCAACTTGATCCAAATAATAGTAACAAGCTCTCTCAGAGCTCGCATCAACTAGAAACCCGTCGGTTACTCACAATCTGCGTGTACACCATCAAGAGAGAAACATGAGAGGCTGACTCTAGGGGGATAGATCTTTATCAACATACAAGCACAGCCAATTCAACGTGCTATCAGCCCGGCGTGGTCACATGCTCGATATCATAATCTGCCAGGCGTGGTCACAAGCTCAATATAATGGATCCGCCCGGCGTGGTCTCAGGCATAACAACACAATCTGCCCGGCGTGGTCACAGGCATAACAACGCAATCCGCCCGGCATGGTCAAAAGCATAACGACACAATTCGAAGATAGATTCATGAAATATAATCAAAATCGAGTCAAAAATACATACCCCAATACATGTGGTGAAAATCCTCTCAAAATCGCACAAAACCGAGCTCTAAATCCCAAAATAGTTTAAAATGAACCAACCCTTGAATATAAATACAATCTGCCCAACATTTTTGCATTTGCGAACTTCCAGCTGCTTTTGTGTCGTCTCTTTTGCGATCCATATTCCGCTTCTGTGGACTCCATTAACAAGCAAAAATCCCGCACATACAGATAGTTTTCCGTTTTCGCGCGACCGCAGGTGCGAGCCCCAACCCCGCTTCTGTGCTCCAAACCGCTTCTGCGCCCAAGGCCATTGTTTCTGCGTGGCCGCAGATGCGCCCAATGTTCCGCATCTATGAAGCCTCCAAAATCAGTCCCTTTTTGTAGGTGCGATCGAAATTGTGCATAAACGGTACCGCACCCGCGGCCAACACCGCGTGTGTGCGAGGAACTAGCATCAGAACTGCTCAAAAAGATCAAAACCATCTGTAACTTATCGGAATCACACCCGGAGCCCCGAGGACCCCGTCCAAACATAGCGACAAGTTCCAAAACACAACACAGGACAACTCGAGGCCTCAAATCACACATAACATCATCAAAACTAGGAATCACATGTCAACTCAAACTTAATGAACTTTCGAACTTTCATCTTCCAAAACTTGTGCCGAACCATATCAAATCAACTCGGAATAACCTCAAATTGTGCATTCAAGTTCCAAATGACATAACAAACCTATTCCAACTCTCGGAAGAACAACTTAAACCCGATATCATCAAAGTCAACTCTCGGTCAAACTTATGAATATTCCAAACCTTCAAATTTCCAACACTCGCCAAATAGTGCCGAAACCTTCTAGAAACATCCAAATGCAAATATAGGCATACGCCCAAGTCCAAAATCACCATTCGAACCTAAAGGAATCATCAAAACACCAATTCGAGGTCAAATACACCAAAGTCACACTGGTCAACTCTTCCAACTTAAAACTTCCTAGATGAGAATCATTCATCCAAATCAAATCATGAATCACCTAAAAATCAAAACCAATGATTCACACACATCATAATAAGTTATATGAAGCTACTCAAGACTTTAAACATTTGAACGGAATGCAAATGGTCAAAATGACCGATTGGGTCGTTATATTCTCCCCCACTTAAACATACGTTCATCCTTGAACGCGCTAAGAGTTGTTCCAAAGCCATCAAATCACTGTGTAAACTCACCATGCACATATTCGCGGGTGTTCCCACGTCATCCCAATCACTATAAGCCTGACAACACAACTTTACTGAAGATCCTTTCTTCAACCTTAGTCCATAAACTTTGGAACCTAATTTCCAAAATCCGAAATTCATTATGAGACCCAATTCTTACATACATACACTGTATAAGTCTGAACAAGCTGTACCAAGCCACAACCATAACGCAAGATGTAATCACATGATATACCACATAACTCAGATACTCACATCAATAATTTCTGACCACAATAGCTTCACAAAAACAAACCAGTACCGGTAACAAACCTCATATAAACTAAAACCTTGTTTCAAACCTTCGTACACTGGCAATGGTGAATGAAACACGCAGAAGCTCATAACCACTCATCATATCAACAATTAGTCTCTCTCTCTCATCCGACAAGAACCATATCCAAATTCTAAGTCCATCAATGACATTATCCTTCCACAAATACCATAATCAAATCCGACTGCACCCATTCCAGGTCCAATGACTCATCCCATCAATTACAGCTGCTTTACTAACATGCTATACCAGTACAACCTAAAGCCACACACTGTGCAATCTGTGCACCAATAAGAAACAACTCAAATTTACTCAAACATGGGAAAATGATTCAAATAAGAAAACCACCTCGCAAGCTTAGTAAGTACCACCACGAGCACAATGTTGTAAACCCATCACATAAAGAGAATCAAGACACACAAAATCAAACCAAAGGATCATAGCCCAACATAACTCTGTTGCGCTGCATGGTCCAATCCAGACACTAGTCCACATGAAATGCCTCGAGCCATAATGCTCAAAATCAACAAGCACACGTAAATCAACATCAAGAACACGAATTGCATGACCATAAACATAGAGAAATGAATAGAAAAATATACCACAAATCAGAAAGATCATAACCAAGGCGCAATCAAGCATTCAACACCGCAAGAGCCATCTCGCTCAAATTCCGCTACAAGGCAAAAATAGACCCGAACCATGTGTGCAATAACCAATAGATCACAACCCATCTTAGCATATAAGAGTAACGCGTAGAATATACCAGAACACGAATAAGCTCAACTCTAACCGAATGATACACCCCTCAATAATAACATGTTGAGTCAACAATTCCGACCCGACTAGAATACACATCCTCATTAGGACTACTAATGGGCCCCCAATCAACTCCGAAATCCTCAAATAGATAAATAACCCTCAAAAAGTCTACAATAACCTACCCATAACACAAACTTCCAGCTGGCTAACTTGGGCCATATATTCACAGTCCGCGACCAAGAAATAATCTACCTTTGAGACACCAGCCTCAAAATCACGAGAAACAAAAATCTCCACATCTAACTTCGACTCGATCGCTCAAATGACCGACACATATCTCATGCACAATCATCTTACAAGAATTAATTCCATAATTCTTCCGTGCCACATAGAAAAATCTTAGCATCAGCAGTCGACTAACCAAGCGAGTACCTCAATGCCAATGAAGCATTTGTAAGTCAAAACACAATGTGCCTTCTGAAATGCGCACCCTTCTCAGGTAATACCAAATAGTACTAGCATCCATATAAGCACCTGAGACCACCCATGCTGTCTATTTTCATGACCTTCCCTTCAAAGCTGAACCACAACCTAGTACATGCAAACCTCAATCCCACACGACGCCGTATCTATCATACCATCAAATAAAATACGAGAATCCAGTTATCAACTTTGAGTCACAAGCAGGGACATACCCATCAGCCAGGAACCTTCCACCTGATCCCATCCAGGAGAAAATCCTTATACGCAACATACTCCTTATGCCGGTTGAAAATATATATCTCAAACAGTTGTAGAAATCATCGAGAACTCTTTGAAACCGATTAGCACAAGAACACGCCACCAAAACCAAATCACTCTACTCAACCAACTCACACAGATCGCCAAGCCTAAGAGTATTGCCACAAAGTACCTGTAAAGCCCCACCATATATTATGAACCAAAAGAATCGATCATATCCATTAACATACTGATCCAACCTACTGCCAAATTGTCCTACTTTCTCTGAGTTTCTTCTGAATTGGCATCAAGTTAAAACTTCCCCTTGCAAGCACACTATGACCCTTAACCCAAAGCTCACCACGAGAGATCCTAGGATGAAGCCACATCGCCCTAAGGCCCAATAACCGTTGTATTACCTCTTAAGCACCCCAAAAGCACCACAACCGAGACACTCACTCTGAAGAGACCTTCCGTGAATTTAAATTGTTTCCTTAACCTTCCTGATACTGAAATGTAGAATCCATAATGATACAGAAATACCACGAGTCCCAACACCATCCAGTTCAATCTTGGATCTTAGACTTTTACAAATTCGCATGTTCCTCAAATACCACATATAGATTTTTGAACCCATTAGAACCTTCTCGAGAGTCATCCATCATATTATAATCTTAAATGCTCCACCCAAATGAGTCAAACGATTTGTGCCCCATTATCACACTAACACCCAAAGAAGTAACCCCATCTTAATACAACCGAGTAAATCCATACTCATTGCATACTACATTTGTCGCGAATAACAAACTCAAATCATTTCATGATTTCTTTATACCAATAAAGCATGATACATTCTATATCCAGAAATTTCCTTTCTCGAGTCCTACTCGATCTCAACCTCTGCAAGTTATAACTTATCTACAATTATACCTCAGAACGAAACCAATAAAACACATAACTCTGCAATATGATCGTCGATAGCAGACTCCCCCACTTGGCTCAAAACCATAGAACACAACATCCGATAACTCACAATACCTTTACTCCAAAACTATCCTAATCTCGTGTCGTAATTCAGCCAAATACTTCATGAACTCATATAGTACTAATCGTAAAATACCTCAAATCATCTGCTACCCCCTCATTCATCCTCGAGATAGTCAATCCAACTTTCCTAAGCGATTCGAACTCAATTTGCAACACATATAACCCACTGGTAGAAAGAACTCTTCACAAAATATCATGCGAATCACACAACCCCAGAACATCCCGCAGGAGATAACCCACCTTCTTAGTCTTAACCTGGCATCTTTCTATGCCCTTTTATGGCCACAACCACTATGCAGTCACTAAATCTTCCATAGTCTAAAATCATCAACAAGACATAAGAACACACTTCACTTCACATACGAACAGCTAAAAGATCCCTAACACACTCATAACTCAAGACCGAGCAATACATCAAGACCAAAATCAAGCACCCATTAGTCCTTTTCACATCCCAAGCAAACTCTTCTCGTCACATCCAATCCATCTGAACACATCCCACAGTCACATCATACTCATCATATAGCCATCCAACCACTCACTGAGCCATCAATCCCACTCCTAGGGACACAACCGGATATATAAGTCCAAAAGCACATTCTCACATGACTGGAACCACCGATCCCAAGCACCGATCAAAATCCGGCCTAAAGTCCTCCAGACTAGCCCATCACCAAAACATAGAAAATACATCTCACATCTCATCCATGGAACCACAAGCCATCGATGCAAAATTGATACCGAGCTCTCATATAGCATACAAATGAGTGAAAGGAATTCAAGGAGATATGAATAAATGTTGCACGATAAGGAATGAAAGATAGGAAGTTTATCCTAAATGCCCAATAGCCTCACAAAGATAGGTATGGACATCATCATACTGATCCGCAAGACTCTACTACACACTTGCTCACGACTCGTAGAACCTATGAACCTAGAGCTCTGATACCAACATGTCACGACCCAAAATCCAATTAGTCGTGATGGCACCTAACCCAACCCGCTAGGTAAGCCAATTAATAAAAACACAATCCAAATGAGATTAATGAGAAATAAATGATGAAGTAACTGAACTTTTTTACAACAACCCAAGGACTAATTGTAGGAGTCATCAGCCACTATGACTTAGATTTACAAAACTGAAAAGAAATAATTACAACATCTATTTAAAATATACATGAACATAATTCGAATCTAAAGCTACCAAAGACAAGTGATAGCCATAAAAAGAATGCAGGTACATCTTCAATGCCGGCTTCCGTCATACACGGCAGCATCAACTCTAAGATCTGCACGCAAGGTGCAGAAGTGTAGTATGAGTACAACCGACCTTGTGTACTCAATAAATATCCCAACTAACCTCAGTGAGGTAAAATTATCAAGAACTATAAATGATACTCACTAACACCTATACAGTTCATAATTTCAATAAGTATAGAACAAATATATGATCAAATTAGGAAAATCTCAGGTAAAACCACCTTGATGCTCAAAATTCTTTGTTTTAAAGTGTTCTGCTTAGTCAACAATCCAGTATATAAGGCTAATATGCAATTAAATCGGGTAAATAGTCAAGGAAATTGCAAGTAAAGATGAAATGCAATTACCAAATATCAACCCATTGTGGCGCTCAACTCGATCAAAATCATAGTAACCAGATCTCCCAGAGCTCACATCAACCAGCAACCTGTCGGTTTCCCATAATCCACGTGTACACCATATAGAGAGAAACATGAGAGGGTGACCCTAGGGAGATGGATCCTTATAAATACGCAAGCACGGCCAATTCAATGTGCTACAAGCTCAGCGTGGTCACAGAATCGATATTATAATCCGCCCAGCCTGGTCACATGGTCAATATAATGGATATGCCCAGCGTGGTCACATGCTATATCACAATCCGCTTGATGTGGTTGTAGGCATAACAACACAATCCGTCCGGCGTGGTCAGAGGCATAATAACATAATTCACCAGGCGTGCTCATATGCATAAAAACACAATATGCCCGGTGTGGTCACAGGCATAAGACAATTTGCTTGATATGGTCACAGGCATAACAATACAATTCCCCGGTGTGGTCACAAGGATACTGTCCAAATCATATCATACATAAGAAAATATACAAGAATACATGTATATGATGAATGAATATCAAATTTCATGCTCTTGGAGTGGTATAATGACATGCTAAAGTGTAGGCATATGCAAAGTGTGCTATCATACCTCAAATTGATAATTTCATCATAGAAATAGCAATTACCAAGTTTATTCAGGGAATTAGCTTCTTCGTAACCTCAAACAGGGATCAAATAGTTCACAACAATGTTACAATTATGAGATACATTATAGATTAATGCTTAATAGTCAATTCTAGACATATCATATCCTAAGCACTACCTCGAGCATGGATAAATACTACGGTGCTTGCACATGGGCTAAAACCCCACACATATCTGAACCCGTAGCACATAGCTATCACAAATAATTCAAGCAATTAATGCCTCAACAAATTTTAGATAAGATACTTACCTCAAACAAGCCAAAACAAATACCGAGCAAGCCAAACGACACTTTAGAAATGCCATCCCGCGTGTATCAACCTCCAAACGGCTCGAAACTAGCCAAAAGCAACTCAAAAACATCAAATAATGCCAAAGGAAACCAACCCAAATGATAAAAGTCAAATCCGGGTTCGTGCCTCCGAACCCGATAAAACTTATAAATTCTGATAACTCATTCAATTACGAGTCCAATCATACTAATTTCACTCAAATCCGACTCTGAATCGATGTTCAAAACTCAAAAATTAGCTTTAGGAAACTTTAGACAACCCCCCCCCCCCCCTAATTTTTCTTTAAAATTAATAATTCAAATGCCAAAATCGAAGATAGATTCATGAAATATAATCAAAACCGAGTCAAAAATAATTACTCCAATTCATGTGGTGAAAATCCACCCCAAAATCGAGCTTTAAATCCCAAAATGCGATAAATGAACCAACCCTCGAATATAATTACAATATGCCCAGCATTTTCGCATTTGTGAACTTCTAGAAGCTTCTGCGACGTCGCTTTTGTGACCCATACTCCACTTCTGCGGACTCCACTAACAAGCCAAAATCTCGCACCCACGGACAATTGTCCGCTTCTACGCAACCGCAGGTGCGATCCCAAACCCCAGTTCTACGCTCCAACCCGCTTTTGTGCCCAAGGCCCTCGCTTCTGTGCGGCCATAGATGCACCCAATGTTCCGCATCTGCGAAGTCTCCAAATGCAGTCCCTATTCATAGGTGCGACCAAAATTCTGCATAAGCGGTACCACACTTGTGGCAAAAACTACAGGGGTACGAGGAACCAGCCCCAGAATTGCTCAAAGTAATCATAACAATCCGAAACTTACCTGAATCACACCAGGGGCCCCCGGGACCCCTTCCAAACATACCGATAAGTTCCAAAATACAACACGGACCTAATCGAGGTCTCCAATCACATATAACAGCATCAAAACTATGAATCGCACCTCAAATCAAAACTTAATGAACTTTCGAACTTCCAACTTTCAAAACTTGTGCCGAACCATAGCAAATCAACTCGGAATAACATCAAATTTTGCACACAAGTTCAAAATGCTATAACAAACCCATTTCAACTCCCGGAATAATAATTTGAATCTGGTATCATCAAAGTCAACTCTAAGTAAAACTTATAAATAATCCAAACCTTCAATTTCCAACATTCGCCAGATAGTGTCGAAACCTTCTAGAAACATCCAAATGCAAATCCGAGCATACACTCAAGTCCAATATCACCACCGGACCTAACGGAATCATCAAAACTCCAATCCGAGGTCAAATACACCAAAGACAAACTTGGTCAACTCTTCCAACTTAAAGCTTCCTAGTTGAGAATCATTCTTCCAAATCATAACCCTAATCACCTGAAAACCAAAATAGATGATTTCACACAACTCATAATACATCATATGAAGCTACTCAAGACTTCAAACATCTAAACAGAATGTAAATGCTCTAAACGACCGGTTGGTTCGTTACACTACTAAACATTACACATATTGCATCGGTTATTTAGCAACGGTTATGTAACCCTTGCAATAGATGGTCTATTGCAAGGGTTACAATCATCGCAATAGCCTCTTGGGCCTATTAAGACAGTACTAAAACTAAATTATCGTAGTTGTACCATAACCGTCGCCACAGAGCTGTCTATGGAGATATTTTGGTAAAATAACTATGTGGGGACGGTTCGTTCTAAAAAATATTATTGGAACGATTTAATTTCCCTCCAATAATTTCACTAAACTCGTGAATGCTCATTTTTATAATTAAAAAGTAATTCCAAAATCTAAAGTATACATATCAAAAAAATGGTCTTTTTACGCCTTTCTATTCATTGAGAACTTCATGAGAAAAAACCCTCCAGTGAATTGAAGGCTTCTTCAAACCCACATTTGACAAAAGGATTTTTCGACCAAGTCTACATATCGTTCTCTACCACAATATGTGTGCACGATTCTCTCTCCTCCATGGCTTAAAAGTTCTCTGTCTCTAGATTTACCATTCAAGGGTTCTTGGAAAAGCTTACAAAATACACAAATGGGTTTCTATAAAGTTATTATTTTTTGTTCTAATTTATGTTTGATGTTTAATTTTAGTGTGGTTTAAAGTTTGTATCTCAAATTTGGTGAGGATTTGAGAACTCCGTAAATAATTCTGAGATAAAACATTAAAGAAGATTGCTTAAATTTGGGGTTTTAGTAAAATTGGTGTTTAAGAACCTGGGTTTCAATTCTATGCTTTTACTGTTTTATGACTTGAGGGGATAGTTAGTTTGGGCTTTGAAAGGGTTCGGGTTGAAATAGGAACACTTAGTTCCTTAATATTGGCTATAAAGGGGTAAGTTTGATTTTGGTCAACATTTCTAGTAAACGACCTCGAAATCAGGATTCGACGGTCTCAATAGGTTCGTATGATGATTTTTTACTTAGGCATGTGTTCGTATTGGGTTTTGGATGACCCGGGAGCATTTCGCTGCCTAAAGTTAAAAGTTTGCTTATTGAAAGATTAAAAGTTCTTTAAATTTGGTTGGGAGTAGATTTTTGTGTTATCGAGGTTCGTTTGGGATTATAAGCTAGGGAATAGTTCTGTATGGCGATTTAATACTTGCACGCAAAATTTGGTATCATTCCGAGTAGTTTAAGTATGTTTCGGCGCGCTCGGAGTAAGTTGGAAGAATTTGAAGTTCATAAGTTAATCCTATTGGTTTTGAATTGTGATCCTTAGTTTTTATTGTTGTTTTCTGCTTTTTGAGGGTGTGAGCGAGTCCGTTTTATGTTTACAAACTTGTTGGTGTGTTCGGGTGAGGCCCCGGGGGCCTCGGGTGTTAATCTAACGATGTGTGGACCAAGTTTGGACTTGGAGAAACTGCTGAAGCAGCAGTGCTTCTGGTGCGTTCGCACCTATGAAGGGTTGGCCACAGGTGCGGCACCGCAGAAGTGGCTCATTGGCTGTAAGTGCACAATTGGGCTGCATGGTCTGAGTCCGCATATGCGGACTTGGAGGGTGCAGATACGTGACCGCATAAGCGATTTGGGGACCATAGAAGCGGGCATTGTCGCAGATGCGTCTCGTAAGCCATAAGAGCGGGCTCGCAGAAGCGAGCCATTCTCCACAAATATGGATTTAGGCCAGCGGAGGGAGAACCGCATCTCCGATGAACCTTCCGCAGATGCAGAGCCGCAAATACGGCTAGTGAACCATAGAAGCGGAAAAACCGCGGGGGCAGAAGGGTTGTATTTAAGTCGAGAGTTAGGCTCATTTCTTCATTTGTCTCACTTGTTGGTCGAATATAAAGCTCTTTGAAGAGGGATTTTCACCTAGCACTTTGAGGTAAGTGATTTCTATACAATATGAGTTTAACACATAGATTATGGGTGGATTTTAACATGTAAAATTGTGAAAAAATTGGGTTTGGATAAAAACTTAGGTTTTGATGAAAATGGGATTTAACTACAAAAATGGTTATGGAATTGGGTATTCAGGCCAACATATACAGCACCCGACCGGTTGTTTTACTTTCTAGATCTCTGTTTCCCTAAATAAGACTCCTCGTATATGCTTTTACTGTTTTATGTCTTTCGGGGATGGATATTTCGGGATTTGGAAGGGTTCGGGTTGAAATCGGAACACTTAGTTCCTTATTATTGGCTATAAAGGGGTAAATTTTACATTGGTCAACATTTATAGTAAACGACCTCGGAATTAGGATTCGACACTCCCAATAGGTTCGTATGATAATTTTGGACTTGGGCGTGTGTTCAGATCGGATTTTGGATGACCCAGGAGCGTTTCGGCGCCTAAAGTTGAAAGTTGGCTAATTGAAAGTTTAAAAGTTCTTTAAATTTGGTTGGGAGTAGGTTTTGGTGTTATCGAGATCCGTTTGGGATTCTGAGCTCGGGAATAGTTCCATATGGCGATTTAAGACTTGCACGTAAAATTTGGTGTCATTCCGAGTAGTTTAAGTATGATTCGGCGTACTCGGAGTAAGTTGGAAGAATTTGAAGTTCATAAGTTAATTGTATTGGTTTTGGATTGTGATCCTTAGTTTTAATGTTGTTTTTCGCTTTCCGAATGCGCGAGTGAGTCCATTTTATGTTTACAAACTTGTTGATGTGTTCGGGCGAGGCCCCGGGGACATCGAGTGTTAATCGGACGATGTACGGGCCAAGTTTGGATTTGGAGAAGCTGCTGAAGCAGCAGGGCTTCTGGTGCGTTCGCACCTACGAAGAGTTGGCCGCAGGTGCGGCACCGCAGCAGTAGCTCGTTGGCCACGGGGGCGCAATTGGGTTGTGTGGGATGAGTCCGTAGATGCGGACATGGAGGGCGCATATGCGCGACCGCAGAAGCGGGCATGTCGTAGGTGCGTCTCCTAAGCCGCTTCAGCCATTCTCCGCAGATGCAGATTTAGGCCAGCGGAGGGAGAACCGCATCTGCGATGAACCTTCCGCAAATACGGCCAGTGAACCGCAGAAGCGAAAAAACCGCTGGGCAGAAGGGTTGCATTTAAGTCAAAAGTTAGGCTCATTTCTTCATTTCTCTCACTTGTTGGTCGAATATAGAGCTCTTTGAAGAGAGATTTTCACCTAGCACTTTGAGGTAAGTAATTTCTATATAATATGAGTTTAATACATATATTATGGATAGATTTTAATATGTAAAATTGTGAAAATTTTGGGTTTAGATGAAAAATATAGGTTTTGATGAAAATGTGATTTAACCACGAAAATGGTTATGGAATTGGGTAAAAAATATATATTTGAGTTCGTGAGGTTATGGGTAACAATTATCTACAAAAATTTCCGAAATTCGGGCATGTGGGCCTGGGTGTAAATTTTAGGAATATTCCAATTTGAGTTGGGTAATTACTCTAATAGTTAAATTGTGAACTTTTGAACATGTATTGATTAATTTATATAACATTTGACTAGTTTCGGGTCATTTGGCACCGAGTTAAGGATTTAAAGCATTATTGGGGATCGAAAGTGAGCTTGAGAACGAGGTAAGTCTCTTGCCTAGCCTTGTAAGAGGGAAATCATCCCCTTAGGTATATTTGTTGTGGATTACTTGCGTGGGGAGCTACGTACGCACTAGGTAACGAGAGTCCGTGCGTAGCTAAATTCCATGTAATGTTCGGGTAGTCTTAGATTTATATCATACTTTGTTTGCATTGTTAAGTTGATTATGCATATTTATTATCTTAAATAGAGTTGAGATTAAGGATTTTAAGATTTAAAGTCTCCAGTTTGGATTTTCTTATGTTTGGGAAGAATTGAAGAATTTTATAATAACCCTGATAAATCCATGCTCACTCGCGTCGCAAGTATTTCTGTGAGCGAGGTAAATTCCTCTACTCTTATGGGAGCGGGCCGTTCGCCTCAGCAAATTAATAGATGCATCTATGGTTCATGTCATTCGACACTCGGCAGTGCACACAGTATATATATTTTGGATCGGCCCGTACGACCTCGGCATAAATCGTGCGTAATAATACTTGGTGCCTAATTATACTTGATATTATTTCATGGCTTGAGCGGTTATGATTATTTAACGACAGAAATTGACTTAGAATTTATTATTAGTGAAAGAATTATTATTCATTGTTTGTTACTGAGTTATATTTATTATTTATATAATCCATGCTTATTTAGAATTCCTACATTTATATAATCCATAGTAAGTGTCGATGTCGACCCCTCGTCACTACTTCTTCGAGGTTATACTAGATACTTACTTGGTACATGTTGTTTATATACTCACGCTACACTTCTGCACTAATCGTGCAGGTTCCGAGGCAGGTGCATCTGGTAGTTATCCCGGCGCACACCCCTGATACTTCGAGACTTAGTGGTGAGGTGCTTTCCGAGTCCATCCGGCAGCACCTGGAGTCTCTCTTTTGCTTTTATTTTCTGTGTGCTCCATTCAGACAGTAGTTTAGTATTTCTTATATTGTACTAGTAGCTCATACACTTCTGACACCAGGTCTTGAAATTTTTGCTAATAGACACTTGATGAATTTGAGTATTTATTTCACCACACTTGTTCTTATAATTATTTACATTTCATTTTACTAAATTTATCACCTCTTACTTATTTGATAATTAAAAATCAACTATTTCCAAAAATGTTAAAAGAATAAATACATGGCTAGTTCACCGTTGGCTTGCCTAGTAGCGATGTTGGGCGCCATCACGACCTATAAGAAAATTGGGTCGTGACATTCTGTGAGCCAAAATTTTATTCAAAGTTGATTTTGTACTAAATATTGAGTTTACTACTGTTTGGAAGGAAATTAAAATGACAAATACCCTTCAAAACTCCATCGTTGAGGTTGACAAAGTTCTAAAACTTAAATAGAGAAATTCAAACCTGGGAGAGTTAGAGAAAATTGTTGTTTATATCTTGGGATTTCACTATTTTGGTTGGTTTCTGGTGGTTTGGCTCGTGTTCTAAAATGGGTGTTGAAGGGTATGTTTGAGAAATGTATTATATGTGTGTTTTCTCGTAGAACTGTTCCATGTGGAAGGAAAGATTTTATTTTCTTATCTTAATGATTGGTGTGACTAGAGAAGAGAAAAGTATGTTAATGATAATTTTATTAGTGTTAATTTTAAACCTCTTGCTGTAACTTTGTGTTTGAAAATGCTATTCTTTTCCTCATAAGAAAGAATGAACAAGTTTTAGGTATCGGTGTACTTTTTGTCCTCTCTTCAATTCATGATTTTACACTGTGATTAGTAGTGGCCTTAAAATAAAAAATAGTTCATGGAAGTATGATGAGAAAGAAATTATTAGCTGTTGTGATACGTACATAAGGCATTTTTATGTATCAACATTAACTTTTCAATTGTGAACTAGAAATTTTAAGGCCTGGGAAATGAGTAAATTTAAACTTCCATTGTATTTTTAACAGAGTAGTATTCAACTGTCTAATTGTTTATAAGTGCATATAATTGGTACTACTTCTATGTTGATAAATGGGTGATTGGATTTTATCTCAATATTTAACAGTGAACTGTGGGAAGTTCAGTTTTGTCTATACTTCAATCTTTTTTGTGTCTCTATCTAACTCTTACCGACCAAAAATAACCAAAACAAAATCTGAAAGTAAATCATGCTACTTTATTACTGTTTTAAATTTTGACTGATGAATTATATTACTTTTAAAAAGGAACTGATGAATGCAATCTCAAATTTTTGCAGCTCACTAAAAATGGTGTGGTCGATAATATCCAATATCATAGTGTGTAGATGATACTATGTGAAGCGCCTTAAAGCACCAGCATCTCTTCAAGCTACTGTGAAAGACTCTACAACTAGTTTCTTGTCATCTGGATTAGCTTGTTTTTGTGAACTTGGAGGAGCCTCTATCAATTCAGGTAACTTGACGTTGTCTACATGGATCTTATTTCTTGTTCTTGAAAATTCTCATATTTTTTCCTTGATATATTTTGTGACTTACTAGTATAGCTATGTCAAATTGTTGGTGAAAGGCATATGTGTATAGCTATGTCAAATTTTAATGTCATCCAGTTTTGCAATAAATATTTATAACTAGTTTGAAAAAGCAAACTTGAATAATTATTTATTGTTGGTTTGATGGTACATATCGGAGCAAAACTTACTTAAACATAGTATTTCCTTGATTAGATACTTCCATTTTATTTGAAATCTTCACATTAGTAGAATTTGACTGAACGAGCTCCAGGGAAGTAGATAGTGATTGATAAGCATGATATCGTTTTTCCAAGAAGTGGGAAGCCATTAATAAATGGACGACAGAATGAATAGTGGCAATATTGGGGAGTTGGATATGAATCAAGGTTCCTGAATTACCTTTGGTGATACAACAACATATTTGAATACTACAATTATGGCTTACTGGAATGGGGATATACTAATTGTTGATTTATTTCTGTGTCTCAAAGGATATTCAATGAGTAATGGAGATAAAAGTTGGATAGGTCTTCGATCCACTTATGAGTATATCCGCTGAGTGAATAATTTTATTGCTAAGGCATTTGAACGAGCTTCCCAAAGAAATAACATATTATGTCCCCGTAAAAAGTACGCTAATTGTTATTGGTATTATAGAAATGTGATGGAGGATTGCCTAGTTACTTATGGGTCTGTTCAAGGATACACCAAATGAATTTTTCATGGGGAAGTGTTTTCGAGAAATAATCCACATCGAAGCAATGATGATGAAGATTCTAATATGCATGATGATATTGATGGACTACTTCGTGATACTTTTAGAAATATTGAGGGTGACTTGAGACACTGTGAAGGAGTGAGAGAGGGACCATCTGAAGATGCAAAGAGATTTTTTAAATTAGTGGAGGAAGGGAAACAAGAGTTATATCCGGGGTGTGAAAATTTCTCTAAATTGAGTTTTACATTCGGTTGTACTTTCACAAATGCATTCATGGGCTAAGTAACGTGGCCTTCATAGATATTCTAGATTACTAAAAGAGGCATTCCCATTTGCTCAGTTACCCGAGTCTTTCTTGTCACGCCCCAAAATCGAGGAGCGCGACCGGCGCTCAACCGAGTGAACCCGACCGAGCAAGCCTGTTAGATTTCATTCTACCCAAACTCATCCACGAATGGAGATAATACATATTTTCATTAATTAGACAAAACGTGATCATGTCTACAATACCAATTCATTACCAATAGTTTTCATCATTTTTAAAGTTTCAAATGAGACAAGTAATACAACCACAATATAACATAGTTGTCTTTCCCAGCACCAATACACAACCCACACTATGTCTATGGAGTCTCTATGGATAAAGAAGAGTAAAATGATAATGCCGGCAACAAGGCCCCGGCTATACCTCAAACATAATACACAAAGTACCAAAGACACATGACCCCGGGATGAAGTGAGGCTCACCAAGTCAGCTGGGAAGAGGGTGCACCTCTATCACTGATCAATTCCTCCTGCTGTGGAACCACCTGCATCCATTTAAAGATGCAGCGCCCCCGGCATAAGGGACGTTAGTACCGTCGAATAATACTAGTATGAAAACCAAACACCAATTTAAGAATTTAGAAATACAATATGAATATGATGAATCAGGGAAGCAATAGAATAATATAGATAACCGTGTAAACCAGAGCAAGCTTATTAAGAGCTATCAATAACATTTATAGGATTTAAGATGAGATCCTCTGTAACCTTCACACTAAGCGGCCTGCCGCCTCACCCGATGTATGCAGGTGGAAGTGTAAGCATAATACCACAACTCTACTCAAACGGCCCTGCCGCCTCACCCTAAGGTATGCGGGTGGATGTATCAACCTTCACACAGTACCAAGAAGCAACACAAAGCGGTTATACCGCCTATCCCCAATATATGCGGGTGGAATTGTATCAACGATACAAATATCAACACAAAGAGGTTATGCCGCCTCACCCCAATGTATGCGGGTCAAATTGCATCAACGATACCAATATCAACACAAAGCAGTTATGTCGCCTCACCCCAATTTATGCGGGTGAAATTGCATCAACGATACCAATACCAACACAAAGCGGTTATGCAACCTAACCCCAATGTATGCGGGTGGAATTGCATCAACAATCCCAATATCAACACAAAGCGGTTATGCCGCCTCACCCCAATATATGCGAGTGGAATTGCATCAACGATACCAATACCAGCACAAAGCGGTTATGCTGCCTCACCCCAATGTATGCGGGTGGAATTGTATCAATGATACCAATACCAACACAAAGCGATTATGCCGCCTCACCCCAATATATATATGTGTGGGTTGTGGTGCCACAACAATACCAAAACTATACACAAAGTGGTCGTACCGCCTCACCCCAATGTATGCGAGTGGAGGTGTAGTCCCACAATACCATAGTCCCTACACAAAGCGGTCATACCGCCTCACCCCTAATATACGCGGGTGGAGGTGTATCAAAATCCCAATCTTTACACAACTTGGCATAATAACTTTCACATAAATCACTACTTGAAATTATAACATGTGGATACACAATCCATAGTTTTGAAACACATCCTCAATTTATAATGCAAAATGATGAGAGCATTTGAAACACAAATTTAACATATATCTTTATCACAAAACTTATCGGAATACTCGGTTTGTAATCAACATCTTGGAACTTACAAGGACAATGGGAATTCCAATTCTTAAAGAAGAGTTTAGCCAACATACTTCACTTGAGCTTCCTTACACTCTAAATATTCTGGAATTTTTAGCAACTTCAATCTATTTTATAAATATAACAAATTGAACCAAAAATAAGAAAATGATCCTGGTTCTAGCTCATTTGGGCATTTTATCAAACACAAAGTGTGCATAAGGTTTCAAGGCCCTTTTATGGAGAATTCCATCATCCCACACCCCCAATATTTACCATGCCTAGTTCAACAATCTTCCTACACCCCTTGATATCACATGCATGTAAATAAACAACCCTCCTGCCCAGAAATTATCTTGCTAATTATCCAATTCTACACAAAATTCAAAAGTGAGGGTTAGGGTGTAGAATCTTACCTATAGGATGAAGACCTAGTGAGTTTCCCTTTTTAATCTTCCAAAACTTGGGCAATAATTGAAGAACAATTATTGAAGAACACCATCTCACTCTAGGGCACTCTCTCTCACTCTAAAATATCATATTATAGTTCAAAAATGGCCCAAAGAGTGTATTTAACGAAATAGGGTCGGGTTTTAAAACCCCAAAAATAGAGCACCGAAATGGTTCTGCGGTCGCATATGCGACCGCATAATGGATATGGGGACCGTATATCGGACGCATAATTGCTGACAAAAATGATCAAAAATCTGTCTGTGTATGCGGTCACTATGCGGTCCGCATAACTGTTATGCTATCGCATAATGCACCGCATAACAGTTATGCGGTCGCATAGTCGACCGCATAGCTACTTCCAGAATGGCCCTCTCCTGCTCACTTCTACGGCCATTATGCGGCCCGCAGAGTGATTATGTGGTCGCATAATGGACCGCATAAATGCACTTTTCCGCCAAAAATTTTTTTTTACTTTCCTGTGCATTGTTCAACCCAAAAAGTCCGAGCCGCAGCTCGCAAGCTCGCCGCAAAGAATTTCTATAATCCTCAATACGTAATCCTCGTGAGGCACCATGAAACATTATTTGTTTTGCAAATTTTACCGGGCTTTACACTTAAGTACTTCAAAAATAAAAATTCCGGGGTGTTACATTCTCCCCCGCTTAGAACCATTCGTCCTCGAATGAGGGTAAAAATCCATCATTATCATCTTATGCAACTTAGTTTGTTTTATACCACAAACTAGTAGCCCCAAATTTTGACTAACTCCCTAAATTTCCAAATATTTCGCGAGTGTTTCCTTTGTAATTAGGCCTATCCACCTGTCAGAGATCCCCAGAAATATATCCTAACAACATATACATATTCAAACGATATAACATAATACAAAACAACACCAACTGTGGCCTCATAAGCAATATATTTTTAGAAAGGAACACCCTTAACGCCAATTGTTCAAATGAAATAAAATTCATAAAAAGTAAGTCTTATAATTTTTTTCCTAGATCATAACTTTATAAATACATGGTCATTCAAACAAAAAAGGATACTTTTTTTTTTATTTCTTCCTCCACCTCCCAAGTAGCCTCTTCAACCTGTTGGTTTCGCCATACCACTTTCACGGAGGCAACTTCTTTATTTCTCAATTTCTGGACTTGCCGATCAATAATAGAAACCGAAATCTCTTCGTAAGTCAATTTCTCATTTACCTCAATAGTCTCAACCGGAACAATGAGTGTCGAATCTCCAACTACTTTCTTCAACATAGACGCATGAAACATCGGGTGTACTAATGACATCTGAGGTGGTAGCTCAAGCTTGTATGCCACCTCATCGATCCTCTGAATGATTTTATACGGTCCGACATACCTCGGACTCAATTTCCCTTTCTTACCAAATCGCATTACCCCTTTCATGGGAAAAATTTTCAAGAACACCCAATCATCTTCTTTGAACTCCAATTCCCTATGACGAAAATCCGAATAGGATTTCTGACGACTCTAAGCAGTCTTTAACCGCTCCTTAATGATTTTAACTCTTTCCATAGCCTGATGCACGAGGTCTGGCCCTATCAACTCTGCTTCCCCAATTTTGAACCACCCAATGGGAGATCTACATCTCCTACCATATAAAGCCTCGAACGGTGCCATCTGAATTCTAGCATGATAGCTATTGTTGTATACAAATTCTATGAGTGGTAAATGATCATCCCAGCTACCTTTGAAGTCTAGAAAACAAGTGTGCAACATATCCTCAAGCGTTTGAATAGTCCGCTCTGCCTGCCCGTCAGTCTGCGAGTGAAAGGCCGTACTAAGATTCACCTGAGTACGCAAACCTTGCTGAACTTTCTTCCAAAGGTTAGCAGTGAATTGTGCTCCCCGATCAGAAATGATGGAAACTGGGGTGCCATGCAACCTGACTATTTCTTTGATATACAACTGAGCATACTGCTCCACTGTGTCGGTAGACTTAACTGGCAAAAAGTGTGCTAATTTTGTGGGTCGATCCACAATCACCCAAATTGAGTCAAACTTGCGCGGAGTGCGTGGTAATCCTACCACAAAGTCCATATTAATCATTTCCCACTTCCACATTGGAATTTCTATGTTCTGTGCCAACCCACCGGGCCTTTGGTGTTCGGCCTTCTCTTGCTGACAATTTGGACATCTTGCCAAAATATCTGCCATATTGCTCTTCATATCATTCCACCAATAGACTTCCTTAAGATCATGATACATTGTTCGTAGAACCTGGGTGCACGGAATACCTAGAAGTGTGAGCTTAAGTCATAATTCTTTCTCGGAGACCATCCACATTTGGAACACAGAGTCGCCCTTCGTACCTTAGTGTACCATCATCCATGCCAAGAGAAAAGGCCACGGTCTTATGTTTATGAATCCCCTCTTTCAACTGCACCAACAATGGATCATTTTATTGCTTCTCTTTGACTTCCACAACAAGCGATGATTCAGCCCTATTTTGCACAATTACCCCTCTTTCACTAGAGTCCGCAAGACGAACTCCCAAATTAGCCAATCGGTGAACTTCCTTGGCTAATGGCCTCTGATATGCCTCCAAGTGAGCCAAACTACATATAGATTTTCGGCTAAGAGCATCAGCCACAACATTGGCCTTTCCCAAATGATATAGAATATCAATGTCGTAGTCCTTGAGTAACTCAAGCCATCTTCTCTGCCTCGGATTCAATTCCTTCTGCTTGAAAATATATTGAAGGCTCTTATGGTCCGTGAATATATCAACATGGACCCCATATAAATAATGACGCCAAATTTTCAATGCAAATACCATTGACGCAAGTTCTAAATCATGTGTTGGATAGTTCTTCTCATGATTTTTTAGTTGCCTAGAAGCATAAGCTATCACCTTCCCATGTTGCATTAATACACACCCAAGCCCGATTCTTGAAGCATCACAATATACCACAAATACATCTATACCCTCTGGTAGAGTCAACACCGGGGCCGTAGTTAATCTTGCTTTCAATTCTTGGAAACTCTTTTCACAAGCATCTGACCATTGGAACATAATTGCCTTCTGCGTCAATTTAGTCAATGGAGAGGCAAGAGTAGAAAACATGACCCAAGAATGTGACAGACTCGAGCCAAAATTAATATTTCAAAAATTTTGCATACAACTGGTGTTGATACAGAGTCTGCAACACTGCCCTTAGGTAACTGGCATGGTCCTCTCGACTGCGTGAATATACAAGAATATAGTCAATAAACACTATCACAAAAGAATCGAGGAATGAATTGAAAACGCGATTCATAAGATCCATGAAGGCTTCTAGAGCATTTGTTAGCCCAAAAGACATTACCAGAAATTCAAAATTCCCATATCAGGTTCTAAAAGCTGTTTTCGTAATATCTCGCTCTCTGATCTTCAATTGGTGATACCCGGATCTTAAATCAATCTTGGAGAAGTACCTGGCACCTTGCAATTGATCAAACAAATTATCTATCCTTGGCAGCAGGTACTTATTCTTGATTGTGACCTTATTAAGTTGCCGATAGTCAATACACATTCTCAGTGACCCATCTTTGTTTCTTATTAAAAGGACTGGTGCGCCCCAAGGCGACACACTTGGCCGGATAAAACCCTTTTCTAACAAATATCTCAATTGTTCCTTAGCTCCTTCAATTCTGCCGGTGTCATTCTGTAGGGTGGAATAGATATTGGATGTGTGTCTGGCATCACATCAATCCCAAAATCAATCTCCTTGTCTGGTGGAATCTCAGGGAGTCTATCCGGAAATACTCCCAAAAATTCATTCACAACAGGCACAGACTCAAGTGTAGGTGCCTCAGCATCGGTGTTTGTAACCCGGACCAAATTGTAAATACATCCCTTGTTGATCATCTTTGTGGCCTTAAGGTAGGAAATAAACCTACCCATTGGCACCACATCATCACCCTTCCACTCAATAACTAGCTCATTTGGAAATTCGAGCCTAATAGTTCTGGTTCGGCAATCAAGCTTGGAAAAACATGAATAAAACCAATCCATCCCCATTATCACATCAAAATCGACCATTCTCAATTCAATAAGATTGGCCACGGTGTCCCGACCACGCAATATGACAACATAATTCCTATAAACCTACGCGACCAGAATAGACTCACCAACCGGAGTAGATACTGAGAACATCTCATAAAGTTGTTCTGGTTCTATCCCAAATTCCATAGCAACATAAGGTGTGACATATGACAAAGTGGAACCCAGATTAATAAGAGCATACACATCATGACATTGGACAGTCAATATACCTGTGACAACATCTGGAGAAGCCTCTGATTCCTGACGTCTCCGCATAGCATAAAATCTGCTGGGTCCTCCCGAATTCTGTGCACCACGCCTAGCTGCATCACGCCCTGCGTGTGCTGGGGTGCCTCGAGCTGGAGGTGTTGTGGACGTAGTAGCTGCACAATTAGCTGGCTATGCCGCACCTCTGCCCATATTTCAGCGGGATGAGCGGCAATCTCTCTGAATGTGGCCCCTAAAACCACACCCATAGCATACTGTTAGGTGCATGAAACAGGACCCAAAGTTTATCCTCCCACACTTAGGGCATGGAAGCCGCCGCTGCTGAAACCTTCTGTCAGGCCGACCCTGCTGGTGGGGTCCCCTGTTTCCCTGACTGGGTCCAGATGATTATGCACCCATCGAAGGCTGGGCGAATGATTGGGATGGTCCTGATGACACTCCCCTGAATGCCGACCTACCACTATTACCACCGGAAGAACCACCAAAGTTGCCCGCGGACCGGGCCTTGCTACTACTTTGACGCTCTATTCTATTCTTCAATTTACGGGTCTCTGGCTTGAGCAAATGCCACCATCTTACCATAGTTCATATTGGAATTCAAGGTAGCTGTAGAGGCCTCATTGATAACCAAGGGGCACGAACTGCCTTAGTTTCGGCAGGCAAGAAATGATCCATAAAGGCATCTGTGAACTCACCCCACCTTGCCGGAGGGCTTCCCTCCTCACGGGATTCCTCCCACAACTCAAACCAAGAATAGGCCACCCCTTTAAGGCGGTAGGAGGCCAACTCTACTACCTCCGTCTCTGTAGCATGCATAACCCGGAGAGTTTTGTGTATCTCATTAATGAAGTCCTGGGGGTACTCCTCGGGATCAGTACCTATAAATACTGGAGGATCTAACTAAAGAAACTTGTTCATCCTGGAACTAGCAGATTTCCCTGGATGACTGGAAGAAGTAGTCCCAACACTCGATCTCTGGGCCTGAGAAGCCACTATATGTGTCAACATTTGTATGGCTCCCCTAATATCAATATCAGACACACCAGAATCGGAAGCTGAAGCTGGAGGTGGAACTGGAATATCAGTTGGAGGAACCGTTGCACCTTCTGTGGGTGAAGGGACAGGTGCGGTCAGATCAGTTGTAGTAGAGTCAGGCAGTATAGTAACTGGAGGAATATTCTCACTCCTCGGGTGCTCACCCGCATCAACAATTATAGGGTCAACTGTCACTCCTCGGGTGATATTGGCTCTTTGGCCAGTTCTTGCCTTCTTCTTAGGTGCCATGTATTGAAAATTAGAGCAACGCAGGAGTTAAAGGAGGAATAATCTTAAAACCAGCTTTATCGCACGATCAAGAACATGAAAGAAGGGTATTGTTCCTAAATGCCCATGTAGCATCCTAATTATAGAAGTGGTCGACAACACATCGATAATAAGGACTCTACTAGACACGGCTCCAAGACATCCTAGGATACTTTAAAACCTTAGGCTCTGATACCAAGTTTATCACGCCCCAAAACCGAAGAGCGTGATCGGCGCTCAACCGAGTGAACCCGACCGAGCAAGCCTGCTAGATTTGATTCTACCCAAACTCATCCACGAATGGAGATAATACATATTTTCTTTAATTAGACAAAACGTGATCATGTCTACAATACCAGTTTTTTACCAATAGTTTTCATCATTTTTAAAGTCTCAAATAAGACAAGTAATACAACCACAATACAACATAGTTGTCTTTCCCAGCACCAATACATAACCCATATTATGTCTACGGAGCCTCTATGGATAAAGAAGAGTACAATGATAATGCCGGCAACAAGGCCCCGGCTATACCTCAAATAGAATATACAAAGTGCCAAAGATACATGACCCCGGGATGAAGTGGGCTCACCAAGTCAACGGGGAAGAGGGTGCACCGCTATCATAGATCAATTCCTCCTGATGTGGAACCACCTGCATCTATTTAAAGATGCAGTGCCCTGCGCAAAATGGACGTTAGTACCGTCGAATATTACTAGTATGAAAACTAAACACCAATTTAAGAATTTAGAAATACAATATGAATATGATGAATCAGGGAAGCAATAGAATAATATAGATAACTGTGTAAACTAGAGCAAGCTTATTAAGAGCTATCAATAACATTTATATGATTTAAGATGAGATCCTCTGTAACCTTCACACAAAGCGGCCCCGCCGCCTCACCCGATGTATGCAGGTGGAGATGTAAGCACAATACCACAACTCTACTCAAACGCCCTGCCGCCTCACTCCAATGTATGCATGTGGATGTTTCAACCTTCACACAGTACCAAGAACCTACACAAAGCGGTTATGCTGCCTCACTCCAATGTAATGCGGGTAGAAATGCATCAACAATACCAATACCAACACAAAGTGGTTATGCCGCCTCCCTAATGTATGTGGGTGAAATTGCATCAACGATACTAATTTCAACACAAAGCGGTTATGTCGCCTCACCCCAATGTATACGGCTGGAATTGCATCAACGATACTAATACCAACACAAAGCGGTTATGCCGCATAACCCCAATGTATGCGGTGGAATTGCATCAACGATACCAATATCAACACAAAGCGGTTATGCCGCCTCACCCCAATGTATGCGGGTGAAATTGCATCAACGATACCAATATCAACACAAAGCGGTTATGTCGCCTCACCCCAATCTATGCGGGTGGAATTGCATCAACGATACCAATACCAACACAAAGCGGTTATACCGCCTAACTCCAATGTATGCAGGTGGAATTGCATCAACGATACCAATATCAACACAAAGCGGTTATGCCGCCTCACCCCAATATATGCGAGTGGAATTGCATCAACGATACCAATACCAATACAAAGCGGTTATGCCGCCTCACCCTAATGTATGCGGGTGGAATTGTATCAACGATACCAATACAAACACAAAGCGGTTATGCCGCCTCACCCCAATATATATATGTGTGGGTGGTGGTGCCACAACAATACCAAAACTATACATAAAGCGGTCGTACCGCCTCACCCCAATGTATGCGGGTGGAGGTGTAGTCCCACAATACCATAGTCCCTACACAAAGCGGTCATGCCGCCTCACCCCTATATGTGCGGGTGGAGGTGTATCAAAATCCCAATCTCTACACAACTTGGCATAATAACTTTCACATAAATCACTACTTGAAATTATAACATGTGGATACACAATCCATAGTTTTGAAACACATCCTCAATTTATAATGCAATATGATGAGAGAATTTGAAACACAAATTGAACAAATATCTTTATTACTAAACTTATCAGAATACTCGGTTTGTAATCAACATCTTGGAACTTACAAGGATAATGGGAATTCCAATTCTTAAAGAAGAGTTTAGCCAACATACCTCACTTGAGCTTCCTTACACTCTAAATATTTCGGAATTCTTAGCAACTTCAATCTATTTGAGAAATATACCAAATTGAACAAAAAATAGGAAGATGATCATGGTTCTAGCTCATTTGAGCATTTTATCAAACACAAGGTGTGCATAAGGTTTCAAGGCCCTTTTATGGAGAATTCCATCATCCCACAACCCAATATTTACCATGCCTAGTTCAACAATCTTCCTACACCCCTTGATATCATATGCATGTAAATAAACAACCCTCCTGCCTAGAAATTATCTAGCTAATTATCCAATTCTACACAAAATTTGAAAGTGAGGGTTAGGGTATAGAATCTTACCTCTAGGATGAAGACCTAGTGAGTTTCTCTTCTTAATCTTCAAAAACTTGGGCAAGAATTGAAGAACAATTATTGAAGAACACCTTCTCATTCTAGGGCACTCTCTCTCACTCTAAAATATCAGATTATAGTTCAAAAATGGCCCAAAGAGTGTATTTAACTAAATAGGGTCGGGTTTTAAAAATCCAAAAATGGATCTCCAGAACTCTTCTGCGGTCGCATATGCGACCACATAATGGATATGCGGACCGCATATCGGTCGCATAATTGCTGAAAAAAATGATCAAAAATTTATATGTGTATGCGGTCACTATGCGGTCGCATAGTCGACCGCATATTTGCTCACTTCTGCGGCCATTATGTGGCCCGCAGAGTGATTATGCGGTCGCATAATGGACCGCATAAACGTACTTTTTCTCCAAAATTTTTTCTTTACTTTTCCATGCATTGTTCAACCCAAAAAGTCAGAGCCGTAATTCTAGTCCGGCACCATAAAATATTATTTTCTTTATAAATTTTACCGTGCTTTACACTTAAGAACTTCGAAAATGTTTTTTCCGGGGTGTTACATTTCTATAAGGCGAAAAGTATGATAAAAGATTTGGGTCTTCATTATAAAAAAAATACACGCATGTCCTAATGAATGCATGCTATTTTGGAATGAAAACGCAAAGACAGAGAATTGTTCTGTGTGTGGGTCTTCGAGATGGAAGAATGTTAATGACCCATTGACTAATGCAAGCTCCAAGTCCCTGCAAAGGTTTTAAGATACATTCCCTTAAAACCTAAGTTTCAGAGGATATTCACGTGTTCTGAAACAGCTGCAGCTATGAGATGGCATGCTACTGAACGACCCAATGATAAAAATTTAAGACATCCTATTGATGGTGAAGCTTGGAAAGATTTTGATTCCTTGCATGAAGACTTCGCTAGAGATCCTCGTAATGTTAGATTGGGTCTTTCAAGTGATAGTTTCAACCCATTTTAAATCATGAGCATTTCCCATAGCACATGGCCTGTTATGTTAATGAACTATAATTTATCGCCATGGATTTTCATGAAGCCAGAGTATATAATTTTGTCTACGAACATTCCAGGTCCATCATCTCTGGGAAAGGATATAGATGTGTACCTACAATCACTAATTGCTGAATTGAAGGAACTAAGGGAAACTGGGATGGAAACATATGATGCTGATTCTAACCAAACATTTTAAATGCGTGCAGCCTTATTGTGGACCATTAGTGATTTTCCAGCACTAGCAATGCTTTCTGGATGGAGCACCAAGGGGAGATGGGCATGCCCAACTTGTAATCATGACACATGTTCTCAATATTTAAAACATAGTCGTAAGATGAGTTACTTGGGTCATCGGGCATTTTTGTCTCTTGATCATCCATCTCGAAGAGATAAGAAATCATTGATGGTAAGGAGAATCATAGAACAGTACCTACTCCATTATCGGGTGTAGAAGCGTTGGAAGAGTTGCGTGAATTCAATAGTATTTTTGGAAAGGGCCAAAAGAAGAGGCGTCGGGATAGTGAGGGTCCATGGAAAAAGAAATCTGCTTTTTTTGAATTGCCATACTGGGCACATAATAAATTACGACACAATTTTGATGTGATGCACATCGAGAAAAATATTTGTGATAGTTTACTTGGGACTTTATTGGATGTACCTGTAAAAACAAAGGACCATGTAAATTCTCGCTATGACTTGCAAGATATGGGGATACGGAAGGAGCTTCAACAAGTAAAAGATAATAATGGAAAAGTTTATTTGGCTAAAGCTTGTTTCTCCATGAAACCAGAAGAGAAAAAGTTATTTTGCAATGTTTTAAGAAATGCCAAATTACCAAAAGAACGTGCCTCAAATATATCACGATGTGTGCAAGTGGATGAGACGAAAATATCAGGGTACAAGAGTCATGATGCTCATTTTATAATGCATTACTTGCTCCAGGTTGCCGTCAGAAAAGTGTTGCCCAAGAATGTTTCTTTGGTCTTGATTAGGTTGGGGAACTTCTTTAGATCCATATGTAGCAAGGTTATACGGCGAAGAGATTTTGATACAATGCAGTCTGAAATCAATGAAATTGAATGTGACCTTGAAAAGATTTTTCCTCCAACCTTTTTCGATATAATAGTACATTTGCCTGTCCATTTAGTAAATGGGATAAAGCTTGGGGGTCCGACGCATATTCGTTGGACGTATCCCACTGAGAGAAACATGTGTAAGTATAAGGCGTTTGTTCGTAATCAGGCTCATCCAGAAGCGTCAATAGCGGAGGGATTTTTAGCCGAAGAATTCTTGAACTGTTGTTCGAGATACCTACATGATGGGGTAAAAACAAGATTCAATAGGTATCAATATGAGGATGATGAGGGAATTGAAACAGAGGGAGATAATTTTTCACCTATATTTCCTATAATAGGCCATCCAATTGGAAGTAAGAAGAAAAGGAAAGGCAAGACTTTTTCTATGGATTTACAGTTATCTTTTGAAGCACATCGATAAGCCTTGTTCAATACTGGAGATGAACAAGTGGAGAACTTTATCAAGTAAGATAAGATATTTAATTTTCACTTGTATCTTAAACTTTATTAATTTACTTATATGATTAAATATTTTAAACTTCATTCATAAAGTTTAATTTGAAATATTTCATGCTTGCAGGGAACATAAGAGTTTAATTGATAATCATACTAGATCAAATGCATGGGTAAGAGCACGGAATCACAGCCAGGAATTTAGTAATTGATTTAAATAGAAAGTTAAAACTATTGAAGTGCCAAATCATTTACGATGGCTAGTTTTTTGTTTAAGCAAATATTCTACTAGGTTATTCACCTAGTAGCTGTTATATATATATATATATATATATATATATATAAAAGTCCCAAACGGGGTGAAAGTTGCACAATTGTTCATGTCACGCCCCAAACTCGGGGAGCGCGACCGGCGCTCAACCGAGAGAACCCGGCCGAGCAAGCATATTAGATTTTCTTCTACCCAAACTCATCCATGAATAAAGAGGAGATGTACTCCATTAATCATTCACTGAAAAGATTTTATTAACAACTTCCTTTTTCATTCTCATTATCAGCTTCATTCATAATTTCCAAAATATTACGAGTTTATAGAATTAATGAAAAACATGATTTCCAAATACCAACATTTCTAGTTCAATTCCCAACTTCAACCACAACCCACAACCTGTCTACGGAGCCTCTAAACAATAGAAGAGTAATATAGAAATACCAGCAACAAGGCCCCGACTATAACTCAAAATACAGTACATGAGAAACAAAAGATACATGACCCCGAAATGAAGTGGAGCTCACCAAATCAGCTGAAAAGAGTGCACTGCTATCACTGATCAATGTCGCCTGTTGTTGAACCACCTGCATCCATTAAAGATGTAGCGCTTCCGGCAAAAGGGACATTAGTACTGTCGAATAGCACTAGTATGCATAGCTAAAAGTCCTCTTTCAAAATAGAATACCCACATAAGAAAAGGCAATACATAGAAACAACATGTCATAATCAATAATATCCAAATGTTCAGTTAAAACATAATAATTTTCAAAATACGAACTTCATATACAAATTTGGTTGGGAGATCATTAGCATCGATATACCACCATATTTGTTAGGCCCGATCAGCTAGGCCATCTCCCCACGAACAATGTGGTTTGATATGTGATGCGAAAACAAGTTATTACCAAGAGTAGTACCACCATATGTGCAATATGGCGTCTGATCTCCATCCGCTCAGCTAGGTTGCCTTCCATCATATGCCATGTGAGTTGACTTTTTCAATCCACAAAGGTTCCAGTTTCATCCCAATTAAGGGGAATAATATCACAATTTTCCAAAGGTTCTAATTTCATCCCAAATAAGGGCAATAATCACAATCCACTCCTACACCGGCACGTGTAGTTCAGGTGTGGGCCAGATAACCCACCCTTCCTCTATTTTGCTAATGATACTCCCAAAAATATTTTTGATTTGATTTGCAAATAGAAATATCATAAATACAATTGTACTCACATCAACATCCTTCACATTGTATAAATTCTCATTAGTATTGCCAGTCATTCACAACGACAATATTTCCTTGGCTCATTAGACCATTCACAAGATTTTTTATTCCTGGCACGATGGCCGTATTTCATATTCTACACTTTCACCTCTTTTAATTTCAAAGATCACCATCAAGTATCAACATATAGGATATTTCAGAAATCATATACTTCAAATCCATTTGAAATGGAAACTTCAAACACAAATGGTTTCTTAACAAAGAATGAGGCATACCATCCAACAATAGAAACACACATGAAAATTATAAACAATCAATACACCATTTATTCTTACAATGCTCTTCCCTAGCGATGACAATATACCAGTTCAACATATGAGTATATAGAACTCGAATCACGCTAGATATATTTATAAAGAAAAGCATTAGTTAAAGCAACCACTAATGGGCATGAATTTAGTACAAAAACTTTTAGGTAATTTTATCTTCGAAGTCATTTTTAAACAATTGAGTCGAGGCTCATTTAATATTCTTTACCGCATCTTCTCAAATCATTTGCACTACTAGACACAATCATAACTTAAATTCTTGACACGTTGGCCCCACTCTATATCCCCAATTAACTTATTTCACTTCCAACCATCTTTATAGATTATCAACAATAAGACATTTTCAAATCAAGACTTTAGGTACACATATGAGCAATTAAGAGTCTTAAGAATATTGAAATTTTCTCACATAATTTGGCATACTATCTTTCATTGAAATACGACTCAAAGCCATAACCTTTTAATACGCAACCCATACTTTAAAACTTACGGAAACATTATGGAATTCAATTCCAAGAGAGAAAGTTTAACCAACATACCTCAATTGAGCTTCCTTAACTCTAGAATGATCTGGAATTGTTAGCAATCCCGATCTATTTTGAGACATAACAAAATTGAACTATAATTAGGAAGATATTCATGGTCTCAGCTTATTTGAGTATTTTATCAGACACTAGGTGTGCAAATTTAACCACAAGGTTCTTCTATAAGATTTCCTTCACTCCACAACCCAATCCTTACTTATTTCAGCTCAATAATCTTCCCACAATTCTTATTGGTACATGCATGTATAAATAATAATCTCATACCCATGAATCATACTCATAATCAACCATCTTCTACCCAAATTCGAAATTAAAAACTAGGGTATGGAACCTTACCTCTTAGATAAAGAATTTGTGGGTTTTTTCTTATTAATCTTCCAAGATTTGAGCAAGACTTGATGAATAATTAGCCTAGGGTTTCCTCTCTCTCTAAAACACTCTCCCTTCTCTCTAAAACATCAGAATTTATGTTCAGAACTGACCCTTTGCGTGTATTTAACGAAGTAGGGTTGGGTTGTAAGAACCCAAAAATGGAGCTCTAGAACAGGTTCTGCGGTCACATATGCGACCACATAATGGATATGCGGACCGCATATCGGTCGCATAATTACAGACCAAAACGATCAAAAATTTGTCCGTGCATGAGGTCACTATGTGGTCCGCATAACTGTTATGCGATCGCATAATGCATCGCATAATAGTTATGCGGTCGCATAGTCGACCGTATAATTGCCCCCAGACTGGCCCTTCTCCTGCTCACTTCTACGGCCATTATGTGGCCCGCAGAGTTGTTCTGCGGTCGCATAATGGACCGCAAAAAATACATTTTTTCTCCAAAAATATTCCTTTACTTTCCATTGTATTGTTCAACCCAAAAAGTCCGAAACCATCCTCAAACACGTAAGCCTACTCCGGCACCACGAAACCTTGAATTCACTTGCAAAATTTACGGGGCTTTACACTAAAATACTTCAAAAAATTTTAGGGCGTTACATTTCAAGTAAAAGAAAATAATAAAACAAATAAAGCCAATGGCTATTGCTACCAAATATAATATAGCCATACCATAATGATAACTGGAAAGAATAAAGCTAGTAATTTAAAACATGCAATTGTTGCTGACGATATTGAATTCACACCCCAATTGCAAATAATTCCTTGTAGCACCTTTAAAGCTCTCACCCGGCACCATTTGTTGCAATCCAAATGAGTAGGTATGTTTAAATCCACAAGTTGTGAAACAAAGCATTTCGGACATCTTCAAATTCGGGCTGAAGACTTCCAACAGCCTTGTTGATATAGAAAATAGGCATTTGAGATTTCTTTGCTTGAGGTCCAGTATGCATTGAGAAAGGTTGACCAAAACCCCAGCTAAGGACAATTGAATCACTGGGAGATGACTCATCTCCACACAGTCGGTGAACTTCCCTAATTTGTCCATCGCAGCAATTGATAGTTGAGCCATATGACCATTGAAGCGCATCTGACCAATATGTGTTGAGATACGACTCTGTGACTTCACAAGTTCGTATATTCTGTCAAGCGTTTGTTTGAACACTTGATAATGAATCATTTCTCCACAATTACCAGGATGAGTGTTAAGCCAATGAAAAACCAAAATGCTGATAATGGGGCAGCAGAACAGTAGCAGTGGAAACCAAAGGTTGGGGAAATTAAATTGTAGCTTCCCGTCTAGTGATGCAGCAACCACAGATTGAGCATTATGTAATGCTAATACTACTGAATGTTGAAACATATCGATAAAGAAAGGATATAGTCCAAAAGAATGCAGCATAATCAACCTCCTCAGTAGAAGCTTCTTCAAAAGCACACCAAAAATAGTAAGGTGTTGTACAGGAACAGTGTAACTTGATCTTTCTGAGGAATGATGATCTTTTGATGTGTCGTAGAAGCATACTTGCAGTTGTAGCATTAATGAATACTTATACACGTGTGATGATGAAACCATAAAATGCAGCAAATTGTCCATGGGATCCAGTGTGTGATAGGTATCTAAAAATCCACATTTCATAAAGCATTGAAGGTCGGATATCTTTAATTTGGGGCTGAAGAATTGAAAATACAGCATCAGAGTTGTTGTAGTGCATAGAACTATGAGCTTCCTCTGCGCGAGACGTAGTGTGTAGTTGTTAACTTCTACCAACCAAACAGCTAAGATCCAATGAATTTCTATAAGCGATAAGAGAGCTAAGTAAAAATGATTCTCCAAATGCCAGAATAGTTGCAGCAGATTGCTGAACATGCCAAGCAGTTTATGATGCTATAACAGTCCCATAATAATGCTAAATCTATTTAGAGACATATAAGGGTATCTTACAATTTTTTCCCCTGTTGTATACTGAAAGTTGGGTTGCTGAAGTGTTTTTGTTGTAAGTTTTCGAACAACTCCCAGAATGAGCAAGATAACATGCTAATACCACTGGGAATTAATATGACCACAAATAAACAGTAAGTACTTTTAAAATCACACCAGCAATAGTAAGGTCGTGTGCAACAACATTATAGCTTGATCTTGCTGTGAAGTGATGTTCCGTTGATGTATTTGTAGGAGAAAACTTGTAGTTGTAGCGTCAATGAATACTTATGTATTTGGGATGCTAAGACCACTCCATGCTCATGCCTCAATATTTTGAGCCTATCTCTGGAACCGTCAAAATGTAGCAAACAAGTTAGGAGGAAAGAATCTGCTCCTAGGTTCTTGTGTGTTTTGGGAGCTTTGCAGTAAGATAGCATACTACCATGTTATACCTCCCAACCCACAGTATCAAAAGACCAGCAGTATAAGTAGCACAGAAGAATCCGTTGCCAGAATACATTGCTATGTGTTTGTGCATAAGCAGCTATAACCAACCAATAAGTGTCTGGTTTATTCCAAATGGAATAACTGGACAGTGTCATCCCATATACCGATTCATCAACCAACGAATGTGCTCTCATGTATTCTAGCACAATCAGTCCTAGTAATTGAAGGTTCTCATTGTTGCAAACCTTCTAACAAACATGTGGTAAGCCCCTATCTTATAGTTCTCTGTAAAAGCTCAGAGAATTTTCTGAACCTCTAGTTTAAGAGTTATAATAAATAACCTGTTTAGTAACCACAACAAGGATAGGTGAACTGAATATATTCATCAGTCTGGTGCTTTCCTTTTTGCAAGCCTTACTCTAATGTTAGGGATTTGTGCTTTGTCCATGTTAAGGAGCGTCTTTCCTACAGTAGGTAGACTTTCAAACGAGTGGAATGTTGTATTACTTGCAAAATAGAAAACCAAGTTAGCTAAGAAATCTGCAACTGCATTGCCCTCACTAAGCACATGCTGAAACAGGACATTATAGCTATTTTTGATGACCTTTATCTTCTTGACTTCTGCACGTATAGTCTATGGACATTCCCATTCCCCATCGATGATCTTTTGCATCACCAAAGAGTCAGTTTCCATGATTAGTGGGTGCATTTGCTGCTCAACATAGTATATTAGACCATTTAGAAGTGTTTTTGCTTCTGCCACAATGTTGGTTGTATCTCCTATTGGTGTTGCATCCGCGTATACTAAATCACCTGCACTATCACATACATAGAAACCATATGAACTAGGCTTGGGATTGCCTTTGGATGCCCCATCTATGTTACATTTAAACCACCCCTCATAGGGTAGCTCCCAAGTGACTCTTCTGCTCACTACATATGGTTTGTAGTCTTCAAAATATCTGATGATATCTAGCCATAGTAATGGGATGTTTGACAGCCATGGGTATCTTTCTCTTGCAAGAAAATGTAAAGTTTTGTTAACCTCATGGATCACCCTGTTTGCAGAGATTGTGCCACCATACTTTATTTTGTTTCTCCTCTTCCAAAGTTCTCATGTAATAATTGCAGGTGCAGCCTGGTATAAAGGCCTAAGTTTTGGGCAACATGTCTCAGTCCAACATGCTCTTATCACCTGATGTACCTACACCAACTGTACTATAATTCCTGCTGCATGAAGGAAGTGTTTCCACACTTTGTCTGCAGTATTACTCTTTAGGAATAGATGTTGGAATGATTCCTCATGTGGTGGTAAGCAACACCAGCACTTCGACACAACTAGATATCCATTTTTTCTCCTTAGATCATCAGTAGGAATCTTTCCTTTTCACAATTTCCATAGGAAGAATGAAATTTTGAAAGGTAATCCTTTTGTCCAAAGCTTGCTAAATTTTGGATTATCTGATGCTCTGTGTCTCAGAATCTTCCATGCACTGTTAACTATGAATTTACCTGAAGTTTTGGGCATCCAAATAGGTTTATCCCAGTGGTCATCACTCTAATTAAAGTAAACTTCATTCCCTATGTGTTCAGCAATGTTTTCCGGAAAAGTTTTCCCCAGAAGTTGATCATCCCAGACATTCCCATATCTCAAGTCTACCGCTTCCACTATTTGTTCATTAATGTTGAAATCTTGAGGTACAACATGATATAAAACTCCAATACCAGTCCAGTTTTCATGCCATATATTAGTGGTACCACTATTCAATTCCCACGGGATTTCATGTTCCACATCTTCTCTTGCTTATATCATTTTTCTCCAAACATGTGATCCTTGTCTGAATTGGACAATAGTAGGCATCTCCTTTTTACAATATTTGTTCCACATGAAATTGGACCACAATGATTTTATAGTCCTAAACCTCCACTATAGTTTGGCAAACAAAGATTTTGAAACGTCAAACAAAGATTTTAGCCCTAGTCCTCCTTTCTCCTTTGGTAGACACAGATTTAGCCAATTGGATCAGTGTCTACGTCTGCCCTCATCTTTAGTGCTCCAAAAGAATCTCGCAAACATCTTATGTAGATGTTGAAGGACATTATTAGGAGGGTCCAGAACTGACAGAATATGAGTAGGCAAGCTGTGAAGTACACTAGTTATAAGAGTAGTCTTTCCTCCAAAAGATAGTAGTTTCCCTTTCCAAGAGTGTAATTTTGATTTCACTTTCTTGATTAGATCATTGTAGTAATCCTTTCTTCTCATTTTGTAGAAAATTGGACACCCAAGGTAAGTGAAAGGGAAATTACCTTTTTTAACACCTGTCACAAACCAATTAGAATCAACTATGCATCTTGCCACCTTGTCATGCATGTAGTAAGAGGTCTTTGTCTTGTTAATCAGCTGTCCATATGTTTGTTCATAAAGTGTGAGTAGTTCTACTACTTTTCCTAAGGAGTAAGGGTCAGCTGATGTGCTAATTATTGTATCATTAGCATATGCCAAGTGGTTTGATGGGTCTGTCCACTTTGGCATTCCAAATCCTATGAACTTCTAGTCTTCAAACAACTTATTCAGTGATCGTGATAGTACATCTGCATATAGAATAAATAGTGATGGAAACAATGGATCCCCTTGTTTGACACATGGAAACAATGGATCCCCTTGTTTGACACCTCTGCTGGACTTTAAAAATCTTGAAGCTTGACCATTGATTAGTACTAAATACAAGTTGTTAGCCAATGAGCTCCACACCATGTTGATAAAGTGCTCAGCAAATCTCATTGCCCTCAACACATGCATTAGGTATCTCCAAGATACCCTATCATATGCCTTTATCATATCAAGTTTGATCACCATATTGGTTATCTTCCCTCTTAACCTTATATCACTGAAAATCTCTTGAGTAAGCAAAATATTTTCAAATATGCTCCTTCCTTTCACAAACCCAGACTGGTTGGGAGAAATAAGTATTGGTAGGATCTTTTCCAGTCTGTCATGTAACACCCTTCAGATTACCTTATTGATGAAGTTACTAAGACTTATAGGCCTTAGGTCAGAAAATGTTTGAACTTGTTGTATCTTAGGAAGCAGTACTAGATTTGTTTGTGTTAAAGATTTTGGCAATGATACCCCTGTATAGAATTGTTGCAGTATGTTGTAAATGTCTTCTCCAATAGTGTCCTAGCAATGTTGATAGAAAAGTCCAGTGAAGCCATCGGGCCCACCTACACTATCCCACTCATTGCGAAGACTGCACTCTTGACTTCTTCTATTGTAGGGAACTGACAGAGTTCTAGATTTTGATCATTGGTGATCATAGCAGGTACATTGTGAAGTAATTCAGAACTTGTAAACTCTCCTTCCTGTGTGAATTGTTGTTGATAAAATTCCATTGCAGCATTAGCAATAGATTCTTTTGTTTCAAGCCAATCACCAACAACATTCTGAATTCTTTTGAGCTGAAGTTTTTGTCTCTTGCCATTGACATGATTGTGGAAGAAGATGATGTTTCTATTACCTTCAACAAACCATTTCATCCCTGCCCTTTATTTCCAGTACTGCTCTTTAATGCTAAGATAGCTCTTCAATTCTACTTGTGCCTGCTGCAATACAATTCTGTTCTCCCTTATTGGTTCTTCTTCAAACATTATCTCCTTAATCCTGACAATATCTTCCCTAATATCCAGTTGCTTGAATATGTCTCCATAAGTAAGTTTACTCCAATGTGATAGGGTTGTTTTCACCCTCTTCAACTTTTATTTGAACATTAGAAAAAGGTCACCAGCAAAGTTTGCCACCCAATTCTGCTTTACCACCTCATTGAAAGAGTCATGTGTTCTCTAGAAATTGAGAAACTTAAATGGTTTAACAAAATAAGCAGCATCTTCCCCACAATTCATCAACAATGGTGCATGGTCAGATCTAGTCCTTATGAGATGCTCCACTTCAATAGTTGGGAATATTGTATTGAATTGTTGATTGACAAAGATTCTATCCAGTCTCTTGAATATGCATTCTGCATTGGATCTACCATTCCACCATGTAAAAGGACTACCTTTGTATCCAGTATCAAACAGTCCACAGGAATTGACACAGAAAGCAAAATCTTCATACTCTGGTAGATACACTAGCAATCCTCCTATTTTCTCCTCTTCATTAAGGACAACATTAAAATATCCTCCAACCAACCAGGGTAACTCCATATCAATAGTAAGGTAATATAGATTATCCCAAAGTTCTAATCTCTCCAGTGATGAGCATTTTGCATATACAAAAGTCATCATGATGTACTTACCAATATCTTGATGAAATACTTTGATTGTTAGCTATTGCTCAGTATCAATTAGTAACTCCAACTCTACCATAGTATCAATAAATAACCATATCTTTCCATTGACATTTGAGATTGCATTTTCCATACCCAGCCTTCTCCTGTAGTTGTGAATTAACCCTTGCCTTTGAAAAGGCTCCAAAAGTGCTACAATGAAAAATCTATGTTGCTTTTGCATGCTGATAACTCCTTGGAAGGCCTGCTGAGTCTTGACAGACCTTATGTTCCATATCAATGTTTTAACCATCATCTAGTTGTTGAGGCTGCCCTCTTGGGCACGATTCTTATAGGTGGTAGTGTCTCCTTAGCCTGTGTTTGCTTCTTGCCTTCCTTTCCATTTCTGGATGAAAGCCTAGGTGAAAAATCTCCTTCCCTTGCAACAGCTTTAGAGTTCTCAGCAGTAGCTTCATCATCAGCTTCATCTTCTAATTGTTGCTTATCCAACAAAGTGTTATGAACCTCAATAGGCAACTCCTTATGTGTGATGAGGTCATGTAGTACCTGATTTGGGTGTATCAATGGAATATTTAATTGGATTTACATTGGAGATCCAGTAGCGGAGGCTAATGCAATGGGCACTGGTGCAATTGCTGTTGAAATGGAACCTCTGGATCATTGATTATAGGATTTGAACTGGGATCTTCCAAAGGCTCTAGGAAAACCGGACTGACAGCTTGAGATTTTCTAGCTGGGGACTTGTCTACTTTGGTCACTTGTGCCTCTATTACATGTTCTGCTGGATGGTTAAATTTCTATTGCCTGATTCTTTGGTTTACACCACTGAAATTTCTTTTCTTTTGAGTATGCCATTGATCCTTAGAATGGTTATCCCTTGGTTGTTGCTGATTTGTTGCCTTGTGGTTTAAGCTTTGATGTTGTTCCTCATTTTGGTGTTGCAACCCCCTATTTTCCTTGTTACTCTGATTGTTGTTCTGTACCACAAGGAGCTGATCCAGCTATTTCTGTGGTCCATTTAGCTGAAATGGTTTACCATAATTTTTCTGTGGTGAATTAGTTTACCATAATTAGCTGAAATCTTTGGGACCTTGTATGTAGGTTCTGAGGGAGGTGATTGGCTAAGATGTTGTAGTAGAGATAGGTTGTCAATAGTAGTTAGATTTTGGTTGGGAGGGATATTTTTGCGCTGGTGTTGGGATGGTTCAGCAGTGTATTCTCCACAATTGATAGTTTGTGACCCTACTCATTTTGTATCTTGTATGTACTTAGGACATCCTGAAGGCGATGGGGTCGGGCTGCTTAGTGGCTTATCAATCACTTTGTTATTGTTGGTGACAGGTATCTCACATGGATTGAGCTCATCTCGAAGCTCAGAACGCACAGTAGAAATATGTCCCTACAACATTGTTGTTTGTTGTAGGTGATATCTTTGCATCACTCCCGTTTGTTGAGTGTTTTTGCGATTTCTCATGACGACTAATCTCAACATGACTTTGTGAAGCACAACCATTCATCCGTTCATTAATATTGAAATCAAAACTGACCTTGGCATTTCGTCGAACAGATGGCATATTCGTTTATGCGTATATTATGTTCTTTCATGTTGTAACGAATTATTCAGCGTGGTTGTTGTTTGAGGTTTTGGGATCAATATCTAGATCAATTGTAGCGGATTGACATTGTCTTTGAAAAATTTTGACATATACAGCTCCATGTGCGACCAGCAGCTGTTTGTCGACATTGTTCCCTTTTTCAGAGTCAAGGATTCCTGTTGTGGTGTTGTATGAGACTATGTGGGTTGACTGTAAATGATGTGTTGAGCCATCCCCATGAGTCTGAGTTAGTCGGTTTGACCTAGGGACGTTGCAGATTATTCCTGCTCTTTTCTGGCGATTTTTAGGTGAGCTGATAATTCCACCATTGTTGATTTCTGCAGCAGATGGGGAAGAATTTATAGGGGCGCCTACCTGGGGTTTGTGCACAGGGATACGCAATTGTTGGGACTGGTCCGGTGAAGTTTCACCACCGGACAAGGGATCAGTGACCATTTTTGTCCGTGAAGTTACTGTTCTTTGTAGTCGCCTATGAAGAGAGAATTTAGGGTTACAAAGTATTTTCTTTCATTTCTATTTCGATGGCTAGCTAAAGGGCCAAATATGGTGGCAAAACGATATACTGGATATTTCAATAATGGATAACAATTTCATACGATGGAACGGGATACTCGATTAAAGACTCAAAACTATGGAGTGACTTTATTAGCAACAACCGATAGTTTTGCTAGTGCTAGGGAACAAAACCCCATCAATGGAGAGGTTACCTATTATGGATCTATTCAGGATATTATTGAAATTGATTATTGGGGTTATTTTAGTGTTGTATTGCTTAGATGTGATTGATTTCATAACAAAATAGATGGATATGGATTAACTCAGGTAAATTTCAATAGATTATGCAGTGCATCAAGATTTTTATGTGGAGGATCCAAATGAGAAAAATATTTATTATGAAAGGACCAAAATCCCTGTTGACTTGTATGATTTGGAGGAAGAAAATTGTCCTAATGTTGGGGACACATTTTGGAGGGAGCTCGACGACGACATTGGTTCATCAAATAGATTACCCGATGGTGACGTCATATGGTCGAAAGAAGATGTACCTGGTGATTTTATTGATATGCCATCTCATGCACAACATTCACAAGATATGGATACATCAGAAAGGGAAGATGATTTTGATGACACTAATTGGGATTGGATGGTTCTTGATTATTGAATATGAAAACATTGGAAGAGTTGTCTTTTGTATTTTGTTCTTTTCTTCTTTGTACAATTGCTTTGAAAGAGAATGAGAAAGAATGATACTTGATCTTCCTTTTTTTATTATTCTGTAATTCGGTTTTTGTGGATTGTAAATTAATTATTTTTTCCATGTCAATCTTGATTAAATTCTGAATAGTGTGATATGCAATTGGAAATATGTGCTGGTGTCTTTACTTGTCATTGGTTGCCTTGGTCTTCATGTCTCCACTCTGCTCTTAGACCATCGTAATAACCTATTTGCCTTCTTACCTTTTTTTCAGGGTGCTGCAAATTAGTTACGTGAAGAGAATATTGTTGTCATTGAATTTGTTGGTATAGCTGAGAAATCTGATCATAATAGGAAATTCAACTTCTCCAGATTGAAGGTAAGAGTGATTTTCTCTTTTCTGAAATTTGATCACAATAGTATAAATGATTTGAAATAAAAAATAATTTGTTGGAACACCAACAAATACTTCTGCTGATAACTTCAGCCTAGTAGGTGCACCATGATCTGTTTTCTCACCATCTTTAGCAGCTGTAGATTTCACAAAACCAGTTGATAACATAGCATCTGCACCACCAATTACAGTAGGAAGAGCTGGTGCTACAGCTGCAGGCAAATGATTATAACCATCATCCAGTTTTTGTTCATTTTAAGCGACATTAATATGTGAGAACCGTTCATATAACCCAAGAATCTGATCATGGAATGTCGCGTTCATATGACTATCGTCAACTTTAGCTGCAACCGGAAGCAAATTTCCTGTAGATTGAGATGAAACAATGGACTCAAATGATGAACTTCTGATTTCTATGGTGTCATCGTCTCAAAGATAGTTCTGCTCTTGATAATTTTCATTCCATCTTTACCACCAATGTTGCTGCTGATATCTTTACTTGCTTCAAAATTGTAGTCATGATGCAAGAAGGGAAAAAACAAAATAAAAAAGTGAAAAGCTCGACATTCGTTCAAGCAGGAACACTTACATCTTTGACAAATCAAAAAAGGTTGTTGCGGACCAGAAATACTAATATTCCAGCAAGCTCTATACGGCTAACTGAAGAGCGTTAGCTTCTAAAAATTTAATTGAAGAACATCAGCTACCAATGCCACAACACCCAGGGGTAGGAGCCCATATACAAATGTCACGACCCAAAATTCACCTAGTCGTGATGGCACCCAACTCAACCCATCAGGTAAGCCAATTAACTACTAACCAATACAAATGAGATTTATTATGGAAAGAAATGAAATTACAGCCGCTTTTATTCAAGAACTTCCCAAGGACTGGTAGTACAAATCATGAGCCTCTAACATTAGAATTTACAAAACTGGTGTGAAATAAATACATCATCTGTTCGAAATGTACATAAACAGATCTTTAAAAATCTAAGGCTACCATGAACAAGAGGTGGCTACAAAAGGAATGCAGGTATGTCTTCAAATCACACTCTTGTCGATCATAGCCGCATCAACATCCAAAATCTGTACGCAAGGTGCAGAAGTGTAGTATGAGTACAACCGACCCCATGTACTCAGTAAGTGACCAGCCTAACCTTAGGTTGAAAGTAATGACGAGTTGGAACACAAGTCAAAGTCCAACACCAATAGCCAACAACAGCTCATAACAATATAATAAAAAGTGGTACAGTAAATAGCTCAGAAATATAATGTTCAACTCGTTCATAATTCCATAAAATAGGCATGCTTTTCAAGTATATCTGTGATAAACCCAAATATTTTACCGAAAATACCAAAATATGAGTAAGTTTGTAAAATCATGATTGTAAATGTTTCATTATCAAATGGCACGAGATAAAGTACATCTCTATGTCTACATGTCAATGTGTATGAGAAGTCATGAATGACGTGATACCGTACAACATGAGGAAAATGCATCTCTATGACTATATGTCAAGTGTGCGTGTCAATGCAGTGTAACATAGTGAACAACCATATGCATACTCTCAGAGTATCAATCCACTCAGTCCTCCCAATCACACGGCACTCAATAGGTACCTGCGCTCACTGGCGGGTGCAGACTCCGGAGGGGCTCCTTCAGCCCAAGCGCTATAATCCGCACGGATAACTCACGTGTTGCATGGACAACTCACGTGCTATAATATCAATATCTAGATCCACACGGACAACTCACATGCTATAGTATCAATATCTGGATCTGCACGGACAACTCACATGCTGCACGAACAACTCATATGCTATAATATCAATAACCTCACAATCAGGCCCTCGACCTCACTTATTCATCAATATCTCCGGTCTCTTAGGCCCACAATGCCATAAAACTAGCCCAAAATGATGATATGATGTGTCAATATATAGCAACAGAGACTGAGATATGATATGAAATGAATGAACATGACTGAGTATGAAATTGCAATGTAAGCAAATAACTCAACAGCAATAATGACCTCAGTGGGTCCTAACAGAATAAACATGTAGCCTAGACATAATTTCTAGATGGATCACAACTCAATAACTCTAGTACGTAGAGATTTCATGATTACAGATAAGTTCAAGTAACTACACAGCACCACATAAATAACGGAGTTACAATTCACACGGCGGACGCCCACATACCCGTCACCTAGCATGTGTGTTACCTCAACAGCAAACACATAACACGAAATTCGGGGTTTCATATCCTCATCACTAAGTTTAGAAGTGTTACTTTCCTCGAACAAGCCAATTACAATACCGAGCAAGCACATCGATGCTCCAAAATTCCATCCCACATGTAGCGACCTTCGAATGGCTCGAAACTAGCCAAAAACAGCTCAAATACATCAAATAAAGCCCAAAGAAACAATTCCAAATGATAAAGGTCGAATCTTAATCAAAAATCCGAAATCGACCCAAAAGCCCAACCTGGGTCCGCACCTCGAAACCAGATGAAACTCACAAAATCCGACAACCAATTCAATTACGAGTCCAACTATACTAGTTTCACTCAAATACGACTCCGAATAGACATTCAAAACTCAAAAACTCACTCTATGAAACTTTAGACTAAAATCCCCAATTTTCTCTTTAAAGCCCATAATCCAATTGCCAAAAATGAAGATGAAATCACAAAATATAATCAAAACCGAGTGCAGAACACTTACCTCAATCCTTGTGATGAAATTGGCCTCCAAAATCGCCTCAATCCGAGTCCCACAGCTCAAAATATATAATCAAAACCGGTCACATTGTCGCATCTGCGACCTCCGCTTCTACGGAAAATTCTTGCTTTTGCGAAGCCCTCTAAAGACCAGACTTCCGCACCTGTGGAGCTTTCCCCGCTTCTGCGCACACACAGGTGCGACAAATGACTCCCGCTTCTGCGCCACACGCCGGTTATGCGACTAGTCTCACGCTTCTGCGGACGCGCAGATGCGCCCTTACTTCCGCTTCTGCGGTCTTTCTCGCCAGCTCACACCTCACTTCTGTGACTCCTCTGTCACTTCTGCGACCATCGCACCAGCGCAACGCAGCCACAGGTGCGATCACACCAGATCTGCTACCAGCAACTTTAGCCAAAAATGATCCAAACAAATCTGAACCTCGTTCGAAACTCACCCGAGCCCCTCGGGATCACGTCCGAACATACCAACAAGTCCCATAACATAATATGGACCTACTCGAGGCCTGAAATCACGCATAATAATATCGAAACGACGGATCGTACATCAAATAGAACTTAATGAAATTTGAACTTTTCAACATCTAAAACTGTAGCCGAAACATATCAAATAAACCCGGAATGAATTTAAATTTTGCACACAAATCCCAAATGACATAACGAAGCTATTCAAATTCCCGGAACCACAATCCGAATCTGATATCCTCAAAGTCAACTCTCGGTCAAACTTATGAACTTTTCAAGCTTTCAAATTTCCAACTTTCGCCAATTAGTGTCAAATTCTTCTACGGACATCCAAATGTAAATTCAGGCATACGCCCAAGTCCAAAATCACCATCCAGACCTAACGGAATCATCAAAACTCTGTTCTGGGGTCAAATTCACAAAAGTCAAACTTGGTTAACTCTTCCAACTTAAAGCTTAAACCATGAAATTCATTCTTCCAAATCGATTCCGAATAACCTAAAAACCAAAATCGTCGATTCACATAAGTCATAATATATCATACGGAGCTACTCATGCTCTCAAACTACCAAGCGAAATGTAAAAGCTCAAAATGACCGGTCGGGTCGTTACAACAAACTAATTCAACCACCCCTACAACACAATCAGTAGAGCAAGAAGTGCAATTGGATGCTAATACTCTTGTAGCAAATGAACAAGGTAAGAACATTTAGATTTTACCTTAAAATATTTACATCATATATCTATTTTACTAAATTGGAGGTTACTTTTGATTTGTATTATAGTAGGATCTTGTACTCAAAAGAGAAAAAGAGGTAAACAAGGATGCTAAGGGTACATGGAAGGAGTGAACGTAAATTAATTATGGTCAATGAGTTTGGTCAACCTGTTGGTCCTACTAAAGAAGTTCTGATGGAGTTTGGCAGCTTCCTCGGTACATTGGCAAGGAATGCGACCCTTTGCCCTCTTGATATATTTGATTAGAGGAAAATTGACACAAAATATGATTTGTGGGAATATACTAAGGTTCTCAGTTCTCAAATTTATTTTTGGTTGAACATGCTTAATACTTTTGCACTAACCCATTAAAACAATTTGTAGGAAAAATATGATATTTTTTATATTGAAAAAAATTGGACTTTGGAAGCAATTCAAGGTTCTTGGAGAAGGTATAAGAGTCAATTGAAAAAAGATCACTTTATGGCATATCATAATGACGAAATTCGAATGGAGAAAAGGCCTGAAAATATTCCAGCATATCAATTTAAGGAACTTCTCAAATATTGGAACTCTAATAAATACAAGGTAAGTTTATCAGAATGAGTTTCATTAGTGTTAACTTCTGCCAAGAAATATTCATGAAGGAAAAATAATTCTTTTCTTTTTTTGACAGATTCAAATTGAAATTTATTGTTTTACTTGCAGAAAATGTCAACAACTAATATTGAGAATCGGAAAAAGTTAAAGACTCCACACATTCTTGGATAAACAAGCTTTGCTGTAGTCGGCAATGATTTGGTATTTGCTCTTATTTATCATTAAATATGAACTTGTTATCATTTTTAAGACAATATTTTATACTACTTTTAAAGTGTCTAGGAAAAAGAGAAAGAAATTTCTGATCCACTATCACTTAAGGATATCTTTGTGGCTACAAGAAAAAGATAACCCGATCGAACATACAAGGAATCGAATGAAGATACAACTAGCCAAATTGTGCGAATTCTATCTAGTTTCCATTTTGTTGGGATGAATAATATGTTCATATTGACTTTTTCTTTACTTGAATTCTATTTTATTTTTATTACAGGATGAAATAAAGAATATTGAAACGCAACAAAGTGAAAATGGTGGTGATTCAATTAATGCATTTGCATCAATCATGGGACCTGAACATCCGGACGTTTGAGATTGTATGTGTGGGGGTTACAAAAACTGCTTTGAAAGGTAAAGTGGGACATTTCGAACCCTCTTCAAATGTAACAAATGATCTCATGCAAACAATGGAAGAGAGGATGATACGATTGGAGGAAAAAAATGAGGAACAGAAGGAACAATATGAGGAACAAAAGACAATGATGAGACAAGAAATTATAGAAGATATCATAGCAAAACTTCAACGTTTTGGATATCCAATTGATGCTAATATTTTAGCAACATTGTATTCTCATTCATTAGGTGAAGCTTCTTTAACACAAGTAGTAGCTAATCAGCTAATTCATCGACCATATCTTGGTAGCAACAATCAAGGTTAGAATCCTCGCAATCCTATAATTGATGCTTCTAAATTTCGGATTGTATAAGATTTTCGATTTTTTGGAGTGGTTGACTAGGTTGTTTAATATTATTTTTAAGGCGAAGAGGATGCCGGATGAGTGGAGGTGGAGTCAGTGGTTCCATTGTATAAGAACAAAGGTGATATCCAGAGTTGTAACAATTATAGGGGTATCAAATTACTGAGTCATACCATGAGAGTATGGGAGAGGGTGGTTGAAGCCAGGGTGAGGACGATAGTGTCTGTATCCGACAACCAGTTTGGGTTCATGTCGGGTCGTTCGACTACAAAAGCTGTACACCTTGTTAGAAGGTTGGTGGAACTGTACAGAGAGAGGAAGAAAGATCTGCACATGGTGTTTATTGACCTAGAGAAAGCGTATGACAAGGTTCGTAGAGAAGTTCTTTGGAGATAAGAGAAAGCGTATGACAAGGTTCCTAGGCAAAAGGTGTGTCAGTTCCCTACATTATGGCGATTAAGGACATGTATGATGGGGCTAAAACTCGGGTTAGGACAGTAGGAGGTGACTCTGAGCATTTTTCGGTTATAATGGGGATACACCAATGTTCTGCGCTCAGTCCGTTCTTATTCGCCCTGTGATGGATGCGTTAACACACCATATTCAAGGGGATGTGCCATGGTGCATGCTATTCGCCGATGACATAGTTATGATTGATGAGTCGCGGGCCGGTGTTAATGAGAGGCTGGAGGTTTAGAGACAGGCTCTTGAGTCTAAGGGTTTCAAGCTTAGCAGGACGAAGACGGAATACCTGGAGTGTAAGTTCAGCGCTGAGCCAGGGGAAGTAGGCGTGGATGTGAGTCTTGATTCGCAGGTCATCCCGAGTAGAGGCAGCTTCAAGTACCTTGGTTCGGTTATCCAGGGGCAGGAGATCGACGAGGATGTCACACACCATATTGGGGTAGGATGGATGAAGTGGAGGTTAGCATCTAGAGTCCTGTGTGACAAGAGAGTGCTACCGATACTCAAAGGTAAGTTCTATAAAGCGGTGGTTAGACCGATCATGATGTATGGGGCTGAGTGTTGGCCCGTTAATAACTCACATATCCAAAAGATGAAAGTAGCAGAAATAAGGATGTTGCGGTGGATGTACGGGCACACTAGGATAGATAAGATTAGAAATAATGATATTCGGGAGAAGGTGCACCTGGCTCCCATTGATGACAAGATGTGGGAAGCGAGGCTTAGATGGTTCGGACATGTTCAGAGGAGAAGCCCAGATGCTCCGGTACAGAGGTGTGAGCAGCTGGTTATGGATGGCACGAGAAGAGGTAGAGGGTGGCCTAATAAGTATTGGGGAGAGGTGATCAGGAAGGATATGGCGATGCTCCATATTTCCGAGGACATGACACTTGATAGGAAGATGTGGAGGTCGAGTATTAGGGTTGTGGGTTATAAGGTAGTTGAGTCGTGCCTTACTTCGTACCATTGTGGGACTAGCCATGTAGGATTTTTGTCTAAGATAGCTAGTGGCAATGTTGTGTCTCACTATTTCGCTTTTTAGGCAGGTCCTATTTACTAGCTATCTCTTTTGTTTTGCATCTTTCTACTAGATTTCATGGTGTTCCTATTTTTCTTATGATTGTTGTGGTGATACCAATATTATCTCCCTTTGCTTTGTATCTTTCTTCTGGATTTCATGGTATTCCTATTTTTCCTATGATTGATGTTGTGATACTAATATTATCTCCTTTTTGTCCTTTTGTCTTTTTATTTTTTTGAGCCGAAGGTCTTTCAAAAACAGCCTCTCTACTCCTTCGGGGTAGGGGTAAGGTTTGCGTACACACTACTCTCTCCGGACCCTATTAGTGGAATTTTACTAGGTTGTTGTGGTTGTTGTTTATTTTGTATGATGCGACTACTTCTGCAGTGTGCAAGATTGCTTTTTTACTTACAAAGGAACTACATGGAGTATCCGCGCGTGTATATGCTTTTAAGCATTATCAAAATTCCTAACTTTTAAGCATTCTCAAAATCCTTTTCTTTTAAGTATTCTTATGCCTTCGGGTCATATATACTTGAGTTGGAATTCTTAAATTTAAGGTGTACATTTAGGTTCTTTACTGAAATTTCATGCATCTTATAGTTAGAAACGTGCATTTTTTTTAATTCATCCTAATATTCGTCTCATAACCATTCCATCAGTCCTATAAATTAATAGTTGCATTGGAATGTGAATTTAATAGCGTCATAACATTCTATATCATATACATACAGAGATTTACAAGAGAGGTTCCTGTAATTCCTTTTTCCTAGTTATTTAGCTATCTTTTTATGTTTCTCCCTCTTTCTGTTATTCTCCTGACTATTTCTTTTTTGGTACAATGGTCGTAATTTTGTTGTTAAAGAAAAAGAACAGATTTGCAGAAATTGGTCACAATGCTTTACATTCTTGATTGTATTTTCTCATCATTTCCATATATAGCGTACCTCAAGTTTCTTTCTTGTTGAAGTGTTGGTTGAAGATGCTTAGGTTTCTGATTAAAGGAAACAACATAATGTAATTTTGTACATCTGCTAAAATTTTCTGCCGCCCAAATAGAATATCATGGATTGCTTTGACCTAGTATTAGGAGATCTGTTGTTGAATTTGAACAAGAAAACGTTAAGCTTTTTACTTTTGTTGACCATGATAAATAGTTCCATGAATTGTAACTTGAAAAGAAAGGAGTACTAGTCGCGCAATAACTAACAAAAATATTCATGTTACTACATCCAAATTCACCTAGTCTCAAGATAAAAAAAATGTGCTAGCAGCATGTTCCATTTGTGATGCTTTTACTTACCATAATGTACATGGAGTTAAAATACATTTCTGTATCTTTCTTTTTATTGTATAAACTAACCACAAGTTATAGCTTTCCTTGCACTTAAGGTATCACTAGAATTAAATGTTTTTGTGTCTACTGATTTGCTTGATGTTTATGCTAAATGCGGGTTGATGAACGATGCTTTTGGGGTTTTGATTCCAAGCCTGAGAGGAATGATGTTACTTGGAGTTCAATGGTTGCTAGGTATGTCCAAAATGGGCTATATGAGGAGGCTATACTGTTAGGCTACAAAAATCGGGGGTCGGTCATAACCTGTTTATGCTTTCTTCTATTATATCTTCTTGTGCTGCATTATTAGAAGGGAACCAGGTGCATGCTATAGTCCGGAAAACTGGTTTTGGTACCAATGTTTACGTGGCTTCCTCTCTTGTAGACTTATATTGTCTTTAACTAATTAGGTTACAGAAAGAATGTGTGTTTGAATTATATGGGAAGTTGGTTTTTTTGAATGTCCTCCCATTTGTCTTATATGAAATAGAGCTACATATAATAATTGTCACAACCTCGTTAAATATTATATTCCAATTTAAATTATGATATCTCTAAGAGTTTGTTGAAATTTTCTCTTTTCTTTTTATTTTTTTTCATACCCTCTAAATATTGTTATGCTTTTTAAATTTATAGGTGAAGAAAATGAACAAATGGGAGATGAAAGCAGTGAAGACCTTACTTAAAGAGTATTGGTTGATCTACACCTTCAGACGTTCTAGGACCGGTCTTATTTTTGAATTTTTTGCAAACTTATATGTATTCTAACTCTTGAATTGTTAGCCAATATTTTATATTTTCTCTTATATATGGATAATACTAGTTGGATATTTTCGATTATGATTTTGTTGATGAATAAAATTTTCTTTCATGGTTTGTATAAATTTCAATGGATTATATTTTACTCCATTACAATAGGTCGTAAAAAATATTGCAATAGCTTGTAATAAATGTTGCAATAGCTCGAAAACTCGTTGCAATAACTTGAAATAACGGTTACAATAGCTTGTAATGACCATTGCAATAGCTCTAATAACCGTTGCAATAAATAAGCTAAACTATATCAACAAACTGTTCCAGTAGGTCTATTCCATCGGTTTTGTACCATTACAGTAGTCGTATTGCAACGATTCATAATCGTTGCGACAACTTTTAATAATTATTGTAATAGACCGCAGTAAAACCATTGCGATAGATACAGCTATGACCACGGCCCCGAAACCGTTGCAAACAACCGTTGCAATAGACCAATTACAATCCCTTAACTTGCAACGGAGCCCAAACCGCCGCAGTAGGACTATTGCAACGGTTTCTCTATCTTTGGCAATGATTTTACTGATGTTGCCATAGGCTTGTTTACTAGAAGTATTACAAAGTCTCTAGGCTAACCTTATTAAGAGAGAAACCACCTAGCATTGACTTGATTTCTATGTGTTTAAGGCATTGGGGGTGGTGTATGTGCGAGGTGGAGAGCTTATATGCACGTACCAGTTTATTTCATGCTCGGGGTAGAATTGATGTTCTCATCTTAATTCATTATTTATTTGGTTATATGATTATGTTCGCTCTCTTATTCATGATAGAGATCATGCATAAATTTATGGTTATTTATAAAGGCATGAGAACTTATTCTTGATATGTTGCATTGCTTGAACTAACTGTAGTCATATAGGAATTTTCTAAGCACATATCTGCATGATTATTATTAAGTCTTTGTGCATATTTTATCTATTAATTCTTGGGCATATGCATATATTTTGTATATGGATACTTGACCTGGACTGAGATTGTGGCACGAAAGGTAAAGTCGTGAAGTTGAGATACAGTTATGGCACACAGGACATGATGAGTGAATATTTGATTATGAGTGAGCTATCAAGCACCTTTTTTTCGCTTAGACAAGGACTCATCCCTCTAGAGTCAGGTGATAACATATGTTACTTTGGGTCATATGAACGTGATCGATACATGGATTATGTATCGGATCGATACATGGATTGTATATTGGGTTTCAATGATACATGGATTGTGTATCGGGTTCAGTGATACATGGATTATGTATCGTGCTACATGGATCGTGTACCCGTTATGATTAGAGATAGAGTCTTGAGCATACATAAACATCCCTAACTCATTTTGAAGCATTTATTTGAATGCTAATTGTTACAAATCACCTATATATGCTAGCTAAACCTCAACCTCGTTGATTGAAGCATGTCATCTTTAAATGCCATATTTGAGTAACGTTATGCTTATATCTTGAATTGAAAAGGCATGCTTTATATCTTTCGATTGATTTTATAGCTTTAATGCATGTTGTTCATGATATTATTAATTGTTTCAGTTCTAAGCTCTATTATTTATATTTGTGTTGTAAGTATCATGTGATCTATAGCCTCGCTACTACTTCTTTGAGGTTAGACTTGATACTTATTGTGTATATGTTTACCCTCGAAATTGGATAACAATTGGATTTGTAAGTAGTTTTAAGGATACGTGGATTAACTTGACACAAATTGATAAATTAGATTGCAATTGAAATAAATAATGATAAAGTAAATTCAAACCACACAAATTGAATAATTTCAGCCTTGGAAGATTAGCCACCCTTGAGCCGAATGCACTTCGATCGGTATCAAGACACAGAAGAATAAGAGCTTAAAGAGAATAATAATGTATTGCTTTGGAATGCGTGTTATAATGTGTTGAATGAATTATCAGATCCCCCCCTCCTAATATAGTAGACGAGTCCTACTTTATGTATAATTCTATAAAAGATAAAATCTCTTGATTTGTTGATTGTCAGTTCCTTACTGATACGCGCCAAGATTCCCACTGTAATATCCGACCGGTCACGGATGTTTTGGTCTTCTGTTGGTTATGCTAACAATGTTTCTTCGAGCTCGTTTGGGGATAGGGTCAATTCTAGGATCACGGACTCAATGTTCTCGAAGGCAAGCGTTCTGACACTGGGTTCTAGCTCGATGAGGCTTAGGGTCGATCTACAGATCTTAATTGTCATGTTCCGAGCCAAACCAACCATGTCATAGGCGAGCTCGATTTCGACCATATATAGATAGTACCCTCATTTTTCGGAGAGTAGACGATAAGAAACCACATGAGCTTCCGATTCTTACTTTGATACCCCGCAACATAAATGACAAAACAAGCAAAACGTCTCGTCAGTCAAGTCTTAATAGCATTAAATGCTTGTCAATTGTCGGTCAGCCACTTCTAGATATGAACCATCACTGAAAAACTATAAATACCTCCTCATTTGTTCATTCAAACTTTTCATCCAAACCTTTTGTCCTCATACTTTAGAAATCTTAATAATTTCTGGTACTTACATCCTTGTTATTTGAGATCTTTTATAAGAACTTTTGTTCGTCTTCATCCCAAACCATCGAGCGCACTCCTTTAACTTCCTCTTTTTCCTCATTTTGCCTTCAGTTTCAAAGACATGGCGAAGACTTCAAAAACCATTCCCCAAAAAGAAACTACTTCTACCTTGCGGCCGACTACCGAGGAGACCATTTCGCGTACTGTTGTCGAGGAACCAGTACCGGAACCCCCCATAGAAGATGTTCGTCCCTGGAAGATGCTCAGTAACCGTCGATTTCAAGGTCAAAAAACCTTCCCCAATATAAGGCCGGTGTAAGGAGGTCTCGAGATATATATGCTCGATCACTGAAGAGGTCCTCCCTACGGTCAAAAAGTATTGCAACTAGGTTGAAAAGCACGTGGTGGTTCCTGGGCCCGATGAAGACATCACCACCCACGTCAGGGGATATTTAAGTGTTTACATTTATCCCTTTATGTTGGGCCCATTGGATCCGGTCATCATCAACTTCTGCAAAAGATACGAGGTATGCCTCGGTCAAATTCACCCTTAATTCTGGAGGATTGTGATCCTTCTTCGGTTCTTCGTGAGCAAGATCGATGGATGACCGTTCACCGTCGACCACCTCATGCGCCTATACAGTCCCCAAATCTTTCGGGCGGGACTGATCAAGCTCGCACGTCGGGCTAGTAAATCCCCATTCTCGAGCATTGATGAAGATCGGGATCGAGATTGGCTAGGCCATTTTGTCCGAGTGAGGACCTCGGGCTTGATCTTAGTTGATCGCATGTCGTTCCCTGAGAAGTGGAATATATCACGTAAGTAAAATTTTGCTTACAAAATTTTATCTTATGCTTTTTTCCTTCCTTCTTATCGGTGTTTTGTGGTGGTGCGGATGTCGCTCGAGGGAATCGTGTTACAAAGGTCATATTCTGAGCGTTCATGGAGTGAACTTTCAAAGGGCCGGTGGGAGGCCCGTTCTCATGGTGAGATTGCTTTCCCGTGTAAGTAACATTTGTGTTCCTCTCGTGTCGTTAAGTTTTCACTTGTTTCATTTCCTTTTGTAGGTTTATCCAAGGACATCACACTAAGGCCTCCATCCAGTGGCGATAACTTCCCCGCCGAGTCCCCTATTTCGAGACAAGGTGGTGAGAAGAAAATAAAGAGGGCCCCGTGTTCTCCGAGCTCGGAGAGAATGAAACCAAGGCGAAGGTTGGTGCGCAAATCCAAAGAAAGCACGAGCTCTTGAGCACCATCTTCGGAGTCACTCTATCGGTTGAGGGACGAATCTGAAGAAGAATAAGAAGAAGAAGACTTTAATCTGGTGTCACGAGTGCCGTCACGACTCGAAGGTCAAGGGGCCTCCGAATCGGAGAGAGATGAGGCAGATCTGCCTCAAGTTAGGGAGGCTGACGAGGAGGCCGTGGCCAAAGCTTCTCGGGATGTGGGCAATGCCCCAAAGGAGGCACTTGGCATGATAGACATCATTGAGTCCCCTTCGTTAACTGTGTCCATGTACAACGAGGCTCGGGTGGTGAAAGAACGTCCCAACGAGGGGGCCCACGGAGCAGACGACTCCTTCTGCAAATTTTTTGATGGCATGGAATCTATCACCACGGAGGATGTCACTGGGTTGGGTGACTTGGAGGTGCCGAAGAAGAGTCCATCTTCAGGAACAAGCGGGCCTTCTTCAACCCCGAAATTGGTCAACTGGTTCTGAGCTCCGAGTATGGATCCCGACCGGAAGCGGTCGATCATCATCTCCATTTCGGAAGATGCTCGGGTCTTCTCTACCGTAGGGGTGGCCAACTACCTTCGGCGTTTGGTGAATGATGAAGACCAAGCTAAGATGAACGAGGTTGACGCGCCCTACCTGTTCAATGAAGCACAACAGGCGTAAAACCGGGTAACTTCAAATATCTCTTGATGACTTCAATTCATACTTAAACTAATTTGTAGATAATCCTAACATTTGTTTTTGTGTCTGCAGGCCTTGGTGCTTCATCATGAGACCTTTCTCTAATATCAGGACGAGCTGAACCAGCTTGAGGCCGAGGTCCAAGGGCTCACTGAGAAGAGAAATACTTACAAACTTCTCAGTGAGCAGCGCGAAGGGGAGGCTAAGAGCCTCCGAGTTGAGCTGGAGGTGGCTCGGAAGGAACATGTCAACCTGGTCGAGCAGGTAAAAATATTTGAGGTTAGTGATGATGAGCTAGACTCGGTGACTAATGGTCGGAATCCGTAGGTCCAATAGAATATCGACCGGATAGCCCAGCTTCGAGCTGAGATGGATGCTGTCAAGGTCGAGACCGATGAATGGAGAGGCATGATGGACCGTCTGACCTCGGAAAAAGAGATTGCTCAGGCGCAGCTGACTTTGGCTAAGACTCAGCTTTGAGCGGCAAAGGAAAACGCCGAGGTGCTGGCCAAAAAGGTTGAGGAGCTCCAGTCTCAGCTAAGTGTGGCCGTCTCCGATCGAGAAAATCTTGCCAAGGAGCTCGAAACGACCAAGTCGGTGGTCTTGGTGGTTAAAGCCCATGCCGACGAGATGGTGGCCTAATATAAGGTTGATGCCGAGGTGGCCCAGGATTGAACGAAGGATATCATCGAGCATGTGAAGCTACAATCCCAAAGAGAGGACCTCGAGGATATTCATGCTCGAGGTTTTGACTTATCGGCCGAAATTAAGATTGCTAAGGGGCTCAAAGCCGAGGCCAAGAAGTTGTCTTATTCCGAGGATGAAGAAGGCTCCGAGGGTTTGAGCAGTTTCGAAAACCTTGGTGACGAGGCGGGCTCTGGTGAAGACCAGGCAGTTTAAATGCCTTGTACATTTTTTGTTTGTTTTTTGTATTTTTGTACTTTTGTACTTTTTTGTCAAGGCTGTTTGGCCTTTGTAAAGAATATGTGTATATATAATACAAGGCTTTCTTTTCACTTCGACAATTTTTGAGTTTTGTTTTCCTTAGCTTTATTCTTTATATTTGCAAATATCAAAAAGCCTTAGTATGAAATAGTTAGGTCATGTTCGGAGGTTCGAACAGGCCTTGCCTTCGATATTATTTTGTTTAAAGCATCGTGGGAGTTCGGTATGACCAGAACTTTTCCATAAAGTACTTATAATTGTTTAGATTATAATTTGTCGAGGGAAGCCTTTAGAATCGGTTAAGAAATTTTTCAAGGCCTTGCTTTTCGTTATGGGTCTCGGACATCTCCAAGCCATTTTAATATGGCTGTAGCCTTTTAGTTCGGGTGTTTCCAATGGGCTTGTCACCTCGAGTTATCCGGACTTGCCTAAGATAACAGTCCCTGAATAGGGATGACCGTAACCTTTAAGGTTCGGGCGCCGCCAAATAGGTCTTGTGCCCCCGGGCTCTGATAGCCCGGGCCATCCGAGTTTGTTACTGGATGGCAGTCCCCGAGTGGGAGTGATCGTTTGAACCTGGATAAAGGCGGCCCTTGAGCTCGATACCTTTAGGGGATCGAATGTGGGAAATTCAGAAAGAAAAGAAAATTTTTAAGGGACAAGATGTTTATCCGCAAGGTAGAGACTTCCTTTTATTTTTGTACGTAATATGTACGATTAAACATGCGTACAAGCTTTATGTCAGGGCTCGAGTAGTCTATGTGGGCATAGTTCATTCAAACTTTTGGCCCTTTCAGTAAATCCAATCGACCGAGTCGAGACCATTCAATCAAAAGGTTCTTTTCCTTGCTAAAATCGTTATCCGAGGGTGGTACCCCCCAGTGTTCGGGGCTCGAATAATGTTATCGTGATCTCCGATACCGGTTCTCAACCGGACTTTAATTCAAAGTTAGCACAATTTACTGTTGCCTCGTTAAAAACCTTGCTGGAAAACCCATTTGGGATAAAACTGGTTCAAGGGAAAAAGAGTGCAACGCGTGCTTTCAGGCTTAAAAATTGTGTCGTTCTTTGACGATCGCCTGCAAGTGTTAGTTCAAAATGAAAATAAGTAAAAGGAATGAATGGGGTCGTACCTTAGAAGTAATATCGCTTCAAGTGAATTATGTTCCAGTTGTTCGGTAGTTGCTCACCGTTCATTGTTCCGAGTTTGAACAATCCCTTACCGGTGATCTCGATAATGTGATAAGGACCCTCCCAGTTCAGTCCTAACTTTCCTTCGTTCGGGTTTCGGGTACTTAGCGTGACCCTCCTTAACACCAAGTCCCTAACATTAAAATGTTGAAGGTTAGATTTTCGATTGTAATACCTCTCAATCCGCTGCTTTTGGGAGGCCAACCGAACAAGGGCGGCTTCGCGCCTTTTATCTAATAGCTTCAGGCTTGTATTTATGGCCTCCTCGTTCGATTCCTTTGTTGCATATCGGAACCTGAGACTTGGTTCTCCGACATCAACCAGTATTAGATCTTCGGCGCCGTAAACCAGCGAGAATGGGGTGGCCCCGGTACTGGACTTCGAGGTCGTACGGTATGCCCATAGGACTTCGGACAAGAGTTTCTTCCATTTTCCTTTGGCGTCGGTTAACCTCTTTTTTTTTAGGTTTTGCAGTATGGTTTTGTTGGTTTATTCTGCTTGTCCATTCCCACTAGGTGGTAGGGTGTTGATAGGATCTTTTTAACCTTATGGTCTTCGAGAAACTTGCTCACTTTGCTGCCGATACACTGTTTCCCGTTGTCGCACACAATCTCAGCCGGCATTCCGAACCGACATATAATGTGATCCCAAATGAAATCGATGACTTCTTCTTGTCTGACCTTCATATATGTCTGGGCTTCCACTCACTTAGAAAAAATAGTCAGTCATAAATAATATAAATTGAGCCTTACCAGGTGCCCATGGAAGGGGGCCGACAATGTCCATTCCCCACTTCATGAAAGGCCATGGTGACAAAACCGAATGCAACAGCTCCCCAGGTTGGTGAATCATCGGAGCATGTCTTTGACATTCATCATATTTTCGTACGAACTCCTTCGCGTCCTTTTCCATATCGATCCAGTAGTAACCGGCTCTGATTACTTTCGAACCAATGATTCGGCGCCCGAATGATTTCCACAGGTGCCTTTGTGTATTTCCCTCGAAACGTGCTTGGTATCACCTGGTCCTAGAAATATCGCGAGAGGGCTATCGAATTGTTTTATGAATAGGGTTCCATCTTAGGACAAACTAAACCGGGTTGCCTTCGTACGCAGGGCCTTCGATATTTTTGGATCCGAAGGTAGTTTTTTGGTCGTTAGATATTTTATATATTTCTTTCTCTAGTCCCAAGTTAGGCCCGTTGAGTTAATCTTGGCATGGACTTTTTTCGCTACCGATCTCATGAGTTGTACGACTATCCCCGAGTTTAAGTTGTTGTCCTCGACCGATGATGCTAAGTTAGCAAGGGCATCGGCGTCACTGTTTTGATCCCGAGGTACGTGTTGCAAAGTCCACTCCTTGAACCCATGTAATGTTACCTGCAACTTATCGAGGTACCTTTGCATTCGTTCTTCTTTGACCTCAAATGTCCCATTAACTTGGTTCACCACGGAAAGGGAGTCGCACATAGCTTCGATCACCTCCGCTCCTAAGATTTTGGCTAGTTCGAGACCTGTAATCATGGCCTCATATTCGGCCTCGTTGTTAGTCAATTTCACAGTCATAATAGATTGTCTAACTACATTGACTGTTGGTGGCTTCAATACGATGCCAAGTCCGGACCCTTTTGCGTTCGAGACACCGTCCGTAAAGAGGGTCCAAATCCCCGAGGATGTCCCCGAGTTCACTAACAACTCCCTTTCGACCTCGGGTATTAGGGCCGGTGATGGGCCGAAAAGGTTTTAAGCTGTCACGCCCCAAACCTGAAGAGGCGTGGCCGGCACCCGGTACCATACTCGACCCGAGCGTACCACTTTGTAACTGTGAACTCTAGAGGGGTAACCCATCAACCTAGGCCGATGAGGCCATATTCTGAATCATCTGAAAATATCGTCTCTCTAATATGAGGGGTAAATATACCCAAAAACTCATATATATTTAAATATATATATCTATATATAAATGTGCAGGCTGACGAGGCCGTCATGAATATCTACTGATATACAAACTATACAGGACTTATGTACAAGCCTCTAGAGATAGTTGAACTGTATCATGGTCGGCTCAGGGCCTCGACCTACCCATCAAACCTGTATATATAAAACAGACTCCAAGGTCTAGATGTCATTAATATTTAGAGAATTTAAAATAAGATCCCCTATAACCATTTTCACACAAAGAGGCCCCGTCGCCTCACCCCTATGTATGGAGGTGGAGGTGTACGCACAATACTAAAATTTCCACTCAAGTGGCCCTGCCGCCTCGCCCCAATGTATGCGGGTGGAGGTGTAAACACAATACCCAATTTCCACTCAAGCCGCCCTACCGCCTCACCCCAATGTATGCGGGTGGAGGTATAAACACAATGCCCATTTTCATACAAAGCGGCCTCGCCGCCTCACCCCAATATATGCGGGTGAAAATTTACCAACGATACCAATACCTACACAAAGAGGGCCATGCCGCCTCACCCCAATATATATTTGTGGGTGGTGGTGCAATAAAAATACCAAAACCATACACAAAGCGGCTTTGCCGCCTCACCCCAATGTATGCGGGTGGAGGTGTAACCCCAATCACAATTTCTTCACAATTTAGCATAATAATTTCCACATAAATCACGATTTTGAATCATAACATGTAGATACACAATCCATAGTTTGGAACACACCCTCCATTTATAATACAATATGATAAGACTATTTGAAACATGAATTGAACATATATCTTTGTCACAAAACTCATTCGGATTTGTAATAAATATCTTGGAACTTACAAGGATATTGGGGCTCCAATTCTTAAAGAAGAGTTTAGCCAACATACCTCAATTGAGCTTTCTTAAACTCTAAAATGATCCGGAATTCTTAGCAACTTCAATCTATTTTAGAAATATAACAAATTGAACCAAAATTAGGAAGATGCTCATGGTTCTAGTTCATTTAGGCATTTTATCAAACACTAGGTGTACATTAAGGTTTCAAGGTCCTTTTATGGAGGATTCCATCATCCCACAACCCATTATTTACCATTTTTAGCTCAACAATCTTCCTACACCCTTTGATAACACATGCATGTAAAATAAACAACTCTCATGCCCAACAATTATCTTGCTAATTACCCATTTCTAGACAAAATTCAAAATTGAGGGTTAGGGTGTAGAATCTTACCTCTAGGATGAAGACCTAGTGAGTTTCCCTTCTTAATCTTCCACAATTTGAGCAAGAATTGAAGAACAATTATTGAGGAACACCTTCTCATCTAAGGCACTCTCTCTCACTCTAAATTATCAGATTTTGGCTAAAAAATGGCCCAAAATGTGTATTTAACGAAGTAAGGTCGGGTTTAAAAACCCAAAAAATGAAGCTCCGGAACAATGTTCTATGGTCGCATATCTGCGAGATGACCGCAAAATTTGGGTGCCAAAATTTGAAAGGAACTGACCAGGTCTTTGGTCACATTGCGGCCTGTTCTGCGGTCGCATAATGCACCACAGAATGATTATGCGGTCGTATAGTGTATTGCAGAACCTCCCTTCGAAAAATCCCAAAGCGGGATATGCGACAAGAGTGCGGCCCGCGAGATGGTTCTGCGGTCGCATAATGGGCCTCAAAAATGACCCAGAAAATTGCCTCACTCTGCGACCATTCTGCGGTCCGCAGAGTGGTTCTGCGATCGCAGAATGGGCCGCAAAAATGCCTACTTCTGCCCAACATTTTCCTTCAAATACCCAGTGCACTGTTCAATCCAAAAAGTCTGAACCATTATAATATAAAAACTCCCCAGCGAATTTATATAATCCTCAACACGTAAAGCCAATTCAATACCACAAAACATTATAATTCTTTTTGAAAAATTTTACGGGGCCTTACATTCTCCTCCACTTAGGATCATTCGTCCTCAAATGAGGGTCAAAATCTGCTATTAGCATCAAATGTGGCCCAACTGTTTAGTTCACACTTACCAGTAGTTTTAAAATTTGGCTAACTCCTTAAATTTCCAAAACTTTTGCCAGAGTCTCCCTTGTAACTGAGCCTATCCACCTGTCAGAGAATCTCAGAAACACATTCTAACAACACATATATAATCCACCGATGTAGCATAACACAAAACAACACCAACTGTGGCCTCACAAGTAATATATTACCAGAAAGAAACACCCTTAACGCCAATTGCACAAATGATACATAATTCATAGAAAGTAACGCTTAGAATTTTCCTAGATCACAACTTTATAAATACATGGCTATTCAAACAAATAAGGATACTTTTTCTTCATTTCTTCCTCGGCCTCCCAAGTAGCCTCTTCAACCTGTTGGTTTTGCCATAACACTTTCACGAATGCAATTTCTTTATTTGTCAACTTTCGAACTTGCCGATCAATAATAGAAACTGGAATCTCTTTATAAGTCAATTTCTCATTTACCTCAATAGTCTCAACCGGAACAATGAGTGTCTGGTCTCTAACTACTTTCTTCAACATAGACACATGAAACACCGGGTGCACTAATGACATCTTAGGTGGTAGCTCAAGCTTGTACGCCACCTCACCGATCCTTTTAATTATTTTGTACGGTCCGACATACCTCGGACTCAATTTTCCTTTCTTATCAAATCGCATTACACTTTTCATGGGGGAAATGTTCAAGAATTTCCAATCATCTTCTTTGAACTCCAAATCCCTACGACGAACATCTGAATAGGATTTCTGACGACTCTGAGCAGTCTTCAACCGCTCCTTAACAATTTTATCTTTTTCCATAGCCTGATGTACGAGGTCTGGCCCTATCAACTCTACTTCCCCAATTTCAAACCACCAAAGGGAGATCTACATCTCCTACTATATAAAGCCTCGAACGGTGCCATCTGAATGCTAGCATGGTAACTATTATTGTAGGAAAATTCTATG